>NC_143561.1:25316785-26561071 GCF_054136105.1 Typopeltis vanoorti
TCAACTTTATTCCTCTGTAATTTTTACAGTCTTGTGCATCCCCTTTACCCTTGTAGATGGGAACAAGAGTACTCTTCCTCCATTCCTCGGGTATATTTTCTTGTTGCCAAACATTTAAGCAACTTAAATGTTTCTATCATATCTCCTCCTTTTCTCCTATCAACCAATCAACTTCTGCAATCCACACATGCTCAATCTGTCCTCATAGGGAACATTCCACAAGCCACTCACCTCTGAATGCTCTAGACTGCTTTCTGTTTCCAAAGAAACCCAGTGGACTAGACTTGAGCACAGTAATCCAGATGTGGGTATATTAAGGCCTTACAGAGATGAATAACAACTTTCTTATCTCTACTTTTAATATGTTTTTCAGTAGCCAAGAATCTCATGGGATACTATATATCCTCTAAACTTTAATCCTAAATCTCTAGTTTCATCTATTTCCTGGGGTACAGTGCCATCAATTTGATATATAACTTGTAATCTGTTTATTCCAAAATGCATAACTTTACATTTCTTCACTTTAAACTGATACTCATTATCTTTTGCCCATACTGAAAGGATGACCCATTGTTTTACTTTTACCCCATGATTACTCTTTATTTCACATCATCAGCAAACAACTGAACATTTCCTTTCAGGTTATTTCTGATATCATTTATGTACAAAAACAGCAATGGTCCCAGCACTGAAACTTGCAGCACACCACTAGTCACCTGTTTTCACTTTGATTCTGCCCCTCCATATATCACTTTTTGATATCTGTCCAGCAGCCATCCTCTTATCCACTTAACTAGTGTAATATCCATCCCTCTTTGTTGTAATCTGTGTAACAGAGTTCCATGTGGTATTCTGTCAAATGTCTTTGCAAAATCTTTGTGTAGCCATTTCCTTTATCCAACTATATATTTTCAAGAAAAGACAGACGAAATAATTCAGACAAGGAAAACTGAAATGTAAACAATGCGAATAAATTTCTGATGTAACTAGGGTGTTTATTAAATATATATATATAAATCTACATTTCTACATTCTAAAATGTCCTGTCAAGGGAATTTTAGTTCCTCACCCTATATCTCACACACGAAAGTATACATCTCTTAAAATCAAATCTAGTTAGATTATTTTTACTTAGTGACAAAAGGCATCAAAAGGAATACTTGTATCTATAAGTGAGCTAATATTGTAAAACTATGTTTTACTTATAAGTTCTTGAAACCATCGAGATAAATAAAAGGTGAATATTATGAAAACTTGTGATGTGTGGGAGGGGATGAGAGCTCTTGGATGAGACAAATCAAAAGTCTCAAGGTCTCGATGAGTCCTTCAAAAGCCTACTGGGTAAAGCCCAAAAATTATAGTTTTACACTTTATGCATTTAATATTTATAACTGGCAGAAGACTTTATAGGCAAGTACATCGTATTTCTTAAAGAATATCATGACCATAATACAAAATTTAAGAGATCTTATCTGTCCCCCTCCCAACATTACAAGTTTTGTTATGTTCTGCTGAATTTAATATAATCAGAAATTAATTTCTAAAACTAAGAGGAAACAAATATTCTTACAAAAAAAAAAAAAAATCTCAAATTCAGAGTGACTAAATACTAAGCAGAAAATAATGTCCTTCTGTAAAGGATATTTTGTTACAGAAGATGTGGTCATCAGATTAATTATTTCTGAATACTAAATAAACTGCTGTGCAATGATCTTTATGATAAGCAGCAAAATAGGAAAGAAATGCTACAGATTAGGAGCATTATACTAACTTCAGCGCAGTTGAAAAGTTTAAATTAGAGAAAATAAGAGCAATATTACAAAGAAAAAAGATCAAGAGAAGAAGGAAAGAAAGAACAAAACTTTATAAACGTTATTAAATAAATGATATTCAGATGCATCAAAACATTCCAGATTAGAGCATGAATGCGATAATCACACATAGAGAGAGAGATGAACTGAAACGACTAATGCAAGCACATTTGCTTTAGTTAATGAAACAATTATTGAAAATATTGTAGTCATAAACAAAGCAAGCAACCTTAGTTTAGCACTAGCATTGTCACTAATAATGGTTTAGATCTAGTATGAATATATAATATGATACTTAACAGATTAACTGATGTTGTATCAATTAAAATCATGGTCCACATCAAAAGTTTTATGAAATTTTTTTTTCATATCAAAAATTAAACATAATTCAGTTTTTCTGAATTATGTTTAATTAATTTATGCTTATAATTTAAACTCACCAAAAATATTAATAATATTATTATTACAAATTCTGATTACCTATATGCATCTGTTCGTTTATCTGCATGAGCTTGAAGGTCAATCATATTAATTAAAGATTCCACATAATCATGAAGTCTGGTCTCAGGTATTCCTCTAAGTCTAGCAAATAAACACAACATTTCCTTTCCAGTCAATCGATCAATGAGTGCATCAAACTGAGGACAGTAGCCAATGAAAGATTGAAACTAGCAAAAAATTGTGAATAAAAATCAGAACATTAATTAAATGAAATCCAATTAAATTAAATACATTCAACAAATTTTGTTAGTTCACTGAAAATATAAGAATTCTTATAAATTTCTTTGGACTTCTTACAATACTTAGTAATAAATTGAGTTCCTCTTTTTTCGTTTTTTTTATTCAAAAATTGACTGAAAAATAAGTTTGTGATTATATTTTATATCTTGTTGGAGTTCAAGAAACTGGTTGAATACTGCATTTAGAAGGCACTTTGACATTATTAGACTACTATACCTACAATAATTTTATGACTAAAAGAAAGGAGGATCTAGAAAAGGCAAAAGGTGCCAAGCAGAAAGCTGTTCAAAATGTCCAGTTATTTGGTGTAAATGGACATTATATCAAGCAATACATAGTCCCTATTTGAGTTGTAGATCAGCAGTTAGAATTGAACGAGGTACAAGAATATGGTTTGATGTTAAGTCAGGTGTGTGTGCGACAAGTAAGTATATTATTTCCACTGTTACTCATCTCTAAGGATCACATTATGAAGGAAAGCAGTATTAAACCTGATATCAAAATTGGAGATGTTAATCTCAGCTCTTTACTTTATGCAGATAATGTTATACTTTCAAATAAATCCAGGATAAGTTTTCAGGATACTGATATAATAAACCTGGTATGAAAATCAGCATTAAAAAGACAGACAATGAAAATAAGCAGGAACATTGAAAACATCAACTGCATCCTGAATGGAGAACCTATAGAACAAATAACACATTTCAACTATTTAGGCGCATTTTTTTTTTTTTTAGTGAAAATAGAATTAAATTTGGAAATACACAGAAGAAATAGAAAAGTTGGTATGGTAGGAAGTTAACTGAATAAATTTAATGGGATAAGAGAGAGAGATTGGTCAAAACACTACACAAGCTGTATATAAGACAGTGTTTAAACCAATTTTAACTTATGGATCTGAAAGCTGGGTTAGAAATAAAACTCTTGATCAAAGACTGGAGATCACATATATGCGAGTCCTGAAAAAGATTAGGAGACTGAACAGATGGCGTCAATGGCAGTGTCATATTAAAAACGAGAATATTAGGAAAGAATTTGAGATTGCTAGTATCCAGGAATGTGTTAGCAGAGTCAATCTCAGGTGATATGACCACTTAAACAGAATAGAAGAGGAAAGAATAGCTAAACAAGTGTTATTTGCCAAGATGGCAAGAAAAAGACCCAGAGGAAGACCAAGATGTAGGTAGATTGATGCATTAAAACAAAGTGCCTTAGAAGACAGAAATATAAGATGTGATAATATTGGAATCTTTTGAAATAAAATGCCTAAGAAAAATCAATAAAACAAACTGGACAGAAAGGAAAAACAAATCAGAGAAGAACTTAACTTTAAAGAAACAATAATTACAGTGTTAAAAAAAAGAGCCAACTAAGCTGGTTTGGATATGTTTCAAGAATGAACCCAGAAAGACTACCAAACATATTATTAAATGACAGAATTGAAGGACAACCCAGCAGAGGAAGACCAAGAAAGGGATGGATTGACAGCATTAAAAAAAGCACCCACTTAAACTCCATAATAGAACTTAATAAAAAGACAGGACAGAAGAAATAGCAAAAATTCGTCTTCGAGGAACTCAACCTGCCATGAGCAGAAGAGAAGAAGAATATTGAAATATTAACAGATAACAGGCTAATCTGGAAGAAAATTGTTGATAGGAAGTTTGTAACAATGTAACTTTTCATGTAGTACTTTCATAAGTTCATGAACACCCTCTAAGGGTATATGTCAGGAATTTGATGATGAGAAAGGATAATAAATATCCATCTTTACTATACAGGGTGTTTCAAAAAGAATGACCAGATTTCAAATAATTATATTTAATAATGAAAATGTGGTACAGTTACAAAACGCCTTCTGTTGACTAGACACCATCTTCTCATTAACTAAGCGTAGCAGCTATTTGGGTGCTAGTAGCGGCATCTAGCAGTCGTCATATCAAACACCAGGCCAAGGGCCGTTCACATGATACAAGTCACATTAATTTGTGGTTCATGGTTGTAGAGATATACAATTTTCAAATCGGGACATTCTTTTTGAAACACCCTGTATAACAAAAGAAGCCAGAAGTATTCACTTTGGAAACTTAAGTGCTTTGCATGCCTGAGAGTTATGAAAACAAACTTTCAACATAAATTACCATAGTACTGTTATGAATGATATAGATATTCTAGCTCATATATGCCATACTTGTTTTCTCTCTCTCCCCCCTTCCTGAAAAGATGCAGTCAATTATGAGTTCAGCCATCCTTGGGATAAATGAGTGTGTTTATGATTAACAGTAACATTTTCTGTTTATCAGAAAGTGTTATAGTTACAGGGACAGAATTCAAAGGATACTGTTTCAGGGAATAGAGGGAATGTGACAGGAGGAAGGGTATTGGTGATGATAGTTGAAGAACTTCAACCATCATCAGCAGGGGGGGGAGGAACTGAAAAGTTCTCATATTAAAGCAACTGATATAACCACAAGAAAGAACATATCTTAAAACCCTTTAACACCCATGTTTCATCAAATTGTCATAATTTGTTCTTTTTATTTTAGGATATATAAGAAGACATGTCAGAGGTATTGAAGAAATTCAAAGACACAGAGGTGCAGGCCATCATCAAGTTTTTTGTGCTGCAAGAAAAGTCTACAACTGGAATTCACCAAACTTTGTGTGAGACTTTAGGAGACTGTGCCCCAGCATATCCAACAGTTGCCAGATGGGTGGCCAAATTTAAAACTAGTTTAAAACATCCTGAGACAGCAGATCCTAAGGTCAGAAAGACCTTTCACAGTGATCATGCCTGAAAACATAAATGCAGTGCATGTCATGATCCATGATTATAGATGAATCCCAACCAAAAACATTGCAAAGACTCTGGGGATATACAGGAAGCAAGTTGGGGGTCATTATCCACCAACATCTGGAATATAGAAGCTTTCAGCAAAGTGGGTCCCCAAATGTTTGCATGCTGACCAACAAAGAGAATGTGTGCTGTCATTTCAAGGGATTTTGGTCACTTGAGAAATCAGATGCAAACTTTTTGACTCATATTGTGACTGTTGATGAAACATGGCTTCATCATTATGATCCAGAGACCAAACAATAGTCAGTGGAGAGGAGACAAAGGTTCTCCATGGCCAAAGAGGTTCCGAACCCAAAAGTCAGCAGGGAAGGTTCTTACCATTGACTTTTGGGATATGGATGGGGTGTTCCTTATCAAGCACCTAAAAAAAAAGGTGAAACTGTGACAGCAGCATATTTCCTTCAGCATTTCTGAAAGAAAAATGCTGCAGGAAACTAAGCAGAGGTATGTTGCTTTTGCAGGACTATGCACCTGCTCACACTACTCATGAAACCGAACAGACAATACGCAACTTTGGCTTTCAGTGTCTGCCTGACCCACCCTATTCACCAGACCTGGTGCTATCTAAGTATTTCCTATTCCCAAATTTAAAGAAGCACTTCAAGAAACAAAATTTACCACAGATAATGAAGTCATATCTGCAGCTGAGGACTGGTTTGTGCAGCAAGGGACTTTTTTTTTTTTCCCTCAGAGGATTCCAAATGGCAGCAGCATTGTAACTAGTGTATAATATTCCATATTCCCCACTTTGTGGGGAATATGGAATAATATGTAAGTTACATGATTCTACCTCATTTCCTTCATGGTGATTATCACACCTTTTCAGTACACCCTCGTATAATGATCAGCATATTTTTCTTTCTGAAAAACTATAAACTGTAAACTACTATTTGGCTCATGAAGAATCAATATATCAAAAAGAGGCTAGCTGATTGTATTTCTCTTCCTCTAAGATAAATTGAATCATTTATTTTAGAGACAGTTTCAAACTTGATGGGGAACTATCCCATATCACAAAAATATTATCAACATATCTGTACCATGCTAGAGATTTAGAGATTTAGAAAAAGTGTCGTTAAGGAGATGATCTTCAAAACACTCCATATAATAATTTGCAAGTGTGGGGGAGGGAGAGAGAGAGAACTACCCATGTCTGTACCTTCAATGAGCTGATATAATTTCTTTTGGACATCAAAATAACCAGAGGATAACAAAGTCAAAAAGTTTGATAATGTTTGGAGGAATACTATTTAAATTAATAGTATCTAATAAAGGGATGTTGTTTGTGAAACGAGATGCTATTTCAAGACCAGTCATAATATTAGAAGGGCCTAAATTAAGAATACAATTTTCTGTTTTAAAATCCAATGAGTTCTTGATGTGAGAAGCAGATTTTCCAGTAAAGGAAGAAAATAACATAGAAAAGTATTTAGAAACCTTATAGGTAGAGCAGCCAATTCAATTCACTACTGATCTTAATGGCCAGGCTTATGGATATTGGAAAGACCATATAATATAGGTGAATGAGAATAAAAGATTAAGTTTCTTCTTTAATTGTTTGTCCTAACTAGAGTTATTAATCAATTCAATAACCTTATTAATTTGGTTGGTAGCAGGAATTAGATGAGAGAGGATAATAAGTAGAAAAATTATACAGCATTATGAAAATCTTTCTAAAATATTCTCTCCTATTTTGTAATACTGCTTTGTCCTTGTCAGCTCGAGTAATAATACAATTATTGTTCATCTTAAGAGTATTATGCACTTTATGAAGGTGGTAGCTTTGCTTTAAAGAGCATCATGGCAATTTGAAAGCAGACATTTTTTGGCAATCTCAGAAGTAATTGAATGCAAGATGAACAAATCCATAACAAGTAACCTACTCAGAGAAACTGCATATTTGTGACATTTGGCTAAAACAGATATCTCTTCTTGAGTAAGAGTGCATCTTGATAAATTTGCTGCTTATTTTCTCAGTTGTTTTTAATATTACTAGATGATTAATAGAGTAGTTGACTAGTAAGTAAAAAAAAGCGACCACCATCTAATTCTTTCTTTTAAGGTTGCACAGTGGTCAGCATTCATAATGAAGAATTTATGGAGACAAAAACACATGGAGTAATTACTTTACTTATATTAAGAAAATAATACTTGATATTTTGATCTCTGTATTGAGATCATCATTATGAAAACATACATATGTACAGGACACAAGCTACGCTACACTAAACAAAAGTAAGATAAATCTAAAAATTAACAAGTCAATTAGATTTATCTTACTTTTGTGTAGTGTCATGTTGATGACCTTAACACAGAAGTCGAAAAAGTGTTATTTTCTTAATTATGAGTAATTACTCCAACGTATGTGTTTTTGTCTTCATAAATTCTTCACTATGCCTTAACCTTATAAGCTTACATCTTCAGAATTTAAAGGACTAAATTCTTGAAATCATAGAGCATTAAAGAAATCTTTCTAAAATAGTCTCTTGTCTTGTACAACTACTGCTTTACCCTTGTCAGCTCAGGTAATAATAAAATTATTGTTCTTCTTTAGAGAATTAAGAGCTTTAAATTAAGTATTCATATATGTGTGTAATTGACATTGCAAATAATGGCATGTATTTACAACAGTTATGTAAATGAAAAAAAATATTGAATAGCAGATTGCCTTCTCTATAACAGGCATTTATTTAAAATACACCTTGTCAATAAATTACGACTAAATTTAACAATTTAATCTTAGAATCTAATGCAATAAATTTATGAGTCTTCTTTTTACTAGAAGCAACAGTATCCTAACTTTGATTTTTATCTGTCATTATTAACAACAATAATAGTTATGAAAAGTTTATAATTCACAACAAAATATCAAAACACAGAATTCCAGATGTGCAGTTTTTGTGGACTCACAAAAACTGCACATCAGATTATCTGAGATGGCATCACATTGCTAAAACTGTCATATCAGCCTATACAGCATTGTATAAATGGGCAATGATCATAATTGAAAATTTTCATGATAGATCACTGTAAAGTGAAATGTCATAAGACGAGGCGTTACTGTATACGGAAATCAGATAATCTTCTATTACAAACATCATATCCATTTTCCCATGTAATATATATATATATATATATATATATATATATAAAATAAAAGTTGAGATACCTGTTTTAGATTGGTGAGAATACTGAACCCTTCAATAACAGCATCACCTTTAGTAGGAAACAAATCTCCAGTTAGCATACGAAAAGTGGTAGTTTTTCCTGCTCCATTAATTCCTAAAAGGCCAAAACATTCTTCTCTGTGAACAGAAAAGCTTAAATTGTTTACAGCATATGTGGTACCAAATATTTTAGACAATTTAAAAACAGTCACTGCCTCTTCATTATGTCTTGCATCAACATACAAGTTTTCAGCTCTTACCTGTTCATTAACAACATCATCATCCTGTATTTGTGACGTTAAAATGATATTTGGATTTTTTTTAAATATCCTCAAAATTAATTCCCAGAATCTATATATATACCGTGTTAAGTCACTTTCCAAGAAGAAAAGTAGAGCTAAAAATAATATTCCATCAAGTGCCATGAAGAAGAGATCACGGCCACAACCATACATTTCCCAGGTTATTGGATGTTTTTTTTCAAAGCAGTCATTTCCACAATAATCTGAAATATAATTGAATGAAAATTATTCTTTCAGTGTATATGAAATATGAACATATGTGAAATATTATACTTTGCTTTAAAATAATAAAATTAGAAGTTTGGAATCTTATTTCTAAGCATTCTATTCTTAGAGTCTGGATTGGCACAGCACGGGATAGAGACAGGCCACAACATTCTCTGGTCCAAGACTCGCCTTCTACAAAGATGTTGCTATAAATTTGAACGCCTATTCAAAGAGAGAGTGCTGAGGCCTTACTTCCAATGCCCTAACTTAAATCGAAATGGCTGTATGTCCCTGTGAAAATATGGGAAAGTTTAATCTGGATAACACACTATAATTTTTTTTTTATATTTTTTTTTAATTGGGACCTTTAATTCTTACACTAGTAAGAATTAAAGGTCTCATGTTATCTTTAATTGAACTTATAAATTAAGATTGTTATATGAAATTGTGAATTAATACCTAGAATTTATTCATCACTCTGATGAAATTTACCTTTCTTTAATGCTTAGCAATGTAATATTACGTGGCTCGTTCTACTTTTGAATGATCAAATGTTTGTATTTCACCTCATAAAAACTACCTATCAAGCCACTGAGGACAGTCTGTTAGTTTCAGACTGAAATATTTGGAAAAAAATTAAAATATTCTTGTGTTAACGTGTTTATCATTCTTAATTCTAAACATTCTGCTTTGTTTAGAAACTGTGTTTTCAAAATGTTTCAAGTTGCTTAAAGATCACTGGAACCAGAGATAGAGTGATGTCAGGAGGGCAGGTAAGTAAGGGAACACAGGGAGAAAGTGCTAGAGGAGTGAGAGATGCATAAAAGCAATCGAGGAAGAGGGTGGTAAGAGGTGTAATGTATGGGGACTCAATGATCCATGGTATGCAAGATAGGATGCGTGAGGAGTGTTTGCTTGGAGGAATGATAGAAAGTGTGGCTATGGCATGTAAGAGGGGTAAAAAGGTAGATGAGATGATTGTGATAGTAGGAACAAATGACTTGAGAGGTAATGTAAATTGGGCAGCAAGAGATGTGAGATTCTTGCTTAAGCCAGTACGAAAGAAGATGCAGAGAGGAAAGATACTGTGCATGTTCACTAGGTATGATAGTGACGAGCTGAGTAGAAGAGTAATAATAATGAATAACATAATAGCTAGAATGTGTCAGATGAGAGGATTGGAATATGTGGATGCCTGGAGGGCATTTGAGGACAGAGAGGAATTATATGCGAGAGACAGCTTGCATATGAATGAGGAAGGATGCAGGCATATATTGCTGTTCTGAATGAGTCGATGCAGGGAAACTAGAATGCCCAAGGTGGATGGTAGCAGGGGTGGCCTCTTGTGGGAAAGGGTACTTGGGAGAAGGAGGACAACATCAGGTAACACTGAGCCCAGTGGAGTCTAGAGGGAATAATGCTGGGTATAGAAATAGTGCATTTTCATGCCAGGAGTATCCGGAATAAAGGAGAGGAATTGGACTGGCCAAAGATTATTGGGATCACTGAGACGTGGTTGACAGAAGAGGATATAATAACAGGAATAGAAATAGCAAGATACAGCATTTTTCAGCAGGATAGGAAGGGAAAGCATGGTGAAGGAGTACTGCTTATGATAAGTGACAACTTATGTCCTCTAAGAGTGGAGGCTTTGGAAAGCAGTGAGACTAATGATTTTGAAAGTATATGGTGTGAGGTAGAGATAAGAAAGACGGGATATTTAGTGGAGTGTTGCTACAAACCAAGGAGCACAGAGGGTGCGGACCAGGAGATGTTTAGGCAGTTGAGCTTGGCAAGTACAAGAAGAATGATTGTTATGGGAGATTTTAACTACAGCAATATAAATTGGGGAGAGGAAGATGCTTGTAGCAATAAGGGAATGGAATTGTTAGAATTCTTGAGGGTCAAATGTCTTAGACAACATATAATAGAGGGAACAAGAGGTTCAAGAGTTTTGGATTTGGTCATAGCATCAGAAGAGTTCATAATAACTGAGATGACATCTTTCCCGCCAGTTGGAGAGAGTGACCATGTGGTTTTGACTTGGAAGATGAATAGACATGTAGGAGTATCAAAAAGATGGGAACATATGTGGAATGATAAGGCAGGGGATTATAATAGTCTTAGACAACTTATTGGGGAAATTTCATGGAGGGAGGAATTGGAAGGCCGGGTTATCATCCGTGCTTGGGAAATTGTGAAGGAATATTTGTTAGCAGCAATAGTAAGTATTCCACAAGGGAAGAAGAGGACACAATTTGGTGTAAAGTGGATGACAAACAATATTAAACAAGAACTGCATGTAAAAAAAAAAGAGGCTATGGAAGAGATATAAGGTGACAGGTGAAGAGCAGATGCATGAAGAATATAAGACACAGGCCAGGAGAATGACTAGTACGATAAAGCAGGAGAAACTGGAATACGAGAAGAGATTGGCCCTAAGATCCAAAGAAAATCCTAGAGAATTTTTTAGCTATGTGGCTAGTAGGAGGAAAAATGATTGCGGAAGAATGACGTTGTGGGATAAAAATGGGAATAGATTGACTGATGCAGAGGACATAGTGGAATTGTTCAATGAACATTTTATTGGGGTATTTCATCCTGGAGGAGTAAATTTTAATACTAGAGGGATAGGGTAGGTTCAAGTTTAGGGGTGCAGGAGGAGAGCATATTCCAAATACTGAATACTCTGGATGTCAGTAAAGCTATGGGACTGGATGGTATTTCACCAAGAGTTTGGAGAGAATGTGCTAGAGAACTGACAGCTCCTTTGACCTGGCTTTTCAATGAAAGCCTGGTTATGGGAAAGATGCCCAGGGAATGGAAGGAAGGTAAGCTAGTGCCATTGCATGAGGATGGTAGCAGACTGGAAGTGTCTAATTATAGACCAGTTTGTGTGTCATTAGTTGTTAAGATCTTGGAGAAATTAGTTAGGTCGTCTGGCCTAAATTAGTTATTCATCTGAAGAGAAATTAGTTAGTCATCTGTCCAATGTATACAACATTGGACAGATGAGGGTAATGTTATCTGTAAGAGTCAACATGGATTTGTGAAGGGCCACTCTTGTTTTAGTAATATGCTAGCCTATTATAATAAAGTTACAAGAGCATTAGATGAGGGAAAGGCATATAATGCCATTTTCCTAGACTTAGCAAAGGCAAATGACAGGGTGCCACACGATAAGCTGATATTCAAGTTGCAGCACATGGGTCTGGATGTCAGATTGGTCAACTAGATTCAGGATTGGCTGTCCGATAGGTATCAGAGAGTTGTGTATGGTGGAGCAATATCAAAGAGGCAGAAGGTTACAAGTGGGGTTCCACAGGGCTCAGTACTGGGACCTATATTGTTTAATTTTCATATCAATGACATTGTCCGTGGATTGCATGGGGATAGTCAGTTGTTTACGGATGATGCAAACCTGAGAAGGGTTATTAGTAACAGTGCAGATGTGGTAGGCCTGCAAGAGGATTTGAATAAGCTAGATAGATGGGCAAATGAATGGGGGTATCAGTTTAATGCAGCAAAATGTAAGATCTTGAGGTTTGTGACACTACATACTCTATGGGAGGAGTTAAACTGGAGGAAGTAGGGGAGACAAGAGATCTAGGGTTGATTATTGATAGAAACCTGAAATTCAGGGGACACATTGCAAAGGTAGTGAAGGTAACAGAGGATTGTTGCAATAACAAGGACACTGACTTGCAGAGATAAAAGAGTTATCATTCCGTTGTATAAAGAATCTGATCAGACCACACTTAGACTATTGTTCTCAGATTAAATCCCCAGGATTTGAAGGGGATAAATTAACTGTGGAAAGGGTACAAAGGCAGTTTCAGGACTGTACAATGTTAGTTATAAGGATCGGCTGAGGGAATGTGGACTGCAAAGTTTGGTGGATAGAAGAAGGAGAGTTGATATGATTGGGACTTTTAAACTGTTGAGAGGTAGTTACAATGTTGACACTGGAGAGTTCTTTCACTTGGTTGAACAGCAGGAAGGAGTGATGCAAAGGGGCCATCCCTGGAAGTTACGAAAGGAAACTGTGAGCAAGAGGGTGGGGAGTGGTTTCCTTGCATGAAGGGTGGTTGAACAATGGAATGCATTGCTTGATAGAGTGGTGGTGAGAGCAAGAACAGTCAATGAGTTTAAGGAGTGGTATGATAGACTGTTTCCTAGGAGGGACCTCTCCCACAATGAGTCTTTTGGCTTCTTGGAGGCCTAAATAATAATAATTAAATAACCAAAAGATTGTATCAACATCCCCCCCCCCACACACACACTCAAGTAAGGAATGAAAACTGACCAGAGATCCAAATCTCTTCAATTTTGCAAAAAAGATTTGAACTACTTAGTTACTGAAGAAATCAGGATTGTTACACCTTGTATTTGCTATTAGCCATGTGTCCATCATAATATACTAGTGCTCTCTCTTTTTTTTTTTTTTTTTTGGTAAAACAATAGGCACTGATATTCATTCCTTGCTAATAGGAAAAATATAAAATTAAAAGAATATGAAGAGAAAACTAAAAAAAAAGTATTTATTGATATTTTTACTTCACAGAAGTAAAAGAAGAATGTGTGTTGTATACTTTGCGAGTATGTTGTATACTCGCAAATGTATATAAAAATATATAAAGTAATTTTTAATAACATTTTATATAGGAGCCTGTGTAACTCAGTGGATGTGGTATTTGCACACCACAGCGCTTGACAAAGAAAGACTTGCTTTCGAATCTGGTCAGTGACTAGAGGAAATTTCTCTAAGCCTTTTTTCGACTGGTTCCCGAGTTAGTCGATCTCTGGCACGAGCAAGCAGGTTCTCTCTCCCGGAAACTTGGTTTTTTTTGTCTCTTAAACTCAAGAAAATCGACCGTAGAATTCACATTATTTCAGACATCAAATATATTGTGTTAGGGACCACAAGAAGCTGTCTCTCTTCAATGCATGCCACTTAATTAGTGATAGTCTTGGGCCAGATATCTCTGATTGGGTACCAGTGACGATTGAACTGCCCACTGAGTCTCCTAAAGTTAGATAGGGTTAAAACAGCCTCACCTACTCCCTATACAAGAATAAAAAGGCGTTAGCCGATATATTTTTTTTTTATATAGGAGATATTAAAGTTTTATATAGCAAATATCTTAACAGACAGAGTGAATAATGTAAATTTCATTAAATAACTAAACTTATTTCTTTGCTAAGTAAAAGTGTAAAAATTTACTGAATATTACAAATTTCTACTACATCCATATATCACTATTAACAAAGGTGTTGGTATGACATACCATTCTCTATGCCCCCACCAAAAAGCAGTTTATTCTGAAAATAAAGTTTGCTAACATTAATGTTCATAGATGCAGTTTCTGTTGGTATCTGATGTCTATTTTTTTTTTCCTCCCTAGCCACTGCCATGGATCAGCTCTTGCAAACATGACTCTTTTACATTATATACCCATTATCTTCTGGCTTATCCTCTCTGGTTTATGCTATTCATTCTACTAAACAAAGATTTTGATCTTGAATGGCAGCAGAGGTGGACTCTTGCTTCTGTAGGTATAGTCACTTGGCAAAAGGGGAAAGACGCAGTGTAATGCAGAATCCATTGGGGACTGGAGGGAATAATGATAGTATAGAAACACTAACAATGTATTGATGTTTCTTTATACAAATACCAGGAATATAAAGGAGATCAGTTGGTGGTATTGATGGCCTCAACTGGTCCAAAGATTATTGGGATCAGTAAAACATGGTTGACAGAAGATGCCATACTGACAGGAATAAAAGTAGAAGGGTAAAGCATATTTTGGCAGTGATAGCTTATCATTTATCATAGGAATTCTTTTTACATGGCCAGAAGTAGGAGCTATGACTGTAGAAGAATAATATTGTTAGAGCTAATGCATAGTAGAGTTGTTTAATGACCACTTTAATAGGGTATATTTCATCCTGGAAAAATAGGTTTATTTATTACTAGAGGAATGGAAAGGGTTCAAGGTGTAGAACTGGTTGAAAAGAGTGTATTTCAAATATTAATTATTTAGGATGCCAATAAGGGGAGTGGATGAGAATTTGCAACATGTTTTAAGAGAATGTGCTAAGGAACTTGCAGATCTGTTGACTTGACTTTTCAACAACAGTCTTGTTACAAAAAAAAAAAGTGTCCAAGGAGTGGAAGGCGGATAAAGATAGTGCATTGCATAAAGGTGGTGGTAGAATGGAAGTGTCAAACTATAGATTAGTTTGTATTTTTTTTATAGCTGTAAAGATTTTGAAGAAATTAGTGAGAGATCATATGCAGCATTGGGCAGATGAGGGTAAAGTTACAGGATCAGCATGGATTTATTAAGAGGTGCTCTTGTTGTAACAGTAGTCTTTCTATTGATGAGAATTTTGATAGGATAGGCCAAGGATGCAAATAAGCCCGACAGATGAGCAATAAATGAGGGTGTCAGTTTAATGCAACTAAATGTAAGGTCTTAAAGTTACGGATCCATTGATGGGAGCTTATATATGCTGTTTGCAGAACTGTATTAGAGGATGTGGAGGGGGGCAAGGAACCTAAGGTTGTTTGACTGATAGAAACTTGAAGTTTAGGGAGCATATTGCAAAGGTAGTGAAGTTAACAGAGAGGACTGCTGCAATACTGAGAAAGATGCTGACCAGCAGAGATAGAAGAGTGGTGATGCCACTGTATAAAGCCCTGATCAGATCTTTATACAGGATGCCATCTGTTCATGCCTATAATCTTTCTCAGGACTCTCATATCTGCGGGCTCTAGTCTTTGGTCAAGTGTTTTACTTCTGACCGAGTTTTCAGATCCATAAGTTAAAACTGGTTTGAACAATGTCTTGTATGAAGCTAATTTAGTATTCCAACTAATTTCTCTCTTATTCTATATGAATTTATTCAATTGACTTTGTACCATACCAGTTTTGTTGAATCTGTTGTCTATTTCCATATTTAATTTACCATCTTCACTAAAAATTGTGCCTAAGTAGCTGAAATGTTTTACTTGTTCCACAGGTTCTTCGTTCACAAGGCAGTTGACATTTTCAACAATTCTGCCTATTTTCATTGTCTTTGTCTTTTTATTGCTGACCTTCATCATACCATATCTATTACAACAGTTATTCAATTTAGTCAAGGAATCTTGCAGACGTGTAGCAGATTTATTTAGAAGTATAACATTATCCGCACAAAGCGAAGAGCTGACAATAACATCTCTAATTTTGATATGTTTAATACCACTTTCCATCATAATGTGATCCATATAGATAATGAATAACAGAATGGGATAATGAAATCCTTGTCTCACACCATATTTATCATTAAATCATTTTCCTGGACTTCCTTCAATTCTAACTGCTGACTGACAACTCAAATAAAGACTAAGTATTGCTTGATATCATGCCCCATTGATACCATATAATTGTAGTGTATTGAATAGCTTCTCTCTTAGCACCTTGTCATATGCCTTTTCCAGATCGACAAAACTTAAGTACAGTTCTTTGTTATATTCCCATGATTTCTCAACTATTTGTCGTAAAGTGAAGATCTGATCCTGACAGCCTCTATTTGGCCTGAATCCAGCTTGTTCTTCACCAAGCTTTTCTTCCACAATTCTTCTCAACCATTTCTCAAGTATACTTGCATAAATCTTACCAGGAACACTCAGTAGGGAAATACCTCTGTAATTCTCACATTCAGTTTTATTTCCTTCTTTATATATGTGTACTATGAGAGCTCTACTCCAATCATCTGGAATTCGACCCTCTGTCCAGGCCTTCTGAACTACAGTGCAGTCACTGTAAGACTATTACACCTCCATACTTCAGCAAATATCATACCTCCATAGACTATTATACCTCCATACTTTTCTATGCAAATATCATCTACTCCTGCTGCTTTTACACATTTCTGACTTTTGATGGCTTCAAGAATGGATAGGTATTCCTGACTGTATGCCTGTTGAGTGTTTTTTTACCACTGTGCTATCACTGCTTGTTTCATTTAGCAATTTTTCAAAGTAATTTCTCCATATTTCAGGGATATCTTTTTCTCCCATTTTCATGTCATCTTTATCATCTCTAATTTCTTTTACAGCACTCTTTTCTCTATTTCTGAGCTTCTTCAACAATCTCCAGAATATCTTTCCAGCTTCTTCATATTTATTTTCTAAGTTTTTACCAAAGTCTTCAAATTACTTTTGTTTAACTAGTTTTCCACAGTGTTTAGATTTCTTACATTTGTCTGTGTATGCTCTAAGAGCACAAGTTGACTTATTTGCCAGGAACTTTTGATATGCTTTCTTCTTTTCTTTCACTGCCTCTTTAACTTTACATGTCCACCATGGAGTTCCGATTTTTATATCCTTACAGACAACCTCACCACATGCCTCTCTGCCTGAATCAATCCGTGTTTTCTTCATGGCTTGTCACTGAATCTCCAAGGTTTGGTTTGGTTGCTGTTCTCAAGCTCTTTCATTTTTTCTTCAATAATCTTTGTGTATTTTAGTCTACAGTTCACATTTGAGGGCTGGTCAACTTTTATTTGCTTTAAAACTTTCTTACATGTTATAACAAAAAATTTAAAAAAAAAAAAAAAAACAATTAAATTCAATTTTATACTGCTCAAGACTAAATAGAGATCACTTCTGATTTGAAATCCTCTGTACACTCTGGTGTCCTGCACAAAGGGAGAAAACATTACTATCGACAATAACATAGTCAATGAGACTTGTTATTCCTTGCCTCTTCTTTTCATACAAATTTATGCACATTTTTATGTTGGAACATGGTATTAGTAATAACCAGTCCATGTCCTGAGCAGAATTCCAACAGGTATTTTTCATTATTATTAGCTTTGCTCTTTTCTCCAAATTTTCCCAAAATATTTTTGTATGTCTCACAATCATTTCTTACTCTGCTATTTTGATCCCAACCAGGACCAACTTTTCTTTTTTCATTGTGTGAGTTGCTTTCTCTAAAGTCTCAAAAAAATTCCTCCACTTCTACCTTAGTAGAACCTTCTGTGGGACCATAGGCACAAATAAGTCTCATTGTCCAGTTCCCCATTTTCATTTTTGCCCATATTACTCTACTTGAGACTGCCTGCCATTCAGAATTAGCCTCATATTCAGTGTTGAATACTATGGCTACTCCTTCTTTTCCTTGATTGTCATTGCCTGAATATAACATTTTGTATTTATTGCTCAGAAAGTTCTTACCAGTTTTTGTCTTTTTTGTTCAGTCACCCCAATTATGTCGATCTGGTACTTATCTAATTCCTCAGCTAGTTCTATTTCTTTGCCATTCAGGCTTTTTATGTTGATAGTACTGATCTTTAAGCCTGGTGATGTTGAGTTGGGGGTGTGTTTTCAGATTTGTTCCAGTAGCTGACTTTTCGCTGTTCGCCCTGGTTCCCTGGCAAAAACAATGGGGGCCTTGTTTAACTGGGTGACGCCCCAGTTGGCATGAAATTTTGTCATGTTGTACCATCATTTTTTATTTTGGTTTAAGCTAATAAGAATACAATTTGTTCGGCTAAATCCCAAATTGCTAGCACATCCTCGTTCATTCAGTATCCAGGTAGATACCCAACAGGGTGCACCACGAGAAGTTGAGGATTGGACGTTAGGTCAGAAGCCCTGGTCGGTTCTATGCATTCTTTTAAAAGCTATGTGGAGGTCTGCTCTCACTTATACAGCTTTGACACCCTTAAGCACCCCTGGAATAGGATGCAGAAACAGATAATAATAATAAAAAAAAAGGGGGTGCTGTAGTTTCTATATACAAATGCTAGAAGTATCAGGAACAAGAGGGAGGAGATTTTGGCATTGGTCGTGCAATCTTGCCAAAAGTTACAGACAGTGAGACTGGCTAACAGCAGATGATGTAGTTACAGGAATCGAAAGTGAAGGATTCAGTATTTTCAGGGAAGATAGAGAAGGTAGGATGGGGGAAGGGATATTGCTGGTGATAGCAGATGATCTGTAGCCAAAAAGAATAGGAGATAGGCAGGAGGGTGACTGTTCATTTGAAGCAGTCTGGTGTGAGATTAACGCCAGTAAGACAGAATATACAGTTAGTTGTTACTATAGGCTAGAGAGTTCAACAGATGATCTGGAAGATATGCAAGCCAAATTAGTACAATGAGTACAGGTCAAGTGATTATTATGGGGAACTTCAACTATGGAGATATAGACTACAAGGAAGAAAGATCACATGAAAGGAAAGAAATTGAATTTATACACTACTAAGAGATAATTACTTAAGGCAGCATGTGATGGGGGGGGGGAAAGGGTGGGAGAGTATTGGACCTGGTCACAGGATAAGAACAGCTCTCCATAATGGTGACAACATTGCCTCCAACTAGTAAAAATGACCATGTGTTCTTGACTTGGGAAATTGTAAAACCTGAGGAATATTCTATTAAGGTGTATATGTGAAACTACAAGGCAGCTGCTTATGCCATGCTTAGGAAGAAGTTTAAATCTGTGCCATGACATAAAACACTCTAGGATAAGGATGTTAGTGCATGGAATATAGTTAAGGATCATCCAGAGGAAGCAATATTAAATTGTATACCTAAGGTAAGGAAGGTTAATCAGATAGGAGTAAGATGGACGAGTAATCTCATTAAGCATGACCTGCAGAAGAAGAAAATGCTGTAGAGGGTATATAAAGAGAAAGGTGACCAGCATGGCAAGGAAAGCAAAATCATATTATGAGAAGAATCTAGCTGAGCAGGTCAAAGGAAAAGCCCAAAGAGTTCTTTCGTTATGTGGCAGGCAAGAGGAAGAACGACTATGGAGATTAACTTTAATGAGTGATGATGATGGTCAAGAGTGAACAGAAGCAGATAAAATAGTTGTGTTACTGAGTGACCACTTTGCAAGGATATATCATCCTAGTAAGGTTACTGATTTAAGCTATGTGACAGATACTAATGTGGGAACAGAAGCAGATGAAATGGAAGTTCTTAGGATGGTGCAGAATCTCAATGTAAATACAGCTGTGGGATGGGATATCAGCTAGGGTTTTACGAGAACGTGCAAGGGAACTGGCAATGCCTTTGACTAGGCTGTTTAAGTCTCAGTTCTGGTAGAATTCCAAGACGAAAGAGGGCAAAATAATTCCTTCGCCTGCTTTTCAATTTTTACCACCATACCTGAGTTACTGATTGGTATATAATTTGTACACCATCCTCTGTAGTCTTAGAAAATTATACACCAATCAGTATCTCAGGTATGGTAAGTAGTAGAAAAATTGGCAAAAAAGGGAATTCAAGAATGGGTAGATAAAAATACGATACTGAACGAAGGTCAACATAGCTTTATGAAGGATCGATCATGCCTTAGTATTTTACTAACTTTTTATAATAGAGTAACAGCAGAGTTGAATAAAGAAAATGGCTACATGATGATTTTGCTAAGGCATTTGACAGAATACCATATTGAACTCTTATGCAAATTAGAACAAATGGGGATGGATATGACACAGGTTAAGTGGATAAGAGGGTGGCTGCTGGACAGATATCAAAATGTGGTAATATGGAGGGTCAGAATCAAGGCAAAAACAAGTGTCTAGTGGTATGCTGCAAGGTTCAGTGTTGGAACCATTGCTGTTTAAATTGTACATAAATGATATAGGAAATAACCTGAAAGGAAAAATACTGTTGTTTGCTGATGATGTGAAATTAGGTAGAGTGATAGTTAATCAAGGCGATGTGGAGAACTTGCAGGATGATAGGCTGTCAAGTATGGGCAAAAGTTAATTGGTGTCAGTTTAATGTCAAGAAATGTAAAGTTATGCATTTTGGTATAAACAGATTACAAGCCATGTATTATATTGATGGCACTGTACTCCAAGAAATAGAGATGAAGCTAGAGATTTAGGGTAGTCATGGTCTATATAAGGCTTGGATGCACCCACATCTGGATCACTGTGCTCTAGTCTGATCCCCTAGGTTTCTATTCTTGAGGATGAGGAGGCAGTGAAGAGGATTACAAAACGAGTGACCAAGATAGTGAATTGCCTGTGGAACGTTCCCTATGAAGATAGAGTGAGGGTGTGTGGATTGCAGAAGTTGGCTGATAGGAGAAAAAGAGGGGATATGATAGAAACATTTAAGTTGCTTAAAAGGTTTTATAGGATAGAAGCAAGGGCTATGTTTCAGCACTTGGGTAGCGGGGCCAGAACAATCGGTCATCCCTGGAAGTCAAATAAAGTTGTGGTTAGTAGGGGTGTTAAGACTAGATTTTTTTTCTTGAAGAGCTGTGAATGAGTGGAAAGGGTTGCCAGAGTCAGTTGTGAGTGCTTTGTCTGTTAACGGGTTCAAGGAGAGATACTAGAGGTAATAGATTACTAGAGAATAACAGATTTAGCTAGAGATTTAGGGATGGTGATAGACGGAGATTTAAAGCATTAAGTCTTCGGACTCCATGGCGATGCCATATAATAATAATCATTTTGAAAATAGTGGACTGCTGATAAAATGATTCTTACAATGTCCCTGAAGGGTTTCTTATGATGGCTTTGAAAAATATGTTATGAGGTGGAGAAAATGTATTGCAAGAGAGAGACAGAATTAAACTGAGAAATAATGTATGAAAATATAGTAGACTTGAACCACAATTTTTTTTTTTTTTTTCAGATGTATTTATTATTATTATTACCCCAAGACCTCATGCAGTCAAAGACTCATCTGGGAGGTCCTTTTATCACACACATCTCATCATACTGTGTCTTAAACATACTCAAACTCCTTGCAGACACCACACTCTCAAGCAAGGCATTCCAATCATTCACAACTCTGCACGAAAAAAACCTGCCTCTTCCCCCCCCCCCCCCCCCCCCGATCTCCCACTATTCTCTGTAGAACTTCTCCACCATTGATCTTATAACAACCCATTTATTTTGAATGGAGAGCTATCACATTATGAGCATTACTTTCAGAATGTTCCTCATTAAAGGATCGATCATGCCTTAGTATTTTACTAACTAAATTATTTTATTGGCAAAAAAAAAAAAAAAAAAAAGAAAACAAATTGAAAATAACATCCTTATTTGAAATGATTTCAGAGCTCGCTGTCCTGATTTTGAAAATATCATTTCTTTTCAGCCTCATGTTTGCTATAAGCAGATGAATCCAAGGCTATATGTCCTTCATGGGGGTTTAATCTTTGAAGGTACCAGTGGCATAACTATTAACTAAAAATTACACAATTAACTAGCTAGGTGTGAGATGGATGAATAAAGAGATTAAGCATGCAATACAGAGAAAAAGGGCATTGTGGAGGCAGCATAAGAGAAGTGGAAGTAACCAATTTCATGAGTTCTACAAAGACCAGGCAAGGAGAGTGACTTGGTTGGTGAGAGTAGCTAAAGAGAGGTATGAACAGCAGTTAGCTAATGAAGCTAAAAAGAATCCTAGGGAGTTCTTTCGATATGTAGCCAGCAAAAGAAAGAATGATTATGGAAGGATGACATTGATTGGAGGAAATGGTATAAAGACAGCTGTTGCAGAATGTGGGCTATATGTCCTTCATGGGGGTTTAATCTTTGAAGGTACCAGTGGCATAACTATTAACTAAAAATTACACAATTAACAAGCTAGGTGTGAGATGGATGAATAAAGAGATTAAGCATGCAATACAGAGAAAAAGGGCATTGTGGAGGCAGCATAAGAGAAGTGGAAGTAACCAATTTCATGAGTTCTACAAAGACCAGGCAAGGAGAGTGACTTGGTTGGTGAGAGTAGCTAAAGAGAGGTATGAACAGCAGTTAGCTAATGAAGCTAAAAAGAATCCTAGGGAGTTCTTTCGATATGTAGCCAGCAAAAGAAAGAATGATTATGGAAGGATGACATTGATTGGAGGAAATGGTATAAAGACAGCTGTTGCAGAATGTGTGGTGGAGATACTTAATGAGCAGTTCATAAAGATCTTTCAATCTTGTGAATGTGACTTCATGGAGAGATTAAGAGCAGTTGATGATGGGGAGGAGAGACTGACTGTAAGTGAGCAAGAGGTGTTTGGGGAGTTGAGTAAACTAGATGTAAATAAGGCTGTGGGACTTGATAATATATCACCACGTATTCTGAAGGAATGTGCCAGAGAGTTGACACCTGCCTTGACATATTTTTTTAATACGAGTCTTGCACTTGGTCAAGTCCCTAAAGAGTGGAAGGAGGGCAAGATTGTGCCACTTCATAAAGGAGGTGATCGAACTCAAGCATCAAACTATAGGCCTATCTGTGTGTCGGGTGTTGTGGTTAAGTTGTTGGAGAAGCTTGTGAGAGCTAGAATCCAGAGTTGGGTTGACAACAATGGTATAATCTTTGATGGACAGCATGGATTTGCTAAAGGGAGGTCGTGTTTTAGTAATCTACTTACTTATTACAATAAAGTGACTGCTTCCTTGGACAGAGGAGAAGGATACACAGTAATATACTTGGATTTCGCAAAAGCTTTTGATAGAGTGCCTCATGATAAGTTGACAGTCAAACTAGAGCAGATGGGGTTGGATATTAGATTAGTGCATTGGATTGGAGACTGGCTATCTGATAGGTATCAACAAGTTGTGTATGGGGGTGCAATATCCAGGAAAAGGAAAGTCACTAGTGGAGTGCCTCAGGGATCTGTTTTAGGGCCATTACTATTTAACTTGTATATTAATGATATTGGCGAAGATTTGGATGGAGATATTCAGTTGTTTGCAGATGATGCAAAGTTGGGAAGAACCATAAAGAGTAGTGAAGATGTTGTGGCCTTGCAAGAAGACTTGAATAAATTGAGTGATTGGGCAAGCAAATGGGGGTGTGAGTTCAATGTTGCAAAATGTAAGGTTTTAAAATTTGGAAAACAAAGATGGGATGCAGAATTTATGCTTGGTAAGAATATATTGTTGGAAGTAGAGGAAATAAGAGATCTGGGAGTGATAGTGGATAAGGATCTAAAATTTAGGGGTCACATCGCCAAAATTGTGAAGACAACACAAAGACTTCTGGGAATGATGAGGAGGACACTGACGTGTAGAAGTAGGGAGATTCTTGTTCCATTGTATAAGGCTTTGATTAGGCCACACATGGACTATTGTGCCCAGATTTGGTCACCTGGTTTTCAGAAGGATGAGGAGATGTTGGAAAGGGTCCAAAGGCGACTGACTAAGGTAGTTTCTGACCTCTGGAATGTCGAGTATGAGGAAAGATTGAAAAGATGTAATTTGCAGAGACTAGTGGAGAGAAGGAAGAGGGGAGATATGATAGAGACCTACAAGTTGGTAAGGGGTTGCTATAGGATCAATGGTGGAGAAGTTCTACAGCGAATAGTGGGAGATCAGGGGAGAACCAGAGGTCATCCCTGGAAACTGTATAAAGAGGGTGTGAGTAGGGGAGTGAGAGACAGGTTTTTTTCGTGCAGAGTTGTGAATGATTGGAATGCCTTGCCTGAGAGTGTGGTGTCTGCAAGGAGTTTGAATGTGTTTAAGACCCGGTATGATGAGATGTGTGTGAGATAAAAGGACCTCCTAGATGAGTCTTTGACTCCATGAGGTCTTGTTTAATAATAATAATAATAATAATAACTACAGTAATGTCGTTATCAACTTTAATGAAAGTACAGATATTTCATACTGAAATATTTGTGTAGAAACAAGCAAATCAAAGAGCAGGAATACAAGATACAACCATCAGTTTACCAATTAAAAACAGTTGCTGCAAGCCAGAAATTAATATATTAAAAAATCATATTAAAACTAATTTTGATAATTACTTAAAATGAGAATCACCAAAACTTTTGGGAGAAAGAGACAAGCATTTCAATTCAGGTTAGGCAGATGTAAAAGAGTTTTCCAACTTTCTTTGAAAAGGCGTTCACATTTAAAACTGCTTCCATGGATACACAATAAATAACGGAAAAAACTCACGTAGAAAGATTATTTAATAGTATAATTTTCGCCTGTGTGTCACAGGCATCTTCAGTACATTAAGCTCTACGTGAGTTTTTTCCGTTATTTATTGTGTACCGATATGTCTACTCACGGTTTACCTCTCTTAAAACTTATTGCTTCCATGGAGAAAACATGTTTCATCCAACCAGATGTTCCTATCTCTCTTCTCTCTGTCTCTCTCAAGCTTACAACAAGAATTTCTCACTATCAAACTTTAATGGAATTAAATGGTTACAACCCTCATCAAAACCAGCAAATAACTGACTCCTATGTCCCAACATGGAAGGAGTCTTCAACAGATCAGAGGATCCAAATCTCTTATTTCTGATATCTCTGAACCTATTGGTAGAATTTTGAAGTATCACCTTATACCCATATATTTCCCTATCAACAAAATTTCTCATCTGTTACCATGTACAAAAGACAAACTGTAACCTCTATTGTTAGCTGGTGTTTACCAGATTTCCTGTGAATGTAATTTGACATACTTCAGGCAGACAGGCTGTTTTGTGTGTGTGTGTGGGGGGGGGGGGGGAAATGAACATCATTATTACAATGAACATGTGCAACCTCAAAAACGTCCTGTCTGGCACAGCATAATATTAACAATAAATATGAGAATGAAGGCTGCCAAGAAGGGTGTAAGGACCAGATTTTTCTCTCAGAGGCGGGGGGGTGCGTGATTGGAATGGATTGCCATTGGATGTTGCGAGTGCAAGCAGTGTGAATGAATTCAAGAATAAGTATGATAGCTGGTGTGTGTGTGTAGTATGTGGCCTCCCCTCGATGACTCTCTGACTCCCTGGAGGCCTCTTTTAATAATAATATAGTATCTGCTGGGATGAAGCTTGTCTTCTCTGCAGAACGGTTTTAAATATGAAAGCCTTTTCAAAGGCAGTTGCAAAGTGCTTTTACATCTGACTAACCTGAATCAGAAAGATTCTCTTTCCCCCCACCTCTCCCAAAAAAAAAGGTTTGGGAGACTCATTTTATATAAACATCAGAAATAGTCTCAATATGTATTAATATATTAATTTCCAACCATTTTTAATTGGTAAACTAATTGTTGCATATACCTTATATTCCTGTTCTTTGATTTGCTTGTTTCTACACACTGATGATGTACTATTATTTTCAGTATGAATTATCTGTACTTTCATTAGAGTTCATTATTGCGGTTATCTTGTAATTTTTCTTCATAGGGTTTCTGTTGAAATCCCAATGAAAATACTTTCTATTAAGTATTTTCAACTTCTTGTATGCTATCAATTGCTAAGATACTCTTTATACTTAGCTGACAGTTTTACAATAATTTAAAAAAACAATTAATTGATATCTATTGTTAATTATTATTATTTTTTTTTAATTTATTGTAAAACTCTCAGTTGAGTATAAAGAGTATCTTAGCAATTGATAGCTTACAAGAAGTCGAAACAAACTGAATGGAACAGGATTCATTATTCATTATTCCATGACATCTCCAAGGCTTCAATTATGGGGAGGGTACTCTATACAACATGACTCACCTTTCATATGAACTCAATCCACCATATATACATTACATCACTATCCACTATTTACATAGTATGCCATATACTACCAACAGTACTTTTCTCTGTTAATTGTGCGTGTTCTCTGGTCTATTTGTCTGAATACAGGCTAAAAAAAACCAGAGTTTCCAGGAGGAAAAAATTCCCACTACATCCATAACACATTTCAAATAAAAAATCCCATACAAAGGTTCATTGCATCATGAAGAGAATCAAACTCAGGTCTTTTCCAATTTATTTATTTATTTAGTATGTGGGGAAAATACAAGAAATTAATGATTGACAACACTATCTGGGAATTAAATGCAAGTTCCTGAGGCTGTTTAGGCTGGCTCCAGAGGTGTAGAGGTAGACTGAATCCTGGAGGTTTTATGGTTGGTTCCATAATCGGGTGCTTGTTTGTAATTCATTAAAATTCATTCCTGGTATTTTAACAAGCTGGAGGTAAAGCAGAGAACTGGAGGTGGTGGAGAGATATGATGTATAGGAAGTTTCATGTTATTTCTGTTTTTATTTATTTTTTGTTGGTAGTTTTTTCTCTTCTGAAGCATTGAGAAGTGATGTGGAAAAAACATGTAACCATGGGAGAAGAGTGGATACAGATATGGTTCCAATTGTTATGTTAAGCTGTGTGTTAACTTTGGCTTCATAATGGTAAACAATACTCTGCAACTGGGAAGACCAGAGTCAAGGTTGTTGTTCTAAGAGTTGAGGCATTACAACAAAGTTGTGCCTGTCAGCTTGTTTATGTTGTTGTTCTTGGCAGATATCTCTGACTTCATTTTTTCCAAATATTTTGGGTATGTTAGACTATAGAGCAGTGGTGGCCCATGAAGCTTTAAGTGGGAGTGCTGCCTATACAAAATAATTTTTAAAAAAATTCTTTTTTTCCTAATTAGTAACCAATTTATTAATAAATAAATCTGTTTTATTTATTAATAAATTGGTTACTAATTAGGAAAAAAAAGAATTTTTTAAAAAATTATTTTGTATAGGCAGCACCCCCACTTAAAGCTTCACGAGCCGCCACTGCTATAGAGGCCTGTTGCAGAAGTTTATTTTTCATGAACCTCATGGTTATTTACATGGAAAGCTCAAACAGTTTTACTGGGGTCAAGAGATAGCCCCAGCTTTCAAAGTAATTTTGTAATGAGCATGCATCTTTTCTCAGTGTTTCCTCAAGGCCTTTGAAGGTACTGTTTTGGGTGGCAATTGCTATGTCATTAGAATAGATAAACTTCTGACTAGCTGTTGGAGGAACATTACGGTTGAATAGAGCTGGGGTGAGGACAGATCCTTGTGGCAATCCATCCTGCAGGAAAAAGTTCTTTTTTTTTTTGTGAATTCAGATGAACCTTTATTTTCCTATTGGACAGCATTTGTTCTAATAATTTTAGAGTTTTATAGCAGCTGATTATTTTGGCCATTTTATACAGTAAACTTTTCTTCCATGCGGTGTCATAAGCTGATGTTAGGTATATGAAGGCAAAACTTGTTTTTAAACCCTTTTGAAATCCAGCTCCTATATGGATTGTGAGAGCAAGGACCTAGTCACAGCAACTTCTGCCAGGTCTAAATCCCAGCCTATTTACTGGGCAAGATGGCTTCCATTTTTGGAGAAAGCTTCATGGGTAAGTTCTATTCATATAAAAAAAATATCCAAAAAAGAAGATAGCAAATCACTGTTTCAATCTTCTGATTTTTATTTTTTAAATTAGTTTTGGGTTTTGTATATTTCTCTCTTTACACACATTCGTATTGTACATCAATGTTGAAGATATCCATTGGCTGTAATAAATTTAGTTTAATCCTTTATCCAAGTGTGAGCAAATAAAGTTTGTGCTTGAAAGTATCTTCAGGCTGGGGTAAGGTAGTAACAACACCGGGCAACTCGTTGCAAAGGTGGAGCAAGCTAACATCACTCCTATCTCATAATGCAAAACACATCTCCTTGTCGATATGTATAATGTTATGCATTAAGGGAAGGGCCACTACCCGGACTAGTTTCAACACTTATTGAGTTCTCTTCAGTGGGAGCCAGGCCCAAGTGGAGATGGAGATACCAGGCAGAAGCATTAGCAAGGTCATCTCTACCTATAGGAGTTGCCAAACAGTGTGCCACCTTTTTATTAAATTACTCTGGATTTAGAGAAAGATGTTGAAAGTTTATATTTCACTTGGTTAGACTATAATAAATTTAGTTTAATCCTTTATCCAAGTGTGAGCAAACAAAGTTTGCACCTGGAAGTATCTTCAGGACTGGGGTAAGGTAGTAACAACATCAGGCAACTCGTTGCAAAGGTGGAGCAAGCTAACATCACTCCTATCTCAGTATCTCCCAGAATGCAAAATTTACTACCTTACCCCAGTCCTGAAGATACTTTCAGGCGCAAACTTTGTTTGCTCACACTTGGATAAAGGATTAAACTAAATTTATTATAGTCTAACCAAGTGAAAAATAAACTTTCAACATCTTTCTCTAAATCCAGAGTAATTTAATAAAAAGGTGGCACACAGTTTGGCAACTCCTATAGGTAGAGATGACTTTGACTTTGCTAATGCTTCTGCCTGGTATCTCCACTTGGGTCTGGCTCCTACTGAAGAGACCTCAATAAAGGTCGAAACTAGTCTGGGCAGTGGCCCTTCCCTTAATGCATAACATTATACATATCTGTAAGGAGATGTGTTTTGCATTATGGGAGATACTGAGATAGGAGTGATGTTAGCTTGCTCCACCTTTGCAACGAGTTGCCTGGTGTTGTACTACCTTACCCCAGTCCAGAAGATACTTTCAGGCACAAACTTTGTTTGCTCACACTTGGATAAAGGATTAAACTAAATTTATTATAGTCTAACCAAGTGAAAAATAAACTTTCAACATCCATTGGCTGATATACTGAAAAAAAATTCAAACAATTCATAATTTCTCTAGACATTTAAAACTTTAAATTTGCTATCAACTCAGAATATATTAAATGTTCAGATAAATTATACAAATGAAAGTAATGATTATGGGTTCTCCTATCTTGCTAACTCTTATAAATTGTACTTTTGAGCAGCATACTTAATTACATCACTATCGAACTTCTTCATGAATGAATTATGTTTATGGCATTTTTGCTAACTAGAATTATCCCAAATCAGATGTGCACACATGTTTATGTAAGATCAACTTCATTTACTGTCTAGTTCAGTTTACTTTGGAAAAATGAATAGTCTTCTGTACATTCCCATAGCTGTCTCCATTTCTAGACTTTTGAATACTCAAACAATTAAATGATAGTCTTCAGTTCTCAATCTACGAAAATAAAGCCAGCATAGGATCATCCCAGCCAAAAGTTGGATACCATCAAACTTTAACCCCTCATGCTTTGTTTTTCCTCACCCTTAATTTCACAGATAAGACAAGAGTTTTAAGTTCATCAGGTTCACATTTCACAATTCCTCATATCAAAAGGTGGCTTAGAAAATATGGGAGGAGGTTAAGTTGATTTCACTTCACAAAAGGAGGGATAAAGCTAACACTTCAAATTATAGGCCACTCTGTGTGTCTGGAAGAAGATAATGAAGAGGGTTGTGAAGACATGGATGCAAACTAGGTTGATAAAAGCAGTATTCCCTCTATAATTGTCAGAATAGGTTTCTTAATGTGAAGTTCTGTTTTAGAAATCAACACTGTTTGGAAAGTTGGTACACAATAAATAACGGAAAAATTTCTGATGAAAAATTGAGAAATTGTTGATGAACTTCAACAATTTCTCACTAAGTTAAATGCATTTCATCCTAGGATCAAGTTTACCCTAGAAATAGAATCAAATAAGCAGTTAGCCTTTTTAGATCTTCTAATTCTTCGTCAACCAGATGGTAACCTACATTTCTCAGTTTATAGAAAGAAGACTCATACAGGCCATTATATCCATGCGGAATCTCATCACCATCCCAGTCAAAAGGCAGGAACTATTAAAACACTCGTTCATCGGGCCCACTCCTTTTGTTCTACAGACGATCTTTTACAGAAAGAACTACAATACATAACTTCTTCCTTTCTATCTAATGGTTATAAGAATTGCTTCATTGAAAGAACTTTGAGTAGTTTTAATATGTCTTCCTCTTCAAACACAGAGGAAATAACGCGTATTACTATCCCTTATGTACAAGGCATCAGTGAACTTATAGCAAAAGTTTTAAAACCACTGAATATTTTTGTTGCCTTTCGACCGTTTAGAAAAATCTCCACCTTTCTCACTTCTCCTAAGGACAAGCTTCCACATCTTAATCATCTAGGTGTCTACCAGATTCCATGCTCTTGTGGATTATCTTATTTCGGACAAACGGGAAGATCTGTCTCTATTCGGCTAGAAGAACACCAATCTTATATTGAATACTTTAAACCTGAAAAGTCTGGACTTGCAGAACATGCCATCTTCACTAGACACAGAGTTCATTGGAGAAAGACAAGAGTTCTTCACAAAAGTCAGTTTCTCATGGAACGCCTTTATAAAGAAACATGTGAAACTCTACTTCATTCTCCTAACTTAAACAGATCCGACGGCCTACGTCTGTCCCCTTTATGGGAGATAGTACTTTACAAATCAGCTAATCTTTCCTAACTTTTTATTGTATTAATTTTTATAGGAAAGTTATTGACCTTTTTAGTTATCTTACACCAGCTACTTAGGTGGCACTTTTTGGAATTGTCAGTTAGTGTTTAATTTTGAGCTTAATGTACTGAGGATGCCTGTGACACACAGGCAAAAATAATACTAATAAATAATCTTTCTACGTGAGTTTTTTCCATTATTTATTGTGTACCAATATGTCTACTCACGGTTTACCTCTTTTAAAACTTACTGTTTGGAAAGAAATCAATGTACACCATAGAGTTAGGAACAAACAGCCATGGTGCCCACCTTAATAAGATGTATGACCTCCTTTCACTGTGATGACTGCAGCAATCCTGCAAGGTGCACTTTCCACAAGTGTACAATAGCAATCAATGGGAATTTTAGAGCATTCTTCCTTTAGGCACGTAATGAGGTCCTGGACTGCTGTGGGGAAGATGTCCCTTAACCTCACTCGATACTCCAGTTCATCCAACAGATGTTCAACTGGGTTGAGATCAGGACTCTGTGGAGACCAGTTGAGTGTGGTGATGTTCATGTCCATCTACAAAATATACAGTTACAGTAGCAACTTTATGACAAGTGCATTGTCTTGCTGAAAGACAATGCAATGCTTCTACTCAGTTATGTAGACACTCCACAAAGTAGGAAGCACTGCATTGTCACAAATGTTCAGATACCTCTTGGAGTTCAATGTTTGAGGCACCACAGAGGTCTGAGTCCAAACCAAGAAAAAACAGGACCATACTATCATGCTACCACCTCCAAATTTAATAGTTGGGGTTACGCACTCTGCTGAGAGTTCACTGGGAATCTGCCGCACCTTTCCATCTGCTCGGTATAGTGTGCAGCGGTAGTGTAAGTTGTACCTTCCAAGCTTTCACGTCTCACTATACAAATCTGCAGCACTGAAAATGAAGCTGCATATCAGCTTGGGTAATGCGGGGTTTGCATATTGTGGTCCTACTACAGAAATCTATGTTGTGAGCCTCAGTTCTGAATATTTTTGTGAGGATTTGTGTTTCAGTCAATGCCTGGAACGCTGCATTCAATGTGTTGGCCAATAAATGGCAGTATTTACAAATTATCTTTTGAAGCACTCCATGCTCACATGTTTGGTGAGTGTGGTGGGTTGTTCAGTGCAGATAGTACTTGCAGTTGACTCACTGTGCTTCCATCTCAGCATGGTATCACTGATTGTTGACCTGGGATGGCTCGATTTGACAACAATTTGCTGAACAAATAGGCCTGCATATATGGCATCCTATCACAATGTCTCTTTCAAACTCTGTCAGTTCCCTTCTCTAAGCCATTTCAACTGGACACAGTTGCACTGACTTGGGAGCATCATATTCATCCAAGTTATTCCAGCCACAAATATGCGACTTGTTACATGGCATGATGCACCTTTCCCTAGGGTGTCTGTTGACTTCTTTCTAAGCAGTGTACTTATATACAATAAGAATATACAACTACAATAAGAATGCACTGGACAAGAATGATGCACATGCAGCAGCATATTTAGATTTTGCAAAGGTCTATGAGAGATTGCCACACAAGGCGGTAACTAAATTGAAATAGATAGGATTACATAATAGACTAGTGAGTTGACATATGACTGGTTGTCAGATACCATCAACACATTATGTATGAAGGAGTGACATTTCCCAGAAGTGGAAAGGTCATTAGTGGTATGCCACAGGGGCTGTTTTGGGACAATTAACTTGTATATTAATGATGTATAATGTGAGACGTTTTACTAGATATATGCAGTTTGCAAATGATGCAAAGTTAGAGAGCTGTGAGGAGCAATGCAGATCTGAATAGATTGTATGAGTGAAATGCTAGTTATAGGCAAGGATAGGTTGTAGAGTATACTTGAAGGGGGGGGGGGCAATTTCAAAGGAGAAGAGAGATCTGAAGATTAGGGGTCATATTGCTAAGCTGTGAAGATATCACAAAGGATAATGCCAATGATGAGAAGAATCTTTATCTGAAAAAGTAAAGAAGTTATGATTTCACTGTATAAGGCCTTGATCCAGTCACCTGATTTTCAAAGGGATGATAATATACAGGATAGGACCCAAAGAAGATAAACCAAGGTCACATTCAACATTCCAAGTCTCTGGACTGTTGGTTATGAGGACAAATTGGATTGAGAACACAATTTAACTGGTAAGATTGTCACTAGTTAAATATGAAAGGTATTTTTTACAGAATGAAGAGAAGCAGGGGTAGAACAAGAGGAATTACATAAGGAGGATGTGAGTAATGGAGTAAGAAGCAGGGTCTTTGCACAAAGTGTGAAAATGGAATGCATGTCTGAGAAGGCAGTGACTGCAGAAATAGTGAATGATTTAAAGCAGTTTCACAAGCTCTCATGTTGTCTTATGTGACAACATGAGAGCCTCACAAGTTGAGTCTTTTGACTCCATACAGGTGTAATTAATAAGACCACGTATTTCTTGTGTTCTTTCAATATGAATCAGTGAATTTGAATAAGTCAAACAATTAACAGGATTAACAAAAAGAAATGCAATATCAGAGCTAATCATGATTTCTGAATTTTTTGGAGATGAAGCTTTTTGATAGAATTTTGTAACTGAATGCTTCATAATAAAGGGGTAGGAATGACTGAAAGGAGGGAGAGTGATTTTGCCAATAGTTTTGAAAGTTGTCAGCAAGAAGGACAATTTAAACTATGCATTACTCAGTAAATAGGAGAGGATAGTGGATTCGTAAATTTTTGACATCTCATATATCCAAGGTAGTTTAATGTAAGATTTTAGTTTGTTACCGATTTATTTGAGATAACTTTTTAAAAAAAAAAAAATAATTTAGAAATCTTTTTTCCTTCTGTGTGTTAGTGGAATCATCATGTACCATATTTACTCAAATATAACTCACCTTTGCGTATACCTTGGATCCCCTGAATTTACTTTACAAAAAAAGAAATTGAAAAGTTTCTTATATAGTTTGCACATGAAAAAGAGTGAAACTTTAAGAAATAGATAGTGAATGTTGTTATGGCAGTTTCAGATTATTTTAGAATTCGGTTGAATAGAAAATAACATTTCAAATCAACAACCATCAGCTTGCTTTTGTTGTCGAGTTGCGCAATTTTTTGTTAACACCTCAACGATCATATGCATAGAGATGGAAGCGACCAGTAGAGGAAATGTGGGAGTGAGAACATAGACTTCTACTTGCTCTTAGCTTGCACAGGGGTGGATTAAGAGATCATCATTAGAACTGTTGTGCTACTGGATTTTGAGAGCTTGGGACATGATTACACCAAAAATAATTTAATTACAGAAGCATTATTATTAAAAGATTCAAATATATTGAATGATGAAGATAAGTGGCCATTATTGTAAATAACACTGATAATTAGCATTTAAATGTATTCATTTTATAAATAATGCAAGCAATTATAAATTATAAGAATAGTGAGGATTTAATTATAAACATCAATTTAGTTTTTGCCTGAAAAACTTTAGCTTCTGAAAATCCCTGCATGTATCTCGTGCCACGATTTTTTTAATTTTAATTTTGGAGGAAAAAGTGCGAGTTATATTTGAGTAAATATGGTATGACTAAACAGAATGATCTCTTGAGGATTATACTAAAAAATCTGAAAATCTCATGGTTATCTGATAATAAACATCAAATAACTATGTAAGTGTTTTCATATTCTTCTAACATGTGATGAGAATTGACATTTGCTTTCAAAACTTATTTGTTTCTTAAGAATATAGATTTTAATCATTATTTTATATGACAGTTTGGTTAATTATTTTAACCATACTGACAAGGAAGTTGTCTACTCACCTTTGCAACATTTCAGAAGAGGATGATAACTAGGAAATGGACAAAACTGCTTCAGTACATTAGGTTTCACAGTATCACACAGATTAGAAAAGGTCATATTAAACAAGTTGCTAATTCCCCAGGTTATGGCAAAGTTGGGAAGCAATCGTGCAAATGAAAGTGATGTTTCAAACTCTGAACCTTGCAATGATGCTAGCGCTGAGAATACAATAGATATAGTCATACCTAAACAAATAAAGTATTAATTCAGAAGCAATGCTTCATAAGACATGATTAGTAAAATGTAATATAAAATACGTTTCGGTTTGTGATCAACAACTTGATATTTTACATAGCATTTTGGACATGCACACATATATTTATATCTCTCATATGCTACAAACTATGTGTAATAAAACCACACACTTCATAAATCTGTAAAACTTTTAGTGCACATTATGAACAATATAATCATGGAACCCTTTGCTAAATGTGTTTAATCTCATATCACTTCAACAATGCAATTACTATTGCTAACAGCATGTACAGCTAAACAACTGGGGGAGGGAGGAGACAGGTAGTTGCTGCAGCATTGTTATGTGCAAGTAAAAATCATCAAAGGAAGAGCAAAAATACTAATAACTTTCAGATTTAGGAGAGGACAATAAGAGAATCTTTCAGAAGTGTATGCTATGAAAGATCAAATGAGCAGACATGGCAAGTAGTGACATGGGTGAGAAAGAATGCAAATGTGATCTGAAATGATAGCATATGGAAATGACAGAGGTGTGAAAGAGGCGAGAGATCGCGATATAGATAACATGAAAGTAGTACCAAGGTATTACCAGCTTTTTTGTCTTCTCCCTGAAGGAAGCTCATGGAATCTTGAGCAAAATATACAGGAGGAATAAATTATATTTAATTTTCTCTTACATGTGTGAAGCCGTTATTAAAAATATATAGTATGTCTAATGAGCATGTCTCTATTAAACAACTAGTAATAGAAAAGGGTGAAAAAAGACTATAGTAATATGTAGTTTTCTATAATTAGGAATGTGCTAGACAAAGGGGGGAAAATGCTTTAGGAGTGAAAATTTGTAACATATGCAAGCAGGTAGAACAGATATGATTATTTTAGTTAGAATAAATAAATTGAAAGGAGATAAGTATGGTATGAAAGAGTTATTAAGACAGAAAAAGGAGTTATGACTGTGAGCTTTTGCCCATGTAAATGAACTTAAACAGAGAGCTACAACTGCTAATGATTCAATGAGAAGCATGGAAAAAATGGTGCACAGCATGTTGATATATGGAGTGTTTCTGAAGAATTTCTACTTGCATAATGAATTATGTTTAAATGGATTTGGTATTGGGTCCATTGGGACACTAACGGGCAGGGATGTGCAATATACAACCTTACCCTGTCAAGTCAACCCTGCCTTCCAGTGGTGTGGCCTGTTTCCACAAAAGAGGCTCTGGTGAAACCAGCAGGTATTCTCGCTACAAAAGGATACTTTTTTTTAGTTGGAAGAAATGCAAACTAGACACCAGGATGTAGATGTTCGTCATTGCCTGGTGAAATATCACTACCAGCTTACTGGAGGTCAGAACTGGCAAATGCAATGTCTGGTTTCCAGAGCAGGGATTCTGGTTTCACCTCTCTCCCCTCTCTTCTCCATGCAGCATGAGTGATAACCTTCAAGACCATGACAAACATACTTAGAGACCCCAAAACTCCTCCATTTCAAAGGTACAGCAGTTAAAACAGTCAGGCCAAAGGTGAGCCACTAGTTACTGATAGAACCTGTCAATATTAAGTCAGGAGGCTTCCTGATCAACTGGTACATAATCTCCTGCAGATTCTCTGCCTGGTTATGCCTGGAGAGGGAGTCTGAGTAGTAGTAGCATGTGGGAGGAGCTGTCGAGGCCAAGTCATGATACAGACTGGTTTCTCTCTATATGGAAGTCGCATCCAAGAGTCTCTTCTCTTACTGCATGTTCCCACTATCCATCCATCTAATGAAACTTATGATCAAACCTATGAAAACTCTCACAAACAATAACAGTGACACTGCAACAAAAGCAAATCTTCCTCATACACTAATCCCATCATAAGTCACATCACAATCAGCCACAACATACAAACCATATCAAAATCTCTTCACTAAAAACTCACTTTCATATCCACTTTACATCCCTGGCATTAACACAAACATACATGATGTTTACTATTATTCACAGTCTTCCAAAACCAGACATCTTATTTTTTACAGAAACCCAGATCACAGCTACATATACTACTGTCCACCTCCAGTGGACAGTAGTATACACAACTCATGATTCGTTTCACAATAAGGGTGGCATCTCTGCCTTTGTCAAATCTGACATAGCCTGCCAGAAAATGGTTAATGTAGAATCTCTTGCTTTCGAGCTTCTCTGGCTCAAGGTTTCCTCGCCTCATTTAGTAACCTTTATTTGTTGCATTTACTGGTCTCCAAACAATAATAACTGCTCAGATCTCTTCCTTCCTTTCCCTGAAACTTAACCACCTACAATCCAGCTATCCAAATAATAAGGTTATCTTCCTGGGTGATCTCAACATCCACAATTCCAAGTGGCTCCCCTACTTCAACACCACTAACCAAGTAGGATAAGAAACAGAAGTCTTTGCTATAAGTAATGACCTAATACAAATCTTACATCTATCCAATCACATCTAACTCTCTTCTCTCCAAACACTCTCTTTTTGACCAGTTCTCCTTCCAGATACAATGTAGAGGCCACCTCTCCTCTCGGTAACTCAGACCACAATCTCATACGTCTCCTTTCTCACAGAATGCTCCTCCTCCAACCGCCCCACCCCAACCTTGCATACTCTGGCACCACAAAGGAGCCAATTGGGATGACTTCCAGAATTTTTACTCCTTTCCTTGGTCTATTATTGCTTCCATCCAACTCATCCGAACACCTGCTGTGAATGAGTCACAAACTTTTCTCACTGATATGAAGGCCTGAAGCACTGCCAGCCTGAAGGTGGATTTAGAGCAAGCAGTGGCAGCATTTCTGTTGGATGTTGTGCTTGCCACCATTGAAATATGACCTCACAGACTTCAGGCATGTATTAAGGCAAGGAGGGGGACATTTCAAACATGCATGTTATACATGTGATTTGTATATGCTGAAAGCTGTAAATGATTTACTGATAGATCAAAGATTTATGCAGTTCGGTAATTCCAACACCTCCTCTTTCAGTTATGGAAGCTACTAAGTGTAGTTTCCATAATTGAAAGAGGTGTTGGAATCGAGAGAGTACTGAATGTATTTGTAGCTCTAGACTTGCTACTGCCTGAAGAGAAGTTTGCGAGTATGAATATATTATGCATCTTTAGTAGCAATTCATTCTAATGTATTTTAATGCAAGCTCTATCACATACAGCTTAACTGCAAAGTTGATACATTCTAGTGGGATGTGTACAGATATAATGCTGTCTGGAAAGATGGCAGAAGATCCCACCAGCTCCTCCAATTTTGAACCATCCATGTAGACAGGCACAATATTATAGTATTGTATTCTATGAGTTTCAAAGAGCTGATGGTAGAGACAACAGGAAGGGGATGGAAATATTTTAGCTTACTGAAAAAGAAGCTGCATATATGTATGACTTCCGAAGTGGAAGTGTATTTAGTGGCATATGGACTATGTTATCTACTGTAATCTCTAGAGTTTGTAGGAGAGCTTTATTCACAAACCAGAGGGTTTTATTCTAGTCTGCCTAGAGTTATAAAGATTCTCCCATTGTGGAAGGAACATAGTTGGCCAACTATTTTCTAGCAGGAATTTTAGTTTTCTTAAGAGAAACAGTTGCAGATCTCAAGGCAACAAATGTGGTCCATTTGCCTTCCTATATAGACTATAGGAACAGGTAATGTGCATAATACTCGAGTTGCAATTCTGATGGTCTAGCCATTGCAGAGTATTCTCTCCCTGGCAAAACCAAAGGCTTTGAACCCATAATCAACTTTTGATGTTATCAATGCACTGTACAAACAAAGAAAAGTATCTGTCACTACTCAAGTAGGTGGAAGATAATGCGTGTAGAATGTTCATGGCACTTGTCTCATAACTGATGTACGAGAGGGAGGAAGATGAGTTTGTTGCCAAATATGAGTCTCAATAACTTGGCTTCAGATGCAACTGGGATTAATGACTGTCTCAATGTCCTGGGTTAAGATGAAGACTACGTCTGCAGCAAATGAGAACACAAGCTATCTTCTGCTGTGAAAATGTGAACCCATTATGCTTTGCAAGCATCCATTTTGAAAGATGATCGAGTTGATCGACCCGCCGCATCTGATTTTCTATCATCATCATCAAATTCCTGCCATGTACCCTCAAGGGGTGTACAGGATATGACAGTACTACATGAAAAATTTACATCATTACTAACTTCCATCTACAATTTTCCTCCAAATCAGTCTGTTACTTGTCAAGACTCCAACATTATCAGATCTTATATTTCTATCATCTAAGGCACTTTTTACCGTATCAATCCACCTATATCTAAGTCTTCCTCTGGATCGATTTCCTACCAACCAGGCAGAGAATGCCTGTTTTACTAATCTTTCCTCCCCCATTCTCTTTAAGTGACCACCAGAGATTAGCTCTGCTAATGCATTCCTGGATGCTGACAATGTCAAGTTCTTTCCTAATATCTTTGTTTTTAATATGATATTGCCATTGAACCCATCTGTTCATGCCTCTAATCTTTCTCAGGACTCTCATATCTGTGGTCACAAGTCTTTGGTCAAGTGTTTTACTTCTGATCCAGCTCTCAGATCCATAAGTTAAAACTGGTTAAACACTGTCTTGTATACAGCTAATTTAGTGACTCTTTTACTCCATATGAATTTATTCAATTGACTTCCTACCATACCAGCTTTGTTGATTCTGTTGTGTATTTCTATATTTAATTTACCATCTTCACTAAAAATCGTGACTAAGTAGTTGAAATGTTTTACTTTATTATTATTATTCCTGACACCTCCAAGGAGTCCAAAGACTCATCGTGGGAGGACACCTACAACTATCTCAACCACTACACCGAACATCTACAAAACATCTCCATCAATGCCATCTACTGCCCACCTCCACCACCACAACTAGTATTTTTTGCCTGTAAATTATGTGTTCTGAAGGGCCGATTTGTCTGTATGCAGGATGAAAAACCCGAGTTTCCGGGAGAAAAACCATGCTACCTCCGTGTGACATCGGCTAACTATCCATAGATTGAAATCATCCAGATAAAGATTCCTCCCGTTGCGACAAGAATCGAACTTAGGAATATTCCAATCGAAGTGTGCAATGTACCGTTGTTCTTCCAATTGTGCTATGGAGGCACTTGTTTCACAGGTTCTCCATTCACAACACAGTTGCCATTTTCAATGATTCTGCCTATTTTCATTGTCATTGTCTTTTTATTGCTGACTTTCATACCATATCTATTACAACAGTTATTCAATTTAGTCAGTGAATCTTGCAGACTAGCAGCAGATTTATTTAGAAGTATAACATCATCCACATAAAGAGCTAATATTAACATCTCCAATTTTGACGTCATGTTTAATACCACTTTCCTTCATAATGTGATCCATATAGATAATGAATAACAGAGGGGATAATATACATCCTTGTCTCACACCAGAATTAACATTAAACCATCTTCCTGTACTTCCTTCAATTCTAACTGCTGACTTACAATCTTGTCATATGCCTTTTCCAGATCGACAAAACTTAAATACAGATCTTTGTTATATTCCCATGCTTTCTCGACTATTTGTCGTAAAGTGAAGATCTGATCCTTACAGCCTCTGTTTGGCCTGAATCCAGCTTGTTCTTCACCAAGCTTTTCTTCCACAATTCTTCTCAACCGTTTCTCAAGTACACTTGCATAGATCTTGCCAGGAACACTCAGTAGGGAAATACCTCTGTAATTCTCACATTCAGTTTTATTTCCCTTTTTATATATGGGTACTATGAGAGCTCTGCATCAATCATCAGGAATTCGTCCCTCTCTCCAGGCATTCTGAACTATGCAGTGCAGCTACTGTAAGACTCTTATACCACTATACTTCAGCATTTCTGGTCGAATATCATCTACTCCAGCTGCCTTTCCACATTTCAAGCCTTTGATGGCTTTTTCTACTTCAAGTATGGATATGTATTCCTGACTGCATGCCTGGTTAGTGTTTTTTTACCACTGTGTTGTCATCACTGCTTGTTTCATTTAGCAGTTTTTCAAAGTAATTACTCCACACTTCAAGGATATCTTTTTCTCCTGTTTTCATGTCACCTTTATCATCTCTAACTCCTTTTACAGTACTCTTTCCTCCATTCTGAAGCTTTTTCAACAACTTCCAGAATATTTTCCCACCTTCTTGGTATTTATTTTCAATGTTCGTGCCAAATTCCTCCCATGACTTTTGTTTAGCTAGTTTTATGAAGTGTTTAGCTGTCTTACATTTGTCTCTGTATTCTCTAAGAGCACAAGCTGACTTATTTGCCAGGAACTTTTGATATGCTTTCTTCTTTTCCTTCACTGCCTCTTTAACTTCCTGTGTCCACCAGGGAGTTCTGATTTTTTTATCCTTGCACACAACCTCACCACATGCCTCTCTGGCAGAATCAATCAATGTTTTCATCAGAGTTTGCCAGTGAATCTCCAAGGTTTGGTTCCTGTTCTCAAACTCTTTCGTTTTTTTTCAATAATCTTTGTGTATTTTAGTCTACAGTTCACATCTGAGAGCTGCTCAACTTTTATCCGCTTTAAAACTTTCTTACTTGTTATTCTTGTCAATATGAAATTCAATTTTATCCTGCTCAAGACTACATAGTGATCACTTCCAATTTCAAATCCTCTGTACACTGGTGTCCTGCACCAGGGAGAAAACATCACTATCAACAATAACATAGTCAATGAGACTTTTCTTATTCCTTGCCTCTTCTCTCCATGTGAATTCGTGCACGTTTTTATGTTGGAACATGGTGTTGGTAATAACCAGTCCATGTCCTGAGCTGAAACCCAACAGATATTTGCCATTATTATTAGCTTTGCTCTTTTATCCAAATTTTCCCAAAATATTTTTGTACGTCTGACAATCATTTCCTACTCTACTATTTAGATCCCCAACTAGGACCAACTTTTCCTTTTTCATTGTGTTAGTTGCTTTCTCTAACTTTTCGCTGTTCGCCCTGGTTCCCTAGCGAAAACCATGGGGTGGGGGGGGGGGCTTGTTTAACCCGGCAACGCCCCATCCAGCATGAAATTTTGTCATGTTGTACCATAATTTTGTATTTTGGTTTAACCAATAAGAATACAATTTGGTCAGCTAAATTCCAAATAGCCAGCCCATCCTCATTCGTTCAGTATCCAGGTAGATACCCAACAGGGTGCACCATGAGAAGGTGAGGATTGGACATTAGTTCAGAAGCCATGGTCGGTTCTACGCATTCCTTTAGCGGCTATGTGGAGGTCTCCTCTCAGTTATACAGTTTTGACCCTTATTTTCTATGACCCCTCTTATTTCATGAAAGGGAAGATGAAGTCATTGTAGAGAACATTACTGTTGGAGAAAGTTGTTCTGTTATTGAGTTCACTTTGGTAGCAAAAAGCATGACACTTAACCTTGTGGGAACCCCCCCTTTTGATTATATGGTGTGGAATTCCAAGTCTGAGTGCTTCCCACTCAGACTTGGAAGATTCAATTAGACAAGAAGTTCTTGATAAAAAGAGGATGATTCCCTCTAACACCAAAATTGTGCAAATCTTTCGCTGTCCTAAATCTCCAAGCAGTGTTGTATGATTTTTCCACATCATAGAATACCAAAACCAGATACTCCTGTTTGGAAAGTCACTCCTCTAGTGGAACTATATGATCAGCAGTAGAATGATATTTTTGGAAGCCACATTGTCTTCTGAAAAGAAAAAATCAATGTTTCTCTCCAGAAACTATAAAAAACAAGATTTAACAATTTTTCCAAAGTCTTGCACAAGCAGATGGTCAGAGCAGTTGAGCAGTAGTTCTTTTGGGGATTTTGGATCCTTCCCTGGCTTAATAAAGGTAATTATAATTGCCTTTTGCAGAAATCCAGAAATACGCACTCCTAGAAAATTCTGTTGAAAAGGTGCAACAGCTGATCCATGGACAATGGTGTTAGAATAGATGGTTTACCATCTTGTAATGGATATTGTCTGGCTTAAATGTCATCCAGCAGCACTTGGATGACATTTAAGCAAAGCAGATTTCATTTCTTCTCTTGTGACTGGACTGTTGCATTCTTCACAGCTATTCAAAGCAAATTAAATTTGTTGTTTTTCTGCTTTGTTTTTTGAGTAAAGAACTCAAGGTGGGGGTGACAGGAAGATATTGCTGATGTTTTTGTAAAAATTTTCCCAAGTGTGTTAGTGATTGCTGTTCGATCAGCACCTGTGCAACCATTATGTTCAAGGATAGAGCACTCTTCATTTTCCAGATCTTTCACAGGTTAGCATTAATTGCTCTTCCTATGATGGATGTATATTGGATTCAGGATTTCTTTTTGTTTTGATGTCGGATGTGTCTTACTCAAGCTTGGGCACATATGAAAGCAATGAGGTTTGTTGTAGTAGAGGATTTTCGAATCTTTGAAAAGTACCCCAAGCTTTCTTCTGGGTTTCTTTGGCTGCTGTGCAATCATCATTCTATCATGATTCAGAGAAACACAGAAACCAATTACATGTTTTATGAGTTGTAGTCATGAAAGCTTGTGTAATATACTGTCACATGGTTCGCTGCATTGTTGATAAAAGAAAAACTGACCATTGCAGAATCAAATTCTGCTAATAACGAGAAGGTGTGCCATTCAGCTTGCTCAATTTTCCATTGTAATATCCATGATGGAGTGCATGATTGCCCATGTAGGAAAGTGGATATCAAAGGCAAGTGATCACTCCCAAATAAATTTTTGTCAGTTTTTTTTCACTTGGAGAGTGGGAAACAGGAGGATGAGCAGATAATTCAGTCAATGTGAATGTTTGGGATAGGTATATGGAAGAGAATGTTGCTTCCTGTATTTAGGAAGCAGTGATTGTAGTTGTCAAGCATATGCTCAACATTTACAGTTACTAGAGTTCTGACTGAGAGTCACACAGCTAATTCTATGTTCATATTGAATGAGACTTGCTGGTAGGGTGTGGCTACCCACAAGGCCATCCTTGGGGCCACCTACACCCCTGTGGTGTGGTAGTTTCTCCTGATGGTAGTATTTTGCTATGTTGGTCATTTCTCACTTTAGATATGTTTCCTGCAGACAGAAGAATTTTTTTTTTTTTTTATACTTTTGCAAGAGTGCCTTGATGTCATCGATGTTTAGACAGAATCCACAACAATTCCAATGTAGTAATGTTTTCATTATTTCTTTCTGATGGTATCATCTGCCCTCCATTGTTGAGCAGTTTTGTTTTCATAGACCTTGGATTTTTTTTTCCCTTTTTGCTAACTGAGGATGACCAGTCTCCATTTTTTTTTCATCAGGAAAAATGTCCAAGATATCATCATACTGTATTCCTTCTAGGACACTAGGTACACAAGTTGTATTATTTTCTTGATAGGTAGGGCAGAGCTCCAGAAATAAAATTTAAATCTACTAACAGAAAAAAAAATTTTTTTTTTTTACTCACCCAAGGTATTAAAGGGCAAGTAAAATTTCACGATATAATTATATCGTGAAATTTTAGTTATAATTTATAACTAAATGTTATGATCAATGACAAACCAAAGCAATCAATTCTTTATTTCTTACTATACATTACACGTAATTATACAAAAATATCCTTTCTTTTAATGTGCATTTATAAGATATGCCACAACACAGCTTATTTACATAAGGCTTCATATGGCCTCCAGCGTGTCTTTTCTTGGTTGCAAAATACCACTTATCAATTGATTTATCTGGAACAAAATCCTGCGAGGACCATTCATACATATCATCAATAAGTCATTAAGGTTGGAGGTATTCATTGATGAACTCAACTTCTCTTTTATTAGATTGATTTGACTAAAATCTCATTCACATGATGTACTTGGCTGCTATAATGGCTACAATTTCAAGCAGTTATTATTATTCATTGTTCTTTAAAAAGGCCTTGTATGTTTAAATGTTTCCCTTAAACATTGAACTTGTGCCATTCTTTTGCCAAATTTTTAGAAAGTGTCTCTTTATTATTATCAAAATATTTCCTAAAATATTTTTAGGAAATATTTTGTGGCGGCCTGGTTGGCCAAGTGGAGAGCGTATCCGCTCTCCAGCCAAAAGACTGCAGGTTCAAATCCTGCCATGGGCATGGATGTTTGCGATTGTCTGTGGAAATACAAGTGGTGGTTGGTGGTAGATGGTGTTGGTGTAGTTGAGGTCAGTTGATGATTGAATGGTGAGATGGAGTTGTAGAGCAGGTTTCCTCCCATGATGAGTCCTGGGACTCCCTGGAGGCATCAAATAATAATAATGATAATAATATTTCCTAAAATGCTTGCCCAAAATTTTCCACATCTTCAGGCCAGATAAATGTATCAAATACATTATTCCTTCATCTGTTAGTTTTTTTTTTTCATTCAACATTCGAATAGCTCTCTGCATACATTTATCTGAATACACTATAATACATCTAGATTATTTAAGTTATCTAAAACGTTTTCTCTCATAAGGTTGTGGAGCTTCTTACATCTCTTTCAGGGCATTCAAGGTACTGTCCACATGATATTTTGTTTGACTTATTAGTAAGTTTTCCCCTTTGAAAAATCAATGACAGCTGTTTGAATAAAATTAAAAAAATCTAAGAAAAAATGGGATTCTGCAAGCAAATGTCTTCATTTTTTCTTTAATAAGTCTTTTGATATTGCATCATCTGCTTTTCCACTTCCTATTTCCTCCAAATGCATTACTACTGCAGAGAGTAATTGTTAATAAGTGCAGTCACAGCATTCCCACACTCTATTAGGCACCCACCTTACTGAATACAGAAACTTGAACTTCAGGATTTTTGTCACTTTTCCCAATTCTTTCAGTCTTTTTAGTGAATTCTGATAAATGGTATATAATTTTTTTTACTACTGTTTCAATGTCAGAAACAAAGGGTACATCACTAATAGAATGTAGAAAAGCCAGATTCAAATTATGTGCAATACAGTGTGTTGATATAAGGTCTGACACATCTCTCGTTAATTTTGCCATGAGCCACTGTTTTTTCCCTGCATGTTTCCTGCTCCATTTGTTCCAATGCCCATAACCAATTACCAGTCTTCCATGCCAAGATTTATTCATTTCTCTCTTTCTCTAATCAAAATACCCAGCAGCTGTTGAGTTTTGAAGAGAAATTATGGAAACAAATGCCTCTTTCAGTTTCAGATTTTTATTTATGTGTCTCATAAAAAAAAGTTCCTCCTAATTTGAGACATATGTAGATGCAGATAAAAGAAGACCCACTCTTCTGTAGTCTTTGATTTCTTTAACTGATTCTTGTTTATTAACAACAGTAATAAACGACACAAATTCTTTACAATTTCATGTCATTCTGATACTGGTCTATTAGACCTGCATCTATATCATTCTCATTTAGCAGGGGCTATCAAGTTTTTGAGATCAATAAACAGGTTATTGAATTTAACTATATAATAGGCTGTATTAAAAAGGCACTTAAGGTGTTCGAACATTTTAGAATACATTTTCTTTTGGCAAATAGCTAGAGGTGTATATTCTGGGTGATTTCTGGCTGAGGATGTGTCACAGCATCTTTAGTGAGAATTGGATGCTTCATGTAACCTAAATGTCTCCACTTTAAAAGCTCATTGAACCCTGTAGCAATCTGGAGTTACTGTCAGCAGCCCAGGATATTTTTTTTTGTCCCAGGAAATTTCTTTATTTTTTAGCCCCAGGAAAATATAATTTAAAAACAATTCAAAACACATAATAGAAAATAGGGAAAAAAAATCTGAAAATGATCAAGAAGTACACAGAAGCTAAAAAATGGACTCAAAAACTGATAAATAAGCAAGGTATAGAGAAATAGTACAGAGAAAAAAAAATATTTGCAGTGATTATTATAGGAATCTGTACACAGGCAGAGACAGATCCTCTACTGAATTTTGATGAAGCAGATGCAGAACTACAACCACCTATCATAATAGAATTATAAAAAGTCCTCAAAAAAATAGATCACACTATAATATGTCATAATGTTATACTAGATATGTTATATTTTAATTACAGAAAAATTTCCACTGCAATTGTAATAAATCAATGATTTTATCATTATATAAAAAGGATAAAAGAGATGATATCAGTAAGTATAGCCAATCAATTTTGCTATCACTATTGTACAAAAGTTTCATATTCATTATACTAAACAGAATCACAAGATTTTTTGATGATGATGCACAGCCATATGAATAAGCAGACTTTGGAGAGATCATATAATCATACAATATGATCATATCCACACTATTAACAAAATAACAGAAAATAAAATGAATACCTGCATGTTTGGTGTTTGTAGATTTTAAAAAAGCCCGATTCTTTACATCACTCAGAAATAATATAATAAACAATTTAAAACACCATGCAATCCAATTAAAGTATATGAGATTTTTAAAAATTACATATAAGAACTCAATCTACCCTATATATATAAAATTATAAGCCTTTTTACGTCACTTTTTTTGAAACTCGGGGACTATCCCGAGTGTCGAGTCTTCAAAATTTGAGTCATCAGAATTCGAAGAGAACCAGCCTACCAGTCCGGAACTGTTTAATCTGTTCATTAACGATAAAGGGAAGGATCTAAGTGGAACAGTTCATTTGTTCGCTGATGATGCAAAGTTGGGTAGGGGAATAGTGAATGCAGACGATGTCAAAATCTTGCAGGATGACTTGGATAGATTGGAGTTCTGGGCTAAAGAGAATGGATGTCAATTCAATGTGACAAAATGTAAGGTTATGCAGCATTTTGGGGTGAAAAGATTAGCAGCAGTATACCACATTGGTGGAACTGTACTCCAGGAGATTGATGAGGTCAGGGACTTGGGAGTGTTGGTGGGTAGGGAGATGAAGTTTAGGGGGCACATTGCAAAAGTAGCTAAATCAGCTCATCAACTCACTTGGTTGTTGAAAAATACCTTGACGAGCAGAGACAAGCAAGTTATTGTACCTCTGTGCCGAGCCTTGATAAGACCTCATCTTGACTACTGTACCCAGATTTGGTCACCTCGGTTCCTTCATGATGGGGAGGAGGTGGAGAGGATCCAGAGGAGAGTGACTAAGATGATAGCAGGTCTATGGAATGAACCATATGAGAACAGGTTGAAGATTTGTGGGTTGCAGAAACTAGTTGATAGGCAGAAAAGGAGGAGATATGATTGAGACATTCAAATTGCTAAAGGGATTCTATAGGATTAATTCAGGGGATATTTTTGAGATCAGGATTGGTGGTGGGAGAACTAGGGGACACCTACGGAAGGTGGGCAAGAGTGTGGTTAGCAGGGGTGTTAGAGCTGGGTTGTTTACTTTTAGAGTGGTAAATGAGCGAAATAAGCTGCCAGAGTCTGTTGTGGGTGCTATGACGGCAAGTGAGTTCAAGGCAAGGTATGATAGATACTGTGAGAATGTCATATAGTTGTGTGATCATGATGTTTAAGGCCTCCCTCGATGAGTAGGACTCCCTGGAGTCACCCAAAATAATAATAATAATAATAAAAAACTCAGGGGGGGTTGGGTGCTGGAGGGGCCAGGGTGGCAGAATCCCCCACCTAGTAGTGAATATAAAGTTTAGAACATTAAAGAATGGACTTAGCATTAAAAGTAGTGATACAAGGAGAAAGGATATCATCTAAGTTGTTTTTCTTGCTACACTAGAAGAAGCTTTAGGAATGTCTCACTGGAAAACTATGGAATTAACATAAAATCTAAATTATTTATGTTTTGTGAATGGTCTGTTCTGTTACCAAAAAGCAAAGAAGCAGCCCAAATAAAGAATCAAAAACCGGTTTAAAAATTAGCATAACTAAAGCAAAACTGATGGCAAATACAGATTAAACTGAACTAAAATCAACTGATAAACCTACTTAAATTGTGAATGACTATTTACCTCTGACAATTAGTTTTAAGGAAAAAACAGAAAAATCACATAAGGAAACAAAGTTTTGTACAATGAGTATCTGTTAGATTTGCTTGCATGTGCATTATTCATGTTTATTACCTATGGAAGCAAGATATGGGTAATGACCAGTGCTTTTTTTTGGGGGGGGGGGAGGACCATAGGTGCTGGTACTCATTCTTTGCTAGCAAGAAAAATTTTAAATTTAAAGGATACGAAAAGAAAACTAGAAAAGTATTTACCTATATTGTTTCTTCATAGCGTGATTATTATTATTATTATTATTATTATCCCAAGATCCAATAGAGTAAAAGACTCATCTAATAAGAAGTCCTTTTGTCATACATATAGCTTATCATAACGCACTCATTTTAGAAATTATGGACTTTACAACAGTATTATAAATAACTCTTTTAATTTCCCAATGTTTCGATCTTCATATTAAGATCACCATTTCGAGTATATACAAATATACAGGACAGCTAAGTTACATTACATACAGTAAGGTAGAGAAACAATGATTTGATCACAGGTTATTATACTGGCATGACCTCTAGTGAAAAAAAAAAATTTACAAATTAATTATTCAGAAACTACATCAAGCTAAATTTTATTTATGATAACATGAGCAAACATTCTTTCTTATAGTTTTCTTTCAGTAATGCTAAAAATAGGACAATGATGTCCTAATTTTAGCATTAAAATTGTTATTTTTGATTTAGGATCCTGGATTATCTACAGTCCTGTTTATAGCCACTTTTAGAGAGGAAGGTTCCGTGGGTCGAATATGTGCCTTCCATATGTTTGGGATTTCAAGACCATCATTATTGTTCAGATTGGGGTGGTTGATAATAATCTCACAGGCGTCCTTAAATTTGCGTTCATACTATGTTCAATTCGATGCAAGTTGTTCAAGGGCATGATCAGAAAGACCAGCCTCACCATACTGCATCCTGTTTCTCCTATATATGGTATGTTACAGGAGCAATAAATGCAGTATACACCAGGGTGGACTAGCTCAGTAAGTGGGTCTTTGGATGAGTTAAGTAAGCTTTTTAATTTTACGGGAGGTTTAAAGGTGGCTTTGAGGTTGTATTTTTGTAGTATTCTGTTTATTTTATCTGATGTCCCTTTAATGTACGGAATGGTTATAGTTTTCTTGAGTCAGATTTATCTTTTTTTTTTTATTGAGGTCTTGTAGAGAATTTTGTTAATAGTGTTTTGGCTAACCATTTTTTTTTTTAGAAAAGTATTGCTCATCGTCATCAAATTCCTGACATGTACCCTTAAGGGGGTGTACAGGATATGATAGTACTATATGAAAAATTTATATTACTAACTTCCTATCTACAATTTTCATCCAAATCAGTTTGTTACTTGTCAAGAATCCAACATTATCAACATTCCTGGATGCTGACAATGTCAAGTTCTTTCCTAATATCCTCGTTTTTAATATGATATTGCCATTGATGCCATCTGTTCACGCCTATAATCCTTCTCAGGACTCTCATATTTGTGGTATCTAGTCAAGTGTTTTACTTCTCACCCAGCTCTCAGATCCATAAGTTAAAACTGGTTTGAATACGGTATTGTATACAGCTAATTTAGTGTTCTGAATAATTTCTCTCTTATTCCATATGAATTTATTCAATTGACTGCCTACCATACCAGCTTTGTTGATTTTGTTGTCTATTTCCATATTTAATTTACCATCTTCAGTAAAAATCGTGCCTAAGTAGCTGAAATGTTTTACTTGTTCCACAGGTTCCCCATTCACAACGCAGTTAACATTTTCAATAATTCTACCTATTTTCATTGTCTTTGTCTTTTTAATGCTGACCTTCATACCGTATCTATTACAACAGTTATTAAATTTAGTCAGGAAATCTTGCAGACTTGTAGAGGATTTATTTAGAAGTATAACATCATCTGCATAAAGCAAAGCGCTTGAGATTAACACCTCCAATTTTGATATCAGATTTAATACCACTTTCCTTCATAATGTGATCCATATAGATAATGAATAACAGAGGGGATAATATACATCCTTGTCTGACACCAGATTTAACATTAAATGATCTTCTTGTACTTCTTTCAATTCTAACTGCTGACTTACAGCTAAATAAAGACTAAGCATTGCTTGATATAATGCTAAATTGACACCATATAACTGCAGCGTATTGAATAGCTTCTTTCTTGGCACCTTATCATATGCCTTTTCCAAATCGACAAAACTTAAATACAGACCTTTGTTATATTCCCATGCTTTCTCAACTATTTGTCGTAAAGTGAAGATCTGATCCTGACAGCCTCTATTTGGCCTGAATCCAGCTTGTTCTTCATCAAGCTTTTCTTTCACAATTCTTCTCAACCGCTTCTCAAGTATACTTGCATATATCTTACCAGGAACACTCAGAAATACCTCTAATTCTCACATTCAGTTTTATTTCCCTTTTTATATATGGGTACTATGAGAGCTCTACTTCAATCATCAGGAATTCTTCCCTCTGTCCAGGCTTTCTGAACTATGCAGTGCAGCCACTGTAAGACTTTTATACTACCATACTTCAGCATTACTGGCCGAATATTATCTACTTTTGCTGCCTTTCCACATTTCAATTCTTTGATGGCTTTTTCTACTTCAATTTTGGATATGTATTTCTGACTGTATGCCTGTTGAGTGTTTTTTTTTTACCACTGTGCTATCACTGCTTGTTTCATTTATCAATTTTTTGAAGTAATTACCCCATACTTCAACGATACCTTTTTTCTCCTGTTTTCATGTCACCTTTATCATCTCTAACTCCTTTTACAGCACTCTTTCCTCCATTTCTAAGCTTCTTCAACATCCTCCAGAATATCTTACCAGTTTCTTGATATTTATTTTCTACGTTTTTGCCAACGTCGTCCCATGACTTTTGTTTAGCTAGTTTTACACAGTGTTTTGCTTTCTTACATTTGTCTCCGTATTCTCTAAGAGCACAAGCTGACTTATTTGCCAGGAACTTTTGATATGCTTTCTTCTTTTCGTTCACTGCCTCTTTAACTTCCTGTGTCCACCATGGAGTTCTGATTTTTCTATCCTTGCAGACAACCTCACAACATGCCTCTCTGGCTGAATCAATCAGGGTTTTTCTTCAAGGCTTGCCACTGAATTTCCAAGGTTTGGTTCCTGTTCTTTGATTTTTTTTTTTTTTTTCAATAATCTTTGTGTATTTTAGTCTAGAGTTCACATCTGAGAGCTGCTCAACTTTTATCCACTTTAAAAAACTTTCTTACATGTTATTCTTTTCAATATGAAATTCAATTTTATCCTGCTCAAGACTAAATAGTGATCACTTCCAATTTCAAATCCTCTGTACACTCTGGTGTCCTGCAACAGAGAGAAAACATCACTATCAACAATAACATAGCCAATGAGACTTTTGTTATTCCTTGCCTCTTCTCTCCATGTGAATTTGTGCACATTTTTATGTTGGAACATGGTGTTATTATTAAAACACTTAAGGAATAGAACAACGTAGTTAAGGATATAAATTACATTAAACTTTAATAAATATATTCTGATATTTCGGCAACGTCACGTTGCCATTTTCTAAAGGAACTTACAAAAAAGTTACGTGCACGTAGGTACTACAACACAGAAACTGGGAATGAAGAGATGAAGCTATTGTTCTCCTAACAGTCCTGATGGTGCCATCTAGTGGGCTAAGTAGGTGTTCTTGGCCGTTGGGCTGAAGGTCTGCAGATGTAGGCCTCCCAAATTTGGGGCAGTCACATACAACCAAATTTGTTGAGGTTTGGAGAATTTCTTAGGGCTGAGGCTGATTCCATAAAGAGTCTTTCAAATTTGTATTTGCTACGGTGTATCACTGTAGCTTTCTTCCACCGTATTCTGTGGCATGTATCCAGAGCATGGTCCGCAAGCCCAGAATGACTGTATTTGTGAAAACGGATGTAGTCCTTGTGTTCCAAAATTCTGATATTCGCTGTCCTGCCTGTTTGGCCAAAGTAAGACAGTTTACAACTGCAAGGGACCTGGTAAACACCAGTAAGTCTAGGGGAAGTGGTTGGTCTTTAGTGGAGCGGATAAGGGATGCCAATTTTCTGCAAGGTTTGTAACAGTAGGTCAGGTCATGTTTTTTTAAGATTTTGGTAATCTTTTCCGAGGTGCCTCGGATGTAGGGAATGGTGATGGATTTAGAGTAATCCTTGTTGTGTGTGTGTGGGGGGGGGAGGGGATCTGTGGTTTGTAGGTTCTAATATTTTTTGGATTTTTTTTTGGGGGGGGGGTAGCCATTGGCTGAGAAAGTGTTGAGGATGTGATTTAGTTCAGTGTTTAGGGCCAAGGCGTTTGAACAGATTAGTTTAGCCCTGTTGTATAGTGTTTTCACTACTCCATATTGTTGTGAGGGGGGGGGATTGTTGGTGAATGTATCTGCCTGTATGGGTGGGTTTTCTGTAAACTGAGAAAACCAAGGCTCCATTAGGCTGGCGGGTGACTAGTGTGTCTAGGAAAGGGAGGCTGTTGTTTTCCTCTTTTTCCAGAGTGAATTTGATTCTGGGGTGTTGGTTGTTTAAGCGTGTTAAGAAGTGTTTCAGAGCCATGTAGCCAAATAGTGAACACATCATCAACATAGCAAAGCCATATGGTTGGTTTTTGTGTTTTTGTGGGGCAGAGGCTAAGGCTTTTTCTTCAAAGGTATCCATAAAGAAATTGGCCAAGGGTGGGGAGAGTGGTGAACCAATGGCTGTCCCCTCTATCTGTTTGTAGAATTTTCCCTGCCAAACGAAATAGCCTGAGTTCATTGTGAACTGAAATAAGGCTGAGATATCGGGAGAAAATTTAGCTTGGATTAGCTCTAAAGTTTCCTTGAGTGGGACATTTGTAAATAAAGAGGACACATCAAAGCTGACCATTATGTCAGTATATTGGAGTGTAAGATTTTCTATGCTGGCTTTGAAATGGGCTGAGTTTTTTATGTGTGATGGTGTGTTGCCAGTATAGTGTGTGAGCTCTTTGGCCAACTGTTTAGCTAATTTGTATGTGGGGGAATCAATGCCATCCACTATGGGACGTAATGGCACATTTTCTTTGTGTATTTTTGGGAGTCCGTAAATACGGGGGGGGGGGGGGTATAGAGTTAAACGGCTTTAATCTGTTGGTAACTTCTACAGGCCAAGAAGTGACTCTCTTAAGGAGCCTGTGAAGTTTTCTAATTTGAGAGTTGGTGAGTTTGTAATTGATAGGGAGGTAAGTGGCCCGATCTAATAGAAGAGCATTCAGCTTACCTGTGTAGTCCTTTTGGTTAAGTACTACAGTTGCATTTCCCTTATCCGCTTTGGTGATAACTAATTCTTTATTATTCTTCATTTCCTGTAGAGCTTTATATTCCTTGTTTGACACGTTGGTGTTTGGTGGTCTTGCGTTGGAAAGGACACAGGCTACATCCAGTCTTACACTGTTGGCGACTTGATGTGGAAGGTGGCGGATTCCACGCTCGATCTGGATCATAATATCCTCACTAGGTATTTTATTGGGAGCAATGCCGAAGTTGTGTCCACGTGACAGTGCGTTGAGTGCTTCAGGGTGACTGAAGAAAGGTTGATTACCGTGTTGGTAGCAGGTTTTGGAAAGACGGTAGAGTTCTTTTTTAATTTTTCGAACTTTTTCATCTGTCGGCCTCGTATTTTTTTAAATTCTTTTTCGGCAGCGGTACATGAGACGTCATGTAAAATCGACCAAAGTTCATGGTTCAAAGTGCGCGAAAGCGCATCTTCGACGGCACGAATAGCTTCATTAATGTCCGCTAAGAGCGACTGCGTGGCGGTGATTTGTTCGCGTAGCAACGCGTACCTAGCGCAGCTATATATTCGGAGAGCTTTTTGTGACACAAACCGGTGCTTAAATTTTACACAGTTCGGGATTACTTTATTATCCCGGTAGCGTTTCAGGAACGCTAGACGATTTAATTGTCTAGACAGCTTCAATTTCAATTTACCGTATTGGCGGGCCTTCCGTGCGATTGTATCTCCGTGGATGATTTCACGTTTTCACAAATACAGTCATTCTGGGCTTGCGGACCATGCTCTGGATACACGCCACAGAATACGGTGGAAGAAAGCTACAGTGATACACCGTAGCAAATACAAATTTGAAAGACTCTTTATGGAATCAGCCTCAGCCCTAAGAAATTCTCCAAACCTCAACAAATTTGGTTGTATGCGACTGCCCCAAATTTGGGAGGCCTACATCTGCAGACCTTCAGCCCAACAGCCAAGAACACCTACTTAGCCCACTAGAGGGCACCATCAGGACTGTTAGGAGAACAATAGCTTCATCTCTTCATTCCCAGTTTCTGTGTTGTAGTGCCTACGGAAGAGATGAAGCTATTGTTCTCCTAACAGTCCTGATGGTGCCCTCTAGTAGTTAAAGATTGGTACTTATCTAATTCTTCAGCTAGCTCCATTTCTTTGCCATTCAGGCTTCTTAAGTTGATAGTACCAATCTTTAACTCTGGTGATGTTGAGTTGGGGTGTGCTTTCAGATTTGTAACAGAAAAGTATTGCTGATAACTTCAAATTCATCTTTCGGTGCATGTTCACTGGAGCAGATCTTCGAAACCCTGTTTTTTTAGAGTATTAATGCCACCTAGTTTTTGTGTTGGTTGGTGGTAGCAGTTTTTGTGTATATATTGGCCAGTATGTGTCGACTTCCGGTACACAGTGAAGGAAAAACTGCCAGAAGGAAGAAGTGTGACAAGCGTATCTAGAAATGGAAGTGTGTTCTGTTTTTCAATTTCAATTGTGAAGTGTATGTGTTTGTGTTGTTTGTTTAGGGGCTAAGGAAGGTGTCTAGTGTCCAGAGGTCATGGGATCAGATCGCAAAAACAACGTCCAGGATCTTAAATCAAAAATAACAATTGTAATGCTAAAAATAGGACATTATTATTACCGAAAGAAAACTATCTATAAGAAAGAATGTTTGCTCATGTTATCATAAATAAAATTCAGCTTGATGTAGTTTCTAAATAATTAATTTGTAATTTTTTTTTTTTTTTCAGTATTTCTCTAGCTTTCTGTATGTAATGTAACTCAGCTTGTGTATTTGTATATACTGCAGATGATGATCTTAATATGAAGATCGAAATGTCAGGAAATTAAGAGTTATTTATAACACGGTTGTAAAGTCCATAATTTCTAAAATGAATGCTGATCACCGTGCAACACTAAAAGAAAGGATTATCATATCGCACCTTAAACACACTCAAATTCTCTGCAGACACCACCCTCTTGGGCAAGGCATTCCAATCATTCACAACTCTCCTTGTAAAAAAAACCTGCTTCTCACTCCCCAGTTCACACCCTAATTATACAGCTTCCAGGGATGACTTCGGGTTCTCCCCTGATCTCCCCCCATTTGCTGTAAAACCTCTCCAACATTAATCTTATAACAACCCCTTACTAACTTGGTCTTTATCATATCACCCTCCTTCCTTCTTTCCACTAAACTCTGTAAACTGTATCTTTTCAACCATTCCTCATATTTGACATTCTAGACCTCTGACCTATCCATGCTTAACGTGAGCCATTTCTTTTTCTTCTTATTCATCTTTGAATCTTTTTCAAATTGAACTGTTTTTCCTTGGTCAGCCCCCCTTCCCCTTTTGTTTACACATGCATTCGCATCTTATCGGAGCATCTACCTTTCTTAAGCGGTGTTCCTCTGTCCACCCTGAGCCTCCCCATTTCACTGTCTGTCTGTCTTTCACACCTGTTCTCTCATTCTCTATACTCATGCCACTCACTTCTTCATTCATAACCACCTCTTCAATCTCTCCTGTTTTCCACATTGCTTCCTGCTTGATCAGATTCATTCTCTGCACTCACTTCTCTACCCTCCAGCAGTAGTCTTTCCAAGCAACAAAAACCATTCAAATGCAGTCCACCAATCCTATACAGTTCACTTCATCCTTCAAACTCATTCCACACATTAACTGCACTCCTTTCTCCTTGAACATTTCCACTAACATATCATTTATAATCCTTGTTCTCTGCCTCATCTCCCAACTTTCATACCTGGGCAACATGCTTAGTACCTTTCCTACCACACTATTCTCTTTTATCTGTCTCAACAACCTCCTGATATTCAATTTGACATGTTCTTTATTTGTAGTCAAGTCTTTTGTACCTATTACAACTAACAACTCCTTTGCTCACTTACTTCTCATATCTAATGCCTCAATCACTCTAGTAATTTTACCTTCAGTAAAATATACTTTGTGCATCAGCATGCTTTTAATAAGTGAATCGCCATATAACACCACTTGCAGGTCTTTATTTTTTTTACCTCTTTTATACCAACATTATTTGTTTTCATCATTTCACTCTTTCATACATATCACAAATTCTCTTAACTTCATTCTGCATCCATTTCATCTCTTGCCTCATCTTAACCAACTCAACTTTCGAATGTGATGTCACATTTTTGCTGTCATTCATTCACTTTTGTTGCCAGCCATACACGCTTGTTTGAAGTCAACACCACTTGCCTTAACTGCATTTTGTTTTTTTAACTTCCGCCACATTTGCATCACTTTCATCTTTTTTTTTTTACCAATGATTTCTACTTTACATTTTTTCTCATCTATTTCTCATCTAATGAAAGTGATGCCACATTTGCATCACTTTTATCTTTTTTTTAGCAATGATTTCTTCTTTATATTTTTTCTCATCTATTTCTCATCTAATGTTTTCTTTCTTAAAGATAATAGATGTTACTGTCTATTACAAAAACAGGCAACTTCATTGTTTGTTCATTCAGACGTCGCTAGGTGTCGCACGGATTAGATCGTCGGCTTGTCGAGAGCTCCTGAAAAGATCAGTATTATTTTGTGTTAACATTAGATATTTTACCAGAATTTTAAGTAGTATTGTTTGCTTTTTGTTTCTTGGTGTGTCTGTGCAATTTTTGCGTGTTTTCTGTTATTTTAACTATTATTTTTAAGAAAAGATAGCGTACACATGGCACCGATAAAGAAAAAAATGGCGGCCAGGTCGCCATGCTTGCTTAAGAGTTTTGATGTAAAAGAATTTATGCAGTGTGCTGTCTGTGAGATGTATGCCTTGCGAAGAGCGGTAGGAGTCTGGTTAGAAAGTGATAGTGGAGTTAATATGTGTAGAAAGTGTAAAGAGAATGAGGACTTCAAGCGTGTTTCGTGTATCGAGACTGATATCGTTAACGGTAGTCAGAATGCAGAAAATGGCGGTGTACTAGAGAATTGCGCGGTAGTGCCAGATATGTGTGAGAGCGTCGCTGAAAGTGTAAATGAAGGTAGAAACACCGAAGGAATGGATGATTTGATCGATAACGAAAATGGTGAGATAAGTGCGAGTAGCGAAATTGCCCGTTTAAATGGCGCGATACACAGAGCCAAACGACAACTGGAGCGTATGCAAAAATGTGTGTTGAACGTACCGACAAATAACCGGCGGAAGTCTGTGACGGCAAATAATAGAATGTACGTAAACGTCAATAAAATGAAGGAGCGAGTGCTGTATGGGGATTCGCTATTAAGAGGCGTAATAATTGAGAGTTTAACGAAGTCGTACCAGCCGGGTGCGAACATAAAGGACGTCAGCGAATCTATTCGACTGCAAAAACAGAGGGTGAAAGAGATGATAATAGTGGCAGGAACGAATGATTTGAAAGAGGACAAAATGGAAATGATAGAGGATGTGAGGGAGTTGTTTGAGGTAGCAAAAGAGAAGAGTGAGAGAGTTAGGATGGTGAGTATCTTACCGCGGTATGACAGCGAAGTGTTTAGAAGGAGGGCCATAATTGCCAATGACTTTATGCGTGGGTTATGCATGGAGAGTGGTGTGGAATTTGTGGATGTGTGGAATGAGTTCGATGGGCGAAAGGACTTATATAAGATGGATGGGTTACATTTGAATGGAGTTGGTGTACGGAGACTTGAAAGAGTGTTGATGAATGATGTGGAAGTGGATGTACAGACTCAGGGAAACTAGATTTATTAAGAGGGGGGGGAGTAGATATGCAGACTTTAGGGGGGGCAGTTAAGTGTATGAATGAGTATATTATGCCCGGGCGAGTACGACGGACAACAAATCAGAATGGGATAATTAGTATAAGGAATCAAAGTAGGGATGGGACAAATGGGCTTCTGCGATTCATGTACACTAATGCCAGGAGTATTAGGAACAAGAAGGAAGAGTTTTTGGCCATGGTTGGCACTTCCAGGCCACAGGTTGTCGGTATTAGTGAAACATGGCTGACAGAAGATGATAAAGCTAGTGGGATTGAATGCGATGGGTATAGCGTGTTCAGGAGTGACAGGGTGAATAAAAAGGGGGGAGGAGTGTTATTGATGATAGCTGATGAGCTTCAGCCAAGGAGTATAGAAGTTGAACTGCAGGATGGGGAAAAAAGCACATTTGAGGCTGTTTGGTGTGAGATACAATCTAGCAGAACAAAATATACAATTGGGTGCTGCTATAGACCGGGTGATGGAGTGGATGGTGGGAATAGTATGCATAAGCAAATAGAAGAAATGAATGGAAGGAGGGTAATTATTATGGGTGATTTCAATTATGGTAATATTGACTGGAAAGAGGAGAGGGCACATGGGAGGAAGGAATTGGATTTTATGCAGTTATTAAGGGACAACTATCTACGGCAACATGTATTGGAAAATACCAGGGGGCAGAGAGTGCTGGACCTAGTAATTGCAACTGAGAATGTGGCTGTAACGAACATGACCTTGTTGCCACCAATTGGTGAGAGTGACCATAAGGTCATGACTTGGGAGGTGGCTAAAGGAGTCGAATTTACAATTAAGACAGGGTATATGTGGAATTACCGGGCTGGTAAGTATGACAAGCTTAGGTGTGTGCTTGGCTCAATGCCATGGCATGTAAAACTGCAAGGGCTGGATGTTGATGGTGCATGGGAGGTGGTCAAGAACTGTTTGCAGGAGGCAATGGTTGACTGTATACCAAGAGTCCGAATAATAAATCAGGTAGGGGTTAAATGGATGAATAACACTATTAAGCTTGAGCTGCAAAAAAAGAAACAATTGTGGAGGGAATTTAAGGAGAAGGGTGACCATCAGGTGCATGAACAGTATAAAGCTCAGGCCAGGATGGTAACAAGGGTGGTAAGAAAAGCAAAAGCAGATTACGAAAGGAAATTGGCCATGCAGGCTAAAGAGAATCCCAAACAGTTTTTTCAATATGTTGCAAGTAAAAGGAAAAATGCTCATGGTAGAATGATCTTAAAAAATGCTGAGGGTAGGGAGGTAACTGAATCAGTCGATGTTGTGGAATTACTGAGCGAGCACTTTGCAAGAGTATATCATCCAGGTGGTGGCTTTGCGGAAATGGAGGAACCAACAGCTTATACTGGAATTGTGATGAATGAGGTAGAGGTAACTAGTCTATTACAGAACCTCAATGTCAATACATCTGTGGGATTGGATGGTATACCAGCTCGTGTCGTACGTGAAGTGGCCAAAGAATTGTCAGTGCCCTTGACCATTATGTTTAATTTGAGCCTCAGGACTGGGTCAGTCCCAAGGGGGTGGAAAGAGGGGAAAATAGTTCCACTGCACAAAGGTGGTTCCAAGGCTGCTGTTGAAAATTACCGGCCAATCAGCATAACAGGAATCATTATCAAGGTCTTAGAGAAAATAGTCAAGAGGAAAATACAAGATTGGATAGAAGAAAATGGGATACTGTATCGGGGACAGCATGGTTTTGTGAAGGGTAGGTCATGCCTCAGTAACTTGCTCACGTATTATAACACAGTGACGGCTGAACTGGATAAGGGTAATGGGTTTACAGTGATTCTGCTGGACCTTGCTAAGGCCTTTGACAGGATACCACATGGAATTCTAATCAGTAAATTGCAGCATATGGGAATGGACATAGGGTTGGTGAGATGGATAGGAGGGTGGTTGACGGAGAGATATCAGAGAGTGGTTTACTCAGGAGTAGAGTCCACAAGACGGCCTGTGACTAGTGGTGTACCACAAGGATCTGTTCTTGGACCACTGCTGTTTAATTTGTTCATAAATGATATAGGAAAGGATCTGAGAGGAACAGTTCATTTGTTTGCGGATGATGCGAAGTTGGGTAGGGCAATAGTGAATGCAGATGACGTCAAAATTTTGCAGGATGATTTGGATAGATTGGAGGTCTGGGCTAGGGAGAATGGATGTCAATTTAATGTGGCAAAATGTAAGGTTATGCATTTTGGGGTGAAAAGATGGGAGGCAGTTTACTGCATTGGTGGAACCGTGCTCCAGGAAATTGATGAGGCACGAGATTTAGGAGTGTTGGTGGATAAGGAATTGAAATTTAGGGGACACATTGCAAAAGTGGCCAAATCAGCTCATCAAATCACTTGGTTGCTGAAGAATACGTTGACAAGCAGAGACAAGCAGGTTATTGTTCCTCTGTATCGAGCCTTGATAAGACCTCATCTCGACTACTGTGCTCAGATTTGGTCACCTAGGTTTCTTCTTGATGGGGAGGAGGTGGAGAGGATCCAGAGGCGAGTGACCAAGATGATAGCAGGTCTGTGGAATGAACCGTATGAGAACAGGTTGAGGATTTGTGGGTTGCAAAAATTGGTTGATAGGCGGAGGAGGGGAGATATGATTGAGACATTCAAATTACTGAAGGGTTTCTATAAAATTAATTCAGAAGATATTTTTGAGAACAGGGCTGGTTGTGGGAGGACTAGGGGACATCCATGGAAACTGAGCAAAAGTGTGGTTAGTAAAGGTGTTAGAGCTGGGTTCTTTACTTTTAGAGTAGTGAATGAGTGGAATGCGCTCCCTGAGTCTGTGGTGGATGCTGTGACAGTGAATGAGTTTAAGGCGAGGTATGATAGATACTGTATGAATGTCGAATAGTTGTGATGAAAATGATTTGGGGCCTCCCTCGATGAGTCAAATGACTCCCTGGAGTTGCCCGTAATAATAATAATAATAATAATAATAATAATAATAATTCTTTAGAAATCTTCTTGCCAACTTCTTTTCTACTCCTAGAGTTCTTTCCAGTAATTTATGTAATGCACATCCAAGCAGGACTGTTGTAACCCATTGAGCAACTAAGGCAATGCCTAGGAGTGGGCTTAGAGCCACATAATCTGGCAAAAAATTATCTCAAATATTAAAAAAAAAAAAAAAAAACCACTTAAAATACATATTTTCTTGTTTCTTGAATGTAGGATTAGCATATACCCTAACAACAGTCCTCCTTCCAAGTCTCATATTTTGATAATTTAGCTGGTTATACTTTGCACAGAAGTAATTTTTTTGATCAATAGCCCAACAACTTGTCCAGTCATTCCTTGCTGTTGGATGCTGATACCATCATGAACAAAAACAGCCTTTGACACAGCCTCTGTAGTCAACTCTTTGCTCATTTCTCACCCTGTTTTTAATTTCGTAAGTGTGCAGTAGGAAAAGAAATCTTCCCATTTTTTACTTTATGATTCAAGACATTTTTTAGTATTACTTCTTAGATGAACAGAACATTTTCAAAAATCAGATAAAAGCTAGTAAAATGATTTATGTAGCACATTTGTGAGGGAAAGAAACGAACTCATATGGTATTTGACCTTCAGACAGGACAATAGAATTTGTCCAGTGCTTTCTGTTTGCATATTCAGTATACACTTGTAGTTTAGTACCAAAAGTAGCAAAAGGAGAAACTTGTTTACATTAGATTTGAACACCTATATGTTGTATTTTTTGGGAAATATGTCTGAGGGAAGACTGTTCCATAGTACTGCAGTAGCAGGGATAAATGAAGAAGAAAAGAAACTTGTTCTGTGGCTTTCAAGGTGTACTGTGAAAGGATGTTGGGTGGCAGCTGTACGTGTTCCAATGGGCTTAGTACAGGGTGGGGGAATTATCAATGTTGTTTCAGATGAACATTTCCCATGGAAATATTTATAGAATATACAGATTGCGTAAACCAGGTGTCTGTGTGAAAGTGGGAGCAGTGAGTTGGTGAGGGATGGGTCATTTATTAGTCTAATTGCTCTCCTCTGTATTGAGTCAAGCATTTTGAGGGAGCTTTTTGGAGCCCCACTCCAGATGTGAGAGCAGTATTCGAGAGCTGGGCGGATTTGTGACTTGTATAGTATTAACAGCTATTCAGAGGTGAAGTAGCATCTTGAGCAAAAGAGGAAGCCTAGTTTTTTGGAAGCCGAGGATGCAATGGTTGTGATGTGTTTATGCCAGGAGAGGCTTGATGTCAAGGTAATTCCGAGAAGACAAATTTCATCTCGTCTGAGAATTTGAGTGTTATCGAAAACAATGCTGGGGGAAAAAGGTTCTTTTTTGTGAGAAATAAGACAGAACTGGGTTTTACTAGCGTTGAAGTTGATGAAGTTATCTGAGCCCCATTGGTGGATGGCTTGGAGGTCAGAATTAAGGGCAGTGGTGGTTGACGTTCTGCGAGTTGAGGCGAGTTGTGTAGAGTAGGGTTTGTAGAATGAAAGGGAGGAATGTAATGCGCTGTCATCTGCAAAACTGTGTACTGGGTTAGAGGTCAACTGAAATAGGTCATTGATATATAGAAGGAAGAGGGTCAGTGAGAGAACTGAACTTTGTGGGACCATAGCATTTGTTGGATGGTGAGAGGATAGGGAGCCGTCTATCATCACACATAGTGTGTGTGTGTGTGTGTGTGTGTGTGTGTGTGTGTGTGTGTGTGTGTCCAGACAGGAAACTGGCAATCCATCTGCAGAAGTCCTGAGGCAGTCCAAATGATGGGAGTTTGCTTAGTAAGCCTTTATGCCAGACTCGGTCAAAGGCTTTTGGAGATAGATTGCAACTACTTAGGATTCACCGAATTTCTCCATGGTGTTTGTCCAGTGATGGGTAATGTATGAGAGTAGATCTCCTGTTGAACGGCTTTGACAGAATTCATACTGGTGGTCACTTAATAGCTGGGTACCTTCAAGGTAGATTAGGAGTTGAGAGTTGATGATTTTCTCCATTACTTTAGATAGGAACTGAAGTGAGTGAGATAGGGCGGTAGTTAGATGGTAGCGATTTATCACCTCTTTTTTAGGAATGGGTTGAATATAGGCCAGTTTCCAGATTTTGGGATATATACCAGTGGAGTAAGAGAGTGCTGCACACCATACTGCACAGATGAAAGCAAAAGAAGGTAAATTTTTATTGTGGCACTTAAAACAGTACAAACACAGCCAATGCATACAATAATTATTGAAAAATAGAGTAATTAAAGTATTTGGTGTAATTAGAAACAACAATGAACACCATACTGCACAGTCACAAACAAATAAAGTAAAAGTTTTATTATACCTCTTAAATTACAGTCCTGCTTGAGGCACAGCTCAAGTGAAACACAGACTAGCATGAAAATGTTAATATATAAATATCCAAGTCATATTTATATAAATAAAAATATTTATATTTATTAAAGGTTGAAACCTTCCAGTTTCGACGTTTATTGAGGTCTCATCAGTGGGAGCCAGACCCAGAGGTGATACCAAGGTTGAAGTAATGCAAAGTGGAAAAACTTCCAACAGTTATCTCTAATCCAGAGAATTTTATTAATAATAAGATGTGAAACCTTTTGGCTACTTGTATATGAAAACATGACTTCTGCATTACTTCAACCTTGATATCATCTCTGGGTCTGGCTCTCATGATAAGAGCTCAAAGGTAGAAACCGGTCTGGGTAATGACCCTTCCCACAATGCATAGCATTATACAAGTCAGTAAAGATGTGCTTTGCATTATGAGATACTAAGGCAAGTGATGTGAAGTCATTAGCTTCTATATAAGAGTTGCCCCAGTCCTGATTATACTTCAGGAGCAAAGTTTGTTTGCTTACATTTGGATAAAGGATTAAACCAAGAATATAATTTCTTGGCATCTTTAATTTATAGTATAACCAAGTGGAAAAACTTCCAACAAAGATAGGATAGGAACACAAAATGGGTGAATCAACTATAAGAGCAATTTTAAGCAAAGTTGCCGAATACAAAGAGAAAGGTATGGCTGCTTCATGTTCATCATGCATGCGGACCACTCAAAATCAAAGTATTATAATGATTGAATTAGCGAGACTTCTTTCTTCATGGATCGAAGATTGTAACCAAAAATGGATCCTGCACTGACCTTATTAATTAAAAAGCATTAAATCTCTTTGCAACCATGAAAAAAGGACTATCAATGATGGAAAAGAAGAATTCCATGCCAGTGGTGGGTGGTTTGAGCATTTCAAAAAAGAAAACTAGTCTATATAACGTTCAAATCACAGGCAAAACTGCAAGTGCAGCTAAGGAGGTGGCCACAAATTATCCAGAGATTTTGAAGAAAATTGTGACCAACAAATATTTAATGTCAATGAAATTGGCCTTTTTTGGGAACAAATGCATTCCAAGACTTTTTTTGGCCAAATCAGAGAAATTTCAGCCTGGTTATAAAGCTTCAAAGGATAGAATGATTCTTCTGTTAGGTAGCAATGCCGAAGGTGATCTGAAGTTAAAACCCTTATAGGGAAAATCCTAGGGCCATCAAAGGCATTAACGAAGCTTTCCTCCCTGTTATTTGGAAGTCTAACAAGAAAGCATAGATTACTAAAGAAACAATTTGAAAATATTTTTCATAGAAACAAGTTTTTAAGCAGCAATGCTTAGAGGCTGTCCCTGATGAAGAGAGAAGCAGTAAAATTTGCAGAACAGTAGAAGAGGCAATAGGGCCATACCGTCAGCTCAATTCTTTGTTAAGAAGTAGAATAATAAATTTATATTCTATATGTTTTATTGTCTTTGAGCTTTATGCTTTTCCTTTAACTAGGCTCTGAGACATATCTTAATTCTTTTATAAAAAAAAATAAAATAAAAATCAAAAAAGAAATTTGAGGAATGAATTATACTTTTTCCGATAGGTTATTATATTTGATTAGTGCATTTTCGATTAATACACCCATTTTAAAAAGTGCATTAGGCACATTAATCGAGAGGTTACCGTATTACAAATTTCTAAATATACCACATCTATATGTCACACCTGATTGTTTAACAGAGGTGCCAGTACACCGTACTATTAAGACCATTAAGTACTGTCCCAAAAAAAAAGCAGGAAGACAGGCTGCATGTGGCCCAAACAGCCTTAGAGAGGAAATAAATGCTTCATATAACAAAAAAAAAGGGATAGAATTAGAAATTACAGAATTAGAGAGAGAGAGATGATCGGAGTAGAAGATATTGTGAAGTACTGCAAAACCGAGCTGGGTTAGAAATATAAGCGGATTAACAGATAAAATGAAGCACTTAGCTGGTACCAAGAGAAGGAAAGAGAAGAAATGGTTACCAGAGAACAAGATAGAGCAATGGTTCTTAACCTTTTTGAAGTCACGGAACATTTTTGATTATAAGAAAAATTTCGGGAACACCAAAAGCATTATGGTCATAAAACTAACAAAATATGCATGGACTTGCATTTTATAAAAATGGAACCTATTTTAATGCAATACTTGAGCTTGTTGGCTTTTGAAGATTTCAGCAATATCAGGTCTAATATGTGATATATCTACCCACATCTCTTTGTCAATATTGAGAAACTGAGTTCATGCAAATATGATTTTGAGAACTGTAACAAAATTTTCAGTGCCATTGTGGAGAGAGCTGGATATTCGGCTTGGACAAAAATCCAAAATTCCTCGAGAGTTATTTCAGAGAATTTCATTTTTAGAGTACGATTCTTTGACAATGTAACTAATTGTTCTTGTAATGAAAATTCTCAACTCAATGTATTAACTGTGCCAAATGGATTTCGTATCCAGTCATAATTGTGTGTGCATTTAAGGAAGGAAAGCAAGTTGAAATCTTTTCTTCCAATATTGTTAAATATTCTGTTATAACGGAAATAATTCCCTCGACATTTTATTATGGGGCGAAGGAAAAATATCTACTGTATTTTTTCTGATATGCGGTTTTCCAAAGAGATACTTTTTTCTGAAAAGCTGACAATTTATCAGTGGATGTCAAAATATTTTCATTTTTCTCTTGGATTCTTGTATTAATGCGATTTAAGTAATTAAAAATATCGGCAAAATATCCATTTTAGAAATACAAGAAATCATTTTGATGACATTTTACAAAATTATCTGTACCTACATTTTTAAAACAGACCAATAATTCATTCTTAAGTTCTAAAATTCGGAATAGCACTTTACCCTTGGATAACCATCTTATTTCAATGTGCAAAAGCAAAGATTCGTACTTGGCTTCCATAGATATGCAAATTTTTTAAAAAAGGCGTGCTTTTAAAGGTCTTGATGTAATTTACCATATTTACAACTTGGTCTAGTACAGGTTTTAATATTGCCGGTAATGTTTTTGAAAGATGTCATGTGACATCTTTCACTGGCGGAACACTTGTAACCAGTTCGCGGAACACCGGTTAAGAACCACTGAGATAGAGCAAAATCTAGAAATCTTTGCCATGAGATGGACACTGGCTAGTGAAAGAAAGAAGAAAGTTAATGGAGAGGCTTTTCTCTTTGCATGCACTGCTAAATATAAGCCTCTCCATTAACTTTCTTCTTTATTTCACTAGCGAGTGTCCATCTCATGGCAAAGATGTCTAGATTTTCCTCTATCTTGTTCTCTGATAACCATTTCTTCTCTTTCCTTCTCTTGGTACCAACTAAGTGCTTCATTTTATCTGTTAATCTGCTTATATTTTTAACCCATCTCGGTTTGCGTGCTTTGAAAAAGATATATATATGCACATAAATTAGTCATAAGCATGAAGGAAATTTATAAGATTAAATTTTCCTCATGTTTATGACTAATTTCTGTCATTCTTATTTTGGTTTGATGAATCAAAATGTCATCATATCTTTATGTGATCTATATTGCAGCAGGAAATAGAATTAATGACACAAGACTCTGGTTCACTCACAAGACTGGTTTTTTCTGTCATTCATATTTTCATTCGATGAATCAAAATATCATCATAGCTTTATGTGATCTATATTGCAGTAGAAAATCGCATTAATAATGCAAGACTCTGGTTCACTGAGCTCACACCCTGTACTCCAAAGAAGAACTTTACAATATTAAGTTCAACATATTAAATCAGTCCAACGTTTTTTTGGATCATGCCCCACCTCAATGCCTCAAAGATTTTGATGCCCCCCCCCCCCAGCATAATAGTCAGCCAAGTTCTGAAAAAGTATAGATATAATATAAATACGTACTTTAAATAAAAAAGGAACATAGTTAAAACTGTTTTTAATTTGACTTTCTTCAATGAACATAAATTTTATATTACACTTTGTCTATTATAAAACATAAATTGAACTGAACTCGGGAAAATAAAATCCAAGTTAACGTGATCCTTGAGCTTTATGCTCTGCTGCAAAGAGTTTTTATTTGAGGTAAACTAATTTAGTCATTTTCAATCTAAAATCCCCATAGTTTATGATATCCAGATGATTTCTTTTTTTTCAGTAGCAAGTCATTTACAGCACTAAAGCCACATTCAACTAAATAAGGCGACAGGAAGGGCAACAGTATTTTTTTTTTTTTTTGCAAAACTAGTTGAATTTGTATTTTGTTTCTGTCTCGTCAGAAAGTAATGCCATTGTTCCTTTTATGTTGAATAAAGTTCTAATAGACTCATCATTTTGTTTTACTGAGAGTTCTTCTTGATACTGTATTTATGTTGACTGCTGAACTAGTGATGTCAGCTTTTTTTTTTTCTCGGAAAGTCAGGGTTGCAACATCGACAATTTATTGCCGACAGTGGTGAGTTTGAGTATATCGGTGATGAGGTGACGAATGCAACATCATTTTCTAATTGCCCCCCCCCCCCCCCACATGGGGCATCCCCATGTTGGGAAACACTGTATTAAATCAACATTTAGTATTACTTCCAAGCCTTCATGGAGTGTGAAGACTCATCGTGAGAGGTTGAACACACACAGACCACAATAATTATCATGTTCTCTCCAATGGCTATAACTCTTAATGCATGCTTAAGGTATTAAACAACTATAGTCTTCATTAGAAGGACATTCTCATGATTTGGGAAAAATGTCCTAGCAATTATGTTCTGTAAATCTCCTTTCAGTCAATTTACATAGTGGCATCTTTCTCACACTCTCCAAATGATCAACATCACAAACATTATCATATTCAGCAGACTACTCTCTTCCTTCCTCCTCTGTTCTTTCATATTAGATTAAATGGGAAGACCAGTACAATTCGGTTAGAGAAAGATCAGATTTATTCAAGATACCAGGGGGTTTAAAAATCTAGTTTTGTCCATCACATGATTTCCTTCAGATATAAAATCCAACAGAAAAAATTTACATAAAAGCCATTATGCTAGAAGTAGTTTACTTCAGCTAACACCTTTTATTCACTTACTGGGATAGGAGAAGTCTTTTAACCCTATCTGGCTGGAGACTGAGTGGGCAGTTCAATCTCCACTGGTAGCCAATCAGAGATAGCTTGCCCATGACTATCACTAATTATAATTACAGTACAGCCTGTAATTATAATCTGCAAATGAGGCTTCAATAAATACTTCAGCAGCCAATGAAAATCAATGTGGTGGATCAATGCAAGAACTATGATGGGGGGGGGGGGTTGCTGCCATAGTTCTTAGCAGCCAGCTTCTTCCTATCCCTTCTAACATATGCCAGCCTGGTTGGCCGAGTGGTCTGCGTATCTGCTCTCCAGCCAAAAGGCCGCAGGTTCGAATCCTGCCATGGGCATCAATGTCTGTGGAAAATACTAGTGGTGGTCGGCGGTAGATAGCATTGGTGTAGTTGCTGTCAGTTGGTGGAATGAATGGTGGAGACAGAGTTGTAGAGCAGATACCCTCCCTCAATGAGTTTTTGAACTCCCTGGAGGTGTCTAATAATAATAATAATAAAATAATATATAGCAAGATGATTCCTTTTCAGACAATGCCAAATAATACCAAGAGGTTTCAAAACTGTCATCTTAAGGTACAGAAGTAAAGCAGTTCTGTAGGCCAGCCAGTAGATAGCACATGGGATTGAACAGGATAGGAGCATAACGAGGCTTCTCAACCAGCTAGTGTATAATCCTGATGCCTGGAGAAGTTCGAGTACAGTATATGGAAAGAACAGTTTGGTTTCATTTGCACAGTTCCTCCATTATCTTTAATTATTAACTGTTGCTATGTAATAATGACATTCAATTGTGTTGAATTCTGCTAACTGACTTCCTGCTGTTAGTTTGCCTGTTTTATGGATAAAAACCTAAACTACACAGAGGAGAAATCCCTGCCACTGGCTAATGCACTTTTAGTTCAATTGTTCAACTGAAGGTAACTTATAAATATTCCTCTCATTCCAGGCAGGACTTGAACTTGGGTTTTTCCAAACAAAGGACACTGTCATTCTTTAAACTAGCTATGGAGACACAGTGCTACCTTACTACTGTTCCTCCTGGTTTCCTGATGAATACAATATTATCCTGTATGGGTTCTGATGAAATTGTATTACCAAAGCAAAATTAGTTTTCAGTAGTATAGCATATAAATTGTTTGCCAACATTTAAAAACTGTCAAACCATCCTCAATCATTTATTAACTAAGAAAATATGTATTGGATCTTCTTACAAAATGAATATGGCAAAGTGAATGATTTACATGAAGTAGGCAGCATAACACAGCCAGAAATATTACAAACAATAAAATTCTAAATCAGTTTGAAAAATATTATTTATTAACTCTTAACAAATCGATTTTTAATTTCTTTAATGAGATAAAATCACAGACCTGTAATTATATTGAAGATGGTAAGAACTACAAATCCTGAAGAAGGTAGCTTAGGAATAAATGATACCAGGTAGCTGAAAGGTATAGAACACCAGCCATATGCTAATAGTAGCATTATTAAGGTTCCTAAATGTTATGGGATGAATTCAGGTCAGAAAATTTTTAATTCAAAGCACAAAACAATGTAATTATCGCAAAGCATGAAAGTGTTTCTTTTAATGACCTACTATAAAAATTAGACAATCTTAATGAGTAATAGGAAATAAATATAATATAAATAAAATATAAAAATATGCATTCATTCTGTAAGCTATTTTATATTTGAAATTTCTTTTTTCATTCTCCTTTCAATAACAAAAATGAAGAGTACATCATTAATTGATACATGTTCTGGCCACTGAATTAGAAACTTTTATTTTACATACAGGTATGTAACTACCAATACCAATCCTCTTCAATTCCTTGTGCATAATTCGGTGAGATATGGAATGGAAACAGCCTTCAATAAATGTCTCAGTCAACTGGAAGTTCTGTTTGTCTGTACAAGCCTTCTGAGATAACAGTGATCTCGTTCCTGACAGACTGTCTTAGGACCAGAGTTACACCTCAAATACAAGTAATGTGGGGATTATTTTTCTACTGTTTAAATACCCAGGATATCTTACTTTTTAAGAAACCAGTCAGCTATGCTGTTTTCAAAATCATGGCTCCAGCCAGACGGGCACCTACAATAAGCCCTTCATTGAACTCTGAAAGATCCTTTGTTTTTTCCATTATGATCAATACTATTGATGATTACTGACCAGGTATTTAGCATTCATTCTCTTAGAGAAACTGTGCTATAGTTACATTACTTATTTACATGATAACACAAGGCATAGGTAACACTATTCATTTGTCAAAAAGGCCAGATTATCTGGCCTTTTTGACAAATGAATAGTGTTACCTATGCCTTGTGTTATCATGTAAATAAGTAATATAATAATTCAAGTATTTTGCATATATGCTGCATAAGTGATGTTTACGTATGTTTGCATAAAGAATTCTAATTCAGTGACTGGTATATATGTATCCTCAGCTTGTGCGTATGTTTTCATCTCTAAATTTGAATATTTTTGTTATAAGTTTCCATTCTAGTTCATTTTAAAGTTGTTTAACTGAGTGGTTAGAATATAGTAATTCTAGTACAACCACATTATAAGTATGAAAGTAAAGACCTATGTAATCAACTAGTTTCTTATGCACTGTGGCATACTTCAAGAATAAATATCATTTTGAAACAGCAGTAGAATGATTTTTAATACATAAACTACTGATGGAATTGTTGTAATACTGAGGGCATTTCATGTTGCTATGTCACGTGTTAGATATCGTGATTTCAGAGGCTTCTTTAAACTTGTGAATATAGTTATTAAATTCAATATACCGTAGTCTCCCTTATCCGTGGGTTCGCTATCTGCAGTTTCAGTTATCTGTTCAACCCCAGTCCAAAAATATTAAATGGAAAATTCTAGAAATAAACAATTTATAATTACATCAGCAAAGTGTATATTAGATCCGACATTATTTCAAAGTTAAATGTTTGTAGAAACTACGAAAGTTTCATAAAAGTTGACCTGAGAGCTTACAAGAATACAATACTCAGTATCCCTGAGTTGCCTTAGCTACTTAAGTCAAGTAGGGCAAGTTAAAGCAACTCAGGGATGCTGAGGATTGTATTCCCATAAGCTCTCGGGTAAACTTATGAAACTTTCATAGTTTCTACAAACATTCGGCTTTGAAATAATGTTGGATCTAATATCCACTTTGTCGATGCAATTTTACATCGCCAAAATAAAGCCACATTTTAGTAACAGACAATTCATCAGTTTTAATGGCATTACAAGTAATTCTCGGTTATCAGATCGACTGTCGCAGAATCGCAGTGCACGTGTTCAAGTAAACCCTTATTTTACTTAATAATGGCTGCAAAGCACAAGAGTAGTGATGCTGGCAATTTGGATAAGCCAAAGAAAAGCTACAAAGTGCTTCCTTTTAAGTGAAAAAGGTGAAAGTTCTTGACTTCATAAAATAATAAATAAATAATAATATATGATGAGGTTGCTAAGAGATTCCATTCACATTCAGATAACTTTTATTACAGTATGTTGTTATAACTGTTCTATTATGTTCTCTGATGAGGAGGCTGTGGAGAGGGTTCAGAGAAGAGTGACCAAGTTGGTGAGTGATATAAAAAATGCTCCCTACATTGATAGATTGAGAGCTTGTGGATTGCAGAGATTGGTTGATAGGCGAAGAAGAGGGGATATGATAGAAACATTCAAATTACTAAAAGGTTTTTATAGGATTGATGCAGGGGAAATGTTTCAGCTGTGTGATAGTGATGGAAGAACAAGAGGTCATCTGTGGAAATTAAAGAAGAGTGTGGTTAACAAAGGTGTCAGAACAAGGTTTTTTGCCTGGAGGGTGGTGAATGAGTGGAATTCATTGCCTGACTTAGTTGTGAGCTCTTCGTCTGTAAATGAATTCAAGAAGAGATATGACAGATATTGTTTTGCTAGTTTGGGTCTCCCGCGATGAGTCTACTGACTCCATGGAGATACCCGTAGTAGTAATAATAATAATAATAATAATAATTTTATTATTAGTTGAGCCTCCATAGCTCAGTCAGTATAGATGAAGCCTTTTGGTTGGAAAGACCTGGGTTCGATTCCTGTCAGTGATGGAAGAAACCTTTATCTGGTCTCTTTCGACTAAAGGTGAGTAAGCCGGTCTCGTACAGAGGTAGGGGTTTTTTTTCACCCAGAAATTTGGGTTTTTCGTCTCCCAAAACAGGCAAACTGGCCCCATGAATACACATGGATTACAGTCATGAATACACCCCAGCCATATGCTGGTCCTGAACACAGATAAAATTGGATAGGTTGGGGAAAGCAATGGTGAACTACAAAAATCTACAATGGTGAACTGTAAAAATCTCACCAGGAATACTTTGTGGGCAATGCCTACAAAGTCACCTACGGTCGGAAACAACTGAACCAGAATTATTAGTTATTGTTGTTAATCTCTTACTGTGCCTAATTTATAAATTAAACTTTAAATTAAATCATAGGAAAAAACATAGTATATATAGGATTCGAATATATAGGAGCCCAAATTACTTGATATATTTACTTTTTTTTTTTTTCAACCTAGATCAGTACACTGCTGAATGAAGGTCTCCTCCAATTTTCTCCATTCCATTCTATTTTCAGCTTTTCTCAACTATTTTGTTTCAGTAATCTTAATGATTTCGATTTCATCTTGCCATCTCTTGCTTGGTCTTCCCCTTGACCTACTACAATCCATCAGTCTCCATTCTATCAATAATTTAGACCATCATGTGTTTGTTATTATTGAGAGACACCTCCAGGGAGTCAGAGACTCAGAGGGAGACCAATATACTACACACACCAGCAATCATACTTATTCTTGAATTCATTCACACTGCTTGCACATACCACATCCAATGGCAATCCATTCCAATCATGGCCCACCCTATGAGAAAAAAAAAACTAGCCCACACCCTTTCTTAGGGCATTCATTCTTACCTTCTAAGGATGCCCTCTTGTCCTTTCCATGCCCTCCATAAAATGAAAAATTCCATCAACTGAAATTGTGTGTCTTTTTCAGAATTTTGTACATCATATCATTCCTCTTTCTCCTGTTTGCTATGTCTGCAGTCTACAATTTCTCAATCTGTCTTCATAATATTCCACAATCCTGATATCATTTTGAACACTCTCCTTTGCACTCTCTCTTCAATCAGAATCAAAATGGAAGCCAGAAGACAAAACCTGCACACAATCATTCAAGTGAGGTCTTATCAAGGCCTTGTAAAGAGGCAAAATGACATCCTTATCTTTACATGTTAAAGTTTGCATTTCAATTATCTTTTGAGTTGTATTTGCAATCTTTGCTACATGGCCCATGAACTACAACTTGCTATCTATTAACACTCCAAGATCCATAGTCTGATCTAGCATAAACCCACCAATATAATACAATATTAGATATCTAATCACACCAAAGTGTATGATTTAGCTACTGCTGCCATCACTAGGCTTTTCCATCACTGTCTGAAGCTACATCTAACACTGGACTTTATCACATTCATCTATTGTGTTCAGGATCCTTTTTCTGTGGGTCTTTTCTTATCAGTTTTATTTGTATTTATTTGATTAATCAGTTCTGTTCTCCAAACATCACCAAACCATCCAATTCTCTTACTTCTTTTAAATGATAGGTCTTTGAAACAAGTTTTGTAGTTCCTTTTAATTATAAGATTATTATTATTAAGAAACAGATGGAGAATATACTTTGAGGGACTTTTGAATGAGGAAAATGAAAGGGCTCAAAGAAGATGGGCAGCCTTATGAGGGGATGGTGCAGAACAGTAGAGTGGAAGTGAAGAGGATGAAGAATGGAAAATCGGTGGGCCCAGATAGGATTCCAGTGGAGGCATGGAAGGCACTGGGGGAAAGAGGGAATTGACCTGCTGTGGGAACCCGTTTATGAAAGTTTGCCAACAGGAAAATATACCCGAGGAATGGAAGGAAAGTACTCTTGTCCCCATCTACGAGGGTAAAGGGGATGCACAAGACTAAGAATTACAGAGGAATAAAGTTGATGTCCCACACAATGAAAATCCTAGAAAGGGTTCTTGATGAAAGATTGAGGAAAGAAGGAGAGATTGCAAAGGAACAATTTGGCTTCATGCCTGGTGGATCAACAACAGATGCTATCTTTGGGTTATGGCAGATGATGGAAAAGTTTCAAGAGAAACAACGAGAGCTACATCTGGTGTTTATTGATCTGGAGAAAGCATACAATACAGTGCCAAGGCAAAAAGTCTGGAGGTGTCTGAGGGAGAAGAAGGTACCAGAGAAATATGTCAAGTTGGTGCAGATGTACAGAGATGTGAAGACAAGAGTTCGGACCTGTCTGGGATAGACAAAGTTTTCAAGTAACAGTTGGCTTACATCAAGGGTCAGCATTAAGTCTGTTTCTGTTTATTATTGTGATGGAGGTGGTGAGAGAAGACATGCCTTGGGCAATGTTGTATGCAGATGACATCTTCCTGTGTGCAGATTCAAGAGAAGAAGTGGGAACTAAACTGGAAAGATGGAGAAAAGTACTGGAAAAGAGAGATAGAGAGAGGTATGAGACCGAGCAGAAGTAAAACAGAGTATATGTGTTGCAAAGTGGACGGTGGCCACGAGACAGATCTGGAGCTGAAAGGAAATGTCATCAGGAAGGTGAGGGACTTTAGATACTTAGGTTCAACAGTGGAAGAAGATGGAGGGCTGAGAAGGAAGTGGGATACAGGATACAAGCAGGCTGGAGGAACTGGAGAGAGAAGGCTGGAGTACTATGCGATAAGAGGGTGCGATCAATCTGAAAGGCAAAATCTATAGGACAGTAGTGAGGCCAGCTATGACATATGCTATGGAAACTGTGGCCCTGAGGAAAAATAACATCAGCAGGATGGAAGTAGCAGAGATGAGAATGCTTAGGTGGATGTGCGGTGTGACCAGAAAGGATCGTCTGAGAAGTGACTGTGAGGGGAACAGTGAAAGTTATGAACTTAAGAGCGAAGATACAGGAAGCAAGGTTGAGATGGTTTAGTCATGTGATGAGAAAGGAGGGTGAATATGTGGGAAGAAACGTTATGCGGATGGATGTGCAAGGAACAAGGAAGAGTGGGCAGCCGAAGAAGAGATGGACAGAGCTCGTAGAAGAGGACTTGAGGATGAAGAACTTGGATGTGGTGACAGCCCAAGACAGGAGGATGTGGAGGAGACTCATCATTAACAGCGACCCCACTTAAGTGGGACAAGCTGCAGAAGAAGAAGAACATTATGGGCAACTCCAAGGAGTCCTTAGACTTATCAAGAGAGGCCCTAAACATGATGTCAAGTAGTCGACACGCATGCATGCAGTATCTATCATACTTTGCTGTTAAGTCTTTCACAGTCATGGCACGCACAACAGACTTTGGCAACCTATTCCACTCATTCACTACTCTCCAAGAAAAAACCTGGTTCTAACACTCTTGCTAACTACACTCTTACTCAGTTTCCATGGATGGTCCTGAGTTCTCCCACAACCAGAACTGTTCAGAAAAATTTCCTCTGATTTAATCTTGTAAAATCCTTAAGCAATTTGTATGTCTCAATCATATCACCTCTTTTCTGCCTATCAACTAGTTTCTGTAACCCAAAAACATTCATCCTGCTTCGTCACCAGCTACCATCTTGGTCACTCGCTTCTGGATTCTCTCTCCCCCCCCACTCCCACTTCTCATCCAGTGACACCCACATCTGCACCCTGTAGTCAAGATAGTCTTATCAAGGCTTGATCAAGAGAAACAATAACCTGCTTGTCTCTGCTCATCAAAGTATTCTTCAGTAACCAAGTGATCTGATGAGCTGCTTTAGCCACTTTTGCTATGTGCCCAATAAACTTTAACTCCTTATCTACTAACACTCCCAAGTCCCTAGCTTCATCAATTTCCTGGAGTACAGTTCCACCAATGTGATATACAGCTGGTAATCTTTTCAACTCAAAATGCATAGCCTTACACTTTGCCACATTAAACTGACACCCATTTTCCTGTGGCCAGTTTGCCAGCCTTTCTCTTTTTATTAAAGAATGAATGTGCAAGGGAATCAGCAATGCCTCTGACTAGGCTCTTTAAGTCTCAGTACTGACAGAGTTCCAAAGGAGTGGAAAGAGGGCAAAATAATTTCCTTCCATAAGGGAGGTTCTAAGACTGGAGGAGCAAATTATAGACCCATCAGTATCACAGGCATGATGGTAAAAGTATTAGAAAAATTGGTCAAAAAAGAGAATTCAAGAATGGGTAAATAAAAAATATAATACCACAAGGATCAACATGGCTTTGTGAAGGGTCAGTTATGCCTCAGCTGTTACTCTATTATAGTTACTAAGTTTTAATAATGGCAAACCGTGAGCAGACATATAAATACAAAATTAATAACGGAAAAACTCATGTAAAAGAGTATTTAATAGCATGATTTTCGCCTGTGTGTCATAGGCATCTTCAGTACATTTAAACTCAAATTAAACAAAAAAACTGACAATTCCATAAAGCGCCACCTAAGTAGCTAGTGTAAGATAACTAAAAAGGTCAATAAATTTCCTAACAAAAAAAAAAAAAAAAAAAATATATATATATATATATATATATATATACATATACACACAATAAAAAGTTAGGAAAGATTAGCTGAATTATAAAGTACTATCTCCCATAAAGGGGATAGACGTAAACCATTAGATCTGTTTAAGTTAGGAGAGTAAAGTAAAGTAAAGTAAAGTTTCACGTTTCTTTATAAAGCCGTTCCATGAGGAACCGACTTTTGTGAAGGACTGTTGTCTTTTTCTAATGAACTCTATTTCTAGCGATGATGGCATTTTCTGCAAGTCCAGACTGTTCAGGTTCAAGGTATTGAATATAAGACTGGTGTTCTAGCCAAATAGAGGCAGATCTTCTTGTTTGTCTGAAATAAGATAATTCACAAGAGCAGGGAATCTAGTAAACACCTGGATAATTAAGATGTAAAAGCTTGTCCTCAGGAGAAGTGAGAAAGGTGGAGATTTTTCTGAACAGTCGAAATGCAACAAAAATATTCAGTGGTTTTAAAACTTCTGCTATACATTCACTAATGCCTCATACATAACGGATAGGAATGCACATTATTTCTTCTGTATTTGAAGAGGAAGACATAAAACTACTCAAAGCTCTTTTCATCAAGGAATTCTTATATCCATTAGATAGAAAGGCAGAAGTAATATATTGCAGTTCTTTCTATAATAGATCATCTGAAGAACAAACAAAAGGAGTGGGCCCGATTTCTTTATAAAGCTGTGCCACGAGGAACCGACTTTTGTGAAGGACTCGTCTATTTCCAATGAACTCTATGTCTAGTGATGATGGCATGTTCTGCAAGTCCAGACTGTTCAGGTTCAAGGTATTGAATATAAGACCGGTGTTCTTCTAGCCAAATAGAGGCAGATCTTCCTGTTTGTCCGAAATAAGATAATCCACAAGAGCAAGGAATCTGGTAAACACCTGGATAATTAAGATGTGGAAGCTTGTCCATAGGAGAAGTGAGAAAGGTGGAGTTTTTTCTGAATGGTCAAAAGGCAACAAAAATATTCAGTGGTTTTAAAACTTTTGCTATACGTTCACTAATGCCTTGTACATAAGGGATAGGAATGCACGTTATTTCTTCTGTATTTGAAGAGGAAGACATTAAAACTACTCAAAGCTCTTTTGATGAAGGAATTCTTATATCCATTTGATAGAAAGGAAGAAGCAATATATTGCAGTTCTTTCTGTAATAGATCATCTGAAGAACAAAAGGAGTGGGCCCGATGAACCAGTGTTTTAATCGTTCCTGCCTTTTGACTGAGATGGTGATGAGATTCAGCATAGATATAATGGCCTGCATGGGTCTTCTTTCTATAGACTGAGAAATGTAGGTTACCATCTGGTTGGCAAAGAATTAAAAGACCTAAAAAGGCAAACTGCTTATTTTATTATTATTATTCAGGCCTCCATGGAGTCAAAAGACTCATTGCGGGAGGTCCTTCCTAAGAACAATGTCTGTCAAGACTCATTGAGGGGAGGTTCCCCCTAAGAGACACAAAGTCTATCATACCACTCCTTAAACTCATTGACCATTCTCGCCCTCACCACTATATCAGGCAATGTATTCCACGGCTCAACCACCCTCCATGCAAAGAAACCACTCCTCACCCTCTTGCTCACAGTTTCCTTTCGTAACTTCCAGGGATGGCTTCTTGTCATCACTCCTTCCCGCTGTTCAACCAAGTGAAAGAACTCCCCAGTGTCAACCCTGTAACCACCTCTCAACAGTTTAAAAGTCTCAATCATATCACCTCTCCTTCTTCTATCCGCCAAACTCTGCAGTCCACATTCTCTCAGCCGATTCTCATAACTATCCTTGTACAGTCCTGAGACCATCTTTGTCATCTGTCTTTGTATTTTTTCCACAGTTAATTTATCCCCTTCAAATCCTGGGGACCAAATCTGAGAACAATAATCCAAGTGTGGTCTGATCAGAGACTTATACAATGGAATGATAACCCTCTTATCTCTGCAGGTCAGTGTCCTTCTCATAATTGCAGCAATCCTCTGTGTTACCTTCACCACCTTTGCAATATGTCCCCTAAACTTCAGGTTTCTATCAATCATCAACCCCAGATCTCTTGTCTCCCCTACTTCCTCCAGTATAACTCCTTTCATAGAGTATGCAGCATCCCATCGATGTTTCCCAAACCTCAAGACCTTACATTTTGCTGCATTAAACTGACATCCCCATTCATTTGCCCATCTATCTAGCTTATTCAAATCCTCTCGCAGGGCTACTACATCTGCACTATTACTAATAATCTTTCCCAGCTTCGCATCATCCGCAAACAACTGAATATCCCCTTGCAATCCACTGGCAATGTCATTGATATAAAGGTTAAACAATATAGGTCCTAGTACTGAGCCCTGTGGGACCCCACTTGTAACCTTCTATCTCCTTGAAACTGCTCCACCATACACAACTCTCTGATACCTATCAGACAGCCAATCCTGAATCCAGTTGATCAATCTGACATCCAGACCCATGTGGTGCAACTTAAATATCAGCTTATCATGTGGCACCCTGTCAAATGCCTTTGCCAAGTCTAAGAAAATTGCAGTGTATGCCTTTCCCTCATTTAATGTTCTTGTAACTTTTATTATTCTACTTCTAGGATAAACTGGATCCTTGGACTTTGATTGAGAAACTGTTGAAGTTCATCAGAAGAGTAGATCTGGGAGAAATATTGTCAAAGATACATTGTTCAAAATTTTCCGTAAAAAAGTTGGAGATAGCAGGAGAAAGAGGACTGCCCATTGCTGTTCCTTCAATTTGTTGATACAACTTATTTTTTAAAGGAAAAATAAACAGAATGTATTACAAAATCAAATATTTTTACAATGTCTGAAGGAAATTCCTGTTGCAGTAATTCAATGCTTTCAGATAAAGGAACATTTGTAAATAAAGAAACAATATCTAAACTGATCATGAAGATCTGAAATTTTATGAAGATCTGAAATTTTATATTTGAAATCCAAAGTATTTTTTATCTAAGTATCAGTTCTTTTAGTTGAAGAAGTGAGAAGATTTGATAAAAATTTTGTAAGTGGGACAACCTATACAATCTACAACTGGTCTCAACGGAATGGCTGGTTTGTGAACTTTCGGAAGACCATACAATCTATGTGGACGACCGAAGAAGGTTTTAAGTTTTTTCTTTTGATCTTCATTCCATTATATCTATGCTGAATCTCATCACCATCCCAGTCAAAAGGCAGGAACTATTAAAACACTGGTTATCAGGCCCACTCCTTTTGTTCTTCAGATGATCTATTACAGAAAGAACTGCAATATATTACTTCTGCCTTTCTATCTAATGGATATAAGAATTTCTTCATCAAAAGAGCTTTGAGTAGTTTTAATGTCTTCCTCTTCAAATACAGAAGAAATAATGCACATTCCTATCCGTTATGTACAAGGCATTAGTGAACGTATAGCAAAAGTTTTAAAACCACTGAATATTTTTGTTGCCTTTTGACCGTTCAGAAAAATCTTCACCTTTCTCACTTCTCCTGAGGACAAGCTTTTACATCTTAATTATCCAGGTGTTTACTAGATTCCCTGCTCTTGTGGATTATCTTATTTCAGACAAACAGGAAGATCTGCCTCTATTTGGCTAGAACACCAGTCTTATATTCAATACCTTGAACCTGAACAGTCTGGACTTGCAGAACATGCCATCATCGCTAGACATAGAGTTCATTGGAAAAAGACAATAGTCCTTCACAAAAGTCGGTTCCTCATGGAACGGCTTTATAAAGAAATATGTGAAACTTTACTTTCCTAACTTAAACAGAGCTAATGGTCTACATCTATCCTCTTTATGGGAGATAGTACTTTATAATTCAGCTAATCTTTCCTAACTTTTTATTGTGTGTGTGTATATATATATATATATATATATATATATACACACACACACACACACATTTTTTTTTTTGTTAGGAAATTTATTGACCTTTTTAGTTATCTTACACTAGCTACTTAGGTGGCGCTTTTTGGAATTGTCAGTTTTTTTGTTTAATTTGAGCTTAAAATGTATTGAAGATGCCTGTACTTTCAGACAATTCTACTATTATACTATTAAATAATCTTTTTACGTGAGTTTTTCCATTATTAATTTTGTATTATGGTTACTCTATAATAGAATAACAGCTGAGTTGCATAAAGGAAATAGCTACCCGATGATTTTGTAGGATTTGACAACAGCATTTGACAGAATACCACATGGAACAGTGCTATACAAATTAGAACAAATGGGGATAGTTATGACACTGGTTAAGTAGATAAGGTGATGGCTGCTGGACAGATATTAAAAAGTGGTATGTAGAAAGGCAGAATGGAGGCGAAAACAGGTGACTAGAGGTGTGCCACAAGGTTCAGTGCTGGGACCATTGTTGTTTAATTTGTACATAAATAATATAGGAAATAAACTGAAAGGAAATATTCATTCATTTGCTGATGATGCGAAATTAGGTAGCGTAATAGTTAATCAAGGCAATGTGGAGAGCTTGCAGAATGATTTGAATAGGCTGGCAGTATGGGCAAAAGATAATGGGTGTCAGTTTAATGTTGAGAAATGTAAAGTTATGCATTTTGGGATAAACAGATTACAAGCCATGTATAACATTAATGGCAATGCACTCCAGGTAATAGATGAAACTAGAAATGTAGGGGTAGTAGACAGAGTTAAAGTTTAGAGGACATATTGCTAAGGTAGCCCATAAAATTTTGAAAGTTTTTTTATCTTGGGTTTATTATATGTTAAAGATACTAAGAAATTATATTCTTTGTTTTAATCCTATTTTTCAAGGCAAAACAATGTTGTGTGCATGAATTATATTCACATCTGAGTTACTTGTATATAGAGGCTAATGACTTTATATCACTTGCCTTAGTATACCATAATGCAAAGCACCCCCCTTTCGGACATGTATAATACTATGCATAATGGGAAGGGTCACAACCAAAACCAGTTTCAACCTTGGAGGTCTCAATTCCATTGTTAGAGGCTTTGTTAATGAGAGAGAGTCCATAAGGTCTGCTATCCTGGAGGGAGAATGAGCAAGATAATTCAGGCTTTGGACTTGAGGAAGAACAAAGCAAGAGCATTAGTGGTGGTTGTGGTGACAAATGATTTAAATAGACACAAGGAGAAAGTAAATGCAAATATTAGGAGGTTATTGTGGAGAATGAAAGGTAACAGTATACAGGAAAACCTCGCTTAATGCAATTAATTAATCCATCAATTAATGCATGCTAAGCAAAATCATGTTAAGCAAATGCAATAAACAATAGAAATAATTATAACTCATCTATCAGTTAGTGTAAATTTGAAATAATTTACAGTATAAGCTATATTAGAGGATGAAATCATCAAAGTTAATAAAAATCAATTGCTTAAATTTTTCTTTAATGTTTAAACATTTGATTGAACTACTTTTTTTTACAAAAAAAAATTAAGTAAAGATGTTTGAATCATGCTTAACTTTTTCATCTTGCATGCAATTTTCAATAGCTGGCAATTGCTTTATCAAGACTTCTAAAGCTTCATCCCATATCAGGATCAGCATCAAACAAAATTTACTTAGCATACTCAATGTGATTGAAAACCAGCTGAAGTTCTTTTGCAGTTAGCAGCTTCTTAGTCGTAACATTCTCTTCTTGTTCGCACTCCTTAGCTTCTTCTTCATATGCATGCTGCTCTTCTAGTTAAAGGTGATCATTCTCACTTAAATGTTCTGAATGGGAATCAAGCGAGTTTCTCACATCTTCATTATCCAGTTCATTAAATCCAAGTTCTTTTCCAATTGTGTCGATTTCTTCAATAATGCTAGATCTTGGATTTTGTGCATGATAAACTAACATAGGCTTGACTTTAAAGTCAGCTTCTTCATTGCCTTCTAATAAAAGAGTGAGATGATCTTTAGATACTTTGTATCCTGGTTGAGATGCTTCAGTTTTAGCTAGGAAAGTTTTTGTTGTCATACGCTTCCAAAAGAGAACCAATTTCATCGACGTTGAATATTTGCCAATCGTCATAATCACCCTCCTAAATTATCCTTTGCAATTCTTCAGGAAACCTGGCCACAGAATTTTTATTAGCACTAGCAGATTCCCCAGTCATTCTTATGTTATTCAGCCCAGTTTCGAATTTTAAAATAGTCAAACCATCCTAAACTCTCAGTAAAGCTTTCACATTCCTCTTGAAATTTGGTCTCTTTCAAAGAGGTAAAAATATTGAGAGCTTTTGCCTGAATATTCCATGTACTAAGAGGTATTCTTTTTTGGTTATAATCCTCAATCCAGAGTGATTGAAGACAATCCATCTCGATCATTAAATGGCTTCTATTTCTGGTGATCTTTGTATTCTTTGTTCTCATTTAATATAGTCCGAACTATAGACTCGCATGATTGCATTACTAGTGCCACTTTCATGCCTCTTAATGACTTTCAGCTTTTCCATTGCTTCAGCTTGCTGACAAAAAATTTTGCATAACGCAAAATTTCGTATATAACATAAAATAATCGCGCTAACTGATTATTCACATGCAAAATCAGATGCGATGGTTTGCATCTGATTGCATGTGAATCATCAAGTGGGAAGGGAGTGATGCAAGCAAGAAATTAGAAGTAAGAGATGAAGTAAAAAACAGAAAAGTGGTACTGAAGTGCTTGAAAATGGAAACACTGTCAGAGGTGAAGAGAGAATGGGAATACAACAGGAACAGAGAACTGGAGTGGGGGAACCCAGGTGTACAGGGAGAGTGGATGTTGGAAGTAGTAGTATGTATGGGGATGATCAGCACAGAAATGGAATAGAATGAGATTTAAGTGGGGTAGTTAAGGCAGAGCAGACATGTGATAAGTGATAAAGGTCATTGACCAAGAGCAGGTGTGGTGGAGAAATTACAACCAATAAGTGGTTCTGGTAGGATCTAAAAGTGAACTGATATGTCTATTTACAAATGAGAGGAGTATCAGAAATAAGCGAAATGGAATGGCTTCACATAGAAATGGAAGGGTGCAGTGTTCTTCGCTAGGATAGAAAGAAGAAGAATAGAGGGAGTCGTGCTGCGGGAATAGCAGGGGAATTATGGCCACATAAGGTAGACATGAAAGAGGAAAATAGTGGTAATGGTTCTGACGCAGTATGGTGTGAAGTGGGGATTGACATGAAGATATATGTTGCTATAGGCCTGGGAATGTGAGGATGGAGATGAAGAAATGTATAAAAACTTGTGTTAGTGAACAAAGGAAGGGTCATTATTATGGGTGTTTTTAATTATGGCAGTATAGATCAGGATAGAGCCTCCATAGCTCAGTCAGTATAAACAAAGCCCTTCGGTCGAAAAGACCCAGGTTCACTTCCTGTCCAAGACATGAGGAACCTTTATTTGATTTCTTTCGACTAAAGGTGAGTTAGCTGATCTCATACAGCAGAGGTGGGAGGAGTTTTTTTCATTCCCCAGAACAGACAAACCAGCCCCCCCGTGAACATACACGGACTACAGTTAGAAATGCTGTCCTCAGGGGATGCATCAAGGAGTGGTGACCCAGCTTCTTCACTAATTAGCTGGAAGTCTCCTCAGTGGGGGGGGGGGGGAGGAAATCAACCCATCCTAGGATGGATGGATGAGTAGGATAGGATAGATTGGAATGAAGAGACAGAATTTGAAAATAAGGAAAATGAATTTCTTGGGTTCTTGAAAGACAACTATCTCAGACAGCATGTAAAGGAAAGTTTTAGACCTAATCATTTCATCAGAGAATGTAATTGTGAGTAGGGTTTTGCACTTCTCTGCAGTTGGTGAGAGTGATCATGAAGCAATCATCTGGATTGTGGTTAGACACATACAGACTTCAGTGAGAAAGGGATGTATATGGAAGCACAAGGCTGGTGATTATGACAAGCTTAGGAGAGCAGCTGGGAGCTACAGCATGGGATGAGGAGTTGAGCCATAAGGAAATAAATGTTGCTTGGAAACTGACAAAAAAATACATAACAGTATCAATGTGTGAATGTATTCCGAGGATAAAAAGATTGAATAAGGTGGGTGTAAAATGGATGAATGAGGGGGCTTAAGCATAAAATCTGAAAGAAGGCATTTTGGAAGCAGTACAAGATGAATAATGGTAATAATTTAATGATGGAACAAGCCAGGAGAGTGACTCAGTTAATAAGGAAAACAAAAGTGTAGCATGAACAGAGATTGACAAATCACACAAAGGAAAACCCTAGAGTTTTTTTTTTTTTTTTAGATATGTAGCAAGAATGATCATGGTAAGATGATGTCAATGGATGAAAATGGTAGAATGGTAACTGATGCAGAAGACATCATTGAGGTATTAAGTGATCAATTTATAAGGGTGTTTCATCCTGATCAGAGTAGAATCACAAGGAACTTAAATCTAGAGGACATAGAAGAGGATGGATTAATTGTGAGTGAGTAGGAGATATATATATATGAGGAAATAACCTTGATGTCAATAAGGTGATAGGATTTCATGACATATCACCACATGTCATAAGGGAACTGGCAGCAGCATTGCCATGCCTGTTTAATAAGCATCTTACAATGGCACAGGTTCCAAGAGAGTGGAAAGATGGTAAAATTGTTCCTATGCCTAAAGGTGGTGATGAGGATGTGGCTGCAAATTAAAGACTAATCTGTATATCTGTAGTTGTGGTGAAGGTACTAGAAAGATTGGCAAGAACTAAGATACAGAAATGGTTGACAGCATTTCCTTTGTCTTGGACAAAGGAGATGCATAGTCAGTGGTATACTTAGATTTTGCAAACACTTTTGGGGCATCCCATTATCGTTAATATACAAGTTGAACAACAACGGTCCCAATGCAGACCCTTGCGGCACACCACTAGCGACTTTCCTCTTTCAGGATGGATGTTGTAAACAGCTACATATTACAGATAATGCAAAATTAGGAAGAGCAATGCAGAGACAAGCAGATTGTATGAATGGGCAGGTAAGTGGAACTATCATTTCAAAGTTGCAAAGTGTAAGTTTTGAAATTTGGTAAGCAATGATGGAATGCAAAAGTATACACTTAGTGGGGAAACTTTAAAGAGGGTAAAGATATCTAGAAGTCATGGTGGATAAGGACCTGAAGTTAAGGGGCCACACTGCACAAGTTGCAAAGATGTCACATCGGATAACGGCAATGATGTGCAGAAATAAAGAGGTTATGATGCCATTGTATAAGCCCTTGATCAGTCCTCAAATGGAGTATTATGCAGAGATTTGGGTGCTGGGTTTTCATGGTGACGAGGATAGGTAGAAAGGATCCAGAGAAGATTAACAAAGGCGGTCAGTGGTCTTTGGAATATGAAGACAGACTGAAAGAATGCAAACTGCAAAGCCTCATGAATAGGAGCAGGAGAGAGAGAGATATGATTGAGACATAAATTAGTCAGGAGTTGATATCAGGTTGACATGACAAGAGGTTTTTCATAGAATGGGAGAGGGGAGGAATAGAACTAGAGGCTATCTCTGGAAACTGTATAGGGAGGGTGTGAGCAGAGGAGTGAGAAGCAGGTTCTTTGCATGGAGACTGGGTGGTGAGTAGAATGCATTGCCTCAGTGTTGAGAATGTAGAATCAGTTTAAGGTATGGTTGTCAGCTTTGTGTGATGTGTGTAACTCCCCATAATGAGTCTCTGACATCATGGAGATCAGATAATAATAAGAATCCCTGGAAACTGTATAAGGAGGGTATGAGCAGAGGAGTGAGAAGCAGGTTCTTTGCATGGAGACTGGGTGGTGAGTAGAATGCATTGCCTCAGTGTTGTGAATGTAGAATCAGTTTAAGGTATAGTTGTCAGCTTTGTGTGATGGTGTGTAACTCCCCATAATGAGTCTCTGATTTCATGGAGGTCAGATAATAATAATAATAATAACGAATGTCAAAGAATAACTAGTAAATGATGATAGCATGTGGGTTGCAGATGCAAAACTGTTCAACTAATGAGTGACTGGATTAAGGAACTCTGTGAATAACCCAGTATAAAGGATATGTTATGGATGCTTTAGACAAGAATGGATACAGCATGGCATTTTTGGATGCTACTAAGGCTTTTTCGACATAAATCAGCATTAAAGACTGATTGTGTAAGCTGAAGGATATGGGACTGGTTTATAAACTAGTATGGATAAGAGAATGGCTGGCTGACTGATATAAAAAAAAAGTGAAGTATGGAGAGGAGGGAGTCTGCAAGGTTTAAGGTGAGCAATGGTATACCACAGGGATCAATTCTTGGTCCATTGTTATTCAATCTTTACATGAATGATACTAGGAAGGATCTGAGAAGACAGCTAATTCCTAATGATCCCAAGATAGGTAAGGGTAATCTGGAATGTGACTAATGTGCAGTACTTTCAGAATGATTTGAATAAGCTGGAATTATGGATATACGAAATTGGCTGTCAAGTTCAATGTTAGTAAATATTGTTATGCACACTGGTGTAATGTGATATTCAATGGCATATTGGCAAGATTATGCTAGGTGAATCTGATCTGGCTAAAGATCTTGCAGTTTCTGTAAACAAAGTTTAAGGGTCATATAGAAAAAAACTGACAAATACAACTGAAATGATAATTGCAATGCTGAAATGAACATTGAAATGTAAGGAAAAGAAAGTTATTTTACCTTTTTATGAGATCTTGATATGACCTCATCTGGGTCATCTCTCTTCCAAGGTGATGCAGGTACTGTGGAGAGGATGCAAAGAAGTGTATTAAAGATGATATTGGAAGTGTGGAATTTAAATTATAAGAACAGAATGAGAATTTGTGGAGTGTGCAGACACCAACAAACAAGCCAAAGGTAGAATGGGAGTTCATATCTCATCATCATTGGCCTCTTTAGAGTCAAAAAGTTGTGCTGAGAGCCAGCCAAAGGTGATATGATAGAGATCTACAAACTACTATCATATCACCTTTCTCTTTATAGGGGAAAGTCCTAGGGGATACCAACAGAATGGCATTTTTTTAATTTTTTTTTTTTATTATTGGATGAAGGGTGAGGAGAGGATAAAAAAAGAAGGCTTCCATGAAAGTTAAAAAGGCACAGAGTGAATGCATGCAAGAAATGGGCGAGAGCTAGATTTTTCTATCATAGAGTGGTAAGTGACTGAAATGTCTTACCACCGGAAGTGATGAGTGCAGGTAGTTTAAATGAATTCAAGATAATGTAGGATAGCTGGTGGATAGGTAGCCTCCCTCGATAATACCTTGGGGGGTTTCTGGTAATATTAATATATACTGGTTTCCATAAATTAAGGAACAAAGAAAAGCTGCAATAACTCAGGGAGAAAAAGAAAAAAAAATGAAAGTCAGATACATTATGTAAAAAGTGATGCTGAGTCTGGTTGTTGTATACAAATGAGTGGTGCTGTCGGCAGTATATGTAAATGAGCCATGGCACAAAAACATGTTTTGGAGTGGATGTGTTGGGAGTAAGAACAAGACATTTCGTGAAAGCAAAATTCTTGGATGCAGCTACAAAATATTTAACCAATGAATTCAGGGCCAAGCCATTGTAAGACTAAGAGGCTGGGCAAAAAAATCAGGCTGAGGTAGTCAGATGTTGCATGTGATTTGTTCAGCGGTTCACAGACTGAGGAACCAATTTGAGCAGTCACAAAAAGGATGGCAGTGATACAGTGAAAAAAGGCCATGGACTACAACACCAGAGGATGATTGATGTCTCTCATTATCTGCTTGCTAAAACAGGAGTGCTACCCTAAATCAACTATGATTGGACTTTGCTTCAGCTATAGGAACATTGCTATCTGCTTCCACAAGGCTACAAGAAGGTAATGTATATAGTAGCTAAACAGTAGTCTGTGTCCCTATCTCCATGCCATAGAAGAGAACATTTGAAATGGGTCAAGCTGCATGTCAACTGGACCCATGACTAATGGTTGGTATTGTTATAGATGAGTTTCGATATGTCTACAAAGCGATACCAGGAGTGCTCTAATCTAGAGAGAACTGATGAGTGTTATCAGTTCTCTCTAGAGATGGGTTTATCATCCTCTCTAATACCCATGAAAGGGACACATTGTGGAGGTAGCATGATGGTTTGGGGAGGCATCTTGTTGGGTGGATGCACTGACTAGCAAAACCATGGATGCTACAACTTATGGAGACGAGGTCCTGAACACCTATGTTCGTCTGCATGTGGGTGTGATGGGAGACATTTAGTCTACAGGATGATAACACTTGTTATCAATGAACAAAGTTTGTGGACTAATATCTTAAAGAAGAGGTTATAGTATGGACTAGGTTATAGTTATATATGGACTGCTTAGCCAGGTCCTACTGATTCTATTGAGCATGTCTCTGATGCTCTAAGCAGACATGTTGCTACTCGCAACCATTCCTTCCCAAAACCTTGAGGGACTTAGGAGCTTTGCAGGAGTAATGATTGTTATTACCATGAACTCCTGAACACCATTATAAATGGTATGAAACAATGTTGTGAGCACAGTATGGGGTGACACAGTGAGGGGTGACAACATTCCTTACATAAAAAATCGGACAGTTTCATTTTAACTTACTGCTTTTGACAACTGCCTCAATGTACCCGTTTATTATTGAAATAAACTATTTATTTACAGTTTTGTGCATGTTTCATTCAACTCTGATATCATACTAATTTTCACTGAACTGCATAAAAATTCATGATAAATTTCGAGTTAGTGATTTAAAAAAATTTTTTTTCCCTTAATTTATAGAAAGACACTACTGTGATCAACAATCCTAGCGATTATAATCAGAAAATAAATGTGTTGCTGAGATAAACAGCTTGATTATGATCTCACCAAATTCTCAAAAGAAAACATTAAAAACGTTTCTAAATATGCAATTTTTTGGCCTCCTGAAATAGTTGCAAAACTCAAATGACATAGTAACCCCCCCATCACATCTCAGATGTATGGATTACCTAAAATTCATAGACCTAATAACCCTTTGTTTTTTTTCTCATTCCATAGTCAATGCTACTGAAGTCCTCTCTTTGCAGTTAACCAAACAGCTAAATCTTTCACCCCACTTAATGGTCATACTTCTTATATTAAAAATTCCATTCATTCCAAATCTTTAATCCAAAGTTTTAAAATGTATTATTATTGAAATAAATTATTCATATAGTAGTTTTAAATAAAAATGATATTATGGTGAACTTTGATGTCAGTTCTTTATTTATTAATATCCCCCTTTCTGATACTTTATCTTTACTAAAAAATGCTCTCTCCACTCCTCAATTTTGCCATCAATGCTGACTACTTCTCTTGGAAGGATACCATATATAAACAGTGGAGACAGCCATGGGCTCTCTCTTCTCATCAATTTCTATATGGAACATTTTGAAGAATGTCCTTGATACTGCCATTCTCAAACCTTTTATCTGGCCACATGGCTCAGACACATTACAGACCTTCCTCTTCAACAGCCAACACCCTACAATCCAATTCACCACAGAAACATAAAATAATAACCACCTGCCTTTTCTAGATATCCTAATCATACATCTTTGCAATGGCACCCTTTCTTTCTTAATTTACAGAAAACTCATCCCCCAGAGGTAGATGCATAAAATTTCCCACCATGCCTGAGCTTCTCAACAATATCTCTCTCTCATCTGCTTGATAATGGGTTGAGTCCACTTATTGCTAATTTAACAATATAGTGATGTCAAAACTCTTGTCAGAGCCTCCAACCTCTGTTCTAATCAGTCTTTCCTTTGAGCTGATTTTTTTTTTTTATTTGCCAGACCTTCCTTTACAGTGATTACAATGCCAAAAAGATGAACAAATTGGTTGGCCTTCACATCTCTTCACTTCCCTCTCAGCCTACAAACTACAGTAATGCTATTACCATTCCGGTATCTGAGGCATCTCGGAAAAAATAGCCAGGACTCTTAAAAATATAACCTCTACTACTTTTAAACTTGGTCTGAAGCTGGCAGCCCTTATCCACTCTCTTAACAATCCACTCCCTCCCCTCTGTTCCAGGTGTTTAACAATTTCCAGCAAATTATCTTATGGTCAAACTGGGATATCAGTCAACATTCCCCTAAAAGGGCACAAGAAATACATTTGTCACAATAACTATGATCAGTTGGGTCCTGCCGACCATGCCCTGATAACTCACACAGAATCAAATGGAAAAATAATACTATGCTTCATTGTAATAAATATAAACTTAAGACTTTTCTTAGAATCAGCCTAATCTTAAAAAAAAATGGTCGTGTTAAACTTCCCATGATTTAGGAAACTACTGTATTTTTCCATGTATAAGATGACCCCACGCATAAGATGAACCCTACTTTTCGAACCCAAAATTAAGAAATCAATATTTTAAATATAAAACAGAACACATTTGATTATTATTATTAGACACCTCCAGAGAGTCCAAAGACTCATCGAGAGAGAGAGAGAGGACACCTGCTCTACAGCTCTCCACCACTGACTGCAACTGCACCAATGCCATCTACCGCCAACCACCACTAACTGCAACTGCACCAATGCCATCTACCGCCAACCACCACTACTACTGGTATTTCCTGAGACAATCACAAACATCCATGCCAAGGGTGGGATTCGAACCTGCAGCCTTATGGCTGGAGAGCGGATACGCTAACCACTCGGCCAGACAGGCTGGCTGATATTTTTTTAAATATTCAAAGTATATTTAGTAATATTTTTAAGATACATACTAAGAAATTATGCATCACTCTCAGTTAGTGTTCGCAAATCTGCTACAGCCTTTGTCTTTTCTGTTAAATGTGCTCAGAACTGATCAAACACGAGCAGAGCTGGCCTCTTCGAGCCCTCCAGGTCTTCTGGACCAAATCTTTGCAAACCAAATAGCCATGATCTCTTCATTCATCCAGCCATTTTCGTGAACTTGGACAAGAATGCCAGATGGTATGCAATCTTTAGGATATGTTTTCCTCTTAAAAATGAGCAAAGGAGGCAGTTTGGTACCATCAGCATGAAAGAACAGCAGTATAGTGTCTTTTCATGACCACCTGTTTTGATTGCCACTGTTTTTCTCCCTTTCATATCAACAGTTCTGTTGGAAGGCACATCAAAATTGGGAGGCACCTCATCCATGTTTGCAATCCGACTTGGTTCAAAAGCATATTTTTTCCGAAGTTTTATGACAGAGGCAAAGCTGTAACATTTTATCCTCATAATCTGGTGGCACTTTCTGGACTAACTTGGTTTGTGTTCTCATGGCCAACCCTTCTCTCCTCATGAAGCTGAAGCAACATTTTGCCTTTCCTGTGAAATCAACAATGTTCATTTCTCTTTCAAACCTTTTTGGCTCATATTGAATAAGCTTGGTTGACACACATATCCCACTCTGGCACTGCTCTAAGTTTGGCCATTTGGCCAGTTTTCCTCTTACGGCCCTCTTCTTTTTATGGCATCTTGAGTAGTTGTTGTTCTTGTTTTTTGTAATCATACACTCAGTGGGAAGAGGTCCAAACTGTCTCTCTCCGAAGCTTTATTTCCTTTATGTTCTTTTGCGTAATTAACTTTTAACTTGAATTTTGAAGTATATGAGAATGGTTTTTTTTTATTTTTGTACATTTTTATGGGCTAGTGCTCAAAATATTGTTAATACATTAACTAATCCTGCTAATGAGTTGCAGACGTATGAATGCTTTCAGAGTTATGATTGGATTATTCAGAATCAGCCATTAACGACATCACTCAAAAGAGTTAACAAAGGCTAGTGACTGGCGGACATCTGTTTGCAGAGACAAGGTACCGGCAGTTCTGCCAGGGCAACCACAAGTCTCTCAACCGGTTTACCCCCCCCCCCTCCATGTATAAGACGATCTCCAATTTTTGGTCTAAAAATTTTAAGGAAAAACTACAGTTTTATACATGGAAAAATACAGTAATTCAGCACCCATAGAGGGTGTGCTCCTCCTAAGACTTTAGGCTCTTAGTATTTTTTCCCACTTATTGAGTATTTTTTTGTCTATGCTATTACAATTTTATGATTGTATCTCTGATGATGTCTGTGAAAGACAAAATATAGGATCTATTAAATTTCTTTTTGTTTCTTTGTGGTGTATTCATTCCATTTAACCTACTAATAAGTATTTCTCCTTACATTCTATGATTATAATGCCAAAAAGATTAATAAATTGTCCTCATATTTCCTCACTTCCCTCTCAACCTACAAACTACAGTAATGATACTACTATTACCTATACGTCCTGATAGCTGAAGGCTCATAATTACTTGGCCTGCACTCAGAACTAATTTGCTGATACACAGTATTGTAATTCTTCACTGTATCTCATGGTCTACAGCAGCAACCTACTGTATAGTGACCTGCTATCAGCAGTCTCCTACTACATAGCCTCAAATGTACTGCAACATGCATTTCTGTTTACCTGGTGTATACTTCTTGTCTTACCTTTAAGATCTTTTACCTTTTAGTTTTATCTTTAATTATTCATTAGCAAATCTCTTCTGTGGCCTGTTACCCCTAATGTATGAAAGTACTATATCCCTTGCATTCAATCTCTATGAATATATCATTTTGCATCTACCACATCTCATCAATGCCTATAACTTTTAATCATGGAAAATATTGCTTCCCTTATTCTGGACATTTCTGGTATTAGTATGGATAAATTGCAGTCCTCTTTAGCCCATAATTAATGTCAACTATCCCACACAATTTCAGAACCTGAGAAGCTACATTCAGCATTATTTAATAATTTTCCTGATACTAGCTTGCCCCAAGGATTCCTGTATATGCAACCCCCCCCCCCAATCTCCCACTACAAAATGCTAAATCTTCCTCCGACTTTGCACACTAATGCAAACACAATAAATAACACTTTTCCCAGACACTGAATTCAAAATATCATAATCACTCCACACATCTACTTATGCACTCTATTTCTCCTACACAATCTGTGAACCTGACTCATTTGTGAACACATGAATATGGAAATCCTTTCTTTCATGGTTACACAGTGATCAGAATTTATTATAAAAATTATGGAAACTACTGTGTCAGAGTAAACTTCAGATTAATATAAACCAAAATAATCACTCAACATTTTGACTTTCCCATTAAAGTCATCATGCTACATTGAAGTGCAGCTCGTTTCTTTGTATTAAAAAACTTATATCAAAGCTAGAGTCTTGTTTTTATTATTACGGACAACTCCAAGGAGTCCCTAAACATCATGTCCACAAAACTATTCAACATTCACACAGTATCTATCATACTTTGCCTTGAACTTATTCACAGTCATAGCACCCACAACAGACTCTGGCAGCTTATTCCACTCATTCACCACTCTAAAAGTAAAATATCTAGCTCTAACACCTTTGCTAATAACACTCTTGCCCAGCTTCCACGGATGTCCTCTAGTCCTTCCACCACCAGTCCTGTTCTCAAAAATATCCTCTGAATTAATCCTATAGAAACCCTTTAGTAATTTAAATGTCTCAATCATATCCCCACTTTTCCATCTATCAACCGATTTCTGCAACCCACAAATCTTCGACCTGTTCTCATAAGGTTCATTCCATAGACCTGCTATCGTCTTGGTCCCTCACCTCTGCATCCTCTCCACCATCTAGAAGAAACCCAGGCGACCAAATCTGGGCACAGTAGTAGAGATGGGATCTTATCAAGGCTCGATACAGAGGAACAATAACTTGCTTGTCTCTGCTCATTAATGTATTTTTTAGCAGCCAAGTGATTTGATAAGCAGATTTAGCCACTTTTGCAATATGCACCCTAAACTTCAACTCCCTATCCACCAACACTCCCAAATCCCTGGCCTCATCAATCTCCTGGAGTACCGATCCACCAATCTGGTATACTGCTGCTAATATTTTCATCCCCAAAATGCATAACCTTACATTTTGCGACATTAAATTGACATCCTTTCTCCTTAGCCCAGTCCTCCAATCTATCCAAATCATCCTGCAAAATTCTGACATCATCTGCATTCACTATTGCCCTACCCAAATTTGCATCATCAGCAAACAAATGAATAGTTCCTCTCAGATCCTTTCCTATATCGTTAATGAACAAATTAAATAGTAGTGGTCCAAGAACAGAACCTTGCGGCACACCACTAGTCACAGGCCATCTCTTGGACTCTACTCCTGAATAAACAACTCCCTGATATCTCTCAATCAACCACCTACCCATCCATCCATCTCACCAACCTTATATCCATCCCCATATGTTGCAGTTTACAGATTAGAAATCCATGTGGTATCCTGTCAAAGTCGTTAGCCAGGTCCAGCAGTATCACTGTAAACCCATTACCCCTATCCAGTTCAGCCGTCACTGAGTTATAAAACTTGAGCAAGTTACTGAGACATGATCTACCCTTCACAAAACCATGCTGCCCCCCATACAGTATCCCGTTATCTATCCATTCCTGTATTCTTCTCTTGATTATTTTCTCCAAAACCTTGACAACGACTCCTGATATGCTGATCGGTCGGTAATTTGCAACAGCTGTCTTGAATCCTCCTTTATGCAGTGGAATTACTTTCCCCCTCTTTCCACCCCTTCTGGACTAAACCAGACTCGAGACTCAGGTTGAACAATATGGTCAAGGGCACTGACAATTCTTTAGCCACTTCACGTAAGACCCGTGCTGGTATACCATCCAATCCCACACATGTATTCACATTAAGGTTTTGTAATATACTATTCACCTCCACTTCATTCACCACAATTCCCATATAAATAAATGAATGGTTCCTTCATACCTTCAATGTCATCACCACCTGGATGATATACTTTTGCAAAGTGCTCACTCAGTAATTCCACTATATCAACTGATTCAGTGACCTCCCTACCATCGTCATTCCTTAAAATCATTCTGCCGTATAGTTTTTCTTTTACTTGCAGCATATCGAAAAAACTGTTTGGGATTCTCTTTAACTTGCATGGCTAATTTCCTTCCATGATCCCTTTTGCTTTTCTTACCACACTCGTCACCCTTCTGGCCTGTGCTTTATACCGTTAGTGAGCCTGCAGGTCACCTTTCTCTTTAAATTCACTCCATAGTTGTTTCTTTTTTTTGCAGGTCAAGCTTAATGGTGTTATTCATTCATTTAACCCTACTTGATTTACTATTCGGACTCTAGGTATAGAGTCAACCATTACCTCCTGCAAACGCTCCTTGACCACTTCCCATGCACTATTATCATCCAGCCCTTGCAGTTTTACATGCCAAGGCACTGAACCAAGCAATTTCCTAAGCTTTTCATACTTACTGGCATGGTAATTCCACACGTACCCTGTCTTAATCGAAAATTCCACACCTTTAGCCACCTCCCAGGTCAGGACCTTATGATCACTTTCACCAATTGGTGCCAACATGGTCATATTCATTACAGTTAAGTTCTCAGATGCTATTACTAGGTCAAGCACTCTCGAACCCCTAGTATTTTCCATTACATGCTGTCTCGGATAGCTATCCCTTAATAACTGTTAATTTTAAGGAAAGAACAATGTATATTATTATATTAACTAAATAACTTTAATTAATACTTCCAATATTTTGGTAATGTTACATTACCATCTTCAATGAACATAAAAATTAATGAAATGTGCATGCAGGCACTAACTGAGCAAAAAATGGCTGAAGAAAACAACTGAAGCCAGTCCTAGAGTTTTAAAGGTGCCACCTAGTGGGCCAAATTGGGAATTAATCTTGGTTGTTTGGGCTGATGTTCTAAGAATGCAAGCCTCCCATATTTGGAGTAGTCTCATGCATCCAAATTTATTGAGATTTGGGGAGATTTTTAAGGCTGAGAGTGATTCTAAGAATAATCTCTCATATTTAAACTTGCTGTGGAGTAGTAAGGAAGCTTTCTTCCAATGTATTTTATGGCAAGTGTCCAAGGCATGGTCAGCAAGTCCTGAGTGGCTATAATGGTGGAAATGGATATAATTCTTATGTTCAGATATCCTGATATCAGCAGTCCTGCCTGTTTGGCCATAGTAAGACAGTTTACAACTACAAGGGACCTGGCAAACTGGTAGGTCTAGATTAAGTGGTTGGTCCTTGGGAGAGCAGATAAGAGATGCCAATTTTTGATATGTTTTGTAACAAGTTGTCAAGTCATATTTTTTTAAAGATATTTGTTAACTTTTCAGAAGTACCATGAATATAAGGAACAGTGACAGATTTAGAAATAGTCTTTGTTGTGGAGGGGGTTTGGGGTTAACTAATTTTGATGTTTTTTGGATTTTATGGGGGTTGTATCCATATTAATTAATTAATATTTAATTAAATACTCTTAATTAATTTAATAATATTAATTAAAGTTATTTAGTTAATATAATAATATACATTCTTTCCTTAAAATTAACAGTTATGTATCACCAATGTATAAGCTTATCTACAAGAATAAGTATAATCCACGGATATTCCTTTGCACGCAACGCTCGTCAATACGGCAAGTTAAAAACTGAAGATCGCTAGACAACTGAATCGATTAGTCTTTCTAAAACGCTGCTGGGATAATAATGTGATCCCTAATTGTATAAAATTGAAGCACCAATTCACTTCTCTTAAAGCTCTCCGCATATATAGATGTACTAGCTTCGCTTTATTATGTGAGCAAATTATCGTTACTCGCTTTCTCTTGGCCAACACTAAAGAGGCTATTCGTACACTAGAAGAGCTTACCACTACACTAAATGATGATCTTTGGACGATCCTCTCCAACGTCTCTAATTAAACAGCAAATAAGGAATTTCAAAAAGTACATTATATGTATATCAAAAAATTCGAAAGTTTGAAAAAGAATTCAGTTAGCAAACCTCAACTGCCTTTCAACACAGTAATGAACCTGTCATCCCTAACCTTGAAGCCATCAGCACTTTCTCCCTAGGCCACAACTTCACTATAACACCGAAAAAAATCCCTTCTCAAGAAATAATGATTCAATTAGAATGTAATATCCACAATCTTCCCAACCATATTGCCAACAATATCAGACTAGATGCAGCCAGTGTTCTCACTAAAGCTAAACCTCCAAAATGCAACCTTTCTAAAGAAGAATTCAAAGTTCTACAGAAATTAAAAAATAACAGTAAAATAATAATTAATAAAGTGGATAAGGGAAATGCCACTGTAGTTCTAAACAAAACCGACTACACAGGTAAGCTTTCCTCCATGCTATTAGATAGGTCTACTCACCTCCCTATAGAATATGAACCTACCAGTCCCCAAATCAGAACACTCCATAGGCTCCTTAAGGTTACTTCTTGGCCTGTGGAAATTACTAATAAACTAAAACCTTTTAACTCTTAACCCCTCCCCCCTAGAATATATGGACTTCCAAAAATTCATAAACAGAATGTGTCATTACGTCCCATTGTGGACGGCATCGATTCTCCCACATACAAACTAGCTAAACATTTAGCCAAAGTGCTCACACAATATTATACTGGCAACATACCTTCACACAAAAAATTCAGCCCACTTTAAAGTCAGTATAGAAAACCTCTCACTCTAACATATTGATATAATGGTCAGTTTTGATGTCTCCTCCTTATTCACCAATGTCTGTGGCCCTCATCCAAGGCAAATTTCCTCTCGATATCTCAGCCCTATTTCAGTTCACCATGAACTCAGACTATTTCGTTTGGCAAGAAAAATTCTACAAACAAATAGAGGGGACTGCCATGGGTTCTCCACTCTCCCCACCTCTGGCCAACTTCTTTATGGAGACCTTTGAAGAAAAAGCCTTAAACTCAGCCCCACTTAAACCTATTGTTTGGCTATGCTATGTAGATGATGTGTTCGCTATTTGGCCGCATGGCCTAGACACACTCAAAAACTTCCTTTCACACCTAAACAATCAACACCCCCAGGATCCAGTTTACCTTAGAAAAAGAAAACAATAACAATCTCCCTTTCCTAGATACTCTGATTACACACCAGCCTAATGGATCCCTGGCTTTCTCAGTTTACAGAAAACCTACACATACAGGTAGATACATTCACCAGCATTCACATCATCCCCCCCTCCCAACAATATGGGATTATAAAAACCCTATATAACAGGGCAAAATTAATCAGTTCAGATAACAATGCCCTTACTACTGAACTTATTCATATTCTTAACACCTTTGTAGCCAATGGATACAACCTCCATAAAATCCAAAAAAGATTAAAACCAGTTACCCCCCCCCCCCCTCCACAAGGACTACTCTAAATCTGTCATTATTCTTTATATTCGTAGTACTTCTGAAAAGTTAACAAAAATCTTTAAAAAATGTGACTTGACAACTTGTTACAAACCATATCAAAAATTGGCATCTCTTATCCACTCTAATGACAACTGAAGTCAGTCCTAGAGTCCTAAAGGGTGCCACCTAATGGGCCAAAGATCAGAAGGAAGAAATGAAGAGAAAAATCAGGAGAGTGGTACTGAAGAGACAGCAGTGCTTGGCAGTGGAAACAGTAGTGTGAGAGGAAGAGAGAACGGGAATACAAGAATAGGGAAACAGGGGGGGATGCACAGGTGGACAGGGAGCCATGCCATAGAGAGAGTGATTTAAAGGGGTAGTGAATGTGTGTATGGAATATATTGTAATGTGGGTGGAGAAGTGGAGACTGAGCAGGTATATGTGGTAAGCAGGGATTAAGGAGATTTGGCAGGTATAGTGGGGAAATCACAACCAACACGGCTTGGAAAGGGCTGGCTATAGACCTAAAAATGAACTGTTGTGTTTGTTTACAAATGTGAGAAGTATCAGAAAAAAATGGTTTCAGTGATTGAGTTTGTTCATCCCCAAATCATTGGAATAAGTGAAACATGGTTGAATGAAGATGATATCATAAGGGGAATAGAAATGGAAGAGTACAGTATTTTTCGTGAGGATAGAAAGGGCAGGAAGGGAGGGGTAAATGCTGCTGATGATAGCATAGGAATTAAGTCCACATAAGGTAGACATGAAAGGGGGAAATAGTGGCAATGGTTATGAGGCAGTGTGGTGTAATGTGGAGGTTAAGAAGAAGACATTTAGTTGGATGTTGCTATAGGCCTGGGAATGTGGAAGGTGGTGGTGAAGAAATGTATAAACAACTTGGATTAGTGAACAAAGAAAGGGTAATTATGGCAGTATAGACGGAATGAAGAGATATCATTTGGGAATAAGGAAAGCGAATTTCTCGAGTTCTTGAGAGATAACTATTTCAGGCAGTACGTAAAGGAAGGCACGCAAGGATCAAGAATTCTGGATCTGATCATTTCATCATAGGATGAAATTGTTACATGGGTTTCACATTTTCCTCCAGCTGGTGAAAGCGATCATGAAGTAATCACCTGTGTTGTGGCTAGTCTTATGCAGGCTTTTGCGAGGAAAGGATATATGTGGAATTATAAGGCTAGTGATTATGACAAGCTTAGGAGACAACTTCCAGCTATAATAGCATCAAAATGTACAAATATATGCCAAAGGCCAAAAGGTGTAAAGGCTGAATAAGGTAGGTGTAAAATGGATGAATGTGGAGCTTAAGCATGAAATCTGGAAAAAGAAAGTATTTTGGAGGAAGTACAAGATGAATAATGGTAATCAGTCACATGAAGAATATAAAGAACAAGCCAGGAGAGTGACTCAGTAAGGAAAACAAAAGTAGAGTATGAGTTAGAAATTTGCAAATCAGGCTAAGAAAAACCCCAGAGAGTTTTTTTTTTTTTAATTTTTTTTTTTATTTTTTTTATTTAGATATGTGGCAAGTAGAAGGAAGAATGATCATAGAAAGATGAAGTTAAGGGATGAAAGTGGCAGAATGGTAATTGCTATAGAAGACATTGTTGAGATATTCAGTGATCAATTTACAAGTGTGTTGTGAATTGTGAGGAACTTAAGTGTAGAGGATAGCTTAATTGTGAGTGAGCAGGAGGTATTTGAGGAAATAAATAACCTTGATTTTAATAAGGCAATAGGATTTGATGACATATCACCATTCATCTTAAGGAAATGTTCCAGGGAACTGGCAGTAACATTGGCATGCCTGTTTAATAAGAGTTTTGCAACAGCACAGGTTCCCAGGGAGTGGAAGGAGGGTAAAATTGTTTCACTGCATAAAGGCGGTGATAAGGCTGTAGTTTCAAATTATAGACCGGTCTGTATATCTGGAGTTGTGAAGGTCCTGGAGAGATTGGTGAGAACTAGGATACAGAAATGGGTTGATAACAGCAGTATTCTGTGGTTATCAGCATGGGTTTGTTAAGGGGGGAGATCATGTTTTCATTAACTTATGTACTATAACAAGGTGACAAATACCTTGGACAGAGGAGATGAATATACTGTGTACTTGGATTTTGCAAAGGCTTTTGACCAAATAGACTGCCACATGACAAGTTCTTAAACAAATTGAAACAGATGGGATTGGATAACAAACTTCTGTGTTGGATCAGTGACTGGCTGTCAGATAGGTATCAGAAAGTTGTATATGGGGATGCAGTATCTCAAAAGAGAAAGGTCACCAGTGGTGTGCTGCAGGGGTCAGTTTTGGGGCCATTGTTGTTCAATTTCTATGTTAATGATATTGGGTTGGGTTTAACTAGTGATATCCAGCTGTTTACAGATGATGCAAAACTGGGGAGAACAATGCACAGTCAGGCTGATGTTAATGCCTTACAAGAGGACTTGAATAGATTGCATGAATGGGCAGGTAACTGTAACTGTCAGTTCAATGTTGCCAAATGTAAGGTTTTGAGATTTGGTAAGTAACGATGGGATGCAAAGTATATACTTGGTGGGGAAACTTCAACAGAAGTAGAGTAGATGAGAGATCTAGGAATGATGGTGGACAAGGACCTGAAATTCAGGGGCCACACTGCACAAGTTGTGAAGACATCACATCAAATAATGGCAATGATGCGGAGAACCCTGACATGCAGAAATAGAGAAGTTATGATTCCATTGTCTATCCATATGAGGCCTTGATCAGGCCTCATATGGATTATTGTGCACAGATTTGGTCTCCAGGTTTTCATGGTGATGAGGATATGTTGGAAAGGGTACAGAGAAGATTCACAAAGGTAGTCAGTGGTCTTTGGAATGTGGGGAACGAGATCAGATTGAGAGAATGTAAGTTGTAGAGCCTCGTGAATAGGAGTGATATGGTTGAGACATATGAGATGGTCAGGTTGTTATCAGGTAGACATGGAAGAGATTTTTCATAGAATGGGAGAGGGAAGTAGAACAAGAGGCCATTGATGGAAACTGTATAAGGAGGATGTGAGCAAAGGAGTGAGAAGCAGATTCTTTGTATGGAGAGTGGTTGGTGAGTGGAATGCATAGCCTGAGTATGTTGTGGATGCGGACATATTGAATCAATTTAAGACGTGGTTGGATGAGCATTGTATGCAATAGCGAGTACCTCCCACGATGAGTCTCTAACTCCATGGAGGTCAAATGTTGATAATGATAATAATAATTAGAATGGTTAATCAAAATTTCACAGGCTTCTTTAAATTTGCATTCATACCATAATAAATTTAACATTGCATTCACACCAGGTTTTTGTATGATGTAAAGAACAGGTATTTTTCCAATCAATTTGGTGTATGGGTGTATCAATTTGGAGTCATTAACACCTTCAAAAACAGAGCTATAACAATTTTCTCTAATAAACATGTTTCTCTTAATTCTCTTAAGCAAGAATTACAAATTATTAGCAATACATTTATATTTATAAATGTATTGCTAATGGCTATAGCAAAAATACTATCAATAAAGTTCTTCATAAAACTTCATCCAAAAATACATTTAAATATAGATTACAGTAAAACCATTGCTATCCCATATAAAGGGTTATCAGGGGAAAAAAAATAGAATTCTACACCATTATAATCTTAACACCACTTTTAAACCACTTATAAAAAAAAAAAAAACATATTCAACTCCTCTAAGGACCATCTCCCTCATTGGGCTCACTATGGAGTTTATTGTATCTATTGCACCTGTAACTTACCTTATATTGGTGAAACTGGACATACAATCTCTACTGGTTAAAAAAAAAAAAAATGCAAACATTAAATTTAACAATTTTAGTGAAGCAGGCCTCTCAGAACACACTCTTAACATCCCACACCAAATTGATTAGAAAATTACCTGTACTTTACATCATACAAAAACCCCGTATGAATGAAAATTTAAACCCATGAAATTTACTATCCTAATCTTAATAATAATGGAAAAAAAATCCCAAGAATTTGGATGATTCAGCCCACTTAGTTCTTAAGTTTTCCAGCAAACCCTGACTTTAGGAATCTAACCAATTATTTCGGCTTTTATTGGCCACCATCCATACTGTTTGGTTTTAATTTATATGTATGGTAACATTTATTGGAAGGAGGAGAGAACACATGGGAGGAAGGAATTGGATTTTATGCAGTTATTAAGGGATAACTACCTGAGATAGCACGTAATGGAATATACTAGGGGTTCGAGAGTGCTTGACCTAGTAATTGCATCTGAGAATTTGACTGTAATGAATATGACCACTTTACCACCAATTGGTGAGATTGACCATAAAGTTTTGATCTGGGAGGTGGCTAAAGGTGTGGAATTTTCGATTAAGACAGGGTACATGTGGAATATGGAATTACAGGGTACATGTGAATAGCATATTACAAAACCTTAATGTGAATACACCTGTGGATTTGGATGGTATAACAGCTGGGGTCTTACGTGAAGCGGCAAAAGAATTGTCAGTGCCCTTGACCATTTTGTTTAATTTGAGTCTCGGGTCTGGGTTAGTCCCAAAGCGGTGGAAAGAGAAGAAAATAGTACCACTGCATAAGGGAGGTTCCAAGACTGCTGTTGTAAATTATCGACCAATCAGCATATCAGTAGTCGTTGTCAAGGTTTTGGAGAAAGTAGTCAAGAGAAGAATACAGGAATGGATAGATAATGGGATACTGTATGGGAGGAGCAGCATGGTTTTGCTCACATTTTATAACACAGTGGTGGCTGAGCTGCATAAGGGTGATGGGTTTACAGTCATACTGCTGGACCTTGCTAAGGCCTTTTGACAGGATACCACATAGAATTCTAATCAGCAAACTGCAGCATATGGGAATGGATATAGGGGTGGTGAGATGGATAGGAGGGTGGTTGACATAGAGATATGAGATAGTTTATTTGGGAGTAGAATCCAAAAGACGGCCTGTGACTAGTGGTGTGTCACAGGGTTCTATTCTTGAACCACTACTGTTTAATTTGTTCATTAATGATATAGGAAAGGATCTGAGAGGAACTATTCATTTGTTTGCTGATGATGCAAAGTTGGGTAGAGCAATAGTGAATGCACATGATGTCAAAATTTTGCAAGATGATTTGGATAGATTGGGAGACTGGGCTAAGGAGAATAAATGTCTATTTAATGTGGCAAAGTGTAAGGTTATGCATTTTGGGGGTGAAAAGATTATATACCACATTGGTGGAACTGTACTCCAGGAGATTGACGAAACTAGGGATTTGGGGGTGTTGGTGGATAGGGAGTTGAAGTTTAGGGAGCACATTGCAAAAGTGGCTAAATCAGCTCATCAAATCACTTGGTTACTGAAGAATACTTTGATGAGTAGAGACAAGCAAGTTATTGTTCCTCTGTATTGAGCCTTGATAAGAACCCCATCTTGACTACTGTGCCCAGATCTGGTTGCCAGGGTTTCTTCTTGATGGGGAGAAGGTGGAGAAGGAATGAATTTAAGGACTTCCCCTTAAATTCATTCACAGATGAAGCATTCACAACCACCTCTGGCAATGCATTCCACCTATTTACAGCCCTCCAAACAAAAAAAATCTAATCCTAACACCCTTGTTAACCACACTCTTACACAATCTTCAGGGATAACCCCTCGTTCTCTCCCTTCCGCAGGTCTTAAAAAAATTATCAGTATCAATCCTATAAAACTCTTTTAATAATTTATATGCCTCTGTCATATCTCCTCTCCTATGTCTATTAACTAGTTTTTTGAAGCCCACAGACCTTCAATCTATCCTCATAGGAGACATCTCACAGGCTTGCAACAATTTTCGTAACCCGCCTCTAAATCCTCTCCACCATTTCCACATCGCGAAGAAATCCAGATGACCAGATCTGTGCACAAGAGTCCAGATGAGGTCTTATTAATGCCTTATAAAGTGGGAGAATCACTTTCTTATCCCTGCTTGCTTGTCAGTGTGTTCTTCAATAACCATGTAATTTGATGTGAAGTTTTGGCAACCTTTGCAATATGCCCTCGAAACTTAAGTTCTCTGACCACAATAACTCCCAAGTCACCAGCCTCATCAACTTCTTGCAGTTCAGTTCCATTAATATAGTAAACAGCATGTGATCTCATCTTTCCAAAGTGCATCACCTTACACTTGGCCACATTAAACTGGCAGCCATTTAGTTTAGCCCAAACTGTCAGCCTATTTAAGTCATCCTGCAAGATATCCACATCATCTGAATTAACTATCGCTCTTCCCAGTTTTGCATCATCAGTAAACAAGTGGATATCTCCTTTCAAAGTATTCCCAATATCATTGATGTACAAATTAAATAATAGAAGACCAAGTACTGAGCACTGAGGCACACCACTAGTCATCTGCCTTCTACTGGACTCCACTCCACCATAAGCCACTCTTTGATGTTGTTTCCATAATTTTTATAATGAACACGAATATGGGACCTTTGTACTTTCCTCTCATACTGTGACAGGTAGCAGACTCAGTCTCGACTTTCTCACTCTTATTTGCTTTATCAGTAACATTTTCATATCTTCTCACATACTACACTCATCATCTGCCAAATCATTTGTACCTCCAAATATCTTTCATGTTTCCTCTCTGCATACTATCAGATTTACTAGCTTTTTTTTTTTGTTGTTCTTGGGAAATGCTACTTTGTTCCTACTTTATCATACTTCCCCTCAAGCACACTTATCACAGTATTCATATAAAATTCTTTCATTATCCTTCTTCCTTCATACACTTTTGTTTCCTCATCCCTCTCTCTTCTTTCATTTCATGCCATTTGCCAGGCATTTCTCCAACCATTCTCTCTCTATTTCATCCTTCTGAAAGATTCCAGTAAGCCTACTATCTCTCTCTCTCTCTCTACACCATGTCATTCTCTTCATCTTTCATGCTCTCATATCATTCATTCTTGCTCACTAACGCCACTACTTTTTTCCTACAATCTCACTGACATTCTCATTTGCATTTTCTCACTTCTTATTGTTCAAAAATCCACTATCACATTTCTCATGCTAGCTATTATTCACTTTCAAAACACTTCCTACACATACACTCATCAGTCTTGTTCTCCTTTCACCCTTTGCAATGAATATACATATACACATACAATACAGTGAACAAAAAATGTCCCATGTTAAATGTCTGCCATTATTCTACTGTGTATCAATGCCATAATGAAAAATATAAGTATCAGCATTTTTTTCTAATAACTACTCAAGCAAATTCTTAAAAACAAACAAGAAAATTGATACAAACATTAAGCCACTAAAAATTAATCTAATATCACCAATTATTTTCAACAAATCATCCTCTCGCAGGTTCTTTTTATATCAAAAATCGACTTAATTTTATTTATTTTAAATTAAGTGGAAGAAAACCAAAATATTGAATAGAAGCAAATTCAAGCACAAAAAGAACCTAACAGTCCTTATGAACATGCTGCCTTTTCAACAAAAATGACTGTGTATGCATCTTCAAATTATGAAAGCAGTTCTTTGTTATTGTACCCTGATATGTATCTTAAAGGGGGAAGTACAATGGCAGTATACAAGAAAAACTTTACATTACTAACTTCCAATTCACAACTTTCCCACATATTAGTCTGTAATCTGCCAGGACTCCAATATTGTCAGATCTCAATATTTCATGTCTTCTAAGACTCTTCACTGCACCAATCCACCTAGATATTCATTTTTCTCTAGATCCTTTTTCTTGCAGATTGGCATCAAACACTATTTTGATAATCTTTAGTCTCCCATTTTGTTTAAGTGACCATACCACCTGAGATTAGCTCCAATCTCAAATTACTAAATGCTAACAATGAAAAGTTTCTTCATAATCTCTTTATTTTTAATGATTCTGCCATTGATACCATCTGTTCACTGTCCTAATTTTTCTAAGAACTTACATATTTGTCATCGCTAGTCCTTGTTTTATTTCTGACCCAACTCTCAGATCAATAAGTTAAAATGAAAGATAGATCCTCAGAATTGTAAATATAATACAGATACTGCTCAATAATTATGGGACCAAATCCAAAGAATATATAACAGCAAGTGAATAATCTTGCTGCTTGAACTCTGCCAAGCTGTGCCCCTGGAAGGAGCCTCAATAGCGCAATGTGTGTGTGTGTGTGTGTGTGTGTGTGTGTGTGTGTGTGTGTGTGTGTGTGTGTGTGAGGGAGAGGGGGGGAATACAATCATTGCAATGGTGTTGATAGCATTCTCTACTGTAGCCTGAAGATTTGGCTTTCTCTCTCTCTCTTGCTCTCTCTGTGTATGAGAAGAGCAACAATTTCTTGCAGTGAAATATCTATGGTGAAAGAAAATCCAGATTATAGCATAAAATTAGAATAAGTAATAAAAGATCAACAGAAAATTACAATGAAAGTTTTTTTGTCTTTCAGTCTAATGTGTATTATAAATCAAGATTGCTTTGTGTTTGTGAAATAAATCTCTCAGTTATTGATGTTCTGCAAGTTTTTTCCTCAGCTTAAATGTTGAAGCCAAAACATTTGGGAAATGCTACTCTGCAATAATGGAGAATGTCATTTGTGACAATACAATCTGAGATTAGCTCTAATCACATTTAACATCTGAATTTTGACCAATTAATTATCAACTAGTTGAGCAGGTTGGCTAAATGGATTGTGTCTCCACTCTCTAACAAATGAAAATGATGATTCATATGTGGGACTCAAGCATTAGATTTAATAATATCATCTCTAGAGTGATGACAGACGATGACACCATGATGCCACCAGCTGGGGCGCGTGATTATGTTTAGATGTGGGGAGTGGCTACCAAGGTAATGCCTGGGATTTGGTCGGGAATCAATTACTTATGGCAATTAGATTGTATTCCTAAGGTTTTGGAATGGATGAAACATTGAATTATGCAAGAACTTAAACTGAGAAAGAGGATGTTATGGAGGAGATATAAACAACAGGCTACCCATCAACAGCATAAGGAGTATATGGTGCAAACTAGAAAGATGACAAGTGTAGTAAGAAAAGAAAAACTGGCACATGAAAAGAGATTGGCTGAAGCAGTAAAACAAAACCTTAGAGAATTCTATAGTTTATTTTGCTAGTAAAAAAAAAAAAGGGGGTGAATAGGCAAGACTGATTTTAATGGCTGGAGATGGAACACAAGTCACATCTGCAAAAGATTTGGCGGATGTGGTTAATGAGTATTTTGTTAATGTATTTCACGTAGCGGAGACTAAGACTAGTGTTGAAAAACAATAAGGACAGGAAACTAACTACCATGGGAAGTATTTAGAATATTAAGTAACCGTGATGTTAATAAAGCTGTAGGATTGGGTAGGATAATACTACATATATTAAGAGCATGTGCAAAAGAACTGGGCATGTGCAAAAGGTTCTAAGGTTTCTCTAACCTTAGAGAAACAAAAGTCTGGCAACAGGAACAGTCCCAGAAGAGTGGAAAGAAGCAAAAATGGTGCTATTGCATAGGGAGAATCCAAGTCAGTAGTGTCAAACTGTAGGCCAGTGTATATATCAAGCATAGTGGTGAAGATGTTAGAGAGGTTGGTTAGAGACAGAATAAAAACCTCGATTGATGAGAATTGAAATCATTTGAGAGGGCAGCATGAGTTTGTTAAGGGGAGGTCATGCTTTAGTATCTTGGTTACATTGTGTGGTATGGCGTGGTGGGGTGGAAACAGTACTGAACTTCAACACCCTCTTCAGTACACACACACACACACACACACACACTGAGATATGCCAACGGCATCCACATTAATCAAAGAGTACGTGTAGAGACTACACCATTACATTTAGCTGTAGCAATGGAGTTGATGTTGGAAGAAAGGACGTTTATTGTTGTGTATTATTGTTGAGCATTATTTTTGTACATACAGAGTTGGCAGAGTAACTTGGTCAGAGCCTATAACATGCTTGTGAGCAGTTTGTTTGTTGTTTTCGCAAGCATGCCCCAAGCAATAGCGTCATCATTGCCTTAATCAAGAGGTTCTGACATACCAGGATTGTTCTGCTGCAATGAAAATGGGCATTTGGAGAGACCATGAACCATTAACACAAATGAGAATCATGGGCTGTGCTGGAACAAATGTTAATCTCCAAAATGCAGTCAATAGTGAACAGCAGTATAACTTGGAATACTAAGGCTGTAACTACAGAGAATCCTTAAGGAGCAGGTTAATGAGTATTCAGATGGGTCAGTGTTTAACAGCAACAGATTACATTTCACAGCAGAAATGCTATGCACATCTGCTGGCCAATGTCTATGAAGATCCATCCTTCCTTCATAATGTTTGGTTCCCAGATAAAGTGCATTTCCATCTAAGCAGTCATGTAAATAGATGAAATTACAGGTTTTTTGAGACCTGAATTTGTCCAAGAGAAACTTCTTCATAGTGAGAAGGTCATCACATGGTGTGCAGTTTTCAGCCATGGCATAATTGGGTCCTACTTCAATGAAGAGGGTGGTGTAATTGTAACCTTGAATAGCAAACATACTCCATTCACCCAGGATTTGCACAGGATGTGTTATGCAAAAAACATTCCATTTCATGCACAGATATTCCAACAGGACAGGACAACCTGTCACAGATCATGTGGTTCTAGAGCGTATTTATCAGAATACTTCCCCAGGAGGCGCATACTAAGGTATGAATGTGTATACAAGTCTTTAATTTGTAAGCCAAGCAATATTCTATTAAATGCATTTATAAAATCTAAAAACTTATGTCATATGCATCTACAGGGTGTTCAGGATAAATTTGACATATTTATAATTAATTATATTTTTCCGTAAGTTACATGTATTAACACACACTTCTCTTCATTTAAAAGTTTGGACCCTTCTTCATTCACATACAAGATGTCAGAAAGGATGGATAGCTGGAACCCACCTGAATCATGGAAGAGAATAACTTGTATCATGATGATTCGTGCCCGCCATCAAAATAAGGATATTACGACTGCTGCCCAATGCTCCTTGAATACAGTAAAAACAATCAGGCATGAACTAGAGACTTGCAATGGTGACTACGAGGATGTAGCAAGAAGAAAGATCCCTAGCAGACGATCTGATTGCGTTCGTACAGCAGAATTCCTCGCAAATCTGCAGGAACAGGTGTTGAAGAACCCTGGCATTGGAATTCGGGCTTTGTTCGTGGAGTTGCTAACTGTAGTCAAGCCCTGGATAACAAGGGTAGGCAATGGTAGGCCGTATGTATGGCAGCAGGATTCGGCCCCTTGCCACACCTCTGGGAAAAGTCAAAAATGGTTGTCTGAAAATTTCTACGACTTCACCAGTCCAAATGTTTGGCCTCCAAACTCCCCAGACCTTAACCCCATGGATTATTTTGTATGGGGCGCAGTTGAAAAAGACACCAATCGCACTTCCAGTAATACAAAAGCCCAGTTAATGGATAAAATTAAAACAGTTTTTGCGGCCCTTCCCAGGGAGACTGTAGCATCAGCTTGTTCGAGGTTCCGAAGCAGAATTGAAGCTGTGATCGATGCTAATGGTGGTTATTTTGAGTAAATCTTGTTGATAGTATTGTAATTAACTCTGCCTGTAATGTTTTTTTGTCAATTCATTAAATTTAATAGATACAAAGAAGATTTTCTTTTTCCTTACGAAACTGTCAAATTTATCCCGAACACCCTGTATGTCATATCCAATCTGTCCAACATGGCTTTGTGAAAAAGGATATCTTATTAAAATAAAATTTTTTTAAAAATTACTACACTTAAGAAATATTCCTATTCCAATCAATCCAATTTTGTATTCTATCTCTAGCCAACCTCTCCTATATTTTTAGTGCTACATACAAAAAGAGTAGCTTACACTTTGTCAGCACTAACTTTCCCCTTCCTTCCACTCTTCAGACATTGTTTCGGTTTCCAGACTTAATAAGTTAAGGACATTGCTAACCCTTCACACATTTCCTTAATACATGGTGATATTACAACACTCTTGTAGCCTCAGCCTCATTAAAATCAAGCTTATTTTAAATTTCAAACACTTTACACTGATGGACTTCTAGTCCCTCCTCTTCTTTCACCATATGCAATGATGTTTTCATTTCCTTTCTCCTCTAGCACAACACACATCATTATTGTTTATTCATGTGTGAATAGGGAATAATATATAGAAACATACATATAGCAAAAAAAGTCATGGAATTAAAGTCTATTATACGAAAGTGAACCAGGTTGCTCTGTTTCGTGCAAAATGGTAAACGTGACATGGTTCCTCATCAAAAAGAAGTTTGCTTATGTATTGCCAAAACTGTTTCCTTGGTCTTCCTCTGTGTCCATTAGGTGGCCTGTAGAGAGCAAGAATACTGAACGTAGGTAAAGAGGGATGTCACAAGCTGGTGTTCCAACCATTTCAGTTGACTTTTTTTAAATTTTTTAAATTGTTTGCAGTCTTTGCTGGTTTTCTTAAAGAATGACAGTATTAGAATATGATCATGCTACATAATAGTATTGTTTGCAGGCATGTTGTCCCAAAGTTATTGACGATACCTGATCGTTGAGTAGTGATATTCCATGGCCAGGCAACCTTATGTGAATATGGCTTGATTAATCGATTTATACAGATGAATTTGGTATTTGTGGTAATGAGATAGGATTCCAGATATCAGTTACATGTCCCAAATGCTCATAAATGGAAATGAAGAGCTTTTTACTTTCTTTGCACTATGCCAGTTAGAATATCAATGTAGAAACCAGGATACTGAAAATTATTTACTTCTTCAAGAATGTGGTCATTTATAATGTTAAAAGGCTTATGTGACAAACACATAAGCCTTTTAACATGTTAACATGTTAAAATGCTTATGACATTTTAACATGTTAAAATCCTTTTTATTATATAGATTTTAACATGTTATGACTTTTAACATTATAAATGACCACATTCTTGAAGAAGTAAATAATTTTCAGTATCCTGGTTTCTACACTGATATTCTAACTGGCATAGTGCAAAGAAAGTAAAAAGCTCTTCATTTCCATTGATGAGCTTTTGGGATATGTAACTGATATCTCACCAACTCACAAAATAATTTGCACACCTTATTCTTTTGTGAGTTGGTGGGATCCTGATCTATAATTTGATATGTTGAGTGGTCTTGGAGAAGTGCGTGCATTTTGCTTTCATATTCAGTTGTATCCATCACCACAGTTGCGTTTCCTTTGTCTGCTTTGGTTATTGTAATGTGGTTATTATTGCGTAGCTCTTTTAGAGATATGATTTCATCATCATCAAATTCCTGCCATGTACCCTCAAGGGGTGTACAGGATATAATAGTACTACATGAAAAAAATTACATCATTATTAATTTCCTATCTACAATTTTCCTCCAAATCAGTCTGTTACTTGTCAACACTCCAATATTATCAGATCTTATATTTCTATCGTCTAAAGCACTTTGTACCGTATCAATCCACCTATATCTTGGTCTTCCTCTCGGTCGTTTTCCTGCCAACCTGGCAGAGAACACTTGTTTTGCTAATCTTTCCTCGTCCATTCTGTTTAAGTGACCATACCACCTGAGATTAGCTCTGCTAACGCATTCCTGGATGCTGACAATGTCAAGTTCTTTCCTAATATCCTCGTTTTTAATATGATACTGCCATTGATACCATCTGTTCACGCCTATAATCTTTCTCAGGACTCTCATATCTGCAGTCTCTAGTCTTTGGTCAAGTGTTTTACTTCTGACCCAGCTCTCAGATCCATAAGTTAAAACTGGTTTGAACACTGTCTTGTATACAGCTAATTTAGTGTTCCGACTAATTTCTATCTTATTCCATATGAATTTATTCAATTGACTTCCCACCATACCAGCTTTGCTGATTCTGTTGTCTATTTCTATATTTAATTTACCATCTTCAGTAAAAATCGTGCCTAAATAGCTGAAATGTTTTACTTGTTCCACAGGTTCTCCATTCACAACACAGTTGACATTTTCAATGATTCTGCCTATTTTCATTGTCTTTGTCTTTTTATTGCTGACCTTCATACCATATCTATTACAAGAGCTATTCAATTTAGTCAGAGCATCTTGCAGACTTGTAGCGGATTTATTTAGAAGTATAACATCATCCGCATAAAGCAAAGAGCTCACATTAACATCTCCAATTTTGATATCATGTTTAATACCACTTTCCTTCATAATGTGATCCATATAGATAATGAATAACAGAGGGGATAATGTACATCCTTGTCTCACACCAGATTTAACATTAAACCATCTTCCTGTACTTCCTTCAATTCGAACTGCTGACTTACAATTCAAATAAAGACTAAGTATTGCTTGATATAATGTCCCATTGACACCATATAACTGCAGCGTACTGAATAGCTTCTCTCTTGGCACCTTGTCATATGCCTTTTCCAGATCGACAAAACTTAAATACAGATCTTTGTTATATTCCCATGCTTTCTCGACTATTTGTCGTAAAGTGAAGATCTGATCCTGACAGCCTCTATTTGGCCTGAATCCAGCTTGTTCTTCACCAAGCTTTTCTTCCACAATTCTTCTCAACCGTTTCTCAAGTATACTTGCATAGATCTTGCCAGGAACACTAAGTAGGGAAATACCTCTGTAATTCTCACATGCAGTTTTATTTCCCTTTTTATATATGGGTACTATGAGAGCTCTACTCCAATCATCGGGAATTCGTCCCTCTGTCCAGGCTTTCTGAACTATGCAGTGCAGGCACTGTAAGACTCTTATACCACCATACTTCAGCATTTCTGGTCGAATATCATCTACTCCTGCTGCCTTTCCACATTTCAAGCCTTTGATGGCTTTTTCTACTTCAAGTATGGATATGTATTCCTGACTGCATGCCTGGTCAGTGTTTTTTACCACTGTGCTGTTATCACTGCTTGTTTCATTTAGCAGTTTTTCAAAGTAATTACTCCATACTTCAAGGATATCTTTTTCTCCCGTTTTCATGTCACCTTTATCATCTCTAATTCCTTTTATAGCACTCTTTCCTCCATTCTTAAGCTTCTTCAACAACCTCCAGAATATTTTGCCACCTTCTTGATATTTATTTTCTATATTCTTGCCAAAGTCCTTCCATGACTTTTGTTTAGCTAGTTTTACAGAGTGTTTAGCATTCTTGCATTTGTCTCTATATTCTCTAAGAGCACAAGCTGACTTATTTGACAGGAACTTTTGGTATGCTTTCTTCTTTTCCTTCACTGCCTCTTTAACCTCCTGTGTCCACCAAGGAGTTCTGATTTTTTTATCCTTACAAACAACCTCACCACATGCCTCTCTGGCAGAATCAATCAATGTTTTCTTCAGAGTTTGCCACTGAATCTCCAAGGTTTGATTCCTGTTCTCAAACTCTTTCATTTTTCCTTCAATAATCTTTGTGTATTTTAGTCTACAGCTCACATCTGAGAGCTGCTGAACTTTTATTCGCTTTAAAACTTTCTTACATGTTATTCTTTTCAATATGAAATTCAATTTTATCCTGCTCAAGACTAAATAGTGATCACTTCCAATTTCAAATCCTCTGTACACTCTGGTGTCCTGCACCAGGGAGAAAACATCACTGTCAACAATAACATAGTCAATGAGACTTTTCTTATTCCTTGCCTCTTCTCTCCATGTGAATTTGTGCACATTTTTATGTTGGAACATGGTGTTAGTAATAACCAGTCCATGTCCTGAGCAGAAATCCAACAGATATTTGCCATTATTATTAGCTTTGCTCTTTTCTCCAAATTTTCCCAAAATATTTTTGTATGTCTCACAATCATTTCCTACTCTGCTATTTAGATCCCCAACAAGGACCAACTTTTCATTTTTCATTGTGTCAGTTGCTTTTTCTAAAGCCTCAAAAAATTCCTCCACTTCTATCTTAGTAGAACCTTCTGTGGGACCATATGCACAAATAAATCTCATTGTCCAGTTCCCCATTCTCATATTTGCCCACATTACTCTACTTGAGACTGACTGCCATTTAAGAAGATTAGCCTCGTATTTTGTGTTGAATACTATGGCTACTCCTTCTTTTCCTTGATTGTCATTGCCTGAATATAACATTTTGTATTTATTGCTCAGAAAGATCTCACCAGTTTTTGTCTTTTTTGTTTCAGTCACCCCTATTATATCGATCTGGTACTTATCTAATTCCTCAGCTAGCTCCATTTCTTTGCCATTCAGGCTTCTTACGTTGATTGTACCGATCTTTAACTCTGGTGATGTTGAGTTGGGGTTTATTTTCAGATTTGTTCCAGTAGCTGACTTTTCGCTGTTCACCCTGGTTCCCTGGCGAAAACAACGGGGGCCTTGTTTAACCAGGCGACGCCCCAGCCGGCATGAAATTTTGTCATGTTGTACCATCATTCTATATTTTGGTTTAACCAATAAGAATACAATTTGGTCGGCTAAATCCCAAATTGCCAGCCCATCCTCGTCCGTTCAGTATCCAAGTAGATACCCAACAGGGTGCACCACGAGAAGGTGAGGATTGGACATTAGGTCAGAAGCCCTGGTCGGTTCTCCGCATTCCTTTAAAGGCTATGTGGAGGTCTCCTCTCAGTTATACAGCTTTGACCCTTAAGCACCCCGGGATATTATTTTTGGGAGGCTTAGAATGGACTAAGATGTTGCCCATGCCTGACCAAATATTATTGGTTGATTGGAATGGCTTGAGTCAACATACAAGCAATTTCATGTTAAAATACCCAGGATATATGGAGCTCCAAATATTCACAAACAGGGTACACCTTTATGCCTTATTGTAGAAAATATAAACAGTTCCTACATATAAACTTGCTAAACATTTAGCCGAACTACTAACCAATTTCACAAACAATTCTCCCTCTTTTGTTAAAAATTCCACCTACCTAAAAAGTATTTTAAAAAATCACACCTTAAAAAGTTCAGACTTAATGGTGAGTTTTGATATCACCTCACTATTCACAAATGTACTATTAACTGAAACCCTTAATTTACTAAATTCACAATTTCCCCCGATATATTTCAGCTATTTAAATTCACAGGTTATTTTACATGGAAAGGGAAAATATACAAACAATTAGATGGGACAGCTATGGGATACCCCCCCCTTGGCCAACTTCCACATAGAACATCTGGAAAAGCTAGCTATCAATCCACTCTCAAACCTAGTTTCTGGATACGCTATGTTGATGATGTGTTTGCTATTTGGCCACATTGCCCAGACACATTGAATACATTTTTAGTGCACTTAAATAGCCAGCACCCAAAAATCCACTTTACAATAGAACTAGGAGCTAATAACTGTCTGCCCTTCATGGACACACTAATCACACATCTTCCAGAAGGTTCCGTATCATTCTTGGTTTATAGAAAACATACAGGGATATTTACACAAACAATCACACCATCACCCATCTCAACAATATGGTATTCTAAAAACACAAACCCATAGAGCTAGAGCAATTTGTTCCAATGACATTCCTCTCACTGCTGAACTTCCTCACCTACATCACACCTTCCTGACCAATGGCTATAATCCCCATAAGATAGAAAAATACTAAATGCTCCCCAGAAATCTCCCCCACTGTCTACCACAGAAGACTACAACAAAACTGTCACCATCCCATTCATTAAAGGCACATCTGAAAAGATATCTTAACAAACACCAACTACACACAATATTTAAACCTTATGTGAAATTGGCAACTCTCATCCATTCACCTAAGGACAGATTATCTCCTTTATCACATCCAGGAGTATATGAAGTGCCCTCTTCATGTCATCGAGCCTACTATGGACAGACAGGAAGAACTGTGTACATCCGCCTCAGTGAACACAAAAAATATGGCACTTTCGCTATGGCAAGTCGGGTCTAAGAGACCATGCTTTGGATGCCCCCGAACATAGGATCGATTGGGAAAAAAAAAGTGCTGCACAGAAGCTTTTACAAGTCAGAGAGGTTGTTCCTGGAATCAACAGAAGCCTTGAAACATACTCAAAAACTCAACAAGTATGGCTGTATAAATCTACCAAAGATTTGGGAGATAGTCATCCTAAGACTAAATTAATACCTGCTTTCTCTCTCTCTCTTTTTTTTTTTTCCAACTTAGATGGTGACTAATTAGGACTTTAGTCTGTGTTGCACGCTACAATTGCTCATACTAGTCCTATTGTTATACTGGATTGTGGTTGTCTCGCTACTGTCACAAACAGTTTGTGTGCTCTGAAGATACTGGATAGAATACCAGCGAAATATTAGCAATTAAGTCAATAAATAGTTATTTTCTTATCAATCTGTGTTTGCATCTATACTGTTAAAATCCAATCAACAGGTGGTCATTTAGCTCAATATTTTCTTCTATTCTGTTCTTTAAGCTTTTAGTTTTACTCCTAGTGGCTGCCAATCTGATCAGTACTGCATTTTTATATAAATTATCTAATGTTAGAGTTAATCAATATAACATCATCTACAAAAACAGAGGCTGCATATGTGGATTTGTTCTGCCCAATCTTAGAGAATTATTCTGTACTCATTTCCTGTGAGTCTGAATACATAATCAAGGGTAATAATGAAAAGGAATGGTGCTAAAGAGTCTCTCTGAAGAACTCCAGTGGAAATAGGAAAGCTCTCATCTCTCCATTAACAACATAAATATACTGACAAAATTCTCAATGAATATATCCGTTATATTTTATGGCACATCAACCAGTGTGTGATCTGTAGTAAATAAACAGTCAGTGTCCTATACTGATATTTTCTCTAATAGCTAAATAATTATAGAAATTAGGTACAATATCTTGCATTGGGAAAAATCCTGTAAATGTTATTTTAAAATGAATTACAAATTTATTGATGTGATGCTTTTTTGCATTCAGTTTTAGAAAGAAATGAATATTTCGTAAATTAACCATACATTTATGAAACAACATGTCTCAATAAATTTTGAGATGTTGAAAAGCCTCGTTTTTAGACATCTAACTTTACTGAAATTAACAACCAAATGTCAACACTACAAGTGCTCAGCCTTGTTGGCCAAGTAGTTAGTGTATCGGCTCTCCAGTCAAAAGGCTGCAGGTTTGAATCCTGCCATGGGCATGGATATTTGTGATTGTCTGTTAAAATACTAGTGGTGGCAGGGAGTAGATGACGTAGGTGTAGATGATGATAGTACTTGCAGTTTGCTGTAGTTGGTTGTTTGAGTGAGTGGTGGAGAAGGAGAGTAGGTGCCCTCCTCGGAGGTGACACATAATTATATACATATATACCTATCTGTGTGTCAGATGTTGTAGTTAAGTTGTTAGAGAAGCTTGTGAGAACTAGGATACAGAATTGAGTTGACAACAATGGTATTATCTTTGATGGACAGCATGGATTTGCTAAAGGTAGGTCATGTTTTAGTAATCTACTTACTTATTACAATAAGTAATGCTTCCATGGACAGAGGAGAAGGATACACAGTAATATACTTAGATTTTGCAAAGGCTTTTGATAGATTACCACATGATACGCTGATAGTGAAACTGGAGTGGATAGGGATGGATATTAGATTGGTGCATTGGATTAGAGACTATCTGATAGGTAACAACTAGTTGTGCATGGGGGGAGCAATATCCAGGAAAAGGAAAGTTACTAGTGGTGTGCCTCAGGGATCTGTTTTAGGGGCATTGCTGTTTAACTTGTATATTAATGATATGGCGAAGATTCGGATGGAAATATTGTGAATGATTGGAATGCCTTGCCTGAGAGTGTGGTGTCTGCAGAGGATTTGAGTGTGTTTCAAGTACAGTATGATGAGCTGTATGTGTTTGATAAAAGAACTTCCTAGATGAGTCTTTGACTCCATGAGGTCTTGGATAATAATAATATATATATATATATATATATATATATTTTTTTTTTTTTTTAATACAACAGAAGTTCATTGATATTCTAATAATGCACTGGAAATAATTTTTAAAAATTCAAGAATCATGAAAATCTTGCATCAGCATACAGAGTTAAAATTTCTTTATAAAAATATCCATAACCACTTTGTCTTAAATTTATGATTTCAAATTATTTTAGTTCTTTTATTTTAATTCAAGTTTGCAAAGGCGTAATAATATGGAATTACTTACCTAAAGATTCTGTGTGATCCATAAAGATATGATCATTATCAAATATGGCAAAAGGAATAAGCATAAATAATACACATATGAAATGAATTATAAAATCCCATAAAAAATTTACAATCCAAAATATCAGTCCATTTAAACCAGTCATGAGTTGTAGTAATTTTGCCTTAGACACTCTTTCATGGATAGGTAAAAGAACAAAGCTAGAAGAAAGAAAAGTCAAGGATAATGGTATTAGAACTGCACATAATCCCCTTCCAGTTGCATCATAATAAAAATTTTCATAGCCTCTCATTGGAAAAGGATGATTTTCTGCTATAACTGATATATTTTCTCCGCTAAGATACCTGATGATAGCATTATCCATCAAATTGAGAGCCATCGCTCCTACATGTAAAGGTTCTCCATTATACCATGATATAAAAGTCAAATTACCACTGGTCTCATTAGCCTGCCCACCAAGATAATGTTTATGATAATTCTCCATGTCCTTTCCTATATCTAGCAAATAGGATGTGGGATTCTGAACAGGTTTTGCAGAGATTCCAGTATTTTTCAAAACATCTGTGTATATTCCTAAAAATTTTATCTCCTCTGTCATATTCTGAGTGGCATAAAAACCATCAGACTGTCCATATACAGCTTGGATATCTAGTTTCAAAGGTGGTTGTGTTTTCTCTCCAATATTCAGGAACTTAAATATAATCAAAAGCAGTAATGAAATACTAAGGCAAGGAATCAAGATCTGAAATATCAGAATGACCCATTGGCGTCTTGCATAGAGCAACCTTTTTATAAACAGTCCTTTAATCTGTTGTAACATGCAAGGAAATCCTTTTAACTTGGAAACCATTAGCCAAGCATTTTCTAAAAGAAGAAAAGAGAAATATAAAAATTGCAATTAGAACTGTGAAAAACAAATTTACAGTGATTACTGCAGTCAGCTCTCACTCTAGCAAACACTATAACAGATATGACTCATTAGAACCAACTGCCAAAAAATTTCATTAAAAGGAATGTGATTTAACAAAAAAAAATGTTATAGCACCTTCCATTATAACAAACCCATTCCCTGAATTCTTACATAGTTTGCTATAGTGAGAGTTGACATACTGTTTAAATACTAGTAAGAAAAAAAATCCTTTTTTTTTAAGATTAGGTGCTTTTGTATACGCATCGCAGTGTTTGACAATTTTAGGAAACAACGAGAAGATAAATATGGCAAGCATACATTTAACGCTAGTCAAGGCTGGTTTTATTGATTCAAAAGACAATTTAAATTACGAATTTCAAAACCGGAACTGAGTAGAAGCTTAGTTCCGATTTTGAAACTGCCAAAATTTTCAAGAAAAATCTGAAAGAGATGATAAAAGATGAAGGCTATTTGCTAGAGCAGATTTTTAATGTAGATGAAACCGGCTGTTCTGGAAAAGAATGCCAGAATGAACTTACATTCACAGAGAAGCTACATTGGCACCTGGTTTTAAGGCATTTAAAGATAGGATTATGCTTCTTCTTCTTGGAGGAAATACTGCTGGTTTTAAATTAAAACCATTTCTTGTTTGCCATCCACAAAACCCCAGAGCTTTGAAACACATTGAGAAGAATACGTGCCAGTTTACTACAGGAGTAACCCTAAGGCTTGGATGACAATTGTTTTATTCGAAGGCTGGTTCTTAAATTGTTTTATTGCAGAAGTATGTGCCTTTTAAAATTCTATTGCTGTTTGACAATGCTTTTAAAGATTTTAACTTCAGTAGTATAAATTGGAGAGAGGAACATGCATGTAACAATAGGGGAATGGAATTTCTAGAATTCTTGAGGGACAAATGTCTTAGGCAACATGTAACAGAGGGAACAAGAGGTTCAAAAATTTTGGATTTGGTTATAGCATCAGAAGAGTTGATAATAACTGAGTTGACGTCTCTCCCACCAGTTGGAGAGAGTGACCATATGGTGTTGACATGGAAAATGAATAGACATGCAGGAGTATCAAAGAGACGGGAACTTATGTGGAATTATAAGGCAGGTGATTATAATAGTCTTAGACGTCAACTTCGGGAAGTTTCATGGAGGGAGGAATTGGACGGCCGGGATATCACCAGTGCGTGGGAAATTGTGAAAGAATATTTGTTATCAGCAATGGTAAGTTGTATACCACGAGTGAAGAAGAGGGCGCAATTTGGAGTAAAGTGGATGACAAACAACATTAAACAGGAACTGCATGTGAAAAAGAGGCTATGGAAGAGATATAAGGAGACAGGTGAAGAGAGGATGGGTGAAGAATATAAGACACAGGCCAGAAGAGTGACTCGTGTGGTAAGGAAAGCGAAACTGGAATATGAGAGGAGATTGGCCCTAAGATCCAAAGAAAATCCTAGGGAATTTTTTAGCTATGTGGCCAGTAGGAGGAGAAATGACTGTGGAAGAATGATATTGTGGGATAAAAATGGGAATAGAGTGACTGATGCAGAGGACATAGCGGAATTGTTCAATGAACACTTTATTGGAGTATTTCATCCTAGAGGAGTCAGTTTTAATGCTAGAGGGATAGGACTGGTACGAGGTCTGGAGGTACAGGAGGAGAGTGTGTTTCAGATACTGAGTACTCTGGATGTCAGTAAAGCTGTGGGACTGGATGGTATTTCACCACGAGTTTTGAGAGAATGTGCTAGCGAATTGACAATACCTATAACGTGGCTTTACAATGAAAGTCTGGCTTTGGCAAAGGTACCCAGGGAATGGAAGGAAGGTAAGATAGTGCCATTGCATAAGGGTGGTAACAGACTGGAAGTGTCTAATTATAGGCCAGTCTGTGTGTCATCAGTAGTTGTTAAGATCTTGGAGAAAGTAGTGAGGGACCGTGTACAGCATTGGGCAGATGAGGGTAATGTTATCTGTGAGAATCAACATGGATTTGTGAAAGGACGCTCTTGTTTTAGCAATATGCTAGCCTTTTATAATAAAGTTACAAGAGCATTAGATGAGGGAAAGGCATATACTGCAATTTTCTTAGACTTGGCGAAGGCATTTGACAGGGTGCCACATGATAAGCTGATATTTAAGTTGCAGCACATGGGTCTGGATGTCAGATTGGTCAACTGGATTCAGGATTGGCTGTCTGATAGGTATCAGAGAGTTGTGTATGGTGGAGCAGTTTCCAGGAGGCAGAGGGTTACAAGTGGGGTCCCACAGGGCTCAGTACTAGGACCTATATTGTTTAACCTTTATATCAATGACATAGCCAGTGGATTGCAGGGGGATATTCAGTTGTTTGCGGATGATGCGAAGCTGGGAAGGATTATTAGTAATAGTGCAGATGTGGTAGCCCTGCAAGAGGATTTAAATAAGCTAGATAGATGGGCAAATGAATGGGGGGTGTCATTTTAATGCAGCAAAATGCAAGGTCTTCAGGTTTGGGAAACATCGATGGGATGCTGCATACTCTATGGGAGGAGTTATACTGGAGGAAGTAGGGGAGACAAGAGATCTGGGGTTGATGATTGATAGAAACCTGAAGTTTAGGGGACATATTGCAAAGGTGGTGAAGGTAACACAGAGGATTGCTGCTATTATGAGAAGGACACTGACCTGCAGAGATAAGAGGGTTATCATTCCGTTGTATAAGTCTCTGATCAGACCACACTTGGACTATTGTTCTCAGATTTGGTCCCCAGGATTTGAAGGGGATAAATTAACTGTGGAAAGGATACAGAGACGGATGACAAAGATGGTTTCAGGACTGTACAAGGATAGTTATGAGGATCGGCTGAGAGAATGTGGACTGCAGAGTTTGGTGGATAGAAGAAGGAGAGGTGATATGATTGAGACTTTTAAACTGTTGAGAGGTGGTTACAAGGTTGACACTGGGGAGTTCTTTCGCTTGGTTGATCAGCGGGAAGGAGTGATGACAAGAGGCCATCCCTGGAAGTTACGAAAGGAAACTGTGAGCAAGAGGGTAAGGAGTGGTTTCTTTGTGTGGAGGGTGATTGAGCCGTGGAATGCATTGCCTGATGGAGTGGTGGGAGCGAGAATGGTCAGTGACTTTAAAGAGTGGTATGATAAACTTTGTGTTTCTCAGGGGGGGGCCTCCCCTCGATGAGTCTTGACAGACTTTATGTCTTAGGAAGGACCTCCCTCGATGAGTCTTTTGACTCCTTGGAGGCCTGAATAATAATAATAATACTCTGCATTCCAGAGACCAGAAACCACCTTAATCGATCTTCTCTGAACTGATTCCAACGTATTTTCATCCTTTTGAAAACTTGGTGAGCAAACCTGCACACAGTAATCCATATGTAGTCTTATCAAAGCCTTATACAATGGAATCATAAAATCCTTACTCCTACATGTCAATGTTCTCTACATCATTCCCCGAACGTGTTGTATTATCTTCACAATTTTAGCAAAATGTCTCTGAAATTTCAGGTCTTTATCCACTAACACGCCTAGATACCTCATCTCCTCTAAGATATTCCCACCAATCATATGCTCTGTATTCCATCTGTGCTTCCTAAACTTTAAAACCTTACACTTTGCTACTTTACGTTGAAATAGTAGCCCATTCATTACAATGAATGCAATGAAGTTGGGAAGAACGATGAGGAGAACAACAGCTGCACATCACTAGTTAAACTCATCCCAATATCATTAATATACAAAGTGAACAATAATGGGCAGAAAACTGACCCCTGTGATACATCACTGGTGAATTTCCTCTGATGAGATACCACACCCCCATATACAACTTTCGGATACCTACCTGACAGCCAGTCAATAATCCAACTCAGAAGTCTGTTATCCAATCCCATCTGTTTCAATTTACTTAATAGTTTGTCCTGTGGGAGACTATCAAAAGCTTTTGCAAAATCCAAGTACACAACTATATATGCATTTCCCCTGTCCAAGGTATTTATCACCTTATTATAGTACATAAGTTAGTAAAATATTATCTCCCCTTAACAAACCCATGCAAAGACTACTGCCATTTTCAACCAAACTCTGTATCCTACTTCTCACCAATCTCTCTAGTACCTTCACCACAACTCCAGATATTCAAATTATACCTATAATTTGAAGCCAAAGCCTTATCCCCATCTTTATGTAGTGGAACAATTTTACCTCCTTTCCACTCCCTTGGAACCTGGACTATTGTAAGAATCATTAAACAAGCATGCCAATGCTACTGCCAATTTCCTGGAACATTCCCTTAACACACATGGTGATATGCCATCAAATCCTATCACCTTATTGTCACCAAGGTTATTTATTTCCTCAAATACCTCCTGCTCCCTCACAATTAAGCCATCCTTTCCTATGTCCTCTAGACTTAAGTTCCTCATGATTCCACCCCGATCAGGATGAAACACCCTTATAAATTGATTAGTAAATACCTAAACAATGTCTTCTGCAGCAGTTATCATTCTACCATTTTCATTCCTCTTTATATAATCTTACCATGATCATTCTTCCTTGTACTTGCTACATATCTAAAAAACTCTACGGTTTTTCTTCACCTGATTTGCCAATTTCTGCTCATACTGCACTTTTGTTTTCCTTACTAACTGAATCACTCTCCTGGCTTGAGCTTTATACTCTTATTATTATTATTATTATTAATAAACAAGACCTCATGGATTCTAGTAGTAAGACTTATACGTTGGTTAGACATAACTGGTAATTAGTTTACGGAATTAACAACGCACATAAAGTAGCTCTGTGTTAGTTCCTGAGTGCACATACCATATCTTTATGTTCCCGAAGATGGCAATGTGACATCGCCGAAATATAGAAGTTATTCATTAAAGTTACCTTTAATTAAGACCTCATGGAGTCAAAGACTCATCTGGGAGGTCCTTTTATCACACACACATCTCATCATACCGTGTCTTAAACACACTCAAACTCCTTGCAGACACCACACTCTCAGACAAGGCATTCCAATCATTCACAACTCTGCACAAAACAAACCTGCCTCTCACTCCCCTACTCACACCCTCCTTATACAGTTTCCAAGGATGACCTCTGGTTCTCCCCTGATCTCCCACTATTCTCTGTAAAACTTCTCCACCATTGATCTTATAACAACCCCTTACCAACTTGTAGGTCTCTATCATATCTCCCCTCTTCCTTCTCTCCACTAGACTCTGCAAATTACATCTTTTCAATCTTTCCTCATACTCGACATTCCAGAGGTCAGAAACTACCTTAGTCAGTTGCCTTTGGACCCTTTCCAACATCTCTTCATCCTTCTGAAAACCCGGTGACCAAATTTGGGCACAATAGTCCATGTGTGGCCTAATCAAAGCCTTATACAATGGAACAAGAATCTCCCTACTTCTACACGTCAGTGTCTTCCGCATCATTCCCAGAAGTCTTTGTGTTGTCTTCACAATTTTGGCGATGTGTCCCCTAAATTTTAGATCCTTATCCACTATCACCCCCAGATCTCTTATTTCCTCTACCTCCAACAATATATTTTCACCAAGCATAAATTCTGCATCCCATTTTTGTTTTCCAAATTTTAAAACATTACATTTTGCAACATTGAACTCACATCCCCATTTCCGAGCCCAATCACTCAATTTATTCAAGTCTTCTTGCAAGGCCACAACATCTTTACTACTCTTTATGGTTTGTCGCAACTTTACATCATCTGAATATCTCCATCCAAATCTTTGCCAATATCATTAATTTACAAGTTAAACAGTAATGGCCCTAAAACAGACTCCTGAGGCACTCCACTAGTGACTTTTCTTTTCCTGGATATCGCACCCCCATACACAACTTGTTGATACCTATCAGAATTGCCAGTCTCCAATCCAATGCACTCATCTAATATCCAACCCCATCTGCTCTAGTTTGACTGTCAACTTATCATGAGGTACTCTATCAAAAGCTTTTGCGAAATCCAAGTATATTACTGTGTATGCTTCTCCTCTGTCCAAGGAAGTAGTCACTTTATTGTAATAAGTAAGTAGATTAATAAAACATGACCTCCCTTTAGCAAATCCATGCTGTCCATCAAAGATTATACATTGTTGTCAACCCAACTCTGGATCCTAGTTCTCACAAGCTTCTCCAACAACATAACCACAACACCTGACACACAGATAGGCCTATAGTTTGATGCTTGAGTTCGATCATCTCCTTTATGAAGTGGCACAATCTTGCCCTCCTTAGGAACATGACCAAGTGCAAGACTCGTATTAAAAAAATATGTCAAGGCAGGTGTCAACTCTCTGGCACATTCCTTCAGAATACGTGGTGATATATTATCAAGTCCAACAGCCTTATTTATATCTAGTTTACTCAACTCCCCAAACACCTCTTGCTCACTTACAGTCACTCTCTCCTCCCCATCATCAACTGCTCTCAATCTCTCCATTAAGTCACATTCACAAGATTGAAAGATCTTTATGAACTGCTCATTAAATATCTCCACCACAAATTCTGCAACAGCTGTCTTTATACCATTTCCTCCAATCAATGTCACCCTTCCATAATCATTGACTTTCTTTTGCTGGCTACATATCGAAAGAATTCCCTGGGATTCTTTTTGGCTTCATTAGCTAACTGTTGTTCATACCTCTCTTTAGCTACTCTCACCAACCAAGTCACCCTCCTTGCCTGGTCTTTGTAGACCTCATGAAATTGGTTACTCCCACTTCTCTTATGCTGCCTCCACAATGCCCTTTTTCTCTGTATCACATGCTTAATCTCTTTATTCATCCATCTCACACCTACCGTATTTAACCTTCTCACCCGTGGAATACATTCAGACATTGCATCTACTAAATAGTTTTTGAAAATCCCCCAAGCTGCATTGATCTCTTTTCCAGCTAACTCCTCATTCCATGCTACACCTGCAAGTTGTCTCCTGAGCTCTTCATAATCACCCCCCCCCCCTTGTAGTTCCACATATACCCTTTTTTCACAGGGGTCCTTGCACTGCTGGCAACTACCCAGGTAATCACCTCATGGTCACTTTCACCAATTGGTGGATGATTTGACACCTCATTTATAATTACATCCTCTGATGAGATGACCAAATCCAAGGCCCTTAATCCTTGTGTGCCCTCTGTTACATACTGTCTGAGGTAGTTATCCCTCAAAAACTCAAGAAACTTATTTTCTTTACTTCCAGTTGCTATCTTTTCATTCCAGTCTATATTGCCATAATTAAAATCACTCATAATGATCACCCTTTTCGTATTTGCTTGGCTTATTTGACTATACATTTCACTATCACCACCATCCACATTACCAGGTCTATAACAACATCTCACCAAGTATTTGATTCTATTCACCTCTATTTCACACCATACTGCCTTAAAACCACTGGCACTATTTGCCTCTTGAATCTCTACTTTGTATGGACATAACTCGTTCTCTATCATCAATAGCACTCCCCCTCCCGTTTTACCCCTTCTATCCTCACGAAACACATCATACCTTTCCATCTCTATTCCTGTCAGGATGTCGTCCTCATCTAACCATGTCTCACTTATTCCGACAATCTTTGGGTGAACAGATGCAAATAGTGCAACCATTTCATCTGCCTTGTTTCTTATACTTCTAGCATTGGTATACAAACACAACAGCTCATTTCTGGATCTACAGCTAGTTCCACTGATACCACTCATTCAATGCGATTTTTCCATGCTCAACTGGGGCCATTTCCCTTTCTGCTTATTCATTTTAGAACTCTTTAATTCCAACTGTTTCCTCTTGATCCCAGGTCATCGCATTCCTTTCCTGTCAACATATCCTCTTGGAACATCCACCTTTCTCACGCTGTGTACCCCTGTCCACCCTGAGCCTCCCCATTTCCCTACTCCTCTTGCACACCCGTTCTCTCATTTTCTATACTCATACCACTCACGTCCCCATTCATATCCACTTCTTCAATCTCTCCTGCTCTTCCACATCACTCCCCTCTCGATCAGATTCATTCTCTCTATTCACTTCTCTACCTTCCAGCAGCAGTCTCTCCAAGCAACTCACACCATAACCACTCAAATGCAGTCCATCGCTCCCATACAGCTCACTTCGTCCCTCAAACTCATTCCACACATTAACAAACTGTACTCCCATCTCCTCACACATTTCAGCCAGAATATCATTCATGAACCAACCAATAATAAAAGGTATGACAGGAAAAGTAGACGTATGAATGTGAACATGAACAAAATGAAGGATAGAGTGCTGTATGGAGACTCGTTAGTACGAGGTGTGTTAGTAGAGGATTTGACAAAATCGTACCAACCTGGTGCGACCATAAAGGACGTAACTGAGTCTATTAGAGAGCAATAGGAAAGGGTGAAAGAAATGATTGTTGTGGCAGGTACGAATGATTTGAAAGGAGATAAAATGGAAATGATAGAAGACCTGAATGAATTGTTTGAGGTAGCAAAAGAAAAGAGTGAGAGAGTTAGAATGATTAGTCTTTTGCCACGGCATGACAGTGAAATGTTTAAAAGGAGGGCTATAATTGCGAATGACTTTAGGCGTGGGTTATGTATGATGAGTAGTGTGGAATTTGTGGATGTGTGGAGTGAGTTTGATGGGCAAAAGGATCTATATAAGATGGATGGCTTGCATTTGAATGGTTACGGTGTAAGAAGACTTGAGAAAGTGTAGCTGAATGCAGTGGATGTGCAAATTCAGGGAAACTAGATTTGTTAAGGGGGGAGTAGAGACACAGTACTTATGGAGGCAGTTGAATGTAAGAATGAATAATATGCCAGAGCAAATAAGGACAACAAATCTGAGTGGGATAGTTAATATAAGGCATCAAGGTAGGGTTGGGGCTAATGGGGGTCTTAAATTCATGTACACTAATACTAGGAGTATTAGGAACAAGAAGGAAGAGTTTTTGGCCATGGTTGGCACTTCCAGACCACAGGTTATAGGTATTAGTGAAACATGGCTGACTGTAGATGATATAACTAGTGGGATTGAATGTGATGGGTATAGTGTGTTCAGGAATGACAGAGAGAATAAAATGGGGGGAGGAGTATTGTTGATGATAGCTGATGAGCTCCAGCCAAGGAGAATAGAAGTTGAATTGCAGGATAGAGAAAAGAGCACATTTGAGGCCATTTGGTGTGAGATTGTGGCTAGCAGAACTAAATATACAATTGGGTGCTGCTATAGACCAGGTGATGGAAAAGATGGTGGTGACAGTATGCACAAGCAAATAGAAGAAATGGGTGGAAGGAGGGTGATTATTATGGGAGATTTCAACTATGGTCGCATTGATTAGAGTGAGGAGAGGACACACGGGAGGGAGGAACTGGATTTTATGCGGTTATTAAGGGATAACTATCTGCGACAGCATGTAATGGAAAATACTAGGGGTCAGAGAGTGCTTGACCTAGTAATTACATCTGAGGATTTGGCTGTAACAAATATGACCACATTGCCACCAATCGGTGAGAGTGATCATAGGGTCTTAACTTGGGAGGTGGCTAAAGGTGTAGAATTTTCAATTAAGACAGGGTACATGAGGAATTATCGGGCTGGAAAGTATGACAAGCTTAGGAGTTTGATTGGTTCAGTGCCATGGCATGTACAACTGCAAGGACTAGAAGTTGATAGTGCATGGGAGGTAGTTAAGAAGTGCTTGCATGAAGCAATGGCTGACTGTATACCTAGAGTCCGAATAATAAATCAAGTAGGGGTTAAATGGATGAATAACACCATTAAGCTTGAGTTGCAAAAAAAGAAACAACTATGGAGGGAATTTAAGGAGAAGGGTGACCGGTAGGCACATGAACGGTATAAAGCGAAGGCCAGAAGGGTGACGAGTGTGGTAAGAAAAGCAAAAAAGGATTACGAAAGAACATTGGCCATGCAGGCTAAAGAGAATCCTAAACAGTTTTTTAGATATGTAGCAAGTAAAAGGAAAAATGTACATTGCAGATTGATTTTAAAGAATGACGATGGTAGGGAGGTAACTGAATCAGTTGAGATACTTGAGTTACTGAGTGAGCACTTTGCAAAAGTATATCATCCAGGTGGTGACATTGCAGAAACGAATAAACCAGTAGATTATACGGGAATTGTGGTTAATGAAGTGGAGGTGAGTAGTCTATTGCATAACCTCAATGTCAATACATCTGTGGGATTGGATGGTATACCAGCTCATGTTGTACGAGAAGCAGCTAAAGAATTGTCAGTACCCTTGACCATTTTGTTTAATTTGAGTCTCGGGTCTGGATTAGTCCCGAGCGGGTGGAAAGAGGGGAAAATAGTTCCACTGCATAAAGGTGGTTCCAAGACTGCTGTTGTAAATTACCGACCGATTAGCATATCAGGAATCATTGTCAAGGTCTTAGAGAAATTAGTCATGAAAAGAATACAGGATTGGATAGATGAAAATGGGATATTGTATGGGGGACAACATGGTTTTGTGAAGGGTAGATCATGCCTCAGTAACTTGCTCATGTTTTATAACACAGTGACGGCTGAACTGGATAGGGACTTCTGTGCCCAGCTATGGGCACCAGGGTTTCTTCGTGATGGGGAGGAAATGGAGAGGGTCCAGAGACGAGTGACCAAGATGATAGCAGGTCTGTGGAATGAACCTTATGAGAATAGGTTGAAGATTTGTGGGTTGCAGAAATTGGACGATAGGCGAAGGAGGGGTTGATATGATTGAGACATTCAAATTACTGAAGGGTTTTTATAAGATTGATCCAGAAGATATATTTGAAAATATGACTGGTGGTGGGAGGACTAGGGGCCATGCATGGAAGCTGGGCAAGAGCGTGGTTGACAAGAGTGTTAGAGCTAGGTTCTTTACTTGGAGAGTGGTAAATGAGTGGAATAAGCTTCCAGAGTCTGTTGTGGGTGCTACAACCGTGAATGAGTTCAAGGCAAGGTATGATAGATACTGCGTGAATGTTGAATAGTTGTTCTTGACATGATGTTAGGGCCTCCCTCGATGAGTCTGTCGACTCCTTGGAGTTTCCCGGAACAATAATAATAATCCTTGCTCTCTGCCTCATTTCACCACAGTCATACCTAGGCAACACACTGACTACCCTTCCTGTCACACTATTCTCTTTTATCTTTCCAAGCAGCCTCCTGATATTCATTTTGACATACTCTTTGTTCTCTCTCAAATCATTTGTACCAATTAATACTATTAACTCTTTTGCTCGCCCTCATATCCAATGCCTCAATCACTCTACTCATTTTACCGCCTGGAAAACATACCTTGTGCATTTTATCCTCTAGCAGACCTTTAATAATGGGGTCGCCATACAACGCCACTCGCTCATCTTTCGTTAACTCTTTCATGCCATCATGATTTATTTTAATAGTTTTGACCTGAATTCTCTTAACTTCATTCCACATCCATTTCATTTCTTGCCTCATCCAATCCAATTCACTTTCTGAATCTCTCAACACATTCTCTCTATCATGAAATCTAACTTTCTAACTCTCGACCCCTTCTTCTCACTTTCCCTCTCATTCATCCTTCTTTGTTTCCGTACTTTCGGTCCAACATACGTCCAACGTTCACTATCATTCTTCTCACTTTCACTCTCATTTATCTTTCTTTGTTTCCGTACTTTCGGACTAACATGCGTCCACCTTTCACTCTCATTCATCTTTCTTTGTTTCAGTACTTTCAGTCCAACATGCGTCCAACTTTCGCCATCATTAATTCTTTTTTGCGTATCATTTATTCTTTCAATTTTTTTTACTTGCGATTTCTGCATCACGCCATTTCTACTTTCATTTGTTCTCTCAATTTCGTTTCTTTCCACCTCATTTTCGTCCCTTTTAACATCTGTTATGGTTTTCAAATCGCTCTTTTTCTTTTTTCCTGATTTTTTAACATTTTTTCGCCTCTCTTTCTCACCATCCTTCTCTTTCATACATGCACTCACAACACAATCGGTACTAACACTTTCTGTCATCAATTTCATATTTGCATTCATCAGTTCCTCGTTCAGGTCACACTTGCACACACACCCTTCTTCCATCCGCACTAAACATCCACAAATCATTTATGTAATCAATGGAATACATATAACAGACCTCACACTTAACAAAACGACTGAAATCTAAATTAAAATCATGGAATGTCCATGCTGCCGCCATTTTTTTTTCCTTTTTTCTCTGTGCAGGTTACTAGGTCTAATAATAACAATTTCGTAATTTAGTTTAGGCAAGAAAAAACCCCCACACTAATAATATCGGTAGCGTACAACGTTTACAGCCACTCTTACTTAAACAATTAAGCATATATACTTAATTATTCCTAGTAAAACTTAGCTGAATCAGGAGCTCCTCTTCAAATCGCGTCCGCAGCGCTTGCCTCACTAGCGCCCTCTGTCGTGAAACTTTTACTCTTCGTGAAACTATTATTACCATCATTCATCTTATACTGCCTTCAACGTACCTTCTTTCAGATTTCAACCGTGCTTTAAAATGATTGAATGTGTCTATATTCAAAACACACTCAGGCAATGCATTCCACTCACCATGCAAAGAATCTTCTCCTCACTCCTCTGCTCACACCCTCTGTATACAATTTCCAGCAATAGCCTCTTGTTCTACCCCCCCCCCCTCATTCTATGAAAAATATCTTCCATGTCAACCTGATAACAAGCCCTGACTAGCTTATATGTCTGAATGATATCACCCCCCCCCCCCCCCGCTACACACGCACACACACCTCTTCCTCCTATTCATGAGGCTTTGCAATTTTTGTTCTCTAAATCTGTCCTCTTACTCCGCATTCCAAAGACCACTAACAACCTTTGTGAATCTTCTCTGGATCCTTTCCAACATATCCTTGTCACCATGAAAACCCAGCAACCAGATCTGTGTACAATAATTCATATGAGGCCTGATCAAGGCCTTATACAATGGCATCATAACTTCTTTATAGTTCCACATGTCCAGGTCCTCCACATCACTGATGAGCATTGTGTTTACCTCCCATAATGAGTCTCTGATTTCATGGAGGTCGGATGTTAATAATAATCATTCGCACCCTTTCCAATATCATTTACATACAAATTAAATAGCAATGACCCATAAAGGAGAGTTCAGCTGAAAGAGAAGCCTGAGTAGAACAGAGGTTAGAGGCTCTATTGACAAAGGTTTTGATAACATCACACTGTTGAGGTGGGGGGGGGGGGAGATAAAGATTAAACATAGATGCAGTTAAAATCTAACTCTTACCCAGATTCCCTGTAACAGTATGCTGAATTAACCTACCTCTTGCAGCAGATAATTCTCAGGATGATCTTGATGACACCATGCTGCAGTTACTGCCCCCTTTACTAATGGGGATTTAAATGGATATAATGCTGTGGGATAGTACCCGAACTAACATTAGCATGGGATAGTAACTCTTCAGCAGTGAGAGTATATAATCACTATTTCATAGCCAAGAGATAACATCATGACTTTTCCCTCCTTTCTACCAAAGCAGTCCTTCAAACAGTCATCATTGACTTAGTCTTCTTATAAATGGTTAATAATAACAGTGCAAGTAAGGATCTCATATGTGGTGCTTAAATGAATTTATCATGAAAAGAATGAAAATCAATAAAGAACTTGAACAAATGTAAAACTGATTGAAGTGAAGGTGGCTACTCATAAGGAGGTTTAATAATTACACTGCATTTTAGGTGGGAGATGAATTTCATTGTCCAGTATGAGACCACCACACTGCTTACTGGAAGCATGAAATGGTTTGAAAAAGTTCTATGCTTGGTTCTAGAGCAGGATTTCCAGACTATATAAAAAATATATTAAAAATACAATATATATATATATATATATATATATAAAATTTATATAAAACAGAAAAAAAAATTTTAGCCCATTCACAGTACCAAATGTACTATAGATTTGCAAATAACCATTTTTTGGGAGCAACAAAAAAAAGAACAAGCAGAACACAGTCCTGGTGTCACTGAGTAATGGAACACGAAGCCTATCACCATAGCAGTGCTTCTATGTCCATCTCTTTTGCCCCTTATGGCCTTAGGATGATGTTAGTTTGGGTACTACCCCACAGAGTGTTGTGTCCACTTAATCCCCAAATCTCCAAAAAGGGAAATAAAACTGAATGAGAATTACAGAGGAATTTTTTCCTTCCTCTACTACAAATTTCCAGGTAAGATTTATGCATGCATACTTAAGAGGCTGAAAAAAATTGTGGAAGAAAAACTTAAAGAGTAAGCTGGGTTCCAGTCAAACAGAAGTTGTCTGGATCAGACTCACTTTATGACAAATAATTAAGAAATCACAGGAATAAAACAAGGATCTGGAAAAGGAAGAAGACAAGGTGCCCAGAGAAAAACTGTTCAGAAAGCTACAGTTATATGTAAAGGGAACATTATAACAGAACAATACATAGTCAATACTTAAATTGTAAATCAGCAGTTAGAATTGATGGGCTTCCTCAACACATCATGTTCAATCAAAACATCCTGTTGATTGAACATCAACGGGATGTGTTGATATTCAATGATGTGTGTGAGACAAGGATGCACACCTATGTCCACTTGTATTCATCATTTATTATGAAAGAAAGTAGCATTAAACCTGATATAACAATTGGAGATAAAACTTAGCTCTTTGCTTTATGCAGATATTTCACTCCTAAACAAATCCACAACATGTTTACACACTGTAACAAATGTAGCATGAAATTTAGCAATAAAAGGGAAAAAAACTAAGAAAATAGTCAGGAACATGGAAACCTTCAATGTATTCTCAATGGAGAACCTATAGAAGAAGTAATATACTTCAGCTATTTAAGTACAATTTCTAGTGAAGATGGGAAATTAAATTATGGAAATAGACAACAGAATAATAAAAGCTGGTATGTGTAAAACAAGCCAAATGAATTCATATGAAATAAGTCACAACAATATTATTATTACCCAAGATCCCCATGGAGTCAGGTACTCAACTAGGATGTCCTATTATCATATTAAACCAACACTATACAAAACAGTGTTCAAATCAATTTTAACTTATGGATGAGAGACAGGTTAGAAATAAAACAGTTGACCACCGACTATAAACCAAAGATATGACAGTTATGAGAAAAGGTAGTGAACAGATGGCATTAATGGCAGAATCATATTAAAAATAAAGATATTATAAAGAAACCTGACATTATTAGCATTCTGGAATATGTAAGTACTTAAATACTACAGGAAAAGAAAGGTTAGCAAACTAGGTGCTTGATGCTAAGATGGAATTAAAAGCCTACTGAAAGATCTAGATGAACTGCTGAATTCTGAAATGCCCTAGAAGAGAGAAAGAGAAGATCTCATGATATTGAAATGCTAACAAGTGAGAGATTAATTTGGAGGAAAATTATTGACAGGATATTAATACTAATGTAAACTTAATGTAGTAATAATGTCATAGTATTCTCTACACCCTTTTAGGGTATAAAGCAGGAAACTGATGATGTCAAGTGCAGTTTCCTTGGTTTCAAATCTGAATGAGTTGGTAATTACATCGGGAAAAGGTAACTGTTGGTTCAAAGGAATCTTGAAATGCACGTATATGAATTCCAGAAGAATCAGAAATCAAGGGAAAGAGTTTTGGCACTGGTAAGTTAGACTTAGCTAAAAATTTCTGGTATCAGTGAGACTTGGTATAGCAATTTAGTTATTCAGATTCCATGTAAAAGATATTGTATTTTCATGGAGGATAGAGAGGGAATATAGATGGAGAAGTGGGGGGGGGGAGGTATTACTGATGATGCAACGATCCAAAGCAGAAGTTTTAGAGGATTTTGTGAGTGATGATACCATTTATTTGAGGCTATCATGAGTGAGACAGAAGCCAACAGCACATAATATATTGTTAGTTGCTCCTATAGGCTGGGTGTGTGCAGAAAGATGTGGATGCCATGCATTAGTAGATTAGCATATTGAGTGTAGGCTGAGCAATTATTATGACTTCAACTATGGGGACACAGACTGGGGAGATAGAAAAGAGTACACAGCAGGATGGAAGTGACCAGGGATTTGAACATGCTGGATCTGGTAATATCATCAGAAGATATATCTATAACTGAGACAGCCACATTACCTTCAACTGGGGAGTTCTCAGTTAAGTAGGGATATATGTGGAACTACCCACAATTATAAGCCGTGAAGTGGCATAAGAAACAACAAGAGAAGGTCAATAGTGCATCTAAAACAGTCAGGGATTGTTTGAGGGAAGTAGTAACAGATTGCCTACCCAGGATTCAGAAGGATAAACTAAATGGGAGTTAATGGATGAGCAGCATCATAAAGTAGGAGCTGAAAAAACAAAAACATTGTGGAGGGAATATATATATATATATATATATATATATATATATATATCAAAAAAAGTTATTAGCAAGCCCAAGAGCAATACAAAGCACACATAAGAAGGGCTAAGTCAAATTATGAGAGGAAATTAGCTAAGTGGGCCAAAGGAAATCCTAAAGATTTTTTGCTATACAGTGAATAAAAGCAAGAATGATTATGGAAGGATAACTTTAATCAATCTTGATAGCAAATGAAGTGTGATAGAACCAGAAGAAATAGTTGAGACACTAAGCAATCATTTTGCAAAGATATATCATCCAGCTCAAGGTACTGCAGTTGTTAATTAGATAGAGGTTGATGTGAGAATTGAGGTATATGAACTTGAGGAGCTCAGCACATTGGAAAATATCGATGTGAATACAGCAGTGAGATTCGATAGCATTCCACCCTTGCATTACAATGAGCAAAAAAATTGGCAGAATCCCCGACTAAGCTGTTTAACCTAAGGCTGATCTCAAGCAAGGTTCCAAGAGAGTGAAAAGAGGACAAGACTGTTCCATTACAAAAAGGAGGCTCTAGGACAGAAGTAGCAAATTACAGACAAGTTAGTATTTTAGGAGTAGTGGTTAAGTTATCAGAAGAGTTATTTAAAGGTAGAATTCAGGAATGTGTGGATGGGAATATCATACTCTATGGTGGACAGCAATCTGAGACCAATGACACAATAGTGTTGTGTTTGAGTATGAGGCTAGAAAGAAGGCAAAGAATTTGCTGATGTATTTACTGAAGTGCAAATCATTGGAGGAAACCAGTATGAGAAAGTCTGTTCCAAAGAGCAAAAGGTACAGGGAATGAAAGTGGAGGATGAGAAGTTGATTTCAATACGTTAAAGTTAAACTGAGGTGTGGACCAGCAGCTTGTGTTTGTACATGATTAGAAAAAAATGGAGAGAAGGTAGCAGCCAGTTCAGTGTATTATGCCTTTTCTATACCTTTAATTACTGCATTAAAGGCATAATGTCTTTTTTAAAGATAAAGAAAAGGCATAATGCACTGCTATCTTCTCTAATTAATCTAATGCTACCTTCTCTAATTTTCTAAATAAGAGAATTTCTCACTTCTGAATACAATCACACATTCTGAGGAAGGCCTAAGGTGAACCATCACAAATATAACAGTAGTGTAAGGTCAGGCAGATATGAGTTTTGTAAAGTGTGAGGAAGATTTGCAGGAGAGAAGTACTGTTTTAAAAAAAAAAAAAAAAAGAATATCAAGCGTTTGAAAGTTAGAGCTTTTCTAGGTTTTGGATTTGATGTGCTTATGCCAGGATAGGTTAGATGTGAGAGCTAACCAAGAACTGGTCATGATTAGCAAACAGAATATTGTATTGAGGATATTGAGGAGTATAGGGTTTAGAACATAAGCAAGAGAAGTAGAGAGTACTGTCATCAGCAAAGCCATAAATAGGATTGGATGTCAGAGAGAGAAGAGCCCTGGAGAACACCAGCATTAACTGAAAAATCTGAAAGGAAACTATCCACCATATCCCTCAATGTACAACCAAAGAAGATCACAATCCATTCTCAAAGGGAAGGAGGAATGCAATAAGATGGTAGCTTGGTAAGAAGGTTACAATGCCAGATTTGATGAAATGCTTTGGTAATATTAATAGCAACCATTTGAGTTTCTTCAAACTTTTTCATGGCCTGCATCCAAAGGTGAGTGAGGTTGGCTGGACTTGCTGTGGAACAAGAATGGCAGAATCCACATTAGCTAACTAAGTAATTGGCAAGTTTCCAAGTAGTAAAACAGTTGACTGTTGACCTTTCCCATTATTTTGAAGGATACTGAGATCAGAGCAATAGGACAATAGTTGGATGCTGACTTCTGTCTTCCTTTTTCAAAGGATGGATAAGAGCTTGCTTCCAACTGCCAGATAAATACTGGATAAGTATAGCATCTTCAAAACATAACATTAGATGGGGAGTTCTGGAGCACAAGGAATACCATCAGGGCCAGGAGACTTATTGGTATCAAGGCCACTGAGTATTTTTCTGATATCTCAGTGGCAATATTTCACTAGTGGCATACTGTAGATAGTTTGCAGAATGGTAGGAGAGCAGATCTTCCTTGGCAGTCTATACAACTGGAGGAGAAAATTGATGCCAAGATGTCTGCCTTAACTTTAGGAGATGTTACTAATGTATCATCAGGAAGTGAGAGAGCTGGAAACATGGAGGACAGAAGTTCCACCCCACAGCATTAGCAAGGGACCAGAAGGCTTGGCTGCCATTTAGGGAGGAGACAAGTTCAATGCATTGGCATGCACTTACAAAATTCAGCTTTAATAAATTTAGTTTAATCCTTTATCCAAGTGTGAGCAAACAAAGTTTGCACCTGAAAGTATCTTCAGGACTGGGGTAAGGTGGTACAACACCGCACAACTCATTACAAAGGTGGAGCAAGCTAACCTGGACCTGGGCCTAGCTCCCACTGAAGAGACCTCAATAAAGGTCGAAACTAGTCTGGGTAGTGGCCCTTCCCTTAATGCATAACATTATACATATCCGCAAGGAGATGTGTTTTGCATCATGGGAGATACTGAGATAGGAGTGGTGTTAGCTTGCTCCACCTTTGCAACGAGTTGCCTGGTGTTGTACCACCTTACCCCACTCCTGAAGATACTTTCAGGCACAAACTTTGTTTGCTCACACTTGGATAAAGTATTAAACTAAATTTATTATAGTCTAACCAAGTGAAAAATAAACTTTCAAAATCAGCTTTGCATTGATGATTCTTTCTGCAGTTGTTACAAGCTGTAGGCTATTTGTGTTAAATCATTACTGATAGCAAACAGTTTGGCTTCTTGATGTACACATAGGTTTCTGTGATTAAGCAGCTCTGTAGGAAGTTTTCGGTATTGAGATCACATTGTAATATAACATGGGTGGGCAAATGCATGCCGCATGCAGCTTCCAAAACTACTCTATGTGGCTCCTGAGACAATTTTGGTTTTCACTGCCATTTTTCTAAACTTTTATGTTAATCTATAGTAGTATAGTATGTACTAATATTAGAATATTTTATTTCATAAATACTTTAAAGTAAAAAACTGATGTTTTGAAACTTTACATTTTTAGCTTTTAAATGGTACTGATCAAAAGGGTTGTTAATGTGGATTTTATTATCGTATTTGGTTGGTAAAACATGTTTCGACATTTTATGGCCCGTGTCACTCCCATCAAAATTAGTTCCAAAAGTAACTACTATGATCGCTGCATTACCCACTGCCTCTGTTGCCTGGACTCTGCATCATCACTCTTCATGCAGTAAACACACACACACACACACACACACGAGTTACTTGCTTGTGGTGGTAGCGGAACATAATTAGTGAATTTTAGTGTATATAAGTACTTTTCTGATTAATAAATAATTAAGATTGATTTTAGTGAAAGTTATAAAACCCTTGTTTAAAATGACTGAGCAACAGAAGAGTATGAAATGGAAATACAAACAACTGAAACAATACGAAGGATTGTTTTGGTAAACTTAGAAACACTTTATAATGATTTTGAGAATAGATTTGAGAAACTAAAAAAGTTAAAGGCATGTTTAGAATTTCTTGTGAATTCTTTTGTGATTGATGTCATCAACGATGGATGTCCTGTTATTGCACCTTTTACTGCAGATGTTGCTTCAATAGAGACAGAGCTTATTGGAGCTGCAGGAAGATGTGGGTTTGAAGCTAGTACATAAAAGCTCATCTGTAACCGACTTTTAGAAACAAATCCCAGAAGCAAAGTACCCCAACCTTCAAAAAACTGGCTTCCAACTACACTCTGTTTTTGGGACAACTTACTGCTGTGAATCTCTCTCTTCTCTGTAATGAAATTTGTCAAGTCAAAATATCATGCTATCCTCACTAACAGCCACCTCACCGAGATTCTTAGAACAGCTTACATCCTACCAGCCATATTTTAAACTGTTAACTTCATAAATGAAGAATCAATCAAAACCATCAATGAGTAGAGATTAAACACATTCTTCTTTAGTGAGTAGGTCTACTATATAGTTGTATTTTTTATTATTTATAAATACAATTTTAAAATAATATTTTCTGCAGCTCTTGAACATTCAAAAATGTATTATATGTGGCTCTTATTACCGAAGAACTTGCCCACCTCTGTAATCTTCTTTCGCTATGCCTTATCCCGTGTTAAACGGGGGCAGCGTTCACATCTTTAATCTTCTTCTTCCAGATTCTCCGGTCCAGGGCATCTTCCCGACTCCATCCTTTCTCCCTAAGATCCTCTGCCACCTTATCCCTCCATCTGAGTTTGGGCCTGCCTCTTTTCCTCCTTCCTTTCACCTCCATATGCTCCACTCGTTTACCAACATACTCCTCACTCCTTCTCTCTACATGACTGAAACACCTCAGCCTACTTTCTTGTACCTTCTTACCGATCGGTCCCACCTTGATCGTCCCTCTGATGTAGTCATTCCTTATCCTGTCCTCCTTTGTCACACCACTTATCCATCTCAACATCTGCATCTCTGCCACCTCCATCTTCCTCCCCTGTGCCTTTGTTATAGGTCATGTCTCCACACCATGGAGCATCGCTGGCCTCACCACCATCTTATACAGCTTTCCTTTCATCTTACAACTCACTCTCTTGTCACACAGGACCCCACTCATCTTCCTCCAGTTCATCCAGCCACATTTCATTCGGTGGTGTATTTCCTCATCCAGGTCACCATTTCTCTCAACGACCATACCCAAGGTACTTGAATTTCTTCCCTGAAGTTAACCTTTCACTCTGGAGTCGTATGATCATATCCTTGTCACTCCCCATTGACATATATTTGGTCTTTACTCGGTTAATTTTCATGCCTCTCTGCTCCAATACCTTTCTACACTCTTCCAGGATCTTTTCAAGCTTCTCTCGGGATGATTCGCAGAGAACAATATCATCAGCAAACATCATGTTCCCTGGTGCCTCCTTCTTGACGTCCTCCACTAGTACATCCATGACCAGATCAAAGAGGTAGGGGCTCAAAGTTGATCCCTGATGGAGCCCTACGACAATAGGGAACCCTTAGAACATCTAGTGTCATGCCGACACTAGACCTGATCTGAGTTTTTGTTCCCTCATACATCTCCTTCGCCAACTCACATAATTTTCCGACACCACCACCACCTTCTTCCTCATATACCTCCATACCTCCTGTCTGGCCACTCTGTCGTATGCCTTTTCCAGGTCTATAAACACCATATGTAGCTCCGCCTGCATCTCCCAATATTTCTCCATCAATCGCTTTAGCTCAAATATTGCATCCATTGTCCCTCTTCCTGGCATAAATCCAAACTGCTCCTCACCAATTTTTGTTTCCTGCCGTATCCTTCCTTCAATTACTCTTTCCCATATCATCAACATGTGTGATATCAGCTTGATCCCTCTATAGTTGCCACAATCTTGAACATCTCCTTTTCCCTTGTAGATTGGGAAGAGAATGCTTTTCCTCCATTCCTCTGGTATCTTTTCCTGTTGAGCTATTTTCCTCATCAGATCCCATAACATGTCTACGCCCTCGCTGCCCAAGCTTCTCCAGGTATCTGGTCTGCCCCCACAGCCTTTCCATTCTTCATTTTTCTCAGTGCCCAATACACTTCCTCTCTGATTATGTCCTGCACCGATCCTTCGTTTGCCTCTCCATCCTCACACCTCTCTCTTGGATTCTCCTCATTTGAGATTACGAAAATATTCTTCCCATCTTCCTCTGATTTTGTCCTCCTCTTGTAGTACTACTCCTGTGGCGTCCTTTATCTGCTTAACTGATGTTATGTCTTTCAAGGATTTATCTCTAGCTTTCGCTATTCTCAACAACTTAGCTTCACTACCGTTTCTCTCCAGTACTTCATAAACCTCTTCAATTGCCCTTGCCACACCTTTCTTTGCACTTTTCTTCGCTAATCTATATGCCTCCTTGTTGGCTCTGGTTCCAGTCATGTCCCATTTTTTTTTGCCTCTTTCTTTTCGCTGATCTCCAACCACATCTCCTCATTCCACCACCATGCCTTCTTATCCTTGCGCGGCTCCTTTCCTGATGTTATACCGAGCACCTCTTCTCCAATTTTTCTAATATTCCAAATATTTACGTCCCACCATTCTTCCACATCCTATGGTAACTTCCTTCCAATACCTTTTCTTTAAACTCATTCCTTGGACCTTCCTCTTCAAATTTCCACCACTTTATTTTCCTATCTTTCCGCCACTTCCGTCTATTCTTCTTTTCCCCTTTTATATCACAGTCTACCACAACCAACCTGTGCTGTGCTGCCACACTTTTTCTGTTAATCACTTTACAGTTTTTCACCTCCTTCAGATGTTTCCTTCTGCACATAATATAGTCAATCTGACTCATCCTATTCCCTGCTCTTATAAGTTATCAGGTGTCCAACTCTCTTCTTAAACCATGTGTTAGCTATAGCCAGGTCGAAGGCCACAGCATGCTCTACGATTCTTTTACCTTCTTCTTTTGCCTATCTCTGTAATATAAGATGTTCATTAAAAATAAGCACTTAAAACCTGACAAGTTTAATGTGTCGTAAGACTTAAGTGGTACATAAAAGTTTTACACAACAAAATTATTAATAAGCTTTTGTTGTGTAAAACTTATGTACTACTATCCCTGATGATGTAAGTCTTACGACACAGAAAACTTGTCGTGTTTTAAGTGTTTATTTTTAATAAACTCCTTATATTACAATGTGGTCTCAATACCGAAAACTTCCTATAGTTTGGTTTCTTTTCCAGCTGCATCTGTAAAGCTAGAGAAAGGAAGCAATTTAGGATTGTGACTGTTGAAATCATCACCAAATTGCTGATATACACACACACACACACACACACACACACACACACACACACACACACACACACACACACACACACACACACACACACGAGGGTGTGTACAGGATAATTCTGATAGTACTAGATGAAAAAGTTACAGCATTACTAATTTCCAATCATCAGTTTTCCCCAAAATTAATCTTTTAAGATTCCAATATTATCAGATCTCATATTTCTGTCTAACCCAGCTCTCACATCCATAAGTTAAAATTGATTTGAACACTGTCTTGTATACATCTAATTTAGTGTTTTCACTAGTTTCTTTCTTATTCCATAAAAATTTATTCAGCTGATTTCCTGCCATGCCAGCTTTACTAATTCTGTTGTCTATTTCCATATTTAATTTACCATCTTCACAAAAAAATTGTGCCTAGAGAGCTGAAATGTTTTACTTGTTCTATAGGTTCACCATTCAGGATATAGCTGATATTTTCATTCAATATCTGCCTATTCTCAATGTCTGTCTTTTTATAGCTGAGTTTCATACCAAATTTATCACAAGTTATTCAATTCAGTCAATCTTGCAGACTTGCACTGGATTATTCAGAAGTATAACATCCTAAACCTGGCGTTCAAACGTGGCAAGTGAAAGTGGCGGTCATTTTGAGCTATGCTAGAAAAAGTGTTCTTAAATTAAAGTACAGTGAGGCTTTTTGTCTCAAATTGTGCTGCAGTTGGATACAAATGTCCTTCACTAGTGTTATTGTTGTAACTTTGTTTATACTGTGTTTTCACTACTGTTTGTTGCACTACTTCAGTGTCTAAAGGCATTGTTAATTAAAAAAACTTATGTCAAAGCAACTCAGAGGGCTTCTGTATGAAAGTTTAGCTCTTGCCTTGGATTTTTCGCAGTGGATGCATTGCAGAAACTGCTATATGTATACACCGAAAAATGTAAAAGATCTGTGGACTGTTGGCTAAACAAGAAGCATAAAAACATAGACATATGTGAAAAGTGTCTAGATAGACTGGAGTGATTAGGAATGGAAGCGAATGTCGGGACCGAAGCAGAAGAGCTTCAGCAGGAGTTTGTGAAAATGAAAAGTGACCATCTTCTGCAAGAGAAATTGGAAGTGCTCAGTAAGGAGGTTCAAAAAATTAAAACCCGAGTTAAATGTGTTGAATAGAGAAATTAGGACTATGGAGATTACTTTAGCTGAAGTAACTAGAACAGGATTAAGTAAGGGAGAGTCTTTGGTATATGATAAAGTAATGAATAGTATGGGAGTGATTGGGAGTCAACAGAATGAAAGCACAAGCAGTCTAGAAGAAATAAGATGTTGTGAAAGTGAGGGGGGAGTAAGTAAAAGAGCGTTGAGGGAAACAAATGAAACTGGGAGAATCATACTGAATAACGTAGAAAATGAGGCCGTGAGTGATGCTTGTTTGGATTTGAATAAAGTTATGAGTGGTATAATATATGGTTATTCTATAATTAAGGGTATGGAGAGCAGTATGCCCGAGGAGTGCTTGGCTGGTGAAACAATAGAGAGGAGTGACTTTAGCAATAAAGAGAGGGCATGATGCAGAAAAGATGATAGTTAAGGTGGGTACAAATGACCTGAGTGGTAGTATAAATCATGTAGCAAAAGATTTAAGAACATAATTAGATATTGTGAAGAAGAAAAGTGTCAAAGGGAGGATAGTGCGTGTGCTGCCTTGTTTTGACAATTATGAGTTAAGTAGACGAGCGATGATAATGAATGATTGCAAGAATGTGCAAAAAAAGTGGTCTGGAATTTGTTGATGTCTGGAATGTGCTTGAAGGCAAAAGACAGATGTATGCAAGAGATGGGCAGCATCTGAACATGGAAGGTCATAAGCGATTGAAGAAGTTACTGTTTTCTGAATAAGTTGAAGTAACTGGGCAGGGAAACTAAAATTGAAAAGGTTGACTGTAAGAGGGAGAAACTTATGCAGCAAATGTATATTTGTTGATCTTTTTTGCAGCATAAATTGAAGAATAGGGTGGATAAAAATTGGCATGGACTACTGAAATTAGTAGCATACCGTTGCTAGCAAAGGTTGGTCGATTCGTAGAGCCTCTGCTATTAATGGCTTATGCAAGTTTGAGCGCGGTTAGTAGCTGGAAGGGGACCAATCATTCAATGCTGTTGGCACACTCTCCCTCGATGAGTCTTTGGACTCCCTGGAGGCGTTACATAATAATAATAATAATGTATATCGGTTCTAAAGCTGGTACAAGAACTAAAGGGAATCTGCAATTTTTGTATACTAATACAAGCATTCGAAATAAGAGGGAATAATTTCTGGCATTAGTCAGTGCAATCTCACCAAAAGTTGTAGGCATTAGTGAAACTTGGCTGTCAGCAGAAGATGTGGTTACAGGAATTGAATGTGATGGGTACAGTATTTTCAGGGAGGACAGAGAAGATAGAATGGGGGAAGGAGTACTGTTGTGATGATAGATGATGAGTTGCAGCCAAAGAAAGTATTATATGAAGAAGATAGACAGGTGAATGATAGTTCATTTGAGGCAGTCTGGTGTGTATCCCTTATCCCTTCCTCAGCTGGTATCTGAGGAAGGGATAAGGGATAATTTCCTTACTGGGAATTATTCCTGGGTAAAGATATGTGCAATACATCTCTAATACAGAGGCTTAGCCTCTCCTTTACCAAGACCGTACTGCGAGGCAAAGAGTCACATCCTTCCAGAGAAGCCCCCGTTTATACAGAACAGTTCGGATCTAGATGGAAAGTCTAAAAATATTCCAGAGGAAGGCAGTGGCAAACCACCTCTGTACCTTGCCAAGACCATTCTATGAACATGCCAAAAATGAGAAAGTACGATATGGTGCCGGATGGTAAGACCCTCGGGCCTGAAGGCATCCTACATGCAACTGGGGAAGAACAGATGGCTTCTACAAGTAGAACTAGTTTTTATGTGTCCAGGGCCTTGGAAGTAAGCTTGATTGTAGATGTTGCTGGTTGAAAAAAAGGGAGGCTCCCTGTTTCATAAGAACACACAACATTGGAACCTGGAATGTTAAAAGTATGAACCAAGGTAAGCTGGAAATAATAAAGATGGAAATGGAGAGCAAGAAGCTGGATATACTCGGAATAAATGAACTTAGATCGGCAGGAATGGGCCATTTTCAGTCAGGAGACTATATGGTGCATTACTCAGGACATGAAACAAGTTGTAAAAATGGAGTATCTTTCTTACTCAGGAAAAAGACGGCTAGGTATGTATTTGGCTATAATCCAGTGAGGAACAGAATCATTTCTCTCAGCTTCAGTGGACACCCAACGAATATGACCATCATACAGGTTTACGCACCCACTACAGAGGCACCAGAAGAAGACATTGAAGAATTTTATGGCAAGTTACAAGAAGATGATATTTGATAGATGCAACACCAAAGCAAAATTTTTGGCGACTTATCGGAGATTGGAATGTAAAAGTGGGAGAAACTGAGGAACAAGGAATAACAGGTCATTTTGGTTTAGGTATTCATAATAGTGCAGGGAAGAGACTAGTTGAGTTTTGTGCAGAGAATTCTTTTTTGTGTTGCTTTAAACAGCACAAACGGAGATTGTACACATGGATATCACCTGATGGACAATACAGAAATCAAATTGACTATATACTTTGACAAAGACGATGGAGAAGTGCAATTCAGTCTGTCAAGATTTTCCAGGTGCAGACTGTGGAACAGACCATGAATTATTAGTGGCTAAGATACATGTGAAATTACGAAAACTGAAAACATCACAAATGTCGATCAGATATGATCTTGGAAACATACCGACTGAATACAATATTAGTATACAGAACAGATTCAACACACTCAATTTGTGTGAAAGAGAACCAGATGAACTATTGGAAGAGATTAAAGATATAATTGAAACAGAAGCAAAGAAGAATTTTTCAACAGTTTGTAAGAAGTCTAAATGGCTGTTAGAAGATGCCATCAAAACTGCTCAGCAAAGGAGGAAAATGAAGGCCACAGGAAATTTGCAGGAAGTGTAGCATTTGAATGCAGAGTTTCAACGACAAGTCAGAAGAGACAGGATAAATACTTTACAAAGGAATGCCAACAAACAGAAGACCAAAATAGGAAAGGAAAAACGAGATATTTTCAAAAAAATACCAGGGAACTGACAGAGAAGTTTAGTGCCAACGTGACAATTTTGAAAAGTAAACAAAGGATATCTTACAGAAGCCAGAGACAACAAAGAAAGATGGAAAGAGTATGCAGAAGCCCTTTACAGAAAGGACTCCAAAATTACTGAGACATTTGAAGAGCAGGATTATACATAGGAGCCAGTACCACTGGAGAGTGAAGTGAGGTGGGCACTGCAACAACTATCCAGTAAGAAAGCACCAGGAGGGAAATACCTTTTGAGCTCAAAGCCCTGGGAGAAGAGGCAGTTAAAATTTTAACGGCTCTATGTTAGTGAATTTGAATCGCAACTACTAGGAAATGGAAAAAATCAGTGCAAAATAGAAAAAAGAGAGGGCGAAAATTACAGAACTATAGCACTGATTTCTCATACAAGTAAAGTTTTACTTAAGATCATTCATGAAGAGAGAAATGCCAGATGAATAGGCAGGATTTTGAAAAGGCAGAGGAACAAGAGATCAAATCTCCAATGTAAGATGGATAATAGAAAGATCACAGGAATATCAGAAGAATGTCTACCTTCATTTCCTTGACTATAGCAACGCTTTTGACTCTGTAGATCATATGAAACGTGTTAAGAACAATAGGAGTACCAGAGCATTTCAATATCTTTCTGAGGAATCTTTATAATGAAGAAGAATCTACTGTCCAAACAGATCTTGGAGAAACAGAATATTTCACAATAGGTAAAGGGTGCCAACAAGGATGTATTTCATCTCCATACCTGTTTAACTTGTACAGTTAATACATTTTAAGAATGGCAGGCCTGGAAGAGTCTTCAGTTGGAATTAAAATTGGTGGAAAAAATATTAATAATTTGAGGTATGCAGATGATACCACCTTAATAGCAGAATGCAAAGAAGTTTTGGAGGAACTTATTATGAAAGTTAAAGAAGAAAGTGTATAAATATGGCCTTCAACTTAACCCGAAAAAGACAAATGTTATGGCAACATGTGAACTTAATGATTTTGAAGTAGACGAGGAGAAAATGGAAGTAGTTAACAATTTTGTGCTCCTAGGATCCCGAATTGATAAAGATGGGTTTTGTACTGAAGAAGCTAGAAGAAGATTATTACTTGGAAAGAAAACAATGACAAATTTAAGCAAGATCTTTAAAGATAAAGATATTAGCCTCGCAACAAAAATCAGAATTGTGAAAGCAATGATATTTCCTGTGATACTGTATGGATGTCAAAGTAAGCTCAGAAAGAGTGAAAGAAGGAAGATAGATGTATTTGAATTATGAGTTTGGAGACGCTTACTAAGAATACCATGGACTTAAATGGAGTTAAAGAAGCAACTGGAATGCACCTGGAAATTCTGAAAGATATGGCCAGGGACAGATCTGAATGGAGAGTATGTTCATAGAATCACCAGGAGTTGAAAACTACTTGATGGACTCCAACAATCTGAGGAGGGCAATATCAGAATGTATTCCCATGTCAGGAAGAAAAACAAGGTAGACGTTAGATGGATGAGTAGTAGTATCAGGCTTGATCTCCAAAAAAAGAAAATGTTATGGAGAATTTACAAGGAGAAAGGCGATCTGTACAACCATGAGCAATACAAGGCTCAAGCTAGGAAGGTTACCAGAATAGCAAGAAAAGCTAAATCAGATTATGAGAAGACCTTAGTCAAGGAGATCAATGGTAATCCCAAAGAGTTCTTCCCCTATGTGGCAAAAAAAAGGAAGAAGAATTTTGGAAGGATAACCTTAGTGGCTGCTGATGATATTGAGGTGACCAATTCAGATGTAATAGTAGTTATTGAGTGATCCCTTTTCAAAGGTCTATCAACCAAGTGAGGATATCTCTGTACCTGTAGCAATAACTAGTGTGAAGATTTGAAGTTAATAAATCACAGGTACTTAGTATATTGCAAAATTTAAATGCAAACATTGCTGTAGGTTTAGATGGAATATCAGCTCAGGTGTTGGGTGAATGTGCAAAAGATTTGTCAATGCCTATTTGCATAAAGGTGGCTCTAAGATTGCGGCAGTTAATTACAGACCAATCACCATCTCGGGAGTGTTGGTAAAAGTATTGGAAAAGTTGGTTAAAGACAGAATTCAAGAATGGGTGGAATAGGATATGATACTCTATAGGGACCAACATGGTTTTGTTAAAGGTCGATCCTGCCTTAGCAATTTATTAACTTTTTATAATAGAATGACATCTGAGTTGGACCAGAGAAATGGCTACACAGTGATACTTCTGGATTTTGCTAAAGCTTTTGACAGGATACCCCATGGAATACTGTTGTGCAAATTAGAGCAGATGTGGATGGATATTAAAATGGTGATATGGATAAGAGAATGGCTCATGGAGAGATACCAGAACGTAGTGTGTATGGAAGAGCAGAGTCCAGGATGAGGCAGGTGTCCAGTGGTGTGACTCAGGGCTCTGTGCTTGGGCCATTATTGTTCAATTTGTACATAAACGATCTAGGAAATGGCTTAAAGGAAAATATTCAGTTGTTTACTAATGATTGTAAAGTTGGGTAGCACAATAAAAAATCAAGCTGATGTTGAGAGTTTGCAGGATGATTTAAATAAGCTTGCAAAATGGGCAAAAGGCAATGGATGTCCAGGGCCGCCCCTAGGAATTTTGCCGCCCCATGCAGTAGCATATTTTGCCGTCCCTTCTCCCTTATTTTTCATGTAGTTGCCCTGTGAGTAGCATATTTGGTCGCCCCTTCTCCCTTATTTTTCGTATAGCTTATACCAACTTTGCCACCCCGTGCAAATGCATGTCTTGCACCATCTAAGGCACTTTGTACTGTATCAATCCACCTATATCTTAGTCTTCCTTTGGGTCGTTTTCCTACCAACCTGACAGAGAACACTTGTTTTGCTAATCTTTCCTCGCCCCATTCTATTTAAGTGACCATATCACCTAAGATTGGCTCTGCTAACACATTTCTGGATGCTGACAATGTCAAGTTCTTTCCTAATATTCTCATTTTTAATATGATATTGCCATTGATGCCATGTGTTCACGCCCCTAATCTTTCTCAGGAATCTCATATCTGCAGTCTCTAGTCTTTGGTCAAGTGTTTTACTTGTGACACAGCTCCATAAGTTAAAACTCTAATCCATAAGTTAAAACTGGTTTGAACACTGTCTTGTATACAGCTAATTTAGTGTTCTGATTAATTTCTCTTTTACTCCATATGAATTTATTCAATTGACTTCCTACCATACCAGCTTTGTTGATTCTGTTGTCTATTTCGATATTTAATTTACCATTTTCAGTAAAAATCGTGCCTAAGTAGCTGAAATGTTTTATTTGTTCCACATTCTCCGTTCACAAGCCAGTTGACGTTTTCAACGATTCTGCGTATTTTCATTGTCTTTCTCTTTTTATTGCTGACCTTCATACCATATTACAAACAGTTATTCAATTTAGTCAGGGAATCTTGCAGACTTGTAGCAGATTTATTTAGAAGTATAACATCATCTGCATAAAGCAAAGAACTGACATTAACATCTATAATTTTGATTTCATGTTTAATACCACTTTCCTTCATAATGTGATCCATATAGACAATGAATAACAGGGGGGATAATTGACTTACAACTCAAATAAAGACTAGATATTGCTTGATATAATACCCCATTGACACCATATAACTGTAGCGTATTGAATAGCTTCTCTCTTGACACCTTATCATATGCCTTTTCTAGATCGACAAAACTTAAATATCTTTGTTATATTCCCATGCTTTCTCAACTATTTGTCGTACAGTGAAGATCTGATCCTGACAGCCTCTATTTGGCCTGAATCCAGCTTGTTCTTCGCCAAGCTTTTCTTCCACAATTCTTCTCAACTGTTTCTCAAGTATACTTGTATAAATCTTGTCAGGAACACTCAGTAGGGAAATACCTCTGTAACAGACCAGGTGATGGAATAGATGGAGGAGATAGTATGCATAAACAAATTTATGAAATGAGTGGAAGGAAGGTAATTATTATGGGGGATTTCAACTATAGTAACATTGATTGGAAGGAGGAGAGGACACACGTGAGGAAGGAACTGGATTTTATCGAACTGAACCAAACTATCTGAGACAGCATATAATTGTAAATACTAGGTTTCAGAGTGCTTGACCTGGTAATAGCATCTAAGAATTTGACTGTAATGAATATGACCATGTTGCCACCTATTGGTGAGAGTGATCATAAGGTCTTGACCTGGGAGGTGGCTAAAGGTATGGAATTTTCGATTAAGACAGGGTACATGTGGAATTACCATGCTGTCAAGTATAACAAGCTTAGAAGATTTCTAGTTTCAGTGCCATGGCATGTAAAACTGAAAGGGCTGGATGTCGATAGAGCATGGGAAGTGGTCAAGGAGCATTTACAGGAGTTATGGCTGATTGCATACCTAGGGTCGGAATAGTAAAACAAGTAGGGGTAAAATGGATGAATAACACCATTAAGCTTGAGCTGCAAAAAAAGAAACAACTGTGGAGGGAATTTAAAGAGAAAGGTGACCTGCAGTCACACGAACGGTATAAAATGCAGGCCAGAAGGGTAATGAGTGTGGTAAAAAAACAAAAGCGGATTATGAAAGGAAACTAGCTATGCAAGCTAAAGAGAATCCCAAACAGTTCTTTCAATATGCTGCAAGCAAAAAAAAAAAAAAAAAAAAAAAAAAAAAAACTGTACACAGCAGAATGATTTTAAGGACTGCCGATGGTAAGGAGGTCACTGAATCAGTCGATATAGTGGAATTACTGAACGAGGACTTTTGCAAGAGTATATCATCCGGGTGGTGACATTGAAAAAATGAAGGAACCATTAGTTTATACAGGAATTGTGATGAATGAAGTGGAAGTGAATAGTCTATTACAAAACCTTAATGTGAATACATCTGTGGATGGTATACTGGTATATTGGATGGTATACTGGCATGGGTCTTATGTGAAGCTGCTAAAGAATTATTAGTGCCCATGACCATGTTGTTTAATCTAAGTCTCGGGTCTGGTTTAGTCCCGAGGGTGTGGAAAGAGATGAAGATAGTTCCACTGCATAAAGAAGGGTCCAAGACTACTGTTGCAAATTACCGACCGATCAGCATATCAGGAGTCGTTGTCAAGGTCTTGGAGAAAGTAGTCAAGGGAAAGATACAGGAATGGATTGATGAAAATGAGATACTGTACAGGGGAGCATGACTTTGTGAAGGGTAGATCATGCTGTTAAGTTCTGAATGAAACTAAAATTAAATTAATTAACATTTCCTACAGACTTAACATGGGTTTGCAATTTGAATCATATTGATATATTGGGCATACTAAATTCTTCTAATTTATCAAAGTACTACTAAATTGAGGATATTTTCACTACTTTATGTTATAATGTAAAATATTGTAAATTGCTTAAATGTTTAAACCTTGTTGCATTTGTGTAAGTACTTACAAATTGCTGGGAGAAAAGATAATCCGATTAAGTAAAAGTGTCTAAACACACGCACCCTTCAGGTAAGCACGTATATACATGCTTACCTAAAGGGTGAGCATGTATATACTTATACATGCTTACCCTTTAGGTAAGCATGTATAATACATGCTTACCAATAGCATAATACATGCTTACCAATAACAATTCATCAAGGAGAATTACTCACTATTAGGGTAATTAGACATGCAATCGACTTTCAGAGATAATCAAATATGTTGGTAATAATTGGAATTAGAACAATATGGGGCAACAAATGAATGTAACAAAGTGAGGTAAGTTGTTTTAAAGATACTAATGCCATAAGGCTTCATGAAATTAACATGATGTTTACAAGAAAAGGAGTATAGAATATCTCTTCATAAGTCATATATTTCAACCTAAAAATTAGGTCTTCATCAGTGGCAACAGGCAGTAGAATATAAAGTAGAACTTGAACAATGGAATTTAAAACAGTGAGAGCTGCATAATTTTATAAAGCAATGCAAAGGAATAACTAAGAAATGCTTCATGACTTATTTTTAACAGTATTAACAACACCAAATGAGGTGTTTTTAATACCATTAAAAATGAGTCAGAAATAACTCAACACCTAAGCTCCTCTCTTAAACTAAGAAATACTATATTATTAATTATTAATTTACGTTAATTTATTTTTAATGGTATTAACAGAATACAGAATATGAAACAGTTCAACAGAATATGAAAGCAAGATGTACATACTTCTACAAAACCGGTCAACATACCAAATTATATATCGGGATCCCACCAACTCGCAAAAGAATAAAGCCTGCAAATTATTGAAAAAGTCACTTCCTGGCCTAAAGAAACAGTCAACAAACTGAAGTCTTTCCATGTTAAAACACCCAGAATATATGGAGCACCAAAAATTCACAAACAAGGCACACCCCACATGCCCTATTGTGGATAGTACGAGGGACATCCAGAAAGTAAGTTCTGATGGGCTGTCAGAGAAAGAAAATATATCCATGAAAAAAACTTTATTGGAAATTAAAGTAGACATCTTTCACTACTTTTCCACATAATTTCTGCCATTGTTCAGGCACTTATCATAACGGGGGCACCAAGAGTTGTATACCTTCATCATAAGAGGTTGCCACCTGTGACGCAAACCACATATTGACTGCTTCTTTGACCTCATCGTCTTGAAACTGCCAGCCACGAAGGAAAGATTTCAGATGTTCGAACAGGTGAAAGTCACTTGGCGAGAGGTTAGGACTATATGGAGGATGATGGAATTGTTCGCAGCCGAAGGTGGCGAGAAGCTGTGTTTGAATCGCTCTTTGCATGTTCTCCATAAACCTCAATAATTTGCTGATGAATTTCAGCTGCTTTAATGTTCCTGACATTCAAGAAACAGATAACTGACCTAATTTCACATGCGAAGGGTGATTCGATTTTCTTAGACATTATAAACACTCACCAAGAATCATATTCACTGCGAGAATGTCTGAAAATGGCACCAACGCGTTGCTAAGGAATCAACAAACTCAGCACGCATGTGCACCGTTGCTATCGCAGTGCTGCAGTGAAAATATTTAAAAATGGAACTTACTTTCTGGACATTCCTCTTATAAACAGTCCCACACACTAACTTGCTAAACATTTAGCTTAAACCACTCTCGGAATCAATTCTCCCTCCTTTGTTAAAAATTCTGTCCACCTAAGAAGTATTTCAGAAAACCATACATTAAAAAGTTCAGACATAATGGAGAGTTTTTGATATCACTCCACTATTCAGAAATGTACCATTAATCAAAACCCTTTATTTACTAAAGTCACCCTTTTCCCCTGATATATTTTAATTATTTAAATTCACAGTACATGCAGGCTATTTTACATGGAAAGAGAAAATATACAAACACAAACAATTAGATGGGACAGCAAATCCTACCTCCTTATCCCCCCCCCCCAGCCAATTTCTACATAGAACACTTGGAAAAGCTAGCTATCAATACAGCCACTCTCAAACCAGTGCTTTGGCTATGTTATGTTGATGGTGTGTGCTATTTGGCCACATGGTCCAGACACATTGGATACATTCTTAGTGCACTTAAATAGCCAACACCCAAAAATCCACTTTACAATGGAACTGAAAGCTAACGATTGTCTGTCCTTCATAGATACACTAATCACACATCTTCCAGATGGTTCCTTATCTTTTTCAGTTTATAGAAAGCACACACATACAGGGAGATATTGTGACATGGTGTGACAAACAGTCACACCATCCTCCATCTCAACAGTATGGTATCCTAAAAACACTAACCCACAGAGATAGAGTGATTTGTTCCAAAGACGATGCTCCCATTGCTGAACTCACTTATGTCACACTTTCTTAGCCAATGGCTATAATCCCCATAGGATAAAAAAATACTAAATACTACCCAGAAATACTACCCCCCACCCCTTCTACCACAGAAGATTACAGCAAAACTAATTAGGACTTTAGTCTTTGTGTTGTCTGTTACAATTATTTAAACTAGTCCCATTGTTATACCAGATTGTTGCTGTTTCGTGTACTTTAACAAGCTGTTTGTGCTTTAAACATACTGGATATAATACCAGCGAAATATTAGCAATAAGTTGATAAATAGTTATTTTCTTATCAGTCTGTGTTCTCATTAATACCATTAAAAATAAATGAATGTGTACAGCAAACACAAGCCTTTCCATTCGTTTATTATTTTTACAAAATTTAATGATACATGATTAGAATAAGACTTGTTGATAGTGAGATGCAGTCATTCCAATTCAAGTTTGGATACTGGAGTAAGGTTTTGGTGCTTTCTTTAAAAAATATTTGAACTTATGGTCACAATGATGAGCAAGTGGATTTCAAAACACAGAATATTGTAGTCAGTATCTACTGTATCCTTCAAAACAAAAAGGGAGAAATAATATCCAAAAATATGACAAAATACAAGAATGAGTGAAATATATAGAACTCTTTACTGATAACAGACAGAACCCAGAAAATACTTTTGAACATATGGAGGGTCCATGCATTCTAAGATCAGAGGTAGAATGTGCACTAAACTCAGCTAAAAATGGTAAAGCCTTAGCCCCAGATAGAATACCAGCAGAAATAGTAAAGTTATTATAGTTCGCTCACAGATTAGAAACCCTTCGACACGTCTGCACATGTCCCAAAAAGGAGAATCCATTCTGATAATAGGATAATCAATCTTTTATTGTTCAAATTAATCAAAGTTTGTTTATTATTACAGGTTGGAAAATTTATCTTTTCTTTTACGAACATAGTAGTTTTTAAAGTGTAACTATTTTGCTTGTATGACAGTTGGAAAAATGTACATAGAGTATTAACAAACTTAAAAAAAGGTATAGCATAAAACAAAAATTTAATGAAATTTATTTTTAAGAAAGTTTTCTATAAAATAAAAATAATTATAGAGAAAAACAGAAATTTTTTTCAAATGAACTTCGATATTCTAAACTTACAGTTGAGAGAACTGAGACACTTTAATGCCCTAAACCGATTAATTATTTATGACTTGTTGTGACTCTTTTAACAAACCCATGCAAAAAAAAAAAGTTGAATAAAAATACCATTATCAAATCCTTTTAATCTTCATAGTCATCTGAATCGCCATCACTTTCACTTAAACTGATCACCATTCACATTTTTCTTCGATAATTCCATCTCTGTCCCAATACATATTTTCCAATAAGGTGACATGAGAGCAATATTTTCCCCAGTTTTGAACTGTAATACTTTCAATCGCCAGTTCTGAAAGCTTAAAAAGTTTTGACATGTCAATATCCCCAGTTATGTTGCAATGGCGAATGAAACTTTTCACTTCTGCCCAAACATACTCAATAGCATTAATATGATATGGTGGTAGCTTCAAAGCTAGAAATTCATGCTCTTTGAGCATCGTGTCGAATTTAAATAGTTTAGTTGTGGGCGAGTTTCTTTTGACCAAATTAAGCAATTCGATTTTTCGCATATCTGGGGAATGAGAAATGTTATTTGCAGAGAGCAAATCCATAAGAACTTGCTTTTTATTAGACCAATTTGGAACGTTGTTTAATCGATGATATGAAGCATTATCAATTATAACAACAGCATTTCTAGAAAGGTTTGGAATAATTTTTTCTTCTGCCCACTTTTCAAAGATCGTAGAATTCATTTGCCCATGGTAATCTCCAGTAGTTGAAATGGCTTTATATAGTAAGTTTGAATTCAGTAAAAAAAAACCATTTTTCCACCACACAAAATTATTATGTGCCGCGAGGCATTTCCGGTTTGTAGCACTCCACATTCTTCTTTAAACTGCCAACATTTTCCATAAGTTAAATTACTATCAATCCAAGTTTCATCTAGATACACAATTGGTCTTTTCTCCTCCCTGAAATGTCGTATTGCTCTCAAATACTGCGTTCTAGATAAAACAATGCCACTTCACTCCATGATAAGTTTCCTTTTATTCTGGAACTTTTTAAAACAAAATCTGATTTCATGAAGTATTTTCCTTAAAGTTTCTTTTTTCCAAGGAAAATTAATTTTTTCTTTAAGCACAGGAATCAATTTCGGAACAGTTGGCACTCTTTTCTTGACCACGTATAATTCGTGAATAGTTCTTATAACGTTTAATTCACAATCATTCAAAGCTACAGTTTTAATGGTTTTCTTTCTCTGGCGCTTTTTTTTTTTTTTTAGGAGATTTAAATTTTGGCTTACCCTCACCTATTGATCCCCTACGAATTCTTTTAACAGTCGACCCCAATACGCCTGCAATTGCACTTGCACGTTTTATGACTTGAGAAAGGGGAACAAGGAGACTGCCTTTTAACGATTCTTTTTCGCAGAATGTCAGCACAATATTCAATATTCTTTTGCAAGAGCTACTGAAACGTTTAACAACAGAATTTGTTAACTGTACTGGATCCGTCATACAAATTATTATTATTATTATTATTATTTGACACCTTCAGGGAGTCCAAAGACTCATCGAGGGAGAGTGTGCAAACAGCATCGAATGATTTGTCCCCTTCCAACTACCAACCAAATTAATAATAAAAAATAATGCAAAAAAAGCAACAACAAAAATTAAGCTACTACTAGTACAGCGACAGACAAGAAAGCACGTGATTTCGCATGCCGGCGAACAATTCATACATCCTTTCTTTTCTTTCTCGCCTTCACCATGAATCAAATATTATTGGCAAAATGCCAAACAGAGATCTACAAATGGGAATACTATAGAAGGTGACAACATTAATATATTAGTAAAGCTATTTAATAAGATCTATGATACAGGCATAATCCCTCAAGACGGATTACAGTCTACCTTCATCATGCTACCTAAAAAAGCATATGCAAAAACATATAATGACTATAGAATGATTCAGCCTAATGAGTCACATTCTCAAAATGTTTCCGAAAATAATTCAAAAAAGAATATACAGAAAATGTGAAGACACCATCAGTGATACCCAATCCGGCTTTAGAAACAGTTCGGGAACAAGAGAGGCTCTTTTCTGTTTTCAGATCTTATTCCAAAAATGCATTGACCAAAACAAGGAAATATTCATTTGTTCATCGACTTCAAGAAAGCATCTGACAAAGTCCAACATGCTAAAATGATTACAGTATTAAAAAGAACTGGATTAGATGGTAAAGACATCAGGATCATTGAAAATTTATATTGGAACCAAAAGGCATCTGTTCAAAGTTGATGGCATTATTACAGACTCCATTAACATCAAATGAGGAGTAAGGCAAGGATGTGTGCTGTCACCTCTTCTTTTTAACATATACTCAGAAGCTATATTTCAAAAAGTCTTGAAAGTAAGAAAGGAAGGGATTAATGTAAATGGTGATCAGTAACATCCGATATGCATGACACAGCTCTCCTGGCTGACAATATTCAGGATCTTCAAAATCTTCTGGAACTAGTGAATGAAGAGAGTGAAAAAATGGGATTAAGAATAAATATCACCAAAACTAAATTCATGGTCACAAGCAAGAAACCAATTCTTAATTCAGCACTTTCTTTAAATGGAAAACAAATAGAAAGAGTGGCAAAGTTTAAATATCTTGGATGCTCGTTAAACAAAGATTGCAATCCAGAAATGGAAATAAAAGTTAGAATTGAAATGGTGTAAAATCTCTTGTGGTGAAACATAGAAATATTTTTCTCAATAGCTGCTTGTGGTAGAAGTACAAGCAATTGTAACTAAAAAACTCAGACAGGATTAGGCTACTAAACTGAAGATCAACAACAGTCTCTAAGGTCACCGGATTATGAGTTTTGCCGCCAAAACCTAATGTAAGCGTGGGTGATAAGGGTGCTTCCAGTAAATCTGGGAATTTTTTTAGATATGATATAAAAGGCAGAGATTGAGGCTCGAATTCTTATTTTTTTTTCTGTGGCAAGCTTTTTGAGGAGTTGCGGTCCGATGATCAGTAGTTCTGGAGATCACGGGGAATTCGCTGGCAGTGTTACAAGATATCCTTCCATGAAATTCTTTGACAAATGTACCGATCCACGTGTGCTGATTTGTAGCAGCCGATGAAGTTCCTAACATTGATGAAAAAATGCATTAAATTTACAAGGAAGGAATCTGCAAGACGACAACTGCCGGATAGTGCCCGATCACAGCCGTTGCACAAGAAAGGAGGCAGCGGAATTCACCCTTAACCCTTTTGGACTCAGGACCATACATGATATAGTGAGCTTGTAAGTAGATCGCTTTATGTTAATAGCCTAGAATGTGTGTACAGATGATAGATGTTGATTCTGTTTAACTAATGGCATGTGTTGAAAAGGTCAGAAAGCCGAATGAGAGTTTGAATGTGCTTATAAGAATACTGTAGACTTGAATAGTGCTTGTGTTACATAATACTTAAAACGTGTATAGTATAATTTTGCCTTATGTTAATTGTAATGCGAGTAAAGATATGTGTGCTAAAATCCATCCAAATGTCAAATAAGTTTATTGTAAATAATTTCTTTGTCTAATGCTTTAAGTGAATTGTTTTAATGAATGTGTGGAGAATCAGGCACATGATATGTCCTATTTCCTTTCTGTTTAATTGTCTTAGAATAAACGTCTTTGGTTTTGTTAATAGCTTGCCTGATCTTTGTTAGCCAATGCACTGTCTCATAAAAACAAATCGAACCTGTGAGACCTAAGTAAAGAAACAGCCACGACCGAGTAATTTGGAGCTGCTTGAGATAAAATTGATTTAAGGGTTATTATATGTGCTTAGCTAAAATATTCTCTTGTATGTAAAGGAAAGATGGAAAATTCTTTTACACAATCCTTAATGGCACAGTCAGTCATTAACAAAAATAAATTTTTAAGGATTAATACATTTGAATTATAGCAACATAAATTAAGGATTTGGTCCCAACCAAAAGATTTTCCTAAGTCTACGATACTAGCACATGTGAGACTATACTTTATGGCCTTGGAAGGGGAGGGGGGAGCTAAGGAGATTATGAAAGGACTAAAGTTAAATAATAGTATTATACGCGAATTAAGATTAGAACATATAGGCATTTTGTACAAGCTCAAGCAACCACGAAAACTAAAGAAGCAAGAGGGGAAACACATAAGGTAAAGAAGTAATGTCATAATCAATATCACAAACTATAAATTACAAATTACAAAAATTTTACGGCAAGAAAAAATGTTCTCTTGATGAAATCAATACCATGTAACTGCAGTTGAAATTTAGGGCTTTGAGTACACATGGTTAAATGCAATGTATGGTCTGTACTGCTGTACGGTACAGAAACTTGGACCTTGTAGACAACATCAATAAAAAAAATTGAAGGCTTTGAGATGTCGTTATACAGACAAATGTTAAAAATCTCATGCCAAAAATGTCTGATCAGAAAGTACTGGAAAAAAATGGGGGAAATCACATGAACTTTTAGATACCTCTGCCAGTATTTTAGATACCTCTGCTAGGCACATGATATGTCCTATTTCCTTTCTGTTTAATTGTCTTAGAATAAACGTGTTTGGTTTTGTTAATAGCTTGCCTGATCTTTTTGATGCACTGTCTCATAAAAACAAATCGAACCTGTGAGACCTAAGTAAAGAAACAGCCACGACCGAGTTCTAACTCCGGGCACACTCCGAGACAAAACAGAGATGTGGCCAGTCACCGTGGAAGAGACGGTAACCTCACCACGTAACCTTCTGTAGTAAACCATGAAACAGAGAACCATTTCGGATTTAGGCAATAGAGACAAGGTAGGCCCCTCTGCAACTTTTGTCTCTTGGAAACATTACATGGAAGAAGAGAAAGAAACTCGGGAACGTAAGACAGATACTATGAAAATAGCATATGACGAAGATACCTTAAACCCTCCAGGCAGAGTATCTTATTGATAAAATACCCTCCAGGGAGGGTATTTTATCCTGATCCTGGGGCGGGTATGAGTAATAGGGGTAGCACCTCTACCTGTTCAGCAGTGACATCAAAATATTTGGTGGCTGGGTGGAATTGGTCCCTACTGCTCATGCAACTCTCACTTATGGCTCCAGGTAGCTGGTAGAGTGCACATCCTGGGCCACATCCTGGGACCGTACCTCGACTGGCATGCAAAACTAAGTGAGAGTATCAGCATTTTATGCTGTAGTGAAGGAGAGTGTCTCCTCCTCCTGGTTGAAGACTGGAACGGCAGAGTTAGCAGATGACAAAGATTTAATTTGACAATGGTAATAAAGGCATGACAGCAAACTATGTGACATAGTCTGGGCACACTCCGAGACAAAACAGAGATGTGGCCAGTCACCGTGGAAGAGACGGTAACCTCACCACGTAACCTTCTGTAGTAAACCATGAAACAGAGAACCATTTCGGATTTAGGCAATAGAGACAAGGTAGGCCCTCTGCAACTTTTGTCTCTCGGAAACATTACATGGAAGAAGAGAAAGAAACTCGGGAACGTAAGACAGATACTATGAAAATAGCATATAACGAAGATACCTTAAACCCTCCAGGGAGAGTATCTTATTGATAAAATACCCTCCAGGGAGGGTATTATCCTGATCCTTCATGTCTGAAAACCAAGAATCTTCTCTTAAGGCTTGCAACTTGGAATGGTCCTTACATATCAAGGACCTTATATGAAGCTGGGAAGTTAGACAACCTTATACAAGAACTTGAAGCAATGAAAATTGACATTGCTGGTATCAGTGAAGTCAAATGGACTAATAGAGGAAAAATAAACAGAAAGAGCCATTCAATTATATACTCATGTGGAGACAGTCAGAAATGGAGTAGCATTTTGGACTAAAAAATGAGATTGCCCAATCCTTACTTGGATTTCGACCCATAAGTGACAGGATAATTGCATTAAAAATTGCAGCTGAACCTTTTAATATTTTTATTGTCCAAATATATACACCTACTTCTGATTACCCAGATGAAGATGTAGAATGTTTCTATGAAGGCATTAAAAATGCACTTAAAAAAACGCTAAATCAAAAGACATAACTATCATTATGGGAGATCTAAATGCTTAAGTAGGCTCAGAAAAGATCTCTTCCTGCATGGGAAACCAGGCCCATAGAAATCCGGGAGGAGAAAGATTAATACAGTTCTGTGAAGAAAACAATCTAGTTATAACAAATACTTTATTCAGCCAGCCTCCTAGAAGACTTTTACAAATGGAAAAGTCCTGAAGACAGCTGAAGGAACCATACTGACTATATAATGATTAAAAAAATATTCTAGAATGACATCTTACAAGCCAAAACATACCCAGGGGCTGATATTGGATCAGATCACAACCCAGTGGTCTGACCCAATAGTCATTAAATCCTATAGTAACTAAAGCAGCAATAAAATTAAAGAAAACAATGAAACCTATAACATGGGAAAATATGATCTTAGCTCCCTTAAAAATCAAGAAATACAAGATAAATTTTTAAAGGAACTGGCACAATCCACTGCTGTTAACATTCCTGATTCCACCAAGTATCCTTACCCTAAAGATGAGATTGAGGATAGATGACAGAAATTTAAAGAGGGCATAAAAAAGGCAGTAAAAGAAACAATTCCCAAATTTGAGAAGAAGATGAGTAAACCCTGGATGAATGACAAGATACTGAAAATGATGGAGGAAAGAAAGAAATACAAAAATCATCTTGAATACAAGAACTTAAACAAGGAGATAAGGAAAGAACGTAGGATTGCAAAAGAACTATGGTTCAACACAATAATAACTTTTGGACAGATGATAAGACTATAAGATCACTGACTGACATATGTAACAAAATATATGCAACTGGACACCTGCCAAAAAGATTTTGAGCACTCGACATTCCTACCAATACCTAAAAAATCGAAGACAATCAAATGTGAAGAGTACAGAACAATCAGTCTGATCAGTCAGATAGCAAAAGTTATGTTATATATCATCCTAGCAAAAAATAAACATAAAATCAAATTGAAAATTAATGAAACACAATCTGGTTTTCAGGAAAATAAAGGAACTAGAGAGGGACTCTTCAACATTAGAACTATTATAGAAAGATATCTGGAGAAGCAGAAAGAAGTCTACTTATGTTTTACTGACTACACAAAGGCCCTTGACAATATACAACATGAATAACTAATCAAATGAATCAGAAAATTAAGAGTAGATTGTAAAGATACCAGTTTACTGATAAATCTATATCGGGAGCAAACTGCCAATAAAAATATCAGGAGAAACCTTGGAGGAATTCCCAGTAAAGAAGGGTGTCTGATAAGGCCGTGTTCTTTCTCCTATATTGTTTAACCTATATATTGAAAATATCTTCCAGCAATTAGAAGAATTTAAAGGAGTCAGCATAGGAGGCAGAAATATAAACAACTTACGATAATGCAGACAATACAGTACTACTAGCTGGAAATAAAAAAGATCTTCAAAACTTACTAGAAGAGATGCTGAAACTAAGCAAAAAATATGAACTTCATTTCAACTTCAAAAAAACCAAAACCATGCTGGTAACAAGAAAACAAAAAAAAGGGAAAATACTCAATATAAATATTAAGATCAAAGGAAATACTTTAAATCAAGTAGAGAGTTATATATATTTGGGTCAACTAATTACAGAAAAAGGAAAGTGTGATAAGGAAATATTAAGAATAATAGAAATTGCTAGATCAATCTTCATTAGCATGAAAAGCATTCTGACCTCAAGGAAATTCACACAAAAACAAGATTAGGCTGTCCAAATGTTATGTATTGTCAACACTGCTATATGGAGCAGAAATCTGGACAACATCAAAATATTGTGAAAATAAACTTGAAGCATTTGAGATGTGGATCCTCAGAAGAATTCTTAGAATGCAATGGACTGTGAAAAAAAACTAATTCAGAAATATTAGAGATGATTGGAGAAGAGTTGAAAAACATTAAGAAAAGGAAAACCACCTACCTTAGTCACATACTAAGGCATGAATCCCTAGAAAAAATATTTCTAGAAGGAATGATACAAAGAAAAAAAAAAAAAGAAGACAAAGAACAGATTGGATGGGAAATATTAAGGACTGGACTTTTTTGTCCTATGAAGAATGTAAAAGAGAAGCACAAACCGTACATGGTGGAAGCTCATGGTAGTTAAACCTCCTGGAAGGAGATGACATTAACAAGACAAGACAGAAGCTAGGTATGCGTAAAATAGCATTCTGAGTGGAAGGGAATGCCTAGTTTTTTGGATGCTGAGGAAGCCAATTGTGATAAAAAAATAATAATGAAATGGGAAAACCTAATAAGAAGGAAATATCTGACAAAAGGAATAGTGGAGAGAAGGATTGGCTGTATTATATTTGTTAACAGCAAGAATTTCTTCTGCTGGAAAACAACTGCAGTATAAATGATTCCATACAGATCATTTATTCATAAAAAATATAGAATACAGTAGATTCCAGTTAAGTGTGCCACATTGGAAATAGCATACTTTGGCCAATTAAGCAGCTTCTCCAATTAAACAATGTTGCACATCAAGAGTTGAAAAGATGTGTATACATAAGACAAAATACAAGTTTAAACAAGTTTTTCATTTGTGTAGTAAAATGACTGATCATTATTATTATAGATAAACAATTGCCTTTAAAGTATAATATTTGTTATAAAAATTATTTCATTCATATATATATATTAAACATGTATGCAGTTCTTAGCAGTTAATGACATTATGAGAATTGATCGGGTGTGACCTGTCAGTTTTTTTTTTATTGACTGCAATTAAACAAAATCAGTGCAGGTATTTAGTGTAGATATAATACCGCCTTCCTGCATGAAATTGAGTCATAATCCAGTAATAAACTTGCGAGCATCCAATGGTTCCATCTTGGGAATGTAATCCTCATCACGTTCTTTTTCTTCTAATGACTTCTAATGTTTTGTTTCAATTTCCTCCACAAAATCTTTATTTTTCATTGTAGTATTGAAGATGACCTTCAATGGATGCAAGTACTTGTGGTTCACATCTAATGGGATGTCATCTTGACTATTGGCCATATCCGGCAAATCCATGAATGAATGAATGCTTAAAACCACAGTTTTGAATGGTCTTGACGTTTATTCTTTGCCAACTATCAGCCATGAACTATTTGCTTGTAATAGATTAACTTTTGTGCTGACCTTAGCAATCATCAAGAACCAGTAAGTTTTTCTTGATTTCCATTGTAATTCCATGTCCTAACTCATAAACCAATTCTTAAAAAATTCAGATACCATTCACACATTTTTGTTCACATGATACTGAACTGGTAAATTCTCCATTATAATCTCTTAAAATTATTGATGTCTGGACCAATAACTAACAGCTTGTGTTTCTACTAGTACTTAGTTCTACTAGTTTCTACTTATTATTTCCACTAGTTCAACATATTTAAAGTGCATAACACAGTTACACAATCCATTGCTTTTAATTATCCCGAACAGTGCAGCATGATAAAATAGCCCTGTGTCATCAATATTTGCAGAGGTTATTAGCACTAAATTTTTTGAATCAAGATTACATAATTTTCCTAACACTCCATGTGAGAGAGGTTACTGGTTTTTCCAATTAAATAATATTGTGTTCCAAATAAAAGAAGCAAATTCTTGTTATATTCTTATTTTGTTTTTCCAAAACTTGTTCCAATAAAACAGCTGCCACAATCAACCAGAATTTACTGTATAATAAATTATTTTAGTTATTCTGTCATCTACCTTAAAATTGTTAAACTTGAATTCATAAAACTGCCTCAATATTTAGAAAACACAACCTCAGACTACCAGTTCGATGTCTAAGAGTAACCAAGAGTGGGATGGTTTGAAGAAATTTATGTGGTTGCTCTTGACATTTTCAAGGACATCCATAGCAATTTGCTAACTCTGCTTGTTCACTATGTATCATGGTATACAGCTCTTTCTCTTCATATTTCTTCACTCACACACAGATTTATTTCACTTTCCACCAATCACTTTTTAAAAGATATTCTCTTTCTGCATTATGCTTATTTTATAGGTATTTTCATGAGCAATGTTCTGTTGACCTGGCTACGATAATTTCTTTACTTTCTTCTGAGGGCATGGGCAACTGCTGGTTACCATTCTTTAACTCTCCAGCTTCAACTCTACTATATCAATCTTCTCTTTTCTTCCTTTCATTCTTTAAGTCTTCCTCATGCTGTTTCCTGCAACCAAAAACTATGATCCCTAACTGTTCAAGAAGAAACATATCAACAAATTCCTGAGTTCTTAATCTTTAGGCCACATATGAAACTGATGTACTATAAATTTTTAACCCTGTTGATTACTGAGAATGAGGGAAACACCTCTTAGGTTCATCTCATCCGCAACATTAAAAGATCTCAGTACATAAATTTCTCTATAATGAACATTATAATTCCCTTCCTCTAAACATTTAGACTTGCTATATACTTACCAGTTTGGTCATCCGATGTTATGTGCCCTGATGTTTCAGGTGCATTAACATTTTTGTCTTGTAATTCAAAACCATCACTTCCAATTTTTCCAACTCTATTTAAGAAAAATAATAAAAAAATAGTTAAGGGAATATTATGGTATTTTAAATAAAAAATAACTGATGTATCAGTCATTAACTAGATTAAGATATCATAACATAAAAAAAAGTGATTTCCCTACACAAACTGTCAAAAAGATAAAAAAAATCTCAGAACAAGTGGGTTATACTGCAATGTTGATGTATTTCAACTCTCCTGTGATGGGTGGTTGTTTGTGCAAAAGCAACTAAAGCAGGATGGACAAGTGTATCAAGTCTAAAATTGTATATTAAATTAAAGTTCCCAAGAAATTATATTCTTCTCTAATTCTTTATCCAAGTGTAAGAAAACCAAGTTTGTGCATGACATATCTTCACTCATGAAGATACTTCACATGCAAACTTTATTTGCTCACGCTTGGATTAAACAAGAATTTCTTGGCAACTTTAATTGAATTTATAAACAAATGAAAATTGTGTATCTATAAATTGTGCATGTTCTACACATTCTCTGGCACATGTTATGTGGATCAGCATTGTCAAGAAAGATAATTCCTCTAAAATCCAATGAAAATATGATTTTGATAGCCATATTTCACAGTAAAGTAGTAGCGATTTTTTTTTTTAATATATTCATCTCACTGAAAAGGATCTTTTAACAAAAATATACCAAAAATCATTACAGTTCTTCAGACTATCTATTAGTAGAACATTTAAGGAGAACTGCTACTGCTGATGTGATAAAAAAAATTCAAGGTCAAAGAGTGTCAGATCTGATTACAGTGACATAGAGGGTTTCAGGTAAAGGTGTGATGGTTCGTGGCAGTGATCATACTGTATTAACTTGTGAAGTGGCATCGTTTATGAATGTTCCATTCAGAAAAGATCACATGCTGAACTACAAAGTGGAAATTATGACCAACTCACAAGTATACTAGGCTGTCCAGGTATAGGTTGCTACATAGGAAATGCCGAAGTAACCCATGTCTGATAATTATATGAATCTGCAGCCAGCGTTTTTTTTTCTTTTTTTTCTGGAAAGCAAAATTCCATCCAACTATGTGTAAGACTGGCTGATTCAACTTGAGTTGAAAAGCCTTATCAAGAGAAGATTTAAAACTTAGTCTTTCAAACTGTCATTCTTCAGAATGTACTATGGAGGTGTGTTTTTAAAAAAGAAGAATATAATTCAGAAGAGATGTCATTGATGACAGGGTCATTACTTCAAGTTTTTCTGGGGCAAAAATCAAAAATATAAACACAATTGAAAACAGAAAAGAAAAGAGATGATAATTCTAGTAGGTATGAATGATTTATACTAGCAACAAATTCAATATGAAAGGATTCCTAGAAGGAACGAAGAGTAAAAATTGTTAACATGTTACCATAACATCAAAGCAGTGAATTAAGAAGGGCTACGATGATACATGATTTGATGATAAGGCTTCATAAAAAATGGTTGCGAGTTTTTGTATGTGTGGAGTGAGTAAGGAAAGAATAAACCTTTACAGGGACAGCCTGCACTTTAATGCATTTGGTATCAGGAGTATGGAGAAATTATTAAATGGTATGATATCTAATACAGTCAGAGAAACCAGGAGTATCCAAAAAAAAAAAAAAAAATGTGAAGATAACTTATTTTATATACACATAAATGTGAGGAGTATCAGAAACAAAGAGATACAGTTTGTTACCTTGGCAAATATGTTGGGGCCCACAAATTGTAAGCATTAGTGAGACATGGCTATCAGTGGTAGATATACTAAATTATAGTGTGTAAAGGGTACAGTATTTTTTAAGAGGGATAGATGAAATAGAAGAGAAATGTGCTGTGATGATATTGGACACTTTGAATCTAGCTAGTGGAAAGCTATGAATGTAATACTATTAACAATTTTCCATGTGTCAGTGAGTTTGAAGCCACCTGGTGAGAGATGGAGTCTAACAAGATCAAATCCAGTGGGGTGCTGTTACAGACCTAGTGGATCAGTTGCAGGTGATGATGAAATGCACTAGGCTGTCCCAGCCCAGTACAGATTGCTACACGGGAAAGATGTTGGGAGTGCACAGGAAGCTATTAAAAATACTTAAATGAAGAAGGGGTCTGAGAGTTTGAAGAATAAATAGAGTAGGAGTGAAACAGACAAGCAATCTTATTCAGCAAGAGATTCTTAAGAAAAAGATTATGTGAAAGGTATAATATATGCATAAAGATGAAATTTATGAAAATTATAAGGCACAGGATAAAAGAGTTACAATAATGTATAAAGAGCTAAATCCTAAAAGGTAAGGCTGCTTCAAGTTAATCATGCATGTAGACCACTTAAAATCAAAGTATTATAATGATTGAATTAGAGAGACCACTTTCTACATGGATTGAGGATCGTAATAAAAAATGGATCCTGCTAAGCACTGACCTTATTAAATCAAAAGCATTAAGACTCTTTGCAACCTTGAAAGAAAGGGCTATGAATAATGGAAAAGAAGAAATCCATGCTAGTATTGGATGGTTTGAGCATTTCAAAAAGAGAAATAGCTTACATAATGTTCTAATCACAGGTGAAGCTGCAAGTGCAGATAAAGAGGTGGCTACAAATTATCTAGAGATTTTCAAGAAAATTGTGGAAGAAGGGGGCTATTGTGACCAAGAAATATTTAATGTCGATGAAATTTTTTTTTTTTTTTTTTTTTGGAAGCAGATGCCTTCCAACAAGACTTTTCTGGCCAAATCAGAGAAATCTCAGCCCAGTTATAAAGTCGCAGTGTCGAATGAAATTACTGCTAAAATATGCAATCCGCTTGGAAGCACATTCTTCCACATCATGCAAATGATTTTAGAGGCTTTTCAAATGAGTCTAAGTTAATTAAATCTCATTCTGAGAAATTGAGTGATTCTGACCTGCTAAATTTAGATGCATAGCAGGAAGAAGAATATGAAGAAAATTTAATCACTGACAAGCCAAGAGATTTCACAGAAACAATTTGAAAACTTTTTAAGCAGCAATTTTTAACTTGGAAGCTGATCCTGATAAAGAGAGAAGCAGTAAAATTTGCAGAAGTAGTAGAAGAGGCAACAGGGCCATACTGTCAGTTGTATGAAAAAAAAAGAAACAGAATGCCTGCCAAACTACATTAGTTCAATTCTTTGTCAAGAAGTAGAATAAAAAATTTATACTCTGAATATGTTTTGTCTTTCAGCTTCATGGTTTTTCCTTTAACTAGGCCCTGAGATATACCCTAATTCTTTTATAAAAAAAAAAATTAAGGGCCAAAAAAGAAATTTGAGGAACGAATTATACTTTTCCCCATAGTTATTATATTTGATTAGTGTGTTTTTGATTAATGCACCTGTTTTAAAGAACACATTAGACTCATTAATCGAACAATTGCTGTACCTGTAAAATGATTTAAATAGGCTGGAATTGTGGACATGTGAAAACAGCAGTCAGTTCAACTCTTTAAATGTCAAGTTATGCTTTGGTGCAAAGAGATAAACAATTGTGAATTATAGTGGTGGAATTATGCTATGCTAGAAGAAGCTGACCAAGCTAGGGATCTTGGAAGTTACATTTTAGATAGGAAGTATAGGAAGTTGAAGTTCAAGATGGTATTAGCAAAAACTGCAAATACAACTCAGAGGATAATTGCAATGCTGAAATGAACCTGACAATTAAGGATAATTAAGTCATATTGCCTCTTTACAAGGTTTCAATACGACCTCACTTCTGCTACTGTGCACAGGTCAGATCTCAGGGTTTTCACAGTGAAGTTGATGCAGTAGAGAGAGAGAGAGAGACAGTGCAAAGGGAATGTTAAAGATGATATCAGAATTGTGAAAGACAGATAATAAAGAAAGCACATGACACTGGACTAAACAAACAAAAAATGCAATCAAGAACGGAATGAGAGCCAGATTCTTTTCATAAAATGCATGATGATGAATGGTGTGTAATTGGAAGGAATTGCCTTTGGAAGTGGTGAGCATACATAACATGAATGAATTCAAGAAAAAAGTATAACAGCTGGTGCAGGTAATATGTGATCTCCCTTGATGAATCTCTGACTCCCTGGAGATGACTCTTAATATTGATCGGTAGGTAATAATTACCTACTAATCATTCCCAGCAAGGTGGTGAGTGTGACATGACATGATGTGGGAGGGAGTCCAGTGGGCAAAATTTTAGCTTAAACTTTTCCCCAGAAGAAAACAGATTAAGTCAGTAATGAAATGGATGAGCAGCAATTAGGTCAACAGTATAAGAAAGTATGCAGAAGATGCAGACTTTTCATTCCTGCAGAAGAGTGACAACACAACAAGGAAAAAAGAAAAAACTGCATCGCATGAGAAGAAAAACAGTAATGGTGAAGAAATCTAGCACAAATCTGCTATATGGCAAGCAAGAGTTTGCTATGGAAGTATGATATATGATGTTGACAAAGTGACTAGCACAGAAGATGTACTGAAATTATTATTTTATATAATATTATTAATATTATTATTAAGAGAGACCTCCAAGGAGTCAGAGACTCATTGAGAGAGGCCACACACTACAAACACCGGCTAATTCAATACTTATTCTTGAATTCATTCACACCGCTTGCACTCAATACATCTAATGGCAATCCATTCAATCACGCACCACCACAGAGAAAAATCTAGCCCTCACCCCTTTCTCAGCTGCCTTCATTCTCACCTTCCAAGGATGCACTCTTGTCCTTTCCAAACTCTACATAAATTGAAAAATTCCATCAGTTGAAATCCTCTTTGATCCTTTCAGAAGTTCGTAAGTCTCAATTATATCACCGCTCTTTCTCCTGTTTGCTAGTGTCTGCAGTCTACAAATTCTCAATCTGTCTTCATAATCAGTATTCCACAATCCTGATATCATTTTTAACACTCTCCTTTGTACTCTCTAATATATCAGAATCACAACAGAAACCAAGAGACCAGACCTGCACACAATAGTCCAAGTGAGGTCTTATCAAGGCCTTGTAAAGAGGCAAAATGACATCCTTATCTTTACATGTGAACATTTCAGCATTGCAATTATATTTTGAGTTGCATTTGCAATCTTTGCCAGATGGCCCCTGAACTTCAACTTCCTATCTATTAACACTCCAAGATCCCTAGCCTCAGTTTCTTCTAGCCTAATCCCACCAGTATAATACAACACTGGATAACTAATCACACTAAAGTGAATGATTTTACTGACATTGAACTGAAATTTGTCTTTACTGACATTGAACAGACACTCATTTTCCCATGCCCACAATTCCAGCCTATTCAATTCATTCTGCAAGTATTGCATATCAGCAGCATTCCTGATTACCCTACCTATCTTTTCATCATCAGCAAATATGTCGCTTGTCAAATCTTTCCCAATATCATTAATGTACAAGTTCAATAACAGTGGACCAAGCACTGATCCTTGTTGTACACCATTTGTTACCTTAAATCTTGCAGACTCACATCCCCCTATACCACTTTTTAATCCATTCTCTGTCCGTGCTGTTAGTCTAGTGGCTTTGTGTTTCGCAACCATATGCCTGGGGAAGGAGTGTCCTAGGTTCGATTCTGGGAGATGACGTGAGGAGCTTAAGGATCTTCCTCAGCGATAGCCAAGTTAGCTGGTCTTGGGCATGGACAAGCAGGGTTTTTTCTGCTGGTCTATCTGGGGTTTTTCATCCTGCAAGCAAGCAAACCGTCTTCTGAACACACGGATTATAGCCAGGAATATTGACCCAGCCATAGGCCTGATTCGTCAGCCTATGCCAGTTCCGAAGTGCTGATAAAATTTAAGGGGGACTCAGATGGTGCTGTACTTCCCTGTAAAAAAAAAAAAAAGGGGTGGGTGGGGGAAGTACTATACAATCACAAGGAAAGGATCCATTCATTCTCTTATCCATGCTAATATTCTATAAAACCCATTTTCTCCAAATTATGCAACAGTCTATCATGCTATATTTACTGTCAAAAGCCTTAGCAAAATCCAAAAGTATCATGGCATATCCATTCCCCTTGTCTAGTTCAATGGTAACATTGTTATAGAATGTGAGCAAGTTGCTAAAACATGACCTTTCCTTAGTAAACTCATGTTGTTCATTGTAAAGTAGAGATTCACTGTCAACCGATTTCTGAATGCGAGCCCTAACAAAATTTTCCAAAATCTTCATCACCACTCCTGAAATACTAATTGGTCGATACTTGGATACATCAGTGTTTGCACCACCCTTGTGCAATGGAATTACCATACATCCCTTCCATTCCTACAGAATCTTCCCTGTTCTAAAACTCATATTAAACAGTCTGGTCAAAGGAATGGCCAGTTCAGCTGAATACTCTTTTAGCACACATGCTGATATCCCATCAGCCCCTATTGCTGAATATTCAAAAATTCAGTTTGTGCAACAGCTCTAATACTTCGTCCTCATACACCTGCATTTCTTCATCTAGTGAAGAGGTAGCAGTGAGCTCAATGTTGTGTACCCAGGTTGATAGCTTTTAGCAAAATGGACATTCATTAAGTGAACAACCTCTTCTGCATCTGTAACCCTTATGCCATCTGGATTTAGAAGAGTTATTCTTTCATATTCATTCTTTCTTTTACTTGCAGCATACCGATAGAATTCTCGAGAGTTGTCTTTAGCACGCAGAACCAGTTTCTTTTCATACTCAGACTTTGCTTTCCATACAACAGTTGACTATTCTAGACTGCTGTTTATAATATTCATAATGGATGTCATCCTTATGCACACAGTATTCCTTCCACATCGTCCTTTTTCTTATGAATCTCTTGCTTAATAAGATTACACATCCACTTGACTCCTACCTATTTATTCTCCGAACTCTCGGGACACATTTTGATATTGCATCATTTAAGTATTGTTTATATGCTTCCCATGCACTGTCGATATTTTTTCCATTCAGCAACTGATCCCATTCCACTGAACTCAGCATACTCCTCAGTGGGTCATAATTTTCTGCTCTGTAGTTCAGCATGTAACCTTTTCTGAATGGAACACTTATAAACTTAGTCACTTCCTATGTGAGTACTCCATGATCACTGTCACCAACTGGAGGCAAAATAGTTACATCTTTAACTGAAACGCCCTCTGACACTAAAATCAAATCTAGCACTCTTCGCCCTCGAGTTCCTTCTGTCAAGTGCTGCTTGAGGAAGTTGTCCAGCAACAGCTCAATAAATGCATTTTCATTCTTCTCATGAGATTCTACTGCTACCCAATCAATATTTGGATAATTAAAGTCTCCCATTATGATTAATCTTTTCACGCTCGTTTTTTCTATTTGGTGATGTATTTCTTTTTCACTAGCAACCGATCCACTAGATCTTTAACAACACCCCACTATGTAACTGATCCTGTTAGATTCCCTCACAACAGATGGCTTCAAAATCACTGTCACATGACATACTGTTAGTAGTAGTAGTAGTAGTACTACTACTACAATCATAGGTTTCAACTCTAACTGGATTCAAGTCATCTGATATCATTAGCAGCACGCCTTCTCCTCTCTATCCTTCCTAAAAATATTGTACCCTTGACACCTGATACCAGTTAGCAGGTCTGATAGCCAGGTCTCACTAATACCTACAATCTAAGATCACAACATATTGATTAAGGCAATATACACATGCATATATATATATATATATATATATATATATATCCTAAACACGAGAGGTACAAGAACCTATAAGCACATCAGTGCTGTGTGTGAGGTGCAGGTGATGGTTGAGAAAGAATAAACCTATTGACATTCTTCTTAAAGAGCTGTAGGCTGAAATTGTTGAAAAAACATCATGAGAAAGACTGTTCCAGAGGACAGAAGTAGATGGAATAAAGGAAGAAGAAGAGAAGCTGGTTCAATGAGTTTGCAGTAGTATTATAAAGAGATGTTGGACATCAGCTGCTCTTATTCTACCAGGCCTAATGGCAAGTGAAGGAATGGTATTTGCCAATTCACTGGAGCAGCAACCATGGAAGTACCTGTAGAAGAGGCTCAGAGCTGAAACACTGCATATGTGAGATAGAAATTGAAGTAAGCCTGTAAGGGAAAGGTTATCTCTGAGCCAAATTGCTCTTCTCTGGACAGCATCAAGAATTTTTAAGGAACTTTAGATGCACCACCCCAAATATGTTACAGTATTCTAAGGATAATTTTCTCCATTATTTTGTAGAGGACTGAGGTGATGGCAACTGGTTTTTTTGGGGGGAGATTTATATAGGATTATGTAATATAGGATTTATATAGGATTAGTAGCTGTGTGGGTGAAAAATAGCTTCTTGAGCAAAAAGTAATGATTAGTTTTTTTAGAAGGCTGGGGAAGCTATTGATGTGATGTGTTTATGCTTGCAAGAGAAAAGGCAGGATTGCATTTTGGTTGCATTTGAAGGTAACTAAGTTATTCTAAAGTAACTAAGAAGAACTGAATATCCACACAAGAGAATGGCACAATATTTTGGACACATATGTAGAAGGGAAGGCAACTGCCTGGGAAAAATAATCATCCGGGGTAAACTGTGTGGGAAAAGAAAAAGAGGAATCCCCCCCCCCCCTCAAGTGGATTGACCAAATATCAAGAATCACTGGACTTCAACAAGCAATAAGAGAAACACAGGGGAGAAAGAAATGGTGATGCATCATCAGGAAAGTCACAAGTCCTCAGAAATGAGTAGATCCGAGAGGGAGAGAGAAGTTATCCTTGCTCTACTGAAGTATCATATGAAGATCAGTGTTTAAGACAGTGGTTGCAGATGATCTTGATGTAAGGAATGTCTGAGAACTACATGGTTTTTCAAAGAAGATGGAGGAGTGGAGAATTATATCATTGGCAAAGCTATGGATAAGATTTGTAGTGACTGAGAGTAGGCCATTTATGTATAAGTGAAAGACAATAAATGGGAGATTGGAACCCAGAGGTATTCCTGTATTGTGGCAATGCTTGAAGAGAAGGTGCCTCCACCATGACATGCAGTAAATGACCAGAGAGAAAGCTGTCTATTCAGTTACAGAGGGTGCCAGGTGGACCAAAGGAAGGCAATTTGCAAAGCAGGCCTTGACATTAAACACAGTTGAAAGCCTTGGAAATGTCGAGAGCAACAGCCCAAGTCTCTCTCCGAACCTTTCCATGGTATGTGTCCAGCGATGAGTTATGTAGGCTAAGATATCAGTCATGAATCTGGATTGGTGGAATCCACACAGGTGGTTGCTGATTAACTGGTGAGTTTCTAGGTAGTGTAGAAGTCAAATATTGATAATTTTCTCCATTATTTTGGAGTAGACTGAGGTGATGGCAACTGTTTTTTTTTTCCTCCCTTTTTTGGAATGGGTTGGATATATGTTAGTTTCCATGAGATGAGATAGTTGCCAGCTGAGTATAGAAGACTGAAGAGATGATAGAGGACAGCAAAAATGTTTGAGTACAGTAGGAGAAATGCTATCGGGACCAGATGACTTTATAGTGTTCGGGTTGTTTAATATTCTTCTTCTGTCTTTCTGCCTAAAGGCCATAGGAGGTACATGACACAGTTGCTGGTATGGATGGAGGTGATCTGCCTTCATTGTCCATGCAGGAGTTAGAGGAAAAGAGTGATGCTAGGAGAACTTTTTCTTTGGGTATAACAGTGGCATAAGCCACCTGTGGGAAGCTGAGTTTTTTTTCTTCAAATGCCTTCATACATCTTCTGTTGAACTAGGGCTTGGAAAGTGGATGGGAAATTTGGATGGAATGAGAGATTAATGCCTTTATACCACTAAGGATGACTTCTGTGACATGCTCAGTTCAGGTATCTGGCAGTAGAGCAGAAACAATAGTCATGCTATGGGAAAGAAGAGTAGCAGCTCCAGAGATCATTCCACTTTGTAGTGCCAGAGGACACAAGATTGGGTGTGGTCAGGAGAGAGGCATTTTGTGAGACTGTAAACTTGCACTCGATTGTGGTCTAGGTTGCTGAGAGGAGAGGTAACATCTATAGTAGGGTCTGGAAACAGAACTAGTTAAAAAAAGATCAAGGGTATTTGGAGAGTGGAGGGGATTATCTGGAATTCAAGTAGGTAGCTGCACAATTTGCATAGATCTTTGTTTATAGCAAAAACTTCCACATCACCTCGCACAGCTTGACCTGTAGTGTTGGAGAAAGGGAGCCAGATGGAATTGTGGACATTCAGGTCACCTAGGACAATGATGACTTTGCTGTATGGATATCTTGATTGCAGATAGTCAAGCTTCATGGAGAGGAAGATGAATAGGTCATTGTGGTTTTCAGAGTTTGGAGACCAGTAAATGCAGCAAATGAATGTTACTAAGTCGGGCCATGAAAACTTCTGCGAGAGGAGGTCAAAAGCAGAGAATTCTAAATTTGGCATTCTCTCGCAGGCAATGTTAGAATGTATAAAGGCATAGGTGCCACCTTTGTGGCGAAATGAATCATGAAGAGTATAATTTAGACACAAAGTGAACTGTGGTTGATGTAGTTTAAGGATGTAGCTGTAATTTGAGTTTCTATTAAGAGAAGGAGATCTGGTTTGGATGACTGTGAGTGGTGATGGATATCATTTATGCTGGAATTTATGCCACTGGTAGTATTTGTGAAGTGGATGTGGAAATGATTTTTTTGGTAGGGATATATAATACTGTGATGGGTTGAATTGTTTGGATGGACTGGTTGTTGGAGATTTATTATGTTCACAGTGTTACCATCACTGTGTTTCATTTTTTATTTCTGGTTTGCTATTAGATGAAAGGAAAGAGTAGGGACATGCAGAGGTGGAAGATACTCATGAACATGACACCTATACAGAGAGCAACCAGTCTCATTCTGTGGGCTCAGCAGTGCCTCCCACGCACCACTACTCAGACTCCCTCAACCAGGCATGACCTGGCAGAATGCATGGCAGCAGGATTATACAACAGTTAACTGGGAAATCTCCTGATTCATTACTAACCAGTTTAGGGCCATATACTATCTGGCAGCTGGTTTGCATTACCACTGTTTTAAATGCTGTGACCCTTGAAATGGAGAAGGAATCTGAATCTCTATGTATGTTAGTCATGCCTTTGAAGGATATCACTCACACTACATGGAGAAGTGGGGTGGGTGGGTGGAGGCCAAACATAGCATTTGTCACTTCACACCCCAAATAACAGGGTGGTGGTGCTTCACTGGGAAATGAAGGTCATCTACCACCTAGTGGTCTGGTTGGTATTTCCTCTAACTAGGAAGATATCCTTTTGCAGTGGGAATGCTCTTTGCAAACACCAAAGCCTCTTTTTTGGTAATAGGCCACACCACAAAAGTGAAATGTGGGTGAAATGAGAGCCCTGAGGAACACCAGTGTTAATGGGAAAATCTGAAGAGTGAACGGCATGCTCCATTGCACACAGGGATTGATCTGAGAGGAAACTGGCAATCAAATTACATAAGGATGAAGGCAGTTCAAATGATAGTAACTTATTGAGAAGCCCTTGATGCCAGACCCTATCAAAAGCCTTGGAGATATCAAGAGTAACAGCAATTTTCTCCAAATCTTTCTATGGAATGAGTCCAGAGATGTATGATGCAGACTAGATTTCCTGTGAATTTAGATTGGCAAAATCCATACCAGTGGTCACTAATTAGATGGCAGTTTTCGAAGTGTTGAAGAAGCCGAATGTTGATAACATTCTCCATTATTTAGGAAAAAATTGGGGTGAGAACAATAGGTAGGCTGACCATGTTTCCTTGAGACAAAAATGAGACATTGGGATGGCAAAAATGAATACAGAATATGTAATATCAAAATTGTATACAAATTATTACAGATTATCTGTATACAGATAATTGAATACAGAATATTACATATTCTGTATTCATGTAAAAGTAAGACGATAAACATAGTTTCATTACATAAACATATTGAGCATTATTCTTCAGTGACAGAACCCATACAAAAATTTAGGTAGATGTAGAGGGGGGGACTGTATTTCACCACAATGATACCATGAATATTTCTCCGATGAAGTGATCTTACGCAGCAAATTTCAGTCTTTCAACACCTTATCATACTCCATGACACAATTTTGTCTTACAACTAACATAGCATTGTCTCAACACTTAATCTATATTTTTCCTTTGACCAAATACTGTTCATAAAAGAAAACATTCTCTCAACAGGTGCTGCACTTCCTGGAAGACAAAGAATAAACTCTACAATGTTACAAAAGTCTTGAAAGTCTAGGCATTTCTCATTTGAGAAAAAATCTGTACCCATCTATCAGATACAGGAATGTTTTCTTTATTCCATGTATCCAACAGCCTCATAATTGTAGGTTTTATGAGGGTCCACTGATCGAATACACGAGTTTCTTCTGTTTCTGTACATGTGATAAGTTCCTTATTCAAGCTGTCCTGTACTTCTTTCCATTCAGGTGTCTTCCTTAATAGCAACCACTTTAACTTCTTAGTGTTTCCTGAACTGCACTTCCACTTGCTGACATATTCTAAGCTTGTTTCATAGAAATTCTCAACTGTAGCAAGAAAACTTGGCCTCATTAATTTCTCCTGAATTTACTAACATTTTCAATTTTTTTTTTGACATCAATAGTTACAAATACTGCACATTTTCTGGACTCTAAATTGTTTACAAGATTTTTAATGTTCATGGCTACTTCTGTAGCTGAAATATTATCTTTTTCAATTAAGTAAATGTATGTTTGGAAAGCAGACACTTGATCTCTTGCAAATGACGACCATAATTTCAAACAGGGATCTTCAAACAATTTTAGCAACATAACGTTCTTCTTGAGAAAGAAAATAATAAACAAAGGCCATCAAACATCCTTATAATTCTGTCAATTAATGGACCCAAGGACAAAAATCTTGTATTTCCATGTTCTAACAATTTAGCATAATTGTTTCCTACAAAGTCACAAAATTTTTTCAGTTCTTCAATGCTGACTGTGTATATATACATTGAAGTATTTGTATACTTTCTCTGCAAAACATTCAGTATCAATTGGTAAACAGTAAACAGCACACTGGAAACAATTGTGTATAATGTGTGCCCCACAACCAATACTGATAATCTGCCTCTTCAATTCAGTTTCAAGTTTTTGTCACGTCTTTTGCAACTACCAAAATTGGCGTTCATGTTATTGGCACAGCAGCGATTGTATTCCCATAAGCTTTCTGGTCAAACTTCGCTGAAACTTTTATAGTTTCTGTATTCAGCTTTGAAATAATGTTGGATTTAACATCCACTTAATTTATATAATTTTGCATTGCCAAGTCTTTTTGGCTCTTTATTTTAGCAATAATTTTGTTTTGTAGGCAAATTTGTCACTTATCCTTCAACATAGCACACTGTAGGTCGAATGTTTCACCAGGTAAGGAAATAAGGCATAGAATTTTGTCTTAAACACCACAATTTGCCAAAAAGTACTGCACAACGACTAGAAATTTTTCATATCTTTTTTGTTTGATGCACCTAAACTGACTAATGCTTTTTGTTTTATTCATCTCCTCTGTTACTTTGCCCACTGTGTATAGTGATAAAACATTGGTAATTATTGATTCTGATTTGGTACATGCTGAAGAAAGTTTTGTTTAATAAATTTTCTTTGTCAATGTCGACAAGCAGTCATTTGCACGAAAACTTCAGCCGTGATGCACAGTATGATAAGAAACAAGAGCTTCACTTGCTGTAATTTTATCACTTTCGCTATCACCATCACATCTCACCATAAAGGAGCCAATATTTTTAACTGAAACCAGTCTTTTAGAATCCTTATGTTTCTAGCTATGTAGATGTTAGTTGATGTTGCTTTTGCCTCCATAAGCAATGAACAAATGGACATTACAATGTTGGCATTGTAATGTCCACTTTTGTTCCATTACTACACAGCTTGTCCAGTTTGATAAATTTGAATTCTTTCTGCAGATTGTCATTAAAACTGCAATTTTGCCTCTTTGACATTGCAATAATAGACTTAATGCTTTAAAAAATAAGACTTAAAAATTTTAAAAATATGAAATTTAAGAAACCTGCACTGAATAACAAAACCAACGGTTAGCATACAGACAAAACAAAAACTAATGCTACAGCAAAACAGACACCACGCCCGAGACATGCAAGCGTCGCCAATATGTATTTTTTATTTTCTCTGACTAAATCACTGCAAATATCGCTATTTAGTATCAAACAATGTGACTCCATGGTTATACTATTATTATTATTGTTACGGGTATCTCGATGGAGTCAGTAGACTCATTGCGGGAGACCCAAACTATCAAAACAATACCTATCATATCTCTTCTTGAATTCACTTACAGAAGAACTCACAACTGAGTACGGCAACGTATTCCACTCATTCACCACCCTCCAGGTGAAAAACCTTGTTCTCACACCCTTGATAACCACACTTTTCCTTAATTTCCAGGTATGACCTCTTGTTTTTCCATCACTATGACACAGCTGAAACATTTCCCCTGCATCAATCTTATAAAACATTTCAGTAATTTAAATATTTTTATCATGTCCCCTCTTCTCTGCCTATCAACCATCCTCTGCAATCTATCAATGTAGAGAGCATTTTTTATATCACTCACCAACTTAGTCACTCTCCTCTGAACCCTCTCCACAACCTCATCTCCAAGGAATCCAGGTGACCAGACCTAAGCACAGTAATCCAAATGTGGAAATATCAACCCTTTATAAAAAGGGAATAATAACCTCTTTATCTCTGGATGTTAGTGTGTTCCTCAATAACCAAGTAATCCTATGTGCAATCTTGGACACCTTAGCAATGTGTCCCCTGAACTTCATCTCTCTATCCACCAACACCGTCCCCCCAAGTCTCATCAATCTCTTGGAGTACCATTCCATCAATGTAGTACATAATTGGTAATCTTTTAATCCCAAAATGCATAACTTTACACTTTTCCATATTAAACTGACATCCATTACCTTTTGCCAGCTTATTTAATCATCCTGCAAACTCTCAACATCAGCTTGATTTTTCATTGCACTACCCAACTTTGCATCATCAGCAAACAACTGAATATCTCCCTTTAAGCCATTTCCTATATCATTTATATACAAATTAAACAACAATGGCCCAAGCACAGAGCCCTGAGGCACACCACTGGTCACCTGCCTCATCCTGGACTCTGCTCCTCCATACACCACCTTCTGGTATCTCTCTCCCTGAGCCATTCTCCTATCCATATCACCAGTTTAGACTCCATCCCCATCTGCTCCAATTTGCACAACAGTATTCCATGGGGTATCCTGTCAAAAGCCTTAGCAAAATCCAGAAGTACCACTGTGCAGGCATTTCCTTTGTCCAACTCAGATGTCATTCTATTATAAAAAAGTTAATAAATTGCTAAGGCAGGATCGACCTTTAACAAAACCATGTTGGTCCCTATAGAGTATCATATCCTATTCCACCCATTCTTGAACTTTGTATTTAACCAACTTTTCCAATACTTTTACCAACACTCCCGAGATGGTGATTGGTCCGTAATTAACTACTGGAGTTTTAGAGCCACCTTTATGCAAAGGAACTACTTTGCCTTCCTTCCACTCCCTAGGGACCACACCAAAGTTCAAACTTAAGTTAAATAACCAAGTAAGAGGCGTTGACAATTCCTTTGCACATTCATGCAACACCCGAGCTGATATTCCATCTAAATTCTGCAATATACTAAGTACTTTTGATTTCTTAACTTCAATTCTCACATTAGTTATTATTACAGGTACAGAGATATCCTCACTTGGATGATAGACTTTTGAAAAGTGATCACTCAGTAACTCAACTATAACATCTGAATTTTTCACCTCAATACCATCAGCACCGACTAAAGTTATCCTTCCGAAGTCATTCTTCCTTTTACTTGCCACATAGTGGAGGAACTCTTTGGGATTACCTTTGATCTCCTTGGCTAAAGTCTTCTCATAATCTGATTTGGCTTTTCTTACTATACTGGTAACCTTCCTAGCTTGAGCCTTGTACTGCTCATGGGTGTACTGATTGCCTTTCTCCTTAACATTTTCTTTTTTTTTGCAGAACAAACTTGATACCACTACTCATCCATCTACCACCTACCTTGTTTGTCTTCCTGACCATGGGGACACAATCTGATATTGCCTTCCTCAGATACCTGCTGATTTTACCCCATGCACTGCTAAAATCTTTCCCGCTGCAATATGTTCTGCCTGGAACGGCTGTAAGCTCACTCTGAAGCTTGTTATAATTGCCTAACCTGTAGTTCCATATATACCCTTTCTTAAGAGAGAAATTCACAAATTTTGCAACCTCCCAAGTCAATACCACATGATTGCTCTCACCAATTGGAGGTAACGAGGACACCTTACTTATGCATGTGTCCTCTGAGCCAAAGACCAGGTCCAACACTCTCACACCACGAGTTCCTTCAGTTATGTGCTGTTTCAAGTAATTATCTCTTAGAAGGTGTACGAATTCCATTTCATTTTTGCCACATGATATTTCCTCCTTCCAATTGATATCACCATAATTAAAATCCCCCATAATAATCACTAACCCTGCACTCATTGCAGTAATTTGCTGATGCATGAATTCAATATCACCTCCTGGCCTATGGCAGCAACCAACTGTATATTTGGTTGCATTGGTCACTATTTCACACCAGACTGCCTCAAATGAACTATCATTCACATGTCTATCATCTTGATATATACTACTTTCTTATACTACTTATACAAATTACTGGTATCCATGATATTAACATATGATTATAGGTTATGAATAATAATTTACGATTAACCAATATTAAAGGTATATTTATAGTTTTTTTTTTTTTTTTTTTTTTTAATGGGACAAAATTGATCTTTTTATTAAAACAACGCGATGGCCGGGAAATATGAAAAAATGGTACTGTCCCTTTCAAAATGGTATGTATGGTCAACCTAGCAATAGATAAATAGCTTGATGGTAGACATTTATCACTTTTCGGAGAAATAGCTGTAGGTTGACTTGCTTCCATGGGTGCATGCCTGATGAGTACAAAGGAAGAAAGAATCTTTCATGATTGACCAATATTAAAGGTACATTTATAGTTTTTATTAAAATAAAATGGGAACATTTTTATTACTTTTTTTTATTATTTTTATGGTTATTTTGTATGGCAAAATGCTTTCTACCTACAAAATGAAGGCACAGCCATGGGCTCGCCATTATCCTGCCCCTATTGCTAACTTTTAGATGGAACATTTCGAGCAACATGCTCTAGATACCTCTCCTTTAAAACCCAGTGATTCGCATGGGAAGAAGGCAAACTCAGATTATGGGAAGAAATAGCTGAGTAGGCGAGAGGAAATCTCAGAGGTTTTTTTCATTACGTGGCAAATAGGAGGAAGAATGACTATGGAAGGATAACTTAAACGAGCTGATGATTGTTGGATGACATAAGCAGACAAAATATCAAAATATGTGAGTTAAGAAGCATCTACTTTGCAAGGATCTATCATAAAAATGAGGATGTTGCTGTGATACATGTGAGAACAGACATTGATGAATTAGAAGTACTTTATACATTCCAAAATCTCAATGCAATGTGGAATTAGATAGGATATGCTAGCGTTTTACAAGAATGTGAATGGGGGATCTAAGACTTTGATAGAAAATTACAGAACTATCTGAATCTCCAAAGTCTGGCTTAGATACGTTGACGATGTTTTCACGATCTGGCCCCATGGCTGCCAGACACTAGACACTTTCCATGGCCACCTAAATAAACACAAACAGTTCACAATTAAGATTGAAAAACAGCACACACGTCTGTTTCTAAATACACTTGTGACACGTCTTCCTTCTGGCAGTCATTCCTTCACTGTTTACCAGAAACTGACACATACAGGCCAATATATACACAAACTCCTACCACCACCCAACACAAAAACTAGGTGTCATTAATACCCTAAAAAACAGGACTTTGAAGATCTACTCCAATGCCAATGAACAGGCGCTGAAAGCCGAATTTGAAGTTATCACCAGTACTTTTCTAAAAAATGGTTACAGCCAAAACACTATTAACAAAATTCTCTACAAGACCTCAACAAAAAACAAAGATAAACCAGACTACAATAAAAATATAACCTGTTTAAGTTAAGGGATATTACATCCCATATCGTTTCTTAGCCGAATAAGAAACTCAAAGAGTTTCATGCCGAATATAGGAGAAACTATATAAAGTTCGGCGATTCCAAGCATAAGCAAATACCTGGATACGCAGCAACTGACCCTTAAGGTAGTGCAAGCTGAGGCAACTCATGTCAAAGGTGGAGCAAGCTCCGATCACTATTCTTGATATTTACCCATAATGTGAACTTATGCTCCTAGGAGCTGTATTACTGTTCTACATTATGAGAGAAGGTCACTACCCAGACCGGTTTCAACCTTTATTGATGTCTCATCAGTGAGTAGGTAGACCTAGTTAATATCAAGTTTGTAGCGAACAGAACTTGCAACCCTTCTATGAGTATTGCCAAGAGGTGTCCTAATAAATTATTAGATATATGAAGAGCCAAAGGCTTCAATTCGGCAACATATGACATGTTTAATCTCTTATTCGGCTAAGAAACGATATGGGATGTAATATCCCTTAACTTAAACATGTCATATGTCGCCGAATTGAAGCCTTTGGCTCTTCATATATCTAATAATTTATTAGGACACCTCTCAGCAATACTCATAGAAGGGTTGTAAGTTCTGTTCGCTACAAACTTGATATTAACTAGGTCTACCTACTCACTGATGAGACCTCAATAAAGGTTGAAACCGATCTGGGTAGTGACCTTCTCTCATAATCTCATAATGTAGAACAGTAATACAGCTCCTAGGAGCTAAGTTCACATTATGGGTGAATATCAAGAATAGTGATCGGAACTTGCTCCACCTTTGACATGAGTTGCCTCAGCTTGCACTACCTTAAGGGTCAGTTGCTGCGAATCCAGGTATTTGCTTACGCTTGGAATCACCAAACTTTATATATAGTTTCTACTATATTCGGCATGAAACTCTTTGAGTTTCTTATTCGGCTAAGAAACGATATGGGATGTAATATCCCTTAACTTAAACATGTCATATGTTGCCGAATTGAAGCCTTTGGCTCTTCATATATCTAAAAATATAACCATTCCTTACATTAAAGGGACATCAGATAAACAGAATACTACAGAAATACAACCTCAAAGCCACCTTTAAACCTCCTGCATAATTAAAAAAAAGCTTACTCAACTCATCCAAAGACCCACTCCCTCTGCTGGCCCACCTCGAAGTATTCCATATTTATTACACCTGTAATTACCATATATATATATATATATATATAGGGGAAACAGGACTCACAATTCCTATGAGACAAAAGGAACATAAACAACACAATAAATATAATAACTATGGTGAAGCTGGCCTTTCTGATCATGCCCTGAACACTTTACATAGAATTGACTGGGTAAAGCACTAGTTGTGTACATCACACCAAAACAGCATGAACGCAAATTTAAGGAAACCTGTGAGATTCTTATCAACCACCCCAATCTGAACAATAATGATGGTCTAAAAATACCAAGCATGTGGAAGCCACATATTCTACCCATGGAATCTTTCTCCCTAAGAGCTAACTATAAACAGGACTGTAGATAATAAAGTTCTTAAATGTAATATAACAATTGTCATGTTAAAAATAGGACATCATTGTTACTGTCAGAAAACTATATATGAAAGAATGTTTCTCCCATGTTATCTTAAATAGAATTTAGCTTTAATGTAGCTTCTAAATATTTAATTTTATCTGTAGTTTTTTTTTTTTTTCACTGATCATGCCAGTATAATAACTGGTGATCAAATCATTGTTTCTTTAGCTTACTGTGTGAAATGTAACAAAGCTTGTCCTTGTATATACTCCAGATGATGATGACCATAATATGAAGGTCAAAATGTCAGGAAATTAAAATAGTTATTTATAACATTGTTGTAAAGTCCATAATTTCTAAAATGAAGAAAGAATCTGCTGATATGTTTCTTGCAAATTGTAGTCTTTTGTGCACATGCACCACTGATTTGCTACAAGTTTACCAACCTTTCTTGTACAGGTCACATATTTAAAAAACTCAAAGACATTAATGATCTTATTAGAGTGCTTTATGTTCATGTTTTTTTTTTTTTCTTTTCTTGTATTATTTTTTTTTAAGTATTGATATGTACTGACTGCATTCTTGTTGAATATTTTCTACCAATATTCAGTCACTGCTTATTTCATTTAATGGTCTTTCAATGTAATTGCTGTGTACTTCCAAAATATCTTTATCTTTAATTTTGTGTCATTTCTGTTTCCTTTTACATTACTCATTCCATATTTCTCATTTTTTCTCAATAGCCTTCAAAATATTTTGACTACCCTCATGATATTTAACTTCTATATTCTTACCAAATCTTCCCATGACTTTTTGTTCAGCTACATTTACACCAAGCTTACATTTTCTTTCTATCCTTACTCACATTACTTACATTTCCTTTCTCTATCCTCTTAAGCCAGATGCCAATTTACTTGCCAGGAACTTTAAATTTGATTTCTTCTTTTTCAGGAATGCCTCTTTAATGTCTTGATTTAACCACAAAGTTCTGATTTTTCTATCTTTGCAAACAGGAACTCTACATACCTCCCTGGCTGAATAAACATTTTCTTAAGATTTTGCCTTGTTTCCAATTTTCTTTTATCTTTCAAACTCTTTCACTTTTTTCCAATAGTAATTATATATATTTGAGTCCACTTCTGGAAGCTGATCAGTTTTGCTTCTTTGAAGACTTTCATACATATTTTTATCTTAATTCTTTTTTTCTTTCTCTCCTGTAGTCCTAAATAGACTGTTAGGTCACTCATGGCTGGTAGGTGATATTCTTTGTTAGCCTCCTCCAATTATCTTGGTCTCTTGTTCTTGATGTCAGTTGAGAAAGGGAGGAATTTGTCCATTTTAATCAAGGTCAGCCCTAACCCTTAATCCCGAAACTATTCCTTCTAGTGTTTGCTTTGGAATGCCATTAGCCCTCTCCACATGTCCGAACCATTTCATCTTCTTCTGATGACTGTCAGAATATTTTCCCTTTTTCTCCAGTCTATTGAATCAATCAGTTTTTGGACATTTTCATTGGTTTCGCAAGTGGTATAGGGAATTCTCAAAAGTCTTCTTTAAGTTTGAATTTCAGAAGACAGGAGTATTCTCTCATCTTCCCTCAATAAAGTCCAAGCCTCACAAACATACAAGAGGATAGAATTCACCAAGGTGTCAGTTAGTCTTAGTCTGGTTGTGATTGCTATTCTGTTATCTCCCCAAAATGGTTTTAACTTCTGTATGGCCATGGTTGCATTAGCAATTCGATATTTAATGTCGGTTTTTGAGCGACCATCTTGACTCAATGTGCTTCCTAGATAAGTGAACTTGTTTACATTCTCAATTTATTTATTGCCAATTTGTATCTTTAAGAGTTCAATGTTTTCGAGGTTATCATTGTTTTTGTTTTTTGTAGGTTTATGTATAATCCATATTTTTTTAATATTCCGAAAACTCAGCTGATTATCTCTTGCAATTCTTCTTCACTTTCTGCCAGAAGATCGATATCATCTGCAAAACGTAAGTTATTTATTCTTAGTCCGTCAACTACTATTCCAGTGTCATATTAAAGAAGAGCTTCATCTATGACATATTCCAGAAAACAATTAAAAAGGAGAGGGGAACAAGATGCATCTCTGTCTTTATCTTAATATTCGTTTTAATCATCAACAAATTTCAATCACCAATCCTTGTAGATAAGCTTATATGTTGGTTATACACAGCTTTTAATTTTTCAGGATATGAAAACATACTAGAATACTAATTAAAAACTTTTGAATCAATACCTTCCTATATTTTGGAAATGTTATCATCATCAAGGATAAAAAAAAAAAAAAACAATGATATGTGCATGCAGGCATTAACACCGAGCAAATGAGGCTGGATAAAAGCAACAGAAGTCAGGCCTAGAGTCCTAGGCCTGACTTCTGTTGCTAGCTAGAGAGTGGGTTATGTGGGAGAGAGTTTAAGGCTTTTTCTTCAAAAGTCTCCAAAAAAAAAAAAAGTAGGCTGAGGAGGTTGGAGTGGAGAAACCATGGTAGTCTCCTCTATCTCTTTGTAGAATTTTCCTTGCCAATAGTGGGCTAAATTGGGTTGTCTTGGCCAATGGGATAATGATCTTGAAATGGCAGGAATTTGATGATGATGACGACATGTACCTTCAAGGAGTGTACGGTGTAAAATCTCTCGCGGCAAAATTCTATACAGATTTTCGCAATTGCTTTTACATAGGTTTAAAATTATGTAGAAATCAGAAATTGTAAAGTTTTAAAAATTAATGTAATGATTCTACTATTAAGTTGTATATAATGATGTATATTGCAAGTATGTATAATGAAAAATGGATTAGCCCGGATTATGTTTGACCAAGTAAGTTCGAAAGGTAATGAAACATAGAAGTTTGCTGCCAAAACCAAAGGTTGCCCAAGTGACATCATGTTTACAGAAGATCCAGGGAGTTACAGCTAAAGAACAAAGAATAAACAGAGCTATAAAAAAAGTGCTCTAGGCTCTTGGAACTATCAGTTTTGCTCGTGTCAAGACCTTGGCTCCAGGTGCAGGGGGGGGGGGGAAGATCCATGAGAGGCCATTGCCTTCCAATGTATATCCAGTAGCTGCCAGATGTGATACAAGTGTGTGGAGTTTGCGGCATCCACAGAGATTTCCAGTTTACCAATGAAGAATCAATCTACACTGTCCTGGGAAAAGTGCCACAGCAATACCACCAAGAGCGTCCAGATTATAACCAGCACCCAGGAAGAAAGGCAAAGTGTAGCAGAACTTTTGGAAGTTTCATCCTAGTTATTAGGACTGTATGTGAAACGCAAAAAGTAAGCAAGCTCTGCTCTGTTAATGTTGAAGCAGTTGTACTTGGTTATTGTCATCACAAATTCCTGATATACCCTCAAGGGGTGTACAGGATATGAAAGTACTACATGAAAAATTACATCATAACTTTCTATCCACAATTTTCCTCCAAATTAGTCTGTTACCTGTCAAGACTCCAATATTATCAGATCTTATATTTCTATCTTCTAAGGCACTTTTTACTCTATCAGTCCACCTATATCTTGGTCTTCTTACCAAGACCTACCAGGTTGGTAGATAAGACCTACCAGGTTGGTAGGTCTTATCTACCAACCTGGCAGAGAACACTTGTTTTGTTAATCTTTCCTCTCCCATTCTGTATAAGTGACCATACCACCTGAGATTAGCTCTGCTAACGCATTCCTGGATGCTGACAGTGGTAAGTTCTTTCCTGATATCCCCCGTTATTAATATGATATTGTCATTGATGCCATCTGTTCATACCCCTAATCTTTCTCAGGATTCTCATATCTGCAGTCTAGTCCTTGGTGAAGTGTTTTACTTCTGAATCAGCTCTCAGATGCATAAGTTAAAATTGGCTTGAATACTGTCTTGTATACAGCTAATTTAGTGTTTCGGCTAATTTCTCTTTTATTACATATACATTTATTCAGTTGATGGCCTACCATACCAGCTTTGTTGATTCTGTTCTATTTCCATATTTAATTTACCATCTTAATTAAAAATTGTGCTTAAAATGTTTGAAATGTTAGTAGCTGAAATGTTTTACTTGTTCTATAGGTTCTCCATTCACAATGCAGTTGATATTTTCAATGTTTCTGCCTATTTTCATTGTCTTTGTCTTTTTAATGCTGACCTTCATACTATATCTACTACAACAGTTATTCAAATTTAGTCTGGGAATCTTGCAGACTCATAGTGGATCTATTTAGAAGTATAACATCATCTGCATAAAGCAAAGAGCTGACATTAACATCTCCAATTTTGATATCGGATTTAATACCACTTTTTTTCATAATGTGATTCATATAGATAATGAACAACAGAGGGGATAACGTACATCCTTGTCTGACTTCAGATTTAACATTACACCACCTTCCTGTACATCATTCAATTCTAACTGCTGACTTACAACACAAATAAATACTAAGTATTGCTTAACATAATGCTCCATTGACACCATATAACTGTAGGGTTTGAATAGCTTCTCTCTTGGCACCTTGTCATATGCCTTTTCCAGATCTACAAAATTTAAATACAGATCTTTGTTATATTCCTGTAAAATAATCATAATTTAAAATTATGAATATTTTTACAAATTGTTTATATTAGTACATTATTAGTTGTGGTTTCATAATACATATTGTCGGCACTTGCAATGTGCCCGTTATTGATGTTATTTTGTCAAAATAAAATGTGAAGCATTTTAAAAAAAATTGAAGTACTTACTGGATAGTTGTGCTACTTTCAGAAATATTATTGTGGTTTAAAATTATTAAGTGCTGTGTTTTTTAAAGACATTCTCGTAACGCTAATGGAGATGACACGTCAGTCATTATACCTAACTTCTTGCTTGCCACTTTCATGGAGTGTGCATGCTCACCAAGAAGTTTGATGGGTGATTGATTGACAGCTGACAGAGAGAGCGTTCAGTATCGAGGTAACGAAAACAACGAGAGCATTCGGTATCGAAGTAACGGGGAAAAACAAGGGAGAGCTAATGGAAGTTTAAGAACGCAGATGGAGGAATTTTGTTCTTACAAAGTTTATTTAGTTGTGACAGTAGGAGAAATATTAATAGAAGATTCTGAAAAAGGAATCACTGAATGGTGAGCCTTTAAAGTGGAGGAGTTAAGACTAAATAAGTATTGGTAAATAAAAGAAAATATTGCAATTGACGTTCTACAGGCATGTTCAAGGAAACGCTGATTGGAAAATTTCATCTGTTTTAAGGATGCTGAATCTATCTTTATTTCTACTCGAAAAGGAGACGGAATTTAGCAACTTAGATAAAGAAGTAGAAGAAACCTTTTTTTTTGCTGGTACAAAAAATTAACAAAATTGAACTGCACGAGGTAAGAGTACTTATACTTCAGTGAATTCAGAATATCTATACTTCAGTCAGGAGGAATAATCTGTGCTACATAAGGGAAAGGATCCTATGGAAAAGAAGAGAATCTTATATCTTCAGAAAAAAGGCCTTAACAAAGAAACTGACTATGAACATTTTGTTATTGTGTAAACAAGGTGTTTAGTATAGTAGACGTGATTAAGTATATATGAAACAAACCAGTAATAGAATGAGTCAGAGAATGGGTGATCTCTAAAGAGTAAATTTATTTTAAAAGGGCTTGGATCCAGTTAATTTTAATTAGTTGTGTAAGATTATTTGAAGTGTATATATTGTTTTATTAAATGTGTATATTTTGTATTTGGTCTTGATTCAGTGAATTTTCGGATTCTGAAAGAAACAGATAAAAGTCATTGCACCAATCGTTATAGAGAAAATCTCATAACTACTCATTAGTTATGATATTAGAATTGATAATAATTAATAAATAATCCCTTCTTATAACATTCTCATGATTGTTCAACTATCTGTCGTAAATGAAAATCTGATCCTGACAACTTTTTTTTTGCCTGAATCTAGCTTCTGCACCAAGCTTCTCTTCCACAATCCTCCTCAACCACTTTTCAAGTATACTTGCACATATCTTACTAGGAACACTCAGTAGAGAAATACCTCTGTAATTCTCACATTCAGTTTTATTTCCCTTAATATATATTGATACTATGAGATCTCTAATCCAATCATCTGGAATTCGTCCCTGTATGCAGGCCTTCTAAACTATGCAGTGCAGCAACTGTAATACTTGAATACCTCCATACTTGAGCATTACTGGTTGAATATCATCTACTTCTGCTGCCTTTCCTCATTTCAGGCTTTTGAATGCTTTTTTTAACTTCAAGTATGGATATGTATTCCTGACTGCATGCCTCATCAGTGTTTTCTTTATCACTGTTGTAATCACTGTTTGTTTTATTTAGCAATTTTTGAAAGTAGTTACTGCATACTTCAAGGATATCTTTTTCTCCTTTTTTCATGTCACCTTTATCATCTCTAATTCCTTTTACAGCACTCTTTCCTCCATTTCTGAACTTCTTCAATAACCACCAGAATATCTTGCCATCTTCTTGATATTTATTTTCTATGTTTTTACCAAAGTCCTCGCATGACTTTTGTTTAGCTAGTTTTACAGTGTTTAGCTTTCTTAAATTTGTCTCTGTATTCTTTAAGAGCACAAGCAGACTTATTTGCCAGGAACTTTTGATATGCTTTCTTCTTTTCTTTCACTGCCTCTTTAACTTCCTGTGTCCACCATTGAGTTCTGATTTTTCCATCCTTACAGACAACCTCACCATATGCCTCTCTGGCTGAATCAATCAGTGTTTTCTTCGGGACTTGCCACCGAATCTCCAAGGTTTGGTTCCTGTTCTCAAACTCTTTCATTTTTTTTTCAATTATGTTTGTGTATTTTCACATCTCAGAGCTGCTTAACTTTTATTCGCTTTAAAACTTTCTTACATGTTTTTGTTTTGTTACTCTGGTGTCCTGCACCAGGGAGAAAACATCACTGTCAACAATAACATAGTCAATGAGACTTTTCTTATTCCTTGCCTCTTCTCTCCATGTGAATTTGTGCACATTTTCATGTTGGAACATTGTGTTAGTAATAACAAGTCCATGTCCTGAGCAGAAATCCAACAGGTATTTGCCATTATTATTAGCTTTACTCTTTTCTCCAAATTTTCCTAAAATATTTTATGTCTGACAATCATTTCCTGCTCTGCTATTTAGATCCCCAACAAGGACCAACTTTTCCTTTTTCATTGTGTCAGTTTACTTTCTCTAAAGCCTCAAAAAATTCCTCCACTTCTACCTTAGTAGAACCTTCTGTGGGACCATAGGCACAAATAAGTTTCATTGTCTAGTTCCCCATTTTCATATTTTCCCACATCACTCTACTTGAGACTGCCTGCCATTCAAGAAGATTAGCCTCATACTTAGTGTTGAATACTATGGCTACTCCTTCTTTTCCTTGATTGTCATTGCCTGAATATAACATTTTGTATTTATTGCTCAGAAAGATCTCACCAGTTTTGTCTTTTTTGTTTCAGTCACCCCTATTATGCCGATTTGGTACTTATCTAATTCCTCAGCTAGCGCGATTTCTTTGCCATTCAGACTCCTTATGTTGATAGTACTGATCTTTAACTCTGGTGATGTTGAGTAGGGGTATGTTTAAAGATTTGTTCCAGTAGCTAACTTTTCGCTGTTTGCCCTGGTTCCATGTGAAAACAATGGGGATCCCTTGTTTAACCTTGCGATGCCCCAGCCGACATGAAATTCTGTCATGTTGTACCATCATTTTATATTTTGGTTTAAGCCAATAAGAATACAATTTGGTCAGCTAAATCCTAAATTGCCAGCCCATCCTCATTCATTCAGTATCCAGGTAGATACCTAACAGAGTGCGCCATGAGAAGGTGAGGAATGGACATTAGGTCAGAAGACCTGGTTGGCTCTCTGCATTCCTTTAAAGGCTACATGGAGGTCTCCTTTCAGTTATACAGCTTTGACCCTTAAGCACCCCGATCTTGAAATGTATGCTTCCCAAATTTGAAGCAGTCTCATACACCCAAATTTGTTGAGATTTGAAAAGTTCTTCAGAGCTGAGGCACATTTGATGAATAGTCTTTCATACCTGTATTTGATGCAGTGTTATAGAGTGGTCTTCTTCCAGCGTATCCTGTGATGGATGTCCAAAGCATGGTCAGCAAGACCTGAGTGGTTGATGGAACCAGATGTAGTTCTTGTGTTCAGATATCCTGATATTGGTTGTAGTGGAATAGTTTGAAACTGCAAGGGACCTGGTATACTCCTGGTAGGTCTAGGAGATGTGGCTGGTATTGTTGGAGTGGATAAGAGATGCAAATTTCTTATGCATTCTATAACTGGTTGTGAGATATTTCTTTAGGATTTTTGTTAATTTTCAGATGTGCCCTATATATATATATTTGTCCTGTTATGTAGGGTTTTTATCCCATATTGTTGGGAGGAAAGTGTTGTGACTCTGCTGGTGAATGTATCTACATGTATGTGTAGGTTTCCTGTAAATGGAGAATGCCAGGGATCCAACAGACTGGCATGTAATCAGAGTATCTAGGAATGGGAGGGTGTTGTTTTCATTTTACAAGAAAACTGGATCCTGGGGTATCGATTGTTTGTGTGCATTAAGAAATCGTGGAGTGTGTTCTTCAACATAAAAAAGTTGGCGGGGGGGAGGGGGAGAACCCATGGTAGATAGTAGTCCCTTCTGCATCTGTTTGTAGAATTTTCCTTGCCTAATGAAATAGCCTGAGTTAATGGTGAACTGAAATAGGGAAATATCGGGAGAAAATATGTCTTGGATGAGGTCTACGGTATCTTTGAATGTGATATTGGTAAATAAGGAGAAGACAAAACCTGACCATTGTGTCTGTGTGTTGGAGTGTGAGATTTTCTATACTGGCTTTAAAGTGGGCCAAGTTTTCTATGTGTGAAGATGTGTTGTCAGTATATTGGCTAAATGTTTGGCTAATTTGTATGTGGGTGAATGAATGCTATTCACAATGGGATGTAATGACAATTCTGTTGATGGATTTTTAGTAGTCCACATATCCTGGGGAAGGGTTTTAGTCTATAAGTTCCACAGGACAAGAGGTAATCTTTTTAAGGAGCCTATGGAGTGTTCTGATTTGTGTGTTGGTGGGATCACATCTATTGGGAGGTAAGTAGAATGATTTAGAAGTAAATCGACAAGCTAATCTGAGTAATCTGATTGGTTTAAAGCTACCGAGGCATTTCCCTTATGGGTGAGAACACTGGCTACATTCAGTCTGATGTTGTTGCAGCAATATGGTTGGAAAGGCTATGGATACCTTGTTCTACTTGTGTCATTATTTCCTCTGCAGAAATTTTCTTAGGTGCTAATGCAAAGTTATGGCCACGTGTGAGTGCACTAATTGCTTCAGGTTTCATGATAACAGAAGATAGGTTTATTACCGTGTTGGAAGGTAGTTGAGGTTTGGAAGCTGCGTTTTTTTGTAGACTTTCAAATTTCTTAATGTGCCAACATTGTATTCTTTGAAATTCTCTGTCTGCTGATATTCAAGACATCAGAAAGGATCATCCAGAGGTTGGCGTTCAGCATCACAGTAGGCTCTGCATTTAGTGCACAGATTGCTTCGTTGGTGTCAGTCAGGAGAATACGGGTGTCAGCAATCTGCCCCTGTAGAAAAAAAATTCTACAAACAGATAGGACTACTATGGGTTCTCCACTCACCTCCCTCCCCTGGCTAACTTCTTTATGGAGAACTTTTAAGTAAAAGTCTTTAACTCTGCCCCCACATAACCCACTTTCTAGCTACACTACGTGGATGATGTATTCTCCATTTGGCCACATGGCCTGCATACACTCCACAATTTCTTAACACACCTAAACAATCAACATCCCTGGATCCAATTTACCTTGGGAAAGGAAAATAACAACAGCCTCCCTTTTCTAGATATTCTGATTACATCCCAGTCTGTTGGATCCCTGGCATTCTGTTTACAGAAAACCTACCCATACTACACATACATTCACCAGCAGTCACACTGCCCCCCCCCCACTACAACAATATGGGATTATAAAAATCCTACATAACAGGGCAAAATTGATCAGTTCAGATAACAGTGCTCTAACTACTGAACTTGACCATATCATTAACACTTTCTTAGTCAATGGCTATATCCCTAAAAAATACTAAACCATGTAACTGCAACACCCCCCCCCACCACCACCACCGCTTTCAAAGCAGAGATTACCCAAAATATCACCATCCCATATATACATCCCCATATATCCTTAAGAAATAGGACTTTACAACTAGTTATAGACCACATAAGAAATTGGCACCTCTTATCTGCTCTGCCAAAGATCAGCCACATACCCTAGATCTACCAGGAGTATACCAGATCCCTTGCTGTCCTACTAGAGCCAAACAGGCAGGACAGCCAATATCAGGATATCTGAACACAAGGACTATATCTGGTTCTACCAATGCAGTCACTCATGACTTGCTGATCATGCTTTAGACAACCATCACAGGATACGCTGGAAGAAGGCCACTCTATTACACTGCAGCAAATAAAGTATGAAAGACTATTTTTTGAATGTGCCTCAACTCTGAAGAACTTTCCAAAACTCAACAAATTTGGGAGCATGAAACTGCCCCAAATTTGGGAGGCATACATTTTAAGATCCTCAGCCCAATGGCCAAAACAACCCAATTTAGCCCACTATGGAGCACCGTTTAGGACTCTAGGCCTGACTTCTCTTGCCTTTATTCAGCCTCATTTGCTCAGTGTTAGTGCCTGCTTGCACATATCATTGTTTTTTGTGATCCCTGGTGATGGCAATGCAACATTGGCAAAATACAGGAAGGTATTGATTCAAGCCTTTTAATTTTCTATTATACAGTATACATTGTTCTTTCCTGAAAAATTAAATCTATGACAGTACTAATGATTAAGTTTACGTTATTACTAACCTCCTATCAACAATTTTCTTTCAAATTAGTATATTACTTGCAAACACTCCAATACTATCATATCTAATATTTCCTGTTATTTCCTGAAAAATTAAATCCATGATAGTACTAATGATTAAGTTTACATTATTCCTCCTATCAACAATTTCTTTCAAATTAGTATATTACTTGCAAACACTCCAATACTATCATATCTAATAATATTTCAGTCTACTAAGGCAGTGATTCTTAACCTTTTAGTAGTCGCCCCCCCCCTCTAGTTTGTAGTAACATAATAATAATTAAACTTTTTTTTTTTAAATAGTGGTTTTACTTACTGATTATAATAACAAAATATAAAAAAAAATCAGAAAACAGAAATTAACTTTACTTAAATGTATTTTAATGAGATCTCTGTTGTTGAATACTGTCTACTAATTTGTCTACTCTTGCTTCAATTGTGTTACTCAATGCTGTTCGCATGCAGGAGTCCATTTGGAGTCAATTTTATTGTTTCGTTTTAATATTTATCATGGTGGAAAATCCCTTTTTCACACAAATATGTTGAAACAAAAGGCAACAAATTTTGAATGGCGATGGTAAACAGGTGTGGATATTCCCTCTGAATATGCATCCAAATTTGGATCAAACTTTTCTCCTTGAAAACTGAGATCAGACTTAAATCCTTTATCAATTCCAGTGGTGTGTCAATCATTGTCCATTGGTGTTAAATTTGTATTTTCTCAGTTATTATATGGATCAAATGACAGTGTTGCCAGCAGAGCAAGGCTTGTGGTGCCTCCACAAAAGAAACTACTGCATTAAACTGCATAATTCAGATTACTAATACAAAAAAATACAAGTTTGAAACAAAGTAAAATAAAGAGCAAAGAATAATTATTTTAAGAGGTTTCAAAATTAAAAAAAATATAGAAACCTTCTATAAATTTTCTTAATATTTCTTTTTGAAAATTATGGAGACAACTACCGTGTTTGAATAAAAACTTTAGTTTAATATAACTAAAAGCTACATTCGACGTTTCGACCTTTATGTCAAGGTCATCTTCTGGAGCATACAACTATACACAGAAAACAAGCTACACTACAATCAAACTGGTTTGTTAAAGATACTGACCAACCGCTGCAACAATTGTTGGCCTGACCTCTGGTGGAAAAAAAAAAAAAATGTATACATCAACGCTAGAGTCCTATTATTAGTGTTATCTGTTGGTGTTGTAGAAATACATTGGGCGTAACAACAATATCTATATCTATATACATATATTAACATCATGATTATACTTGTACATTCCAGCCAGTTGGTATGGAATGGTTTCTAATACTAGCTGAAGATTGGCTAGAGTCCTGACTTATGCTGGATCTTATATATTAGGTAGGCTGAATGTGTGCCATCCAGATCCTTGGAATTTTCATGTCATCTTTGTTGTTGATATTTGGGTGGTTTATCAGGATTTCGCAGGCTTCCTTAAATTTCCTTTCATACCAGGTTTTTGTGCGGTGTAAAGAGCAGGTGCTTTTCCAGTTGATTTGGTGTAAGGTGTTGAGCACGTGGTCTGAGAGGCCTGTTTCACCATAATGGTTATATTTAAAGTGTCTAATATGTTCTTTCTTGCATATAGGGATTGTCCGTCCTGTTTCACCAATGTACGGTAAGTTACAGGTGCAGTGGATGCAATAGACTCCAGGATGTGCTAATGGGAGGAGAGGATCCTTAGAGGAGTTGAATATGGTTTTAAGCTTAGTGGGTAGTTTAAAAGGTGGCATTGAGGTTATAATGTTGTAGGATTCTGTTGATTTTTTCTGATAACCCTTTAATGTATGAGATGGCTATGGTTTTACTGTAATCTAGATTTGTTTTTGTTGTTGTTTTATGGAGTATTTTATTAATAGTATTTTTGTTACAGCCATTATTGATGAATGTGTCGCTGATGATTTTTAGTTCTTGTTTCAGGGCTTGCTGGTTAGAGCAAGTTGTTGTAGATCTGTTTTTAAGGGTGTTAATGACTCCATATTTTTGTGATGGGTGGTGGTATGAATTAGCATGTATGTATTGGCCAGTGCGTGTCAGTTTTCGGTAGACCGTGAAGGATAGACTGCCTGAAGGAAGACGTGCGACTAGTATGTCTAGGAACGGGAGCGAATTTTGATTTTCAATTTCGATGGTGAATTGTATGTGTTCGTGTTGTTTGTTCAGGTGGCTAAGGAATGTGTTTAGTGTTTGTCGCCCGTGCAGCCAGATCGCAAACACGTCGTCAACATATCTAAGCCAGACGGTCGGTCTTAGCGTGGCAGAATCAAGAGCCCTTTGCTCAAAGGTTTCCATGTAGAAGTTAGCGATTGGAGGGGGGGGGTAGTGGTGAGCCCATGGCTGTACCTTCTTTCTGTAGGTAAAGTTTGATTGTAGTGTAGCTTGTTTTCTGTGTATAGTTGTATGCGCCAGAAGATAACCTTGACATAAAGGTCAAAACGTCGAATGTAGCTTTTAGTTATATTAAACTAAAGTTTTTATTCAAACACGATAGTTGTCTCCTTAATTTTCAAAAATGCATTCGGATCACCGTGTAAGCTTAAAAGAAAGGTTTCTTAATATTTCCTTATCACACTTTCCATTCACTGGCATAATCATAACTAGCATAATCAGAAGTGATGCATCACATCATGTGCTTGCTTCACTGTATAAATTTTAAAAATAAGTGTTATAAAAAAATTTAGGAGAGGAAAAAAAACTAGTAACAGACAGTGAAATGATAATCATTCTGCTTTCTTAAAGCTAATAAATAAAATAAAATGACAATGTTTCTGGTTGTTATAATGTAATTTTACTTTTTTATATATATTTAAAAATAAAACTTTCATACCGTAAAAAGACGTCTTCCATTGTTGTAACAGTCATTCCACATGCTTCAATGCCAAGTTTTTCTTTAAGTTTATCTAGCATTTCAAATAACTTCACAAAATCAGATGAGGTACCAGAAGCTAATGAATATGTCAATTCTTTATCAGTTGCATTTTCTAAGGTAGAATCTGGAATGTGTGTCTGTAGCAAATTTGTTATTTCAGGAATTTTACTATTTTTTCCTTTTAATATGTATAAATGATATCCAGCTCCTGAAACAAAATAGTGTTAAATTGCATAATTTGTATAATTAAATATTAAAGCACACCACTAAAAGACCACCATACAAATAAAGAAATAAAAAAAAAAAAAAAACATGATTCAAAATTAAAGTATTTTAATATAACTGCAGTATAAAATTAAAGCTTGCTAATGTTCTAATCATCATCATCATCATCATCATGCGTATCAAGGATTTAGGCCTAGCATTTCTGGCCTTAGAAATCATCGTTGAATCGTTTAAGAGGACATCCTGGTTTTGTTATATTTTTTTATATATAAATTTTAAAAATAAGTGTTATAAAAAAATTTAGGGGAGGAAAAAAAACTAGTAACAGACAGTGAAATGATAATCATTCTGCTTTCTTAAAGCAGAATCAGCTTTTATCCTTAAGCAACCCTTGTCATGCAGTGAGCTGTAGCAGTTGTAGATGGAACAGTGAAGATAGTGGATTCTGTAGTATGAACAGCCTTCTGGAATGAATCCTAGGAGTCCACAGCAGGGTGGTATAGTAATTAGTAGTGCTAATTTAAATACTTTTAATTCATTCTGTGTGTGTGTGTGTGTGTGTGTGTGTGTGTGTGTGTGTGTGTGTGTGTGTGTGTGTGTGTGTGTGTGTGTGTGTGGTGCAATACCCATAGACACAATCTATTGTGTGAGCAAGAGGAGAAAGGGAAAGTAGGAATCTGGTGTTCATCCAAAAGGACAAATAGAATAAACTAAGTGGAAGAAAAGACAGCCAAAGGTATGCAGTGATAAATGAAGATGCTGACCAGCAGCTGTTCATGTTCTCAGTCTTGAAAGAAATTAGAGCAGCAATGGAAGCTAATTTTATTTAACACTGACTGTGAAAATATCAAAAGAGGCATAAGGCAGAAAAAGAATGATATTTATGAGAAAAATTGGAATAAATTTGTGAGAGGCTGTGAATCAGTGAGGGACTGAACTGCAATCTTCTGAATAGCACTAGGCACTTTTAATTACTTTTTTGATGTATCACCCAAAATTTCTGAGTAATATTCCAATGTTGGACATTTTTGCAATTTTTGTAATGTCAGCAACTATACATGTGAGTGTCCTGAGTGGAAAAGGGTATTTCATTTTTTTTTTAACTCTTACCCTTTTATCTTTTAGTTAGTAGTATGGGAATCAAGTTTCCCATACCATTAACTAAACGATAGTGGTATGGGAAACAAATTTATTTTCACGTAATGCATTTTTCATACAGTACAAATATGAATATAGTCGACTCTTACTATAGCAAATACCATTACATCAATTGTGTTCACAATAACTACTGAACAGTCCTGACTGAAGCCTCATAGGTATAATAATATTCTAAAGTAAATTCACTAAAGCAAATGCACCACTATAACCAACCCTTCCTTTGGCTGCAGTGGGGTTCCTCCTATCTTAGAAATGATGCTCTAGAGACTAGCTACTAGAGCATGGTTTTTGAGGTGGTCTCATACTGAATGAAGACTCATTCCACCTAAAAACATTTGCAAACATCATGCACATGGTAAGATTCTAACTCACAGCATAACTCATTTGGTTACTGGAGAGGTATGCTATTCACTCAGTCACTATAATGAGAGTGAAATGTAACTTCTAGTTTTCAGGAAGGATTTCTTAAATAAAAATAAGAGGATGGTCTGAAAAGTTCTTGGCCATAGATGGCAAACACTATCAGTAAGATTGTTTTTTTTCTAAGTTGGTGTTCTAAGTCACCCTATCAAGTAGTTTGTTTTATACAGCTGTATGAAGCAAAAGTGTTGTCTATATCCCTTGAAATAGATAAAATTAAGTATCATGAGGTTATAAAATTCTTTGTGAAAGAAGGTTGAATGCCAAAAGAAATTTATTCGAAGTTCAAAAAAGTTTATGGGCACTCTTCTCCTTCGTTTACGACAATTAAGAAATGGACTGCCTAGTTTAAATGTGGCCGTATTAGTCTTGAAGATGATCCACGTGAAGAATGTCCAAAAAGTGTAACACCACCAGAAATCATTGATCAAGTGCACGATATGGTATTGGATGACCGGCAAGTCAAAGTGAGTGAAATTGCTGAGACTATAGGCATTTCAAAAGAATGTGTAGGATATCTTTTGCATGAAGAATTGCATATGAAAAAGATTTGCACAAGATGGGTGCCGCGCTTGCTCACAGAAGATCAAAAATACACTTACATGAAAATCTCTGAACAGTGCTCGGAGCATTTTAACAAGAATAAAACTGTTTTTGTGCATTGATTTTTTGCTAAACAACAGAGGACAGTTGTTTAGCACCAAAGAAGACAAAGTCATTCCATCAGCAGGAAAGGTCATGGCATCAGTGTTTTAGGATGCTAAAGGCATTTTTGTTTATTAATTATCTTGAAAAGGATAAAACAATAACCGGATAATATTATACCGATCTTTTAAATAGACTAGACAAAAAAATTTGTGAGAAAAGACGCTATTTGCAGAAGTAAATTTGCATTTTATTAAATTTGCAATGGAAGTAATTTTCCATTGCCAAAACACAAAAGTGTTTTGGCAATGGAAAAATTAAGGGATCTGCACTATGAATTGTTTGAACATTCATCCTATTCCCAAGATTTGGCTCCCTCTGACTTTATCTCTTCCCAAAAGTAAAACTCTTCCTTGCTGGTGAGCATTTTTCTTCAAATCAAGAGGTGATTGCAATTGTAGAGGAGTATTTTGCAGATCTTACTGAGAACCACTACAGGGATGGGATAATGGTGCTGGAGCATCATTGGAAAAAATGTATTAGCCTTAAGAGAGATTATGTTGAAAAATAAAAATAATTTTGAAATTATAAATTTGTTTTTTCATTATTAGGCTGAGAACTTTTCAGACCAAGCTCATATGAATGATTTGATAACAGTAATGAACCACACCACACACACACACACACACACACACACACACACACACAGAATTAATTAAAAGTATTTAAATTAGCATTACTATATATGACACTGCTGTGCACTCCTTGGATTCATTCCAGAAGGCCATTCATACTACAGAATCCCCCATCTGCACTGTTCCATCTACAACTGCTACCACTCGCTGCATGTTTTAAATTATACTAGGCAGAGTTGTTTAAGGGTCAAAGCTGAATAACTGGGAGGAGTCCTCCACATCATCTTTCAAGAATGTGGAGAACAGACTTGAGTCTGTTCTCCACATTCTTGGCATGTCTGTTCTCCACATTCACATGGCATGCCCTAGGGGAATGCCATCACATGGCATTCCCCTAGGGCATGCAATGTGAAGGTGAGGATTGGACATCAGAAACATAAGCTCTATTGGCTTAAACATAAGCAGAAACATAAACACTTAAACAAACAATGGCATAAACATAAACTTAAACAGAAACTCTATTGGCTTCAACCATAAAATGGTACAACATGATCAGATTTCATTCCAGCTGGGGCATCACCTAGTTAAACAAGGCACCTGCTGTTTTAGTCAGGGAATAAGGACAAACAGCGAAAAAGTCAGCTATTAGAAAACAGTTTCAACTCAACATCTAGAAGAAGAATAAATCTAATGTCAGAAGAACTGAGGATAGGAACCATCAATATAATGAGTATTAATGGAGAGCAAATCTAACTTTCAGAAAAATTAGAAATGTACTACATTACAAAAACAGGTGATTTCTTACTAAATAATAAGTATAAGATGCTATATTCAGGCAATAATGATCAAGGAAAGAAAGGAGTAGTGATAGCATTCAACACCAAACATGAAGAAAACTTCTTGATTGGAAGGCAGTTTCAAGTAGAGTTATATAGGCAAACTTCAAAATGGACAATGAAACTTATTTGTGCATATCATTACACAGCAGGTTCTTCTAAGGAAGAAGTGAAGGAATTTTTCATTAGAACAGGCAGCTGACAAAGAAAATGGAAAAGATGCTTCTTGTTGGAGATATGAACCAGCAGAGTAGGAAATGAATCTCACCAGACATACAGGAACATTTTCGGAAAATTTGGAGAAAAGGACGAAGCTAATAATAATGGTAAGTATTTGCTGGATTTCTGCTCAGGACACAGACTAGTCATCGCTAACACCATGTTCCAATATAAAGATGTGCACAAGTTGGCATGGAGAGAAGACAAGAAATAAGAAAGCCTCCTTGACTGCGTCATTGTTGATAGCGATATCTTCATGTTGGCTCTGTACTATACACCAACTATACACAAGAGTGTGCAGAGTAATAGAAATTGGAAGTGACTATTCTTAGTGCTAAGCAGAATAAAAATGAATATCATAAAAAAAAAAAGAAGAACAGTATGTAAGAAAGTTTTAAAAAGAATTAGAGTGGAGCAGCTTTAAGAGGTAAACTGTACATTGAACTATACAAATATTACTGAAGAAAAAATGAAACAGACTGAAAACAAGAACCAAACCTTGGAATGTCAGTAGTGGCAAAATCTAATTCAGCTAGGGAGCTATATGGTGAAGTTGTCTGCAAGGACAGAAAATAAGAATCCCATGGTGAACACAAGAAGTTAAAGAAACGTCCTGGAAGGAGAAATACCAAACGTTCCTAGCAAATAAGTTGGCAGATGCCCTAAAAGAATATAGAGAAAAATGTAAGAGAGCTAAGTTACATGTAAAAGAAGCTAAACAAAAGTGATGGAAAAACTTTTGTAATAGTATGGAAAATAAATATCAGGAAGGTGGCAAAATGTAATGGAGGCTATTGAAAAAAAGCTTAGAAATGGAACAAGAGTACTGTAAAAGGAATCAAAGATGATAAAAATGACATGAAAACTGATGATTAAGGATATCCCAGATGCCTGGAGTAATTACTTTTGAAAGACTGTTAAACAGAACAAGCAGCAACAGAACTATACTAGAAAATTTTCAAGAGGAATGCAATGAGGAGTGCATATCAATACTTGAAGTAGAAAAAGCAATCAAAAACTTGAAATGTAGAAAGGCAGCTGGAGCAGATGATATGTGACCAGAAATGATCAAATATGGAGGTATAAAAAATTTGTGCTGTATTTACACTGCATAATTCAGAGGGCCTGAATTATGCAGTGTAAATCTACATAATTCAGAAGGTCAAATTCCAGATGATTGGAGTAGAACTCTCATAGTACCCATTTATAAAAAAGGGAATAAAATTGCACGTGAGAATTACAGAGAAATTTCTCAACCAAGTGTTCCAGGTAAGATTTATATTGCAAGCATACTTGATAAGAGGTGTTGAGAAATATTGTGGAAGAGAAACTCGAAGAACAAGTTGGGTTCAGCCAAACAGAGGTTGACAAGATCAGAATTTCAATTTACAACAAATAGTTGACAAGTCATGGGAGAAAAACTTTGCAAAACTCTACAATTATATGGAGTAAATGGAACATTATACAGAACAATGCATAGTCTATATTGAAGTATCAGTCAGTAGTTAAAATTAAAGGAAATACAAGATGATTTGATGTAAAATCAGGGATAAGATTAGGATATACATTATATCTGCTCTTATTCAAGATCTATATAGCACACATTAACAGAGAAAGTGGCATTAAGTCTGATATTAGAATTCAGCATGTCAAACTTAATTCTCTTTATGCAGATGACTGTACTCCTAAACACATCTAGAATGAAAGTCTCCAGGATTCTTTAACTAAATTGAACAATGTAACAAATTGGGCGTGAAAATCAGCAATAAAAAGACCAAAACTATGAAAATAGGCAGGAACATATAAAAAACTTCAGCTGCATTCTGAACGAAGATCATATAGAACATGGAAAATATTTCAGCTATTTAGGCATAGTTTTTAGTAAATATGGCAAGTTAAATCTGGAAATAGATAACAGAATACGCAAAGTAAGAGGTAAAATGTATGGGGACTCAACGATCCATGGTGTTCAAGATAGGATGGTTGAGGAGTGTTTGCCAGGAGGAATGATAGAAAGTGTGGCTTTGGCAGTGAAGAGAGGTGAAAGGGTGGATGAGATGATTGTGATGGTGGGAACAAATGACTTGAGTAGTGGTGTAAATAGGGCAGCGAGAGATATGAGATTTTTGCTTGAGGTGGTACGAAAGAAGACACAGAGAGGAGAAATAGTGCATGTGTTGCCTAGGTATGATAATGATGAGCTGAGCAGAAGAGCAGTAATATTGAATGGCATAATAGCTAGAATGTGTGACAAGAGAGAACTGGAATATGTGGATGCTTGGAGTGTGTTTGAGGACAGAGAGGAATTGTATGCGAGAGACCGCTTACATTTGAACGAGGAAGGACATAGGCATCTGGAGAGATTGCTTTTCTGAACAAGTCAGTGTATCAGAGGGATGATGGTAGAAGGGGTGGATTCTTGTGGGAATGGGTACTTGGGAGAAGGGGGACGACATCAGCTAACACTGAGCCTAGTGGAGTCTAGAGGGGATAATGCTGGGTATAGAAACAACAGCATTTATGTGCTTTATACTAATGTCAGGAGTATCTGGAATAAGAGAGAGAAATTGGTGGCGCAGATAGCATCAGCCTGGCGAAAAATTATTGGGATCACTGAAACGTGGTTGACAGAAGAGGATATAATAACAGGAATAAAAGTGGCTGGGTACAGCATTTTTCGTCAGGATACGAAGGGAAAGGGTGGTGGTGGAGTACGGCTTATGATAAGTGACGACCTATGTCCTCTAAGAGTGCAGAATTTGGAAGGCAGTGGCACTAATGATTTTGAAAGCATATGGTGTGAGATAGAGGTGGGCAAGACAGAATATTTAGTGGGATGTTGCTACAGATCCAGGAGCACAGAGGATGGGGACCAGGAAATGTTTAGACAGTTGAGTTTGGCAAGTGCAAGAAGAACGATTGTTGTGGGAGATTTTAACTACAGTAGTATAAATTGGGGAGAGGAAGATGCATGTAGCAATAAGAGAATGGAATTTCTAGAATTCGTGAGGGACAAATGTCTTAGGCAACATGTAATAGAGTGAACAAGAGTTTGGGATTTGGTTACAGCATCAGAAGAGCTGCTAATAACCGAGATGACATCTCTCCCACCGGTTGGAGAGAATAACCATATGCTTTTGACTTGGAAAATGAATAGACATGCAGGGGTATCAAAGAGACAGGAACGTATGTGGAATTATAAGGCAGGTGATTATAATAATCTAAGACTGGGGAAGTTTCATGTAGGGAGGAATTGGAAGGCTGGGATATCATTAGTGCGTGGGAAATTATGAAATAATATTTGTTAGCAGCAATGGTAAGTTGTATACCACGAGTGACAAGAGGACACAATTTGGAGTAAAGTGAATGACAAACAATATTAAACAGGAATTGCATGCAAAAAAGAGGCTATGGAAGAGATATAAAGAGACAGGTGAAGAGAAGTTGCATGAAGACTACACACAGGCCAGAAGAGTGACTAGTATGGTAAGGAAGACAAAACCGGAATATGAGAGGAGATTGGCCTTAAGATCTAAAGAAAATCCTAGGGAATTTTTTTAGATATGTGGCCAATGGGAGGAAAAATGACTGTGGAAGAATGACATTGTGAGATAAAAATGGGAATAGAGTGACTGATGCCACATGATAAACTGATATTTAAGTTGCAGCTATGGGTCTGGATGTCAGATTGGTCAATTGGATTCAGGATGGGCTGTCCGATAGGTATCAGAGAGTTGTGTATGGTGGGGCAGTTTCAAGGAAGCAGAGGGTTACAAGTGGGGTCCCACAGGGCTCAGTACTGGGACCTATATTGTTTAACCCTTATATCAATGACATTGTCAATGGATTGCAAGGGGATATTCAGTTGTTTGCGGATGATGCGAAGCTGGGAAGGATTATTAGTAATAGTGCAGATGTGGCAGCCCTGCAAGAGGATTTGAATAAGCTAGACAGATGGGCAAATGAATGGGGGTCAGTTTAATGGAGCAAAATGTAAGGTCTGGAGGTTTGGGACACATCGATGGGATGCTGCATACTCTATAGGAGGAGTTATACTGGAGGAAGTAGAGGAGACAAGATATCTGGGGTTGATGATTGACAGAAACCTGAAATTTAGGGGACATACTGCAAAGGTAGTGAAGGTAACACAGAGAATTGCTGCAATAATGAGAAGGACGCTGACCTGCAGAGATAAAACAGTTATCATTCCATTGTATAAGACCCTGATCAGATCACACTTGGACTATTGTTCTCAGATTTGGTCACCAGGATTTGATGGGAATAAATTAACTGTGGAAAGGGTACAAAGGCGGATAACCAAAGATGGTTTCAGGACTGTACAATGATAGTTATGAGGATCGGCTGAGGGAATGTGGACTGCAGAGTTTGGTGGATAGAAGGAGAGGTGATATGATTGAGACTTTTAAATTGTTGAGAGGTGGTTACAGGGTTGACACTGGGGAGTTCTTTCGCTTGGTTGAATAGCAGGAAGGAGTGATGACAAAGGGGCAATCCTTGGAAGTTACAAAAGGAAACTATGAGCAAGAGGGTGGGGAGCGATTTCTTTGCATGGAGGGGGGTTGAACCATGGAATGCATTGCCTGATGGAGTGGTGAAAGCGAAAATGGTCAATGAGTTTACGGAGTGGTATGATAGACTTTCTGTTTCTTGGGGGGGGGGGGACCTCCCCTCGATAAGTCTTGATGGACTTTGAGTTTATTAGGAAAGACTTCCCACGATGAGTCTTTTGACTCCATGGAGGCCTGAATAATAATAATAAAAAAAAAAGCTGGTATGCTAGGTAGCCAGATGAATAAATTTATATGGAATAAGAGAGAAATTAGCTAAAACATCAAACTAGCAGTATACAAGAACACAGAAACTAAGTAAATAATTAATTTATTAACTTGATGCTGATATTTCGCTGGTATTATAGCCAGCATCTTCAGAGCACAAAAACACTGTTTGTCACAATATGCGAGACTAAAACCACATGGTGTACTTAAACAAAATTGTAGCAGCAACACAAAGACTAGAGTCCTGATTTTGGCGCCCTCTATCTGAAAAAAAAAAAGCTATCATATATTACTTCAGTCCTAGAAAAGTGCTAGTTTTTTCTTAATATGACTGTCTCCCAGATCTTCGGCAAGTTAATACAGCCATATTTGTTGAGATTTGGAGTGTGTTTTAGGGCTTCTTTCGCCTCTAAGAACAATCTCTCTGATTTATACGGGTTTCTGTGTAGTACTTTTGTGTTTTTCCAGTTGATCCTGTGTGCAGGGGTATCCAGAGCATGATCTGCTAGGCCCGACTTCCCATAATGATAATTCCGGACGTATCGTTTATGTTCGCTGATGTGGATATTCACAGTTCTTCCTGTTTGACCGTAGTAGGCTTGATTGCATGAGCAGGGTACTTGGTAGACTCCTGGATGTGATAAAGGAGGAATGCTGTCCTTGGGTGAGCGGATGAGGGTGGCTAATTTGCTACATGGTCTGAATGTAGTGCGTAGTTTATGTTTATTGAGAATTCTTGAGATCTTTTCGGATGTGCCTTTAATGTAAGGGATGGTGACTGTTTTGTTGTAGTTCTCTGTGGTGGATGGTGGGAGGGGTTTCTTAGGAGTGTTTAGTATTTTGTTTATTTTATGTGGATTGTAGCCGTTGGCCAAGAAGGTGTGGCGTAAGTGAGTCAGTTCAGCAGTAAGAGCCTTGTCATTGGAACAGATTGCTCTCGCTCTATGGGTTAGCGTTTTTAATATGCCATATTGTTGAGAAGGATGATGGTGTGATTGTTTGTGTAAGTATCTGCCTGTATGTGTGGGTTTTCTAAAAACTGAAAATGATAGGGAACCATCTGGGAGACGTGTGATTAGTGTATCCAGGAAGGGCAGACAGTTGTTGGCTTTCAGTTCCATAGTAAAGTTTTTTTTTTTTCTTTCTTTTTCTTTTTTTTTCAGATAGAGGGCGCCAAAATCAGGACTCTAGTCTTTGTGTTGCTGCTACAATTTTGTTTAAGTACACCATGTGGTTTTAGTCTCGCGTATTGTGACAAACAGTGTTTTTGTGCTCTGAAGATGCTGGTTATAATACCAGCGAAATATCAGCATCAAGTTAATAAATTAATTATTTACTTAGTTTCTGTGTTCTATTATACCGTTAAAATAATAAACAACATGTTCGACGAACACATAAGTCTGTCCACACGTTTAAGGATTCTTCACGGAGACGATATCGTACGCAAGACACGACAATATGGTAAGTGGAAGTTGAAATTGGCGCGGCAACTAAACAGGTTAGCCTTCTTAAAGAGGTGCCGAGACACCAAATTAATACCGAACTGTTTTAAAATCAAAAACAAGTTCCACTCGGCCAAAGCCCAATGCATCTATAAACGAGCGAGTGTAGCGCTGTTACGTGAACAGATTAACACCACTCGCCGGGAATTAGCACAAGCAAATACAACCATCAGCGCATTACGAGAATCACTGCATAATATTCTAAATACGGAACTTTGGCAGATCTTAGAGAACATCACCGACGCAACGGCAAAAAAAAAAAAAGAATTCGACAGAGTCAAAAACCGGCACCAAAATAAGTTCGAAAATCTACAACAACGGAACATCATACAACAACCGCAATTACAACAAGACCTCGTCGTCGTGAATCTATCGTCACTCACCTTAAGCAAAGAAGCCACGACTGCTTTAAGTCAAGGGCACAACTTTGCCATAACTCCCAAGCAAGTTCCAAAAGCCGAAATAATGGCGTCCATCGAACGAGGAATATATGACCTGCCTCCAACAATAGCTAACAACATATGTTTAGATGTGGCCAACATCCTAATCAAGTCCAAGCCTACCCCAAAAATAATATCCCACATAAGGAATTCATTGCTATAAAAGAGCTACACAACAACAGCCAGATTACCATAACAAAAGCAGACAAAGGAAATGCAACCGTGGTGATGGACACAACTGAATATGAAAACAAAATGCACACACTATTACAAGATCAGTCAACATACAAAATTATAGATCGCAATCACACCAACACACAAAAGAATAAGGCATGAAAATTATTAAAAAAAGTCACTTCCTGGCCCAAAGACACAGTTAACAAACTCAAACCCTTCCATGTTAAAACACCGAGGATCTATGGATCACCAAAAATTCACAAACCAGGCACACCCCTACGCCCAATTGTGGACAGTATAAATAGTCCCACATACAAACTGGCTAGACATTTAGCGAAACTACTAGCCACTCTAACAATTCTCCCTCCTTTGTCAAAAATTCAGCACACCTAAAAAGCATCTTACAACACCTTACCCTAAAAAGCTCTTAATACCCTAAAAAGACTTAATAGTAAGCTTTGACATCACTTCACTATTCACAAATGTACCACTAATAGAAACCCTCAATCTACTGAAGTCACACTTCCCCCCTGATATATTTGAACTACTCAAATTCACAATACATGCAGGATATTTCACATGGAAAGGGAAAATATACAAACAAATTGATGGGACAGCCATGGGCTCCCCCCTTTCCCCCCCTAGCCAACTTTTACATTGAACACCAGGAAAAACAAGCAATCAATACAGCCACTCTCAAACCAACACTTTGGCTACGCTATGTTGATGATGTGCTTGCTATTTGGCCACATGGCCCTGAGACATTGAAAACATTCTTAGCACATTTAAATAGCCAACATCCAAAAATCCACTTTACTATGGAACTGGAAGCCAACAACTGTCTGCCCTTCCTGGATACACTCATCACACGTCTCCCAGATGGTTCCCTATCATTTTCAGTTTTTAGAAAACCCACACATACAGGCAGATACTTACACAAACAATCACACCATCATCCTTCTCAACAATATGGCATATTAAAAACGCTAACCCATAGAGCGAGAGCAATCTGTTCCAATGACAAGGCTCTTACTGCTGAACTGACTCACTTACGCCACACCTTCTTGGCCAACGGCTACAATCCACATAAAATAAACAAAATACTAAACACTCCTAAGAAACCCCTCCCACCATCCACCACAGAGAACTACAACAAAACAGTCACCATCCCTTACATTAAAGGCACATCCGAAAGTATCTCAAGAATTCTCAATAAACATAAACTACGCACTACATTCAGACCATGTAGCAAATTAGCCACCCTCATCCGCTCACCCAAGGACACCATTCCTCCTTTATCACATCCAGGAGTCTACCAAGTACCCTGCGCAAGCCTACTACGGTCAAACAGGAAGAACTGTGAATATCCGCATCAGCAAACATAAACGATACGTCTGGAATTATCATTATGGGAAGTCGGGCCTAGCAGACCATGCTCTGGATACCCCTGCACACAGGATCAACTGGAAAAACAAAAGTACTACACAGAAACCCGTATAAATCAGAGAGATTGTTCTTAGAGGTGACAGAAGCCCTAAAACACACTCCAAATCTCAACAAATATGGCTGTATTAACTTGCCGAAGATCTGGGAGACAGTCATATTAAGAAAAAACTAGCACTTTTCTACGACTCTAGTAATATATGATAGCTTTTTTTTTTCAGATAGAGGGCGCCAAAATCAGGACTCTAGTCTTTGTGTTGCTGCTACAATTTTGTTTAAGTACACCATGTGGTTTTAGTCTCGCGTATTGTGACAAACAGTGTTTTTGTGCTCTGAAGATGCTGGTTATAATACCAGCGAAATATCAGCATCAAGTTAATAAATTAATTATTTACTTAGTTTCTGTGTTCTATTATACCGTTAAAATAATAAACAACATGTTCGACGAACACATAAGTCTGTCCACACGTTTAGCAGTATACAAGACAGTGTTCAAACCAGTTGTTTTAAGTCATGGATCTGACCAGTTAGGTTAAAAATAAAGCATTTGATCAAAAACTAGAGACCACAGAAAACCAGTTAGGGTGTGTATCAATGGCAGCATCATTAAAAATGACAATATTAGAAAGGAACTCTAAACTGTTAGCTTTCAAGAATGTGGCAGCAGAGCTAAGATAGCATTGGCCACTTAAACAGAATGGAGGGGAAAAGGTTAGCAAAACAGGCACTTGATGCCAAGATAACAGGAAAGAGACCCAGAGGAAGACCAAGGTCTAGGTAGATTAATTCAGTCAGAAGCGCTTAGAAGCATGAAATGTTAGATAGACAATATTGGAGTGCTCACAAGTAATAGACTAATTTCAGGCCCAAAGTTTGCGCCTGAAAATATCTTCAGGAGTGAGGTAAGGTAGTGCAACACCGGGTAACTCTGAGCAAAGGTGGACCAAGCTCTCATCACTCCTTGTCTCAGTATCTCCCAAATGCAAAGCACATTTCCTTGCAGACATGTATACTGCTATGCATGTATACATGTCCGCAAAAGGGAAGGGCCACTACCCAGACTGGTTTCAACCTTTATTGAGGTCTCGTCAGTGGGAGGCAAACCCAAACGTGGAGATACTAAGGCAGAAGCAATAGGAGAGGTCATATTTACCTATAGGAGTTGCCAACAGGTGTACCACCTTATTATTGAATTACTCTGGATTTAGAGAAAGATGTTGGAAGTTTATTTTTCACTTGGTTAGACTATAATAAATTTAGTTTAATCCTTTATCCAAGTGTAAGTAAACAAAGTTTGCGCCTGAAAATATTCAAGACTGAGGTAAAGTAGTACAACACCAGGTAACTCCGAGCAACGTGGACCAAGCTCTCATCACTCCTTTTCTCGGTATCTCCCATAATGCAAAACACATCTCCTTGCAGAGATGTTTGCTTACAACCTGGATACAACTTACACTGTATCCAAGTTGTAAATAAGTTACAGAATAACTTATTTCATAACAAACCAAAAAAAAAAAAAAAAAATTCCAGCACCTAGCCCTTATCCACAATCTGTTTGTTAACAGCATGTCTTTACTGGAAAATCTGTCATATTCGACTTAAAGAGAAATTATATTCTTGTTTTAATCTTTTCCCAAATGTAAGCAAAGTTTGTATGCAAAGAGTATATTCACAACTAGTTCACTTGTGCAGTGGCTGTTAACCTCACATCAAATGCCTTAGTATACCACAATGCAAAGCACACTTTCTTTGAAATACTGCTAGGTGTTATGGCAAGGACCACTACCCAGTTCAGTTCTGACCTTTATTGAGGTCTCATCAGTAGAGGCCAGAAGATTAGATGAATAAATGCTGAAGTCGTATAATTTTTCATATACAAGTAGTAAAATGGTGTTTCATCAGATAATTAAAATACTCTAGATCAGAGAGGTTGTAAGAAGACATTTTCTTGGATATAAAATGGTCTGAAATTTAACAAAAATTATTTTGCTATTTTTTTTACACTTGGATAAGGATTAAAACAACAATATAATTTCTTATCGAGTTTAATATGCTTTATAACCAGTGAGAAAACTTCTTACAAATCTATCTTATATGAATTGAAAAACCTGAGTTCCAAGGGAGGGGATGAGCCTGCTACTTCTAATGGAACTAACTCACTTTGCAATGAAAAAACTCACATAAAGTTCTTCTTCCATGATGAGAATCAAATAATCTTTTCCAATCAAGAAACATGCAATCCACTTTTTTTTCAATTGCATTAAAGACACTAATTACATGATTGCTCTTATGATAACTATCGACAAGTATAGCTTTCATATATGGTGTATCATCAATAAAATAAAACTTCGGTTTCTTTATCTTATAAGCTTCAAGGTTTAAAGACACACACACACACAAAATCCTGTCTTTTATACTTTCTTCCCTTAACAAAATTTCAGAATAATGAATGAAAGAACAAATATCAATATTCAGTATATGAAAATATAATGATTTATATGACAGGAAACTTGACTAATGTAGAATAAAATTAGATTCTTTTTTTCATAATAGTTAAAAGCATCACCTGTCGAACAAACACCTTATTATTCAGTGATGATTTTTATTTGCATCGCTTACAGTTGAACAGTGTCCTCTCCTTTCGCTTTCTCATCTCAGAATAAAAAAACCTCTTACCTCTGTACATATATGATATAGCTATCTAATGTTTCTTACATTTCCAAGTCTGGAGATGATAAAATCTTGATTGTAGATTGCAAAGAGATCTATTGAAGAACAAAACATCTTTCTTTCACTTTTCCATTAAAGAAAAATGGACAACAGTACATTTAACAGCAAAAAAAAAAAAAAAGAAAGAAAGAAAATAGAAAAAGTCTCCCTTCATAATGTCTATTACTGACATCCCATATCTAATGTTCTTTTGCTTTTATGTTACAAAGAACTCATAACAAAATGCTTTCCCAACTTTGCAGGTTAAATGTTTAACTCCTCTTAATTAGAAGTAGTATATCTGCAATCTTTACAGCAACATTACTTCTCTATTTGAAGCTTGAAAAAATTCTTTCTTTTCTAAAGGAAAAGCAATATTTTTCTTGCTTTGCTATCTCACAGTCTCTGTATTTCCTCCCAAGATATTTTGATTTCAACTTTTTGCTTCTAGCATCAGCATTCACACAATTCAGGGTGACCAATAATGAGGGAATCATGAGCAACTGCAAGAAATGAGACATGCTGAAAGCGAGAGAATAAAGGGAATAAATAATATTAATGATGCAAGGCAGGTTAGCAAAAGTGTTGTAGAGAATGGAGTAGAATTAGTTATCAATAGTGCATGAAATATTATTATTATTATTATTCCTGATACCTCCAAGGAGTCCGAAGACTCATCGTGGGAGGACATCTACAACTGTCTCTACACCTAACCTCTACTACGAATATGAAGTGAAGTAAACTGCTCGAGATTAACTAGAAGTTAAGCACTATAAAATTTCAATCGTTAAGACCAATTTTAAACCGTTCGTCATGAAACAGGACAAAATGAATACAAATCATTACCTTTACAAAAGCACATGGCTCAGAATATAAATATAAATGAAATATAAAGAAATAAAAATAAAAAGAAATATAAATGAAAGTATAAAAGAAGTGACCAAAAGTAATATGAATGATGAGGTGACAGTAAAAAAAGAAATAGCATGCTCACATGTGGAGTCCTTCACAAGAAAAAATGCGAGTTCAAACAAGTGGTAAAATGTTCTGCATGTGGCATGGCAGGAGGGAAAATGAAGGCAAAAGTGAATGGGAAAGTAGGAAAGAACAAGAAACTGGGAGTAAGGAAAGGATATTGTATAAAAATTGTACTTCATGAGAATGTGATGAAAGTCCTTCCTTTTAGTGTTGCACGGTGATCAGCATTCATTTTAGAAATTATGGACTTTACAATCGCATTAAAAATAACTCTTTTAATATCCCGAAGTTTCAATCTTCATATTAAGATCATCATCTGGAGTATATACGAATGCACAAGCTGAGTTACATTACATACAGTGAGTAAAGAAACAATGAATTTGATCACATGTTAATCTACTGGCATGACCTCTAGTGAAAAAAAGTTGCTCTAAGAGCAACTATAAACAGGACTGTAGAAAATCAAGGGTCCTAAATCAAAAATAACAAATGTAATTATAAAAATAGGACATCATTGTTACTAAAAGAAAACTTCTGTAAGAAAGAATGTTTATCCATGTTATCATAAATAGAATTTAGCTTGATGTAATTTCTAAATTTTTTTTTTTTCCATGCCAATAGGTTAACCTGTGATCAAATTCATTGTTTCTTTACTCACTGTATGTAATGTGACTCAGCTTGTGCATGTGTATATACTCCAGATGATGATCTTAATATGAAGATCGAAATATCAGGATATTAAGAGTTATTTTTAACACGGTTGGCAAGTCCATGATTTCCAAAATGAATGTGATGAAAGCATGTTTCCCAGGTGCAAAAATCAGGGATGTTAGTAAAGCTGTTAGTTTGCAGTGAGGGAGAAGTAAAAAAAAATATACTGTTTTGGTAGACAAGAATGATTTGAAAGGTGAGAATTATGCAGTGAGCAAAGCTGTGAAAGAGTTGCTGGAAGATTGAGAAAGTAAAGATTGTATAAGTAAAGTATGACAGGACTCAACTCAGATAAAGGGCCAAGATTACTAATGAGTTGATGAGAAGATTGTGCAGAATGAATGGTGTACAGTTTATAGATGTACAGTGAATCTTGTGAATCTGATGGACAAAAGCACTTGTATATACCTTACAGACTGCATTTGAATAGTTTGGAGTTAGATGTTTGGAGAAAGTGTTGCTCAGTGAGAGTTTAGAAGTGCAACAAAATCAGGGAAACTAAAAGTATTTGGGAGGGATGCATTTAATGTATGTATAGCCACTTCTGGAAGAAATTAGTATGAATACAGAATTAATCATGAATGGCTGAGTTCGGTTTTCCAGGTTTCAAATGGATGGGTAATCATATTATGCAAGAGTAAACCACACACCCAAAAGGAAGTTGAAATGCATTTACTCAAATGTCAAAAGTGTAAAAGAGAGATTTTGGCACTGGTCAGTTTGACATGTCCCAAAATCATCAGATCAATGTGGTTAACAGAAACTGATACAGTTAGAGGAATTAAAATGTAAGGTGCATTGCACTTTCACAGAGGATAGAGGAAACAGGACAGGAAGAGGGTTATTACTGATGACATATAGCTGAAGAACTTCAACCAAAAAAAAAGGAAGGTTTTAGATCTGAAAAAGATGGTTGGTCATTTCACGCTATGTATTGAGAGAGACATAGGCAAAGAAGTGTGGATGCCATGCACAGATTGATCAGCACAATGAGTGTGGGCTGAGCAAATCATTATGGGGGACCTCAACTAAGAGGATATACATGTTAAAAAACGTTTAATTTTCTTGACCAAAAAGCTCTGGAAAGACTTTTAATGGGATTATATTGATCAAGTGATATCATGCATACTCTATGCATGTATTGTATGCGTTCTGTTCTTTGTTTAATATAATTGGAATCGGTTGATTATAGTTTGTAACAGTTTTTTACTTTTTAGTTCCTTACATCAGTTATGTACCCTGAACATGCCAACAGTCTTAGTTGGTGAAACTAGTTAGTATAACATAGTCGTTTATTATATGCACTTGATCAATATAATCCCATTAAAAGTCTTTTAAGAGGATACACATTTGAAGGAGGAAACAGTGCATGACAAGATGGAAATGGAATTTATACAGGTGATACAGAATAATTACTAGTAATAGCATCAGAAGATGCATCCATAAACAAGATAAACATTATGCTTCCAATAAGAGTGACCATGAACTTGTTCTGGGAGGGTATTATACATGTGGAATTCTCAATCAAGAAATGGTTTATGTGAGCTACAAAGTTGGTGTTTCTGACAAACTTGGGAGGCAGCTTAGAAGTTATGGCTTAATTAGAAGCTACAAGGAAAGAATGTCAATAGTGCATAAGAAGTGGTCAGAAGTTAAAGAGAAGCACAGTATTCGTGCATACCCAGTATCAGGAGGATAAACCAAATGGGCTTTAAATGGATTAGTAACAATATAAAGCAGGAGCTGAAAAAAAAAAAACATTATGGATGGAATATAAGAAAAGGCAATTGGTGTGTTTATGAGCAATATAAAGCACAGCCAAGAAGGGTGCCTACTATAGTAAGGAAGGCTAAATAAGATTTAGAGAAAATTACTAGCTAAAGAAGATAGAGAAAATCAGCTAAGCAGCCCACCTGAAAATCCTAAAGATATTATTTTATTTTTTTTAATACATAAGTAAGTGGAAGCATGATTGTGGAAGGATAACTTGAATCGATGCCAATGGCAGGAAAGTTATAGAAGCAGAAAAAATAGTTGAGTTACTACGTGATCACTCTGAAAGGGCATTTCATTCCAGTGGAGATTTTGCAGTTGCTCACGGAACTGATGTGAGAACTGAGGTAGTTGAACTAGAGGTACTCAGCTTACTGAAAAATATCATTGTGAATATTGCACATAGATTTGATGGCATGTCGCCCCATGTGCCACGAGAATGTGCAAGTGAAATGGCAGTGGCTCTGATGAAGCTGTTTAATCTAAGTCTCAGTTTTGATAAAATTCCATGGAAGTGTAAAGAACGTGGGACAGTTCTATTACATGTAAGTGGGTCCTTGCTTCAAAACAGAATATTTATAAGGTATGTGAATTTCTTGCAGGATGATTTAAATAAATTGGCAGGGTGGGTGAAGGATAATGATCATCAATTTAATGTTCCAAAAAGCACTTTGGGATGAAAAGATTATGCACTTTGTATCATATTGATGGTAATGGATTGCAAAAAATTCACAAGGCAAGGGATTTGGCAGTGATGGTGGAGAGAGTGGAAGTTCAGAAAGTATATTGCAAAAGTCAACAAAATAGCTCAAATGATTATTTGAATGTTAAAGAATGCACCAACAAGTAAAGAAAGTGACAGATAGATAGCATTTTATACTTTAGTGTATTTCAGAAGAGAAAGCGACATGCACAAAACCAGGAGAGGGATATTAGAGTGACTAGACTACACTTTATATCAATAAGGCTGGGAGGAAGGATTGCATAATTTACCACTGAATAACTATCAGGAAAAAATATGCACAAGAATTAACTGTGTCCTTCACCTGGTCATTTATTCTTGCAAAAGAGAGAAGTTCTAAGAAGTGGAAGTAACTAAAAATTATGTTACTGCATGAGAATTTGCTACATGATAAATATTTCCAAGTCATTAAAAAAATCTTGGAGATTTTTTTTTAAATATCTGACCCTGATCCACTAGAGAAAGGTTGGAAATCTTATAGCAAATCATGTGTGCACAGAAGAGTACAAACAAAGAAGGAATCTGTTAACGTGTTTCTTGAAAATTGCAGTCTTTTGTATACACACTGCTATAGGTTTCCCAACCTTCTGTGTACGGATCAAATATTAAAAAAAATCTCAGTTTACTGAAGATGCAAAATTGGAGCGGGAGGGCAACAGTTGTTAAAACTAATTAGATATCTTGCAGGATAATGTAAATAATTTATGAATGCAGATGAAGGATAATGGCGAAATTCCTGTTAAATAAAGCTGCTATTCCATTCAGCCTTCAGTATTTTCTAATTCTTCAATTAAAGAATCTTAAATAAGTTCAACAGAAGTTTTTAGAGCATAAGATCATCTCCACAAAGTGAAGTGTTGGGATTAAAATAACTATTTTTGATATCAGTTTTAATGCCACTTTCTTTCATAATGTGATCCATAACAGCACAGATAGTGTTCAACCTTTCTTGCACCTCATTTGAAAGGACATGAAATGCACAGTTAAGCATAGCTTTTCATGGAATTAGGTCCTGTTCTGTAAGGTAAATTAATATACTCATTCTATATTCTCAGTGGTTTCTCTACCCATATCATTTCATATTTTGTTCAGATATCAATTACCAAATGCAAAAGAAGTGATATGATAGAGCCATTTAAGTTAGTGGCAGGATTTTATCGGATTAACCCAGTTGAGATTATAAAAAGAGTAGAAGGCGAGAGGGGAAAAAACCAGAGGTCATCCTGGAAAGTTATGTAAGAGTGTGGAGAAGAGGGGTGTGAGAAGTAGATTTTTTACATGGAGAATTGTCAGCGAATAGAACACATCTGCAGAATGTGTTGTTAATATCATGCTCATATTCTATATTCTCAGTAGTTTCTCTACCTATATCATTTCATATTTTGTGTTAAGGATTTTTGATTCTGAGTGTTAAGGATTTTAAGATTCGGTATGATAAATATGTTGTTAGTTGAATGAACCTCTCCCAATGAGTTCCATTGAGGATGCAATAATAATAATAACAACAAATCATTTAACTAATTCAGAAACCTTATGCTCACAATTTATTTATCTTTATAAATATAATACTAAAATGCTATTTTCTTCCAGTATTATTAAACATTTCTTGGTTTCTTATATCAGTGAACTCAAACCCATAAGGAGGGGTTGATATCTAGATAACACAAGTTAGGTGAGTTCTATGATAACTCATATTGCATATCTTAGAAGTCAGTTATAGAGCAAAGTTCTTCACAGAATTGGAAATCAAATAGTTGAAAGCTGTCGAATAATGTGAAAAAAAAAAACAATAAAACATTAAACTGTAGTATGTTAATTATAGGCCTTCAAAAATTTGTCTAATTTTCATTTATACAGTAAACTGACACATTTCAAGAGATGACCAGTTATTACCACATAAAATTACACTAATTATGTTTTTTTGGTGTGTGTGTGACAGATGAAGGTAAAAACAGAAACCAAAATTTCCAAGCTTACCAAACTTTCTTTTCAAAAACAGAGCAGATCCACAACACTGCAGCATCCCTTCTGCCATAATTGCAATACGATCTCCCAGTATATCAGCTTCTTCCATAGAATGGGTAGTTAAAAGAACAGTCTTCTCATGACGAATAGTCTGTAAAATATTCCATACTGTGCGCCTTGCTTCAGGATCCATACCTGATGTTGGCTCATCTAATATCAGAATCTAAGAAAACAAAGTTTCTACAAAATAACAGGAAATGATGAACTAATTACTCACATGCCAATGTTTAATTACATTATATTAGCCAGGTGCTATTAGTCCGGGGGGGGGGGGGGGGGGACTTTTGGCCTCGAGCACCACATGTCACCACTGGGCACGGTCCTCTGCAACTGTCTGCCACGTTCTGGTCTCTAGCCCAACAGCCAGCAGGTCTTCCTTCTCCTGATCTGCCCATCTCTTTCTCGGTCTCCCTGGTGGCCACCCTGATCAGGGTTGGGCCTCCCATGCTTGTCTCACAGTCCTTTTGGGGCCCCTACGGTACGGGTGCCCCAGCCATTGAAGACGCCAGGCTCGCAGCTCCATCAAGACATCTGCCAAGTTGTATAAAGCGTGTATGGCAGCATTGGACCGCCTCCTCCTCCAGACTCCGTCTGCCATAAACCCTCCATAGATACGTCGTAGCATCTTGTTCTCGAATACTCTCAGGTGATCGGCTTGTCTTGCCACGAGAGTCCACGCTTCAGCACCGTAGAGGAGAACAGGTCTGATCAAAGTCTTGTATAGCCCCACCTTTGTAGTCCAAGACAGCAAGCGCGAGGCGAAAAGGGGACGCACCTGATAATATGCCACATTCGCAGCATTTACCCGACTCTGGACATCAGCCTCAACTTTGTTGTCTTCAGTCACGAAAAAAACCCAAGTACCTTAATACCTTCACCCTCTCAAACTGTGCAGGTCCCTCTGGATCTTGAGCAGCATGGCGACTCATAAAAAGGTATTTTGTCTTATCGCCATTTATTTTCAGGCCAACTTCTTCTGCAGCTTCTTCAATAGCAGTAACCAATGCCACCGCATCATCCTGTTCATGCGCCATAATGTTCAGGTCATCAGCGTAGCCAAGAATCCTAACTTGCACCCCCATGTCGACTCCACCTGCCACTTGTTGTGTGTTTCTAATTACTTTTTCCAACACTAGATTGAAGAGAATCGGAGAAAGCCCATCACCCTGCTTCACACCAGTCTGTACTTGAAACAGGTCCGAAAGGTCACCTTCTGCTTTCGCTCTTGAACCAGCTACGCACACCTGCGCCATTTTTTGGAATTTTCGAGGAATTCCCAGCTCTTCTAACACCTGCCATATTTTTGGGTGTATCATTCAGTCATAGGCCTTAGAAAAGTCTATGAAAATATTATGAACTTCCCGGTTATATTCCCAGCACTTTTCAAAAACTTGGCGCAGCGTGAAGAGTTGGTCTATTGTAGAATGGTTCCTCCTGAAGCCCATCTGGTAGTCACTAAGGCACTCTTCTGCATATGGTGTGAGGAGGATTAGTGTGATGTTAGACAGCACCTTGTAGCCAGTCGACAGCAGTGAGATGCCCCTATAGTTGCCACATTGAGCCTTATCCCCTTTCTTATATACTGGGGTGATCAGCAACTCCTTCCAATCGTCCGGCAGCCGCTCTTCTCGCTAGATCATCACGATGAGCGGGTGCAGCTGCTCCAGCAGGATGTCCCCACCATTCTTCAGGAGCTCTGCCGGTATGCAGTCCACTCCTGGAGTCTTATATTTTTCAGTATGCGGATAGCATGAGTAATCTCACTAAATGTCGGCTTTTCAATAAATGGTTCAGCAGTTTGATAAGGAGTATAATCCTCCGATATTGATGTTCCAGCATTGACATTCAGCAAGTCTGCAAAATATCTATGCCACCGAGCGAGAGCATCTTTTGAGTTTGTTAATAGATTTCCACTCTCATCTCTTATGGTTGCCGCTTGTGTCTGGGCACTTCGCATGGCTTTGATCGTCCGGTACAGCTCCTGTCCATTATTCATCACCCTATTTCTCTCTATACTAGCCAATTCTCATTAAGATACTTCCACTTTTCCCTGCGTAGACATGTATTCACCACTCTTCTCACCCTCTCATATGCAGCTTTCCTCCTGCTATCCTCTAGGTAGTTCAATAGTGCTTCCCTTCGTTTCACTACAGCTTCTTCACACTGTCTATTAAACCATGCTTCTCTCCTTCTCTTTCTCTTTCCCGCAGTTCTCCAGGCAGCTAACATGACCATGTTTTTGATGGTGTCCCACATCCCATCCAGATCATCCTCTTCCTCCTGTAACTCCCCAAAATGATTCTGCAACTCTAACTGGAAAGACCGCTTGCCTACTGCTTTTTCAACTTGTTCAGGTCCCATGCCGATCGTATGGTAGGACATGCGGGCTTCTGAACTGCAATTCTATGCCTGAAATCGTAGGCTACCAGATAATAGTCGCTATCTCCATCTGCTCCTCTGAAACTTCCCACATCCGAGATGGAGCTGTGGTGACGTCAATACACTAGTACATGGTCTATTTGGTCAGCTGTTCTACCGTCCGGTGATCTCCAGGTCTGTTTGTGGACGTCTTTATGCGCAAACAGTGCTCTTTACAAAGCATCCCATAGTGGTGGCAAAACTCGCAAGTCAGATCCCGATTCTCACTCCCCTACTCAGAGGGTATGAGTAGGGGAGTGAGAGGTAGGGGGGTTTCATGCAGAGTTGTGAATGATTGGAATGCCTTGCCTGAGAGTGTGGTGTCTGCAGAGAACCTGAGTGTGTTTAAAGCACAATATGATGAGCTGTGTGTTTGATAAAAGGACCTCCTAAATGAGTCTGACTCCATGGGGTCTTGGGTAATAATAATAATAAAGTAGATTTACTTTAAATTAGAGTTTACAGGGAAAGATTTATGGGAGTTTTAACAGAAACTGTGTAAGCCTTTCACACAACATTAAGTATGCAATAATTTTTTTTTTAATGGATAGCTATGTAGAGCTGTTTTAAAATAAAATATGCAGGTTTTTTTTAATTATTATTTTTAATTCAAGGAAAGGAAGAAATGGAGAAAAGAGAAAGAAGGAAAATTAGCCTTAAAATGTTTTAAATAAAATCAACACAGTAACAGTTCAGGCAGATAAAGAAACCACCACTGTGATAATAAATTCCAGAATACATAATGATAACATTAAAAAAGTATATTAACAGACAAATCAATACATAAGCTAATAAAAAGGAACCCAACAGTTACTACAAAAAATAATACCTTACACCTTTTAGATAACACAATTAGCTATTGAAATAATGGCCAAATTAAAGATTTTCTTACCCACACTGACGTATTCTATTCCAGTAACCCAAGATTTATAAACTTGGAGCCTGCTGCAACCCAGTAATGAATGTCATTACTCTATCTATAAACTAAATATTAGTATTAAAAAATGAAATAAACCCTTAGGCAAGATATTGTCTTACGTGACAGAAATAGAGGAGAATTACCTACCTTTTGGTGTGCTATCTCCTCTATACATCTTGTATGATGGCATGCAAACTCTAATCTGAATTCCTCCCTACCAATATTTGTGACCTCTCAAAGTACTATCTGAAATCTAGGTACTGAAGATAAAGCAATATCCTACTTTTAACACCCCCCCCCCACCCAAAAAAAAAAATAAACTGTTTTTGAAACTTTCAATTTGAAAGGATTCAGCAAGTTTACAGCCATCTTCATACCCCCCCCACACACACACGATGACTTTGTCATGTGCCTACAGCCTCTCTAAACTCATTTCAGACTTTGTTGTTTCTGAACAATACCCATCTTATCAACTTTAACAGAAAAGAAGAGACTTAAGTCTTGCTTGACACCTTAATTACTAGGCAGAAGTTACATGTAAAGTTACTAAAACTTATGGATATACACAGGAGTTACCTACATATTGATTCACATCACCATCTAGCACAAAATCAAGATATTTTCAAAACTTGAGCCACAAGATCAAACAAAATCTGATTACAAGGACCAGCACTACATCCAGAATCCAAGTATTTCTTAAAAATTTGGAAAGAAAGATTATGGACAAACAGTTTTGGTGAACGTAAATGGCAAGAAAGTGACAACAGTAAAAGCAAAAATTGGACAATTAAACAGAAATTTTGTTAATATATATCATTCAGGTGAATGTGATATATAATACCTAATACTTGACAGAGAATAGATTGGAGAAGAGCTAATGAACTAGAGCACTTAAATATGCAGCATATCTGTAGCGAAGTTAAATTAATAACATAACATGCATCTATCAATTGGAAAATGGCTGGGTTTCATTTGCATTACAAGGAATACATATACTGTATGTATATATGGGCAATTTTACAAATGAAAGTGCGTTAGCCAGTCTCATATTATTATTATTATTTGACACCTCCAGGGAGTCCAAAGACTCATCGAGGGAGGGCACCTGCTCTACAACTGTCTCCACCACCACCACTCAATCTGCTAACTGATTGTAAGTACACCATGCCATCTACCGCCAATCACCACCACTACTACTTCCACAGAAAATCACAAACATCCATGCCCACGGTGGGATTCGAACACGTTAACCACTCGGCCAGCCTAGATGGCCACATGCAGGGAAGTAGTTTTTTTTCACCAATAAACTTGGAATTTTCCTCCACAAAGCTGCCAAACCCACCAAAACACATAAAACAACAGACCAAAAGTGTTAGAGTGGAATAGTGGAGATGAGTCCTTGAACTCCATGAGGTACCAAGTAATGACAATAATTAAATGCAGCACTGGAAATGGAAAAATATCAGCACGTGTTAAAAGGATTGGTAATACCTTTGAGATGGCTGTCAGTGTGGAAAGTGTACAAAATATTCCTACTGCACAAGCTTATACGTTCCAAAGTCATTATTATTAGTGGTGCACAGAAACTTCCATGGAGTCTAAAGGCTCATCAAAGGAGATTCACATTATCTACACAATATTTTTATAATACCTTTCCTTGAACACACTAACCAAAGCCCTCAAAGCATTCTGGCAACCCATTCCTCAAGTGTACAAAAGGCATCATACCCTTGTTAACCACACACTTAACCTCCCTACCAGCCGAGGTGGATGAAATAGCCAGACCACCCAAGCTTTTCCACTGGTCAAAACTTCATCGGCATTCTACCTTTTATCGTGTAATTACGCTCCTTCGCCATTAATCCCTTAACGGTGATTTTAGAGCCATCAGTGGATTAACTGTGGTGAAGTGATCTTTGTGTCACTTGTCTTTAAGTGTACTGTGTTACTTGGAATTTCCTTTACTGTCCTATGATATTTGACCTTTGCTGCACAATTTATTTGTCTCTCTCTCTCTCTCTCTCTCTCTCTCTCTCTTCCCAAAAATAAAATCTAATTTCATGTGCAAAATGAAGTAATCAATCCTGAAATGACAGATCAGCCTTTGCAATGAATGTATTTAGAAGTAGTAAATTTGCTGTTTTTTATTCTTCAAATCAGTGCAACGGAACAAGACAACTTTATGTTATTTCACTTTACTGACAATATAGGAGCAACTTTTTTGTGAATTTTCAAATGTTTGTTTGCTTTCAAAATATGTCAAATATTTATATATTTTTTAAATAACATTTATTGAAATGAATATGACCTTTTGCTTTCTTTCCATTATGTGGATCATCACATTTCAGTTTTAGAACTAATTTTTGTCTTGTTTTTACGATCAATCAATGATGTTAAACTGTATTACTCAGTTTCTGATTGCGAGTCTTTTTTAGTATCAAAAATTTATATCAAGTGATATTTTAGCAGGGACTCTTCCCTTTGTTTTTTGCTTAAAATTGCAACAGCGTTTTTTTTTTTTTTTGTAGGATGCATTTACTATAATATTCAGTGCATAACCACTGTAGATATGTTGAAAATATAACATAAAGGATACCCTATATGGAATGATTCAAAATTTATGCTCATTTTGAAGATTTTCTACTGCCCCCCCCCCTCCTCCTCCTCTCATGAAACTCGTACATAACTACTCTAAATTTCTACTAGTTTGAAAGCTTTCACAGACAGTATTCAAAATCTGTTACTTCATTATACTGTTTTGACCAAAGAAATAAAGCAATAATATTGTTGTACCATCTGTGCTATTTCTTTGAAATCTAAAATCATTTGGCTGCTGAAATTATTCTAGGTTTTAGAAATACTATGCTATATTTTTCACCATGTATACCTGTTTATGTGAAAGTAGTGTTATTTTTGTTTCTTTTTCTTAAAAAAATTCTACTGCCGTTGGTTGCTATTTCTGATTAATCTAAGTCTTAGAAAAACTCAATCCTCTCAGCTGGGGGAATTGCTAAAGGCTTAGATTACTCACACTGGTATTGAGAGAGAAAAGAGGGGACACTTTGCCAAAAGTCACACCAAAGTGCCTCAAGCTGTAGTGCAGAATAGATCAACTATGTCTTGTTTTGTTCTCAATTGTTGATTAGCAGACATCCTAGCATAGAAATACTCACATTTCTTTTACAGGATGATGGAAATATGATTTCTGCATTACTTCAACCTTGGTATCACTTCTGGATTTGGATAAGGATTAAACCCCCAGGAATATAATTTCTGCATCTTTAATTCATAGTATAACCAAATGGAAAAATTTTCAACATGCCAAAATAATTTCTTAATTTATAACTCTTACATAAATATTTTTTCTGGCAAGATTTCTCTATTAGTTATAGTAGAATCAATTTACAGATTTTTGCCCTCTTGTATTCTCACGTGTTATGAGCAGTGATTTCTTCTTCGTACTACAAGAAAAAAACCAGCTAATAACAGAAAAATGTGTAGTATTTTCTTTTTCGTTGGGTGAATTTACATTGTTCTTCCTTTGTGTTTTGAAAAGAAAGTGCAAATGATTATTTTCTTCCTATTTTGGCAGCAGAACATCTGATATAATTATAAGACTGACATTCTAGTTTTTCTCCCACACGAGAAAAAAAGAAATAAGGCAATAACATTGGTGAATCTGTAGAACTTTATTTGTAGTGGAAATTTTTATTACAAGCTTTGCTGTTTTGTAATTTAAAAAAAAAATATTATTAGGGCTACTTTGAAAATTTCTAAACACTGGCACACACTGCTATGAAAATTGAATGGACAAAGTTTTACTTTCAGCAAACTGTATTCTTATTTACTAAAAACAATCTTATAATAGGCATATTTCAAAAACAGTTGCATTAGGCAGGATTGTGATACAGAATGTTTCTAAAATATTAAGAAATAAAATATCTCAGAGAATGATTTAGCCTACTACTGAGAATATATATATACACACAGTGGTGTAGCTAGAGCTTTTGCTGCCCAGGGCGGTCCCTGAGTTTGCCGCCCCTCTCAATACACACCAAAAATACTACAAAAAGTCAAAACGATGTGTAGGGAAATAAATTAAAACGCTATGTTTATTTTTGAAGTAAAACTTTAATTTCAACATTCTAAAATGTTATATTTCTTGCTTTTCTGTTAGCAAAATCGCTGATGACATTGGCGAAGTCTATTTCATAGTAATGTTGGTAATTCTGAATCAATTTTATTTAGAAAAACTCCTCTCCCAACTAGCAACACTTACACCAATTGTGAGCAAAATTCGCAGCAGTATTACAATATTTGGAACTAAGTTCTCTAGACTGTATTTTAGAATTAACTGTAAAAGTTCAAAGAGGTTCTGTGACGCCCGGGGCGGGCCACCTCCTCTGCCCCCCTGTAGCTATGCCACTGTATATATACATAATCTCCCACACAAGAAATTTGGAATCCATATCATCTCAATGCTGTGTGTTGGCAAGAGGAAAATGTTTGCGTTATTATTTATATATTTTATTTTATTATTATTTTTTTTTATCTTTTAGTGAAATAATTTACTTTTCAATTGTAGCATGTTTTCCTGATTGATAAAAATTGATATTTCATGAAAAAAACAGAATTTGAGTATCACGAGATGAGCAACTTTTGATGACAATTACTCTGTAGGTATCCAGAAAATTGCATGTTCTAAGAGCAACTGTTTTTCTTTCTTTCCCATTAGAAATAAAAATTTGATAACAACAGTAATAGTTAATCTTATTTTATTCGTTCTTCCTGAGTGAATGAGAATAATAGAACATTATTGTTCTATTATTCTCATTTATTGTTATTATCACTATGTCGTTATTTATAGAATACAGTTTACATTATGATAAAACAAGTTTTCTGATATAAATTTATATGTACATGAAAACAGTCCCTTTATCCCACATTTAGTAAAATATTACTATTACTACTAACAACAACAAGAAAATAATAAAAAAATTTCTGCTACAATAAAGTTCTACAGATTCAACAATATTATTGCCTTATTTCTTTTTCTCATGTGGGAGAAAAACAGTAAAATGTTCTATGTTCTATATTCTAAAAGTAGCCACATTTGTTTTTCCAAAATTTCAAGTAATGTACAACATAAAATGTTGTCCAAAGTTATCCACTTTGCGTTTCGCAAAGCATAACTTTACCGCATACTTTGTTCTCTTTTGGGGAATATACTGCTTACATTTCAATCTGCCTTTGAATGGCATAAGGCTTTCATTGATATTCATCTCTCAGGAATATAGTGATCTAAATTTCTGAAAAATTTTCATCAGAAAATCATAAATTTTGTTGAGGACCAGGCAAGGATATGTTGCCTGATCATATTCCTTATTCTCAAAATGCAAATACTTCACAATGAGACAGAATTGTTTTTCAGTCATAACATCATGACACATTGACATGTTCAGAATCCATTCTATACATGTAGAAATACATTTTGAGAGAAGAATTTTTCATGATCCCTTGTGCAATCAAGAGCATTATAAATGTTATATCTATTGAGCTCCAAAGTGAACTGCAAAATGTGGTCTGTACTCAACTTGCTGATGTTGTTGGCAAGCATAAAGGTAGAGTAAGTCTGTTCCACTATGAAAGAAAGAATATCATTGTCTAGAAATAGATGGAAGAAGCCTAAAATGTTGCTGTGTCAAAATTTTCAGTAGTTCCTGGCTTACCTAAGAATGGAAATTGTGGATAGGCTGATATGCGTTTAGTGATGAGCATCATCTTCTGCATGTAGGCATGTCTAAGCTACAAGCAAAATTGCTATCTTCACAACTAGAAAAATTTCTCTCATCAACATCAGTAGAGTAAAAGCTACTTGAAAGGCAAAGGCTCCAGTTTTCTGGATCTCCAGAACTTTTCTTCCCCCCCCCCCCCCCCCCAATATTTTGCTTTCTTCTGGGAAATGTGCTGCTTACGTTTCAATCTGCTTTTGAATGGCATAAGGTGCAGTGCAGCACCATCATCAAATTCCTGCCATGTACCCTCAAGGGGTGTACAGAATATGATAGTACTACATGAAAAATTTACATCCTTACTAACTTCCTATCTACAATTTTCCTCCAAATCAGTCTGTTACTTGTCAAGACTCCAACATTATCAGATCTTATATTTCTATTGTCTAAGGCACTTTCTACCATATCAATCCACCTATACCCTGGTCTTCCTTTGGGTTGTTTTCGTGTAGACCTGGCAGAGAACACTTGTTTTGCTAATTTTTCCTCGTCCATTCTGTTTAAGTGACCATACCACCTGAGATTAGCTCTGCTAACGCATTCCTGGATGCTGACAATGGTAGTACAGCACTTATGCATGAATTTTGTTTGTATGGGGTGAAAAATTGAAAAGTTCTGGAGATGCAGATAAGTTGGATCCTTCACCTTTCAAGTAGCTCTTACTCTACTGATGTTGATGAGGGAAATTTTTCTAGCTATAAAGATAGCGATTTTGCATGTAGTTTAGACATGTCTTCATGCAGACAAAAGGTGATCATCACTAAATGGGAAAGTATCAGTGCTTTGAAACTGACGCTACTGCTGCTGCTGCTACTACTACTTGCCATCTCAGAAATAAATTGTGTCTTAGATATACTTGCTAATATTCCTTTCTGGTCGAGTATCAGGCTGTAAGCCAAGGAAAATTGAGAATGTGAGGAAAGAAGTCCAATAGACACACTAAAAAAAGTTCCTAACAACAGCTGAGTACACACAGAATTTTTTTTTTTTTTACACTTTTCTGATTGATTTATATTTGAAACATTTTATTATGATATTGCTTTTGTAGGATGACACTTTTTTTTAAACATTAATTTTCCCAATATCACATAATTTAATGATTTATAATTATCCGAAAATAATATAAATGAGAAAATATACAAAATTTGCTAATTCATAATAATCACAATTTAATTTTGGTATTGGAATATTAAGTTGTCTGATACAATTACTTGGAAAAATAACGAATTCAAACAAACAAAAAAGTGTATAACAGTATTTGTGTGTGTGATAGTTTGGTGTGTGGGGGGGACCCAAAGGTGAAATACAATTTTAATTCTATTATGAAAATTTGGGAAATAAAATTTCGTTTTAAACACATGCACACCTATACATGTTTCGAATGATAAACTGTAGGGAAAATTATCGCTACTTCAAAACTGCCACATAATATTCAAATTAGCCGAAAATATGTACATAACAGTTAACTTTATAACTGCTGTTTATTTTGATTTGTAGTGAGTGATTAGGGGTTTCGAAACCAAGAAAGTTGAAGTGCAAAGAACTACAGATTACATTATAAAGCTTGTACATTATGTGATATGATTCAAGATTTACGTATGATTCTCTATAAAGCAAAACCGTAAAAGTGCAAACCTTCAATGATGATTACTTTTGGCCAGGAAGTTATTTTTTTTTCCTCAGTAATTTGCAGGCTTTTTTTTTTTCCTTCGAGACATAGTGGGGGTCGTGATCTATAATTTGGTATGTAGAACTGTGACATAGGAGATCTTGCATATTTTTGTTATAATCCTCTTGATCCATGATAACTGTTGTATTTCCCTTACCAGCTTTTGTAATAATATTATTTTTATACAACTTTTCTACTTGAAGCAGAGCTACTGGAACTAAGTAGGTACCCACGTGGCGAATAGGGGAATGATCATTAGAAATGATGGTTAGCTGTGAATACCCCATGAGCAGTCACAGACCAAAGCAGGCATGTCTGGAGGCCATAAGATGGCGGCATCCCCATCACCAGACTAGGCTGCAGATCGTTGGTAACCAACTCATCTGACAAATTCTTATACTCGCAAATTTCAAGGGAATTAAAAGCAGACAACCCAAAGGATAATGAATCGGAATTAGAAAAGAGGACTATGAACTGGATACGGATCGGAAAAGTAAACATAAGAGGCATCAATCACAAGCTCGAAGAAATACAAAAAACTTTAACAGAAATGAAAACAGGACTACAGTTTAATATACAGTGGAATACCCAACTAAAAACAAGCAGCTGCAGATATAGCCATCATGATCACTAATAAATAGAAACACAAAATTGAATCATATAACTTGATCTCTGAAAGAATGATAATGGCTAGACTTAAATAAAAAATTTATTACAATCATAGGAATATATGCACCCAAAGAAGGAAAAAAAATCTGAAACAGAAGAATTCTATAAAAACCTCCAAAGTGTAATTCAGAACACAAATAAAAAAAGATGACTTAATCATTGCAGTCTATTTTAATGCTAGAAAATTGGATCAAATACATTAAAGATTTTATAGGTAACCAAGGAGAAAACACTATAAATAATACTGAAAGAGACAGCTTCTTTAACCATAAAGATAAATATACATGGAAAGCCAGAGAATATAAAAGCATTATTGATTATATAATAGTGAGTAAAAAACTAAAGAAGTTGGTAAGAAATTGCAGAGTATACAGAGGATGCAATATTGATTCAGACCATTATTTATGAATAATAGGTACTATTAATATCCTGAACCAGAGAAATAGAAACAATACAAGAAAACAAAAACAGGAGCAATTTAAGATAGAACTATTACAGCAAGATGGTATCAGAGAACTATATCAAAACAGATGTACAAATCGTACAAAGAAAGTAAATGAACATACAGATATTGAAAATGAATGGCAAAACATTAAACAAATAGTAAAACAAGCAGCATATGAAGCCATAGAAGCAAAACTGCAAAGAAAAAGGAAAGGACTCAGAACCTGGAACCCAGAAATAGAATCTTTAAAAAGAAAGAAAAAGAAACTTACCCTATGAGCAATAACAAGAAAAAAACCAGGAAAATCAGAAGACTGCGAAAAATTTGTATCAATCAAGATTAGAGCATGACATAAATGGACCTCAATAAGCTATAAAATAATTAAAAAAATAACTCAAGAAACAAAGGATAATCTACAATTAGAAGGCCCATCTTCAAAAGTATTGAGGAAGATGGAATAACAAAGATGGAAGAAGGAGAAGATAGAATAAATTCAGAGCTATACAAATATATCTCTAAACCATTTCAATTACGATTAATTAAATTCCTAACAGATTATTGAAAGAAGGAAATATTCCATAAGAATGGAAGACAGCAAGTCATAAACACATTCGAAAAAGGAAAGAGAAGGATTGCAGAAACTACAGAGGAATATCCCTATTAAATACCTGCTATAAAATATATCTATATATAATTAAAAGTAAATTAACACCAGGGTTGGGGAAGTCATTGGAGAAGAACAATGTGGCTTTAGGAAAGGAGGATCTTGCACAGATGCCACATTTACACTCAAAACCAATTATAGAAAAAAGATAAAATTTGACCAGCCAATATATATGGTCTTCTTGGATTATGAGAAAGCATACAATCAAATTAATATACTGAGTGAATGGAAAGCTTCACATCAAACTACTAAAGCAATAATAGCAAATATAATGGAAGAGAGATCTATTAAAATTAAACTTGATAACGAAATAACCAAAAAAATTAAAACCGATAGAGGTCTCAATCAAGGAAGTGGAATATCACCAATACTCTTCAATACATATATACATTTTAAAACATAGATTTAATGACATGACTTAACATAGATTTAATGATACATAAAAAAACGTTTTTTTATGTATCAATTATGTGTGGCAATTTTTACCTGTAATTTCCAGTTTTTTTTTTAGATACTTCAATGTTTATTACTATTTTTTTCCTTTATGAATACCTGAGGAAGGCTGTTATAAGCCGAAACTAGTTGTATTATTCTCATTAAAATCTTTATTGGTTTTTATCTCGGTATTTAAGTCTTATTAAATCTATGTTTTAAAATGTATCACAACAACCGAGTAAAAGCCTATAATCACATATATATATACACATACATACCAGGGGGCTCTGCCCCCACCGATGACTACAGTGCCACAGACTGAGAGCATTCTTGACTTCTACAGTGAGCACTTTTGACGATAAATTTATGACCACACAGTCTCATCGAAGTTGTGGTTGGAACATAGTATGTTGGCACCGTTGTAGGATTTCGTAATTCTTCAAGTGTCTGTTTTTAACTTTCGTAAATTCTTTTTTTGCTGCAACTTCGGAGATGTGATGTAGCATGGTCCATATTTCAAGATTTAAAATGTTAATTAGTTCCTCATGTGATAGAGATGACGGAAGTTTTTTTCACTTGGCTATGCTACCAGTTATATATTTGGTTTAATCCTTTATCCAAGTGTAAGTGAACAAAGTTTGCACCTTAAGTATTTTCAGGACCGGGGCAACTTGTGGTAAAAGTTCTCATCACTAGCCTTAGTATCCCATAATGCAAAGCACATCTTCTTGCAGACATGTATAATGCTATGCATTAAGGGAAGGACCACTACCCAGACTGGTTTTGACCTTTGTTGAGGTCTCATCTGTAGGAGCCAGACCCAAAAGGTGGTGATACTAAGGTGGAAGTAATGAAGTCATATTTACCTATACCAGTTGCCAAAAGGTGTCACACATTATTTATATTCTCTGGATTAGAGATAAGCTGATGGAAGTTTTTTTCATTTGGCTATGCTACCAATTATATATTTGGTTTAATCCTTTATCCAAGTGTAAGCAAACTGCACCTGAAGTATTTTCAGGACTGGGGCAACTCGTAGTAAAGGTGTTATAAGTTCTCATCACTTGCCTTAGTATCCCATAATGCAAAGCACATCTCCGTGTGGACATGAAACATCAATAACTATCGAAACCTGGGATAGTGGTCCTTCCCTTAATGCATAGCATTATACATGTCTGCAAGGAGATGTGCTTTGCACTATGGAATACTAAGGCAAGTGATGAGAACTTATACCACCTTTACCATGAGTTGTCCCAGTCCTGAAAATACTTCAGGAGTCAACTTTGTTTGCTTACACTTGGATAAAGGATTAAACCAAATATATAATTGGCAGTATAGCCAAGTGAAAAAATTTCCATCAACTTATCTCTAATCCAGAGAATTTTAATAATAAGGTGTGACCTTTTGGCAACTGGTAAAGGTAAATGACTTCTCCATTACTTCCAACTTAGTATCACCACCTCTGGATCTGACTCCCACTGATGAGACCTCAATAAAGGTCGAAATCAGTCTGGGTAGTGGCCCTTCCCTTAATGCATAGTATTATACAGGTCTGCAAAGATGTGTTTTGTATTATGGGATACTAAGGCAAGTGATGAGAACCTATACCACCTTTATCACAAGTTGCCCCAGTCCTGAAAATACTTCAGGCGCAAACTTTGTTTGCTTACACTTGGAAAAAGGATTAAACCAAATATATAATTGGTATGTGATAGAGCTGTTTAACTTGGTAAGCTCTATGCAAATAGTGGCAATTTGTCCTTGGAGAAGTGCTAAACTTGCCCTCTGGTAAATATGATGTGCCTTTGATGAATTTAAACTTTTCTTTAAATCTGAGGAAAGCAATAATATCACTGTCATGGAATCATTTGAGGAAATTTAACCTGTTCACTTTTTTTGGACAATTTCAGTTTCAACTTAACAAACTATTGCACTTTGTATACAATATCTTCTCCATGAAGAATCATCAATTTAACAGATAAACTTAGGTAGCGATGGTTATTTATGACTTATTTTTAAATGGTATTAAAAACACCAAACAGCCTATTTTATAAAAGATGTTTTATTAACTTGCCTATATTTTGCCAAATTTCAAATCAGCATCATCAGAGCACAAGACAGCATATATACACGGCAGTGAGTAAGGGAAACAATACAATTGTAACGGACAAAAGATCTGAAGTCCTATTTTGGCAGCCTCTAATGTTTTAATTTTTTTTTTATATTTTTTTAATTTTAAAAACACTTACACAGAGCTAGAGCCATTCATTCTAATGATACAGCTCTGTCCACAGAACTGAAATATCTGTGCCATGCTTTCTTGGCCAACAGCTACAATTCCTACAAAATAGTTAAATACTACATAGCCCCATTACTTCTCCCTCCTCTAATACACATGAACACATAACCATTTGTATTCCCTATATCAGAAGTACATCAGAAAAGATAGCCAAATGCCATGTTATTAATGAAACATGGCCTTTGACCCACATTCAAACCTCATGTTAAATTAGCAACTCATTCACTTGCCTAAGGATAAACTTCACTCTCTCTAGCACACCCTCGAGTGCACAAAGTTCGTTGTGATGCGACTTGGCCTACTATGGGCAGACAGGAAGATCTGTTAACATCTGCCTGGAAGAACATAAAAAATACATTCATTACTATGGCAAGTCAGTAGACCATGCTTTGGACACCCTTTCAAACAAGATTAGATGGAAGAAAACTAATGTGCTATTTAGAAGTCATTACAGATCTGAAAGATTATTTTTTGAGTCAGCCACATGGCTATGATGAATTCTCCTAACCTGAACAAATATAACCGTATTTGTTCAGGTTAGGAACATTCATTGCATTAATTTGCCAAAAATTTGGGAGACTGATCTTAAGAGCAAGTTCCACATAGTTGTATTTTTTTTTTTTTTTTTTTTTACAACATTAGAGGGTGCCAAAATAGGACTTTTAGATCTTTTGTCCATTACTGTATTGTTTCACTTACCCATTGTCATGTATACCAGCTGTATTATGCTCTAATGATGCTGATTTGAAATTCAGTGAAATATAAGCAGGCAGCATCTCTAAATATTAATAATCTTTTTACAATATAGTCCATTTGGTGTTGTTAATACCATTAAAAATAAGTCATGGTTAAACTTTTAGTAATTTAAAGTAAATATAGTGGAAGTAGCTCCAATTGCTTAACCTCAGTTCTCGCATCAGTTACTGAATTTTCATTAACCTCTATTCTCACATCAGATTCTTATCATAGCAATATTCTCACTTGGATGAGAGACCCTCGAAGTAGTCACTCAGTACCTCAACCATTTTGTCCACTTTTGTTAACATGCTACCATAAGTGCTCAAAAGTATTCTTCCTCTTATTTGCCACAAAGCAAAAGAACTCTTTGGGATTTCCTCTGGTCTACTCAGCTAATTTTTTCTCATTATCTGATTTTGCTACCCTTACCATGCTGATCACCTTTCTTGCTTGAGCCTTGTATTGCTCAATGTTGCTGATCACCTCTCTCCTTACATACTCTCCACAATATTTTTATGTTTTGCTGTTCCTGCTTAATGCCAAACTACTACCTGATTTATGCTACTGACCTTGAGTATACAGTCTGATATTGTTTCCTACATATATACCATGATCATCTCCAATGCACTGCTAACATCCTTCATTTGCAAATTCTTATGCCATGGCACTGCTTCAAGCTGCATCCTACGCGTGTTATAATTATTTACTCTGTAGTTTTATTTCCACATATACCTTTCTTAATGAAAAATTCCATGTTTAGCAACTTCCCAAATCAAGACTGCATAATTATTCTTGCCAAACAGAGGCAATGTGGCTTCCAAGAGCTATTTCAGTTGAAAGTGTGTAAGCCAGTCTCATATGTGGGTAGTAGTGTTTTTTCTTCTGAAAAACTTCAGGCTTTTCCTCTGCAAAATAGGCAAACCAACCAAAGAACACATACATCTGTGCACAAGAGACAAAAGCTATTTGTGGTGAATTGTGTGGTGATGATTCCTTGGATTCTATGAAGTATCAAATAATGATAACAATTAAACACAATAGTAGAAATGAAAGAAATATCAGCACATGCATTAAAGGAACTGGCAGGACCTATGACATTTACTTTGAATATGACTCTAGCATAAGTATGACTCTAGCTCCCTTCAGGGAGCTCCCCAAAGCTAAGTACAATTTTGAATGGAAATTAGAATAAATGTTAAAAATCATAACGTAATATTGTCTAAATTTGGTAGCGTGTTGTGTCTGTGTGATTTTGGTGTAAATTCCGTAAATTAATTTAGTCTTTAACGATACGTTTCATATATTTGAATATGGCGCCAATGCGACGTAAGATAATGGCGTCCAAAAATACGACGCCATTGTTCAAAAACTGTAGTGTGAGAGAGTTTGTCCGTTGTGATGTGTGTGGAATGTATGCATTCCCGAATGAGTCTGGAGTATGGGTTGAAAGTGATAGTGGTGGGAGAATGTGTAGAAAGTGTATGCAAAGTGAGGAGTCGAAGTATGTGTCAGGTTGTGAGACAGTTATGGTCGAAGAAAGCCAGAATGCAAGTGAAAATAGTGGCTCGATAGGGAATTGCGGTGTACAAGATGGCAATGTGAGCGGTGATCTAAGAAAGAGTGAGAGCAATTATACAGAAAGAGAAAATGGTTTGAATGATAAAAAAAATGAGGAATTATTTGTAGGAAGTGAGATCGCTAGGCTGCGCGCAGTGATACAAGATGCGCAGCGGCAATTAGAGCACCTGCAAAACTCTTTCCAGAGTGATTCGGCTAACGGAAATAAACAGCGTGGGCGAGTTTCCGAAATGAAGGAGAGAGTATTGTATGGTGACTCGTTATTAAGAGGAGTAATAGATGGGAGTGTAACTAAATCGTACTTGCCGGGTGCGAAATTTAAGGATGTAAGTGAGAGCATTAGAGTGCAAAAACAGAGGGTGAAAGAAATAACAATTGTGGCTGGTACGAATGAATTGAAAGGTGATAAATTTTTTATGAGAGAGGACTTGAAAGTATTGTTAAAGGTAGCGAAAGAAAAGAGTGACAGAGTTAGAATGGTGAGTCTGTTACCGCGGTATGACAGAGAGGAGTTTAGAAGGAGGGCCATAATCGCAAATGATATTATGCGCAGGTTATGCGGACGGTGTGGTGTGGAATTTGTGGACGTGTGGAATGAGTTTGATGGGCAAAAGGACTTATATAAGATGGATGGACTGCATTTGAATGGACTTGGTGTGCGGAGACTGGAAAAAGTGTTGCTGAATGAAGTGAAAATGGATGTGCAGAACCAGGGAAACTAGAACTACCAAGGAGGGGGGGAAGTGGATATCCAGACATCAGTGAGACAGTTGAGTGTAAAAATGTATATAATGTACCTGAGCCAGCAATAAGGACAAAAAATGGGAATGGGATATTTAGAATAACGCATCAAGATAGGGGTGGGACAAAGGGAACACTGCAATTCATGTATACTAATGCCAGGAGTATTAGGAACAAGAAGGAAGAATTTTTGGCCTTGATTGGCTCTTCCTGGCCACAGGTTATTGGCATTAGTGAAACATGGCTGACGGAAGATGATATAGTTAGTGGGATAGAATGTGTAGGTTATAGTATGTTTAGGAGGGACAGAGAGAATAAAATTGGGGGAGGGGTGTTATTGATGATAGCTGATGAACTGCAGCCAAGGAGAATTGAAGTATTGCAGGATAGTGAAAGGAGCTCATTTGAGGCTATTTGGTGTGAGATTGATACTGGCAGAATAAAATATACAGTTGGGTGCTGCTATAGACCAGGTGATGGAATAGATGGTGGAGATGGTATGCATAAACAAATTGATGAAATGAGTGGAAGGAGGGTAATTATTATGGGGGATTTCAACTATGGTAACATTGATTGGAAGGAGGAGAGGACACATGTGAGGAAGGAAACGGATTTTATTCAATTATTAAGGGATAACTATCTGAAACAGCATGTAATTGAAAATACTAGGGGTGTGAGAGTGCTTGACCTGGTAATAGTATCTGAGAATTTGACTGTAATGAATATGACCATGTTGCCACCTATTGGTGAGAGTGATCATAAGGTCTTGACCTGGGAGGTGGCTAAAGGTGTGAAATTTGTGATTAAGACAGGGTATATGTGGAATTACCGTGCTGGCAAGTATGACAAGCTTAGGAGATTGCTTGGATCAGTGCCATGGCATGTACAACTGCAAGGGCTGGAAGTCGATAGAGCATGGGAAGTGATCAAAGAGCATTTACAAGAGGTTATGGCTGATTGTATACCTAAGGTCCGAATAGTGAAACAAGGAGGGGTTAAATGGATGAATAACACCATTAAGCTTGAGCTGCAAAAAAAGAAACAACTATGGAGGGAATTTAAAGAAAGGGGTGACCTGCAGGCACACGAACGGTATAAAGTACAGGCTAGAAGGGTAACGAGTGTGGTAAAAACAGCAAAAGCCGATTATGAAAGGAAACTAGCTATGCAAGCAAAAGAGAATCCCAAACAGTTCTTTCAATATGCTGCAAGCAAGAGAAAAACTGTACATGGCAAAATGATTTTAAGGAATGACGATGGTAAAGAGTTCACTGAACCAGTCGATATAGTGGAGTTACTGAGCGCGCACTTTGCAAAAGTATATCATCCAGGTGGTGACGTTGAAAAAATGAAGGAGCCATTAGTTTATATGGGAATTGTGATGAATGAAGTGGAGGTGAATAGTCTATTACAGAACCTTAATGTGAATACATCTGTGGGATTGGATGGTATACCGGCACGGGTCTTGCATGAAGCGGCTAATGAATTATCAGTGCCCTTGACCATGTTGTTTAATCTGAGTCTCAGGTCTGGCTTAGTCCCGAAGGCGTGGAAAGAGGGGAAAATAGTTCCACTGCATAAAGGAGGATCCAAGACTATGGTTGCAAATTACCGACCGATCAGCATATCAGGAGTTGTTGTCAAGGTCTTGGAGAAAGTAGTCAAGGGAAAAATACAGGAATGGATTGATGAAAATGAGATACTGTACAGAGGACAGCATGGCTTTGTGAAGGGTAGATCATGCCTCAGTAACTTGCTCAAGTTTTATAACAGGGTGACGGCTGAACTGGATAAGGGAAATGGGTTTACAGTGATACTGCTGGACCTGGCAAAGGCGTTTGACAGGATACCACATGGAATTCTAATCCGTAAACTACAACATATGGGAATGGATATAGGGTTGGTGAGATGGATAGCTGGGTGGTTGATGGAGAGATATCAAAGAGTAGTTTATTCAGGAGTAGAGTCCAAAAAACGGCCTGTGACTAGTGGTGTGCCACAGGGTTCTGTTCTTGGACCACTGCTGTTTAATCTGTTCATTAACGATATAGGGAATGGTCTAAGTGGGACAGTTCATTTGTTCGCTGATGATGCAAAGTTGGGTAGAGCGATAGTGAATGCAGAAGATGACAAAGTCTTGCAAGATGACTTAGATAGATTGGAGTTCTGGACTAAGGAGAATGGATGTCAATTTAATGTGACAAAATGTAAGGTTATGCATTTCGGAGTGAAAAGATTAGCAGCAGTATACCACATTGGTGGAACTGTACTCCAAGAGATTGATGAGGCCAGGGACTTGGGAGTGTTGGTGGATAGGGAGATGAAGTTTAGGGGGCACATTGCGAAAGTAGCTAAATCAGCTCATCAACTCGCTTGGTTGTTGAAAAATACCTTGACGAGCAGAGAAAAACAAGTTATTGTACCTCTGTACTGAGCCCTGATAAGACCTCATCTCGACTACTGTGCCCAGATTTGGTCACCTCGGTTCCTTCTTGATGGGGAGGAGGTTGAGAGGATCCAGAGGCGAGTGACTAAGATGATAGCAGGTCAATGGAATGCACCATATGAGAACAGGTTGAAGATTTGCGGGTTGCAGAAACTAGTTGATAGGCGAAAAAGGGGAGATATGATTGAGACATTCAAATTGCTAAAAGGATTCTATAGGATTAATTCAGATGATATTTTTGAGATCAGGACTGGTGGTGGGAGAACTAGGGGACACCCATGGAAGCTGGGCAAGAGCGTGGTTAGCAGGGGTGTTAGAGCTGGGTTCTTTACTTTTAGAGTGGTAAATGAGTGGAATAAGCTGCCAGAGTCTGTTGTGGGTGCTATGACAGTGAGCGAGTTCAAGGCAAGGTATGATAAATACTGTGAGAATGTTGAACAGCTGTGTGAACATGATGTTTAGGGCCTCCCTCGATGAGTCTAAGGACTCCTGGAGTAGCCCGTGGTAATAATAATAATAATAATAATAATAATAATACCAAAGAAGAGTGAAAGAGGGCAAAATAATGCTCCTCCTCAAACTTGACACATTCCAAAATGGAAAAAGCAAATCACAAACCAGTTACTATTTTTGCAGTGGTTGTTAACATTGAAAATATATAGATTAGGATCAAAATTCAGAAGTGGATAGACAGTGATATGAAACTGAGGAACAACATGGCTTAGTTATGGGAGGATCATGACTTACTGTAAATCAATAAAAAAAACACCAATTCATCTAGATATGAGCAATAACTACACAGTGACATTATGGAACAGTGAAGACGTTTAACAGAAAAGTGCATTATTGATTTTCATAATGCATTATCGAATTTCATGTTTTGCTTTCATAGTGTGATGGTGGTTAGATGCATTATATACTATGCATTGTAAGTTTCAATCAGGTGCTCTGCAAGAATAGTAATGATGTGTTTTATTTGTCTTTATGTCCATCTGTGTATGATTTCTGTCTTGTCCATCAATACTTTACCATTGATGGACAAGACAGAAATCATACACAGATGGACAAGATATTGCAGCGAATTACATAAAAATCAACTAAATGATACTGCAACAGAAGTAATCAAAGAACTAAAAGCAATCTCTCTTTGAAAATGACATCTTGGAAGAAGAGGTGAATAAGGCTATAAAACATCTCAAGAACAACAAGAGTCCTGGAGATGACAACATAATAGGTGAGATGCTAAAATATGGGCGAGAATCCATTGTAAAAGAAATGCATAAGCTGTGTAATGAAATATGGAGATCAGGGTATGCCCCCCAGAAGAGTGGAAAAAATCGGTCTTAGTTGTTCTTCATAAGAAAGGTAGTGCTTTGGAATGCACCAATTACATAACTATTCCATTAATGAGTCATCTTGGCAAAGTGCTGATGAAAATACTAACAGAACACCTGAAGGGTCATATGGAGGCACATCTTCCTGATGAACAAGTGGAATTTCGAAAAGATCGAAGTGCAATGCAACAAATACTCGCACTAAGACTAATAGCAGAGAAAGCTCGAAGAAAGAACAAAAAGATATACTGCTGTTCTGTGGACTTATAAAAAGCATTTGATAATATTGACCAAAATATAACATGGGCTGTCTTGGAATCATATGGTGTGGAAATAAGTTGATCTGCCTGCTGAAAGATATAAACAGCCAAGCACAAGCAAAAATCAGGATAGCAGGTGAGACTAGAGATTGGTTTGCCACTAGTTGAGGCGCAAGACAAGGGAACCCAATATCACCAATCATCTTCATCACACATCTGGGAAGAACACTAGATAAGATTAAAGAAGAAGGTGGAGGCATTTCAATAAATGGCATGAGAATAAACTACTTCTGCTCTGCAGATGACATCGTCCTGATTGCAGAAGACGCAGCAAGGCTGGAACATACATTGCAAACACAAAAAGATATGTTTATAATGTCTAATATGTTTGCAAAAAGACTAAATGTCAACTTTGAAAAAACTAAAACAATGATATTCGGACAACAGGAGTTACTGAACAGAGTTACGATCGACAGATTTCAACTAGAAAATGTGGAACAATTCACATATCTTGGATGCCACATGATGCATAACTTGGACCCCCCTGCCCAAAAAAAAGAGATAAAAATTAGAATAGCCAAAGCAACAACGATTTTAAAAGCCATGGACAAAAAATGGAAGAGCCAAGCTATACAGATGCTAACTAAACTGCACATTGTAGAAACCTGCATCTTCAGCAGCATGCTCTATGGATGTGAGGCCTGAGAGAATCTGATAGGAGGATATTGGAATTTGAGAGGAAGTGTTATAGAAAGATCTTGAGAATAAGCTGGATCCAGAAAGTGAACAATAAATCTACAGATGAATACAACCAAAAGAAAACTAATCCAGAAAATAATCAAAAGGAAACTACGTCTATTTGGTCATATATGTAGAATGAATAATGAGAGAAAATTAAAAACGTTGCTGTTTGGAATGATTGAAGGAAAGAACAAAAGAGGAAGACCAAAACAGAAAATGGGAGAATGACATAATCAAATGGTGCGAAAAATCTATACACAAACTGAGTCATCTTGCACAAAATAGAATGCAATGGAAGAATCATATCAAGACGGCAGCAGACACCTATAGGCATTGGACCCATGGTTGTTGTTGATGATGAATCATTTCTATTCATTTCTTCCTTATACATGCCAAATATATGCAAATGGTTTCTAATTAATGTAGGTTGACAACATTAGTTAACCTATAACTTTAGTAATTTAAATATATCAACAAAATATAGAACTTCTTTTAATTTTTTCTTACTCATATCATGAAATGAACAGATTATTTTCCTCCTTAAATGTAGCTTTGGTTTTAATGGAAAACATACATTGCAATTTTTTTGAGGGAAGATTAGATTTGTGTAAGAGGAACGACCTACAGCTGAATGCATTTGGTATCAGGAGTTGAAAAACTAATGACTGGTGTGAAACCTAACACAAAGCACCAGGGAAACTAAATTATAATGGGAGGAATGGTGAGAATATGAGTGTAAGGACAACAATGTTATATAATTGTGCTAATGATGGGAATGGGCATTATCATGGAAATGATTTCAAGGAGAGAACGATTTTGACTTCATGTTTGTCTAGTTCGGACCCATCAAATGTGCGCAAAGATATCCATATGTATAAGGCACTGGAGAAGAATAGAGATCTGCAAGTTGTCCAACTGTGTCATGCCGACTGCAGACAAGAGTATACAAAAAAACATGCTCCTATAAAAAAAAAAATACTCCTAGCAATCATACACGAATGCTAGGAGTATCAGAAACGAATAGGTAGAGTTTATTGCTTTGGTCAATATGTTGGGACCTCAGATTGTAGGTATTAGTGAGACCCAGCTATCTTAATCAGGCATACTAATGGTATCGAGTGTAAAGGGTACAGTATTTTTAGAAAGGATAGACAGGATAATAGAGGAGGAGGAGGCATAGTGCTAATGATATCAGATGACTTAAATCCAGTTAGTGTTGATAACTATGATTGTAGTACTAATAACAGTATTTCATGTAGTAGTAAATTTGAAGCCATCTGGTGTGAGGTGGAATCTAATAACAGCAATTACATAGTGAGGTGTTGTTACAAACCTGGTGGATCAGTTGCTAGTGATGAAGAAATGCATCACCAAACAGACACAATGGGTGTGAAAAGAGTAATCATAATGAGAGACTTTAATTATCCAAATATTGACTGGATAGCAGTAAAATCTCACGAGAAGAACGAATGAATTTATTGAGCTGTTGTGGGACTTAATTCAGGATTTAATTATTTGAAGAGTGCAAAACAGAATTCTAGAAGCATGCTTGCCAGAAGGAACAATAGGGAGTGTGAATATGGCAATTAAGCGAGGTGAAAATGTAGATCAGATGATAGTGATGGTGGGCATGATGATCTCGGGTGATTCGAGTAGAGAAAGATCTGAGGTTAATACTTGAGATTATACAGTAAAAGAGTATGATAGGAAAGCGAGGAAGCATGTTAGCCAAATATGATAATACAAAGTTGAGGAGACTGCAGCAATCCTATCTTCCATAGGATTGATGAAGATTATTCCCAAAAGAATCCACCCCCCCCCCTGCTGTTATCCACTCTGGCAACTTCAGTTTCTCTGCTCTGACACTTCCACTTACCCAGAGAATAACAATCTCTCCAAACGCCTGCATCCTTCCTTGTTCTATCCTCAAATGCACTTCTGACATCCACATAATAAATAAGTATAGAATTAGATTGGAGATTGGCTGTCTCATAGATACTAGAGAGTTGTGTACAATGGAGCAGTGTCAAGGAAGCAGGTCACAAGTGAGGTTCCACAGGGCTCACTACTGGATGCCTAGAGTGCATTTGAAGATAGAAAAGAACTGACACACTGTATTTGAGAGAATGGATTGCATTTGAACAAGATATGCATCTGGAGAGATTGTTATGCTGTCGACAAGAGTGTTAGGGCAGGAAAACTAGAATTGCCAGGTTGGATGGTAGTAGGAGTGGCCTCGTGTGGCAATAGTCATATGGAAGAATGTACAGTTAGCACCCTGAGTTACGTAACACGTGACTTACATAAATTCGCAGTTATGTAATAAATCTACTAGCACATATGAACACATTTGCTGCTTTGCACAGGTGCGTCTTTGACAGCCTTATTGCAGTACTGTAGTAGATACCTTGCAATTACTTTAGAAGAAAAGTTGAAAATAATTCATATGTACGAAGGCGGAAAAATTCTATCAACAATAGCTCAGTAAATAAATCGACCTATTTTGATAGTGAATACAATAGTGAAGGATAAAGTTCACATTGTTGAAATCACGAAAGGTGCGATAATGCTGAAGGGCTCAATTATTACCAAGAAGAGGCTGGGGCCGATATTAGAGATGGAGAAATTGTTCTCTCACTGGATCGATGATCTGACAGAAGCAGATATAGTTAAGTTTACTGATTATCCAGGAGAAGGCTACGTCCGTATGTAAGGATTTAAAAGAGCAGGCTGGCATCATGGACAAAATGAAAATATTAAAAATGGAAAATATCTGATTAATGGCAAAAAAAATTAATGTAAGACAGTGGTATGAGTAGCCATTGAACATTTTATTGCATGCATGTAATTTACAAATTCGACTTGCATAAAATTCGAGTTACAAAGGTTTATGGAATGCATTACTTACGTAACTCAGGGTGTGACTGTATATCTATTTATCTTCCAGAATATATTACAGAATAAAATGGAGGAAATAATAATAGGTATAGATATAATAATATATCAATGTTTCTTTATACAAATGCTAGGAGTATCAGAAATAAACAAAATGAATTAGTGGCACTGAGAACCTCAACCTGTCCAAAGATTATTGGGATTAGCGAAAGATGGTCAACAGAAGATGTCCTAACAGAAACAGAAGGACACAGCATACATCAGAAGGATAGGATGGGAAGATGCGATTACTTATGAATAGTGATGAATTGAGTCATCTCAGAGTGGAGATATTGGAGGGAAATGGTAGTAAGAGCTTTGAGAGCATATGGTGTGAAGTGGACTTGGACAAGATAGGATATTTAGTGGGATGTTGCTATAAAGGATGAAGAGCAAGATGTTTAGGCAGTTGAGCTTGGCAAGTGCAAAATGAGTGATCATTAAAGGGATAAAATTTGGCTTTTCATTTTAATGAGTGATCATTATTGGAGATTTTAATTACAGTAGTATAAACTGGCAAGAGGAAACAGCATGTGGTAGTAAGGGATTGGAATTTCTGGAATTCTTGAAGAACAGATGTCTTAGGTTACATTTAGTAGAAAAAATGTTCAAGAGTTTTGGATTTGGTCATAGTATCAGAGGATCTGACTGATCATATAGTCTTGATTTGGAAAATAAATAGATATGCAAAAGTATCAAAGTGAAAAGCATTTATATGGAATTATAAGTCAGGTGATTATGATAATCACAGAAATTGCTTGGGGCAGGTTCCATGGATAAAAGAGCAGCAATTTATTAGCAGCAATGGCATGTTTTATACCTCAAGTGAAAAGGGGGATCTGATTTGGTGTAAAGTGGATGACAAATGAAATCAAACAAGAACTGAAGATAAGGAGAGGTTATGGGAAAAGTACACAGAAGAGGGGTGGAGAGTAGTTGCATAAGGCATATAAGGCTCAGGCCAAGAAAGTGACTAGCATAATAAAGAAGGAAAAACTTGAATATGAGCAGAGATCACTCTTAAGATCCAAGGAAAATCTGAAGGAATTCTTTCATTAAGTGATCAGGAGGAAAAATGATTAAGGAGAATGGCCCTATTAGACAAAAATGGAAGTAGAGTGAATGATGCAGAACACATAGTGGAGTTGTTAATGATCACTTTATTGAGTTATTTAATCCTGGAAAAATAGGTTTTATTACTAAAGGGATAGGGTTAGTTCACAGTTTATTAGTACATGAGAAGTGTGCGTTTCGAATACTAAGTATTCTAGATGTCAAATAAGCAGCGAGACTGGAAGAGATTTCACCACATGTTTTAAGAGAATATACTACACAAATGACAGTTCTAGTAACTTGGCTTTTCAATGAGTCTGGCTACATGAAAGGTACCTAAAGAGTTGAAAGAGGTTAAGACAGTGCCATTGCATAAATGTTGCAGTGGAATAGCCAGTTTGTATTTCTTCTGTAATTAAAATTCTGGAGAAATTAGCGAGATATTATTATTATTATGTGACACCTCCAGGGAGTCCAAAGACTCATCGAGGGAGGGTACCTACACTACAACTCTCCGTCTCCACCACTCCACCAATCGCAACTACCTTCATCATCTACACCAATGCCATCTACTGTCGACCACCACTAATATTTTCACAAACAAACATCCATCCCCATGGCTGGATTCGAACCCGCAGCCTACTGGCTGGAGAGCAGATATGCTAACCATTCAGCCAACTAAATGACAACATCGTATACAGTATTGAGCAAACAAGAGTAATGTTATCTGTGAGGGTTGGCATGGATCTATGAAGGGGTGCTCCTGTTTTAGTAATCTGAGTGCCTGGAAAAGTAAGAACAGTTGATCAGGGAAAAGTATATAATGCCATTTTTAGTGAATTGGACTGGAGATTGGCCTGCCTGACAGATACCAGAGATTGTTTATGAGGAAATGGTGCCAAGGAAGCAGGTTTCAAAGTGAGGTTCCATAAGACTACTAGGATTCAGCTGTTTATTCTTTTAAATTAGCAACGATGCTTTCAGTGAATTTCAGGAGGATATTCAGTTGTTTGCAGATGATGTGAAGCAGATAAGGATTATAGTAGTAATGCTGATGTGGCAGTCCTTCAGAAGGATTTGCATAAGATGGACATATGGGCAAAGGAATAGAGCTATCAGTTTAATGCAACTAAATGCAAGGTCTCGAGATTTGAAATTCACCAACAGAAGTTTGTATACTCTGTTGATGGAACTATACTAGAGGAAGTTAAATAGGCAAAGGATTTTGGGATAATGATTGATGGAAATTTGAAGGCTAGGGAACATATTGCAAAGGTAGTGAAGGAAACCCAGAGGACTGCTGTAATATTGAGAAGGATGCTGACTAGAAGATAGCAGAGTTGTAATTTCCAATTATAAAGCCCTCATCAGACTACATCTGGATTACTCTTGTAATAATATGTTCTCTTTACTTTAATTATTTAGTAATATTCTGATATTATTATTTAATTTTGTCATTTATTATTAAAACCTTCGAACTGTGCCTTTGTGTTCTTTTCTTAACAGTCATAATACCGAGCTTGTAGTTGTTGCTTGAGCTAGTTCTATCACTTTTTAATCCTCTCTGGCTATAATTTGACCTTCCCCCCTCTCAAGGTCATAAGTATGCTATTTTTTCACGTGTACATAGTCTAGACTTTAGGCAGTGCTTCGGGCTAGAACCAATTTCCTTGTCTATCTTGCCGACTTTCTCTTGCACTGATCTTTAAAAATTTATTTGTTTTTACGACTGCGCTATTAAAGATCACATAGAGGTCTTCCCAATACAAGCAAAAGAAGTGTCCAGCTTAACACAGAAATATCTCTAAAATTTAATTCTAATTCAGGCAATGCTTTCCATTTAAAATCAGTCAGTCGTGGCTATTCTATCTTCAGGACACACAGGTTCTATGTTTTATGAGACAGTAAGGCTGAATCAGGAAAGCTATTAAAATGAACAAACAAAACAGTTTATTCATTCTAAGTCAAGGTAATTACAAAGAAAAACTACACATATCAAATTATCTGTCTCTAATTAACTCAGCTAAATAACAATGGAGACAAAGTGAAACACGTGTCTGTGATTAGATTAGCAATTCTCGCTTAAGCTCTATGACAAAGAATGTATGTATGCTCATGGCAATCAGACACGTGGGCAGACTTTAGTTTAGTTAGAGTGCATATATGCACTCTAACTAAACTTAACTCAGACAAAAGAACAGAATTAGGCATAACTGAACTTTACAATCAATTTCCCTTTCATCACATAACATTAGCAAATTTCTCTGAACTCTGTATACAATTAGTTCACGATTAATTAGAAGTGCAGTTTTCCGATTTCACAAAAAACGTTCTTTATGCTAACTAACTAAGAGATCGGTATTCTTAGCCTTAATTTTCACAATCTAGGAAAGTTTTCCAAAATTCTTACTTGCAATCTTGCCAGCCAGTTCAGTACTTCTTCTTTCTGGGAAAAACCTCATTTGGGCACTAATTCACAGCAACGATGATACAGCATACTCTGAGATCGTCAAGAAACTTTTGGAATAGCCCATCACTGCTGTTACGAACCTCCTATCACTGTTGGACTTCTGCTGGTGGGATGCGACTCCCTCGTCCTTGGAACGGCTGGACACAGGAACCTCTACAAAGAGAGACCGAAGAAGAGCCAGGAACAGAGCGATTTGGCCCCTCGATTTCTCCTTTCTATCCTATTTTCTCGACCTTGGAACTTCCTCAGATTAAACTGCCCAGATATTCTTGGAGGGGTTTTCTCCACCATCCTGCTGTCACCGAGTTTTGATAGGAAAACCCTGTACCCGTTGACCTTAGCGATTTATGCTAGCCTCAGGTCAAAATGTCTAATCCTGTCTGAGCTATTTCTTTGTTTGTACAATTTTAGTGGTTCTTAAATATTTTAACAACTTACTTTAATACAGGGTGGCCATAAAATAACTTTCCCTCTTTGGAGGCATCTGTAGCTAAAACCAATAAAAGGAATTAGACCAAATTTTATATTGAGACTTTTGAAGGCATGGGGAGATGATTTTTGCAAAAAAAAAAAAAAAAAAAAAAGTACCAAAAGTCGCCAATAGGGGAAATTTTGGCGCTGGCAGAGCCAAAAACAAGCGGCTCATTACATTAAAGGCAGATAAAATGGAATAATAACATTTCGACGGTGTAAGCGACAGCCGCATCACTCATTCCAGCTGGTATATGGCACGTTACAATGATAATAATAATAATAAACTAAAACAACTTGCAAGAGACACAGAAATTAATGTAGTGATTGAACTCGCAGGAAATGTTTTATTCATCAGAATCAGGGTTCCCTGGACCACATACATGATTTTCAATGTGCTGACCTTTCTTGTGTACAATAAATTACATCTGGTGTGCGACATGCTCTACAGCTGAGCATAAGGAGTCGGACTGGATGTTCATAACAGCCAGTTTTATGTTCTCTTTCAAGACATGCAAGTTGGGAATGCCACCAACATACACAACAGATTTCAAATACCTCCACAGCCAAAAGTCACATGGAGTAATGTCCAGGGATTGAGACAGCCATGCCATCAGAAAAAACTGACTGATAACCAGACAATCATTCAAATGTTCCCAATCCCTTTTTAAGTAGAATTGGCAGTGCTACTGTCAAGTACACACAGTAAAATTGCATAAATAATCCTTTTTACCTGCGTTTACTACAAGTATTTAACTGCTTTTGGCTCCGCTGGCACCAAAATTTCCCCTTTTGGCGACTTTTCGTACTAAATCTTTTTTTCGCGGAAATCACTCCATGCCTTCAAAAATCTCAATATAAAATTTTGTCTAATTTCATTTATTGGTTTTAGCTACAGATGCCTCCAAAGAGGGAAAGTTATTTTATGGTGACCCTGCATTTTAACAGATTTAATACAGCAAAAATTTGAGGTAAACGTTAATTCAATTTCAAGTATTTTGTATAATTTGTTATTTCCAAGTAAAATCGGTATAGAAAAATTTTGTACTAATTTTTCTTCATACAAGATTTTGCACTCTGCTTAGATCTGGTCACCAGTATTTGAAAGGGATAAATTTACCTTGAAGCAGTTACAGAGATGGATAACAAAAATTATATTGGGACTGCAGAATGTTAGTTATGAGGACAGAGTGAGAGCATGTGGACTGCAGAATTTGGTTCATATCGTAAAACAAGGGGGAAGGAAAAACAACAAGGGGTCATCCATGAAAGTTGTGAGGAAGGAGTTAAGAATAGGCTTTTTCTTCATGAAGGGTGGTTGAACCATGGACTGCATTGCCTGACAGGGTGATGAAACCACAAATGGTGAATGAGTTGAAGTAGCGGTAATGTAAACTGTGTGTCTAAGATGGGTCCCGTGATGAGTTTTCTGACCCCATGGAGGTACTAATAATATTTCAAATAAACACAAAGTATCGTTTTAAAGAATTTATATTTATTTACCTGTGACCCTCCTATAACTGCCATTGCAAGAGACAATTTTCTTTTCATTCCTCCAGAAAGATTTCTAGATATTTCCCTTTTCTTGTCTGATAATTGTACCAAATGCATAGTATGCTCAGCTTCTTCTGCTAACTTTGATAATTTGACTCCTTTTAGCTGAAAAAGAAGAATTAGCACTACTGCAATAATATAACAAACTGGGACTAGGAGAAAGAGAATTTTGAAATGAAGAGATTATAAAATACTCTTCAAATGACTGAAGATACGGCGACAGTGCACATTGCAAAGGACAAGGACAATGAATGATAAGTTATTAAGCTGCAACTCACCTCACCAGTTTATGATACATTCAAATTGGTGGTGTTTTTCTGAATAGAAAAAGACCAGATTCTTTGTCACACAGTATGAAGGGAAAGAATACAGAGTTTGTGTGTCTGAAAGACGAGCGTCAGCAGCAAGATGTGTGGAGGACATTTTTCTTCCAAAGAGTGTTGATTGAGTAGAATGCGTTAGTTGAGTGAGTTTTTAGGATGCATTATAGTCTGTGTGGTTAAAGTTTGTCATATGACAATTCATAGGCGTCTATGAATGTACCCAAATAATAATAAAAAAAACAGAGAAAACCACATACAGTGAGTTTTAAAGCAAATTATTCTATAATTATTCTACATTCTTTAGTTGTTTTTACATAACAATTACTAAATTATAATCTAAAAGTGAGTTGATTCAAATGTCGAAATTTAAAGTTTTTTCACTTGGTTATAATATAAATTAATGATGTCAAAAAATTATACTCTTGGTTTCATCCTTTATCTATGTCATCGGTTCCAGCCAGTGGTACGCTTACCACTGGTTGAAACCGCCCAGCATATACCTCCAGAGGTATATGCTGGGCCGTTCAGGGGTACACGAAATATAATCAGTAATGGCAGAAAAACAAGTAAAGTAAACAAAATGCAAAACGTTATTTATGGAACAATAAATATTAAGTTTGAATCACTGCTAATGGAGACACTTAAAAGTTTGTCAAATACTTGATCATTATCAATATTTAACATCAAGATATACTTATTTCTGTGTTATGAATATTGTAAAATTAAATCTGTGGTTTGTACTTTTAGCGTAGTAATTTTCCTTCCCCAAACTCATTTCCACTATTTTATATTAAGATAGGCATTGAACAAAAGCATCAGTATTTAAAAACTGCTATTTTAAAAATAAGGGATACAATTTATAGAAATGGGTTTAAAAAGGATACACAAGTGGAAAAAGGTTGGGAACCACTGATCTAAGTGTAAGCAAACAAAGTTTGCACATGAAGTCACTTCACAGCTGGGCTACTTGTATACAGAGGCTGATGACTATACTATGTACTATGCATTATAGGAAGGGCTACTACCCTGACTGGTCTCGACCTTCATTGAGGTCTCATCAGCAGGAGCCAGACACAGAAGTGATACCAAGGTGGAAGTAATGCAGAAGTCATATTTCCATATACAAGCAATCAAAAGGTGTCACACCTTATTACTATCATCTCTGGGTTAGAGATAGATGTTGAAAGCGTGAATTGCATTATGGGATACTAAGGCAACTGATGTGAAGTAATCAGCCTCCATATACAAGTAGCCCAGTCATGAAGTGACTTCACATGCAAACTTTGTTTGCTTACACTTGGATAAAGGACGAAACCAAAAATATAATTTCTTAAATTAAGGGGATAAAAATCCCTCATTATTTTACAGCCAATACTACCAGGTGGTCACTTACGCTTAGATTCGCCAATAGTTCTTCAGCATGAAACTCTTAGATTGTAGTTTTCGATCTTAGAGTTTTTCATACTGGCTGTAAAATAAGGGATTTTTATCCCCTTAATTTAATTAACTACGCCAGAAAAAATAGCCATTTGGCTTTTCATCTTAGTTATAATATATGGGCACATATATTATATGTGCCCATATATTATAACTGCATATAGTGAAGGTATGTAAGTTCTTTTCACTTAAACTTTGATATCATCCAGGTCTACCTACTCACTGATGAGACCTAAAAAAAGGTTGAAACTGGTCTGGGTAGTGACCTCTCTTCATAATGTAATGACAGTATTACATCTCCTAGGAGCTGTATTTTTACATTATGAGAAAATATCAAGGATAGTGAGGGAACTGGTTCCACCTTTGCTTCGAGTTGCCTTGGTGTTGTACTACCAGGTGGTCACTTACGCTTGGATTCGCTGATAGCTCTTTGGCATAAAACTCTTAGATCGTAGTTTTCGATTTTAGAATTTCGCATACTGGCTGTAAAATAATAAGGGATTTTTATCCCCTTAATTTAATTAACTTCACCAAAAAAAATAGCCGTTTGGATTTTCATCAATATAATTTCTTGGCATCTTTAATTTATAGTATAACTAAGTGAAAAAACTTTCAACATCTGTCTCTAATCCAGAGTATTTTAGTAATAAGATATCACACTTTTAGACTACTTGTATATGGAAATATGACTTCTGCATTATTTCCACTTTGGTATCATTTCTGGGTTTGGCTCCCACTGATGAGACCTAAATAAAGGTTGTAACCTGTTTGGGTAGTGGCCATTCTCATAATGTGTTAATGTTGTGTTATGGGATACTAAAGCAATGGATGTGAAGATATGAGCTTTTATATACAAGTAGCCCAGTTCTGAAGTGACTTCACATGCAAACTGTTTGCTTACTCTTGGATAAACGATGAAACCAAGAATATAATTTCTTCCATCCATCTTTGCACTGGGCATCCACAGATGCTGTATGGTCAGTCTGATGCTCAGTGATGTGCCTCACCATGTAGTCCTTTTGTATTCTTTGCTGGAAGCTTCAACTCTCTGAAGATCAGTTACTCTACACACCATCTATCTCAGTGACAGTCTACACCTTTTTCCAGGAACTTTATTTATTAATTTATAGAAATGAAATTGATGACCTACAAATCTGCACAAGCAATGCGAAAAAAGAAATTATGAAAATATAAGCCAGTATGCCATTGTGCTGTGCATGATGAGAAATATAAGATGCATTTAATGAGTGACAATATCCAAATTTAGAAGGGAGACATATACTAGAGAGGTTATGCTTTTTAACAATTTACCAACATAGTCGGCAAACTGTTAAGAAAGTAATATGATTAGATTATATTTTTGTTTCTTAGCAGAATCTACATTTCAACCAAGTACAGAGTCTCAAGTAATGCAAAGCACCTAGCCAATTCTTACAATGTGTTGTAAAATTAAATGTTTCACTCTTTCAAAAAAAAAGTCCACAATCTTGATTTGCAAGTCAATAAATCTTTACCAATATGTCAATGTAATCATGTGAAGAAATCCTTAGCATTACCACACTGTCATACACTAGATTTCTATAGAATTGTTGAAAATATGGTCAACTGCTACTGAGGACATTTAAGATGAAGGTGAATTAGGCAGTCTCTATGAAGGCAGGGATCTATAGAGTTGCAGAAAACTGTGGTTTTTTCATACCTGTAAAATAGTCAGATGAGCATATGCACACAGCAGACAGAACATACTGTCCTCATAGCCATAACTGCATTACCCAATTCCAAAACAACCAACCATGGACTTTAGCCAATCCCATTACAAAGTCTCAAGTGATGCAAAGCAGTCAGGCAATCCTTACAATGTGTTGTAAAATTAAATGTTTGACTCTTTCAAAAAAGTCCACAATCTTGCATTTAACATAAACTAACATAGATAACATTTACACACACTTTGCATACACATTTATTTGTTAAAAAGTAACTAATTGTTTATATAAAATTGCTGTTTATGTTTCATAGGCAAGAGGGGGCAATGCATTCCACTCACCAACCACTCTCCATTCAAAGAACCTTCTCTTCACTCCTCTGCTCACACCCTCCTTATACAGTTTCCAGCAATGGCCTCTTGGTCTACCCCCACCCACTCCACTCCCATTCTATGAAAAAAGTTATCAAAGGAGTTTCACAGGAGTGACAAACACTTTTTTTTTTTCCCAGTATGTGCCAGGAAGGGAGAGAATAATGGGTCACCCATGCAAAATGTGTAAGAGGGTGGCTAGCAAGGGAGTTAGAACTAGATTTTTTTTTTTTTTTTTTGGTTGGAGGGTAGTGAATGGATAGAATGGGTTACAAGAGGTGGTTATTAGTGCTCTATTGGTGAATGAATTCAAGGTGAAGTATGATTACAGCAGGTCTCTCATAACGAGACTTTACTCCATTAAGATGCACAAGAAATATTATTAACATCTGACCTCCATGGATTAAGTTCATCGTGGGAGGTACACACTATTGCACACAATGCTTATCCAACCATGCTTTAAACTGATTCAATGTATCTATATTCACACTCAGGCAATGCATTCCACTCACCAACCACTCTCCATACAAAGTACCCTCTCCTCACCCCACCCCCTTATACAGTTTCCAGCGATGGCTTCTTGTTCTAACCCCTCTCCCATTCTATGAAAAATCTCTTCCATGTCAACCTGATAACAACCCCTTACTAGCTTATGTCTCATTCATATCCCTCCGCCTTCTTCCTATTCTGTCCTCATACTACACATTCTAAAGATCACCGACCAACTCTGTGAATCTTCTCTGGACCCTTTATAACATATCCTCATCACTATGAAAACCCAGTGACCAAATCTGTACACAATAATTCACATGAGGCCTGTTCAAGACCTTATACAATGGCATCAACCCTCTATTTCTGCATGTCAGGGTTCTCTGAATCATTGCCATTATTTGATGTGATATATCTTCACAACTTGAGTAATGTGATCCCTGAATTTGCGGTCCTTGTACACCAACACTCCTAGATCTCTCATCTCCTCTACTACCTTTAAAGTTTCCCTACCAAGTGTATAAACCCATCACTGTTTAACAAATCTCAAAACCTTACACTTTGTAACACTGAACGATGGTTCCACTTACATGCCCATTCATGCAATCTATTCAAGTCCTCTTGTAAGGTCATAACATCTGATTCACTCTGCATTGCTCTCCCCAGTTTTGCATCCTCTACAATATGCTGCATATCACTAGTTACACCCATCCCAATATCATTAATATACAAACTGAACAACAATGGTCCCAAAACTGTCCCCTGCAGTATACCACTAGTGATCTTCCACTTTCGGGATACTGCACCTACATATACAACTTTCTGATACCTATCTGACAGCTAGTAACTGATCCAACTCAGAAATCTGTGTTCCAGTTTCATCTGTTTCAATTTATTTACCAGCTTTTCGTGTTTCAGTCTATCAAAAGCTTTTGCAAAATCCAAATACACCACTATATATGCATCTCCCCTGTCCAAGGTATTTGTCACCTTGTTACAGAACATAAGTTAGTGAAACACAAACCTATGCTGATAACCACAGGGAATACTATAATAAATTTAGTTTAATCCTTTATCCCATTGAGAGCAAACAGAGTTTGCACCTGAAAATATCTTCAGGACTGAATATAGTGTTGTATTATCTTACCTGGGTAAGTAGTACAACACCAGGCAACTCGTGCCAAAGGTGGAGCAAGCTACCAACACTCCTATCCCAGTATCTCCCATAATGCAAAACATCTCCTCGTGGATATGTATACTGTTATGCATTAAGGGATTGGCCACTACCCAGACTAGTTTCGACCTTTATTGAGGTCTCTTCAGTGGGAGAGACCTCAATAAAGACCTCAATCCTTATTCCCAAATGCTATCTCTTATATTAAAAATCACCCATAATCTAAGTAGTTTATACATTTCTTCATCACCACCCTCCACATTCCTGGGCCTATAGCAACATCCAATTAAATATGCCTTCCTGTCAACCTCCATGTTACACTACGCTGCCTCCTCCTAACTATTGCCACTATTTCCCTCTATGATGTCCACCTTATGTGCATATAATTCTCCTCCTATCACCATATAGTAATAATATTTTTATAATGGTTGATGCATACAGAAACATAATTTGACTTCAATATATTTCATCCCATGTTATAAGGACATCATAAAAAAATTCAAATTGCAATAACCAAGTCACATGGCGCTTAGATGCTCCTTTCTTGGCCACAGCTAAACTCTCCCTGATGGTGTCCTGATATATATATATATATATATATATATATAGGCTGTTCAATAAGTAATAAGACTAATTTTACTGTCGCGAAACCACTCATCACAATATTAATTTCTTTGGAATAAAGAAATGTTGCTGTCTGTATTAACAAAAGAAGTTAATAGATGGCGTATACGGGCTGATGTGCCAGAGTGTCACATGACTAAACGCAAGCTTGTTTCGGCGCGCCTACTAGTGATTAAATTTTGTGTGTGTTTGGCATCAGACAAGCTTAAGAAGTTGTCGCCTTCTTGTTCCAGTCTTTCTTTCCATTCTGTGCACACATCCACTCAATTCTGCATTTGCTCCGGTGTCAAGAGTTTGGGAATCCATCGGGCACAAACACGTTTCAGTCCCAAATGAGTGAGCGCTTCCCACAGAAATATTCAGGACAACATGCAGCTGGCACACTGTAATTCTGCGATCCTCCTTGATGATAATCGCTGCTGTGTTGATCATTGTCTCTGTGATGGAGGTTGAAGGTCTTCCCTCACGTTCAAGATCTTCCACATTTTGCCTTCCTTCCTTAAAAGTTTTATGCCAGTGAAAAACACTTGCCCTCGACATTGCTTCATCGTGGAAAGCTTCGCATATCATGTTAAAAGTGTCCGATGCCGATTTTTGCAAACGCACACAAAATTTAATCGCATAACGCTGTTCCAAGGACGCTTCCATTTCGACGACTGGTCGAGTTTCGTAGGCGCGGCGAAACAAGCTTGCGTTTAGTCACGTGACACTCTGGCACATCAGCCTGTATATGCCATCTATCAACCTCTTTTGTTAATACAGATAGCAACATTTCTTTATTCCAAAGAAATTAATATTGTGATGAGTGGTTTCGTGACAGTAAAATAAGTCTTATTACTTATTGAACAGCCCTCGTATACATATACATACACACACACACACACACACACACTCAATCTGTCCTCATACTCAACATTCCAAAGAGCACAGAGAAATTATTTAATTTCTGCTAGAGGGCAGAAAATGTTTGGTGAAGACATGTAAGGTAACAAGTTTTCAAAAGTATTTAGTGATAATTAACTCATTCTTTTTGCATATTATGAAATTTTCATGGTTTCTTAATTTTGTTGTTTTCAAAACTTTTAGTTCTATTTCATTCTATGTTGCATCATCTGTCATGGTACCAATTTGCAATACAATGGAGGTCAATTTCAACATACATGAAAAATACATTCTCCTTCCATAAATCCAGTAAGAAGACTGATAGTGGCGAGTCAAAAGAAGAAATATGTGATAATCTGCGATTGACAGGGTTGGTGTTATAAGTAGTGCGAGTGACTGTAAGAACGAAATGGTGGAAAATAAAGAGAATGACCACATGGTAATGGAAAAGATGGCACACTTACATGAAGTCCACAGAAGAAAATGTGAAATTCAGGGTTAGAGAATTGCCTAGCAGATGATATAATACAGAAGCAGAAAAAAGTTTTTTCATTTGTTTATACTATAAATTAAAGATGCCAAGAAATGATATTCTTCCTTTCATCCTTTATCCAAATGTAAGTAAACAAAGTTTGCATGTGAAGTCACTTCAGGACTGGGCTACTTATAGAGGCTAATGACTTCACATCAATTGCCGTAGTATCCCATAATGATGTAGTATCCAATATTCTTACAGACATGTGTAATACTATGCATAGCAGTCATGAAGTGACTTCATGTGCAAACTTTGTTTGCTTACACTGCGATAAAGGATGAAAGCAAGAATATAATTTCTTGGCATCTTTAATTTATAGTATAAGCAAGTGAAAACACTTTCAACATCCATCTCCAATTTATAGTATAAGCAAGTGAAAACACTTTCAACATCCATCTCTAATCCAGAGTATTTTAGTAATAAGGTATGACACCTTTACTTGTACATGGAAATATGACTTCTGCATTACTTCAACCTATGTATCACTTCTGGGTCTGGTTCCCACTGATGAGACCTCAATAAAGGTCGAAACTGGTCTGGGTAGAGGCCCTTCCCATAATGCATAGTGTTTGGACATTATACATGTCCATATGGATGTGCATTGCATTATGGGATACTAAGGCAACTAATGTGAAGTCATATGCCTCTATATACAAGATACAAGTAGCCTAGTAGTGAAGTGACTTCAAGTGCAAACTTTGTTTGCTTACACTTGGATAAAGGATGAAACCAAGAATATAATTTCTTAGCATCTTAAATTTACAGAAGTAAAAGGAGGAGGAGATGCAAGGTGGGAGAAATCATATCAGAGTATAAAAGAGCAAACATGTGAGTAGAAAGATCGACTTTTGTATAGTGATTCACTATAAGAGGAGTGCTTGAGGAGAGTGAAGAAATCATGATTTTTGCTGCCAAGAGTAAGGATCTTAATGATGCTATAAGGATTCTGAGAGTGAAGGTGGAAGAGATGTTTATGAACTCATTTAGCAAGTGACAAGTGTGGTATGCAAGAGGATATTAATGAGTTATTAGTACATGAGAAAAAGGAGAGCAATGAAGTAAAAGTTTACAACAGTACAACAGTATGATAGAGATGAGCTGAGAAGGAGAACTATGATTGCGAACAAGTCAGTGTACAGACTGTACAGGAAGAATGGTGTGGGGGTTTATGGATGATTATGACAAAAGGTTTATGGTTTGTATAAGGCAAACGGCTTGCATTTTAATGGATTTGGAATCAGGAATCATGAGAAAGTGTTGTTGACTGAGAGTTTAGAAGCACAGAGTAAAGGAAACTGAAATGCTTAGGGGAGGGGGGGGATGCAAATAAACATGGGTGCAAGCAACCTGGAGGTTACTAAGTGGAAGAGTGATCATATGATGCTAAACGTAGCATACCAGGTTCTTAACTTTAGTGGGCTAAGCAACACAAGGTGTAAGGGAGTTTGTGGGATGAAAGAAGTATTGCAGTTTATGTATACTAATGCCAGAAGTATTTGAAATAAGGTCAGAGGTTTTTGGCATTTTTTTTAGCCCAACTTGTCCAAAAGTTAGATATTAGTGAGACTTAGTTGACCAAAGAGGCCCTCTCATTGTTTTTGCCAGGGAATAGGGCAAACAGCGAAAAGTCAGCTGCTGAAACAAATCCTAAAACCCACCCCAACTCAACATCACCAGAGTTCAAGATTGGTACTATCAACATAACAAGCCTAAATGGCAAAGAAATGGAGCTAGCTGAGAAATTGGATAAGTACCAGATCAACATAATAGGGGTGACTGAAACAAAAAAGGCAAAAACTGGCAAGATCTTTCTGAGCAATAAATACAAAATGTTATATTCAGGTAATCACAATCAAGGAAAAGGAGTAGCCATAGTATTCAACACAAAATACGAGGCTAATCTTCTTGAATGGCAGTCAGTCTCAAGTAGAGTAATGTGGGCAAATATGAGAATGGGGAACTGGACAATGAGACTTATTTGTGCATATGGTCACACAGAAAGTTCTACTAAGGTAGAAGTGGAGGAATTTTTTCAGGCTTTAGCGAAAACAACTGACACAATGAAAAAGGAAAAGTTGGTCCTTGTTGGGGATCTAAATAGCAGAGTAGTGTTAGATCCTGAATAAAGGAATCTTGCAAAGAAATCATTTATTCAGGGTCTAACATACTAAACTACACCTGCACATCAGCTGAAATTAAAGTGAAACTTCTTCACATATGTGTAAATATTGTAATTTTGTTTTATGTATCATTTACTTTAATCTATTGTGATCATGTCAAGATCGAATTAGAAAATGTCTTAAAAGAGGAATTTGTTAATATTATTTAAGCCTCACTTTAGCTGTATGGAATGATTGTAAGTCAGCAGGTAGATATTAAGAGCAACAATTTATAGAAAGTGTACAACTACACATGTCCAGCGTAACACCTGAGGCAGGAGTTTATGCAGAAGGTACGTTAACATGAATTCCATGAATACAAGGAATAACAGCAAAGGGGCGAGCAAGAGATGAACCCAGGAGGAGAAAAGACAGGTCGTGTGCGAAGGAGATGCCGAAAAGGGAGTGCTTGAACGAAGAATATAAGGGAATGAGTGCTGTATCGTCTCTTGCTTGTTTTATCGTTTTCCTGATTATGAAGTTAGCCGGAGGTTCGAGTAAGGGGGGGATGAAGCATCAGTACTATGATGTCGGACGGCGAGTTTTCCTGAGAATGAAGTAGGATTCCACGCAGAGCTGAAGAAAATTTCCAGTCCTAGCAGAATTGAGCCTTTGCTGAAAAGTCCCATCGAGAGGAATAGAGATGTTTCCTGAGACGCAAAGAATCGAGTCCATGTTCGGCAGTAATTATGAAGATAACACAGCCCCCAAGCTGGCATATGCAAGCTAAAGAGAATTCCAAACAGTTCTTTCAATATGCTGCAAGCAAAAAAAAAAAAAACTGTACACGGCAGAATGATTTTAAGGAATAACGATGGTAAGGAGGTCACTGAATCAGTCGATATAGTGGAATTGCTGAGTGAGCACTTTGCAAGAATATATCATCCAGGTGGTGACATTGAAAAAATGAAGGAACCATTAGTTTATACAGGAATTGTGATGAATGAAGTGGAGGTGAATAGTCTATTACAGAACCTTAATGTGAATACATCTGTGGGATTGGATGGTATACCGGCATGGGTCTTACGTGAAGCAGCTAAAGAATTATCAGTGCCCTTGACCATGTTGTTTAATCTGAATCTCGGGTCTGGTTTAGTCCCGCAGGTGTGGAAAGAGGGGAAAATAGTTCCACTGCATAAAGGAGGATCCAAGACTACTGTTGTAAATTACTGACCGATCAGCATATCAGGAGTCGTCGTAAAGGTCTTGGAGAAAGTAGTCAAGGGGAAAAAAGGAATGGATTGATGAAAATGAGATACTGTACGGGGGCTTTGTGAAGGGTAGATCATGCCTCAGTAACTTACTCAAGTTTTATAACACAGTGATGGCTGAACTGGATAAGGGTAATGGTTTTACAGTGATACTGCTGGACCTGGCTAAGGCATTTGACAGGATACCACATGGAATTCTAATTCGTAAACTACAACATATGGGAATAGATATAGGGTTGGTGAGATGGATAGGTCGGTGGTTGATGGAGAGATATCAGAGAGTGGTTTATTCAGGAGTAAAGTCCAAAAGATGGCCTGTGACTAGTGGTGTGCAACAGGGTTCTGTTCTTGGACCACTGCTGTTTATTTTGTTCATTAACGATATAGGGAAGGATAAAAGACGAACAGTTCATTAATTCGCTGATGATGCAAAGTTGGGTAGGGCAATAGTGAATGCAGATGTCAAAATCTTGCAGGACGACCTGGATAGATTGGAGTTCTGGGCTAAGGAGAATGGATGTCAATTTAATGTGACAAAATGTAAGGTTATGCATTTTGGGGTGAAAAGATTAGCAGCAGTATAACACATTGGTGGAACTGTACTCCAGGAGATTGACGAGGACAGGGACTTGGGAGTGTTGGTGGATAGGGAGATGAAGTTTTGGGGGCACATTGCAAAAGTGGCTAAATCAGCTCATCAAATCACTTGGTTACTGAAGAATACTTTGACAACCAGAGACAAGCAAGTTATTGTACCTCTGTACCAAGCCTTGATAAGACCTCATCTCTACTACTGTGCCCAAATTTGGTCACCTAGGTTTCTTCTTGATGGGGAGGAGGTAGAAAGGATCCAGAGGCGAGTGACCTAGATGATAGCAGGTCTATGGAATGAACCATATGAGAACAGGTTGAAGATTTGTGGTTGCAGAAATTAGTTGATAGGCGGAAAAGGGGAGATATGATTGAGACATTCAAATTGCTGAAGGGTTTCTATAGGATTAATTCAGAGGATATTTTTGAGATCAGGACTGGTGGTGGGAGAACTAGGGGACACCTATGGAAGCTGGGAAAGAGTGTGGTTAGCAAGGGTGTTAGAGCTGGGTCCTTTACTTTTAGAGTGGTAAATGAGTGGAATAAGCTGCAGAGTCTGTTGTGGGTGCTATGACGGTGAGCGAGTTCAAGGCAGGGTATGATAGATACTGTGAGAATGTCGTATAGTTGTGTGGACATGATGTTTAGGGCCTTCCTCGATGAGTCTAAGGACTCCCTGTAGTCACCCGTAATAATAATAATATATTTAGGTCACGACTGCAGTCTAAATCTATACAGCTGTAACAAAGTTAAACACTGTGTAAGAGCACTTCAGAATCTAGTATTGCCACCCTGAGTAAGTATCCTTTCTGCTATAGGATACTGGCTGGCACAGCATTATATAAATTTGCCAGTATCCGAAAAGGAAACAATCCTAGATGCGAGTATATTAGACCCGATATCTGAAGAAGCAAAATACTAATTGTAAGAAAGAAAGAGAATATATAAAAATAAAGGAAAACAACGACATAACAGTAGGTAGGAAATGATTGTCAGACATACAAAAATTTGGGAAATTTTGGAGAAAAGAGCAAAGCTAATAATAATGGCAAATGCCTGTTGGATTTCTGCTCAGGACATGGACTGGTTATTACTAACACCATTTTCCAACATAAAAATGTGCACAAATTCACATGGAGAAAAGGGGGGCAAGGAATAAGAAAGGTCTCATTAACTATGTTATTGTTAATAGTGATGTTTTCTCCCTGGTGCAGGACACCAGAGTGTACAGGATTTGAAATTGGAAGTGATCACTATTGAGTCTCGAGCATGATAAAATTGAATTTCATATTGAAAAGAATAACAGGTAAGAAAGTTTTAAAGCAAATAAAAATTGAGAAGCTCTCAGATGTGAACTGTTGACTAAAATACACAAAGATTATTGAAGAAAAAATGAAAGAGTTTGAAAACAGGAACCAAACCTTGGAGATTCAGTGGCAATCCTTGAAGAAAATCCTGATTGATTCAGCTAGAGAGGCATGTGGTGAAGTCGTCTGCAAGGATAGAAAAATTAGAACTCCGTGGTGGACACAGGAAGTTAAAGGGAGCAGTGAAGAAAAAGAAGAAAACATATCAAAAGTTCCTGGCAAATAAGTCAGCTTGTGCTCCTAGAGAATACAGAGACAAACCTAAGAAAGCTAAACACAGCGTAAAAGTAGCTAAACAAGTCATGGGAGGACTTTGGCAAGAATATATAAAATATATAAAGAAGGTCGCAAGATATTCTGGAGGTTGTTGAAACTCAGAAATGGAGGAAAGAGTGCTGTAAAAGGAATTAGAGTTGACACAGATGACATGAAAATAGGAGAAAAAGATATCCTTGAAGTATGGAGTAATTACTTTGAAAAGCTAAATAAAACAAGCAGTGATGACAGCACAGTGGTAAAAAAAAAAAAACACTGACCAGGTATGCAGTCAGGAATACATATCCATACTTGAAATAGAAAACGCCATCAAAAGCCTGAAATGTAAAAAGGCAGCAGGAGTAGATGATATTTGACCAGAAATCCCCGAGTATGGAGGTATAAGTCTTACAGTGACTGCACTGCATAGTTCAGAAGGCCTGGACAGAGGTACGAATTCCGGATGATTGGTGTAGAGCTCTGATAGTACCCATATATAAAAAGGGAATTAAAAGTGAATGTGAGATTGATAGAGATATTTCTCTACTGAGTGTTCATTGTAAGATTTACACAAGTATACTTGAGAAATGGTTGAGAAGGATTGTGGATGAAAAGCTTGGTGAAGAACAAGCTGGATTCAGGCCAAATAGAGGCCTGTCAGGATCAGATTTTCACTTTACGACAGATAGTTGAGAAATCATGGGAATATAACAAAGAATTTAAGTTTTGTAGATCTGGGAAAGGCACATGACAAAGTTCCAAGAGAGAAGCTATTCCAAACGTTACAGTTATATGGTGTCAATTTAGCATTATATCAAACAATACTTAGTCTTTATTTAGCTGTAAGTCAGCACTTAGAATTGAAGTACAGGAAGGTGGTTTAATGTTAAATCTGGTGTCAGACAAGGATGTATATTATCCCCTCTGTTATTCATTATCTATATGGATCACATTATGAAGGAAAGTGGTATTAAACCTGATATCAAAATTGGAGGTGTTAATCTCAAGCTCTTTGCTTTATGTAGATGATGTTATACTTCTAAATAAATCTGCTACAAGTCTGCAAGATTTCCTCACTAAATTGAATAACTGTTGTAATAGATATGGTATGAAAGTCAGCATTAAAAAGACAAAGACAATGAAAATAGGCAGAAACATTGAAAATATCAATTGCATTGTGAATAGAGAACCTACAAACAAGTAAAACATTTCAGCTACTTAGGCATGATTTTTAGCGAAGATGGTAAATTAAATATGGAAATAGACAACAGAATCGCAAAGCTGGTATGGTAGGAAGTCAACTGAATAAATTTATATGGAATAAGAGAGAAATTAGCCAAAACACTAAATTAGCTGTATACAAGACACTGTTCAAACCAATTTTAACTTATGGATCTGAGAGCTGGGTTAGAAGTAAAACACTCGACCAAAGACTAGAGACCACTGATATGAGTCCTGAGAAAGATTAGGGGCATGAACAGATGTCATCAATGGCAATATCATATTAAAAACAAGGATATTAGGAAAGAACTTGATATTGTCAGCATCCAAGAATGTATTAGCAGAACTAATCTGAGGTGATGTGGTCACTTAAGCAGAATGGAAGAGGAAAAATTAGCAAAACAAGTGTTTTCTTCCAGGTTGGCAGGAAAAAGACCTAGAGGAAGAGCAAGATATAGGTGGATTGATACAGAAAAGTCCCTTAGAAGACAGAAATATAAGACTGATAATATTGGAGTCTTTACAGGTAACAGACTGATTTGGAGGAAAATTGTAGATAGGAAGTTAGTAATGGTGTAAATTTTTCATATAGTGCTATCATATCCTGTACACCCCTTGAGGGTATATATAAGGAATTCGATGATGATGATACGTTGACGAAAGATGATATAGTCATAGGAAAAGAATGCAAAGGATATCTGAGGGTTATTCCATAAGTTTCCGGCCTGACTAACTTTTAAATGTGATAGAAAGAAAACAACTGTGTCACTTTTCAACATAATCTCCCTTTACTTCAACACAGTTTTCACATTTCTGAATTAACATTTTTCTGCCATTGAGAAGTCGGTGTGTACTTTTTTCTGCAAAATGGCTAAAAACTGCATCTTTCACCTCATTGTCATCTGTAAATTTTCTTCCTCAAAGGTCTAAGTTTTGAGAAGAGGTAGTAATCACCGGGTGCTAGATCTGGACTGTAGGGTGGGTGTTCAATCTCCTGGAAACCACAGTCCTTCCTTCACTGCAGCATTTGCAACAATAGCCATATGGACTGGAGCATTGTCATGAAGTAGACAAACACAATGTCTTAGCATTCCTCATCTCTCCTCCTTTATGGTATTGTGCAGTTTCTGCAGGAGTGAAGCCTGACATTCTGCATTCACAGTGGTATTCTTTTCCTTTAAGCCAATCAAGAGAATTCCCTGGTAGTTCCAAAAGACTGTTGCCATGATCTTCTTGGTGGACTGAGTGACCTTGGCTTTTCTTGATAATGCTGCACCTGGTCTGAACCACTCCATGGATTCCCATTTGGAAAGAGGATCATAATAAAGGACCCATGGTTTCATCCACAGTGCCAATGGATTCCAGCACTTCTGATTCCCTTGGCAAAGCTCTAAAAATTTGCAGGAACAGGTCACATGATGCAGCTCCTGAATTGAAAAGAGAAGTTGGCACACCCAACATGTAGTGACCTTCACCATATAAAGCTACTCATGAATGTTGTGAAAGACAGTTGTTATAGAAAGTCCCAATCTTGCTGAGATTTGAGCTTTAGCCATCTGTCATTGAGCAGTTCCTCCTCAACAATAGAAACATTTTCCTCAGTCAGGCTAAGCATCATGAGGATCATCTTTGATGCTCTCTCCCCCCTTAGGAGAAACTGTTTAGTCCATTCCTTTGCAGGGGATTGGAAGGGACACTATCCAATTGCTGTTTAATAGCAACTGGAGAAAGTGCTTCTTTGGTGAAAAACTACCACAGTACAGTACAGTACTCAATTTTTAACATTACAGCCACTTAGCATGCAATGTGGTAATCAAATGAGTGCCTCCAACTGAATGACAGGCAGAGAGTTGAAACTGACATGCTAACCTACCCATAAATATTGCTATCTGTCATGCATGGTGTTTTAAAATTGGCACAAATTTTGTATATCACGCTGGAAACTTTTGAAACCTACTTCGTATATATGGGTCACATATGAAAGAAAGTGGTATCAGGCCTGATATGGACTTAATTTCAACTTCAAAAAAACCAAACCCATGCTGGTAACAAGAGAAAAAGGGAAAATACCCGATATAAATATTAAGATCAAGTAGAGAGTTATATATATTTGGGTCAACTAATTACAGAGAAAGGAAAGTGTGATAAGGAAATATTAAGAATAGAAATTGCTAGATCAACCTTCATTAGCATGACAAGCATTCTGACCTCAAGGGAAATTCACACAAAAACAAGAATTAGGCTGTCCAAATGCTACATGTGGAGCAGAAACCTGGACAACACTGCTATATGGAGCAGAAACCTGGACAATATCAAAATATTGTGAAAATAAACTAAAAGCCACTTTGAGATGTGGATCCTCAGAAAAATTCTTAGAGTCTACTGAACTGCCAAAAAAACTAATTTAGAAATATTAAAGATGATTGGAGAAGATAGGACTCTGTTGAAAACCATTAAGAAAAGGAAAACCACATTGGTCACATACTAAGGCATGAATCCCTACAAAAAAAAAAAACTTCTAGAAAGAATGATACAAGGAATAATAAGAAGAAGAAGACAAAGAACAGATTAGATGGGAAATGTTAAGGACTGGACCTTTCTGTCCAATGAAGAATGTAAAAGAGAAGCACAAAACTGTACAGGGTGTTCGGGATAAATTTGACAGTTTCGTAAGGAAAAAGAAAATCTTCTTTGTATCTATTAAATTTAATGAATTGACAAAAAAACATTACAGGCAGAGTTAATTACAATACTATCAACAAGATTTACTCAAAATAACCACCATTAGCATCGATCACAGCTTCAATTCTGCTTCGGAACCTCGAACAAGCTGATGCTACAGTCTCCCTGGGAAGGGCCGCAAAAACCGTTTTAATTTTATCCATTAACTGGGCTTTTGTATTACTGGAAGTGCGATTGGTGTCTTTTTCAACTGCGCCCCATACAAAATAATCCATGGGGTTAAGGTCTGGGGAGTTTGGAGGCCAAACATTTGGACTGGTGAAATCGTAGAAATTTTCAGACAACCATTTTTGACTTTTCCCAGAGGTGTGGCAAGGGGCCGAATCCTGCTGCCATACATACGGCCTACCATTGCCTACCCTTGTTATCCAGGGCTTGACTACAGTTAGCAACTCCATGAACAAAGCCCGAATTCCAATGCCAGGGTTCTTCAACACCTGTTCCTGCAGATTTGCGAGGAATTCTGCTGTACGAACGCAATCAGATCGTCTGCTAGGGATCTTTCTTCTTGCTACATCCTCGTAGTCACCATTGCAAGTCTCTAGTTCATGCCTGATTGTTTTTACTGTATTCAGGGAGCATTGGGCAGCAGTCGTAATATCCTTATTTTGATGGCGGGCACGAATCATCATGATACAAGTTATTCTCTTCCATGATTCAGGTGGGTTCCAGCTATCCATCCTTTCTGACATCTTGTATATGAATGAAGAAGGGTCCAAACTTTTAAATGAAGAGAAGTGTGTGTTAATACATGTAACTTACGGAAAAATATAATTAATTATAAATATGTCAAATTTATCCCGAACACCCTGTATATGGTGGAAGCTCATGGTAGTCAACCTCTTGGAAGGAGATGACATTTGACAAGACAAGACTAGGTGATGATGTTGCAATTCCAGATGATATTGACTGATGGAAGAATAGAGATTACAGAAATTGAGGTGATATTGCAGAACCTTAATTAAATAGCACATCAGCCCATGCATCAAAAGAATGTGCAAGGGAATTATCATTTCTGATGATTTAATTTAAGCCAGAATATTGGGAAATTGCCAATAGAGTGGAAAGAGGGCAAAATAGTCCCACTGCATAAAGCAGGCTCCAAGACAGAAATTGCAAATTATAGGCCAATCAGTATCTCAGTAATGGTATTTAAGGTATTTGAGAAATTGGTGAAAGACCTAATTCAGACTGGTGAATAGGAAATACTATATAAGAGACAAAATGGTTTTGTGACGGATAGATCTTGTCTTACTAATTTGCTTACTTTTTATAATAAAGTGACAATGCTGTTAGAGAAAGGAAATGGTTACTCAGTGATACTGCTCAACTTTGCAAATTCATAGGATGGGATTGCAAATAAAACTATTGCATAAATCAGAGTACATAATGATGGATATGATACTGGTGATTTGGATTAGGGAGTGGCTGATGAATAGATATCAAAGAGTGGTTTATGGAGGAACTGATTTCAGGAGAAGCCAGGTATTTAATAGTGCACTGTTTAATTTGTGCATCAATGATATAGAAAATGATCTGATGGGAAATATTCAGTTGTTTGCTGATAATTCAAAACTGGAAAGAGCAATGGTAAATGAATATGTTGTAAAGATCATGCAAGAAGACTTAAACAGACTAGCAGTACAGGCAAAGGTAAATGGTTCCCAATTCAATGTGGCTAAGTGTACGGTGATGCACTTCAGGAAGAAGAAAAAGAGATCACAAGCTGTGATTTCCCCCCACCCTCCAACGCTTCTTAAAAGTGTAATAATTTGTTCTTTTTCTTTTACAATATATAAGACGTCAGTGGTTTTGAAGACATTTGAAGACACAGAGGTGTGGGGCCATCATCAATATTTTCATGCTGCAAGAAAACTCCACAACTGGGATTTACAAAACTTAGTGCGAGACTTTAGAGGACTGCGTGTACCCAGCATATCCAACAGTTTCCAGATGGGTGGGCAAGTTTAAAACCAGGCATCCTGAGATAACAGATGTCGCTAGGTCACAAGACCTTCCACAGTGACCATATCTGAAAACGTTGATGCAGTACATGATCCTTGATGATAGATGAATACTAGCCAAAAATATTGCAAACATTCTGGGGATATCCAGAAAGCAAGTTGGGGTCATTATCCACCATCTGGACATGAAGAAGCAATCAGTGAAGTGGGTCCCCAAATGTTTGAATGCCAACCGAGAGAGAGAGAGAGAGAGAGAGAAGAACGTGTGCTGTCATCTCAAGGGATTTGGGAACATTTTGAGACACCAGGTGCAAATTTTTTGCTCATATTGTGACTGTTGATGAAACATGTCTTCATCACTATGATCCAGAGACCAAACAGTCAATGGAGTAGTGATGCAAGGTTCTCCATGGCAAAGAAAGTTCTAAACTCCAAAGTCAGCAAGAAAGGTTCTTGCCATTTTCTCATTATTATTATTCAAAGACCCCATGGAGTGAAAGACTCATCTAGGAAGTCATTTTTGTCATACACCAACAGCTTCTTACCATGCCTTAAAAACACTCAAATTTTCTGCAGGCACTACCATCTCAGGTAAGGCATTCCAATGGTTTTTGCATGCAGAGTTGTGAATAACTCTGCATGCAAAAAACCTGCTTCTCACTCCCCTTGCTCACAATTTCCTTATACAGCTTTCAGGGATGACATCTGGTTCTTCCTTTTCTGTAAAATCTCTTCAGCATTGATCCTATAACAACCCATTACTAACTTGTAGATCTCTAACATTCACCCCCTCTTCCTTCTATCCACTCGACTCTGTGAATTGCATCTTAACCTATCCTCCCATCCGACATTCCAGAGAACAGAAACTACCTTTATGGATGGAATAATCCTTACCAAATACTTTACCAAAATGTTACAACAGCAGTTTATTCAACATCTCTTTAGGGATTGAAAGAGGTACTAAAGGAAAATCAGTGTGGGAAATTGAGCAGGCATGTTGCTTTTGCAGGAAAACACATCAGCTCACACTGGTCGTGAAACCCAACAGATAATACACAACTTGGGCTTTCAATGTCTGCCTCACCCACCCTATTCGCCATCTTGGCTCCGAGATCTATTTTCTTTGTGATGACACTGAATAGTGCATCGTACCAAGACATCACCAGAGATCAGAAACCTATTTCCTATTCCCAAATTTAAAGAAACACTTGAAAGGAAGAAAATTTACCACAGATGAAGTCATATCTGCAGCTGAGGACTAGTTTGTACCAACAAGGTCAGAGGATTGAAAATGATGCAGCAACATTATAACAAGTGTATAACACTTTGTGGGGAAATATGTAGAATAATGTGTAAGTTACATGGTAGAACAATGTAACTTGGTGATCCAAAAGTTGCACACATCATAAAATAAACTTGAATTTTTCAATGTTAGTGACAAACTTTATAGGACTAAACTGCTACAAACAAAGTTTATAACCGTATCTTTACAAAGACAAAAATAAATAACATTATGTTTAAAATGATTACTTGTTCTTGAATGCAGGTTCATGATCTTTTAACCAAACTGGAGACAATGCTTTGAAGCATGTAATTACTGACTGCTTTGATTACTTCAGTAATGTGTCTTCAATTCATCAATTGTGTGAGGATTATTTTTATATATCCTATCTTTCAGGTAACTTCATAAGAAGAAATCTGGAGGGGACAAATCTGGTGATCTTGGGGACCAAAGTCCTTTAGAAACCAGTTCACCAAAAAACTCTAACAAAAATTGCATTGTTTCATTTGATGCATGGCATGACAAATTACCTATAACAAATAACGTTTTTCCTTATTCCCATGGCTTCAATTCCTGAACTGAGTAAACACAGTATGTACAAAGCTTTAATTGTTTGGTAGCTTTCCAAATACTGTCATATAATATACCTGTCTGTGCAGAGTTTTCTAAAACTCTTTGAAGATGAAAATTCCCACATATTATGTAACACAGTAACTATAGTCTGTCAAAATGGAAGGTCTTCCATGTCACTGTTTGTCTGCAACTAATGCAGTTTCCTGAAAGCGTTCTATTTATTTCATAGATGTCAAATTTTGAGAAATAACAGTCAGGATACTTCTGACAAACTCCTACACAACATTTGCATAAGAATGACAGGCAAAATAACATTTCAAAATAAAACTTGTTGCTTCTGGGAAAGCATCATTTCACTTTCCTCATAAACAAAACTATGCAATGGATGCCCAATACTCAAACATGGCAGATAGATTACCAGCATTTTGGCCCAATAATGACTAATAGTTCTAGGGCACCATCCATAGGCAAAATGAATAATTAGAATTGAAATACTTCGATGCAGCTCAATTTCAACTTTGTTGTGCATGCACAACTTTTGGATCATCCTGTAGCACCACGCCATAATCATGATTCTAGGACAGAAGTTTCCAATTATAGACACGTCTGTAATATCTGCAGCTGTAGCCAAGGTGATGGAAAGGTTTACTAGAAATAGAATACAGAACTAAACTGATAGACATAGGATTCTTTATGATGGTCAGCATGAATTTGTAAAGGGTAGGTCTTGCTTTAGAAATTGCATTTCATGATACATTTTCATACATACTTCATACATTTGGTGTGTTGGATAAGGAAGATTCATATACAGTGATATTCTTGGACTTAGCAAAAGTATTTGAAAAATTACCTCATGATAGGATGGTATACAAGCTGCAGAGGCCAGGAATGAATAGTATATTGGTTAGATAGAATGGAGATTGGCTCTCTGAACAATACCAGCAAGTTGTGTATGATGGAACAATGTCTCAAAAACAGGAGGGTAATGAGCAGTGTGTCCCAGGGTTCTGTTATTGCACCTTGCTATTTAACCTGTTTGCTAATATTTCATGTGGGCTGACTGAAAATCTTCAGTTGTATGTTGATGATGCAAAGTTGGATAGAATTACAAGGGGCACTGCTGATGTTAATTCCCTTTGGAAAGATTGGAATATACTTTTAGCCTGGACAAATGAGTGGGGTTGTAGTTTTTAATATTTAATCCTAATTAATAAATGGAATGTGTTAAATTTTGAAATGCAGAGATATAAGACTGTGCACTATATTGATGGAACTATATTGGAGGAAGTTAATGAGATTTCAGATTTAGGTGGCATATTGCAAGTATCGCAAAGACTGCACACACACACACACCATATTTTCTACCATGGTAAGAAGTACACTGACATGTAGAGATAAGAAGATGGTTGTGCTCCTCTTTAACGCACTGGTAAGACCAGACTTTGACTAGTGTTCAGATTTGGTCACCTAGTTTTCACAGTGATATAGAAACAATGAAGAGGGTCCAGAGATGAGTGACTAAGACATCATGATGTAAAATTACAAAGTTTAGTGGAAAGGAAGGAAAGAGGTGAGATGACAGACATTTAATTTGGTGAGAGGATTTTATTGGATTAATACAGAGGGGATCATAAAAGGAGTACAAGGTAAGAATGAAGAACTAGAGGCCATCCCTGGAAGTTGTGTATGGGTGATGGCAGAAGCAGATTTTTTACATGGAAAATTGTGGGTGAATGGAACACATTACAGAAAATGTTAATGAAGTGAACGTTAAGAATTTAATGTTCAACATGATAAATATGTTTCTTTCTTTTAGGGTTACACGGGGATCAGCACTCATATTTGTAGATTTAGGGACTCAAAAACACACGTGTTGAACAGATTATTTTATTAATCACAAATAAAATAAAACTTGACGTTTCTACCTCTATATCGAGGTCATCATCGGAAGAATACAACTGTATACAGAACCAAGCTACATGCTCATGCTTTCTATACCAGTAAACTAAATCTACGTAGTTAATAAATCTTTTTTCTAGCCTGACCTCTAGTGATAGAAAAGAAAAACAAAAATAAATAAATAAAGAAATAAAATTATAAACTATATATATATACAGGGTGTTCAGGATAAATTTGACAGTTTCGTAAGGAAAAAGAAAATCTTCTTTGTATCTATTAAATTTAATGAATTGACAAAAAAGCATTACAGGCAGAGTTAATTACAATACTATCAACAAGATTTACTCAAAATAACCACCATTAGCATCGATCACAGCTTCAATTCTGCTTCGGAACCTCGAACAAGCTGATGCTACAGTCTCCCTGGGAAGGGCCGCAAAAACTGTTTTAATTTTATCCATTAACTGGGCTTTTGTATTACTGGAAGTGCGATTGGTGTCTTTTTCAACTGCGCCCCATACAAAATAATCCATGGGGTTAAGGTCTGGGGAGTTTGGAGGCCAAACATTTGGACTGGTGAAGTCGTAGAAATTTTCAGACAACCATTTTTGACTTTTCCCAGAGGTGTGGCAAGGGGCCGAATCCTGCTGCCATACATACGGCCTACCATTGCCTACCCTTGTTATCCAGGGCTTGACTACAGTTAGCAACTCCACGAACAAAGCCCGAATTCCAATGCCAGGGTTCTTCAACACCTGTTCCTGCAGATTTGCGAGGAATTCTGCTGTACGAACGCAATCAGATCGTCTGCTAGGGATCTTTCTTCTTGCTACATCCTCGTAGTCACCATTGCAAGTCTCTAGTTCATGCCTGATTGTTTTTACTGTATTCAGGGAGCATTGGGCAGCAGTCGTAATATCCTTATTTTGATGGCGGGCACAAATCATCATGATACAAGTTATTCTCTTCCATGATTCAGGTGGGTTCCAGCTATCCATCCTTTCTGACATCTTGTATGTGAATGAAGAAGGGTGCAAACTTTTAAATGAAGAGAAGTGTGTGTTAATACATGTAACTTACGGAAAAATATAATTAATTATAAATATGTCAAATTTATCCCGAACACCCTGTATATATATATAAAAATAAATTTAACTGACCAGAACCCAAGAAAGTATAACAAAAACCTTTAATACATCACAACTAGTTTCATCGGTTTAATCTTAGCTACAATTTACCCGATTCCCACAGCGCAGTAATCCAGTACTGGCGCTCAAAAATTAGCTGTCGCACACATTCTACTCATGCCAACGGTAGCACGCGGTCACCTATTCAAATATGACTGTTATTATTCTGCTTTTTATTAAGCTGTAAAGTTCATTTTTTACCGTGTTATTTTATATCTTATGTTTTTATTTCTCACCTGAAGAAGTCGAGCACCGATGAAACTAGTTGTGATGTATTAAAGGTTTTTGTTATACTTTCTCGGGTTCTGGTCAGTTAAATTTATTTTTATAAATGTATACATCCCGAGTAAATCCTAATTTCAACAATATATATATATATTATAAATAGATAAATGCAACTACAATAAACTGTTAGAGTCCTCATGTATTAATATTCTGGATAGTTACAAAATGATTTCTTTCAGTTGCTATTGAATGTTCTAAACACTTCACCAGGTCACCAGGTTGTCTTCTTGTAGTGGGAATTTTTCTAATGCTAGTTTAGGATGTTATACAGGTTGTAGATGGGTCCTCCACATTCTTGAAATGGTGAGGCCATCATTTTTGTTGAGATTTGGGTTGTGTTTGAGCATTTCACAAGACTCTTTAAATTTTCTCTCAAACCAGGTTTTGGTGCGGTGTAGGGACTTGGTATTTTTCCAGTCAATTCTATGGTATGTTTGGAGTGCATGGTCAGAAAGGCCTGTTTTACTGAAGTGGAGGTATTTAATGTGTCGTTTGTGTTCGTCTTGTCTGATTGGGATAGTTCGCCCTGTTTGCCCTATGTATGGTATGTTACATGTGCAGTGTATTTTGTATATCCCTGGGTGTGCTAGGTGTGGAAGAGGATCTTTAGAGGAACTGAGTAGGTGTCTTAGCTTGTTTGGGGGTTTAAAGGTGGTTTTAATGTTGTATTTGCGAAGTGTTCTGTCTATTTTTTCAGAAATGCCTCTAACATAAGGAATGGCAATAGCATTCTTGAAATCTTTTTTGTTCTTACTGGTATCGTTATGGAGGATCTTGTGAATAGTTTTTTTATTGTATCCATTTTTGATAAATGTTTGGTTGATGATTTTGTATTCTCGGTTTAGAGCCTGTTCATTCGAACAAATAGTTAAGGCTCTGTGTTTAAGGGTGCTTATGACACCTAATTTTTGTGTTGGGTGGTGGTAAGAATTTTTGTGTATGTATTGGCCTGTGTGTGTAGGTTTGCGGTAAACTGAGAAGGAGAGACAGCCAGAGGGAAGACGTGTGACAAGTGTGTCTAGGAAAGGAAGAGAGTAGTTTTTTTCCATTTCAATGGTGAATTGGATATGTTTGTGTTGTTTGTTTAGGTGGCTAAGGAATGTTTTTAGAGCTTCACGGCCGTGGGGCCAAATGGCGAAAATATCGTCGACGTATCTGAGCCAAATTTTGGGCTTTAGACATGCTGTCTCTAGAGCACGTTGCTCAAAGTCTTCCATATAAAAGTTAGCTATTGGGGGAGAAAGTGGTGAGCCCATGACTGTACCTTCTTTTTGAAGGTAAAAATTGTTTTGCCATACGAAATATCCGGAGCGGAGTACGTGGGTAAAAAGGGCCGTGATGTCATGTGGAAATATGTTCTGTAGGAGCAAGATCGTGTCATTGATTGGGACATTGGTGAAAAGGGAAGTTATGTCAAAGCTGACTAATAAATCTTGGTCGGTGAGTGTAATGTTTTTGATTTTACTGATGAAATGTTGTGTATTTTTTTTTATGTAGGATGGGGACTGACCTACCAATTTATTGGTAGGTCAGTCCCCTTCCTACTAGGAAGTCCCCTTCCTTCTAGGAAGGGGACTGACCTACAGATTTATTAACTACATAGATGTAGTTTACTGGTATAGAAAGCATGAGCATGTAGCTTGGTTCTGTATACAGTTGTATTCTTCTGATGATGACCTCGATATAGAAGTCGAAACGTCAAGTTTTATTTTATTTGTAATTAATAAAATAATCTGTTCAACATGTGTGTTTTTGAGTCCCTAAATCTACAAATATGAATGATAAATATGTCATAAGTTGAATGAACCTCAGATGATGAGCCTGCTGACTCTACAAAGGATACAATATTATCAATGAAATGTGAACAAAAATTTTATGCTATTAATTAATTTTGATGTACGTTACCTATACTAATTTACTTATGCTAGAAGACAATTTTTATATATGTTATTTATATTTATTTAATTTAGTCTATCTACTTACACTCACATTTCTGAAACAGATAATGGTTTAAAATGTTTTTGGGGGTGAGAGTCACATAGCCATTCAAACTCAGGAAAAGAAATGTGTCTTAGGTCATGATCATAATCTTTATTATATCATAATCATATCCCTTCTTGAACATATTCACTGGATATGCAGCTATAACATCTAACATTAGAATTTAATACACTCACATGAGATCTGTACTTCATATACTTCCAAACCACACTATTAGTATGTTTCCAGCAATTACCCACAGTTCCACTTCCTTCCCACCTACCATATGCTGAATAACCTACTTGTATCTATAATGTAAAATTCCCATATTAAGTTGTATGCTTCATCATATATCTGTCCTTCACTCTGAAGACCATTCTCAGTCTGTCCTCATCTGCACAGTTCCATACACCTTTGTTACCTATAATTAAAAACTCAGACATATGCAACAGTAAAAAATATATTTATTTTATAATATTTTGTTTTACAAATCATAAGAAATAGTCAATGAGAGCAAAGAACAACAGTAAGGAATTTGGACAATGGAAGAGCACAGTGCACGTGACAAATCTGAATCCCTCATTACAAGTAGTTGCACAGATTTTAAGTTAAAACTACTGGGCTGAAATGATAATTAAATTAATTATAATAATACAATCTATTTAACACAACTGAGTATATACAATTTCCTAAACTTTTAGGATGGTAAAGCAGTCAATACAATTAAGGTTTGGTTAATAAAGTAGCGTTTCAGAACTTTCTTTAAAAGTACTTTCGTATCTGTTCATTATCCTCTGTCTGTGTAAAGGCTTTGTCTATCCCAATGGATCATATGGTTTGCATTTTCAATTCCATGCTGTGCCAAGCTCAATTTGTGCTATCTCTAGCTCTACTTGAGTCAGAAATGGTCTTGGTATTCAGAAATACATAGACTGATCTTCCTGTTTATCCAAGTAAAATCAAGTATATGCCATTGCTGAGTGGCCATCATCACTCTAAGGTTAATCTTCCATAGTCATTTTTCCTCTTACTTGCACAGATAACGAACAAACTCTTTGGGATTTCCTTCGGCTTACTTGGCTAGATTCTTCTCATAATCTGATTTTGCCTTCCTTGTCAAGCTGGTCACCTTTCTCTTTATATACCCTCCCAAGCATTTTCTTTTTCTGCAGCTCATGCTTAATGATATTCCCATCTAACTCCTATCTGATTACCCCCCCCCCCCTTACCTTAGGTATACAATTTAATACTGCTTTCTCTAGATGACCCTTAATTATATCCCATACATTACTAACATCCTTACCTTGCAGTGTTTTATACCATGGCACAGATTTAAGCTTCTTCCTAATCTTGTCATAATCACCTGCCTTATAGTTCCACATATACCCCCTTCTTGACTGAATATTCCTTATGTTTTACAATCTCCTATGTCAAGACTGCGACTGCATGGTCACCTTGATTATGGATAGCTCTTCTGATCTTGTGACCAGATCCATTACTCTCCCTCTAGTCTTCTCCATCACATACTGTCTTAAGTATCTCTTAGTGGGTGTATACAGTAGTGCACTCAGGATTTAATCTGGCGGGGGGGGGGGGAGTTGAATAGATGATTTGAGAACACAAACTATGCATCGCATGACCTATGACTGAGCATCTGCAATGATCGCTAATTCATAAATAGTATAGAAACAGAAGACACAACACAACATAAATTTAAAAAAATGAATTTTAATTAAGAAAAGATTTTTGGAAAATTTTCTAGTGTTTTTTTTTCCTTTTTCTTTGGCCCTCTCTTGGCTCCCCCCTCTGAGTGCGCCACTGGGTGTATAAATTCCATTTCCTTCCTAATGTATGATCTTTTTTCCTCTCAGTCTATATCTCCATAGTTGAAGTCCCCCATAATAATCACTCGACTTACACTCATTATAGAAATTTGCTGATGTATGTCTTCCAGATCATCAGGTCTTGATCTCACTCTAGACTGCTTCAAATGAACAGATACCCTCCTACTTATCTCTTCTTTTTTTTTTTTTGGCTGCAATTCAACCACTATTATCAGCAGTAACCATTCCCCTATCCTATCTTCTCTATCTTCCCTGAAAATACTAAACTCTTCAAATTCTATTCCTTCAATTACATCATCTGCTGTTAGTCAAGTCTCACTAATGCCTATAACTTTTAGCAAGGTTGCACTAACCAATGCCAAAAACTTCTCCCTCTTGTTCCTGATACTTCTGGCATTAGTATATAGAAGCTGCAGCATCCCTTTAAGCCCCAGTCTACTTTTACTTTCTGAATTGACTATCCTATTCAATATTTTTGCTTGAGAGACTAGATTTCTCACTTGGTCTTTCTCACACTCACTCGCTTTATGTGTGCCTTCACACAAACTCACTTGCTTCTACCCTAAATGCTTAAGTTTCTCTGAATTTGCACTTCGGCATGTTTGGCAAACAAAGCTCTCACTCTCTCTCTCTCTAGATGCCTAACACCAAAATCATTTAGATGCAGTTCATCAGCATTGTAAAAATCCTTCTTTCTATCAAACATAGACCACAGATCCTCAAATCCTGCATCATTCCTTCTGCACAATATATGTATGGACTCATTAGCTATCAATGCCCTCCTCCTCAGTTTACCTCTATCATAGCATAGTAGGAGAGTTACAACTGCACCTTCTCGCTCTTCAGTTTTGCCTCTTCTAACAAATCCTTTACATTCTAGGAATCATAGAATACTTCTTGCCTCTCAAATCATTTGCACCAACCTTGGCAATTCCTTCAACTTGCCTGTTTTCATCCAGATAGCGGAGCTAATATCATGAATTTTTACAACTAGAAAACATGATTTTGTTACACTTTCATTAAGTACTCCCCAGATTACTGGGTCTCCATACATAATTTTCTCCTTAACTTGTTTTTCTTGTCTGTTTGGTTAGTCTTTATTATTCATATGGACTTCTTGCTTCTTTCTCTTTTCAGTCCTGCTAATCTCTTGCAATTTTTCAATTTTGAGCTTGGTCCTATTAAGGATAACATTCAAGCTTTCAATTTCTTTATTAATGACTATTTCTCCTCTATTTCCACAGCTGCATGTTTGACATTAATAACATCACTTTCCATCCTACTATCAGTACTTTTCACTCTACTGATATTTGCTGTGTTCTCGTCACCTAACAGACACTCACTTTTGAAACACTTAATACACACTCGCTCTCCAGTTTCAATTTCCTTCCAGATATCCTTTAATTTTCTAGGCGAATACATTTCACACACATTGCACTGCATAAAACCTCAGCAAATTCAAATCACCTAACAACGTGGTCTTTTCCACGATTGTTTGATGCCAGAAATATTGCATTTAAACAAAAAAAAGCAGTGTTTACTTACAAACTAACCAGCTCAGTCAATTCCACACCTATTTAAAACAACTACAATAAGTTAACCTAATATTCTCAAATAAAATACGAAAAAGTTACTTAAATTAAGGGGATATTAAATCCCACATAGTTTTAAAACCGAATAAGAAACTCAAAGATTGGATTCAGAGAGTTTCTTGCCGAATATAGTAAACTATAAAGTATCTGCGACAACTCTCCGATTCCAATCTTTGAGTTTCTTATTCGGTTTTAAAACTATGTGGGATTTAATATCCCCTTAATTTAAGTAATGTTTTCATTGCCGAAATGAAGATTATTAGCTCTTTATACTTAAGTAACTTAAGGGTTGCACCTGTTTGGAAAACTCGTTCGCAGAGTATATAAGTTCTTTTCGCTATACACTTTGGTATTAGGTCTAGCTACTCACTGATGAAGCCTCAAAAAAGGCTGAAACCGGTCTGGGTAGTGACCTCCCTCCATAATGTAATAACAGCATACATTTCCTAGGAAATGTGTTTTTACATTATGGAAAATACCTAAGAATAGCGATCGGAACTTCCCCCCACCTTTGCAACGAGTTGTCCGGTATTGTACTACGTACTAGGATCGCTTGCATTGGCTAACGCTAGTGTCGCCGATACTTTATAGTTTGCTATAATCAGCAAGAAACTCTCTGATTCCAATCTTTGAGTTTCTTATTCGGTTTTAAAACTATGTGGGATTTAATATCCCCTTAATTTAACACGTTCGCTGCCAACTACGAGTATACTCGTAGTAGGTGAACCTGCTTCACAAGCCAGCTACGAGTATACTCGTAGGACGCTTACCGCCGGGAACGAGATTATTGTAGTGACCTTGAAGAAGCCAAAATGCTTGGCTTGTGGGGCTAGCATCAAATCTGTGTATTCTCATAGACCGTATATGCTCCGTACAAGCCAACTACGAGTATACTCGTAGGACGTTTACCTCTGGTAACGAGATTATCGTACTGACCTTGAAGAAGGAAAACTGCTCGGCGTAGGGGAACAGACCATGCCAAAGTAGCGTGGCAGCGAACGTGTTAAGTAATGTTTTCATTGCCGAAATGAAGCTTATTAGCTCTTTATACTTAAGTAACGAAAAAGTTACTTATTCTTCCAGAGCGATAATTCCACTCTGCACACACAATACTCCACCTGATATCATATTTCCTTAGCATAGATACATTAGCACACCACCTGAGATAGGTGGTGTGCTAATGTATTGTGAATATATTGTGAATAATTTTTTAACAATTTCTTGGTCTATGGATGTTGTTTTGTCCCAAAGCTTATTATGTTGGCTTTTGGTAGGATCTTTACTGATCTTAGAGTATGTATTCTGATCAACAGTTCTTAATATGCTATTGGACAAAAATCCTCGAGGAGTCTTTGGACTCCCTGGAGGTGTCGCATAATAATAATAAAAACAACATCCACAGACAGTAATTGTTAAAAAAAAAACAAAAAAACTCAGAACTTAGCATGCAAGACCACCTCCCCTCCACAGAATATATGGAGTAAAAAAGCTACACAAAAGCAATTGTCCACTTAGACCTACTCTCAATTCCTGTGAAACCTTTTCTGTGCTGTCATTAGCCACTCAGCTCGTGCAATAAAAAATTCCACAGAATTTTGCACAAGAATACAAGACATTAAACTGACATCTTCAGATATAATGGCGAGCTTGGACATCACATCGCTCTTCACGATTATTCCATATACTGAAACAATAGACATTCTAGTGTAAGAATTTCCAGCAGACATAGTGGGACTACTCAAATTCACAATCACATCAGGATATTTTACATGGAAAGAACAGCTATATTAACAAGATACAGGAACTGCAATGGGTTTGTCGCTATCACCAAACCAAGCAAATGTTTATCTGGAAACATCTGGAAGAAAGAATCTTTGCTCTTGACCCCAAAACCATCTATTCGGCTATGATACATGGATAATTTGGATAATTATCCATGTATAATTATTTGGACATGGATTTGGATAATCACACAAAGCCAGAACTCCATTCATTTTTACAAAAAAAAAAAAAAAAAAAAAAAATCGACGATCTACATCCCAGAATTAACTTCACATTAGAAAAATAAACGTCAAGTGTTCCTTTCTGGTCATTCATATCCATCGAAACTCAGATGGTTTGCTTTCTACTTCTGTCTACTGAAAAGCGACCTTTACAGGATGCTATATTCACAGTAGATCAGTACACCATCCACCTCAGAAATATAGCATCATAAAATCTTTAGTGACCAGAGCATTAAGTTTGGATAATTGTTATACTCAGCTGTGTTAAATATACAAATAATAATAATTAATTTAATTATCATTTTAGCCCAATAGTTTAACTTAATGAATAGGCAACTTCTTGTACTGAGATATTCAAATTTGGCAAATGCACTGTACTGTTCCATTGTTCAAATTCCTTACCATTGTTCTTTGTTTTATGTATTGTAAAACAACATCAGTGAAAGCAAAATATTTAGAAAAGAAATATCATTTCTACTGTGGCACACGTGAATGTTTAATTATGGCAACTCTACAGGTAAACTACAAGAAAACTGGTTACCCACTAACTACTGACTACATTTGCACATGATATTCTGGATATTGTCTTATCAAAGTTATAAAGAGGAAAAATAACTTTCTTTTTATTACAAGTTAAAGAGCTGAGGTTGATTCTATGAACAATCTTTCATACTTAAACTTGCTGCAGTGTATTACCTTGGCTCTCTTCCAACGTATAACAATTACAAGTTAAAGTTTGCTTTTAACAGTGAAGTTACTCAATGTGTTCAAGTTTAAGGGCCACTTTCAGAGTTAAAGTTTAACTCTGTCAACCATAATATTCAAGTCTGTACACGTAGCTGTGCTGACCACTTGCAGCAAATTCCTATTAATATAATCCTCTGCCAGCAATGTCCTCCATCTGAAATTTGCATAACAATTCTCCAGACATGGCTAATAAACCTGAGTTCGAAGTTGCTTTGACTGATTCTTTATAAAGCTACAGATTTTCTAATCTAATAGGTTAAACATTAAACATTAATAAATTCACTGAAAATTAGTAACTGATATTTCATAGTGGAATTAATAGCAAATCATCAGTGTGGAACAAACAAGTAATTTAAAGAGACAAAACACACGGTAAATACAACAATCAATTAACTAGTACCAGCAAGTGCAGTGAGATAGGAGGATAATTTCAAATAAATAGTCAATGAGAATTGGGAGAAAACAGGTAAACTGTAATTGTATGAGTGATGAACTAGAGAAGTGAAGTGTAGATTTCTTTTTAACATGGAAGGTGGGAGGGTGCATCACCAGAGCATGTGGTGAAAGTGAAACTTGAATAACTAAGATATAGTATGACAGATGTTGCCTATTGAGTCTAGATGTACTCTGATAAGCCTATTAACTCCATAAGGGTCTGTTATAACTGCTATCAGGAAAGTATTTTATTTTGCATTTTGCTTAGTGGGTTACTGGATGAAAAGGAAAGCATTAAATTTTGGAGACAAGCAATTAAAAAACATTTTCTGTCGTTGACATGATGCTTATGTTTATCAATATGAAATGAAAAATAATCACTTACGGTTCAAAAAAAAAGGAAAACAACAAAATAACTTTTTTTTTTTGGTCTTCATTTCACACCCACCTGCAAAACGTGTGAATTCTTTTAATTCTGTTAGGTAGAGTTTTAATTATTATTATTATCATCATCAGACCTCCATGAAGTCAGAGACTCATTGTGGCAGGCACACATTATCACATCTAATGCTTATCAAACTCATTCACAATGAGTCTGGATTCACAAAAGTGGTAACTGGTTTTTTGAATATGGAATATGAAGACGAGTTAGGAGAGTGTAATTTTGCAAAGCCTCATGAATAGGAGGAGAGGGGATAAAATTGACATACAAGTTGGTCAGGGATTGTTACTAGGTTTAACTAGTAATACACTTAGGTAATGAATTCCACTCACCAACCATTCTCCATACAAAAAACCTCCTCACTCCTTTACTCATTGTTGTAACCCCCCCCCCCTCCACTTCTCCCATTCTATGAAAAATCTCTTCCATGTTAAACCTAGTAACAGTCCCTGACCAACTTGTCATCTCAATCTTATCCCCTCTCCTCCTGTTCACGAGGCTTTGCAAAATTACATTTCCCCTACCTGTGTTCATGTTCTACATTAAAAAAACCAGTTACCACCTTCATGAATCTTCACTGTACCCTTTCTAGCATATCCTCATCGTTATGAAAACCAGGTGATCAAATCTGCGCACAATAACCCATGAGACCTGATCAATTGTATACAATGGAACCATAACCTCTTTATTTCTGTATGCCAAGGTCCTTCACATCATTGGCATTATCTGATGCGATGTCTTCAAAACTTGTGCAGTGTGGCACCTGAACTTCAGGTTCTTATCTTCTCTACCTCCTTCAAAGTTTAACCACCAAGTGTATACTTTGTATCCCATTGTTGCTTAACAAATTTCAAAACCTTAAACTTTGCAATACTAAACTAATAGTTCAACTTATCTGCCCATACATATAGTCTATTCAGTTGTAAGGCCACAACATCTCATCTTGACTCTGTATAATACTCCCTAATTTTTCATCATCTGCAAACAGGTGTATATTGCCAGTTAAACTTGTTCCAATGTCATTAATATACAAGTTGAACAACAATGGCTCCAATACCCCTGCAGAACACCACTAGTGAGTTTCCTCTTTTGAGATACTGCATCCTCACAAGTTTCTGATATCTATCAGACAGCTAGTCACTGATTCAACTCACTAGTCTGTTATCAATCCCATCCATTTCAATATATTTACCATCTTGTCATGTGGCACTTGATCAAAAGCTTTTGCAAAATCTAAGTATACTGCTGTGTACACATCTCCCTTGTTCAATATATTTGTCACCTTGTTACAGTACATAAGCTGGTAAAACATGACTTCCCTTTCATTATGGAAATTATGGAGACAACTACCATGTTAGAGTAAAACTTTAGTTTAATATAAACCAAAATTAACACTCCATTTCGACCTTCATATCAAGGTCATCATCTGTAGCATACACATATATATACAGAGAAACAAGCTGCACTACAATCTACATGATTTGCTAGTTGCTGACCAACTGTTACAACAATTATTGGCCTGACCTCACGTAGAAAATAAAAACTTTTACTACATCGAAGCTAGAGTCCTATTATTATCTATTAGGTTACAAAATTAAATGGTGCTAGAGAGCAACATGTTTATATATATACAGTAGAACTCGGCTATAACGAATTCCACGGGACCGCATATATTTGTTCGTAATAACTGTTATTCGTTATATCCAAGAAGGTCATAATTTGAGCGAATTAAAAATGTTTTCAGATTTTTCTCAGCATAGGTATATTGGGTAACATAAATACATATGTGCATACATACATATAAAGAACAAAAATTTATTTTTAAAACTTCGCATTTTTACATAAAAAATCATCAAGCGTGCTTTGCTTTGCACAAGATATAGGAGATATGTATAGGAGACATGTATATATAATAGGAGATAATAATATATAATAATAGATAATAGGAGACACTAAATATAGGAGACATGTATTACAGTTCACTGGTCCTCTCAAAGGACCAATGATTACAATTATTACAGTGGCAAAGATATTTTGGAATAGCCTGCCAAACCTCAATTGAATTTCGAATTGCATAAATGAAATGTCACTCACCTGTGATTGTATTTTTGATGCAGAAAACTGATGAGATAAATTTTAAGGAAAAGTTATAAAAAGGGGAGGGGATAAAAAAACAGGAGATAGAGTGAAAGATGAAGGAAATGGGGTGGGGGGGACAGTTAACATAAAAACTCAGGATAAAAGTATGTTTCCTGCAACAAAGATTATAGCATAGGTGACAATACTTTTATAGATGCAATTCTCTGGAATTTTTATCCTGCTTTTTCATGGTCAAATTACTGCTTTGGCTCTCATGATCTAAACACCTGCATTGATCATTGATTGAATGAGAGCCTTCATTCCTCACACTCTGCTGCAAACCCTGTATCCATGTCTTGTTCTAAAAAAAAAACGTGCCATTGCTGTCCATGATAAAAATGCAGCTTATGTTCAATTGTTAAATTAAAAACTAGCTTTTCATTCAGCTTACACAGCAGCTACTAGAAAGAAGTAAAAAGTTATCAACAATTCCAGAGCAGACTTTGTAAGAATGAAATGCAATAAACTCTCCTCCTGCTCAACTGGCAGTCAAGCCTTCTAAGTCCCTTGCTAAGTCTGTTGGCCATAATTTCTGCCCTTCCAGGTGATTCATTTTTCATCAGGCAGGAATTGGAGTAAAAATCTGATGCCAAAAGGTCTACCTTTTCCTTGAGTGATGGTACTATGGTAACCTCACCCAAAGAAAAGGTAGACCTCTTGGCATCAATTTTTTACTCCAACTCTTGCCTGACGAAAGCAAATCACCTTCCATACTTCTGCAAACTTCCTCCTCTGAATTTCTGCCAAAAGGACATCCAAAAAACCTTCGTTAATCTTGATACTAATAAGGCTCCTGGTCCAGATGGTATTCCTCTGGTTGTGTTCAAGACGTGTTTCAGAACTGACATCCATCCTGTATCATCCATATAAATTTTCATATTCTAGCATCTATCCAACAGCAAGGAAGCAAGTCCACATCCAGCCTGTACCCAAAAAGGGAGACAAAAGTCAGCCAACTAACTATCATCCCATTGCTCTCACATCACTACTTTCAAAAGCAATAGAGGTTATCAGCAACCAGCTTCTTCATTACCTATAGACTCATCAGTTAATTAGTGATCACCAATATGGATTCCATCATTCTTGTTCTACAGCTAACCTCCTAGTTAATCTCACCTAACTCTGGACTCAGGCCATGGAGAGATTTGGAGTAACTTATGTTATCGTTCTAGATATGTCTAAGGCATTTGGTCGTATCTGGTACTGAAGCCTCCTGAACAAACTGCCATCTTATGGTCTCCCTTCTACACTGTGATTGGATTGCCAGCTTCCTCACTGGTCGTTTATTATGTGTCTCATGGTGAATGGCTTCCTCTCATCAGATTTCTTCATCAATGCTGGAGTACCCTCAGGGTTCTGTGCTCTCTCACTCATGCTCTTTCTACTTTATATCAATGACCTCCTTTCTCCAACTTCAAATCATATTCACAATTTTGCCAACAATAGCACTCTTCATTTCAGAAACTTTGTAGTACTCTAATGTTAGATGTCTCAAGATCTTCCATAACCAGTGACTTAAACACTAATCTTCTTCAATATCCTTAAATGGGATGAAGAAGACTTAGTAAATCTCAATGCCAATAAAACTCAAGCCTGCCTTATTACCCGCAAAAAATAATCCTACCTCACTCCCCCCCCCATCCTCTCTAATTTTTTATGTTCCAGTTTCCTTTCAAGATCAACTTTTTCTTCTTGGGTTGTCTGTCACATCCAGTTTATCCCGGCAAAACATTACTTACATAGTCTCCTTAGCATCTAAAAAGCTTGGTGTTATTTTCCATTCTAAACATTACTTCTCTTACTCTGGACTCTCAAAATTCAATAAGTCTCATATTCATCCAACTTTGGAGTAGTGTTCCCACATTTGGGGTAGAGCACCCAAGACCTAAGAATTCTTGATAATATTCAGAAGGGGGAAATTACTTAATAGATGACCTTTCTCTCAAAGACTCCCTTCAGTGACTTTATCATAGGCACTGTTTCAGCACTGTGCCTTTTCTATAGGTACTTTCATGGGCATTGCTCCTCTGAATCGGCTGCAACCATTCCTCCACTTTCTTCTAACCACAGAAGAACTAGAGCAGCCACAGGCCAACACCCTTGCACTGTGAGGAGTAGATTTATCTCATGAAAAGTGATTAGGGAGCAGAAAAAGTGATGGGGGACACTGAATTAATTCAAGAGAAGTATGATACACTGTAAAGGTTAGAGTGAGCTTCTGATGAGCTTGAAACTTTATGGAGATACCTGATTAATAATAAATCATTAAGACTAATGTTTATCATCATCATCATGCATATCAAGGATTTAGGCCTAGCATGGCCTGTTCTGTCCTTAGAAGTCATCACTGAATCTTTTAAGAGGACGTCCTGGTTTTCTTTTTTCTAATGGTTTGTATTTTATTTTGGACTAATGCATTACTATCATTAATACATTTTATATATATATATATTTTTTTTTTCATTCCCAAATAACCTAGTTTAATGTCAAATGCTTGGACATGAACATCTGTCATGTAAACAATCAGCAACACAATAATGTAAGATATTACATTATCTATCAAAAACTGATGCCAAACAAGATGTTTTTATTAAGATACTGAGGATGAAATATAAATAGTTTTAGAAAACAACTTACCCCAGCAAAAAATTTCAAATGTTCTTCTACTGTGAGAGTATCGTACAGAACATCATGTTGAGGACAGAGGCCGAGACTCTTACGAGCTAGTTTTGTATCTTTCATTATGTCATACCCATTAACAGTAACAGCACCACTTGATGGAGGATAAAGACCTAACAAAAAAACCAGATTCCATTTTTAATGTTTGCTTGTTTTTCTCTAAAGATCATTAAAAACTCACCATTTTCTCTATTGATCACCAATGTTGTAAATAATGAAATAACTATTCGTAAAGCTAAATAACAAAAAAATGCATGGAAAAAATACAACCAGACTGTCTATTAATTAGATCAAAAATGAAACTATCAAGATCACAATGAATAAAGGAACAACAATTACAAACAAGACCAAAGAGATGGCAAAATAATAAATAAACAGAAAAGACCATATGGAGAATGAAAAAAAGAAAGCTAACTGGCCAACAGAACAGCAAAAGATAAAATGAGAAGGGAGGAAAGCAGAAATTGCTGAATATGATGAGATGAGAACTGGGTTTGAAGTACACTCTACTCTACTGTGTAAATATTATTGAAAAAGTGATATCTAAGAAATGTAAATTATTAATAAATAGTTGATTACAGATTATGTAATAGCTGCAAAAGTAATAAAGCATGATGATGTAATAGCACTTCACAACAAGAAGAAAGATAGTAGCTCTAATGTGTTGAAGAGCAGGAGCGTGAAATTTATTCAGCATGAATATGCAATGAATATTATATTAATAAATATATTACAGTATTATATTATTAACCTCCCTACCGGCCAATGTGGATGAAATAGTGACACCAAATTGCACTTCTTATCCATGTTATTCAATGGGTTTTAGAGCTTCGTACCCAGATCTATCTCGACGTCTATAGATGTCGTGGCCGGTTGGTGGGTTAATAAGATATCTAATTCAAAGTGAAAGATATGAAGAGAAAAATACTGGGTTTGAAGATAAAGCATAGGAACCAGAAACAGATTATTTTATTATTTTTATTACTACCCAAGACCCCCATGGAGTCAAAGACTCATCTAAGAAGTCCTTTTATAATACACACAGATCATCATACCACGCTTTAAACACACTCAAATTCTCTGCAGACACCACACTCTCAGGCAAGGTATTTCAATCGTTCACAACTCTGCATGCAGAAAATCTGCTTCTCCCTCTCCTGCTCACATCCTCTTTATACAGTTTCCAGGGATGACCTCTGGTTCTCCCCTGATCTCCCAGTTTTTGTAGAACCTCTGCAACTCTGTAAATTGCATCTTCCCAATCTTTCCTCATATTCAACATTCCAGAGGTCAGGAACTACTTTAGTTAGTCGCCTCTGGACCCTCTCCAACATCTCTTCATCCTTTTGAAAACCAGGTGACCAAATCTGGGCACAGAGTAGTCCATGTGTAGCCTAATCAAAGCCTTATACAATGGAACAAGAAAATCCATTACTTCTACAAGTCAGGATCCTCCGCATCATTTCCAGAAGTCTTTGTGGCGCTGTCTTCACAATTTTGGGAATGTGTCCCCTAAATTTCAGATCCTTATCCAATATCACCCCAAGATCTCTTTTTTCCTCCACCTCCAACAATATATCCTCACCAAGCAAATTCTGCATCCCATCTTTGTTTTCCCAAATTTTAAAAACTTACATTTTGCAACATTGAACTCTGATTCCCGTGCCCAATTACTCAATTCATTCAAGTCTTCTTGTAAGGCCACATCTTCCCTACTCCTCATAGTTCATCTCAACTTTGCATCATCTGCAAACAGCTGAATATCTCCATCCAAATCTTCACCAATATCATTCATATATACAAGTTAAACAGTAGTAGCCCTAAAACAGACCCCCTGAGGCACACCACTAGTAACTTTCCTTTTCCGAGGTATTGCCCCCTACACACACACAACTTGCTGATATATATACATATCAGATGGCCAGTCTCCGATCCAATGAACTAATCTAATATCCAAACCCATCCACTCTAGTTTGACTATCAACTTATCGTGCGGTAATCTATCAAAAGCCTTTTCGAAATCTAAGTATATTACTGTGTATCCTTCTCCTCTGTCCAAGGAAGCAGTCACCTTATTGTAATAATCTACTTACTTATTAAAAACATGAGCTCCCGTTAGCAAATCCATGCTGTCCATCAAATATAATACCATTGTTGTCAACCCAATTCTGGATCCTAGTTCTCACACGCGTCTACAACAACTTAACCACAACACCTGACACACAGATAGGCTTATAATTTGATGCTTGAGATCTATCACCTCCCTTATGAAGCAGCACAATCTTGCCCTCCTTAGGAACTTGACCCAATGCAAGACTCATTAAAAATGTCAAGGCAGGTGTCAACTCCCTGGTGCATTCCTTCTGAATACGTGGTGATATATTATTGAGTCCCACAGCCATATTAACATCTAGTTTGCTCAACTTCCCGTACACCTTTTGCTCACAGTCAGTCTCTCCTTCCCATCATCAGCTGCTCTCAATCGCTCCATGAAGTCACATTCACAAGATTGAAAGATCGTTATGAACTGCTCATTAGTATCTCCACTATATCCTCCGCAACAGCGGTCTTTATACCATTTTCCTCAATTAATGTCATTCATCCTTCCATAATCATTCTTATTTTTTTTTTGCTGGCTACATATCAAAAGAACTTCTTAAGATTCTTTTTGGCTTCATTAGCTAACTGCTGCTCATGCGTCACTTTTGCTACCGTTACCAACCAAGTTGCCCACCTTACCTTGTCTTTGCAATCCTCAAAGAATTGTTTTTTTACCACTTCTCTTATGCTGCCTCCATAATGCCCTTTTTCTCTGTATCACATGCTTAATCTGTTTATTCATCCATTTCACACCTACTATTTAACCTTCTGACCCTTGGAATACATTTAGACATTGCATCTACAAGATAGTTCTTGAAAATCCCCTAAGCTGCATTGATCTCTTTTCGAGCAAACTCCTCATTCCATGCTACACCCACAAGCTGTCTCTTGAGCTCTTCATAATCACCCCCCCCCTCCCTTGTAGTTCCACATATACCCTTTTCTCACAGAGGTCCTCACACTGCTGGCAACCACCCAAGTAATCATCTCATGGTCACCCACCAACTGGAGGGTGATTGGACACCTCATTTATAATTACATCCTCTGATGAGTTGATCAAATCCAAGACCCCTCAATCCTCATGTGCCCTCTATTACATACTGTCTGAGGTAGTTGTCCCTCAAAAACTCAAGAAATTCATTTTCTTTACTTCCAGTTCAGTTGCTATCTATATTGCCATAATTAAAATCACTCATAATGATCACCTTTTCTCAGTGATCACCATATGCTCTTTATTCTCAGTCAAATCATTCGTATCTATTAAAACTACCAACTCATTTGCTCGCTTCCTTCTCATATCTAATGCCTCAATCACTCTACTGGAAAACACACTTTATGCATCCTTTTGTCCAGCTCACCTTTAATAACTGAGTCACCATACAATGCCACTCGCGAGTCTTTCATTACCTCTTTTATACCAACATGATTTGTTTTAATCATTTTTACTCTCCCATACGTTTCCCGAATTTTATTAACTTCATTCCACATCCCTTTCATTTCTTGCCTCATCCTAACCAACTAAACTTTTGAATCTTGATTCACATTTTCTCTGTCATTCATTCTTTCGAATTTTCGAACTCTCAAACCCTGCTTCACACTTTCACTCTCATTCATCTTTTCGAGTTTTTGTACTTTCAATCCTTGTGTCCAACTTTCATTGTCATTCATTCTTCTGATTTTTCCAGCTTTCGAACCTTGGGTCATACTATTTCCGGTTTCATTCATTCTCTCAATTTTGTTGCCTTCTGCTACATTCGCATCACTTTCATCCCTTTTACAATCTATTAAGGTTTTCAAGTCACTGGTTTTCTTTTTCAATAATTTTTTTAACAACTTTTCACTGTTCTTTTACACCATCCTTCTCTTTCAGACGAGCACTCATTCTCCTCGGCATTCTCACTACTAACACTTTCTCATCAACATATTAGCACTCATCAAATCCTCATTCAGCTCACACTTTGTACACACCCTCCTTCTATCCACCTTAAATATCCATAATTTATCAATGTAATCAAATGAGTACATGTAGCACACCTCACATGTCATGAAACGACTGAAGTCGAAGTTCAATTCCTGCAATGAGAAAGCCACTGCCATCTTTCCTTTGCTGGTTACTATGCTATTAACTTAAGAATATTTTATAAAATCCTTTCATCTTTCCTCTTCACTTGCAATTAAAAATAATGAACTAGAAAGCGTTTTTTTTTTTTTTTTTTTTTTAAAGTCAGGAAAAGATAAGAAAATACCTGTAAGAATATTCATTGTAGTTGTTTTCCCAGCTCCATTATGTCCAAGCAAAACCGTAATTTGTCCATTATATAAATTGAGTGACAAGTTGTTAACTGCTTTTTTCTCTGTGTTTCCTCTATAGAATGACTAATAAAAAAAGACATACTTAATATTATATACAGTTCCAAGAATGTAATATAATTACATCCTTGGAATTGACTTATAATATAATTAATCCAAGTATATAATTTACTTTTCTAAATAAAAAGTGCAAAGTTATTAAAAATCTTATGTGCAAAAACATGAAATCACAGTATTTTGTACATAAGAACTTTTATATTACTACTGTATATTGCTTAAACTAAATTTTTGAACCCGTGGTTCTTGTTAATATTGATAATATTTGAGATGAAAGGCCAAACGGCTATTTTTTTCTGGCGAGGTTGATATAAGTTAAGTTATTATTATATGTTATATCTTATATTATACTATGTTATAGTATATATCTTAGTTATTATACTATGTTATAATGTAATATAGTGACACACCTTTCGGTCAATCGTATAGCAAGAGTATGTAAGTTTTCTTCACTTAAACTCTGATATTAACTAGGTCTAGCTACTCACTGATGAGACCTCAAAAAAAGGTTGAAACCGGTCTGGGTAGTGACCTCTCCTCATAATGTAAAACAGTACTACATCTCTTAAGAGCTGTGTTTTACATTATGAGAAAATATCAAGAACAGTGAGGAAGCTTGCTTCACCTTTGCAACGTGTTGCCGTGGTGTGGCACTACCAAGTGGTCACTTACGCTTGGATATGCTGACAGTTCGTCGGCATGAAACGTTACAGATCGTAGTGTTCGATCTTAGTTTCGCTTACTGGCTGAAAAACAACAAGGGATTTTTATCCCCTTAACTTATATCAACCTCGCCAGAAAAAAATAGCCGTTTGGCCTTTCATCTTAGTTATTATACTATGTTATAATGTAATATAGTGACACACCTTTCGGTCAATCGTATAGCAAGAGTATGTAAGTTTTCTTCACTTAAACTCTGATATTAACTAGGTCTAGCTACTCACTGATGAGACCTCAAAAAAGGTTGAAACCGGTCTGGGTAGTGACCTCTCCTCATAATGTAAAACAGTACTACATCTCTTAAGAGCTGTGTTTTACATTATGAGAAAATATCAAGAACAGTGAGGAAGCTTGCTTCACCTTTGCAATGTGTTGCCGTGGTGTGGCACTACCAAGTGGTCACTTACGCTTGGATACGCTGACAGTTCGTCGGCATGAAACGTTATAGATCGTAGTGTTCGATCTTAGTTTCGCTTACTGGCTGAAAAACAACAAGGGATTTTTATCCCCTTAACTTATTGATAATATTTGTCATCCACTATACCCTAAATTGTGTTCTCTTTTCACTCGAAGTATACATCTTGCCACTGCTGTAATTAAATATTTCTTCACTAGCTCCCATGCACTGATTATATCTTGCCCTTCCATCCATGGAACAGCCCAAGCTGATTTCTAAGATTGCTAAGTTGTTAACTGCTTTTTCAAGAAATAATCACTCCTTATAATTCCACATAAATTCCTTTCTTCTTGATATTCCTGCATGTCTAATCATCCTCCAAGTCAAAACCACATGATCACTCTCTCCAATTAGTAGGGATGCCTTATTAGTTACAATCAGATCTTTTGATGCTATGACTAAATCCAAAACTCTCAAGCCTCATGTTCCTTCTTCTGCTGCATGTTACCCAAGACATACATTTGTCCTTCAAGAATTCCAGAAATTCCATTCCTTTAACTACTACATGCAGCTTCTTCTTCCTAATTTATACTGCTGCAGTTAAATCTCCTATAATGATAATTCTTTTTGCATTCACCAAGCTGAACTGCTGAAACATCTCTTGCTCCTCACTCTCTATATTCCCTAACTTATAACAACACCCCGCTAAATATGCTCTCCTGCCTGCTCCACCTCACACCATATGCTCTCAAAAACCATTAGTGCCACTGCCCTCTAAATCCTCGACTCTAAAAGAACACAACTAATCAGTTATCATAAGTAATACTCCACAACTGCGTTTGCCTTTCCTGTCCTGTTGAAAAATGTTACACCTTGCTGCTTCTATTTCTGTCAGTATATCATTTTCCTTCAACCGTGGCTCACTGATAACAATAATCTTTCGATTGATTGAAGCTATCAGAGCCACTAATTCATCTTCATTCTGGATACTCCTGGCATTTATAAAGGAACATCAATGCATTGTCAGTGTTTCTATACTTATCATTATTTCCTCTAGACTCCACTGGAATCTGCATTACACCATGTGTTCCTCCTTTTGCCAAGTGATTATACCCACAAGAGGTCATCCACCCTGATAATTACATTTGCTTGCATCAATACTCTCACTTTTTCAGAGAATAACATTCTCCCCAGATACCTACATCCTTTGGTTCAAATGCAGTCCGTCTCTTGCATACAGTTCTTTTCTATCCTCAAATGCACTTCAAGCATCCACATAATCCAAGCATCCTTGGATAACACACAATCACTATCCTCCCAATAATGGAAAATTCATAAGGAAGCCATATTAAAAAGAACATTTGGAACAAGAATGCAGAAAATGTAAAAACAGAAAAATAATTAGCATGCATGAGAAGTAGCAACTCTCTCACTTAAAACCTCACAAAGCCCAATGACAACACAGTGACATGGTGAGTAGTGCCGCCATTAAATAAGCACCTGCTGGGGCCACTGCCCCTGACAGTGGGAAGCAGCATTGTCAGTACTGACACAAAGTTGAAACCAAATGAAGAAAAAGCTTGTGATCAGAGATTTGCAGATGGCAATATGATTATGTTGTGTACGTCTGTAATACTGCAGAGCAGAAAGCAAATGAAGAAACTACTGCTCTACCTTATCTCTAGAACCACCACCATGGCAAGCAAATTCTTATGATTGGTCCCGAGTTCCTGGTGTCCCTTAAATGGGACAGGGGTGCGAAGAATCTCCAGGCTCAAAATGGTGTCCACTTTTAAATCACAACTTGGAATGTCAGAACTCTATATGAAGCTGGCAAATTAAGAAATGCCACAAGAGAAATGAAGAGGCTGGGCATCAGATTTTGGGAATTTGCGAGACAAGATGGCCAGGATCTGGAAGGTATCAACAAGATAAAACAATGTGTTACTCTGGGAATGATGAGAACAAACATCGACATGGTGTAGCTGTAATAGTAGATGAAGAAATCAATAAATCAGGTCCCATTTTCTGAAAGGATAATGCTGTTAAGGGAAACTCCATTAATATAAATATCATCCAAATTTATGCACCCACAGCTGACAAAAGTGAAGATGTTGAAGAGTTTCATGAACAATTAAAAGAGATTAAAAACCTAACAAAGAAACATGATATAAACATAGTGATGGGGATGTTGAAGAGTTTCATGAACAAGAGATTTAATTGTTTTAAATTAGTTAGATTAGTCGCAGGTTAATCTGTATCTTTTAAATTAGTTAGTAGTCTTGAAGTTAGATTTAACTTCAAGATGTTGAAGAGTTTCATGAACAATTAAAAGAGATTAAAAACCTAACAAAGAAACATGATATAAACATAGTGATGGGAGACTTCGATGCAAAAATGGGCAGAGGGAGTGATGGAGAAATTATTGGAGAACATGGCTTAGACACCAGAAATGAGGAGATCGCCTTGTCCAGTTCTGTCAGAAAGAAGATCTAACAATAGCAAATACCTGTTTAAACTTTCACCCAGAAGACTGTACACTTGGAAATCGCCTCAAGATTACCGACATAACATTGCCAGAAATCAAATTGATTACATAATGATAAATAAAAGATTCCACAGTAGTATAAAGAGTGCAAAGACTTACTCTGAAGCAGATATCTCATCAGACCACAATTCCATAGTTGTAGAAATACGTCTTAGATTAAAATCAGCTAAAAATCACAAAAGAAGAAAAAGAAAATTAATATAGAAAAACTAAAAGACCCAAAAATAAATAAAAGTGCCACGATACAGATTAACCTGCGATTACAACAGGTTAACATAGAAGAAAATAAAAGAGTGGAATCGCTTTGTGATAGCTTAAAGAATGCCATCATAACAACAAGTATTGAAGAAGTAGGTTATGTGAATAATGTAAAACAATAGGAATGGATAACACAACAGAAGAATATACAGAAACACATAACATCATCAAGAAAAAAAATAAAAAAAGGCAAGGAAAATTGGATGAAAAAATTATGTACTGAGATTGAACTGCTTCAGAAGAAACATGATCCTTTCAATCTGCATAAGAAAATCAACGAAATTTCCGGAAAACTCGGGGAAAAAAAAGCAAACAGTCTCTAAGAGACGAAAGTGGAAAAATAGTTCTAGAAGAAGAGAATAAAGCACAGATTTGGAAAAAATATCTAACGGAACTCTTCAATGATACTAAACAGAAGCCTATAAATATAAAATATAACATTCAAAGACCAGCAATTCTGAAATGTGAAATAGAGAATGCTATAAGATCAAGTAAAACAGGAAAAGCCAGTGGATCAGCTGGTATGCAAACAGAATTTTTAAAATTAACAGAGCAGGATAACAAACTTCTTGAAAAACTATTTAATAAAATATATGAAAGTGGTGAATTTCCATCAGATTGGCTCAAATCTACATTTATCACTATCCCAAAGAAACCCAAAGCAAATTCCTGTGACAACTTCTGCCTTATTAGTCTAATGAACCAAACATTAAAAATATTTTTGAAAGTAATTCAGAATCATATCTATAGAAAAAGTGAAGAAACTCTGAGTGAAACGCAGTTCGGCTTTCGGAATGGTTTTAGTACTAGAGGTCCTTTTGTGTGCCCAAATATTGATAAAAAAATGTAGAGAAAAACAGAAATCTGTCTATGTGTTTCATAGATTTTGAAAAAGTTAGACACACTAACTTAACAGAACTCCTTCAACCAATAGGGCTAGATGAACAAGACATAAGCCTAATAAGAAATCTGTATTGGAATCAGTCAGCTACCATTCAATTAGACAACATTACCATCAGTGATATTAAGATCAAAAGAGGAGTGAGACAAGGATGCATGCTCTCACCACACTTGTTCAACATATACTCAGAGGTAATCATTAAAAAGGCATTGAAAGAATGTCCAGAGGGAATTGCAATAAATGGAAAGATTGTTAACAACCTACGATATTGCAGATGACATCATGGATCTCCAAAAACTTATTGACAGAGAATACATAGAAAGTCAAAGAATGGGAATAAATATAAACATCAAAGTTGCAAGCAAAAGTTGGTCGATTGGTAGAGCCTCTGCTACTAATGGCTCGCAAAAAGTTAAGCTAGTTTGAGTGCGGTTAGTAGTTGGAAGGGGAATTAATCGTTCGATTCTGTTGGCACACTCTCCCTCAATGAGTCTTTGAACTCCCTGGAGGTGTCACATAATAATAATAAAATAATAATCAACAAGATGAAATACACGGTCATCAGCAAAGATCCAACCTCATCAATGAAACTGACACTCAATGAGAAAAATATCAATCAATTGTCAAGGTATAAATATCTTAGTTGCTGGCCTAATGAAAGGTGGGATCCTGAAATAGATATAAAGACAAGGATCGAAGTTAAGCAGCAGTCCTTCATGAAAATGAGAACATTATTCTGCAATAAAGACCTAAACACGAAAGTCAGATGCCGAATGCTGAAATGTTACGTGTGGTCTATTCTGCTCAATGCAATTGAAACATGGACATTGAAGGCGACAATCAAGAAAATTGAAGCCTTTGAGATGTGGCTATACAGAAAAATGCTAAAGATATCATGGACAGAAAAAATTATCAATGAAGATGTCTTAAAATAACATTGGCAAAGCTGAAGATCTTGTACAAATAATCAAGAAATGAAAAACATATCTTGGCCACATCATGAGAAACAGCAAATACCAACTTCTAAGAACTATTCTGGTAGGAAGAATTGCTGGCAAAGGAGCTAGAGGAAGAAAAAGAATATCATGGTTTGACAACATCAAGACGTGGACAGGAATGAGCAGCGTACAAACTGCTCAGATTAACGCAAGAATGCAGTTTGTTCACCAAGATGGTCGCTGACCAATAGAAGATAGCACCATAAGAAGAAGAATTAGCATGCAGACTATTCCTTCAAACACAAACAGAACAAAGGAAATATACAAAAATAAAAGAAATATTATTATTATTATTACTATTTTTTATACAGGTGCTTCTATGGAGTCAAAAGAATCATTGCTAGAGACCTATGCTAACCATTATTCATACAATACCTATCATACCCCTTCAATTTATTCATTGTTGAGGCACTCATAAATACCTTTAACCATCCATTCGGCTTGTTTACCACTCTCCAAGCAAAAAAAAAAAAAATCTAGTCTGCGCACCACTGCTAATCACACTCTAACACAACTTCTGGAGGGGGGGGTATCCCCTTGTTCTCTCCCTACTCATCACATACTGAAAAATTTATTTTCTATCAATATTATAGAATTTCTTTGATAACTCAAGTTTCTATCTCACCTCTGCCTGTCAACCAAATCTGCAACCCATACACACCTTCAAACTATTCTCATAGGGGAGCATTCCACAGACTTGTCTCTAAATCCTCTATACTACTTCCTGATTCGAAAGAAACCCAGGTGACCAAATCTGCACACAGAAGTCAAGAAGCTGACAAATGATTAGCTTATAAAGGGGGATAATAACCTTCCTATCTTTACTTGTTAATGTGTTCTTCAACAGCAAGTACCCTTGGAGCTATTTGCCCTTTGCAATATAATCTCTGAACATCAAATCTCTATACACCACCACTCCCAAATCCTTAGCTTCGTTAAATTTCTGGAATTCAGTACCACTAATATGATACAAAGTATATAATCTTTTGTATGTATGTAATGCCCCCCCCCACACACACACACACAGTAGCAATATGCTATAGATCTTGTGATCTTTCATGAGTGTGAGTCAGATACTTAAAAAAAAATCCTGAAGTGCATTGTATCAATATTAACTTGACAACCATTGCTCTCTGCCACACTGCCAATTTATTTAAATCATCCTGCAATATATCTACATCACCTTTATTGTCCTTCCCAGTTTTGTACTGTCAGCAAACAACTGAATAACCCCCCCCCTCCCTTAAATCACTCCTAATATCGTTAATATACAAATTAAAGAAATGATACAAAGCCATGATAGGTACTCCACTAGTTACCTTCATTCACCCAGATTCCACTCCACCATACGAGGGGATACCCAAATATAACCAGAATCTGAACTTATTGTGTGAACATTTTTAGCTACAGATGATGCCATTTGGCATTGTGAGTATGCAGTTTTCTGCACCAGTCTGGCAAGTGACATCATCCTGTGTGAACTGGTTCGTTGTTCTGGCTGCTTTTTTGTTAGTGCTTACAAGCAAGTTTGGTGATTTTGTGATGGCTCACCACAAGGAACAGAGTGTTCATGAAATTGTTTTCTTTTGAGTAAAACTGTTGATATGCTTCAGCAGGCCTTTAAGGACGACACTTTCGGTAAAACATAGATCTACGAGCAGTTTACCCATTTCTAAAATGGGGACATGTCAGTCGAAGACCAACCACGATCTGGCTGAACTTTGCCAAGCAGAAATGATGAAAACATCGAAAAGGTTTCCCAGGCAATCAATGAAGATCATCAAAAGACCACTGAGCAACCACTGTGCCAGCGAATTTTAACAGAAGATTTGCAAATGAAACATGTGTCCGCTAAACTTGTGCCAAGTTTGCCCACAGAGGATCAAATCAGAGTACTTTGAAGAAGACTAGCATATGGTATTATAAACTTTAATAAAATTTTTTTTAAAAATAATTCTGGTTATTTTTGGTTACCCCCCCCCCCCCTCGTGCACTACTCTCTGATGTGTCTGTCTCTCCCCCACCCCTATTTATGCCACCAGCTTCATATCCATTCCCAGCTGCTCCAACTTCTGTAAGTTTTATATGTGGTATTCTATCAAATGTCTTACAAAGTCAAGACGTATTATGGTGTAAACATATCATTTATCCAATTCCATTACCATTTTATTATAAAATGTGCATGAATTACTAAGGCAGGAGCTATCTTTTACAAAGCCAAATGCTTGTCCCACCATAGAGTATTATATTCCTATCCACCTATTCCTGAATTTTATGTTTAATCAACTTTTCCAACAACCAATATTTTAATCACCAATTCTGAGATACTAAATTGGCTTGTAATTTGCTACTTCTACTTTGGAGCTGCCTTGATATAATGGAACTCTTACCCTTTTTCCACTGCCTTGCAACAATGTCAAAGCCGAGATGTAGATTAATCAACTCAGAAGCATTGGCAGTTCTCTTGGGCATTCTTGTAGCACACAGGCTAACATGCCATTCAGTCCCACTAGGAATGGGTTTTGATATTTTCACACTGATATTTTTTTTTAATATGTGGAGCATCTCCAGTTCATCCAGCTTAATTCACATATCAGTAACTGCAAAGTCTCTGCTGGATGATAAACCCTTGCAAAGTGATTGCTCAGTAGTTAAAGTATTTTGTCAGCTTCTGCCACTTTCCTACCATCAGCATTTAGTAACGGTGTTATCCTTCCATAATCATTCTTTCTCTTACTTGCTACACTGCAGAAAAACTTGTGCTTTGGCCTGCTTTAATTTTCTCTCATAATTGGATTTAGCTTTCCTTACCATACTAGTCATCCTTGTCTGCCTTTTTTATTTTGTGAACGGCATGCTCACAACAACAGTGAGCATGCTGCTTACCTTTTTGTTCATATTCTCTCCACATTCATTTCTGTTTTGCACTCCTATTCTATCTCTTTCATACAATCCTTGACCACTTTCTACGTAGCTTCTTATGCCATGGCACTGCTCTTGGCCTCCACCTAATTGTGTCATAATCACAAGCTCTGTAGTTCCACATAAACCACTCTTTCTTGACTGATAATCTGAGCAACCTCTCAGGACAAGACTGCATGGCACTTTCCCAGACTGGAGGTAGAGTTGCTACTATAGTTATAGATAGATCTTCAGATGCTATTATCAGATTCAACCATACCAAACCCCTGGTCTCCTCCATCACATGCTGTTTCAGGTAATCATCCCTTAGTAACTGCATGAATTCCATTGGGATGAGGAAAGGGCACATTCCATGTGCCCTTTCCTCATCCCAATCTATACCTCATAGTTCAAGTTTCTCATGATGATTGCTCAGCCTTCACTCATTGTGCTAATTTGTTGATGCAAAACATCCATACCTTTCTCTAAACTCCCAGGTCTATATAGCAGCAACCAACAATATATTTAGTTTTAATGGAACATATGTGCTAGACATCAAAACAACAACAACTTTCATGGCTCACACATGTAACAAAAATTATATAGAATTTTATTACAAAATCTCCAATATATTTCATCCAATGTTATGTGGACACTGTCAGAGAGATAGATAGAAAGACATCACTGGCAAATTCTCCATGCTTGCTGCGCAAGCTCATTAATTGAGAAAGAAGTAATATTTATTTGATAATAAATATATGCATTTATAAGCATTCTATTTAGGCTTTTGTTTTTGTAGACAGAAGACATCTTAAGCTTACGCGGCTATAATCGAGCTTTGCATTGTGTATCGAAGGCCGATGCTCGCTCGTCTAGTCAAAGCTGCCTTGGCTTGTCCATTGTAGGAGCTTACAGGTCCTCGCAGCAGCAACACTGTGATTTAATGCGTGTGCATAACCATTCCCACTCCCTTCACGTCGTCTTAAAACACAAGGCCATACATAGTCAAAGTAGCTTCAGCCAGCCTTTACAAGTGTGCGTGTTGCTCGGGAAAATTAAACTGCAACCAACTTTTTATGAAGATGTTATTGACTAATTCATAAAGAAGAACCGTAGGGTAGAATTTGTATTCAAGTAGCTAAATTGAAAAAGATAGAATATCATTTGTAAAATAAATGTTGTATTTGTATAATTAAATGTACATACATTTCTAAATACAGGTAACCCTCGTATAATGCAGATGTTAGGTTCCACAAAAATGCCACGTTATATAAATCGCATTATGCGAGATTCAGATCACATAAAAAAAGTAGAGTTAGGTTCCAAAATGGGTTTGTTTTTTTTTTTAAGATTATATAAACAATGACATATCCAACAAAAAATATTTTTATTTAATTCAGGTAATTCATAAGTTAAGAAAACAAATAAACTATGAAACAAATACATAGTATAAAATTATAAAAAATTATAAATTGTACGTAAACTTCATTGCACATAATACATAAATGTTTTAGGCAAAATAAAATAAACTGTATATTTTAATCGTCATCACTCTCTTCAAAACTAACATTTCATAGATGTTCTTTATTTACGAGTGGCCGGACGTCGTCATCACTTGAAATCTCTTGGACATCATTTGTATAATTCTCATTGCATACTTCGGTTGGTTTAGTTATCAAGAAGTCAGCAATAAGATCTTGCTTACCACTATGCTGCAATTTTTTATCAAGTTCATAATACGGAGCTAAACAAATATCCAACTGTCCCGTGAATTTTTGGAGGGCTCCATTGGGAGATCATTATCCATAAAATAACTTTCTTGCCAAGTCTAATCCTGCTAATTTCTTAAAACTGAGTTCTTTAACGGATTCATCACAATCAGAATCTTCGGCAGAACTTTCCCTGCCATTTGGTTCGACGTCATCTATTAATTGTACCAGTTCCTCCTGATTTAAATCTATTTCTCCATCAATTACTTCACTAATTTTATTTTCAACCATATCGCAAAAGCACTCAAAATGGCCATTACTATAAAAAATTTTTTTTACATAAGAAAAGCATTACATATTGTATGTAACTCACCAAAAAATAAAGTGCTCAGCTTGAGATTAATCACCTTACCAGCATCATGAATCAAATATGCATCCTCATACGCTTCGTATTCATCATATATTTCAATGTAATATCAATGGTATTACAATTTTAATATGCACTTCACATCCATAATAATTTTGACGTCTATAGACGTATTGGCTGGTAACATGGTTAACACACATGATTTTTAATGCACTTTCCTGGCAAAAAACGAAGACAATTTTCAACAATAAATACTTTATATGGTAAACAATTGATGTACATGTGTGCTAAGGGGTATTTCCCCTAATATAAATTTGCTACTTATAACTACACTAGTGGCCAAAATTGTGAAAACCTTTTGGAAAAGGTGTATTTCTGAGGTTTGATGGCTCATAATGGGGGTGCAATAACCAGGAAAAAGAAAGTCATTAGTGGAGTGCCTCAGGGGTCTGTTTTAGGGCCATTACTATTTAACTTGCATATTAATAATATTGGCAAAGATTTGGATGGAGATATTCAGTTGTTTGCAGATGATGCAAAGTTGGGACGAACCATAAAGAGTAGTGAAGATGTTGTGGCCTTGCAAGAAGACTTGAATAAATTGAGTGACTGGGCAAGCAAATGGGGATGTGAGTTCAATGTTGCAAAATGTAAGGTTTTAAAATTTGGAAAACAAAGATGGGATGCAGAATTTATGCTTGGTGAGAATATATTGTTGGAAGTAGAGGAAATAAGAGATCTGGGGGTGATAGTGGATAAGGATCTAAAATTTAGGGGACATATCGCCAAAATTGTGAAGACAACACAAAGACTTCTGGGAATGATGTGGAGGACACTGACGTGTACAAGTAGGGAGATTCTTGTTCCATTGTATAAGGCTTTGATTAGGCCACACATGGATTATTGTGCCCAGATTTGGTCACCTGGTTTTCAGAAGGATGAAGAGATGTTGGAAAGGGTCCAAAAGAGACTAAGGTAGTTTCTGACCTCTGGAATGTTGAGTATGAGGAAAGATTGAGAAGATGTAATTTGTAGAGTCTAGTGGAGAGAAGGAAGAGGGGAGATATGATACAGACCTACAAGTTGGTAAGGGGTTGTTATAGTATTAATGGTGGAGAAGTTCTACAGAGAATAGTGGGAGATCAGGGGAGAACCAGAGGTCATCCCTGGAAACTGTATAAAGAGGGTGTGAGTAGGGGAGTGAGAGGCAGGTTTTTTTCGTGCAGAGTTGTGAGTGTTTGGAATGCCTTGCCTGAGAGTGTGGTGTATGCAAGGAGTTTGAATGCGTTTAAGACACGGTATGATGAGATGTGTGTGAGATAAACGGACCTCCTAGATGAGTCTTTGACTCCATGAGGTCTTGTTTAATAATACCACCACCTTTTTTTGGAATAATACCATAAAATTATATATTAATGGAAAGATAATTTAATCAAGAATGTAATGCAATAACTTCTATGAAGGATTTTTTTTATTAGAACATCAGTTATAAAGAAGAAAAGTGAAACACACAGAAAAAATTAGATATACAAAAATTCTTACAATGTGAGTTAATACTTAGTTGGGTAACCTTTAGCGTTAATTACAGACTTACAACGCCTTCCCATGGAGTGAACCAAGTTTTTTAGTTCTGCAGCTGTTATAATGTGAAACCAAGATTGAATTATTGCTTCTATTAATAGGGTTTTATTGATGGGTTGCTTCTGACTAACAAGTTTCTTCAATCGGCTCCATAGATTTTCGATTGAGTTAAGATCTGGGCTATTCCCAGGCCATTCCAGCAGTGGAATATGATTATCTTGAAACCACTTTTTGCACACAGCAGCAACATAACATGGAGCTGAATCCTGTTGAAATATAAATGCTTCATTATCTTGGAAAAGATCACGTGCGGAAGGCTTCAGTTTGGGCTCAAGTATTTCATTTATGTATTTTTGAGCATTTATATTCCCATTAATCATGCAAATTCTGTCCACACCTTTTGATGTCATACAATCCCAGATCATAACACTAAGTGGGTGTTTCACAGTAGGTGCAATGCAATCAGGATGCAAATCTTCTCCGATTCTTCTCCTCACGTATTTTATGCCATCACTACCAAACAATAGTCTGTGCAGTTAGCCTAGTGGCTTTGCGCTTTGCAACCATATGCCTGGGGAAGGAGTGTCCTAGGTTCAATTCCCGTCAACAACGCGAGGAGCTCAAGGATCTTCATCAGCCATTGCCAAGTTAGCTGGTCTTGGGCATGGACAGCAAGATTTTATCCACCAGTTTATCTGGTGTTTTTCATCCCGCAAGCAGGCAAACCGGTCCGTGGACACACACACACACACACACACACGGACTACAGTCAGGAATACTGACCTAGCCACAGATCTGATTCATCACCTATGCCGGTTCTGGAGCCCGGATAAAATTTGGGAGGACTAGATGTTACCGTGAACTCCGTATAAAGGGGAAACACTGTATCGTCACACAGAATTTATTTATTTACTACCAAACAGGGAGATTTTGGTCTCATCACTCCAAATAACACTGTCCAGTTAACATGGGTTTTAGCCCAGTTTAATCTTTTCAACCTTTGTTTGAGAGAGAAAAATGGCTTTTTTCATGGAATTCTAGCATTTAGACCAAATTCCTGCAGTCTGCGCCGAACAGTCCTTGCATTCAATTTCACATTGTATTGCGCCATTTCATCTTGTGTACATCCAGATGATTTTCTTCTGTCACGTAGGCACAGTCTCTCAATTCTTCTATCATCACTTGCTGTTGTGCACCTTTTCCTGCCCTTTACCAGTCTGGTTTTGTAGTGACTGAGTCTCCTTATACCTCTTCAAAAATTTAGAAATGCCACCTTTGGTTAAGTTTCCACCAATTTTTCTTTTAATTTCTTCATAACTGTAGCCTTGTTCACTTAATATTTTACATCGCTTTCTGGGTGACCAGTCAACTCTTTGCATCATTTCTTTAATTTTATTACATTTTACAAGCTCACTAAATGAAAGAACACAAAAAAACCAACCAACCTGATAGCAATCTCATAAACACACTGACATTGCCAAAACAAGATGACACCTGATTGACTCTCTAAACACTCATGCTCATTGGCTATGTTCAAATGAAGGAAAGCTACTTCGTATCAAGCTAAGCAAGTTGTGCTTCTTTTTTCTGGTTATTTGGCTATATAACTTTTCATAGAATACAGATAACTGAACAAACTTTGTTGCATTACATTCTTGATTAAATTTTCTTTCCATTGATATATAATTTTATGGTATTACACCAAAAAAAAGTGGTGTTATGAGCCATCAAACCTCAAAAATACACTTTTTTCAAAAGGTTTCCACAATTTTGGCCATTAGTGTACATGCACGATTAGGGCAGACTCAATTTAACAAAGAAAAAAATCAATTTTTAAGTCGTGCGTTGAAAAATATACGAAAAGATAAAGTGTTACTACAGTTTGTAGACTGTCTTATATCGAAACCGAATTGTGCAAGTACCACGTTATACGATGGTTACCTGTATATAGTTTTAAATGGTCAGTAATTCATCATTCCGCTAATCAGACTTCTATCACACCTCTCACTCCCTGAATGATAACAAGAGCAAACGTGAATTTCAAAACCAGCATTCATCTCTGATAGACATCTATCACTGTCAGAAAGATAGACCATTAACTACACATTTAAAAGATGAATCACAATAATAAATCATAAATTATGCGTATATTACCTCAGAACATATTGGAAACTAAGCTTAAGACCCCAAGTGAAAAACAAAATATAAATACAAGAGCAGAACGACTGACTACAGTGCTAAAAAAAAAGCAGTAGAGGAAGTAATTCCTGAAAGAGAAAAGATCAACAAGAAATGGATAAATCAGGAAACCTTAAAATTGGTACAAGAGAAAAGAGAACTGAAACTTAAGAGATAATTCAGAGGCAGCAGATGAGTTATACCGTCAAAAATGCAATGAAGTACGGAAAGCAGCAAGATCTGATAAAGGCAAATGGTTCGAAGACCGGTGTAAAGATATTGAACAGTACTATGGAGAACACAAAACTAGAGAGGTCTACAAACTTATAAGAAATGTCAATAGAAAGTGGCAAACAAGATCAGTAGCAGTCAAAGATGAAGATGGTCAAGTATTGATAGGCAAGACAAAAATCATACACAGATGGACAAGATATTGCAGTGAACTATATAAAAATCAACTAAATAATACTGCAACAGAAGTTATCAAAGAACTAAAAGCAATCTCTCCACCAGCAGAGATCTTTGAAAATGATATTGATTTCATAAGGGGTTGAGTTCGAGGTTATATCGTAGTGTGTAGTGTTCGTGCAAGCTCCTGATAAGATAAGTATTATTTTCAGTTATCGTTGATAAAATTACTTAATATTGCGTAGTTTTGTTTGCCTTGCGTATTTTAGTACGTCTGTTTGTGTGTTTTTGGTGTGTTATAACTTATTATTTGATAAAACACGTTGCAATAATTATGGCACCTGTACGAAGAAAAATGGCGGCCAGTAATGATGGTTCGTCATCTTTATCAAAGAATGGTAGTATAAAAGAAATGAGTCAGTGTACTAGCTGTGAAATGTATGCTTTGCGGAGTGCGGTTGGAGTGTGGATAGATGATAATAAAGGATTGAATGTGTGTAGAAAATGTAGGGAGAATGAGGAATTGAAGTGTATTTCGGATCGTGAGTGTGATATTTTTGTCAAACTTCAGAATGAAGAAAATAGCGATATGACAAGAAACGACGGCAAGGTTGTACATGAGAATTATGAGAGTGTGAATGTAGAAAGTGTGAATGATAGTATTAATGGTTTCTCAGAGAATAAAAAAGATGAGATAGATGCATTGAGTGAGATCGCGTTGTTCAATGGTGCGATAGAAAGGGCAAAACAGCAGCTAGAGTGCATGAACAAAAGTCGACTGAATGAACCAACCAATAATAATAGGTATGACAGGAAAAATAGGCATATGAATGTGAACATGAACAAAATGAAGGATAGAGTGCTGTATGGAGACTCGTTAGTACGAGGTGTGTTAGTAGAGGATTTGACAAAATAATACCAACCTGGTGCGACCATAAAGGATGTAACTGAGTCTATTAGAGAGCAAAAGGAAAGGGTGAAAGAAATGATTGTTGTGGCAGGTACGAATGATTTGAAAGGAGACAAAATGGAAATGATAGAAGACCTGAATGAATTGTTTGAGGTAGCAAAAGAAAAGAGTGAGAGAGTTAGAATGATTAGTCTTTTGCCATGGTATGACAGTGAAATGTTCAAAAGGAGGGCCATTAATTGCGAATGACTTTATGCGTGGGTTATGTATGACGAGTGGTGTGGAATTTGTGGACGTGTGGAATGAGTTCGATTGGCGAAAGGATTTATATAAGATGGATGGGTTGAAAGATATAAACAGAAAAGCACAAGCAAAAATCAGGATAGCAGGTGAGACTAGAGATTGGTTTGCCACTAGTTGAGGCGCAAGACAAGGGAACCCAATATCACCAATCATCTTCATCACACATCTGGGAAGAACACTAGATAAAATTAAAGAAGAAGGTGGAGACATTTCAATAAATGGCATGAGAATAAACTACTTCTGCTCTGCAGATGACATTGTCCTGATTGCAGAAGATGAAGCGAGGCTGGAAACAGACATTACAAACACTATACACAGAAGGAAAAAGATATACCAATCATCTTCATCACACATCTGGGAAGAACACTAGATAAGATTAAAGAAGAAGGTGGAGGCATTTCAATAAATAGCATGAGAATAAACTACTTCTGCTCTGCAGATGACATCGTCCTGATTGCAGAAGATGAAGCGAGGCTGGAACAGACATTACAAACACTATACACAGAAGGAAAAAGATATGGACTAAATGTCAACTTTGAAAAAACTAAAACAATGATTAATTATATGAAGAGCCAAAGGCTTCAATTCAGCGATGCGAAATTATTTAAGTTAAGGGATATTACATCCCATATTGTTTCATGCCGAATATGGAAACTATGTAAAGTTCGCCGAGTCCAAGCGTAAGCAAATACCTGGATAGTGCAACACCAGGGCAACTCATAGTCCACCTGGTAGTGCAACACTAGGGCAACTCATAGTAAGGATGGAGCAAGATCCGATCACTGTTCTTGGTATTTACCCATAATATGAAACCCAGCTCCTAGGAGATGGGTTACTGTTCCACATTTCTTATTCAGCTATGAAACAATATGGGATGTAATATCCCTTAACTTAAATAAAACAATGATATTTGGATAACAGGAGTTACTGAACAGAGTTACAATAGACAGATTTCAACTGGAAAATGTGGAACACTTCACATATCTTGGATGCCACATGATGCATGACTTGACCCCAAAAAAGAGAAAAATTAGAATAGCCCAAGCAACAACTATTTTAAAAGCCATGGACAAAATATGGAAGAGCCGAGCTATAAAGATGCAAACTAAACTATGCATTGTAGAAACCTGTATCTTCAGCAGCATGCTCTATAGATGTGAGGCTTGGGTTCTCCTGAGAGAATCTGAAAGGAGGATATTAGCATTTGAGAGGAAGTGCTATAGAAAGATCTTGAGAATAAGCTGGATCCAGATATTGAACAATTAGGAAATCTACAGACGAATACAACCAAAAGAAAACCTGATCCAGAAAATAATCAAAAGGAAACTATGTCTCTTTGACCATATATGTAGAATGAACGATGAGAGGAAAATAAAAATGCTGCTGTTTGGGATGATTGAAGGAAAGAACAAAATAGGAAATCAAATGGTGCGGAAACTCTATACACAAACTGAGTCATCTTGCACAAAATAGAATGCAATGGAAGAATCATATCAAGATGGCATCAGACACCTACGGGCGTTGGACCCATGATTGTTAATGATAATATTATCTCATGTCTTAGTTGTAGCTGAAGTATATGATATTACACTATTAAAGTTCAAAAGAGACAATTCTAGAAAGTTGAGCAGACAAAAATTATTTAACATAATTTTTAAATAAACACCTTACAAACAATTAATAGTGATCACTTCCCAAAACTTTGATATCGAAATGCAGTCTGATTGGTTCAGGTCTGGACAATTTCATAGCATTTCACAGGTTTCAAGAAAAAGATTATTGAATTTCAACATGCTGGAATGAATAAGTTTTGTCCGGTTGCTTCACACATTAACGCCTAGTCAATAATGTGCAAAGCAAGGCCAAGCTTGTCGGATCCCAAAAATGTAATACAGTTCTAATGTTTTTCAATTCTAATCAATGCAGAATGGCTAAGTCTGTTCAAAATAGGAAAGGTGACATCAGCAGGATTCTCTCTTCATTTTCTCAGCCAGCCTGGTGGGCCAAGTGGTTAGTGTACTGCTCTCCAACCAACAGGTGGTGGGTTTTAATCCCACTGCAGGCATGGATGTTTGTGATTGCCTTACCTTGTATACTGCTATAACCTTTATTATGGTGCAGTATGACCTTTGCTATCCTTGTGCCATTAAAACTATAAATCATCATTCTCTCAACACCATGGACTTTTTCTCAACTAGCTCTCCATCCAAATACATTGTTGCTGTTAGATCTCCTCTTGGCAAGTCTAACCATAACCTTCTCTCCTTTCTTACAGATCAGCCTTCTCCCAGTTATTCAGTCTCATACTCTGTGACATTACAACGATGCTAACTGGGATGACCTTCAGGACACATTGTTTCCATGGTCTGATTATTCCAATTGTCCAATCCTAGAATCTGCTCCAATCCAATAGAAAAATGATTCTCGCTGGGATGACTGATTTTATTCCCCACTCAACACAAAATACTCAACCTTTATCCAAACCCTGATTATCCAACAATTGTGTCAAATCAATCCAAACTAAAAATTCAATGTGTACCCAATGGTTACAGTCAAAACTCCAGCCACTCACTTAGCTTATATTACAACTCTTAGAAGTTGAAAAAAAAAAAAAATCCAATGTTGAAAGTTTATTTTTCACTTGGTTAGAGTATAATAAAATTAGTTTAATCCTTTATCCAAGTGTGAGCAAACAAAGTTTGCACCTGAAAGTATCTTCAGGACTGGGGTAAGGTGGTACAACCAGGGCAACTCATTGCAAAGGTGGAGCAAGCTACCAACACTCATATCTCAGTATCGCCTATAATGCAAAACACATCTCCTTGCGGGTATGTCTAGACGGGTAGTGCAGGTAGACATACCCGCAAGGAGATGTGTTTTGCATTATAGGCGATACTGAGATAGGAGTGTTGGTAACTTGCTCCACCTTTGCAACGAGTTGCCCTCGTGTTGTACCACCTTACCCCAGTCCTGAAGATACTTTCAGGCGCAAACTTTGTTTGCTCACACTTAGATAAAGGATTAAACTAATTTTATCAACAAATCTAAAGTAGACTTTGTAATGGCCAAATGCACTAAGCTTGTGTCCTGTCCTAATAGCAATTGTGCCTTCTGGTCACTTACCAAGACTGCAGGAAGCAACTTGGGTCCTTTCATGTTTCCACCTCTGTTGCACCTGATGATACAATGGTAACATCTCACAAGATGGTCTGCCTTTTCTTTGGGAGATGTTGCCATTGTACCATCAGGATGCAAAAGAAGTGGAAGCATGGAAGGACATCAGCTTTTCCCCCTTCAACCTTGACAAAGACGACCAATGTGGAATTCCTCTCCTACCATTCCATCAACTATTCATAGTATGCCTCCTCTGAAATTTCACGGGAAAGACAAGACACCAAAAAATCTTTAGCACCCTTGATACCAGTAAGTCTCCTAGCCCTCATAGTATTCTTCCAGTTGTACTAAAAGATGGAGCTCCAGAACTCACACCTGCTTGCATTATCTCTTCTGCTATCATACTCATTTGTCATCTATTCCATAACTTGGAAACAAGCTATTGACCATCCTATTCCAAAAAATGGAGATAACAGTTAACCATCAAACTATTGCCATATTGCTCTGATCTCAATACTCTCAAAAATAATGGAAAAGGTCAATAACTAACTCTTCACTTCTTGGAGACTGACCTGTTACTTAATCATCATCATCATTATGGATTCTGTAATTCTCATCCCACAGCTGAACTCCTTGCTAACCTCGCCCACCTTTGGACACAACCATGGAAAAGTTTGAAGAAACTCAAGTGGTTGCTTTTGATATTTCCAAGGCATCTGATCGAGTCTGGCATCATGGCCTTCTTAGCAAATTACCATACTATGGTATTCCTCCTGCCCTTTATGAATGGATTGCTAGATTCTGCTCTGGCTATACAATGCAGGTTTTCTTTCATCAGATTTGTCAATTAATGCTGGTGTACCCAACGGTCAGTACTGTTAACCTACACCTCTTCTTCCTATACATTAATGATCTCTTCCTGACATCTAGTCCTAGTCATAGCTTGCTGATGACAGTATACTCTCTGCTCCTCTTTTTCATTTTCAAAACTTTGTAGTGCTCAGGTAACTCGCACTTCAAGATCTTTAAATAATCACCTAAACAATGATCTCCTTGCCATTCTCAAGTGAGGTGAGGTGAGGATAACCTGGTGAATTTCAATGCCATCAAAACATGTTCCTGTTTTTGCAGAGTTTTCGCAAGGCCTTGGAAGGTACTGTCTTGGGTGGCAATTGCTATGCCATCAGCATAGACAAATTTTTGACTAGCTGTTGGAGGGGCATCACTTGTGTACAAGTTGAATAGAGCTGGGGTGAGGACCGATCCTTGTGGAAATCCATCCCACAGGAAAAATGTTATGTTTTTTTTGTGAACTCAGATGAACCTTTATTTTCCTATTGGAGAGCATCTGGCCATTTTATATCATAAAACCTTTCTTCTATATGGTGTCATAAGCTGATGTTAGGTCTATTAAGGAAGTACCCATTTTAAAGCCCTTTTGGTATTCTGTTTCAATGTGGGTTGTGAGAGCTAGGACCTGGTCGCAACAGCTTCCACCAGGTATAAATCTAGCCTGTTCAGTGGGTAAGATGGCATCTATTTTTGTAGAAATCCTAGAGAGGATAATCCTTTCAAAAAGTTTGTAAGGAGTGTAAAGCAACGCTATAAGGCAATAGTTATTAGGGTCATCAATTGACTTAGAGGGTTGGGTAGCATAAGGCATTATCTTTGATTCATGCCAAAGTTTTGGGAGTTTTTCATTTTATAGAAATTAGCCCAGATTTTGCTCTTAGGTGAGTAAGAAAGTCTGGGAAAGATGCGACCATTGCCAGGGACTTTACATCGTTTAGTTAGTTTGAAGACTGCATCAATTTCATCTAGAGTTACTGGATTGGAGTTTGCTGCAGATGTAGGATATACGATTATTGTGCTAATATTTTTGCAATGGAAAAAATGAAAAAAAAATGGAAAAAATAAAATAGACAGATAAAATAAATAATGAAGGGGTCTTAAAAAGAGTAGAGAGAGAAAGGAATCTGTTAAAAAGGATAAAAGAAGAAAGGAAAATTGGATTGGACATATCCTGAGAGGAAATGGAATAATCAGAGATACCACTGAAGGAAAAATAGAAAAATACCTAGAGGAAGAGTGAGGAAAACAATGCTAGATGACATGCTGAATGGAGACAAACACAAAACCTTGAAAGAATAGAAGAAAGTGGAAGGAAAGTTTATGCTACATGCTCAATTGCAGAATACTTAAGAAAGAAGATTTTTGCAATACAGTTAGTGTTTCATTTTCCTTTAGTTCTGTTTGGAGTGCTGGTGCTCCCACTCAATGCATTCTCTCTCAGTGACTATTGAAATCACTCCCACTCAGTGACTATTGAAACTTGATCTAGTAAAGTTGAGGTTGTTCTTTACTTCATACCAGTGGGCTCTTCTACCATTATCTAAGGATCTTAAGAGGGCAAAAACAATGTCTGGATAGTTATAGTGTTCATACTCTGTCAGAAAAAAATACTACTTTCAGCTGACCATATATGGTGTCAATTTTTCTGATTCCTCTCAGGACATGTTTCTTGGCAGATGCTATGAGAAGTTTAGCGAATCTTTCATGGTTATCAAATGTAGGTGAAATTATGTTGATATTGCTTTCAATGCATTCGCTAAATTTTGTTTAGTTTCCTCAGATTCCATTGGGGTATTGGGAGTTTTTTATTCTGGGGGTTAGAGTAATTAGGCAGGATTTGTGCTGGCTGTGGAGAAAATGAAGCAGTCCTTATAAGTTGAGGTGAGAGGAGTTCCTTCCATATTAGTGGTGGTAAAGCTGAGGTCACGGGTTGTCTCTGATCTCCATCTTCCATTCCAGATTTGAAGGATCAGGTTGGTGATAGAGGAATTGGGGGACTTTTTTTTTTTTTTTTTTTAAACATCAAGTCAGTTGCAGGCTTGGGTTGTTGTCATTATTGTATTCCCATAACACAGAGGCTATAATTTGAAGCATCAAATTATAGGCCTATCTTAGTGTGGTGAGGAAACTGGAGAGATTGGTAAGAATTAGGATACAGAAATGGGTTGATAACAGCAGGATTCTCTGTGGTTATTGGAATGGGTTTGTTAAATGGAGATCATGTTTTACTAACTTATGTACTATAACAAGGTGACAAATACCTTGGACAGGGGAGATGCATATACAGTGGTGTACTTGGATTTTGCAAAAGATTTTGATAGACTGTCCCATGATAAACTGTTAAATAAATTGAAACAAATGGGAATGGATAACAGACTTCTGAGTTGGATCAGTGACTGGCTATCAGATAGGTATCAGAGCTATATATGAAGGTGCAGTATCCCAAAAGAGGAAGGTCACTAGTGGTATACCACAAGGATTGTTTTGGGACCACTGTTGTTCAATTTGTATGTTAATGATATTGGGATGGGTTTAACTAGTGATATGAAGCTGTTTGCAGATGATGCAAAATTAGGGAGAGCAATGCAAAGTCAAGCAGATGTTATGGCCTTACAGGAAGACTTGAACGGATTGCATGAATGAGCAGATAAGTGGAACCTGTCAGTTCAATGTTGCAAAGTGTAAGGTTTTGAGATTTGATAAGCAACAATGGAATACAGACATATACTTGGTGAGGAAACCAAGGGATGGGTGTTATATCGATTTTTATCCACCATCATTACATAAGGAATGATGGTGGACAAGGACCTGAAATTCAGGGGCCACATTGCACAAGTTGTGAAGACGTCACATCAGATAATGGCAATGATGTGGAAGACCCTGCAATGCAGAAATAGAGGTTATGATGCCACTGTATAAAGCACTGCTCAGGTATTATATCAATTTTTGGACACAGATTTGGTCATGGGATTTTCATGGTGATGAGAATATGTTGGAGAGGGTCAAGAGAAGATTCAAAGGTGGTCAGTGGTCTTTTTTCAAATGTCGAGTACAAGGATAGATTGAGAGACTAAGTTGCAAAGCCTCATGAATAGGAGGAAGAGTGGAGATATGATTGAGATATAAGCTAGTCAGGGATTGTTATCAGATTAACATGAAGAGACTTGTCATAGAATGGGAGAAGAGAGTAGAACAAGAGACCATTGCTAGAAACTGTATGAGGGTGTGAGCAGAGGAGTAGGTTCTTTTGTATGTAGAGTGGTTGGTGAGTGGAATGCATTGCCTAAGCGTGTTGTGAATGTAGATACAATGATTCAGTTTAAGGCAAGATTGGATGAGCATTGTGTGCAATAGTGTGTATTACCTCCCACAATGAATCTCTAACTCCCTGAAGGTCAGATTTTAATAATAATAATGTAGTTGTGGTTGAATAAGATTACATTTTAATAGTATTTATACCATAACAATAAATTATATATTTACAATTTTTGCTTTAATGTATTTAAGTGAACTACAGCACATAAGTGTAATAAATGGATTTTTTTTTTTTTTTTTTTTTGCATTGATCTCAGTTGAGATGTAATGTCTCAGCTTGCATCTTCAAAGCTTTTTATTAAGCTTATCTGAAGATAGCACCAATCATTGGTTTGATTGCAGTGTTGGAAATAGGCTGATGTTTGATAGGTCTGATATTCACTACAGCTGTAGGATGAGAAATTCATTCACATGCATGCACACACAAATATCTGGAATGTCGTGATGCATAATTGTACTGGAAAGCCTGAACTAACATATTGTGTTTCATTAACTAGTCTAGGCCATATCCTACTAAAATTAATAACATATTTAAAACCAGACAAATACCAAATATGTTAAAGACTGCCATAATCACACCCATATACAAACATGGAAAAAGAAATTTAATCAATGATTACAGATCCATAGCAACATTACCAATGTGGCCTGTAAATAGCTTTTAGTAATAAGGGGTGCTGTCAACTGGCAGTATTAAGGATTTCGATGGAAAGGATTTCAAGCATGATCAAAGTGATAAACAGTTTCTTTTACTATTAATTTATGTTCGGTAAATATTAATATTCCATCCCCCTCTGTGTTTGGCAGCAGGATCTATGTTGTGGAAAGCCTGGAATATGGAAAATAATAATACCGTGCAAGTTGAAATCCCCAAGAATGATGCCAGGATGGGATGATTGAGGAAATGTAGAGCTTGGCCAGTCGAGTAGATAGGGCTTATATGCATTGTAGATTGCGAAATTGTGCAGCCAGATAGCAACGAAAAAAATCACTTCATGAATGGTCCACAGATTCTTTCAGATTTACTTTTGCATATATCGCCAGGCCCAATCAGGTTTATAAGTGAGAAGAATGTAGTCAGGAATAGTAATATTTCCTTGTCGGGTGTGGCAAGTTTCTTGTAGAGCAATGATGTCTACTTTGTAGCTAGTAAGGATATTACTCAATATCTCTGAATCTGATTTAGTAAATCCCTTGATGTTCAACTGGAAGATAGTCTGGCAATTCCAGATGGTCTTGTTTGGTTGTTTTCTATTAATTTTTAAAATTACTGATATCATTTGAGATTGTAGTGGATGTTTAGAACATAGTGCCTTATCTAAGCTATGGATATGAATCTTGTTCAGTTCATGAATTAAATAAGATAAGCAAACTATATAATTGAAGGATTTCACAAATGAAAGCACAATCATAGCATTTAAAGCCACCAATTCATATTAGATCAAAAATAGCAATAGAAGATAAAAATAAAAGAACAGACGACAGTTTAGTTATTTAGGTTACATGATAACACACACACACACACACACACATATATATAAAACAAAAAAATATAGAAGAAAAAAAGAAATAAATTTCAAAAAATCTGTGGAACAATTAAAAGCACAATAAAAATATAAAACGAGAAATCCATTTCTCATTTTGTATTTTTAAATAGCCATTACTTAAATTTCTAAATGGCTACTTCCATTCTATTATATGATTCAGTAATGACATTTTTATGAACCAATGGAGGCACAAAATTAATCATAAATAAATAGTGACCAAAAGAGAGAGAGAACAGAGTACCACTTCAAGATGAAAAGATCACTTCAAGATGAAAAGATAGCCAGAAAAACAGATGGATGCCTAATCCTTGATAAGAAGAAAAAGAAACATACATATCAGTATGTTTCATTCTTCTAAACTGGGTGAGGGATGTCTCAGTACTTATTCCAACACAGTGTGCAGTATTTTGCTTCATTTAACTGTTTTAAGTATCAATTCCACAAAAGGCTGTAAATCTATAGAACACCATAGGTAGATAAGCATTAGATAATCCAGAAACACAAAACCCAAATCTAAAGACAAACATGAAACTATTTTCAAGTCACTTCACAAAACCTTTAATAAGTGCATGGGGGGAGGGGGCTCACACCAGAGAGTGAAACTCACATCCCCTCTAAAAGTAAGATGGGTCCTTTAAATTCAACCAGTCACAGCGGTGAAGTCTATGTATTGCTGATGAATAATAAAGAAACTATACCTCGCTAACGAGGAAAATAAAATACAAGTAAAAAATGGTGATACTTGATATCATACTTCGGTTAGAAGAAGTGAAAAAGAAGAGTGTTAAGACTGTGAAGCTGTTGCCACAGTACAAATACAGAGAGAGAGAGAGAGATGTTATGATAGCAAATGGGTCTATTCTCAGAGGCTGTGTTGAAGAAACAGTGTTGAGTATGTTGATTTATAAGGCAAATATTACATGTAAAAGGATCTGAATTTAGAGTAATGGAAATGAAAGCAATTAGAGAAGATTAATTAGAGGAATTAATGAAAATCTTTAGATTTGGGTTTCATTAAGTGGAAACATAAGTAATAACTGCACAGTTCCTTCTTGGTAAATCATTAAAGAGGGTAACTGTGGAGGGGATGAAATGATGTGTGTGTTAAGACTAGAGGTATATCATAATGTTGAAAACAATTGAAACAGTGAAAAGTTATAGACAAATATAACTACACATAAATTTACTGATTTCTGCCAGACAGACTAACAGATGCATCAATATAAAGAAATAGATATAACATTAGTAGCTACTTTTTTTTTTTTTTTTGCCAGAAATTATTGGCATTAGTGAGACATAGATATACTCACAGAATGTGAAAAGATATAGTAATTTCCATAAAGACAGAAAATAATGGAAAAGTAGATGAAATAAGTCTAATAAAAGTTAATGATTCAGAATGACAGGTAGTTGAAGTGACATCCAAAACGAAAGTTGGTGTTTTAAACAGAAAATGCTGAGAAAAATTATTATGAAATGTCGTCATCATCATCAAATTCCTGCCATGTACCCGCAAGGGGAGTACAGGATATGTAGTACTACATGAAAAAATTTACATCATTACTAACTTCCTATCTACAATTTTCCTCCAGATCAGTCTGTTACTTGTCAAGACTACAATATTATCAGATCTTATATTTCTGTCGTCTAAGGCACTTTGTACCGTATCAATCCACCTATATCTTGGTCTTCCTCTGGGTTGTTTTCCTACAAACCTGGCAGAGAACACTTGTTTTGCTAATCTTTCCTCGCCCATTCTATTTAAGTGACCATACCACTGAGATTAGCATTACTAACGCATTCCTGAATGCTGAAAACGTCAAGTTCTTTCTTAATATCCTCGTTTTTAATATGATATTGCCATTGATGCCATCTGTTCACACCTCTAATCTTTCTCAGGACTCTCATATCTGCAGTCTCTAGTCTTTGGTCAAGTGTTTAACTTCTGACCCAGCTCTCAAATCCATAAGTTAAAACTGGTTTGAACACTGTCTTGTATACAGCTAATTTAGTGTTCTGATTAATTTCTCTTTTACTCCATATGAATTTATTCAATTGACTTCCTGCCATACCAGCTTTGTTGATTCTGTTGTCTATTTCGATATTTAATTTACCATCTTCAGTAAAAATCGTGCCTAAGTAGCTGAAATGTTTTACTTGTTCCACATTCTCCGTTCACAAGCCAGTTGACATTTTCAACGATTCTGCGTATTTTCATTGTCTTTCTCTTTTTATTGCTGACCTTCATACCATATTACAAACAGTTATTCAATTTATTCAGGGAATCTTGCAGACTTGTAGTGGATTTATTTAGAAGTATAACATCGTCCACATAAAGCAGAGCTGATATTAACATCTCCAATTTTGATATCATGTTTAATACCACTTTGCTTCATAATGTGATCCATATAGATAATGAATAACAGAGGGGATAATGTACATCCTTGTCTCACACCAGCTTTAACATTAAACCAACTTCCTGTACTTCCTTCAATTCTAACTGCTGACTTACAACTCAAAGACTGAGTATTGCATGATATAATGCCCCATTGACACCATATAACTGTAGTGTATTGAATAGCTTCTCTCTCTTGGCACCTTGTCAAATGCCTTTTCCAGATCTACAAAACTTAAATAGAGATCTTTGTTATATTCCCATGATTTCTCAACTATTTGTCGTAAAGTGAAGATCTGATCCTGACAGACTATTTGGCCTGAATCCAGCTTGTTCTTCACCAAGCTTTTCTTTCACAATTCTTCTCAACTGTTTCTCAAGTATACTTGCATAGATCTTGCCAGGAACACTCAGTAGGGAAATACCTCTGTAATTCTCACATTCAGTTTTATTTCCCTTTTTATATATGGGTGCTATAAGAGCTCTACTCCAATCATTGGGAATTCGTCCCTCTGTCCAGGCCTTCAGAACTATGCAGTGGAACCACTGCAACACTTTTATACCACCATACTTCAGCATTTCTGGTCGAATATCATCTACTCCTGCTGCCTTTCCACATTTCAAGCCTTTGATAGCTTTTTCTACTTCAAGTATGGATATGTATTCCTGACTGTATGTATGCCTGTTGAGTGTTTTTTACCACTGTGCTATCACTGCTTGTTTCATTTAGCAATTTTTCGAAGTAATTACTCCATACTTCAAGGATATCTTTTTTTTCTCCAGTTATCTTGTCACCTTTATCATCTCTAACTCCTTTTACAGCACTCTTTCCTCCATTTCTAAGCTTCTTCAACAACTTCCAGAATATATATTACCACCTTCTTGATATTTATTTTCTTTGTTCTTGCCAAAGTCCTCCTATGACTTTTGTTTAGCTAGTTTTACACAGTGCTTCGCTTTCTTACATTTGTCTCCGTATTCTCTAAGCGCAAAAGCCGACTTATTTGCCAGGAACTTTTGATTTGCTTTCTTCTTTTCCTTCACCGCCTCTTTAACTTCCTGTGTCCATCATGGAGTTCTGATTTTTCTATCCTTGCAGACAACCTCACCACATGCCTCTCTGGCTGAATCAATCAGGGTTTTCTTCAAGACTTGTCACTGAATTTCCAAGGTTTGGTTCCTGTTCTCAAACTCTTTCATTTTTTCTTCAATAATCGTTGTGTATTTTAGTCTATTGAAAGAAGTACCGGAAGATAGTTTAATGTTAAATCTGATGTCAGACAAGGATGAACATTATCCCCTCTGTTATTCATTATCTATATGGATCACATTATGAAGGAAAGTGATATTAAACCAGATATCAAAATTGGAGATGTTAATCTCAACTCTTTGCTTTATGCAGATGGTGTTATACTTCTCAATAAATCACTATGAGTCTGCAAGATTCCCTTACTAAATTGAATAACTGTTGTAATAGATATGGTATGAAGGTCAGCAATAACAAGGCAAAGACATTGAAAATAGGCAGAAGCATTAAAAATATCAATTGCATTTCAGCTACTGAGGCATGATTTTTAGTGAAGATGGTAAATTAAATATGGAAACAGACAACAGAATCAACAAAATTGGTATGGTAGGAAGTCAACTGAATAAATTTATATGGAATAAGAGAAATTAGTCAAAACACTAAATTAGCTGTATACAATACAGTGTTTAAAGCTATTTTAAGTTATGCATCTGAGAACTGGATCAGAAGTAAAACTCTTGACCAAAGACTAGAGACCACAGATATGAGAGTCTTGAGAAAGACTAGGGGCATGAACAGATGGCATCAATGGCAATATCATATTAAAAATGAGGAATATTAGGAAAGAACATGATATTGTCAGCATCCAGGAATGTGTTAGCAGAGGTCTCATGTGGTCAGTTAAACAGAATGGGAGAGGAAAGATCAGCAAAACAAGTGTTCTCTGCCAGGTTGGCAGGAAAAAAGACCCAGAGGAAGACCAAGATATAGGTGGATTGACACGGTAAAAAGAAAATAGAAATATTAGATTACAAAATCCTTAGAAAATAGAAATATTAGATTTGATAATGTTGGTTGGAGTCTTGACAGGTAGCAGACTGATTTGGAGAAAAATTGTAGATAGAAAGTTAGTAATGATGTAAATTTTTCATGTAGTACTATCATAGCCTATACATCCTTTGAGGATATATGTCAGGAATTTGATGATGTGTTCAGATTATGAGTTTGTGTCTATCAAATTGTTCTACCAAATTTATGTTCCAAAAATTTTTTAAATCAACAGTGTAAGAACATGAAGATTTCCCCTAAAGTATGTCTAAAAATATTTTGCATGTTTTTATGTTTACATTTTCAACATATGGTTGAATTATATAATTAATGTTTTAATATTTAATCACAGGAATAACCACTGTTATTATAGCAGGGATGACCCTCAAGAAAATAGACAAATTTGCTATATTAAATTGATTTGCATTTTAGAGGAGCCATATGAAAATTTCAGAAAGATAGCTTTGAAACTTGAAAAGTTTTTGGAATTTTACTAGAGAGTTTATGTGAACATAACATTTAACATAGAAGTTACCTTGGCTTGCACTACTTAAAAAAATACAGGAACTCTACTCAGAACCCATATATTCACCTTTTATTAAGTGCACTGATCATGTATAAATAAAGGATGCCAAGAAATTGTCTTGGTTTCATCCATTATCCAAGTATAAGCAAACAAACGTGTGGACAGACTTATGTGTTTGTCATGCATGTTTATTTTTTAACAGTATATATTAGAACACAGAATAATAAGTAAATAATTATGTATTAACTTATTGCTGATATTTCGCTGGTGTTATAACCAGCATCTTCAGAGCACAAAAATACAGTTGGTCACAATACGCGAGACTATAAATAACAACATAGTGTAATCAACGGACTAGTTAAACAAAATTGTAGCAGCAACACAAAGACTAGAGTCCTGATTTTGGCGCCCTCTATCTGAAAAAAATAAAAATAAAAAATTGCAGCTATCACATAAGACTAGAGTCCTAAACAGAGGAAAAAACCGGTACTAGTTTTTTCTTAAGATGACTGTCTCCCAGATTTTAGGCAAATTTATACAACCATATTTGTTAAGATTTGGAGTGTGTTTCAGGGCTTCTGTTGCCTCTAAGAACAATCTCTCAGACTTGTAAGAGCTTCTGTGGAGTACTTTTCACACCATCACCCTTCTCAACAATATGGCATTTTAAAAACGCTAACCCACAGAGCGAGAGCAATCTGTTCTAATGACAATGCTCTTGCTGCTGAACTGGCTCACTTACACCACACCTTCTTGGCCAATGGCTATAATCCCCATAAGATAAACAAAATACTAAACGTTCCTAAGAAATCCCTCCCACTATCCACCACAGAGAACTACAACAAAACAGTCACCATCCCATACATTAAAGGCACATCCAAAAAGATTTCTAGAATTCTTAATAAACATGAACTACGTACCACATTCAGACAGTGTGGCAAATTAGCAACCCTGATCCGTTCACCCAAGGACAGCATCCAGGAGTCTACGAAGTACCGTTCATGTAATCAAGCCTACTACGGTCAAACAGGAAGAACTGTGAACATCCACATCAGTGAACACAAAAGATACATCCGGCATTATCACTATGGCAAGTCGGGCCTAGCAGACCATGCTCTGGATCAACTGGAAGAACACAAAAGTACTCCACAGAAGCTCTTACAAGTCGGAGAGATTGTTCTTAGAGGCAACAGAAGCCCTGAAACACACTCCAAATCTCAACAAATATGGCTGTATAAATTTGCCTGGGAGACAGTCATCTTAAGAAAAAACTAGTACCGGTTTTTTTCTCTGTTTAGGACTCTAGTCTTATGTGATAGCTGCAATTTTTTTTTTTTTTCGATAGAGGGCGCCAAAATCAGGACTCTAGTCTTTGTGTTTTTGCTACAATTTTGTTTAACTAGTCTGTTGATTACACCATGTTGTTATAGTTTCACGTATTGTGACAAACTGTGTTTTTGTGCTCTGAAGATGCTGGTTATAACACCAGCAAAATATCAGCGATAAGTTAATAAATAATTAACTAACTATTATTCTGTGTTCTAATATATACCGTTAAAAAATAAACAACATAAGCAAACAAAGTTTGTGCATTAAGTAACTTCACGACTGGGCTACTTGTACATAGAAGATAATGATTTCACATCAACTGCCTTAGTAAACCCTTGTAAAGAACATATCCTTATGGACAAGTATAGTGCTATGCAATATGGGAAGGGCCATTATCAAGACTAGGTTTGCCCTTCACTGAGGACTCATCAGTTAAGAGCAGACTCAGAAGTGATACTAAGGTTGAAGTAATGCAGAAGTCATATTTCCATATAAAAGTAGTCAAAGGTGTTCACACCTTATTACTAAAATACTCTGGATTTGAGATGGATGTTGAAAGATTTTTCACTTGGTTATACTAAAAACTGATCAAGTTTAGCTGGCCTGACAGCTGTTTCAAACTTAGTTCTCATCAGAGACCAGGCAGAAACCTAACAAGTGAAAAATCCTGTATTTAATACCATGGAAGTCCCATGTCAGAATGTTCTATCCTAATAAGTGAACTCTTTGACATGGGATTTCCATGGTATTGAATAGAGGGTTCTTGCACTCTAATGTTTCCACATCGCCAATGACGAAAACCAATAGTTCGAAATTGGTCAGTGAAACTTAACCAATGCACTAATAAAAGGTGAATATAAATGGGTTCCTGGTCAGAGTTTGTGTCTTTTGAAGTCCAAAAAAGTAACTCGAGGAGCCAAACAGAAATTTGAAAATTATGAGAGATCCTCAGGATAGGTGGCTATAATGCAAAACTGGTTCAATTCTCATCTGCTCAGCCTAAACAGCCTTTCGAAAGTGAGGACAACAAGAAGTGTTTTGTTGCATCTTGCAGCATATTTGTACATCCACCTAGCAAGACAATATTTTTAGGATATGTAAGACATGTCAATTCCTTCATGGTGATTATCTCAACTTTTAGCACACCCCCATATATCAGAGATGCAAGTCAGTAGTAAGAACTGAAGGAGATAGAGGAAGATGGTTTGATGCAAGAAAGGGTGTACATTATCTCCAGTGTTATTCATCCTTCATAATGATCACATGGTGAAGGAAAGTAGAATACAACCTGATATCAAAACTGGATATGTTAATCTCAGCTCTTTATCTTAAGCAGATGTTATGCTCCTAAATAAATCCAGTACAAATCTGCAGGATTCTCTAAATTAAATAAATGCTGCAGCAAGTATCCACGTGTTAAGGCTGAAGTGCTAGAAGGGCATCATATTGGAGGTTTAATGGAGTATTAACAGCACTAGAAAAGTTTTAATTAAAAACTAATTTTAATGCTTCCAATATTTCATCCAAGTCACTAGAAATCTTCAGGGGAGTACAAATAATGCTTGTAACGCATACAACTTTTAAGCCCCATCGTAAACTTGCTACCCTTATCCATTCTATCAAAGATTAGCTCCCTCCTCTCTCAGTACCTGGAGTATATAAAGTATCCTATTTATATAAACAGAGCACTTTATATACTCCAGGTATATAAAGTATCCTGTTTCTGCAAGTTGGCTTATTTCAGACAGACTGGTAGATCATCCATTATCCATTTAGAGGAACACAAATCTTACATCTGAAATCACAATTATGGTTAATCTGGCCTTGCAAACATGTATTGGATACAACTCACATTATGTTCTGGAAGAAAACCACCATACTCCACCATTGTGAAATTTAAACAGGAAAGACTGTTTTTAGACTACAGCTACACTCAGAAATCAACCTAATTTAAACGAATACAAATGCATAAAACTTCTCAAAATCTGGGAAACAATCTGAGATCCCTGTTTACATCCTAGGCTGCCTACAGACGCCCATAGAGGGGTATACCACCTAGACAGAACTTGAGTCACTCATTTGTTTCATTAAGTATTGTGTTGTCATTGTGTGTGTGTGCTCGTACGCACTATAAGTGTTATTTGTACTACCTGAAGATTTCTTAGTGAGGCAAAATATTGGAAGCATTAAAATTAGTTTTTAATCATTTCCTAGTGCTGTTAATACTCCATTAAACCTCCAATATGCTGCAGTAAATCTGATATGAAAATCAGCAATACCAAGACTATGAAAATAGGCAGGAACATTGCAAACTATAACTGCATTCTGATTGGAGAACCTATAGAATAAGTAAAACCTCTCAGCTATTTATACACAATCTTTAATGAAGATTGCAAATTAAGCATGGAAATAGACAAAAGAATTAGCAAAGCTGTATGGCATGGAAGTCTGCTGAATAAATTTATACGGAATAAGAGAGATATTAGTCAAAACACTAAAGTAGCTGTATACAGGACAGTGTTCAAACTAATTTTAACTTATGGATCGATCTGAGAGTTGGGTTAGAAATAAAGTACTTGATCAAAGACAGGAAAACACAGATATGAGAGTTCTGAAAAAGATTAGGAGAATTAAAAGATGGTATCAATGGCAGTATCATATTAAAATGGGGGATATTAAGAAAGAACTTAACATTGTTAGCTTTTAGGAACATATTATCAAGGTTAATCTCCAGTGGTATGGTCACAAATAGAACGGGGAAGAAAAAGTCAGCAAAACCAGTGTTTTTTTGGCAGGAAGTTGAGAGAATCTAGATCTAGGCAGACTGATACACTAAAAAAAGCCTTAGAAAACTAAAATATAAGATATTCTACTGGAGTCCTCACAGATAACAGATTAATATGAAGAAAAAATATCAACAGAAATTGTAATGTTCCGTAACAGGAATGAAGCAATCTTTTTATGTACAGTAACAAACACATTTTAAAGAAATTTTAATTTTTCAAGAAAATAAGTACAAATTAAACTATTAAACTCCAACTTTACCTAATAATTTATTTCATTAATTCGCTTAGGCATGGACTTGCCACCAACATGGAACACCTTTTTCTTATTTGTATATCTCTAAACCATATCTTTATAATGGAATGTATTAAAGTTATCCTTTGTATCAGAATTTAATTTTCTTTTCCAAGTCTCTTTTTCAATACTGCCCACAAATTTTCTATTGGGTAATGTCAGGAGAGTTACCTGGCCACTGAAGCAATAGGTGTTGTGATTTTTGAGGAACTATTTTACTTTTTTTGAAGTGGCATGGAGCAAGATCCTGTTGGAAGATAAATTCTCTCTCTTTCTGGGTCTATGGGACCACTCGTTTCTCCAATATTTTTATGAACTGGTCACTTTCATCACAACAGGCACAAGTGATCCTGGACTGCCATGTGTAAAAGAAATCAAGTACACCTTTTCAACTAGGTGTTAGGAGCTTGTTAAAGGTGGGCGGAAGAAGCCTTCTCAGCTGCTAATTTGCAGCTGAGAAGGCCTTCCTCTCAACAATCCAAATCTTTGGACTGTTGAGAAATGGAAGAAGGTCATATTCTCAGATGAGGGCCATTTTTTTTGTTCAAGGAGAATGAATACCCTACTTCCACTTCTCAACAGTCCAAATCTTTGTCTACTTTTGCCCACTGGTGCCTCTTTTATTCTGCATAGCCTTTGTTAACAGTTGTTTCTTTTTTTTTTTAGTGCATGGGAAGTCCTCCCTGCTTCGAACAATCTTCAATGGACTGTCATATCAGAAACATTAATCCCACTAGCTGCCAAGTCTTTATTTAAGTCTATAGCAGATAATCTTGGGTTTATTTTGCTTTTCCTAAAAATAGACTTGACAGCTAGTGGGATTAATGTTTCTAACATTGATCTTAATAAATGTAGTTTTCCTTTTCAGTCAGGAGAAAAAGGTACCTGTCTCCCTAAACCTCTTTAAAATCACAATAACAGTATCCAAACAAACATCACACTCATTGGCAATTTGTCTGAGTCATGAATGTGTGCTGAGAAAGAGTATATATTTTTGAACGTTTCCTTGAAGATGTATTATCAATTTTGTGGATACACAAAATAAATAAAACAATACAAATTTCAACTTGTTTACACTACTAAAAAGGCACAACACTATTAATAAACATCCCAGCAAGTTAAACATGCATCACTTAAACAAAATAGTGAACTAAAATTGAAAATAGTAAACTAAAACCAAACCCAAAATTATTGTGAATTGAACCAAAACCAAAAACTTGATGAAAATTAGGCTTGTTCTGATTAATTTGTTCACTGCTGTAGTACTATCATAATATTCTGAACAGCCTATCCTCCTGAGAATACATATCAGGAATTTGATGATAACAAATCTAATTTAAAAATATACTATATTTTTAAGAGCACATAAATAAGAAATTTAATCTGTGTATGGTCCTTTATATTAAAAAAAGAAGAGAGATCCTGTGTACAAATCATGGTAGAGTAATTATTTATTCCAGGTTAAGATGCTACATAGATTTTTTTTCTTTTTTTTAAACCAGTTTTATACTACATAATAATGTCAGAGCTGTAATTTTTATTTTATGTGTGTATTATTCTTGTCTGTTTTATCTAAGAAACTAAGTCCATCTAGGGAGGCATCAGCATGAACATAATAAATTACTTACTTTGCTTTCTACCTAAAGTTACATAAATGCAACATGCATTTGAGTTTAGTTTTATGTGAAATCAAAAAGTGAGAGAGTAGATAAAAATTAAAGTATGAACAGGAAAATTAAAAACAAATTAATCAGTGGTCTCAGAGCATTTGCAACAGATGGATGGGAAAGCAATGTTCAGAAAAACAGAACTGTGTAATCTACAGATCTTAAAATGCAACAAGAACTGTAAGTTGCAACCTTACAATGGTAGCAACTTATAGTTAAATGAGTTCACTATATTGGTAGGGTATGAGTTTGATTGTATATTATTTTTTTTATTATTTTGGACTCCACCCAAGGAGTCCAAAAACTCAATGAAGGAGGACACCTACTCTATAGCTCCATCTCCACCACTTCCATTTTTCTCCATCATCTACCCCAATGCCATCTACTGGCTTCCACCACCACCGCTACTAGTATTTTTGGTCTGTAAATTGTGTGTGTCCTGAAGGCTGATTTGCCTGTATGTGGGATGAAAAACCTGAGTCTTAGGGAGAAAAAGCCTTGCTACCTCCATATGAGATTGACTAACTTACCTTCAATTAAAAAACCACATAAAGATTCCTCCCATTACAACAAGAGTCTAACTTAGGACTTTCCAACCAAAGGGCACAACATACTGACATTCTTCCAATTGTGCTATAGAGACGCAATTAATCTGGTAAGTTTTCATTTTAGAAGACTTCATTTTTCTGTTACACTATCTGATGTATGCTGACAGGCATGACAGGCTGCAAAAGGAATTTTTTTTTAAAACAATTACAGTGTGAATTGTTTCTACAATCTGAGTGCTGTGTTTTTTTCAATAGATGTAATTTGTGCTCAGAAGATGCTAGTTAGGAATTCAGTGAAATAATGTCAATTTGAATAAACTATTTTCTTCTGGTGTTCATAGTGTAAGCATTCTTATGATTACCAAAGTTGGTGATGGATGCTCGACCAGTGAGTGACTTGATGAAGAGGTATGATGGGTACTGCATGAACAATGGTTAGCATGGACCTCCTGCAATGAATCCTTGGCATCTGCATAGATGTAGAAAATAATACATATAGCCAAAAAATCTTATAAAGATTTTTTGTAAGTAATCAAAATCATTTTTCATTACTGTATTGTGGCAGTGATATTTACCTACATTAGATGATTAATGTAGATAAAGAGAACTGAAATTGCCATGGATATATGGAGAATAAGCTTTTATTATTATTATTACAGAATCCACTTATTGTGAACACAAATAATATCAATCAGCTATTGTTATCAAAATCAGTCAGTTCCAAAACACACACCATTTAAAATTAATTAAAAATAATCCACCTATTATAATCAAAGTTCCGGTTATTGTTATTAAAATCTGTGAATGTTTAGCCTTTGTAATCTTAGAATTAAGAACTTTAAGGGTTAATCAGGAGAAAACTTGACAAAGAACATTTGTCAAAGTATGACTTTTGTGTTAATCTTCCATAAATCTCATATCTTCAAGGCAAATGCAGGTGGGCATAAATACAGTCGAATTGTGATTTTTTTGAGTTTATTTTCATGCTCTCTTTCAGTAAGTGAATTTGACTAAGTGCTTGTTAAAACAGTCCTTAGCATCATGGCAGAAGTAAGTAAAAAAACAAAGATTTATCTATTCAAGAAAAATAAAGAATTTTGGAGTGCTATGATAAGCTGCTCAAAATGAATCAGCAAAGTGCAGCTACATTTAAAAATTTCACAATCACTCTTGTGATCTTAAAAAACAGATCAAACATTGAAACTTCAGCTCTTATTAATGGGAACATGGATCGGAAGAGAGTCCCATCTGGTAAGGATACTCAAGTTGAGTCACCATTAAAAACTTGGTTTAGTCATGTTCATGAAAAGAATGCTTTGATTAATGAGCCTTTGATGCATCAAAAAGCAGAACTTGAATAAACAATGGGCAAAGAAAATTTCACTGCAACTGATGGATGGTTTAACAGGTGGAAAAATTGAGAGAATATTGTGTACAAGTGTATTCGTGGTGAAGAAAAAAAGTGCATATTTTTTTATAAGCTGATGCATGGATTTATACTGAATGCCAAAATTTATTACTGAATATTCTCGTGAGAATATTTACAATGCAGACAAAACAGGACTATTTTCATGCAATGCCTGAGCATACTTATTTGTTTAAAAATAAAAGTACTAAAGGATTTAAATCTTCAAAAGAAAAAGTGACAGTTCTTCGTTGTGCTAATATGAAAGGTGAGAAACAAGAGTTCCTGATGATTGGAAAAAGTAAAAACCTCAATGTTTTAAAGGTGTCAAAAGTTTGCCTGTTGACTACTGTTCTAGTGCAAATGCTTCAATGACTAAAACCATTTGCAACAATTGTTTAATTAAGTGGATCTTAAATTAAAAGGAAACATTGTCTTGTTAGTAGCAACTGCACTGCATTACATTGTTAATTCAGCCATGTGACCAAGGCATCATATGAACTTTTAAAGCTTATTATTGCAGGGAAGTTCGTGCGAGAATTATAGCTCAACGTGATTATATAATAAACAAATCTGATACGAGTGATTGCAAATAAGATTTTCCTCCTTGATGAATTGCATCTGATAGCAATAACACGGAAGCAAGTCTCAGAAACTATTGAAAACTGCTTCCAAAAAGGTGGATTTTTTTAAAACAAACTCTGAAACTCCTTCTTCCAAAGAACTTGAATATCTTACAAATGAAATTTCTGATAAAACCCCAGATGGTATTTCAAAAGAAGAATTTGAAAATTGGTTGGATATTGATAACAACATTGAAGGGTTGGCTACAATGACAGTGTCAGAAATATGAACCTAATAAAAAAAAATAAAAAAGTGAACCTAATAAAAGTAAGTATGGGAGAACAAATTTTAGAAACTCCTCCAACCAATGCCCAGAAACGCAAAGCTGAAGAATACTTTCATGGTGTGCAACACAGAACAAACTTCAAAAGGCATTATGAGTATGAGCAATTTATTCATGAACTACTATATTCAAACATGACAGACAACACTAGATAAGTTTTTAAAATAAATTTTATATGGCTGCTTATTAAAAAGTTGTTTATAAGAATAAATTATGTTCATAACAAATAAACTGAAATAAATTATGCACTTTTTTTATATCCTTTGCTTGATGCTATCACAGCCAGTTATTGTTATCAAAAAGCAACTATCCTAAAGTGATCACAATAAGCAGCGCCTGCTGTATTTTTATTTCATGACGCCTCCAAGGAGTCATCGAGGGAGGACACCTACACTACAACTCCCTGTTTCCACCACTACACCAAATCTCCACTACCATCATCGACATCAATTCCATCTACTGCCCACCACCACCGCTAGTATTTTTTGTCTGTAAATTGCGTGTGTTCTGAAGGGTCTATTTATCTGTATGCAGGATGAAAAACCACGGGTTTCCAGGAGAAAAAACCCTGCTATCTCTGTATAAAATTGGCTAACTCACCTTCAATTGAAAAAAAATCCATATAAATTTTCCTCCAGTCACAACGAGAATCGAACTTAGGCCTTTTCCAATCGAAGGGTGCAATGTACCGTTGTTCTTCCAGCTGTGCTACGGAGGCACTTACGTATTATATAAGCCTGTATTACAATATGAATTACAAATTTCACATCTTCATTCTATTTGGCATTATGGACAGTACAGACATGGGCTCTTGTTAATTAAGTGACAACAATACTTGGTAAAAATCTATTAATCTTCTGAAAATCATTTAATCAAAGGAAAAGACAATGGGATAGGTAAAATGGGGATCTTTCTCATTAATATTGTCTTCTTGTAGAAAGTATTTTTGTACGAAGTCACCATAACAAACTACGGAAACAGCTCTGACCAAAGTTTCATAACAACAATACTCTTTTAAGGAATATTTATCGTCGTGTTTATCATAGAATCCTTATAACGAAGTATTCTATTGATCCCTAATGTTCTGGATCACAAGTGCTGGCTGTTTAATAAAACCTTCTTTTAGCAGGTTTACTTTAAGTACACAAAAGAAATGTATTATATATTAAATTTAAAAAAGTACCTTTGTAACGCGAGCTATTATAACACCAGGTGTTTCACCAACAGGTTCCTCTTCAAAATATGTAGATGATTCAAGTTCTAATCCAATTGCATGTGTTTTTGGTTTAGATCCAATCCAATAAGATGGCTAGAATTAAAATATTTAAAATAAAAAAATCTGCTGATAAAGAGATACAACACATCAGAAAAGTTAACGGAATAAAGAAAAGTTCTTGCACAAGTTTTACAACATTGTTCACATGCTGTACTGAGTATGCTGAACTTCAGTAATGCACACATTCCGCAGACATTGCACTGCACGAGGATCAAAAGTGTGTTTTAGGTGGCGAGATGAAAGTAGTGGATGGTACTCAGAATATGACTGAAAATTGTGATGTAACGCCAGAAAGCACTGAAAGGGAGATTAAATGTGACAATTGAAAGTGAGAGTAAAAGTGTTGAAAGAAAGAATAATTTCACTGATGTAAAGAATGCAGAGTTGGCGGCATCAGTGAGGTAGTTAAGTAAGAATGTGTATAATATGCCTAAGTTAGTACCACTGGTAATAAACAGAATGGGATAGTTAGTATAAAGGGTTATGATAGTGGTGGCCCTAAGGGACTTGTACACTTTATGTACACTAATCCCAGAAGCATTAGGAACAAACAGAAAGAATTTTTGGCATTAGTCGGCTCATCCCAGCCAAAGATCATTGGCATTAGTGAAACATGGCAAACAGAAGATAATATAGTTAGTGGGATACAATATAAAGGGTATAGTGTGTTCAGGGAGGATAGAGAGAGAAAAGAATGGGGGGGGGAAGGAGTGTTATTGATGATAGCCAATGAACTGCAACCAAAGAGAGTAGATGTTTGACTGCAAGACAGTGGAAAATAGCACATTTGAGGCTATCTGGTGTAAGAGTGAGGTCAGCAGAACAAAATATACAGTTGGATGCTGCTATAGACCAGGGGATGGAAAAGATGGAGATAGTATTTCAGTTATTTGCTGATGATGTAAAGTTGGGTAGAGCAATAGTTAATACACATGATGTCAAAATTTTGCAGGATGATTTGAATATATTGACATACTGGGCAAAGCAGAATGGATGTCAGTTTAATGTGGCAAAGTGTAAGGTTATGCATTTTGGGATGAAGAGATTATCAGTAGTATACTACATTAATGGAACTGTACTCCAGGAAATTGACGAAGCCAGAGACCTGGGAGTGTTAGTGGAAAGGGAGTGAAAGTTTAGTGAGCACACAGCAAAAGTAGCTAAAAGCAGCTCATCAGATCACTTGTTTACTGAAGAATACTCTGACCAGCAGAGACAAGCAAGTTATTGTTCCTCTTTATCGAGCCTTGATAAGACCCATCTTGACTGCTTGTGCAGATTTGAGTGCCAGAATTTCTTGGTGATGGGGAGGAGTTCGAGAGGATCCAGAGATGCTGATCAAGATGGTGGCAAATCTATGGAATGAACCTTACAAGAACAGGTTCAAGATTTGTGGATTACAGAAACTGGTTGATAGGCAAAAAAGGGGTGATATGATTGAGACATTCAAATTACTGAGGGGATTTTACAAGATTAATTCAGATTACATTTTTCAGATGGTGAGAGAACTAGGGGACCATCCATGGAAAGTGAGTAAGAGTGTAGTTAGCAAGGATGTTAGAACTAGTTTTTTTCCTTGGAAAGCAGCGAATGAGTGGAATAGGTTGCCAGAGTCTGTTCTGGGTGCCAAGACTGTGAATGAGTTCAAAGCAAAGTATGATAATTTCACAAATGTTGGGTAGTTCTTGACAAGATGTTTAGGGCCTCCATCGATGAATCTAAGGACTCCTTGGTGTTGCCCATATTAATAATAATTCTGTGTGATATTTATAAATAGTCTTTAAATTTTCTTTGGAAATGATATTAGGTTTATTTTTTAGCTTATGTTTAAAGCTGAGTGTGCAGTGGCTTAACTTAGGCCAAATTTTCATTATAATAGTGCAAACACTAAAGTTTGTGTGTTTTGTTCAAGAGACTTGCACCATAACAAACTTATGGGGCACAGAGATGTATTTGTTATAATAAATTTCCTTTAGCATAGTAGAAATGTCAAAGCTTTGGTCGGACTTTTTCAGTTGTAGTTGAGTTCACTATAATGAGAGTTGACTGTATTCCAAGTTTTCTCAAAAAAAAAAAAAAAAAAAAATATATATATATATATATATATATATATATATATACACACAAGCGTGTGTGCACACACGCACGCACACAGGTATCCCTTGATTAATGCAATTAATTAATCCATTGATGTTACTGCGTATATCAAAATCGCATTAATCAAATATAATAATCAATGGTAAAAAGTACAATTCGTCCATGATCAATTACTGTATTAATAATTCATTTTATATGGTATTCTTTTAGGAAAGATAAAAAATGAATGCATTAGTTACTGCATTTTTTTTTTTTTTTATGAAAAAAAGTTATCAAGAGTCATTTGAACAGTTTGAGCTTTTTTTTCTTATCAGCATAAATTCTATGAGAACAAGCAAAATGACTCTCTAGAACTCAGCAAACAAGCATTCTTCGATCAACATCTGGATCCATATCCATTACTTGTTGCTTAAAACCACGCTACCGGCCAAGACGTCTATAGACGTCAAGGTTATCATGGATGCGAAGTGCACATTAAAATTGTAATACCATTGATAATACATTGAAATATATGATGGATATGAAGCATATGAGGATATGTATTTGATCCATAATGGGCAGTAAGGTGGTTAAGCGATTCTGAACTGAGAAATATTCCATCCATTTCTTTGATTGTTATCTCCTTTGGAACCTCATCTTCACATTCCATTTGTTCATTGTCTTCACATGCGCGTTGTTCAATTTCAAGAAGATCATTGTCACTGAAATCTTTCGAATTTGAATCCAATAATTCTTTAATATCTTCTGCATCAACACCATCAAAACCAAGGTCTTCATCAATTGCAACGATTCCTTCAACCACGTAGTTTACAGGATTTTGAAAACCACCTAAGTCATTAGCGCATTCTGGCAAAAGGTTTTTCGAACAGCTCTCATGCAGCTAGAAGACACTTGTCTTCTAGCTCCCACGAGTCATGAATGTTTTCAACTGTGCGCTTAATGTTAAACATGCTCAACAAGCTACGCTAAAACAAGTTGTGCTCCAAATATTTTTCCAAAATTCTTGGAGCGTAGCATTTTCTCCCATTGTTGTTTCTAATGCCTTTCAGGATGTATTTTTAAGAAAATAGGATTAGAAAATAGGCCAAGAAACACTCCTCAAGGCTTGTATGATTTTGCAGAGTAAATTTAAAGGTGTGTTAATTAAAACTCTTGCCGCGTATATAAATGGAATGTCACAGCATTAATCAAATCCAGTGTTAAGCAAGGGATACCTGTGTGAATACACACACACACACACACACACACACACACATTTTATAATTTTCTATTATTTTATTATGGTACATCACTCTTAATTGTCTCTTCCATGAAATTTATATTGCAAAACTCAAAATTTTATCTTTAAATATAATTTAATCTATTTATCATAACATTTTGTCACTCATGAATCAGTTTTAGAGAATCTCCTTCTTTCATCAAAAATACTATCAATTGATAAATGTTACATTATCAGGAAATCATTCTTATACTGAGTTCAGCATGTGAAACTAAGTTTTTTTTACTTGGAGAGTAGTGAATGAGTGGAATAGGTTGGCAGAGTCTGTTGTGGGTGCTATGACTGTGAATGAGTTTAAAGCAGAGTATGATAGATACTGGGCAAATGCTGAATAGTTCTTGACATGTTTAGGGCTTCCTTCGATGAGTCTAAGGACTCCTTGGAATTGCCCATAATAATAATAAAATCCACTCAACAGCTTTCCTGCCGAAAGCTCTAGTTTCCCTGATTCTGCAAATCTACCAACAACACTTTTTCCAGTCTACAAATACAAATCCATTCAGATGCAAACCATTCATCTTGAATAAGTCCTTTTTCCCCATCAAACTCATTCCACACCACTCCTCCTGCATAACCTATGCATTGAGTCATTTGCATTTATGGCCCTCCATCTCAGCTCTACTCTGTCATACCATGGAAACATACTCGCTATCTTAATTCTCTCACTCTTTTCTTTTGCTACTAAATCATTCATTCCAACCACTACGATCATTTCTTTCACCCTACTCTTTTGTGCTCTAATAGTCTCAGTAACAGAATTAACCATATACGTAACAAAACTGTTTAATATAAGTAATTACTGCTGCTTTCAAGAGAATCACACTACCATGACCAAAGTAATAACACACCGCGAAGAATGCAGCAAAATAAATGTCAGCCATTTAAATAGACCAAAACAAGTGCATTTAAAAGGGACACAAGAATCAACATATTCACATATAACTAAGTGATAGTTATGTAAATGATATTTATGCAGGATGAATATGAACAAGACAAGAAATAAATCTGAAAAATGTTGCAAGCATTATATGAATAGTTAAGAGATAAAGTTGATCGAGAGATATTTGTGCCACGAGAGGTTTTTTAAAATTAACACAAAAAACACAAGAAATAAATAACAATATTTATAAACAAAACTAATACTATATAATATCAATTATAATTGATTATAATAATATTTATTCCTTATGTTTTTCATATAGTGAATGTTTGGTCACAATGCTACACTCTTCAGCTAGATTTCCACTAAATCCTCAAAGTTATTTAGGCTTATTAGGCTTATTAAAATGAGATCAACTCATTTAGTGAATTTGGCAATTTCTTATCCCTAAAGCTCCTGCTCTTTCCAAATGTAAAGTTTAGATCAGGCCAATGTGCAGGCTAGTAAATAACCTTTGCACTTGCATTCCGTGAAACCACATACTACTACAGACCACGTAGTATGGCATGGTATATTATAATATTGATACTCAATATGATAATGTACCATGATGTACCAGAATGTTAGTATTTATCTGAACAATGGCTGTGGGAACAGCCATTGTTCAGACAATATACTAACATTCTGTAGAATTGTATAATGTTCATGTTAATTTCTGAGGATTCTACAAGGAATTCCAGACAAACTAGAAGCAACTGCAACAGAACTGCCAGAACACTTAAATGGCAATACATCCATATAAATAACATTCTCTAGGCAGGTGACAAACCACATGCATGCATGCATGCATATTGATGTTTCTTATCAGATGCACTAATTAGCATATCTTAGTAGTTGTACTGAGCATTATGAAAAAATTACAAGAGTTTCATATCAGTCTTGTGCAATGATTTCAACATAATTCCTTTCAAAATCTAGGCAATTGACTGAAAATAAAACTTTATTATTATTATACAGGCACCTCCATGGGGTCTGAAGACTCAACACAGGAGTCCCAATCTATCCACACAATCTATCATACCTCTCTCCTTGAACCCATTAATAGACAAAGCACTCACAATTGACTCTGGCAACCCATTCTACTCATTCACAATTCTCCAAGCAAAAAATCTAGTCTTCACACCCCTACTAACCACTTTCTCCACTTTTATTCAACTTTCTGGGATGATCCCTTGTTCTGGTCCCTCTAGCCAAGTGCTGAAACATTTCCCCTGGGTCAATCTTATAAAACCTTTTAAGCAACTTAAATATTTCTATCATATCCCCTCTTTTTCTCCAATCAACCAACTTCTGCAATCTATATACCCTCAATCTATCCTCATAATGAACAATTCCACAGGCCACTCACCATCTTGGCACCTCTGAATCCTCTCCAATGCTACCTCATGCCCAAGAAACCCAGGGGATCAGATTTGAGCACAGTAATCCAGATATGGGAGTATCATGGCCTCATAAAAAGGACTAACAACTTCCTTATCTCTACATGTTAATCTGTTCTTCAATAGCCAAGTAATCTTATGGAATTATTTAAATTTTTTTTTTTTTTAAATGGACTATATATATCCTATCCTAATTTACGCTCACGCATAGGCCTACACTTTTTACCGCATAGGCATTCGGAACCAAAATCCTACAGAACAGGTTGGTTACTCCTTATTCTTGGAGGTATCCTCTGACTGTAGCCTGTGTGTTCACGAGGCCAGTTTGCCTGCTTGTGGGATGAAAAACCCTGTTGTCCATGCCCAAGACCGGATAACTTGGCTATGGCTGAAGATCCTTCAGCTCCTCAGGTCATCAATGGGAATAAAGCCTAGGACCCTCCTTCCCCAGGCATATAGTTGCGAAGTGCATAGCCACTAGGCTAACTGTGCGGACACTATATATATATATATATATATATATATATATATATATATTATATATATATATATATATATATATATATATATATATTATATATATATATACTATAATTCCTTTGAAGTTTACCTTGTGTTTTTAGATAATTCTAGAATAATTCTCTAGAAAACCAAAATAGTAGATATGACAATATTGGAGTGCTGATAAGTAACAGTGATTTGGAGGAAGACTGTTGATAGGAGATTAGTAATAATGTAAACTTAATCATTTGTCGTACTATAATGGTAGCCTGTACATCCTTGAGGATACACATCAGGAAATTGATGATGACTATATTGTATTCATTGCAGAACTCATTGTTAAAAGCTGTTGGACTTTCCAATTCAAGTTTTACTCTTGTTAAAAGTAGGAAGTGATTCAGTAAAAGTCCTCTTATATCTCATGTCAGCAATTTCTGACAGCTTGTTTCTGCATATCAAAATATTTGATTTGTAAGTTCTGTTTGGAGAAAGAGAGAGACAGGCTCTTTTATATATTTCTAGGAAAGCCTGTGCAAAGATAAAGTATTGCAAATGATAAGTCAAAAGGATATCAACTGGCAATCATTCTCATTTCAATTTGTCTGTTCTTTGTTTTCTCATTACATTTCAAACACAGTAATCCAGATATGGGAGTATCATGGCCTTATAAAGAGGAATAACAACTTCCTTATCTCTACATGTTAATCTGTTCTTCAATAAGTTATTGTATAAGTTATCGTTCTTTATTAAAAATTGTAATCATCAATGATTAAGTTTTGTGTTTTATGTTTACTGCATGCTGAATTTAATAAATGAACCAATGTATCATTAGTGTGGTATTACTATTAAAATACTAATATCACTAATACATAATTATAACACTATTGATATTAATATTATAATACTAGAAATACTGGTTAATGAAATTTTAAGAAAACAAGATCACGCTGATGTGAATTATACTTGCCATAAATGGAAAGTAAACAGGCTTGGGAATTCCATACTGCCAAGGCCATACAGCATCCACATACCATATAATGAAACTATACATAAAGCAGGAAATTATCATCATACCCATGACCATTGCAACACTGATATCAACAACTACTTCAACATCATTAATGTTACTCCACTTAGATCCAATTCCTAAACAAAAAAAGTAATTGATATATATATATAATTTATTTTAATTAAATGTATGTATATATATACACATTTATAATGTAATTTTCCCAAATAGCGTACAGTTAACTCTCACTATAGCATTCATAACTTATTTTAATGGAATGGACATCACCAAATGAACTAATTTATAAAAAAAAAGATGTTTATTAACTGGCTTATATTTTGATGGATTTCAAACTAGCATCTTCAGAGCACAAAACAGCATATTATAGTTTACACACAACAACGAATAAGTGAAACAATTCAAACTGTAACAGACAAAAAATGTTGTCATAATTTGGCACCTTCTAATGTAAAAAAAAAAAAAAAAAAAAGAAGCAGTATTACAGCTATGTGGGAGTTGATCTTAAGAAAACACTCTCCCAAATTTTTGGCAAATTAATGAATCCATACTTGTTCAGGTTAAGAGAATTCTTCATAGCCATGGTTCACTTCAAAAATGACATTTCTGACCTGTAACAATTTCTATATAGCACAATGGTTTTCTTCCATCTAGCCTTGTGTGAAAGGATGTCCAAAAGTATGGTCTACTAGTTCTGAATTCCCTAATTTGGTCCTAATGGACCAAATTAGAAAGAATAATATGGACGCCTGGGTAGCATGCATGTTTTTTAAAGTGGTCCGTGCTGGGGGGACTCATAATTGCCAGCGGGCATATTCCCATAAGCTCTCTGGTCAAACTTATTTTTACAAAACTTTCATAGTTTCTAAATTCGGCTTTGAAATGATGTTAAATCTAATATCCACTTGATTTTTATAATTTTTGCACTGCCGAACTGAAGCCGTTTGGTTCTTTTATTAAGCAGGTTTCTTACAGTTTACTGATTAGTATGTTATTAGCTTGTGATTGCTGTATGTAATATAGGTATATGTCTGAAATGTTTAGTGTAATTATTTATTATACTAAATAATTACACTAAACATTTTCAGTGTAATTATTTATCATGTTTTAATAAATTTTGTTTGCATAGGCAGTTATAATCTCCAAGTTGCCTTGTTTATCAACTCATTCACCCACAAAACTCTTGGTGATGAGTTATATGAGAAGTGCTGCCACTCTTCATGAGTTGGCATGTCCATATTGCATACCTTAGAAAATAATTTTTTTTCCTTCTTTGTTTTCTAATTTTATTGTTTTGGGGATTGCTTCTATTTTTGGTCTAGGTTGAAAGATTGGAAGCGACCCTGTGGAACAGGCAATGTTTATATTTCAGTGTATCTCGGAATAATTCATGGTGCAGCTGAATTGCAGTGACATATAACAGGTGAATGAAAGTCAAGACATTATTTTTTTTGGGGCAATTAAATATGCATGTTACATTTTTGTTAAATGTAGCACGTGTATGATGAATTCGTTAGTCTTTAATAATTAATGCATTATGCACTTTAAGAAACTTGTGGATGGAGTGAAACAGTATGTTAAGTCTGAATGATATAATCACGTAATCACAAGAAAGATATTTATTTAACCAAATATTTCGGTCTGGAAATAGCAGACCATCGTCGGTGGTATTACAAGAACAGTTTAAAAAAAAAAAAAAAAAAAAAAAATATTTGGTTAAATAAATATCTTTCTTGTGATTACGTGATTATATCATTCAGTCTTATGTCGCAAGTATCCTTAAAACAACAAGTATGTTAAGTGTTTTAAAAATACTATAAGAATACCAAAAATCTGGTTCCTGTTGAGAGATACATAGTTTTGAATACAGCAAGCAAAAATATTAGCAGGGGAATATGAAGGTAGGGATGCAATTACGACAGTGAATAAAAAAAAAATTAGAATGAATAGAAATAGCATAGAAGAAGTGATATACGAGGAAAATGACAGTGTAGCAATAATGTAACAGTAATGAAAGAATAACATGCTTACATGAAATCTTACACAGCACTTTATATAGAATGCAATGTCAGCTCAAGAGATTGAAGAGGCATCTGGTCGGTAGTGCTGGAAAGAAGAGATTTGAAGGAGACAAAAGGATGCGAGAAGGAGATGAGGAAGATAATATTGCACAGTGGTAATGCCATGATCAGCAGCAGACTTAACAGGAATGATGAAAGAGTATTTTAACAAACAATGGTCATCAAAAGATGCAAAGAAAGTAGTGAGCTGAAGGTGATATTACATTTCGTATTACACTTCATAAATTCTTTCTTGATTGACAATTCCAGATGTATAACATCCTCCCAGAACAAGTTCATGGTCATTTTTATTGGAAGCATAATGTTTATCTTGTTTATGGATGTATCTTCTGATGCTATTACTAGTAATTATTCTGTAGTACCTGTATAAATTCCATTTCCATCTTGTCATGCACTGTTTCTCCTTCAAATGTATGTCCTCGTAGTTGAAGTCCCCATAATAATTGCTCGGCCTATACGCATTGTGCTGATCTATCTGTGCATGGCATCCACACTTATTGGTCTCTCTCTCTCTTAATAGATAGCATCAAATGACCAACCATCTTCTTCAGACCTAAAATCTTCCTTTTTTTGGTAGAAGTTCTTCAGCTATGTATCATAAGTAATAACCCTCTTCCCTCCATCCTCTGTGAAAGTACAATGCTCCTTACATTTTATTCCTGTAACTAACATTTTCTGTCAACCACAATGATCTGATGATTATGAGACAAGCCAAAATGACCAGTGCCAAAATCTCTTTTATACTTTTGGCATTTCAGTAAATGCATTTCAACTTCTTTTTGGGTCTGCAGTTACTCTTGTATATGTGACTACTCATCCATTTGAAATCTGGAAACCTGAACCCAGTCATTCATGATTATTTCTGCATTCATACTCATTCTTCCCAGAGGTTGCTATACATATGCTTAATGCATCCTTCCCAAATACCTTTATGCCCTGATTTTGTTGCACTTCCAAACTCTCAACTGAACAACACTTTCTCCAAACATTCCAAACATCTAACTCCAAAACTATTCAAATGCAGTCTGTCAGACTTATACACGTGCTTTTGTCCATCAGATTCACTTTATACATCTATAAACTGTGCACATTCATTCTGCACAATCTTCTCATTAACTCATTAGCAACCTTGGCCCTTTATCTCAATTGAGTCCTGTCATACTGTGACAGCAGACTTGCAATCTTTACTTTCTCAATCTTCCAGCAATGCTTTCACAGCTTTGCTTGCTGCATAATTCTCACCTTTCAAAATCACAACTGCCTTGTTTGTAAAGTGGTTATTCATTTCATTAAATACAGTGGTAATATATTATTATTATTACTCCAAGACCTTATGGAGTCAAAGGCTCATCTGAGAGGTTCTTTTATCACACATACAGCTCATCATACCGTCCCTTGAACACATTTAAACTCCTTGCAGAAACCACACTCTCAAGCAAAGCATTCCAATCATTTACAACTCAGCATGAAAAAACCTGCCCCTCACTCCCCTACTCACACCCTCTTTATACAGTTTCCAGGGATGACCTCTGGTTCTCACCCAATCTCCCACTATTTTCTGTTTTCTGTAGAACTTCTTCAGCATTGATCTTATAACAACCCCTTACCAACTTGTAGGTCACTATCATATCTCTCCTCTCCTCTTCCTCCTGTCCACCAGACTCTGCAAATTACATCTTCTCAATCTTTCCTCATACTCGACATTCCAGAGGTCAGAAACTACCTTAGTCAATCGCCTTTGGACCCTTTCCAACATCTATTCATCCTTCTGAAAACCAGGTGACCAAATCTGGGCACAATAGTCCATGTGTGGCCCAATCAAAGCCTTATACAATGGAACAAGAATCTCCCTACGTCTACACGTCAGTGTCCTCCGCATCATTCCAAGAAGCCTTTGTTTTGTCTTCACAATTTTGGCTATGTGTCCCCTAAATTTCAGACCCTCATCCGCTATCGCCCCCCAGATCTCTTATTTCTTCACCTCCAACAATATATCCTCACCAAGCATAAATTCTGCATCCCATCTTTGTTTTCCAAATTTTAAAACGTTACATTTTGCAACATTGAACTCGCATCTCCATTTCCGTGCCCAAGCACTCAATTCCTTCAATTTAAATATTGCCCTCTGGGATGATTCATGCATTTTCTACTTTGCATTAACCAACATCCATTCTTTTTTTTTTTTTTTATCATTCATACAAGAAAGAAATTTCATTAAGAGAACGTTCTTTCGTGTACTTTACTTTATCCTTTAAGCATTTAGCAAAATTTTTAGTCATGTTCAAATATTAAATTATAGGGATTCTTTCTATGCTTGTAATATAATTTTTCTTTTGTTGTTATATTTTTTAGTTTATCTGTTAGCTAGTGTGAAGATCTTTTGAACAGTAATTCTTTTATGATATTGCAATTTGCTGTCTGCATATTGAATCATTTTGATGAATTCCTCATATAACTAATTCTCAAATAATTCTCAAATTTATTATAATTGGTGCCAATTTCAAAGTTCATCACTACCCTGCTCATATCAACTCTATTCGGTAATGATACATTCAACAGTATAGAGTTGAATTTTGCTAAGGTAGATTGCATATGATACTCCATGGGCCATTTTATTTCTTATTAATATGTAATCAATACAACTGACTGAGTTGTTCACTTCTCTCATATTGCAATCTAAGTATGCAAGAAACCCATGTGAAGATAATGAATTTTTATATTCAATTTTGATATTATTCTTATATAAATTCAAATTTATATCCTCCACTAGTATAATATTATCATCTTTTAAGGTCTTTAGGTGATTATTTAGCTCTGTTAGAAACATATCAACAGGCATGGTACATAGCAAATCAGTACATTCATTGTGTCATAAATCACAGTTTCAGAGTTAAGTATATATGATCCCAGTTTATGAAAATGAAAAGAAAAGTAATCTTCCTAACATACATAATTAATCCACCTGAACAATTATAATCATGACAGTCATAATATGTATCACAATTAACAAGAGAATATTGATCAAATTCAAGCTGTATGATCGATATATTTCACTTACCACTAAGTACACCTATATATCATTTGATGTCTGAGAGATGTAGCATTATGAAAATTTGACTTTAACGACTTAATATTTAAATGATATAAGATGACATTCTTAGATGAATTTTAAGGAGTATCAAAAATATTTTTACAGAAGCTAAATTATAGTTTTTATAGTTTTTTAAAATTTATATTATATTATAGTTTTTTATAATTTATATTATATTATACTAAATTATAGTTTTTTTTATGATAGGTTATTCATGTGCTCTCTTAAGTCGATTTGGGTCAGCATTGTTTCAGTTGTCCAGAGGTAGCATTTAGATTTCATTGCCTTCTTTGACTGTGTTTATTGAAGTTGTCAGCAGTTTTTTCCCTATCACTTTTGTGTTATCCTTTCTCATGAACAATTTACTATCTCTTACTCATACATACTTAACTGCACCACTTAATCTCTTGTTTTACTTGATAAAGAAGTTGCTCATTAAGCTTGGTCAAAATGGTAATTGACAAAGGCACTGGCTTTAACTGTTCATTGATTATTACTACAGTCAACTATTGAAACTGAAAAGTTAGTTCTGTACTTCTAAAAGAAATTCACTATAATGACCATCTATTATAACAAACTACTTCTATGCTCTCCCCAATGAGGTTTCTTTAGTGAGGGTTGACTGCATCCTAGTTAAACGTGTATGATAAGACATCCTACATGACATTTAATCAATGTTAAGATGAATAGATTGTCAGAAAGACAACATAGTTTTCTGTGTCTCACAGCAGTTGATATGAGATCAACTGCTGCGAGATACAGAAAACTGTATTGGGCAAATATCGTTCATTACCAAGTGTTCATTATCAGATTTCTTAATAAAAGTGAAATCCTTTTATAAGTCTATTTTAAATTTACTTTTTCTTTTAGAAGTCATATTGTGCATAGTGGAAATTTAAAAAAATTTTACCATTTATCCTAAAAACACTACCAATTATCACTCAAAGGTAATAAACTTGATATTATTTAGTTTGATTGTTCAGTCTGTAGTCTGTCATACATGAGGATAATGCTTGGACCTACAGCACTGTTTACTAGAAATAAGTAAATAAACTGAAGTTTCTGGGAATACTGGAGTAATATGTAAATATTACCATTTCCTGCTCATTACTTAGTTATTGCACTGTATTTGATACAATTTCATTATTATAACATGTATTTGAGGATAGAATTTTTTTTATTTTACATTCAAAATTGCAACAAAACTAGTCTCCTTCAGGATACTAGGACAAATATTCCAAAACCAGTACTGTCCCAGTTAAACCAGGACATGTGGTCACCTTAGTCAGCAAAGGTTGTCGATTGGTAGAGCCTCTGCTACTAATGGCTTACGCAAAAATTTAAGCAAGTTTGAGTATGTTTAGTAGTTGGAAGGGGATCAATCGTTCGATGCCATTGGCACTCTCCCCCCTCGATGAGTCTTTGGACTCCTTGGAGGTGTTGCATAATAATAATGATGATGATTTAAGACTTGCATTCTAGTCAATAAGGGTATGAAGTTAGCACTGTGCCTATCTTAAACTCATCTTATCTCTGACAGAATTTTTACAGCATATGGACATAAGCACTAAATGGGGGGGTGGGGGGTGGCAAACCTATAACTGATAGCTTTATTGTGACAAGAAAACATCTGCCATCTGGGAATGACACAGGCTGTCACATTTTGCTTTTTAAAATCTTATTTGATTTGTTGGTAATTTATCAGCAAGCATTTTACAAGCTTCAGCACATACAGAGAGAATAAAACTCAGGATTTTTTTTAAATCAAATTCATCGCTATTATTATACAGGCACCTCCATGGAGTTCAAAGATTCATCACGGGAGACCCAATCTATCATACTCCTCCTTGAACCCATTACCAGACAAAGCACTCACAGCTGACTCTGACAACCCATTCCACTCATTCACCACTCTCCAAGCAAAAAATTTAGTCCTCAGCACCCCTGCTAACCACACCTTTATTCAACTTCTAGGGATGATCCCTTCATTCTGGACCCTCTAGCCAAGTGCTAAAACATTTCCCCTGAATCTATCCTATAAAACCTTTTAAGCAACTTAAATGTTTACCAGCAAAGGTTGGTTGATTGGTAGAGCCTCTGCTACTAATGGCTCAGTTAAGTAAGTGTGAGCGCGGTTAATAGTTGGAAGGGGAACAATCATTCGATACTGTTGGCACGCTCTCCCTTGATGAGTCTTTGGACTACCTGGTGGTGTCAAATAATAATAATAATAATATCCGGTCTTTTTCTCCTATTAATCAACTTCTGCAGTCCACACAAACCTTCAATCTATCCTTACAGGGAATATTCCACAGGTCACTCATCATATTGCTCACTTGCCTCTGAATCCTCTCCACTGCCTCCTCATCCCCAAGAAACCCAGGACATGAGCACAGTAATCCAGATGTGGGCATATCGAGGCCTTATAAAGAGGAATAACTTCTTTATCTCTACTTCTTAATGTGTGGACAATCTTAGCAATATGTCCTCTAACCTTGAACTCTCTGTCTACCACCATCCCTAAATCTCTAGCTTCATCTATTTCCAGGAATACAGTGCCATTGATATCTGTCCAGCAGCCACCTTCTTATCCACTTAACCAGTGTCATATCCATCTCCATTTGTTCTAATTCGCATAACAGAGTTCCACATAGTATTCTGTCAAATACCTTTGCAAAATTCAGCAAAATCAGCATGTAGCTATTTCCTTTATCCAACTCAGCTATTTCTCTATTATAAAAAATTAGTAAATCACTAATGCATGAACGATCCTTCTTGCCTGAGTCTTGTACTGTTCATGAGTTTGCTGGTCACCTTTCTCTTTATATACCTTCCACAGCATTTTCTTCTTCTGCAGCTTGTGCGTAATGATATTACTCATCCATTTAACTCTTACCCGATTAACCCTACTTATTCTATGTATACAATTTAATACTGCTTCCTTTAGATGACCTTTAACTATATCCTATGCACTATTAACATCCTTACCCTACAGTGTTTTTTTATGCAATGGTACAGATTTAAGCTTCTTCTTAAGCATGTCATAATCACCTGCCTTGTAGTTCCATAGATACCCCTTCCTGATAGAATATTCCTCATGTTTTACAATCTCCCAAGTCAAGACTGCATGGTCACTTTCACCAATTGGAAGCAATGTTGTCACCTTGGTTATGAATAGTTCTTCTGATCCTATATTTCATTTTTACTGTGAATGTCTTGCTACATGAGAAGAATCAATATTTGGATAAAAGGTAAAAATTCAAAGTAGAAAAAGAAAATACTCGTGCCAGTGGGAATAATTTTAATAATGTATTCTGAACAAGCGTTCAAATCAGAAAAATGAAATTGGCATTCCAAGAAAAGGAAAGAAAGTAAACTAGGAAGTTTGGAATCCAAAGGTTAAAGCCATCTACTTTAGTCTTCAAGAAACAAAGACAGCAAAAATCAAAGCGAAGACTGACAAAGTCCTTCCAGAGTTAATGTAAAGTTTTGTGTATAATATTTATGTATTATCATAAAATAAAAAATTCATCAGGCTAAATTTCAATGTTAAAGGATTAACTTAACACAGACTCCATCACACAGGGTTAAATCAAACTGCAGCACACTGATGCTATTTGATACCTAAGAATTAATGCCTTACTAAACATACAAATGAAGTATCAATTTGTTAATTTAGTTAAACTTTCTGTGCATCTATGTTTCATATCATTTGCATTCAATCCATGTGCAGTTGAAATTCTGTTACCAAAACATTAACAAAAATAAAATAGTTAAATAGATTCTGATTAGCTAAGTGGTTAGCATATCTGCTCTCCACCCAAAAGGCTACGGGTTCGAATCCTGCAATGGGCATGGATGTTTGTGATTGTCTATACCAGTGGTGGGTGGTAGATGGCATTGGTGTAAATAATTTTGGGTGGAGACAGTTGTAGAATAGGTGCCCTCCCTCAATGAGTCTTTGGACTCCCTAGAGGTGTCACGTATTATTATTAATAATAAATATAATTATTGTAATATCTTGGTGCATTTGTTTAGGATAAATGAAATGCATTCTTTTTGGTAGTCAACTAAACATAATCTTCTTATCTTTTTATGAAACCGATATGAAGCTAATGGCATGGATAAAAGGAAAATGGACAGACACAGCAGTAAGTTAGTATATGGGAGCAGAATCCAGGAGAATATCAGTGACTAGTGGAGGGCATCAGCTCTGTATTAAGGCCGCCATTGTTTAATTTGTATATTGACGATACAGAGAATGATTTGAGGGGTAGTATTCAGTTGTTTTCTGATGAAGCTAGGAATTTGGGAGTGATAGTTGGACGGGGAGTAAGTTCAGAAGGCATATTGTAAAAGTTGGAAAATAGCTCAAAGATTACTTGGATGTTGAACACATTCACAAGTAGAGATAATGAAGTTATTATTCCTTTTTATACAGTTATGATAAATAAATGAATATGCAATAAATAAAACTAGCATACTGATTAATATTATTTTTCATCAAATTATTCCAAAGAAACTTACCAATGCCTTCAAACTGAGACATTATTCTAATAGCCATTAGAATTGCACCATTTGGTAAAAGGCACATTGACAGTTTCTGTGCTCTAGTTAGTGAAGCTAATTTACCGCTTGGTGATAAAGGAAAATAAAATGCAAAGAGTAATACATGGCTCAAGATCCACAGAAGAAAAGTGATAAATACTCCTAAAATAGCTAAAAAAAAAAAAGGGAAATTAGTATTGTTCTAAAATAGTTATTTCACTAAGTAAACATCTGAAATATAAATTTTTGTACCAATCTGGAAAATTAATAAATAGAAATTACTGAAGTATTAGAAATAAACTTTGTCAACCGAATGACAACACCTTTGTACAACTGAAAAGAATAATTATGCAGTAATCAACAGAACCATGCAGACAGATTCATAAGACCAAAATGAAGTGCTATCTATTATTTTCATATTATTTATTTTATTTCATTTTTTCACATTTGAATCCCTTACTGACAGCTGTATGGTCACTCCCTTACATCATAGGCTTTTGGTTTTGGAGCAAAGTCTCTGCCAGAAAAATAAGCGGTAAGGTTACAGATGTCCTATCCATACAGAATTAGTAAGACAATTGCAAACATCCCTGCCCTTGATCAAATTCAAACTCAGCTTGTTTGGGTAGATGGCATACCCTCATTTTAAATTTAGATGCACATAATTTGAGTTATATAAAATTAGCATACTGACTAATATTATTTTTCATCAAATTATTGCAAAGAAACTTACCAATGCCTTCAAACTGGGACATTATTCTAATAGCCACTGCACTTTCTCTAGTGCAGTTATGTGAGTGCACTGGAGAAAGGGTTTCTGGATGAAAGCACAGTAAGTGGAGGTACAATGTGTGATGCAAGAGATCAGAAGAAAGAGATGAAGAGAAAAATCAGAAGAGTCATATCGAAGAGATAGAAGTGCTTGGCAGTGAAAATAGTAGTAGTGCGAGATGAAGACAGAGAACAGGAGTGCAAGAGGAACAGGGAAATGGCAGGAGGCCAGGTGGACAGGGCATAGGTAGAGTGGATGTTGAAAGTGGCAATGAATGTGTGTATGAAGATGGAGTATATCGCAATATGGGTGGGAAAGTTGAGAGTGAGAAGATATATGTGTTAAGTGGTGATAAAGATGACTGGGCAAGTGTGGTAGAGAAATCGCAACCAAAAAAGTGGCTTGGATAGGACTGGTTATAGACCTAATAATGAATTACTGTGTTTGTTTACAAATGCCAAAAATAAGATGAAATGGTTTCACTGATTGAGTTTAATTGCTCCAAAATCATTGGAATAAGTGAAGCAGGGTTGAATGAAAGGAGGAAATAGTAGCAATGGTTATGAGGCAGTGTGGTGTAATGTGGAGGTTGATGGAAGACATATTTAGTTGGATGTTGCTATAGCCCCAAAAATGTGGAGGGTGATGATGAAGATATGTGTTCTTGTTGAGAGGCTTATACGCTGGTTAAACATGATAACTAATATTTAAGGAATTGACAACGTATACTAGAAATATAGATTAAATAAACTTTAATATATACCTTCCGATATTTCGGCGAACGTCACGTTGCCATCTTCTTGGGAACTTACTACACAGACACGTGCACACAAGTACTAATAACAGCAAATGAGACTGAAGCTAGGAAGCTAGCGTTTCCTAAAGTCCTGATGGTGCCCCCTGGCGGGCTATATTGGTAGTTCTTGGCCTTTGGGCTGAAGTTCTTCTGATAACAGTTTCCCAAATTTGGGGCAGTTTCATGCATCCAAATTTGTTGAGGTCTGGCATGTTTCTTAGGGCTGAGGCTGATTCTATGAACAGTCTTTCAAATTTATACTTGCTGCGGTGTATTACTGTGGCTTTCTTTCATCTTATTCTGTGGCGAGTATCCAGAGCGTGGTCTGCAAGCCCAGAGTGGCTGTACTGGTAAAATCGGATGTAATCCTTGTGTTCTGAGATTCTGATATTTGCTGTCCTGCCTGTTTGGCCAAAGTAGGACAGTTTACAGCTGCAAGGGACCTGGTATACACCAGGTAGGTCTAGGGGAAGTGGTTGGTCTTTGGTGGAGCGGATAAGGGTTGCCAGTTTTCTATGTGGTCTGTAACAGGTGGTCAGGTCATGTTTTTTTAGGATTTTATTGATTTTTTTGGTTTAATATTTGGTTTAATCCTTTATCCGAGTGTAAGCAAACAAAGTTTGCGTCTGAAGTATTTTCAGGCAACTCATATATGGAAATATGATTCTCCATTACTTCCACCTTAGTATCACCACCTTTGGATCTGGCTCCCACTGATGAGACCTCAATAAAGGTCAAAACGGGTCTGGGTAGTGATCCTTCCCTTAATGCATAGCATTATACATGTCTGCAAGGAGATGTGCTTTGCATTATGGGATACTAAGGCAAGTGACGAGAAGTTATACTACTTTATGCAACGAGTTACCCCAGTCCTGAAAATACTTCAGGTGCAAACTTTGTTTGCTTACACTTTGATAAAGGATTAAACCAAATATTCATTCGTTCATCTTCAAGGCCCACCTTTCCTAACTGGGTTGTGGGGGCAGCAGCTGCAAGAGGAACTTCCAATGGTCACGATCCTCCGCCACCAAGCTCAGGTGTTCTGGTGGGACTCCCAAACGTGTCCACCCAAGGTTTTGGATATAATCTATCCAGCAAGTCCTTGGCCTTCCATGTGGTCGCCCACCCTCTTGCTTGACAAAGAGGGCCTGCTGGGGGAGCCTTTCTTGTGGTATTCTGACCAGGTGTCCCGTACAACATAACTGTGATCTCTCAACACGGAGAAGCAATGGTTGAGTATTGAGGGTTTCCCAAAATTGCAGAGCTTCTGACTCTGTCGAGTCTTGTAAGCCTTGCAACCCCTCAAAGGAACCTTATATCAGCTGCTTGGATTCGTGTCCGCATTCTTTCGGTGGTCATTACCCAACTCTCATGACCACAGGTGAAGCTGGAAACAGACTGTATTGAAGACAGCCAGCTCTGCTTTCTGGCTTATCTCCCGCTTCAATACTACCGAACGGCCAAGCTCCTGCAATATTGTGCTTGCTGAGCCAATCCAAGTATCTAGCTCTTCGCCCCACTTTCTATCACTTGTGAATATGAACCCAAGGTATTTAAACTTCTCCACCTGCCTCAGTGGGACTCCACTCACATGTAGAATGCACTGGAATGGTTGTCTTGAGACCACAAATGTTTCCGTTTTGGCCACACTGATCTTCATTCCGGCTTCTGCACAAACAGCTACAAACCTATCCAGGGTCTGTTAGAGGTCATCTGTGGAAGAGCTAAGCAGAACTAGGTCATCTGCAAAAAGCAGAAATCCAATGTTACATCTTCCAATTCTGACATGCTCACTGCCTCGGCTGTGCCTATCAATCCAGTCTATAAATATTATGAAAAGGAGGGGTGACAGAACACACCCTTGGCGGAGGCCAACGGAGACTGAAGGGTTCAGACTTTGTGCTGTTTACCCTGACACAAAACTCTGGGCATTCATACAGGGACTTGATGGCGCTAATAGTTGACCATTCACTCCATACTCCTGTACTACTTGCCAAAGCTTATCCCGAGGAACCCGGTCATATGCCTTCTCCAAGTCCACAAAACATGTGTAGACATTCTTGGCATATTCCCAAGATTTCTCAAAGACTTGCCTTAAAGTGAAGATTTAGTCAGTTGTGCTTCTACAAGGATGAAAACCACATTGTTCTTCCTGAAACTTTGACTCAACTATGCTCCTTCACCTTCTTTCCAAGCACCTAGCATATACTTTCCCAGGCAAGCTGAGCAGAGAGAGAGAGAGAGAGAGAGAGATGACACGATAGTTGCTGCAATCTCTCTGGTCTCCATTCTTGAAGACTGGTATTATTATGCCTGTCTGACATTGCTTTGGTGTTCACCAGAGAACCCAGTCTCGATTTAAGGCTTTTAAGCATTTCAGGCTGAATTTCATCATCACCAGCAGCCTTGCCCGATTTTAGCGATTTTATCGCTAAATGGACCTCTTCCTGTGAGACTAGTCATCGTCCCGATCTGCACCTCTTGGATGTCCACAACTGCTGGGCCACCTGGGTTAAGAAGGCTCTCAAAGTATTCCCTCCATCTGTGGAGGATATCCTTCTCAGTTGTTAAAAGTGCACCATCAGAGGCCTTAATTGCCCTTGCTGTGCACGATTTCATCCCTCAAAGGCGGCAGATGGTCTGTCAGAATACTTTATTTGCATAGGATGAGTTTAATCTTTCTCCAAAGGATTCCCAAGCCTTCTGCTTTGCTGTCTTTACTGCCTCAACAGCAGCTTTTTGTGCCTCGGTGTACTGGAAACGCATCTCAGGTGACCTGACCCCAAGCCATGTTAGGTAGGACTCCTTTTTTGCCCAGACAGCTTTCTGGACCTCTTGGTTCCACCAAAGTGTCCTTTTCTCATTGCCCATCACCACGCCGAGCCGCTTTCTGTCACAGCATGAGAGTGCAGAGGCAGTGACAGCAGTTCTGAACAGCTCCCACTCCTCCTCAACATCTGCAGTATGCTTGAGAATCTCTTTGAACCTGAGGAAATGTCATCTGCAAAATTCTTCCTCACAGCCTCATTTTCCAGTGCCTCCCATTTCACACAGTATAGCTGCTTAGGCCTACCAACATTGATGGGAGCATCTGGTTTTTGAAGCCATAGAGTGCAGACAACAAGGTGGTGGTCAGTTGACAGTTCTGCCCCTCTCCTCACACAAACACCCAGCACTGAGGAAAATAGGCTGCTGAGACTATAAAGAAGTCAATCAGAGACCTTTGTCCAAGTGTATCCCTGTACCAGGTATACTTATGGACTTCTCGGTGCTGGAAGAAGGTATTCATTATGGACAAGCTATTAGTACAGCAGAAGTCCAATAATTTCAACCCATTCACATTAAAATCAGGGTCTCCATTCCTCCCAACCACACCCCTCCACGTCTGGTCATCTGTTCCAACACATGCATTAAAGTCACCCATTAGCAGGATTGATTCCATGTCTGCCACCCTGTCAAAAGCAGCATCCACTTCCTCAGGAAGGCAGAGTATTCTGCCTCCAGATTAGGTGCATAGGTTTTCATCACAGCGAAGTCGTGGTTTTTCATCTGGAGCCTTAACACACATACCCGTCCCTCCAACGGGATCCACTCAACAACACAGTCTGACAGCCGGGTGCTTGATATCCCCACACCCACCTGAGCAGACATTGTCGGGCTCACAACAAAGTAGTAGAGCTTCCACTCCTCATCCAGGTTGACAGTTCCAGAGCCCCTCCAGATGCAGTATGACCATTGTTTGATGACCTGACCATGTTACAGTGTTTGGTAATGCCCTGTTAGCACTATCCTGTTTGCATAAGATGAAATGACACAGCAAAATAGGAAATATTCATCCCTAGCCCTCGAATACTCTAATAGCATTTGGGGGAGGAGCAAGAAGAAAAGAAAGAAAGAAACAAGGAAGGAAAAGGAGGGACCAGTCTACAGATAATATAACAGATGTATATTACATGAAGTAAGACATGGTCCAGCATCAGGTACCTTGGGTTTTCAGCATAAACTTCAACTCCATGTCTACAATAACCTCCTGGCCTCATCAATTTCCTGCAGTTCAATTCTATCAATGTAATACAGAGTTTGTGATCTCTTACTCACAAATTGCAATACCTATCATGTTAAACTCTCAGTCAATTACTGTCAATCTATTTGTCATCCTGAAGATTTACCCTTAATCATTTCATATATCACTGATGTATTAAATAGCAATGGAATTAAGTAATGAGTCCTGCAGTACACCACTAGTCACCTGTCTTCTTCCAGACTTAATTCCGCTTCATACACCACTCTGATATCTGTCCATCAACCATTCTGTTATCCAAATCACCTTTCATGTCCATCCCTATTCTCCAATGTATGCAATAGGGTTTCACATTGAATGCCTTCACAAAATCCAGAAGATCCACTAAGTAGCTATTTCTTTCATCTAACTCAATTGTCACTTTATTATAAAAAAAAGTAAACAAATTAAGCAAGACTTAACCTTCAGAAAAGAAAACCATGTAGTCCTATAAAGGATCATATTTCTGTTGACTCAGTCCCAAATTCTGCCTTTTTTCCAACTTCTTTAATACATTAATCACTACTCCTGAGGTACTGATTGCCCTCTAATTTGCAACGTCTGTCTTGGAGATTCCTTTATGCAGTGGGACTATTTTACTCTCTTTTCACTCCCTTGCTACTTTTGCAGAACTGAGGCTCAAATTAAACAGTTTGGTCAGAAGTAGTGCCAATTTTCTTGCACATTCTTGCAATACAGGTTGATATGCCATCTAATCCTATGGCTTTGTCACATTAAGGTTCTGCAATACTGAAAGCACCTCCAATTCATCTAACTATCCTTCCATAAGTAAATTATATTATTATCCAGGCCTCCATGGAGTCAAAAGACTCATCGTGGGAGGTCGTTTTTAGGAAACACAAAGTTTATCATACCACTCCTTGAACCCACTGACCGTTCCTGCTCCAACCACTCTCTCAGGCAATGCATTCCAAGGTTCAACCACCCTCCACGCAAAGAAACCACTCCTCACCCTCTTGCGCACAGCCTCCTTTCATAACTTCCAGGGATATCTAGCATAAATATCATATGTTGCTGGAAGTTTTCCATCTGGCTGCTAATTGCAAAATGATCACTTAATAACTATATCATTTGCTTCTGTGATCTTCCTACCATCATTACTCATTAAAGTCATCCTTCCATAATCATTCTTTCTTTTACTTACCACATTAGCTACAGAACTTTTTAAGATTTTCTTTGGACTCGTCAGCTAGCTTCCACTCATAAGTGGTTTAAGTAAGAAGGTGACCTTATCAACTATAAGCTTCTTGCCTGTGCCTTCTGCTGCTCATGGGCATGCTGATAACTTTTGTTATATTCCATCCACAACTTTTTCTTTGTCTGCGAGTCATACTTAATGATGCTATTCACCCACCTAACTCTTCCTGATTTATCCTCCTGACTAGGTATACAGTCTGATACCACTTTCTTCCAACATCCATGAACATTTCCTATGCACTCCTAACAGCTCTAAATTCTTATGCCATGACAATGCATTAAGCTTACTCCTCAGTTTTTCACAATCACCTGCTTTGAATTCCACATATACCTCTTCTTAAAAGAAAATTTTGTTTGGCAACCTTCCAGGCCAAGACAACATGTTTATTTTCCCCAGGCAAAGGCAATGACCAGATCCAGCACACTTGAACCTCATGTCCTATCCATCACACATTGTCTCAGGTAATTATCTCTTATTAGCTGTATAAATTCCATTTTCTTTCCTCACTGTTATGAATTCTCCTTCCAATCTGTGTCCTGATAGTAGAAGCCCTCAACATACAGGGTGTTCGGGATAAATTTGACATATTTATAATTAATTATATTTTTCCGTAAGTTACATGTATTAACACACACTTCTCTTCATTTAAAAGTTTGGACCCTTCTTCATTCACATACAAGATGTCAGAAAGGATGGATAGCTGGAACCCACCTGAATCATGGAAGAGAATAACTTGTATCATGATGATTCGTGCCCGCCATCAAAATAAGGATATTACGACTGCTGCCCAATGCTCCCTGAATACAGTAAAAACAATCAGGCATGAACTAGAGACTTGCAATGGTGACTACGAGGATGTAGCAAGAAGAAAGATCCCTAGCAGACGATCTGATTGCGTTCGTACAGCAGAATTCCTCGCAAATCTGCAGGAACAGGTGTTGAAGAACCCTGGCATTGGAATTCGGGCTTTGTTCGTGGAGTTGCTAACTGTAGTCAAGCCCTGGATAACAAGGGTAGGCAATGGTAGGCCGTATGTATGGCAGCAGGATTCGGCCCCTTGCCACGCCTCTGGGAAAAGTCAAAAATGGTTGTCTGAAAATTTCTACGACTTCACCAGTCCAAATGTTTGGCCTCCAAACTCCCCAGACCTTAACCCCATGGATTATTTTGTATGGGGCGCAGTTGAAAAAGACACCAATCGCACTTCCAGTAATACAAAAGCCCAGTTAATGGATAAAATTAAAACAGTTTTTGCAGCCCTTCCCAGGGAGACTGTAGCATCAGCTTGTTCGAGGTTCCGAAGCAGAATTGAAGCTGTGATCGAAGCTAATGGTGGTTATTTTGAATAAATCTTGTTGATAGTATTGTAATTAACTCTGCCTGTAATGTTTTTTTGTCAATTCATTAAATTTAATAGATACAAAGAAGATTTTCTTTTTCCTTACGAAACTGTCAAATTTATCCCGAACACCCTGTAATTACTTGACCCGCACTCATTGTGCTAATTTGTCAATGCATGTGGTTCACATTTGCTGGCAAAGGTTGGTCGACTGGTAGAGCCTCTGCTACTAATGGCTCAGTTAAGTAAGTTTGAGCGCAGTTAGTAGTTGGAAGGGGGTCAATCATTCGATGCTGTCTGTTGGCACACTCTCCCTCGATGAGTCTTTGGACTCCCTGGAGGTGTCAAATAATAATAATTCTCCCTTATACTATAGCAGCAATCAACTATATATTTCATCCTGTTTGCCTATACCTCGCATCAGATAGCATCAAATGTACTCCCCCTTGCATACCCATCTTCTGATATGCTGCCACTCTTTTTGAATTTATCATTAGCAAAACCCATGCTCCTATTCTGTTCCCTTTGAAAATACCATGCCCTTTGCATTATATCATCTCCTTTCAACCAAGTCTCTCCCAAGTTGAACTAATTAATGCTAAAACTCCTCTCCCTTATTTCAAATACTTCTCATCCTATTGTCTGGATTCAGTTGTGCTAATCGATACATTGGCCTTTGCACCACCCTTGTGCAATGGGATTACCATACATTGTTTCCACTTCTACAGAATCTTCCCTATTCTGAGACTCAAATTATATGGCCTGGTTAAAGGAATAGCCAGTTCATCTGAACACTCACTCTTTCAGCATTCATGCTGATATCCCATTGGTCCCCATACTGCCGAATTCTTATTCAGTTTGTGCAACAGCTCTAATATTATACTTCCTCCTCTCTCTTCTATCCTGTCTATCCTTCTTAAAAATACTGAACCCTTTACACTCAATACCAGTTAGAATGTCTGATTCTGATAGCCAGGTCTCATTAATCCCTACAATCTGAGGTCCCAACAGATTGACAAACAGCAACAAGCTATCCCTTTTTTCTCTGATACTTCTAGCATTCATGTACAAACATAAGCTACCCGCATGTTATTTTGTATACTATCATCTATAGTCTGTGTGACACAGTTGAACAACTTCATATGGAAAGTAGTGCCTTATATATGCAGACATCTTTGCACAAATTTGATGGGTCTGAACCAGACAAACTGAAAGTTGAAATCATTCTCTCTTCATATCAGTTCCTTGATAATTCCCATTGCTGTCATTAACACAGTTACATAACATTATCACTCTTACACACATTCTCACCATTCCTTGCATTAATCTACAGCATCTACTTTATCTATTATAAAATAATACTGTAGATAGTCTGACTGACATATCAAAAAGTTGTATATGGAGGATGCGAATCTGCAAGATAAACAGTGGGTGTACCACATGGATCAGTCCTTGGTCCATTGTTATTCATTCTATATATACATGCTCTTCACACTTCTCCACTCTTCACAAAAACTTGACATCAATAACACTCTCAAAAACAGAGCTATAACAATTTGCTATAACAAACAAGCTTAAACAAGAATTAAATTATTAGCAATAATACGTTTATAAACAATGGCTATAGCAAAAATACCATCAATAAAATTCCTCATAAAACTTAATACAAATAATATACCTAACAGTAAAACCATAGCTATCCCATATATTAATATCAAATAAAATAAATAGAATTCTACACCATTACAATCTTAATGCTACTTTTAAGCCACCTATAAAAACATACTCCTCCCAGAATCCTCCTGCCTCCACCAATCCTGGAGTATATGGAATCCATTGCACCTATAACTTACCTTATATTAGTGAAATTGGTCACACACTTCTGATCTGTAAAAAAGAACGCACGCGCGACATTAAATCTAACAATTTTAGTAAAGCAGGCCTCTTAGATCATGCTATTAACACCCTACGCCAAACTGATTGGAAAGGTATCTATTCTTTATATCATACAAAAACCTGCTATGAATGCAAATTCAAGGTATCTTGTGAAATTCTGATCAACCATCCTTATGTAAACAATAATGGTAACATGAAAATTTCAAGATTTGGATGACAGCCCACATAAGTTATTTCAAGTTCTCCAGCAGCCCTTTACTCCAGAATCCTAAAGTAAGGGTCTGCTGGAGAACTTGAAAGGTCTAAAATAATTTCAGCCCTTATTGGCCACCATCCATACTGCTTTTGTTCTAATTTATTTGTGAGTAATCTATGTGAGAGTAAATTGCTCTCTAGCTTAATATATTTCTTAATCATTTGTAACCAAACAAACAGTAGGAATCTAGCTTTGTTGTAGTAAGGTTATTTTTTCACCAGAGATCAGGCTAGTAGTATTAAACAGTTGACCAAATTAGTGCGACTTTGGGATGTGTAGATTTTAAACCAGCTTGTTTCGTTTATATACATACGTATATACTCCAGATGAATAACATCTTCATATCAACCTTGATATGAAGGTTGAAACGTGGAGTGATGATTTTGGTTTATGTTAAAGTGAATTTTATTATTCCATAATTTTAAAAAAATGAATGCTGATCACATTGTAACTATGAAAGAAAGGAAATGCCAGAGAGTTCTTCTGTTACATGACAAAAGAAAGAATGCTTAACAAAAAATAATACTCGTGAAAGTTGATGACAAGTAGGTGACAGAAGAAGAAATAGTTGAATTACTGAATAATCAGTAACTGGATAATGCAGTGACTAATGATAGGGAGATGAATATTAGAACAAAAGTACAAGAGGTATGTGAGATTAAAAAATCTATGTGAATACAGCAATGACATTAGATATCAGCTCATGTTACAAGAAAGGGCAGGAGAAATGGCAGTGCCCATAACCAGCCAGTTTTAAAGCTATATCCAATAGTTGTGGATATAGTTTTAATTAGGAGTCATCTAAGAAACGAAGTCAGATAACTGGGAGGAACCTCACATATCCATTAAGAGATGGGGAGAACTGACGAATTTCTGACCTAATGTCCAATCCCCATCTTACTGTGGTGTGCCCCATTAGTAGATATAGATATCGGATGTGTATGAGGGCTGTTCGATAAGTCCATGCAAAGTCTAAGAGATGGCACCACAATCTCTTAGACTTAGTTGCTGGCAACTGTTGGAGGATCATACACTAAGTTTCAGTCAGACAGATCTATTACTCTGTGTTTGGCGTTCATTTGAATCGATCAAATACAGTGATTTGTGAAAAATGGATGAGAAAGAATTTCATATAGTGATTAAACATTACTTTTTGAAAGGCAAAACGGCTCAGGAAACCAAAGCTAAACTTGAGAAACATTATATGGCGAGTCTGCACCTTTGATTAGAAGGTTTATAAGTAGTTAAGTAACTTTCAAAGTGACCATATGAGCACAAGTGACACTGAACGTTCTGGATGCCATGTTGAGGTCACTACTGCACAAATTATTGAAAAAAATCCATGATATGGTGATGGATGATAGAAGAGTGAAGGTGTGTGAAATTGCTAAGGCTGTGGGCATCTCAAATGACCGCGTACATAATATTTTGCATGAACATTTACATATGAGAAAACTATCGCAAGATGGGTGCTGTTGCTCACTCTGGATCAAAAGCATCAACGTTTTGCAAAGACAAAATTGTTAGTTTACACTATGAAGTCCTTTGGTACCCCCCCAATTCTCCAGATTTGGCTCCCTCAGACTACTATCCGTTTCCAAACATGAAAAAATGGCTGGCAGAAAAGAGATTTTAATCAAACGATGAGGTGACTGCCGAAACAACTGCCTATTTTGAAGAGTTGGACAAATCATACTATATAGATAGGATCAAAAACTCTAGCATTGTTGGAAAAGAGATTTTAATCAAACGATGAGGTGATTGCCGAAACAACTGCCTATTTTGAAGAGTTGAACAAATCATACTATATAGATAGGATCAAAAACTCTAGCATTGTTGGACCAAGCGTGTAGACCTCAAAGGAGACTATGTTGAAAAACAAAATATGTTTGTCCCAAAAAAATTATGTTTTCTTCATTTTTGCATGAACTTATCGAACAACCCTCGTACTAACAAATGAGTATGGATTGGCAATTTGGAACTTGGTCAACGAAAGTATATTCTGTACTGGTTTAAAACAGGAGAAGAAAAAAAAAACTAATAAAATTTCATCAAGCTATGGTATAGTCCACTTTAAACAAGGTCATTTATGTTTTCGTCACGAAAACTAGGGTGAACAGTGAAAATTCAGCCAATGGAACAAACACTGCCAGAAGTCTCAACTTTCTGTTGAGACTTTTCATCAACATGAGAAGGCTCAATAGAAAGAAGTTAAGCTGGCAGAAGAAATAGAGAAATGCCATATGAACATAACTGATGCTACTGAGACAACAGAAACTAAACAGGCTGTCATATTCAAGCAATAGTAAGCAGGAAAGAAAGGAGTGGCAACAGCATTCAGCACCAAAGATGAAGATAACTTCTTAATCGGCAAGCAATTTCAAAATGGAAAATTGAACAATGAAACTTATTTGTGCCTATGCTCATAAAGAAGGTTCTTCCAAGGAATAAGTGGAAGAATTTTCTGAGTCATTAAAGAAGGCAGCTGACCTAAAAAACTGGCCCTGTTGATGATTTGAAACAACAGTAGGAAAAGAATCTCAGGTATACAGAAATATTCATCACAAAACACCGCATTTCAAAATAAAGAAATGTACAAATTGATATATAGAAAGAAGACACAAGAAAAATTAAATCTCATGGATTATATGTTATGATTGATAGTGATATCACGTTAGTTCAGGATACAAAAACCTATTGGGGATTTGAAATAGAAAGCAACTGCCAGTCAGTTTAGTAGGATAAAAATGAATACCTTATTAAATATATATATATATATATATATATATATAAGTTATGAAAGTGTTTAAAAAAGATTAAAGTTGAGCAGCTTTCACAGGTGAACTACACACCCAACTATTATTTTGGGGAGGAGGGGTTAAAATAAGAAACAAAGAACAGAGTTTCAATTTAACTTTGTTGTTCACAAAAGCAAAACATATCAAAAAAACTATAAGAGGTTGACAAATTTAGAATTTTTCAAGGAAAAAAGATTGTTCAAATCACACTTTTAAACTGATGAGAGGCAGTTACAGGGTTAGGATGCTGGGGAGTTCTTTCACTTGGTCGAACAATGTGAAGGAGTGATGAAAAGAGGCCATCCCTGGATGTTATGAAAGGAGGCTATGAGTAAGAGGGTGAGGAGTGGTTTCTTTGCATGGAGGGTAGTAGAACCATGGAATGCATTGCCTGAGAGAGTGGTTAGAGCAGGAATGGTCAATGGGTTCAAGGGTGGTATGATAAATTTGTGTTTCCTAAAAACAACCTCTCACGATGAGTCTGGACTCCGTGGAGGACTGGATAATAATAATTTATTTTGATAAACATTTGAAAGCATCATGTTCCTTTAATAAATATTTAATAATTATGAGGGTGGTCTAAAAAGTTCTTGGCCTAACAATGAAAAGACAAATTTATAATTTCAAAATTATTTTTCTTTTTCAACATAATCTCTCTTAAGACTAATACATTTATTCCAGTGATGCACCAGTGCCTTTATCCTGTCCCTGTAGTGGTTTTCAGTGAGATCTGCAAAATCCCCCTCTACAGCTGCAATCCCCTCTTGATTCAAAGAAAAATGCTGACCAGCGAGGAAGAGTTTTAGTTTTGGGAAGAGATAGAAGTCAGAGGAACCAAATCTGGGGAAATGGGTGGATGTTCCAACAATTCATAGTGCAGATCCCTTAATTTTCCCATTGCCAAAAACTTTTGTGGGTAGATGCATTGTCCTGATGAAAGATGATTTTTTTTTTTCCTGCAAATTAGGTCTTTTCTCACGAATTTTTTTGTCTAGTCTGGTTAAAAGATTGGAACAATATTCCCCAGTTATTGTTTTATCCTTTTCAAGATAATTAATAAACAAAATGCCTTTAGCATCCCAAAACACTAATGTCGTGACATTTCCTGCTAATGGAACCGACTTTGTCTTCTTTGGCGCTGAACAACCGGCTTCTGTACACTGTTTTGACTGCTATTTGGATTCTGGTGTGCAATGGTGAATCCAAGTCTCATCCATAGTAATAAATTGATGCAGATTTTGAATCAGTTTGTTCCTTGTTAAAATGCTCCAAGCACAGTTCAGAGATTTTCATGCGAATGCATTTTTGATCTGCTGTGAGCAAGCATAGCAACCATCTTGTGCAAATCTTTTTCATATGCAATTCTTCATACAAAATATATCCTATACGTTCTTCTGAAATGCCGAGTCTCAGCAATTTCACGCAGTTTGACTCGCTGCTCATCCAATATCATATCGTGCATTTGATCAATGATTTCTGGTGTTGTTACACTTTTTGGACGTCCTTCACATGGATCATCTTCAAGGCTGGTACAGCTACGTTTAAACTCTGCAGCCCATTTCTTAATTGTCGAAAATGAAAGAGAAGAGTGACCATAAACTTTTATGAACTTTGAATGAATTTCTTTTGGCGTTAAACCTTCTTTTACAAAAATTTTATAACCGCACGATATTCAATTTTATCCATTTCAAGGGATACAGACGACACTTTTGCTTCAAACAGCTGTACAAAACAAACTACTTGATAGAATGACTTGCAATTTCACATGGATGCTTATGACAGATGTACCAACTTAGAAAAAAAATTCTTCCCAATAGTATCGCAATCTATGGTCAAGGCTGAAAACTTTTCAGACCACCCTCATGTTTTCAATGCAAGCATTTGAGAAAGCTTGGAGCAATTTCCACAGTACTGTCATTGAAACAAACAAACAAAAAAATAAAATAAAATAACTTGTTCTATTGCAATGACTTAAATAGAAGATTACAAATATTTCTAATAATAAATAAATGTACTTAGTCTAGCCATAAATACTATTAAAACACAAACAACATGATAAACCTTTAATCTATCAGTAAATCATTTACAGCTTTCAGCGCACACGTGCACACACACAAACCACATGTATAATGTGCATATAGTAGCTCAATGTTCATTCATGAATGCCAAAGTTTGCAAGGCCATATACAGATGGCTACATGCACAACATCCAATGGAAATTATGCCACTGCTAACTCCAAATCCACCTAGAGGCTGGCGATGCTAAGGTGTCATTCCTTGAAGGCTACTTGCTCTCAAGCTCCAACCATAATTTGAAGTCCAACAGAATCAAATTGCAACTTCCAGATGGCCAATCAGATAGTGATGAGGTCAGGAACATTCGCCTCCAACCACTGTTGTGTGGTCCTTGCCTTATGTGCAGAGGATGAATCCTTTTAGAAGATACACTGCCTACTATGAAATAAGGTGTTGTTCATGGGCAGTACCACAGGATCTGGCAAGGTGTCTTGATACACTTTGGTTGAGGTTTAGACTATTTCCTCACAGAAATGCAACTTGGATACCCAGTAACATGTCACCCTCCACAAAACCATCACTCACATGGGGTGACGACCTCTCTCAATCCTGGACGCTATGGTACGTGCTGTGCAACCATCAAGGACATATCCCCGATTGTTTTGGTGGTTGTGATTTGGTCACAGAATGAGCGGCATGTTAAGTTGATAATGACTGAGATGACATCTTTCTCTCCAGTTAGAGAGACTGACCATGTAGTTTTGACTTGGAAGATGAATAGACATGCAGGAGTATCAAAGAGATGGGAACATATGTGGAATTATAAGGCAGGTGATTATAATTGTCTTAGACATCAACTTGGGGAAGTTTCATGGAGGGAGGAATTGGAAGGCCAGGATATCATTAGTGCTTAGGAAATTGTGAAGGAATATTTGTTAGCAGCAATAGTAAGCTGTATTCCACAAGTGAAGAAGAGAAAACAATTTGGTGTCAAGTGGATAACAAATAATATTTAACAAGAACTGCATGTGAAAAAGAGGCTATGGAAGATATATAAGAAGACAGGTGAAGGGCAGATGCACGAAGAATATAAGACACAGGCCAGGAGAGTGATTAGTATGGTAAGGAAGGCAAAACTGGAATATGAGAAGAAACTGGCACTAAGATCCAAAGAAAATCCTAGGAAATTTTTAGCTATGTGGCCAGTAGGAGAAGAAATGATTGTGGATGAATGACATTGTGGGATAAAAATGGGAATAAAGGATCTGATGCAGAGGACAGTGGAATTGTTCAATGAGCACTTTATTGGAGTATTTCATCCTGGAGGAGTAAATTTTAATACTGGAGGGAAAGGGCAGGTTAGAGGTTTAGAGATGCAAGAGGAGAGTGTGTTCCAAATACTGAGTACTCTGGATATCAGTAAAGCTATTGGACTGGATGGTATTTCACCTCACGTTTTGAGAGAATAAGTTGTTAAGATCTTGGAGAAATTAGTGAAGGACCATATACAGCATTAGGCAGATGAGGGTAATGTTATCTATCAGTGTGAACATGGATTTGTAAAGGGGTGCACTTGTTTTAGTAATATGCTAGCCTTTTATAATAAAGTTACAAGAGCAGTAGAATATGGAAAGGCATATACAACCATTTTCTTAGATTTAGCAAAGGTATTCGAGAGGGTGCCACATGATAAACTGATATTCAAGTTGCAGCACATGGGTTTAGATGTCAGGTTGGTGAACTGAATTCAGGATTGGCTGTCTAATAGGTATCAGAGAGTTGTGTATGGTGGGGCAGTGTCAAGGAGGCAGAGGGTTACAAATGGAGTCCCACAGGGCTCAGTACAGGGACCTATATTGTTTAACCTTTATATCAATGACAGTGTCAGTGGATTGCAGAGGGATATTAATATTCAGTTGTTTGCAGATGATTTGAAGCTGGGAAGGGTTATTAGTAATAGTTAAGATGTGGTAACCCTGCAAAAGGATTTGAACAAACTAGACAGATGGGCAAATGAATGGGGATGTTGGTTTAATGCAGCAAAATGTAAGGTCTTGAGGTTTGGGACATCGATGAGACTGCATACTCTACTGCAGGTGCTATACTGGAGGCAGCAGGGGAGACGAGATCTGGGTTTGATTATTGATAGAAACCTGAAATTTAGGGGACATATTGCAAAGGTAACACAGAGGATTGCTGCAATAATGAGAAGGATGCTGACCTGCAGAGATAAGAGTTATCATTCCGTTGTATATGACCCTGATCAGAACACACTTAGACTACTCTTCTCAGATTTGACCCAAGAATTTGAAAGGATAAATTAACTGTAGAAATAGTACAAAAGGCGGATAACAAAGACAGTTTCAGGACTGTACAATGTTAAGTTATGAGGATCAGCTGAGGGAATGTGGACTGCAGAGTTTGGTGGATTGAAGAAGGAGAGGTGTTATGATTGAGACTTTTAAACTGTTGAGAGGTGGTTACAAGGTTGACACTGGGGAATTTTCTTTCGCTTGGTTGAACAGAAGAAAGGAGTGATGAAAGGGACCATCCCTGGAAGTTATGAAAGGATGTGAGCAAGAGGGTGAGGAGTGGTTTCTTTGCATGGAAGGTGGTTGAACCGTGGAATGCAGTGCCTGATAGAGTGGTGAGAGTGACAACGGTCAACGAGTTTAAGGAGTGGTATGATACTGTTTCCTAGGAGGGACCTCCAATAATAGACTGTGTTTTCTAGGAAGTTCCTCCTGCGACGAGTCTTTTGACTCCATGGAGGCCTGAATAATAATAATAAACGAATCTTCAATGGAGAAAATCTTCTCATCTGTGAAAAAAAATCTCTGTATCTGTTGTTAATGCATACAACCGAGAGAAATGCTTTTGATGTTATCACCCCCTCTGCTGCATAAGTTGTGATGTTAGGAGATGTCCAGTAGAATAACAATAGGCTTTCACCCCAGGTCATTAGTCAGTACGTTACATTGTTCATCTCTCACATCACTTTCTGCATTTTTCTCACAGGATGCCATGGTCAACATGTTCTTTGGTGATCAGATGTATCTTCTGCATTGTTATAATATGAGAGAGAAAGAGTTATGTCCATACAAAGTAGAGATGCAATGCCAATCGTTTTGAGGCAGTATTGTGTGAGATAGAGGTGAATGGAATCGAATACTTAGTGGGATGCTGTTATAGACCAGGAAATGTGGATGGTGGTGATAGTGACATGTACAGTCAAATTAGCCAAGCAAATAAGAAAAGGGTGATCATTATGGGTGATTTTAATTATGGCAATATAGACTGGGATGATGAGATAGTAACTGGAAGTAAAGAAAATGAGTTTCTTGAGTTTTAAGGGATAACTACCTCAGACAGTATGTAACAGAGGGCACACGAGGATTAAGGGTCTTGGATTTGGTCATCTCATCAGAGGATGTAAAAATAAATGAGGTGTCAAATCACCCACCAATTGGTGAGAGTGACCATGAGGTGATTACCTGGGAGGTTGCCAGCAGTGCGAGGACCCCTGTCAGAAAAGAGTATGTGTGGAACTACGGGGGAGGTGTGACTATGAAGAGCTCGGGAAACAGCTTGCAGGTGCAGCATGGAATGAGGAGTTAGCTGGAAAAGAGATCAATGCAGCTTGGGGGATTTTCAAAAACTATCTAGCAGACGCAATGTCTAAATGTATTCCAAGGGTGAGAAGGTTAAATAAGGTAGGTGTGAGATGGATGAATAAAGAGATCAAGCATGCAATACAGAGAAAAAGGGCATTGTGGAGGCAGCATAAGAGAAGTGGAAATAACCAATTTCATGGGGTCTACAAAGACCAGGCAAGGAGGGTGACTTGGTTGGTGAGAGTAGCTAAAGAGGTATGAACAGCAGTTAGCTAATGAAGCCAAAAAGAATCCTAGGGAGTTCTTTGATATGTAGCCAGCAAAAGAAAGAATGATTACGGAAGGATGATATTGATTGGAGAAAATAGTATAAAGACAGCTGTTGCAGAATGTGTGGTGGAGATACTTAATGAGCAGTTCATAAAGATCTTTCAATCTTGTGAATGTGACTTTACTTCATGGAGAGATTGAGAGCAGTTGATGATGGGGAGGAGTGACTGACTGTAAGTGAGCAAGAGGTGTTTGGGGAGTTGAGTAAACTAGATGTAAATAAGGCTGTGGGACTTGATAATATATCACCACATATTCTGAAGAAATGTGCCAGAGAGTTGACACCTGTCTTGACATATTTTTTTTAATACGAGTCTTGCACTTGGTCAAGTTCCTAGAGAGTGGAAAGAGGGCAAGATTGTGACACTTCATAAAGGAGGTGATCGAACTCAAACATCAAACTATAGGCCTATCTCTGTGTCAGATGTTGTGGTTAAGTTGTTGGAGAAGCTTGTGAGAACTAGGATCCAGAGTTGGGTAGACAACAATGGTATAATCTTTGATGGACAGCATGGATTTGCTAAAGGCAGGTCATGTTTTAATAATCTACTTATTACAATAGAGTGACAGCTTCCTTGGACAGTGGAGAAGGATACACAGTAATATACTTGGATTTCGCAAAATCTTTTGATAGAGTACCTCATGATAAGTTGACAGTCAAACTAGAGCAGATGGGGTTGGATATTAGATTAGTGCATTGGATTGGAGACTGGCTATCTGATAGGTATCAACAAGTTGTGTATGGGGGTGCGATATACAGGAAAAGGAAAGTCACTAGTGGAGTGCCTCAGGGGTCTATTTTAGGGCCATTACTATTTAACTTGTATATTAATGATATTGGTTAAGATTTGGATGGAGATATTCAGTTGTTTGCAGATGATGCAAAGTTGGGACGAACCATAAAGAGTAGTGAAGATGTTGTGGACTCGCATCCCCATTTCGTTGCCCAATTACTCAATTTATTGGGCACGTGATCAAGTGATTGGGCACGGAAATGGGGATGCGAGTTCAATGTTGCAAAATGTAAGGTTTAAAATTTGGAAAAAAAAAGATGGGATGCAGAATTTATGCTTGGTGAGAATATATTGTTGGAGGTAGAGGAAATATGAGATCTGGGGGTGATAGTGGATAAGGATCTAAAATTTAGGGGACACATTGCCAAAATTGTGAGAACACAAAGGCTTCTGGGAATGATGTGGAGGACACTGACATGTAGAAGTAGGGAGATTCTTGTGCCATTGTATAAGGCTTTGATTAAGCCACACATGGACTATTGTGACCAGATTTGGTCACCGGGTTTTCAGAAGGATGAAGAGATGTTGGAAAGGGTCCAAAGGCAACTGACTAAGGTAGTTTCTGACCTCTGGAATGTTGACTGAGGAAAGATTGAGAAGATGTAATTTGCAGAGTCTGGTGGAGAGGAGGAAGAGGAGATATGAAAGAGACCTACAAGTTGGTAAGGAATTGTTATAAGATCAATGGTGGAGAAGTTCTACAGAGAATAGTGGGAGATCAGGGGAGAACCAGAGGTCATCCCTGGAAACTGTATAAAGAGGTTTTTTTTGTGCATAGTTGTGAATGATTGGAATGCTTTGCCTAAGAGTGTGGTGTCTGCAAGGAGTTTGAGTGTGTTTAAGACACGGTATGATGAGATGTGTGTGTGATAAAAGGACCTCCCAGACAAGTCTTTGACTCCATGAGGTCTTGGGGTAATAATAATAATGATGATGATGATGATTAATAATATGATACAAAAACATATGATACAAATAATATGATACAAAAGCATGTTGAAAATAACAGGTGGCTGCATTCCGACCTTGTGAAGTGCTATTACAAATACATGGTTCTCATAATCTGCCTACTGCATGTTAACCAATACAGCTATACAACTCTACTGATAAAAACGTGAATGTTGGCTGCACACAGAGCCATTAATGGAACTGGGCTCATGAAATTCTGTGAGCAGAGTTGTAACAGTATTTATAGCCAATACTGTGTCTAGCAAAGATTGATTTAATGTCAAATTCATCATATATATGAACAAACAAAATAAATAAAATGTAAAGCAAATTGTTAAAATATTGAAAGATAATTCCTGCTACAACAATATATTTGGAGTCATGTAGTTTCACAGGTCACATTTCCATTACAATTAATTCATTAATGCTCTAGCAACATATAAGGGATCAAGTGGAGAGTACAGTAACAAGATGGAACACAAAAAAAAAAAAGTAATGGTTTCATCATTGAATTTGTCCAGGTGGTTCATGTATTTGTTATTATCTGAGACCTCCAGGGAGTCAGGGACTCATCGAGAGAGGCAGTAAATTACCCAACCCAGCTATCATAATCTTCCCTTAAATTCATTTACACTAGATGCACTCACTACCCCTAAGGGCAAATTATTCCACTCACTCACTACTCTCTGAGAGAAAAACCTAGCTCTTACCTCTTTCTTGGCTGAGAACAACCTTAACTTCCATGGATGCCCCAGTGTTCTCTCCCTGCCTTCCATATAACGAAACATTTTATCATTTGAAATGCTATTACACCCATTCAAAAGTTTATAGACCTCTATCATATCACCCCCCCCTCTTTCTCCTGTTAACCAGAGTGTCTGTAATTCACATACTCGCAATCTGTCCTTATAATCTAAATCCCATAATCCGGATATAATCTTTGTAACTATCCACAGCTTCTTTATCCCCTTGAAACTCGGGAGACCAAATCTGCACACAGTAATCCAAGTGTGATCTTATCAAAGTCTTATAAAGAGGCAAAATTACTTCCTTATCCTTACATGTCAAGGTTCGCTTCAGCATAGAAATTATCCTCCGAGCTGTATTTGCAACTTTTGCTATGACCTTTGAACTTTAAATTCTTATCCAGCAATACATCAAGATCCCTTGCCTCTTCAGTTTCTTAAAGCATAACCCCACTAATATAATATGTCACTGGATCTCTAATCACGCCAAAGTGCATAACTTTACACTTCCTAACATTAAACTGATAGCCATTTTCATTTGCCCAGATTTTCAGTCTATTCAAATCATTTTGTAACTGCTGAATATCAGTAGAATCCCTGATTGCCCTGCCTATCTTCGTATCATCAACAAACAATTGCAAATCTGATGATAGACCCTTCTTGAAGTCATTAATGTATAGATTGAACAATAATGGCCCAAGGACTGAACCCTGAGGTACACCACTGGTTACCTTAAATCTGACAGATTCACAACCACTGTATATAACATTTTGATATCTGTCTGTCAACCATCCCCTGATCCAAGTGAATAGATTATGTTTCAATCCCATATTCTCCAGTTTATGCAACAGCCTATCGTGTGGTATTCTATCAAATGCCTTAGAAAAATCCATTATCATAGTGTATCCATTTCCTTTATCCAACTCGGCCGTAACATTGTTATAAAATATGAGCAAATTGCTAAAACATGACCTTCCTTTAGTAAACTCATGCTGTTCCCTGCAGAGTATAGAATGATTGTCTATCCATTTCTCTATGGGAGTTCTTACTAACTTCTCTAAAATCTTCACTACCACACCAGAAATACTAATAGGTCGGTAGTTAGACACATCAGTTTTTGCACCACCCTTGTGCAATGGAACTATATTACATTCCTTCCATTCCTGTGGTATCATTCCTGAGCTGAGACTCATAACTTGAGATACAAATGTGTGAAAGGCCTAGCCAATTCAGCTGAACATTCCTTCAACAAACTGGCAGATATTCCATCTATCCCTATTGACAAATTCTTATCCAGGTTATGCAAAACCTCTTCAACCTTATTTTCATGAACCTCTAATTCTTCATCCAACGTAGCAGTAGCACTGTGCACCATACTACATACACCTGGTTGATATATCTTAGCAAAGTGAGCACTCATTAACTGAACAATCTCCTTAGCTTCCGACACTCATGTACCATCTGCATTCAATAAAGTTATTCTTCCACATTCATTCTTTCTTTTGCTTGCGGCATAACGATAAAATTCTTTTGGATTGCCTTTAGCTTGCATGAACAATTTCTTTTCATACTCCGTTTTAGCTTTTCTCACAATACTCGTTACTTTTCTCACAATACTCTGGCCTGAGTTTTATATATTTCATAACTCCTCTCACTCTTATTCTCACGATACTTTTTCCACATCATCATCTTCTTGTGAATTTCTAGCTTAATAAGGCTGCACATCCATTTCACACCCAACCTATTTACTCTTCGAACACTAGGGATACATTCAGATACCACCTTATTCAAGCACTTTTTCAAAGATTGCCATGCAAGTGCTGACATTTTTTCCATTCAGTAACTGATACCATGGGACCAAAGATAATATTCTTCTAAGTTGATCATAATTTCCAGCTTTGTAATTCAGCATGTAGCCTGATTTAATTGGAGTTTCAATATAAGTAGATACTTCCCAAGAAAGAACAGCATGATCACTGTCACCAATTGGTGGTAAAATAGCTATAGTATTGACAGAAATCCCTTCTGACACTATGAGCAAATCCAACACTCTTTGACCTCGAGTTCCTTCTTTCACATGCTGCTTGAGAAAGTTATCCTGCAACAATTCAATAAATTCCAGTTCTTTCTGATCATGAGATTTATCTTCTACCCCATCAATGTTTGGAAAATTAAAGTCACCCATAATGATCATTCGCTTGGTACCCATAAGGCTAAATTGGCGATGCATTTCTTTGTCCCCTACAACTGAGATGCCAGGTCTGTAGCAACCCCCCCACACACACACACACACCATATATTTCATTCTGCTAACCTCTACTTCACACCAAATAGACTCAAACTCATCGCTACATGGGATTTTGTTACCATCATTGTTTTCTTGCATTTCTACCCTAACTGGACTTAAGTCATCTGATATCATTAGTAGCACTCCTCCTCCTCTCCTATCTCTTCTGTCATTTGTTTGCAATCAGCCCGGAGAGAAGTTAAATCTTAATACATGTTCCACAGATCAACATGCCATCTAGAGAAAATGTTGAAGGAATCAATCGGTAGGCAACTGTTTCAATGGGGCATGTTTGAATGCATTGCAGCTAGTTATTTATGCACTATGGTCAATGATATTGGATAAGGTAAATGTTATAATTAATTTGTGGATATTCTTAGCTTATCCATTCATATTGATAAACTAAGTATATTGGGAATTGTTATTCTTATAAAGGTCCCGGTAATTAGAGACATGCCACAAAAATGGACATCAGTATCAAGCAGAATGAATAAGAGAGTGTGTATATCCATTTATCAACCCTATTATACATTTGTTATTATATATTATTTACCATTATTATACAGGCACTTCCATGGAGTGTGAAGACTCATCATGGGAGAGTCAAACTATCCACACATTCTACTATATCTTTCCTTGAACCCATTTCAGTGGGTATCTCCAGGTGTGTAGCAACATCCCACCATATATTTCATTCTGTTAGCAGAAAGGAAATGGAATTTATACACCTAAAGAGATAATTACGTCAGGTAGCATGTGATGGAGGAGACCCAAGGTGCCTGAGTACTGGACTTGGTCATAGGGTCGGAAAAGTTATCCATAACCAGGGTGGCCATATTGTCTCTGATTAGCAAAAGTGACCATGCATTCTTGACTTGGGAGATTGTAAAACATGAGGAATATTCTGTCAAGAAGAGATATATGTGACACCACAAGGAGTTGATTATGACAAGCTTAGGATGAAGCTTGAATTTATACCATGGCATAAAAACCTGCAAAGGAAAGATGTTAGTAGTGCCTGTAAGATAGTTAAGGGGCATCTAGAGGAAATATTAAATTGTATAACTTAAGGTAAGGAGAGTTAATCAGGTTGGAGTTAGATGAATGAGTAATATCATTAAGTATGAGCTGCAGAAGAAGAAAATGCTGTGGAAGGTATATAAGTCTTCAGTCTATATCTCCAATTTCCTAATTGGAGATATAGACTGAAGTTTGCTGATGTATAGCTTCCTGAGAACCCCATGGAACTCCCTGGTCTATAGTAGCAACCAACCACATATTTTGTTTTACTGGCCTTGATCTCAACACCAGACTGCTTCAAATGAACAGCCACACTCCTGCCTGTCTCATTCTTTTTGGCTGCAATTCATCTGCTATCATTAGCAGATGTTCCACTGCATCCAGATGGCATGATTGATATAATTGATTTTGGCAGTACTCTTCTCCCCATCCTATTTTTTGTATCTTCCCTGAAAATACTAAACCTTTCATATTCTAGCCATGTAACTACATTATCTGCTGTTAGCCAAGCCTCATGTCTCACTAATGCCTATAACGTTTGGCAAAGTTGCATTAAACAATGCTAATAACTCCTCCAATCCTTTTCCTGATATTTCTGGTATTAGTATATAGAAACTACAGCATCCCTTTAGCCCACCCCCCCAACCCCCTTTACTTCCTGAACTAATTACCTTATTCAATATTTTTGCTTGAGAGACTAGATTCTGCACTTGGTCATTCTCACACTTACTCTCCTCATGAGTGCCTTCACTCACATACACTCAACTGCTTCAACTCTAATTGCATCAAACACAGACCACAAATCTTACATCATTCTTTCAGCACAGCCTATGTATTGATTCATTCGCCTCTAACTCCCTCCTACTCAGTTCACCTGTATCATAGTGTTACAGGAGACTTACCATCTTTACCTTCTTGCTCTTCGTTTTTCCTTCAACTATCAACCCCTTTACATCCTCTCTCATAGAATAATTCTTGCCTATTAGATCATTAGTCCCAACTAAGATAATTCTTTTGCCTTACTTTTTTTGCATCTAGATGGCATAACTACTATCATTAATTTTAGCTCCAGTGAAACATGATTTTGTTAAATATTAATACGTTCATTAAATACTCCTCTGATCATTGAGCCTCCATACATAATTTTCTTATTTATTTACATGATCTCAATTCTTACTTCAGAACACCTACTTCTTAGCCATGCTAGTCTCTTGCCACTTCAACTTTTCAATTTCATGCTTTGTCCTGTAAAAGATAACATTGCTAGTCTCTTGCCACTTCAACTTTTCAATTTCACGCTTTGTCCTGTAAAAGATAACATTCAAGTACATGTTCAATTCGTTCTGTATTTTCACTGCTCCAAATTCAACATTAATTCTAACATTTTCCATCCTAATGTCAATACTGTCCATTCTACTAATGTTTGCTTCATTATTGTCACCTAAGTGGTACTCACTTTTGAAACATTTAATACACACCCACTCTCCAGTTTCAATTTCCTTCCATATATCCTTTAATTTTCATGATAAACACATCTCGCAGACACTGCAATTTACAGAATCATTCAAATCACCAGATAACGTGTTCTTTGCCTCCATTGTTCTACCCTGCATTGATGCTATACTGAAAATATTGTATTTAAACAAAAAAAGAAGAAAAAAAAAATATATATATATATATATATACAGGGTGTTCGGGATAAATTTGACATATTTATAATTAATTATATTTTTCCGTAAGTTACATGTATTAACACACACTTCTCTTCATTTAAAAGTTTGGACCCTTCTTCATTCACATACAAGATGTCAGAAAGGATGGATAGCTGGAACCCACCTGAATCATGGAAGAGAATAACTTGTATCATGATGATTCGTGCCCGCCATCAAAATAAGGATATTACGACTGCTGCCCAATGCTCCCTGAATACAGTAAAAACAATCAGGCATGAACTAGAGACTTGCAATGGTGACTACGAGGATGTAGCAAGAAGAAAGATCCCTAGCAGACGATCTGATTGCGTTCGTACAGCAGAATTCCTCGCAAATCTGCAGGAACAGGTGTTGAAGAACCCTGGCATTGGAATTCGGGCTTTGTTCGTGGAGTTGCTAACTGTAGTCAAGCCCTGGATAACAAGGGTAGGCAATGGTAGGCCGTATGTATGGCAGCAGGATTCGGCCCCTTGCCACACCTCTGGGAAAAGTCAAAAATGGTTGTCTGAAAATTTCTACGACTTCACCAGTCCAAATGTTTGGCCTCCAAACTCCCCAGACCTTAACCCCATGGATTATTTTGTATGGGGCGCAGTTGAAAAAGACACCAATCGCACTTCCAGTAATACAAAAGCCCAGTTAATGGATAAAATTAAAACAGTTTTTGCGGCCCTTCCCAGGGAGACTGTAGCATCAGCTTGTTCGAGGTTCCGAAGCAGAATTGAAGCTGTGATCGATGCTAATGGTGGTTATTTTGAGTAAATCTTGTTGATAGTATTGTAATTAACTCTGCCTGTAATGTTTTTTTGTCAATTCATTAAATTTAATAGATACAAAGAAGATTTTCTTTTTCCTTACGAAACTGTCAAATTTATCCCGAACACCCTGTATACACACACACACAAGGTTTACTTACAAATGAAATATTCAATCACCCACCCTAAAACAAAAATATCAATAAGTTAACCTAACATTATCAACTAAATATGAAAAATCATCTTTCAGAAGCACTAATAGCTACACAACATAGAATAAAATGCTGTGAACGGTATATAAGAAGAAAGGTGACCAGCAACGTACGAACAGTACAAACGTCAGGCAAGAAAGACAATCAGCATGGTAAGAAAGCCAATATCAGATTATAAGAAGAATCCAGTCAAACAGGCCAAAAGAAATCCCAAAGAGTTCTTTTGTTATGTGCAAAGTAAGAGGAAGAATGACCATATAAGAGTAACCTTAATGAGTGCTGATAGTAATGAGGGGACAGAAGCAGATCAAGTAGTTGAGTTACTGAGTGACCACTTTTGCAAGGTTATATCATCCTGGTGGGGGTTACTGTTGTGGCATATGTGACAGACTGATGTGGAAACAGAAGCAGATAGGATGTTAGTAGTGCCTGGAGGTTCTTAGAATACTGCAGAATCTAAATGTAAATACAGATGTGGGATTAGATGGGATATCAGCTTGAGTTCTGCGAGAATGTGCAAGGGAACTGCCAATAGTTCTGACAAGGCTCCTTAATTTAAGTCTCAACTAATCTCAATAATGCTCTTGCAATTTTTAAAACTGCAGTAGGAAATCGGTATCTCAGGAGTGGTGGTAAAAGTACTGGAAAAATTAGTCAAAAAGAGAATTCATGAATGGCTGGATTAGAATATAATACTGTATGAGGGTTGACATGGCTTTGTTAAAGATCAGCCATGCCTTAGTAAATTATTAACTTTTTATAATAGTGACAACTGAGATGGATAAAGAAAATGGCTACACAATGATTCTGCTAGATTTTGTGGAAGCATTTGACAGAATACCACATGGAACTGTTATGCAAATTAGAACAAATGGAGATGGATATGACACTGGTTATGTTAATAAGCAGGTAGCTGCTGGACAGATATCAAAGTTGCATATGGAGAAGCAGAATCCATCAAAAGTAGGCAACTAATGGTGTGTCACAAGATTAAGTGCTAGGAACACTACATTTTAATTTGTACATAAATGATATAGGAAATAACCTGAAAGGAAATATTTAGTTGTTTGATGATGCAAAATTAAGTAGAGTAATGGTTAATCAAAGAGATGTGGAAAACTTGGAGGACAACTTAAGTAAGCTATCACTATGGGCAAAAGATAATGGGCATCTTTTTAATGTGAACAAATGTAAAGTGATGCGTTTTGAGATTAATAGATCCAAAGCTGTGTACCACATTGATTGAACTGTACTCCAAGAAATAGATGAAGCTAGGGATTTACAGATGGTGTTAGACAGAGAGTTGAAGTTTAGAGGACATATTATTAAGGTTGCTCAGTTAGCTCATAATATTACTTGCCTGTTGAAGAACACACTAACAAATAGAGAAAAGGAAGTCATTATTCCTCTTAATAAGTTCTTGATACTCCAAATACAGATTACTGTGCTAAAGTCTGGTCTTCTGGGTTTCTTGACAATCAGGAAGCAGTGGAGAAAATTCAGAGGTGAGTGACAAAGACATTAAGTGTTGGAAGTTTTTTCACTTGGCTATACTATAAATTAAAGATACCAAGAAATTATAGACTTGGCTTAATCCTTTATCCAAGTGTAAGCAAACAGAGTTTGCTCCTGAAGTATTTTCAGGACTGGGGCAACTCATATAAAGAAGATAAGATTTCACACATCACTTGCCTTAGTATCCCATAATGCAAAGCCCATCTTGAAGACATAATGATATGCATTATGAGAATGGTCATACCCAGACTAGTTTCGACCTTTATTTTCAATCTTCAGTGGGAGCCGGACCCAGAGGTGATACTAAGGTTGAAGAAATGCAGAAGTCATATATTCATATATGAGTTGCCAAAAGGTGTCACACCTTATTAAATTATTCTAGATTAGAGAAAGATTGTTGGAAGTTTTTTCGCTTGGTTATAATATAAATTAAAATACCAAGAAATTATATACCTGGCTTAAGCCTTTATCCATGTGTAAGTTTGTGCTTGAAATATTTTCAAGACTGGGATATGAAAAAAAAAGGTATATGAAAATATGACTTCTGCATTACTTCAACCTTAGTATTACCTCTGGGTCTGGCTCCCACCAAAGAGACCTCAATAAAAGTCGAAACCAGTCTGGGTAGTGACCTGTCCCATAATGCATCACATTATACATGTCCACAAGAAGATGTGTTTTGCATTATGGGATACTAAGGCAAGTGATGTGTGAAGTCTTAGCTTATTTATACGAGTTCTTCCAGTCCTGAAAATACTTCAGGTACAAAAGTTGCTTACACTTGGATAAAGGATTAAGCCAAGTATATAATTTCATGGCATCTTTAATTATAGTATAACCAAGTGGAAACTGGTCTGGGTAGTGACCCTTCCCATAATGCATAGCATTATACATGTTTGCAAGGAGATAGGTTTTGCATTATGGGATACTAAGGCAAGCAATGTGTGAAGTCTTAGCTTCTTTATACGAGTTGCCCCAGTCCTGAAAATACTTCAGGTGCAAGCTTTGTTTGCTTACACTTGGATAAAGGATTAAGCCAAGTTTATAATTTCTTGGTATCTTTAAATTTAAAGACATTCTTTCGACTCTCTTTTCTTTCTACTACTCTTGGGTGGCTCACCGTATGCTATAGGCTCATCGCCACCTTGGCTGTGTGTGTGTGCTCCTGTCGTAGATCGCTCCATTGACGAGACAAAACTAGAGGACCTCTCCTCGCCAGCCTGGTTGGCCGAGTGGTTAGAGTATCCGCTCTCCAGCCAAAAGGCTGTGGGTTCGAATCCTGCCATGGGCATGGATGTTTGCGATTGTCTGTGAAAATACTAGTGGTGGTGGTAGATGACATTGCTGTAATTGCAGTTTGCGAAATGAGTGGTGGAGACAGAGTTGTAGAGTAGGTGCCCTCCCTCAATGAGTCTTTGGACACCCTGGAGGAGTCACATAATAATAATAAGAAGACATTAAGTGGTCTGTAAAATATTTTCTATGAAGATAGATTGAGAGTGCATGGATTGCAGAAGTTGATGGTTGATAGGAGAAAAAGAGCAAATATATTAGAAACACTGAAGTTACTTAGAGTTTTATACAACAGATGCAGGGCGATATGTTTCAGCACTTGGTTAGAAGTGACAGAACAAGGGATCATCCCTGGAAATTGAATAAAGGTGTGGTTGCTAAGAATGCAAGAACTAGATTTTTTTGCATGAAGCTATGCATGAGTGGAATGGGTTGCAATAGTCAGTTGTTAGTGTCCTGTCTGTTAATGTATTCAAGAAGAGGTACAATATAGTGTTTGGATAGTTTGGATCTCTTGCAATGAGTCTTTGGATTCCATGGAAGTGCCCGTACAATAAATTATTATTATTGTACGGGCACCTCCATAAATAATAGATTAAAGAACCTAGTCAGAGGCACTGCCAGTTCTCTTACACATTCTCACAAAATGTGAGCTGATATCTCTACATCCATATTTACATGGAGAACCTGTAATATTCTAAGAACCTTTCATTTATTATTACTGATACCTCCAAGGAGTCCGAAGACTCATTGTGGGAGGATATCTACAACTGTCTCTACACCTAACCTCTACTATGAATCATCTCCATCAACGCCATCTACCGCCCACCTCCAACACCACCACAACTAGTAATTTTTGTCTGTAAATTGCATGTGTTCTGAAGGGCCGATTTGTATGTATGTGGGATGAAAATTCCGAGTTTCCGGGAGGAAAAACCCTGCTACCTCCGTATGAGATCGGCTAACTCACCTTCGATTGAAATCGAACAGATAAAGATTCCTCCCGTCGCGACGAGAATTGAACTTAGGCCTATTCCAATCAAAGGGCGCAATGTACCGTCGTTCTTCCAATTGCACTACGGAGGCGCTCAGTTCTATAGAAAAAAGAATTCAAGAGCATCAATCATCCATTCAACACAACAAACCTGTCAAATCTGGATTAGTTGACCACAGAATAGAAACAAGCCACAACATCCTTTGGTCCAAGACTCCCCTCCTACACAGATGTCGCTATAATTTTGAATGTTTATTTAAAGAAAGTGTGGAGGCCATACTTCGGTTTCCTAACTTGAATCGTATTGACTGTATATCTGTATCAAAAATTTGGAAAGTCCACCTCAGTTCTCACATAAGTCTCTGTCAGACATATCATAGCATTACTCTCACTTGTATAATATACTATTATAAAATATAGACACTTTTACACAAGATTATTATTTAATTTGCCAAATATTTCAGTCTGAGTATTACAGACCATCTTCAGTGGCTACATAGGAATAGCTTTAAAAAACAAGGTGGAATACGAACAATTGATCATTCACAAATGGAACGAGCTGCGTGATGTCATATCGCTAAGTATTAAAAGAGTAAACATTTTTTTTATCAGAGTCATGACTAAATTAAAGTTATTAATTCAGAAATTCATGTAATAACCATAAATAACATTACACTAATGTAGGAAATAAAAAAAAAAATTTTTTTTTTTAAATTAATGTGTTATCCTGATTAAATTTTCCAAATTTTTGATACAGATATACAGTCAATACGATTCAAGTTAGGAAATTGAAGTATGGCCTCCACACTTTCTTTAAATAAGCATTCACATTTATAGCGACATCTGTGTAGGAAGGGAGTCTTGGACCAAAGGATGTTGTGGCTTGTTTCTATTCTGTGCTGAGCTAATTCAGATTTCACTGGTTTGTTGTGTTGAATGGATGATTGATGCTCTTGAATTCTTTTTTCTATAGAGCGTCCAGTTTGTCCAAAGTAGGAAAGATTACAGTTACACGGAACTTGTTACACACCAGGTGGAAACACAGTCGAGCATTTATCTTTACAAGAAGGAAAATTGGTGGATAATTTGTTAATAGGTGTATAAAGTAGCTGTTAAATCATATTTTTCTTCAGAATTCTTGAAATTGGTTCTGAAATCCCAGAAATGTAAGGAATTGGAACTTGACATATTGAATCTTTGTTGCTTTGTGTTGGATTGTAAGAATCGAAAAGATGTGTATACTTTTTTTTGGAGAAACCATTTAGTTTCATGCAATGTTTGATAGTCGAAAGTTCTTTCTGTAATAAATGAGAAGTTTAACAATTAGTTTTGGCTCATCGGATTAAACAGTTTATGATTCCTGTTTTTTTGACAAGGATGATGGGATGATTCTTTGAGAATATAACGACCTGTGAAAGTTGGTTTTCTGTAAACTGTTGTTGTAAGAATACATGAAGGTGAACGGATGAAGAGGACGTCTGAAAATGATAACTTGTTGTCTTTTTCAATCTCCATCATAAACTTTATACGAGGATGTAAGGAATTGATACTGCTTAAAAAGGTAAGGAGGTAACTGTTATGAGGCCATACAGCAAAGATATCGTCTATATAACTAACCCAAAAAGATGGTTGAGGGAATATAGATGAATACAGGACTTCTTCTAGAAGTTCCAAATAAAAGCTGGCTAGAGCAGGAGAGAGTGGACTTCCCATGGCTGTTCCTTCCACTTGGCTGTAAAATTTGTTTTGACATAAGAAATATCCAGAGTGCATTACAAAATCAAATAACTTTATAATGTCTTGTGGGAAGATGTCAGCAAGTAATTCTAAAGTCTCTTTGAGAAGTACATTCATATATAAAGATTCTATATCAAAGCTAACCATAAGATCTGTAGATTGTAATGTGATATTTTTCAATTTATTTAAGAAATCTGAAGAGTTTTTCAAAAAAAGGGCGTGATTTGCCTATGTGTGATTTCAATAATTTAGCTAGATATTTGGCTATGCGATAAGTAGGTCCACTATAGGCCAAAGAGGAATATCTGTCTTATGTATTTTAGGTAGACCATAAAACCTAGGAGACCTTGCAAAATGAGTTTTTTTGCCTTTCAATCGTGTCTACATCCAAACTTATGACCTCATCTAGCAGGGAGTTTAATTTCTTTAGTTGTCTGTCAGGTGGATCGTGATCGAGTTTTTGGTATGTTGAGCGATCTCGAAGTAAAAGGGAAACTTTTCTTCTATAGTTTGAAGAGTCCATAATTACAGTCACTTTTCCCTTGTCGGCTTCAGTAATGATGAGGTGACTGTTACTTCTTAAGGAATGTATCACTTTCTTTTCAGAAGGAGATATGTTCGAAGGAGGAAGCTTGGCTTTAAGTAGCGAAGAATCAACTTCTAGACAGAGAGCATTAGCTTTTTCACTTGAAAGATGAATGAAGTTCCGTTCGATGTTAACTAGAAAATATAGATATAGAATCTTTTTAGGGACAGCGATGAGAAGTCCCGTCTTTCCTGCTCTAGCAAACTTTTATTTGGAACATCTAGAAGAAGTCCTGTACTCATCTATATTCCCTCAATCATCCTCTTGGGTTAGATATATAGACGACATCTTTGCTGTATGGCCTCATAACAGAGACTCCTCATCATCCTTTTTAAGCAATATCAATTCCTTACATCCTCGTATGAAGTTTACCATGGAGATTGAAAAAGACAACGAGTTATCATTTTAAGACGTCCTCCTCATCTGTTCATCTTCAGGTATTCTTACAACAACAGTTTACAGAAAACCAACTTTCACAAGTCATTATATTCTCAAAGAATCTGCTCATCATCGTTGTCAAAAAACAGGAATCATAAAATGTTTAATCTGATGAGCTGAAACTAATTGTTCAACATCTCATTTATTACAGAAAGAACTTTCGACTATCAAACATCACATGAGAAGTTGAACAATCTCCGAAAGAGTACACATCTTTTCGATTCTTACAATTCAACACAAAACAGTGAAGATTCAATACGTTGAGTTCCAATTCCTTACATTTCCGGGACTTCAGAACCAATTTCAAGAATTCTGAAGAAATATGATTTAACAGCCCCTTATACACCTATTAACAAATTATCCACCCAGTTTCCTTCTTCTAAAGATAAACACTCAACTATGTCTCTACCTGGTGTGTATCACTTTCCTTGTAACTATAATCTTTCCTACTTTGGACAAACTATACGCTCTATAGAAAAAAGAATTCAAGAGCATCAATCATCCATTCAACACAACAAACCCGAGAAATCTGGATTAGCTCGGCATGGAATAGAAACAAGCCACAACATCCTTTGGTCCAAGACTCCCCCTCCTACACAGATGTCGTTATAAATTTGAATGTTTATTTAAAGAAAGTGGTGTGGAGGCCGTACTTCAATTTCCTAACTTGAACCATAATGACTATATCTGTATCAAAAATTTGGGAAAGTTTAATCAGGATAACACATTAATTTTTTTTTTCCCTATATTAGTCTAATGTTATTTAAGATTATTACATGAATTTTTGAATGAATATCTTTAATTTAATCATTAAATCTGCTTGTCCAGAGGTATTAGGTAGCAGCCTTACCACTGGACTTACCCAGCGACAGGTTAGTAACCTGCTCTGGGGAAATTCAAAATACTTTCAAGTTTCATGCAAAGAAAAGCCGTATGGACTGTCAGGGAAAAGACCACAACCCGGGAAACGATAAACGAAATTGGAAAAAGGAACACATAATGAAGATTGCAACATGGAATGTGAGAAGCATTGCACACAAAGAAGAAGAACTTGATAAACAACTAAACCAAGCTTACATAAAGATATGTATAGTAACAGAAAAAACAAAAAAGGTACAAAAGAAACAAACAACTATATACACATCTACAGTGGCATAAAAAAAGAAGAAAGAGCAAAAGCAGGTATAATGATTATAGTACATAAATCCCTAAAGAACAATATTGTATATTACAACTATTTGAATGAAAGACTAATAGAAATTAGACTCAAGATATTAAGAGGCTACATAACAATAATTGGTGCCTATGCACCAGATGAGAGAAAAGAAGAAAACAGTAATATATTTTATAAAGAATTACAGAATGCCATAGATAAAACAAACAAATCTGACTATTTACTGCTAGCAGGAGATTTAAATGCCAGAATACGAAACAAAAAATACAAAACAAACATAGGTAAATTTGGCGAAGATACATGTAATCAAAATGGTCACAGATTGTGCAATTTTGTCATTTATAATAATATGAGAATAATGAATTCAATGTTTAAACACAAAGAAATACATAAATATACTTGGTCAGCCAGAGGATACAAATCAGTAATTGACTATGTTATCACAAATTTTAAATTAGCGGAATTAATTTTAGACATAAGAGCATATTGAGGCTTTGGATTAAACTGATCATTATATGGTATCAGCAAAATTTCGTTTTAAACCAAAGTGGCTAAAAACAAATAGAATTGAAAATTCTTACCAGCCAAGCTACAAAATTTCTTCATTACAGGATCCTCAAGTTAGATTACAATATCAAAAATGCACAAACTTAAAAACAGAAACCACACATGAATCACGTGACATAGATGAATGGGAAAATTTGAAACAAATTCTCACAAAAGCAGCAACAGAAACCTTAGGAATAAAGCACAAATGGATTAGAAAAAGAGGACTACGAGACTGGAACAAAGAAATAGAAAACATAATAAAAACCAAAAAGGACAGTTACCAGAAATGGCTAAATTTCAAAACAATACAAGCAGAAATAGAGTATGAAAGAAATAGTGCAATTGCAAAACAAGAAGTAAGGAAAAAACATAGAGAAAGATGGAACAATTTCGTAATAGAACTAGAATAGGATTTATTTAAGCCACAACCCAAAACCTATAAAGTAACAAAATTCATGAACAAAGAAATAAAAGAAAAGATAAAAATATACAAACAAAAGATTTAGAAAAATGGGTGACCTATTTCCAAAATCTCTGGACAGATGAGAACAATGAAATAAAATTTTATAAGACAAAGAATGACCTAATAGAAAATATCACAATGTTAGAACTGAAACCAGGAGAAGACAATATAAATTTAGAACTATACAAAAATGCAGGTGAAAAATTTAATGAAAGACTTCTGAAATTTTTTAATATGATTTGGATGTCAGGAAAAACCCCTAACTCTAGAAAAAAAGCACTGGTTATCCCAATCTATAAAAAAGGAAATAAAGACAATTGCAATAATTATAGGGGAATTAGCCTGCTGAATACAGGATATAAAATATATGCAGGAATATTAAAAGAGAAACTAAGCAGCATTGTAGAAGACAACTTACTAGAAATACAAAATGGTTTCCAAAAAGGCCGATCATGCATAGATCCAATTTTTACTTTAAAAAATTATTAATAGAAAAGAGAAGAGAATTTCAAAAAGAAACATGTAGCCATTATTGATTATGAAAAAGCCTTTGACAAAATTAGTAGACGAAAATTGTTTAAAATATTAACTGATTTAAACATACCAAACCAACTTTTACAATCTATTCAAAAAATATATACAGGAAATAAAATAACGGTTAAATTAGAACACATCTCAGAATGGAAAGATATATCAAGAGGAGTACGATAAGGATGTACCCTCTCACCTCTGCTTTTCAATATATATATATAAATGAAATATTAACAATCTGGAAACAGCATAACCCATTTGGTATACAAATGACCCTGAAAATGAAGATAGATACACTATTATTTGCAGATGATCAAATAGTATTAGCTACATCAGAAGATGACTTACAAAAATCATTAAAATCATTAAATGATATCTCAAAGCAAAATAATATGACAATATCTAAAGAAAAAACAAAAATAATGGCATTCAAAGGAGAAAACCTGATAAGAAGTAAAATAGTGATAGATAATAAAATACTAGAACAAGTAAACACTTTCAGATACTTGGGATGTGATCTATCATACGAAGAAGAAAAAGACATAGGCACTAAAATATCAAACTTTGTCAAAGTAAATGGCATAATAAATAATATATTTAAGCCATCCCTAGTACAAAAACACACTAGAATCAGACTATATATAATATCTTGTCAAAACCAACTGTACCATATGGAAGCGAAACATGGACCATGAAAAGGAAAGATGAAAAACCAATTCAAACAGCAGAAATGAAGTTCCACAGAAAAACAGCTGGATATACCAAGTGGGAACACAAAACAAATGAAGAAATCTTACAATCCATGAAAATAAAACCAATTAATTACTACATAAGACAGTATAATCAAAAATGGCTAGAATATTTAAATCGAATGGACAACAGCAGACTACCAAAAATATTATACAGATACAAAATAAGTGGACAGAGAAGAATCGGAAGACCAAGAAAGAGATGGCATGAGACTTGAACAGGCCACTTGGCCTAAACTCCATGTCGGGAAGAAGAATTTAATCATTACTCTGATAAAAAATGTTCATCATCATCAAATTCCTGCCATGTACCCTCAAGTGTGTACATGATATGATAGAACTACATGAAAAATTTACATCATTACTAACTTCCTATCTACAATTTTCCTCCAGATCAGTCTGTTACTTGTCAAGACTCCAATATTATCAGTCTTATATTTCTGTTGTCTAAGGCACTTTGTACCATATCAATCCACCTATATCTTGGTCTTCCTCTAGATCGTTTTCCTGCCAACCTGGCAAAGAACACTTGTTTTGCCAATCTTTCCTTGCCCATTCTGTTTAAACGACCATACCACCTGAGAATACCTCTGCTAACGCATTTCTGGATACTGGCAATGTCAAGTTCTTTCCTAATATCCTCGTTTTTAATATGAAATTGCCATTGAAGCCATCTGTTCACAACTCTAATCTTTCTCAGGATTGTCATATTATTATTATTAAACAAGACCTCATGGAGTCAAAGACTCATCTAGGAGGTCCTTTTATCTCACACACATCTCATCATACCGTATCTGTGGTCTCTAGTCTTTGGTCAAGTGTTTTACATCTGACCCAGATCTCAGATCCATAAGTTAAAACTGGTTTGAACACTGTCTTGTATACAGCTAATTTAGTGTTCCGACTAATTTCTCTCTTATTCCATATGAATTTATTCAATTGACGTCCTACTATACCAGCTTTATTCATTCTGTTGTCTATTTCACTAAAAATCGTGCCTACTTAGGCATGATTGATTTTTAGTGAAGTTTTACTTGTTCAAGAGGTTCTCCGTTCACAATGCAGTCGACATTTTCAATGATTCTGCCTATTTTCATCGTCTCTGTCTTTTTATTGCTGACAATATCTATTACGACAGTTATTCAATTTAGTCAAGGAATCTTGCAGACTCGTACCGGATTAATTGATAAGTATAACATTGTCCGCATAAAGCAAAGAGCTGACATTAACACCTCCAATTTTGATATCATGTTTAATACCACTTTCCATCATAATGTGATCGATATATATAATGAATAACAGAGGGGATAATGTACATCCTTGTCTCACACTAGATTTAACATTAAACCATCTTCCTGTACTTCCTCCAATTCTAACTGCTGACTTACAACTCAAATAAAGACTAAGTATTGTTTGATATAATGCCCTGTTGACACCATATAACTGTAGCGTACTGAATAGCTTCTCTCTTGGCACCTTATCATATGCCTTTTCCAAATCTACAAAACTCAAATAGAGATCTTTGTTATATTCCCATGATTTCTCCGCTGTTTGTCATAAAGTGAAGAATTTGACAGGCTCTATTTTGGCCTGAATCCAGCGTGTTCATCATCAAGCTTTTCTTCTACAATTCTTCTCAACCGTTTCTCAAGTATACTTGCATATATCTTACCAGGAACACTCAGTAGGGATATACCTCTGTAATTCTCACATTCAGTTTTATTTCCCTTTTTATATATATATGGGTACTATGAGAGCTCTACTCCAATCATTGGGAATTCATCCCTCTGTCAAAGGCTTCTGAACAATGCAGTGCAGCCACTGCAACACTTTTATGCCACCATACTTCAGCATTTCTGGTCGAATATCATCTATTCCTGCTGCCTTTCCACATTTTAAGCCTTTAATGGCTTTTTCTACTTCAAGTATGGATATGTATTCCTGACTGTATGCCTGTTGAGTGTTTTTTTTTTACCACTGTGCTATCACTGCTTGTTTCATTCAGCAATTTCTAGAAGTAATTACTCCATACTTCAAGGATATCTTTTTCTCCTGTTTTCATGTCACCTTTATCATCTCTAACTCCTTTTACAGTACTCTTTCCTCCATTTCTATGTTTCTATAACAACCTCCAAAATATTTTGCCATGTTCTTGATATTTATTTTCTATGTTCTTGCCAAAGTCCTCCCATGACTTTCTTCTAGCTAGTTTTACACACTGTTTAGCTTTCTTACATTTGTCTCTGTATTCTCTAAGAGCATAGGCTGACTTATTTGCCAGAAACTTTTGATATGCCTTCTTTTTCCTTCATTGCCTATTTAACTTCCTGTGTCCACCATGGAGTTCTAATTTTTCTATCCTTGCAGACAACCTCACCACATGAATCTCTGGCTGAATCAATCAAGGTTTTCTTCAAGGCTTGCCACTGAATTTCTAAAGTTTGGTTTCTGTTCTCAAACTCTTTCATTTTTTCATCAATAATCTTTGTGTCTTTTAGTCTACAGTTCACATCTGAGAGCTGCTCAACTTTTATTCGCTTTAAAACTTTCTTACATGTTATTCTTTTCAATATGAAATTCAATTTTATCCTGCTCAAGACTAAATAGTGATCACTTCCAATTTCAAATGCTTTGTACACTCTTATGTCCTGCTTAAGGGAGAAAACTTCACTATCGACAATAACATAGTCAATGAGACTTTTCTTATTCCTTGCCTCTTCTCTCCATGTGAATTTGTGCACATTTTTATGTTGGAACATGATGTTAGTAATAACCAGTCCATGTCCTGAGCAGAAATCCAACAAATATTTGCCATTATTATTAGCTTCGCTCTTTTCTCCAAATTTTCCTAGTATATTTTTGTATGTCTAACAATCATTTCCTACTCTGCTATTTAGATCCCCAACAAGAACAAACTTTTCCTTTTTCATTGTGTCAGATGCTTTCTCTAAATCCTCAAAAAATTCCTCCACTTCTACCTTAGTAGAACCTTCTGTAGGACCATAGGCACAAATAAGTCTCATTGTTCAGTTCCCCATTCTGATATTTGCCACATCACTCTACTGGAGACTGCCTGCCATTCAAGAAGATTAGCCTCGTATTTAGTGTTGAATACAATGACTATCCTTCTTTTCCTTGATTGTCATTTCCTGAATATAACATTTTGTATTTATTGCTCAGAAAGATCTCACCAGTTTTTGCCTTTTTTTGTTTCAGTCACCCCTCTTATGTCGATCTGGTACTTATCAAATTCCTCAGCTAGCTCCATTTCTTTGCCATTCAGGTTTCTTATGTTGATAGTACCGATCTTTAACTCTGGTGATATTGAGTTGGGGTGTTTTTTCAGATTTGTTCCAGTAGTTGACTTTTTGTTGTTCACTCTGGTTCCCTGGTGAAAACAACGGGGGCCTTGTGTAACCGGGAAGAGCCCCAGCCGGCATGAAATTTTGTCATGTTGTACCATCATTTTGTAATTTGTGTTTAAGCCAAGAGATAGCAATAACCTACTCCTTTCCCTTCTTTGATATTTTCAGTAGTTAAGAGACAGTATGTGTAAATACCAAATTGCCAGCCCATCCTCATTCGTTCAGTATCCAGGTAGATACCTAACAGGGTGCACCACGAGAAGGTGAGGATTGAACATTAGGTCAGAAGTCCTGGTCAGTTCTCCACATTCCTTTAAAGGGTATGTGGAGGTCTCCTCTAATTTATACAGCTTGAGATAAAAAATGTTTACTCTTTTAATACTTAGTGATATGACATCACATGGCTCGTTCTATTTGTGAACAATCAATTGTTTGTATTCCACCTTGTTTTTTAAAACTATTCCTATGTAGCCACTGAAGATGGTCTGTAATATTCAGAATGAAATATTTGGCAAATTAAATAATATTCTTGTGTAAACGGGTATATATTTTATAATCCTAATATCAAAAGTATCTTTAATGAATCAAATAATATACTATTGCAAAGTGGTCACATAGTAACTCAACTATTTTATCTGCTTCTGTAACCTTGTGACCATCAGCACTCATTAACGTTATTCTTCCATAGTCATTCTTCCTCTTATTTGCCCCATAGCAAAAGAATGCTTTGGGTTTCCTGCAGCCTGCTTGCAAGTTTCTTCATGTAATCTTATTTAGCCTTCCTTACCATACTGGTCACCTTTCTTCCTGACCTTTGTGCTGTTCATGAGTTCGCTGATCACCTTTCTTCTTGCATATATCCTCCAGCATTTTTTTTTCTTTTGTAGCTCATGCTTAATGATATTATTCATTATTCATCCATCTAACTGCTATCTGATTAATTCTCATTACTTCCGGTAAACAATTTAATATAGCTTCCCCAGCTGCCCCTTTACTCTCTCTCTCATACACTATTAACATCCTTACTCTGCAGGGTTTTATGCCATGGTACAGTTTGAAGCTTCATGCTAAGCTTGTCATAATAACCTCCATTTTTGTTCCACATATACCCCTTCTTGACAGAATATTCCTTATGCTTTATAATCTCCTTAGTCCAGACCAGATGGACACTTCTCCCAATTGGAGGCAATGTGCTATATTTGTTATGGATAACTAGTCTGATCCTATGACCAGGGCCAAGACTCTTGCACCTTGAGTGCCCTCCATCACATGCTGCCTCATGTAATTATCTCTCAATAGATTTAAAATGTGACTGTCTTTCATCTTCATACATTGATGCATACACTATATAAATAGTCTCACAAGATGGAGTGGGTCACAATAGGAGAAGTAGATCCAAACCTCCTGAAATGGGAGAGGCCGTTAACCAACAATGGAGAATATATAAAAAAAAAAGTGTGTAAATTTCGTTTCCTTCCTGCCTGATCTTTCTGCCTTCCAGTCCACATCTCCATAGCTAAAGTCCTCCATAATAATCACTTGATCTGCATTCATATGCTCATGTATGACTTCCAGATCATCCCTGGAACTTTCTGGCCTGTAGTAGCAGCCAACCACATGTTTTATCTTATTGGCCTTGATCTCACACCAGACACTCTTTTTTGGTGGCAATTCATCTGCTATCATTAGCAGTACCCTTTTCCTCATCCTGTCTTTTGTATCTTCTCCGAAAATACTAAAACCTTCATATTCTAGCCATGTAACTACATTATCTGCTGTTAGCCAAGTCTCACTAATGCCTATAACTTTTGTCAAGGTTGCCATGCTAAAACCAATGCTAAAAACTCCTCTGTCTTATTCCTGATACTTCTGGTATTAGTATATAGAAACTGTAGCATGCTACAGTTTCTTTATACTAAATTCAGATTTACTTTCTGAATTGATTACCCTATTCAATAATTTTGCTTGAAAAAATCTCTCACACACACACTCACCTGCATCCACCCTAAATGCTTAAATTTTTTTCTGAATTTGCACTTAAGAATACTTGGTGAACAAAGCTCTCTTTAACAACCTAACACCATTATACAAATCCTTCTTTCCGTCACTCAGCCCACAGATCCCCAAATCCTACATTATTCTTTCTATATAACCTGCATATCAATTCTATAGATTTGTTCACTATCAACAATCTCTTTCTCAATTCACCTCTATCAGAGCATGGCAGGATATGTACAACCATCATCTTCTCACTCTTCATTTTTGCTTTGTCCATGATCCTTCACATGCTCCCTCACAGAATACTTATCTCTCAGATCATTAGTTGCAACCAAGACAATTATTCCTTTCTCCTTATCTTTCTGCATTTAGATGGCATAACCAATATCATTAATTTTGGCATCAATTAATCATGACTTTGTTATACCTTCTTTAAGTATTCCCTTCTGATTGTAGAGTCGCCATAAATAATTTTCTCCTTACCTTGAATTTCATGTTCGTTTACATGATCTCGATTCTTACCTCACACTGCCTGCTTCTTTCTCTTCTCAGCCCTGCTAATCTCTTTCCACTTCTGCAACTTTCTGGTTTCATGCTTTGTACTGTTAAGGATAACATGCAAGCATGCCATTTCCATATTTAGGTCCATTTCGTTCTCCTGTATTTCCATTGCTTTATGTTCAACATTAAGTCTGATATTAATATTTTCCATTCTACCGTCAATACTATCTATTCTACTATCATTTGCTTCATTTATCACCATCTAACTCGTACTCACTCTTAAAATACTTAATTATTCACATAAAGATATACCATATTTTCCGGTGTATAAGATGCATTTTTTTACCTTAAAAATTCATCTTAAAAATGGGGTGCGTCTTATATAATGAAGGTAAAGATTGTTTCCTCTTTTCAAAGTCATATGCACTCCCTTTTATGTTCCAAGATCTTTGTTGGCGGTTAATGGTGCAATCAAATTGATGCGTGACCTTCACATGACTTCTAGCGCATCATTGGCTAAGAACGGGGAGCCCCTATTCAAGTTTCATAATATCTTATCTGAGTAATCAGTTACCAATGTTTATCAGTATTGAGTTGACGTGTTGAGATATTTTGTGCTCAGTTTGATATTTCCCCGTAGATTTTAGTGATGGAAAAAAACAGGCGACATTCATATACTTCAAGTGACAAATTGCAGGTTGTAAAATATGCGGAATAAAACGAGAATAGGGAAGCATGGGCAGGCCAGAAGGAGATTTTGTACAATTTGCATAAGGAAAAGCGCGCGGAATGTGGAAAAATTTGTGACGTGGCCAGAACTAGAGACCGAAGTTTTGAAATGGGTGCGATAAAATCAACAAAATGGCATTGCCATTTCAACAAAAATGATTCGTACACATGCAGTCAAATTAGCCTGTGAGCCTAACATTGAAGATTTTAAAGGTGGTGCGTCAGGGTGTTACCGTTTCATGAAATGCAGTGGACTTTGTATGCGTACAAAAACAAAAATCAGTCAAAAAATGCCAAAAGAATATGAAGACAAAATTATTTCTATATTATAAGAAATTAATGATGATAGAGAAGAGTCAGATGACAGTGACATGGGTTTTGCAGGTTTCTGAAAGGTCAGTTTACTATTAAAAATTACCTATTATTTTATCCTTTTTTTTTTTAAATCATACTTTAAAGTTTAGGTTTTTTCCAGAAAATTTTATTAAATTTCTTGGGTGCGTCTTATACACTGGAAAATACAGTACACATATTTTATGGATGATAAAACCTCAATCAAACCTCATCAAAAAAATACTTATGAAGTCCAAGTATGCAGAAGTTGTTCTCAGCAAATGGCTTAACTTTGCAGTCTGTTCCAAAAAGTACATAAAGAAATTTTCTTAACGAAAATTGAATGAGCTATTTCAATTGTACTTCCACAAGAGGCTTCACTGGCTTGATTTAAATCAACACTTAACATAAATGCAGCAAAATAATCAACTAACAATCACCTTCAGAATGGGCTGCTCTCAAAAACCTAAGAAACAATTCTGAAGTAGTGATCCTGCTAGCACATAAAGGAAATGCTATAATTATTCTCGACTTAGATGAATGTGACTACAAATTGAACAGCCTCTTAATACTGACACTTTCTCTATATTCCTACTTCAGAGATTCAAAATCCCACCATTAACTTTTTTAAAAACAACCTACTTAACAGATCTCAAAAACAACTTACTTAACAGATAATAGGGGTCCACCAGGTGGCATCGGTGAATAAGCTACTCCAAATTTGTGCTCCCCATCGAAATTAACCACCAAACGGAAACCTTAACAGTGGGTGCTGAGCAGCGGAATACTCCAGTACAACCTGGAAGTACTTATAGTGTATTAAATCAGCTATCCTGCCAAATCTAAATCAGTCACATGTAAGCGCTCACAATGCCTACTGTATGCAGCAAAGATGGCGGCATCAAAAGCCAACAGTGAATGAGCACCACGTGTCTTGCCAGCACAGTGCCACCAATCGCCACTGACAAACCTATTACGTGCCGCAGCTGCAAACCGGTGTCACAGACAGAAAAAAAGGGCATATTCTGCGAGTTCTGTTGCCACTGGCTGCACGCTTCCTGCATGAAAATAGACGAAGCTGCACAAAAGCTACTTACCAAACTTAAGCCGTTCTTCTGTTCGCTGTGCCTCCCCTTCGGTAAAACAACTTCTGAACATAGATAAACGTCGAAAACCTCGAACAGCACATCAATGCTTTAAATGAAAATTTTACCTACAAAATACGTGCAGTCGAAGCTAAGCTAGAACAAATTGAAAACCAGCACAATGCAAGCTCTACTTCGCTAGCAAAAGAACTTACGATCTGATCGTATCAACAGTAAACAACTTGAAGGCTAAACACAAAAAACTCAACTCCATCATTTTGAACTTCCCAAAGGAAAACAGAAAATCGTTACAAGAAGGCATCAACAAACTAGCTGAAGAATGTAACATCGATCCTAAGAATATCATCAAGTGCCTATAAATAAAAGGAAGGACGGAACGAACTTTCTGCACCTAGTAAAAATGACTTGCGACACGCCAACAAGCACATCAAAAATAATAACAGCGATCAACAACAAGTTCAAAGACACCTGTCCCCAATCGGGCATACATGCACAACCAGACTTCTCATTTACACAAAGGAAACAAAGACACCAGCCTTGAAGACAACTTGAAGAAAAACATCAAAATGGTGACGACAGTTGGACGATTGACTACAGACAAGATAAACTGGTGAAAAAACCAAGTGATAACACTAGCAGCCATCATGGAGACCAGCATGCAGGCACAGCATAGGAAATGTGCAAGACCCATGTGGTCTAACATATGACTCACAAAAACCCTACACATCCAATTCACCAACATCCGTGGCCTAAACTCCAACCTGATTAGTGTCCACCCCCACCTACTCTTCCTGGCAGAAACTCAAATCTCACCCCCCCCCACCCCAAGCACCACTTATCTCAACCTTCCAAACTACTCACTCTTTAACAACTTTCATCCTAAGGGTGGTGTCTGCACATACATCTGCTCTGACATACTTTGTCAGAGAGCACCCAACCTTCAATCACCCAACTTCCCCACTGGGTCCAATTCATCTGCTGTATCTATTGCTCCCCCAACACAACCAACCACCCTGAGCTCTTTAAATACCTCTCACTAAAAATAGACTTTCTCCAACCCCACTTTCCCAACAGCGAAATCATCCTCCTGGGAGATTTTAACGTTCATAACACTAGCTAACTTTCCTCCTGCAGTTGTACAGATCTTACAGGCAGAGATGCTGAAATATCTGCCATCACTAACGCCCTCACACAACTTGTCCAGATGCCAACCAGAATACCAGATAACCAAACCACTCCCCAAACACCCTACATCACTTTCTCACCAATGACCACTATAAATACACACACAATGAAAGTAGTGAGCCCCTGGGCAATTCTGACCACAACCTAGTGCTCATCTTCTCCCCCATGCAACAACGTTTACACAGACACTCCCATACGAGAGTAGTTTGGCACTATAACAGTGCCAAGTAGGACAGCCCCCACAACTTCTATGTTGCATTCCCATGGTTGGACTATTGCTTCCGACCTTCCAACCAAAACATATACACCAAGCTTATTACCAAAGTAATCCTCACTGGCATGAATACATACATTCCACACAGCACTCTGAACTGCCATTCCCTAACGAAACCCTGGTTCTCCAAAAGATGTGCCAAGGTTGTTCGTGCATGTTCGTTTTCACCATATTATCGCTCACACTGCTTTCTGGCACTACCGATTAACGTAACCATTTAATTTTTTTATTTTCCTGTCTGTTTTAGGTCTGGTTTTAATAAATTATTGTGGATCCAGTGACTATCAACATAATAGGCCAAGATGTTTAGACAGTTAAGTTTGGCAAGTGCAAGAAGAATGATTGTTATGGGAGATTTTAACTAAAGTAATATAAATTGGAGAGAGGAAGATGCATGCAGAAATAGGGGAATGGAATTTCTAGAATTCTTGAGGGACACATGTCTTAGGCAACATGTAACAGAGGGAACAAGAGGTTCAAGAGTTTTGGATTTGGTTATAGCATCAGAAAAATTGATAATAACTGAGATGACATCTCTCCCACCAGTTGGAGAGAGTGACCATATGGTTTTGACTTGGAAAATGAATAGACATGCAGGAGCATCAAAGAGACTGGAACTTATGTGGAATTATAAAGCAGGTGATTATAATAGTCTTAGACGTCAACTTCGGGAAGTTTCATGGAGGGAGGAATTGGAAGGCTGGAATATCATTAGTATGTGGGAAATTGTGAAAGAATATTTGTTAGCAGCAATGGTAAGTTGCATACCACAATTGAAGAAGAGGACACAATTTGGAGTAAAGTGGATGACAAACAATATTAAACAGGAATTGCATGTGAAAAAGAAGCTATGGAAGAGATATAAGGAGACAGGTGAAGAGAAGATGCATGAAGAATATAAGACACGGGCCAGAAGAGTGACTAGTGTGGTAAGGAAAGCAAAACTGGAATATGAGAGGAGATTAGCCCTAAGATCCACAGAAAATTCTAGAGAATTTTTTTTAGATATGTGGCCAGTAGGAAGAGAAATGACTGTGGAAGAATGATATTGTGGGATAAAAATGGGAATAGAGTGACTGATGCAGAGGACGTGGAATTGTTCAATGAATACTTTATTGGAGTATTTCATCCTAGAGGAGTCAGTTTTAATGCTACAGGGATAGGGCAGGTTCGAGGTTTAGAGGTACAGGAGGAGAGTGTGTTTCAGATACTGAGTACTCTGGATGTCGGTAAAGCTTTGGGACAGGATGGTATTTCACCACGAGTTTTGAGAGAATGTGCTAGGGAACTGACAGTGCCTTTAACCTGGCTTTTCAATGAAAGTCTGGCTGTGGGAAAGGTGCCCATGGAATGGAAGGAAAGTAAGATAGTGTCATTGCATAAGGTTGGTAACAGACTGGAAGTGTCTAATTATAGGCCAGTTTGTGTGTCATCAGTAGTTGTTAAGATCTTGGAGAAAATAGTGAGGGACCGTATACAGCATTGGGCAGATGAGGGTAATGTTATCTGTGAGAGTCAACATGGATTTGTGAAGGGGTTCTCTTGTTTTAGCAATATGCTAGCCTTTTATAATAAAGTTATAAGAACATTAGATGAGGGAAAGGCATACACTGCAATTTTCTTAGACTTAGTGAAGGCATCTGACAGAGTGCCACATGATAAGCTGATATTTAAGTTGCGGCACATGGGTCTGGATGTCAGATTGGTCAACTGGATTCAGGATTGGCTGTCTGATAGGTGTCAGAGTTGTGTATGGTGGAGCAGTTTCAAGGAGGCAAAGGGTTACAAGTGGGGGTCCCACAGGGTTCAGTACTAGGAACTATATTGTTTAACCTTTATATCAATGACATTGCCAGTGGATTGCAAGGGGATATTCAGTTGTTTGCGGATGATGCGAAGCTGGGAAGGATTATTAGTAATAGTGCAGATGTAGTAGCCCTGCAAGAGGATTTGAATAAGCTAGATAGATGGGCAAATGAATGGGGGATGTCATTTTAATGCAGCAAAATGCAAGGTCTTCAGGTTTGGGAAACATCGATGAGATGCTGCATACTCTATGGTAGGAGTTATACTGGAGGAAGTAGGGGAGACAAAAGATCTGGGGTTGATGATTGATAGAAACCTGAAATTTAGGGGACATGTTGCAAAGGTGGTGAAGGTAACACAGAGGATTGCTGCAATTATGAGAAGGACACTGACCTGCAGAGATAAAAGGGTTATCATTCCTTTGTATAAGTCTCTGATCAGACCACACTTAGACTATTGTTCTCAGATTTGGTCTTCAAGATTTGAAGGGGATAAATTAACTGTGGAAAGGGTACAAAGACGGATGACAAAGATGGTTTCAGGACTATACAATTTTGGTTATGAGGATCGGCTGAGGGAATGTGGACTGCAGAGTTTGGTGGATAGAAGAAGGAGAGATGATATGATTGAGACTTTTAAACTGTTGAGAGGTGGTTAAAGGTTTGACACTGGGGATTTCTTTTGCTTGGTTGTACAGCAGAAAGGAGTGATGACAAGAGGCCATCCCTGGAAGTTACAAAAGGAAACTGTGAGCAACAGGGTGAGGAGTGGTTTCTTTGCATGGAGGGTGGTTGAACCGTGGAATGCATTGCCTGATGGCGTGGTGAGAGCGAGAATGGTCAATTAGTTTAAGGAGTGGTACGATAGACTTTGTGTTTCTTTGGGTGGGGGAGGGGACCTCCCCTCTATGAGTCTTGACAGACTTTATGTTCTTAAGAAGGACCTCCCACGATGAGTCTTTTGACTCGATGGATGCCTGAATAATAATAATTTGTCAAGTCTTACTGACATTTCAGTAGTGGCAAACCAGTAAAATACCGTTCGCAGAAACTTTTTTGTTGTGACTAAAGCCAATGGTGAGGAATACAAGAGCGAGTGGTTACTGTATTCACCATCAACAGAATCAGTTTATTGTTTTGTTTTTAAACTGTTTGCTCCTAAAAATTTCTCACATTTTGTTATAAGAGAAGGATTCAGTGACTGCGAAATAATATGTAATTGATCAACATGAAAAAAGCACTACTCACTGAGACTGAATGCTAACATAATTAACTAGCAGATAAGGTGTAGGGTTGGGACAACAGCTGGAAAAACAAATTCAGGAAGAGTGTGATTACTGGGAATATGTCCTGTGGCGTGTCATAGCTGTTACTCGTACGTTAGCTGAACGTGGCTTGGCTTTGAGGAACAGAAGAAAGATTTGGATCATTCCAAACTGGAAACTTTTTAGGGCTGCTTGAGCTCATAAGTCAGTTTGATCATTTTTAGCAGGTCACATTGCAAAATATGGAAATTGTGACAAAGGAAATCCTTATCTGTCCAAAGCCACCTGTGAGGAACTCATTCAACTGATGGCTCAAAAGGTCCACGTGCTAATTGTTGATGAAGTAAAATCTTCTGGCTATTTTAGTTTGTCAGTTGATTCAACACCAGATCTGTCACATATCGACCAGTTAAGTGTTATACTTAGGTACTTAAAAGATGTACAGCCTATTGAACGCTTTTTAACCTTTCTAGAAATGAAAAGCCATACTGGTGAGGAAATGGCAAATCAGGTGTTGCAGTACTTATGTAAAGTCTGTCTTATGACAATGCTGCTAACATGTCTGGGCGTTATAAGGGGATGCAGCAAACAAGTTTGCTATATATGTGCCCTGTGCAGCTCATTCACTAAATTCGGTAGGCCGAAGTGCTGTTGACTGCTGTCAAGAGGCGGTTAATTTCTTCTCTACAGTGCGTTTGCTCTATACCTTTTTTTCGTGTCAGGACAAAATTACACGGGATAAAATTGTGCTGCAAAAATTACACGAGGAAGAAATTACACAGGGACAAAATTACACAGGGAAGAAATTACATAAAGAAAAAATTACACATATATAAAAATACACTAAGAAAAAAAATTAAAAGGAAAAAATACACAAGTAAGAAATTACAAATAAAATAAAATTTACCAAAAATTGTACAAAATTTATAACCAACATGGGGTAAATCACTAGTGTAGATTTGGGCAAGGGGATTAGGGAGGTGGTTGAGTTGGAAACGGAAAATGATGTAGTGATTAGCTACTCTAATTAGTACTTACCTCAGATTTACAAGGAATAATTTCCTAAGGTAAAAACCAATTGACAATTGTTAATCACCATGAATTACTGAAGAATTTCTACGAATTGTTTGGGTGAAGGTATATAAGTAAATTTTTGTCTTGCATTCTTCAGTGCTAGTTTAGCTCATAATACAACTAGCGTATAACGTACGACGTAATAAATTTCATGATTAATTTTTTTAAATTAATTTTTAATTTACTTATGGCTGATTTTGAGTACAGCGTTAGTAATAAAGGTGGTCAAATTAAAATTTACAAAGGATTTGAGTTTGTTCGTCACCGTGAAACTGCTATCGGAACTATTCATTGGCATTGTGCAAAGTTTAGAACTTTCCATTGTTGATCGCTGCTCCATACCAGAGACAACAAGATTATCCGTGAGTCTTCAGAACACTGTCATGTTAACAGCACTTTTGAATCTGAAGCTCATCAACTTGCAAATCAAATGAAAAGAAAAATGTCGAATCCAGGTGCAACGGCTTGTGCATTTATAGCCAACAGTTTAGTGACTGTATCAGACGGATTAAAAATGTGCCTACCGAAAAAGAGCTCCATGACGATGTGATTAAACAGATCCAAGGCTAAAATAATCGAAAACGTTCCATCAAATCCAGATAACAAAAATTTTGAAATACTAGAGAAGTACTCTAAATGGATTATTCATGATTCCGGGGTAGAAGATCCAGAACATATAATACTAATTGGTCACAAGACTCTTCTAGATCAACTTGTAGTTAATGATATTTGGCTAGCAGATGGTACATTTTAAAGTGGTCCCAGAAATATATTATCAGTTATACAGTATCCATGTCCAATATGATCCAGGCGTCACTTTTCCTTGTCTACCGGCTCTTCTACCAGGGAAAAAGGAAGAAATATATGTGAAGATGCTGAACATGTTACTGGAGAAAATTCCTCAAGCTTGACCACAAAAAATTTTGACCGATTTTGAAACAGCAGCAATGAATGATTTCCGTACCGTGTTTGAAAACATCGAAATTGGTGGCTGCTTTTTCCACTTATCACAATCTTTTATACACAAAGTAAATGAATGTTGAATGTGGACTAAAATCGCTATATGAATCCAATCAGTCATTTGCAGTACACATTAAAATGTTACAATCACTTGCACTTTTACCAGTAGAAGTGTTAGAAACATTTTTAGAAGTTGCTGATCTGTTTTCTAATTTAGACGAATATAATGAACAAATCGAGCAAGTTCTCCATTACTTTGAACGTACATACATTCGTGGTCAACAGCTCAGGAATGGCACTTATAGACAACCTCTATTCAATATTTCTACTTGGAACCATAGACACTCTGCAGCCAACTGTATAGTTGGAATTACAAATTGTATTGAAGGATGGCATTATGGACTTCAGTAGCTCTTTCAGTGTTCCCATCCAACTGTTTGGAAATTTCTGGATAACATTGTTAAAGAATTATCTTTACAACATACAAACTATAATAAATTTAGTTTAATCCTTTATCCAAGTGTGAGCAAACAAAGTTTGTGCCTGAAAGTATCTTCAGGACTGGGATAAGGTGGTACAACACCAGGACAACTCGTTGCAAAGGTGGAGCAAGCTACCAACAACTCCTGTCTCAGTATCTCCTATAATGCAAAACACATCTCCTTGCGGATATGTCTAATGTTATGCATTAAGGGAAGGGCCACTACCCAGACTAGTTTCGACCTTTATTGAGGTCTCTTCAGTGGGAGCCAGGCCCAAGTTGAGATACCAGGCAGAAGCATTAGCAGGTCATCTCTACCTATAGGAATTGCCAAATGGTGTGCCACCCTTTTTTAATAAAAACTCTGGATTTAGAGTAAAATTTCAACATACAAACTATTTGCAGCATTTAACCGGTCAACGAAACCCAGGACATCTTGGGTACATTTCGTTAAAACAACGTATTTCAAATATCGTACAAAATTACGACTCTAATAGATGATTGGATTTTTTTCATTGTATAGCTTATATGACTTAGTGTTTCTTTTATATTATTTTTTAAAATAAAAGTAATTTTCGCAATATTAAGAAAGTTTGTGTGTTTAATTTGACGACAAAATACCAATAATATTTTAATCGAATTAAAGTCAAAGGGTAGGTCTTATAAAGTATTACAAAATTAATGGAACGCTTATCTGAAAATAAATATAAAATTCATCATAAAAATTTTAAAACTCTAAAGTAAAAAACTTCGGTGTGAATATTCAAATTTGTGTAATTTTTTCTTAGAGTATTTTTATCTATATGTAATTTCATCCTTGTGTAATTTCTTCCTTGTGTAATTTTGGCAGTGTAATTTTATCCCATGTAATTTTAACATGTAACCTCTCTGATACCAGATGAGAGGCACATGCCATGGCAACAGCAGCAATTGTGAAATCTTTCCTTCAAATTTTAGAAGCGTTAGACTGTATAGCCAAAGACCAGTCACAAAAGGGAGACACTAGAAGAGAAAGATAATATTGCAAATAAGATGTAATAGCTAGAATTCGTTTTTATGTTGAATTTTTGGGATGAGATTTTGCAAAATTTTCATAGAGTAAGCCAAATTCTACAGAATGAGGATGTCAACTTAAAAACATGTGCAGATCTGTATGGATCATTAGCTGACCAATTGTGCACTTCATGAAATGAATTTGAAAGATATGAAGCAACTACAAAGGAAGTGCTACCAGATGTTGATTACAAAGCAGCTCAAACTCGCAAACGTATCAGAAAGAAGGTACCAAAAAGAAGGTACGAAATTTATCTTTGGCATTCAGATATACTTCTGGAGCATCCAGAAGTAAATCTGAATGCCAGAGATAAATTTCGTATCACCACCTTTTACACAATTGTTGACAAACTTGAAACTGAGATGAGAAGAGGAGGAGAGATATACAAAGAAATATCAGAGAGATTTTCTTGTCTAAGTGATGTGCCACATAATGCTATTTCATCTCCTGAAATTGAAAGGTATTCTCAGCATTGTCAAAAGCTGATTGATGCTTACCCAGAGGACTTGAACACTAATTTCTCAGCTGAGCTTCAGCAGTTTCACTCATATGTGCGCCATAAGTTCAGTGCAACAAAAAATGTAAAAACAAGATTCAGTCATGCTGAACTTTATAAAATAATTGTAGAAGACAATATTGAGTGTGCCTTTCCAAATGTAGACATTGCGTTTCGTATTTATAACATTAATGGTCACAAATTGCTCAGCTGAGTGTTAATTTTCTCAGTTGAAGTATATTAAAAATCCCATCAGAACAACTATGCAACAAGAAAGGTTGAATGCCTTATCTCTACTAAGTATAGAAGCAGATGTGTTACGTAAGATTAATTTTGAGGATCTGATCAGACTTTGCAATTAAAAACAGTAGGAGAAAACTTTTCAAATCTAAATAAGTTTAAGTATACAAAAATAAACATTATTTTCCATCTTACTATAAGTTTTGTTTCATTTTGAAAAATAAAAATTTATCATCATCATGCGTATCATAGATTTAGGCCTAGCATGGCATGTTCCAGCCTTAAAAGTCACCGTTGAATCGTTTAAGACGACATCCTTGTTTTCTTTTTCCTAATGGCTTGTACTTGAAGCCTTGTTTTGGTAATCTTTCTGTTTTCATTCTTTGAACATGTTCCATCCATTTATGTTTATATTTTTTTATTTTTTTCTATTACTGGTTCTTGGTTTAATTCTTTCATAATTTCTTCATTTCTTTTGTGATCAAATAGGGTATACTTTGCAGTTTTTCTCATTAACTTCATTTTTGCTGTTGTTAATCTTTGTTTGTCATTTTGTTTTATTGTCCAGATTTCGCTTCCATACATTAAGACTGGTAGGGCTAATGTATCGTATGTATAAACTGTAAAATAAATAAAAATTTATTTTATGGTTTATTATTATTTATATTATGGTACCCAATATATATGAATTACATATATATGGGGCACCAAAATCTTTTAAGTGCTTAGGGCATCTATTGGTCTTAATCTGGCCCTGAACACCAGACATACCACAACTGGCTGAAATCAAGAACCTCATCCTTCTTCAAAGCTTACACCAAAGCCCAAAGTTTACACTGTAATAGATGCAAAAACACAATCAACGCTTCCAAAACAGAGTTCGAAAGAGCAAAAAGCAGGAAATTAGCAGCTTGTACAAACGGCAGCCGAGCCTTTTGGTCTCTTGCCAAAGAAATTGGCCATAACTTCTGTCCAACACTATTCCCACCCCTATCATACCCAGATGGCTCTACTGCATCATCACCCACAGAAAAAGCCAATCTTCTGGCTTCATACTTTGCTTCAAATGCATGCATAATTGACAATGGTAAATGTCCCCCCAACCATTCCAGACACCCAACATATAATGCCTCCTATATCCTTTGCAAAGAATGAGATCAGAAAAATACTGTCCAAATTAGACACAAAAAAGTCTCATGGCCCTGATGGCATTCCCCCAATTGTTCTGAAAAGTTTGTGCTCCAGAACTGACCCCTATCCTATGTCACTTATATATGCTCTCTTACTCCACTGGAATCTATCCCACAAACTGTAAATTCGCCTATATTCAGCCCATTCCAAAGAAGGGTGACAAGTCACTGTCATCCAATTACTGCCCTATCTCGCTTACCTCAGTCCTGTCAAAAGTAAAGGAAAAAATCATCAATTCCCAACTCCTACACTATCTTGAAGACACTCACCAAATAAATGACTGCCCGTATGGATTCCGGCACTGCTGATCAACAGGAGATCTACTCACATATGTCACCCATCTCTGGACAAATGCTACAGAGAGGTTTGGCAGATCTCAAGTGGTTACACTAGATATCTCCAAAGCCTTTGACTGGGTTTGGCACAAAGGTCTACTAGGCAAACTACCATCATTCGATCTGACCCAGGACTTCTGTAGTTGGATTGCCAGCTTTCTGTCTGAATGCACACTGTGTATGATGGTGGACGGCTCCCTATCCTCTCACCATTCAATTAATGCTGGGGTCCCACAAGGTTCTGTCCTCTCACCAACCCTCTTCCTGCTATATATCAATGACCTACTACAATTGATCACCAACCCAATACACAATTTTACAGATAACAGCACACTACACTCCTCGCATTTGATAAGCCTTACCCTACAACTCATCTCAACCTATAGAACATCAACCACCACCACCCTTAACTCCGATCTCCAAGCCATCCTATAATGGAGTTCGGATAACCTCATAAATTTCAATGCCAATAAAATCCAGTTCTGTACTATTTTCCATAAAAAAAGAACCATTTTTTCCCAGTATCCTTTTTGACGATACCCAAATTTCCAGACAGTTTGAGATCTTGCTTCTTGGAATCACCCTCACATCAAACCTCTCCTGGCATAAACATATCACAACAATTGCATCCTCAGCCTCAAAAAAACTAAAATCACTACAAATATTTGGAATTAGCAAAAACATATATTCCTTTCTGGCTGCTGCTATGAAAATCATAGAAAACAACATGAAAATCATGGAAAACAACTTTAATAGTGAATAATGAATGATTTGGAGATATCAACAGTAAACGTGGCATTTTCCAAGGTGATTTCTTGTCAACACTGTTCTTCGACATTTCGTTGATACCTTTATTTATGATTCTGAACAAAAGACGTTACTTCACCCCCAAACAGCTATTAACATTATACAAATCACAAATCAGCCCAGTTATTGAATACTGCTCCCATATATGGGGGTGGGGGGGGACCCTAAAAGCTCTCTCAAAATGCTCGACTCAATATAGAGGAGAGCAATTAGACTTATCGATGATCCATCCCTTACCCACTCTCTCTCCCCCACTTTCACACAGACATATGGGCTCTGCAGTATGTATGTATATTCTACAAATATTTTCATGAGAAATGTTCAACTGAAATATCAATAATTCCTTCGCTCAGTACTAAGCTCATTGGAACACGTGCAGCTGCTGCACAACATCCCCTACACAGTACACCTAGAAACAAACAGAACAAGTTTCTTTTCCTCTTCCTTCATTCCTGCAACTGCTGCAATGTAGATCAGTCTCCCACCTGCTGTGTTTCCCAAGGAATACAATTTAAAGTCATTCAAATCAAATGTAAAAAAATTCCTCCTTTCCCAACCCACTACCCATTCACGGTTCTAATGTACTATAGGTTGACCAACCAACCTCCTGTGTATGGGCTCAACATTAAAAAAAAAAAAAAAATGGTTAAGTTGTTGGAGAAGCTTGTGAGAACTAGGATCCAGAGTTGAGTTGACAACAATGGTATAATCTTCTATGGACAGCATGGATTTGCTAAAGGAAGGTCATGTTTTAGTAATCTACTTACTTATTACAATAAAGTGCTGCTTCCTTGGACAGAGGAGAAGGATACACAGTAATATACTTGGATTCGCAAAGGCTTTTGATAGAGTACCTCATGATAAGTTGACAGTCAAACTAGAGCAGATAAGGTTGGATATTAGATTAGTGCATTGGATTGGAGACTGGCTATCTGATAGGTATCAACAAGTTGTGTATGGGGGTGCGATATCCAGGAAAAGGAAAGTCACTAGTGGAGTGCCTCAGGGGTCTGTTTTAGGGCCATTACTATTTAACTTGTATATTAATGATATTGGCGAAGATTTGGATGGAGATATTCAGTTGTTTGCAGATGATGCAAAGTTGGGACGAACCATAAAGAGTAGTGAAGATGTTGTGGCCTTGCAAGAAGATTTAAATACAATGAGTGATTGGGCAAGCAAATGGGGATGCGAGTTCAATGTTGCAAAATGTAAGGTTTTAAAATTTGGAAAAAAAAAAGATGGGATGCAGAATTTATGCTTGGTGAGAATATATTGTTGGAGGTAGAGGAAATAAGAGATCTGGGGGTGATAGTGGATAAGGATCTAAAATTTAGGAGACACATCGCCAAAATTGTGAAGACAACACAAAGACTTCTGGGAATGATGCGGAGGACACTGACGTGTAGAAGTAGGGAGATTCTTGTTCCATTGTATAAGGCTTTGATTAGGCCACACATGGACTATTGTGCCCAGATTTGGTCACCGGGTTTTCAGAACGATGAAGAGATGTTGAAAAGGGTCCAAAGGTGACTGACTAAGGTAGTTTCTGACCTCTGGAATGTTGAGTATGAGGAAAGATTGAGAAGATGTAATTTGCAGAGTCTGGTGGAGAGAAGGAAGAGAGGAGATATGATAGAGACCTACAAGTTGGTAAGGGGTTGTTATAAGATCAATGGTGGAGAAGTTCTACAGAGAATAGTGGGAGATCAGGGGAGAACCAGAGGTCATCCCTGGAAACTGTATAAAGAGTGTGCGAATAGGGGAGTGAGAGGCAGGTTTTTTTCGTGCAGAGTTGTGAATGATTGGAATGACTTGCCTGAGAGTGTGGTGTCTGCAAGGAGTTTGAGTGTGTTTAAGACACAGTATGATGAGATGTGTGATAAAAGGACCTCTCAGATGAATCTTTGACTCCATGAGGTCTTGGGAAATAATAATAAATAATAATAATATACCACATTAGCTCTCTGATCTCTTCATCCTCTTCCTCCAGGTCTATACGAGACTCTAAATTCATCCAATAGTAGAAGAGATAGATTATCTGATATACCTTCTTGCTAAAGATCTAGCTAACACTACTAATAGGCCAGAAAGGATGATAACCGTCCTTTGTTAAAAACTGAGCAGAAATATTGTCCTTGATGAACACAACATTTTAGCAAACTTTGATATAGTAAATCTGTTTACTAACATTCCGACTCAGGATTTCCTTATCCTGCTAGAAGATAAATTCTCAAAGAAAGTCATGGCACTCCTTAAACACCATCTCCTCTAGGTATTTCAAGTACAATAACACAACATACAATAGAACTCTGGTATCACCATGAGCAGTCCTCTTTTGCCAATTTCAGTAAATCTTTACATAGAATCATTAGAAAAAAAAAAGTCCTGGAAGAAAATCATCATAAATCAAAATTATGGTAAAGGTATACTGACATTCTTAGTCTGGAACCATGGACTACCTTTACTTTTGAATTTCCATGAGTACCTCAATCATCAACATCCTAACATAAAATTTACCTAAAATTAGAATGGTTTGCTCCCATTTCTGGATCTTTAACTAAGAAATCTGGTAAATTCAAAATCTATATTTTGTCAACATACAAATAGGTATCTATGTGCCTCTTCCCATCATTATAAACTTCAAAATTGGGCATTATTTCAACAATAGGAGTCCATCGCTGAATTACTGACAAGAATGAACTAATTTAAAAACTCAAACGTTTAATAAAAATACTTTTCTACAAAATGGCTATAATTAATGCATTGTCCCTAGACTGCTTACCAACACGATTCACGATAATTCTAATGACGAGGGAAAACAGAGGCTTCATCATGCTTCCATATATCAGTTCCATTTCCATAAAGCTTGCAAAAATACTTAGAGAACATAAAATCAAAACAGTATTCACTCCATTTATCAAGATGAAATCACTACTCCAATCCACAAAACCTCAACAAGGCCCACTTAAATATGCAGGTGTTTATCGGCTATGGCGATTCAAATGCAGACTGTGAATATACAGAAAAATCTACTGAGCAATGCATCAAAAAATACCTCCGAGATCTTGAATACCAAAGAAATGTGGCCTCAGCTTTGTCAGCATATGTACTCTCTTCAGCTGACCCACAAGATGCTTCAGCAATGAGACATCAAATATTATGGAATAAGTCTGATTTATTATGCCATTGAGATGACAAAACCAAGAGAAGAATATGGGAATCCTTAGAAATGACACTGAATCCAAAACACCAAAATATAAACTAAAGTACCAACTTGTTGAAAAACATCCCAGCTAAGTGTATGTATGCGAATGTGCAAACACACAACAACATGCCCAACAATGCAACACACAATTAGAAAGATTTTTGAAATCAGACTTGTATAACTACATAGAGGTTATCACCTTTGTTAAATTCTAATGCTTTGTCTATTAGTTTTTGGCTCTTCCACCTGAAGAAATCCTATGTAATTAGAGTGAAATACCTTAAATTACCGCAATTATTAACATATTATTCCAGTTTTCTACCTTATTAATGTACCCCTATTCAGAGAAATAGATTGAGCCAGTCAAGTACCCTCAAACTTGGTGGGTCATGCAGATCATGGGAAATAAATTTGCCAAAAAAATTAGCAAAACAGGTCATTGGACCTAAATTCCTGAAAGGATAATGATGAAAAAAAAATTAGTTCAAAAATTATCAATAAAGAATATGACACAGTGAGTGAGAAAATATTACATAAATGTGAACTGGATGGCACATGCTCATGAAATGATTCAGAGTCAATGACAAAGTAAGTTATTTGATGTTTATTTTCCTCATTTCATAAAATAATGTAGCATCAATGACAAAGTTATTTGATGTTTATTTTCCTCTCATTTCATAAAATAATGTGATACAAAAACATATGTCATGCTCACTCCTTTGTTTATAGTGCCTTACAGCTTGCATGCATGCAAAATTCACTATCTTTTCTCATTCACAGCACCATATTTCCATTATCAGTCATTGTTTGAACTAATTTTTTTATTGTCAAAATCTTTTTCCCATGATCTAGTTAGGGTATCCACCAAGTATGAGGATATTTCATCTTCTTTCTTTTTTTCTCTACAGATTGCTTTAAATAGGAGTAGTTTAATTTGAAACACACTGTATGTATATTTATTTTGGCCAAAATTCTGACTGAAAACCCAGAAGCATTCTTTGTGCCATGTATGGCATATAGTTTGTTACTAGAAGACATGGCAACAATTGTGCCAATGGCAATGACATTCTTTGGAACAATTCAAAGATTATCTGCCATATTTTCTGGATCTGCACAAAAATGGAACATCTTGATGAAACACATATCAAACTTGACCTTACAACCACTCTCAGGCACACAATGGGAATACTGTCTAAATGCTATTAAAGCAATTAAGTTCATTTCCAACAAAATTATTATTATTATGTGTGACGCCTCCAGGTAGTCCAAAGACTCATCGAGGGAGTGTGTGCCAACAGCATCGAACAATTGTTCCCTTCCAACTACTAACCACGCTTACACTTGCTTAACTTTTTGCGAGGCATTAATAGCAGAGGCTCTACAATCGACTAACCTTTGCTGGCAAAATACAAGATGCCAAAGAATTAAGTAAAATAATAGACCTCAAAGAGCAAATTGTTGTTTCTGGGACATAAAATTAATACTAAATTTGCACTATTTACAGTTATTTAGTATGAACTATTGCTTGCTATTAATAATGTTAGCAAAGGGGGGAAAAATGTTAGCAAAGGCTTACAAAAAAAACTATGTGAATTTTGCAATAAAAATGACATTCCAGTAAAATAAGGAAATCAGAACATGGAAACAAAAATGTTGGCATGACTGAGAAGGAGAACATTTGCATACAAATAATCCTGAAACTAGTTTCTACAGAGACTAGTTTCTGGCTATTATAAATCAAGGTATACTCTCAACTTGGCCTTTTTTTGCAACGGTTTCTTCAAATGTAACTAATTAGTTACAATTGAATATACTGTAAGAATAATATATTAAAAAACACTAATTAAAGAGAATGATAATATATGTGTGCTTGTGTTTATAATTATCTGGAGACAGGGTGAAGAATACATGATTCTAAACTCTAAACTTTCATATTTGCAATTATGATGAACATGAAGCTAGGGACTTGGGGATGTTGGTGGATAGAGAGATGAAGTTCAGAGGACACATTGCTAGGGTGTCCCAAGATTGCACATAGGATTACTTGGTTATTGAAGGACACACTAACATCCAGAGATGAAGAGGTTATTATCCCCATTTATAACGCATTGATACATTAATACACCTGGATTCCTTGGAGATTAGGAGGTTGTGGAGAGGGTTCAGAAGAGAGTGACTAAGTTAGTGAGTGGTGTAAAAAATGATCCCTACATTGATAGATTGTGGATTGCAGAGGTTGGTTGATAGGTAGAGAAGAGGGGGATATGATAGAAACATTTAAATTACTAAAAGGTTTTTATAAGATTGATGCAGGGGAAATATTTCAACTGTGTGATGGTGATAGAAGAACAAGAGGTCATCCCTGGGAATTAAGGAAAAGTGTGGTTAACAAGAGTGTGAGAACTAGATTTTTCACCTGGAGGGTTGTGAATGAGTGGAATGCGTTACATGACTCAGTTGTGAGTTCATCTGTAAATGAATTCAAGAAGAGATATGATAGATATTGTTTTGATAGTTTGGGTCACCCACGATGAGTCTACTGACTACAAGGAGATATGTTTTGCATTTAGGGAGACACTGGGATAGGGTTAGTAGCTTTCCCCTCCGAGTTGCCTGGTGTTGTACTGCTTACCCAGGTAAGATAGTACAACACTATATTCAGTCCTGAAGATATTTTCAGGCGCAAACTTTGTTTGCTCTCACTGGGATAAAGAATTAAACTAAATTTATTATTGAAAAAGCAATTCACTGAATATCAGTTAATCAAACAAGCAATTTCTTGAAAGGCAATTCCCTGATCAGCAGCTAATCGAAGACACAATTCATCGAAACACAATTGATTGAAAATACAGTTCACCGAAAAATGAATTATAAGTCATGTGGGGTGAAGATGTGTGCAAAATTTTTTTTGTTTTGAGAGGGATATATCTTTCAGGTCATTTATATATGGTAAACTACTATTTATCTGACTTCGTTCGGAAAGCGATTTTTTTTTTTTGCAGAGCATACTGAACATTTATATTTAAATGAACGTTTCAAAGGTATTTCATCCTTGTGAAAATAACATCCTACAGAACTTGAGGTCAGTGGGGAGGGAGGAGGAACACTAATGGTAAACTCTATATCAATCGGCATGTAGGACTTGTTGATATATCAACATATGTCTCTGCGATATCTCTGAAGAGGAAGTCACTAGTGGTGTGAAGAAAGTACCAGTTGAAAGTAACAAGCTGTAAGAGGAGGCTACTGAAAAGTTCTGATAAACACCTAGAATAAAAATTATGTTGAAGCATCTGATATAAACTAATAATTATTGTTTTTCATTTAGGATATGTAAGAAAACATATGTTAGTGGTTTTTGAAGAAATTCGAAGACACAGAGGTGTGGGCCATCAGGTTTTTCGTGATGCAAGAGAAGTCTGCAACTGAGATATACCAAACATTGTGTGAGAATTTAGGGGACTGTGCCTTCCAGTATAACCAACAATTGAAAGCTGGGTATCCTGAGACAAAGATGTTCCCAGGTCAGGGAGACCATCGACAGCAATCACACCTGAAAACTGATGCAGTGCATGCCATGATCCTTGATGAACAAATACCAGCCAAAAACATCACAAAGACTCTGGAGACATCCAGGGAACGAGTTGGTGTCATTATCTACCAAAATCTGGACATGCAGATACTCTCAGTAAAGTGTCCCCAAAGGTTTGAATGCCTACCAAAAAGAGAAAACGTGTGCTGTCATCTCAAGGGAATTTTGATCATTTTGAGAAATCAGGTGCAATTTTTTTAGCTTGTATGCTAACTGTTGATGAAACATGGCTTCGTCACTATGACCCAGAGAACATACAACAGTCAAAGGAGTGGAGACACAAAGTTTCTCCATGGCCAAAGAAGTTTCAAACCAAAAATTCAGCAGGGAAAGTTCTTGCCATTGTCTTTTAGATGGTGTAATCCTTACCAAGTACCTCAAAAAAGATAACACTATTACAGCAGCTCTGAAGGAACTGAAGGAGGTACTGAAGGAAAAATGTTGCAAGAAACTAAAGCAGAGGAGTGTTGCTTTTGCAAGACAATGCACCTGCTTATGAAATCCAATAAACAATATACAACTTGGGATTTCAATGTCTACCTCAAACACCATATTCACCAGACCTGGCCCCAGGAATTTTTTTCACCTTGTACAGTAGCATATTTTGCCATCCCTTCTCCTTGGGGGGGGGGGGGGACTCTTTTAATGACGTCTTAAAAGTCATGCTGTTAAGCTAGGCTTCAACATCTCTGATCATAAATTCTAAATAGCAGTATTAGCTAATAAAAATTCGTAAGTTAATGAAAAATGATCATAAACTATATTTTTTACAGAAAGAGAGAGAATTAACCATTTACTGCATTCTTTTAATTATTATGATTTTTTAAAAAATATACAGTACAATGAAGTTTTATTATGTAAAAATTTAACTAACATCCTGAATTCTCATTTCAACAGAGAAGGAATAAATTACTTTTTTTTATAATTTATTTTTCGTATACTTTAGGCCAATTTTGCCACATCCCCAAAATTTGATGCCACGTGCAAATGCACATTCGGTAGAACCTTAATAACTTAAATTATTAAGCCCTTAATAGCCCCATCTGACTATTTCCAATTCCCAAATTAAAAACACTTGAGAGGAACAAAATTCACAAATATGAATTCATATCTGCAGCTGAGGACTGGTCTGGGCAAAAGGGAAAGACTTTAACAGAGGATTCAAAATGGCAGCATCATTGTAACAAGCGTATAACAGTTCGTGAGGAATATGCAGAATAATGTGTAAGTTAAGAGGTTCTACTTCAATTCCTTCATGGTGGCTATCAGAAATATTCAGCACACCCTCGCAAAATTTAAAAAAAGGTATGGGAGGCAGAGATGGGAAGCAGAATATAGAATGGTGGGGAGATATCTTAGAGGACGTAGAGGAAATGCAACATTTCAGATCCTAATCCGCGAACATAGGTGATGTTTGTGGATAAGTATCTGAAATGTTGCAGATATTTTGCTAAAATTGTTAGGACTGCACAGAGCATTCTGGCACTGATGCCAAGAACACTGATATATATATATAGGAGTAAAAAATGTAATGACTCCATTCTATATAGTTTTATTCAGACCGCATATGGATTACTGTGCAGAGATTTTGTTACTTGATTTTCAAATGGATGAAGATATGTTGTAAAAGATTCAAAGACGATTGACTAATGGTCGTTTCTAGTGTCTGGAATGTTGAGTATGAAGACAGATTGAGAGAATGCCATTGTAGAATCTAGTGGATAAAGGACAAAGGGGGGGGGACATCATCAAGATATTTAAGTTATTAAGGGATAATTATCGGAATAATGAATATCAGATTTTTCATAGAATGGGTGGAGTGAAGGGAGGACAATAGGCCATCCCTGGATGTTGTATAAAAAGATCGTGAGTAAATGAGTAAGGACTGGTTTGTTTTTTTACGTGGTGAGTTTGAGGGTGGTTGGAATGTGTTGCCTGAAAGTGTAGGAGGGTGAATGAAGACAGTGAATGCATTCAAGCCACAATATGAGCTGTGTGTGTAATGGAGGGTCACCTGATATGAGTTGTTGAATCCCGGGAGGTCTAATAATAATAATAATACATGCATACCCGGTCGTACAACACATTAGGTTCCAGACCACTTCCTTATTATTATTATTCAGGCCTCCATGGAGTCAAAAGACTCATAATGGGAGGTCCTTCCTAAGAAACACAAAGTCTATCAAGCCTCATCGAGGGAGGTCCCTCCGAGGAAACACAAAGTCTATCATACCACTCCTAAAACTCATTGACCGTTCACACTCTCACCACTCTATCAGGCAATACATTCCATGGTTCAACTACCTTCCATGCAAAGAAACCACTCCTCATCCTCTTTCTCACAGTTTCCTTTCGTAACTTCCAGGGATGCCCCCCCCCCTTGTCGTCACTCCTTTCTGCTGTTCAAATAAGCGAAAGAACTCTCCAGTATCAACACTGTAACCACTTCTCAACAGTTTAAAAGTCTCAATCATATCACCTCTCCTTCTATCCACCAAACTTTGCAGTCCACACTTCCTCAGTCGATCCTCATAACTAACATTGTACAGTCCTGAAACCATCTTTGTTATCTGCCTTTGTATCCTTTCCACAGTTAATTTATCCCCTTCAAATCCTGGGGACCAAATCTGAGAACAATAGTCCAAGTGTGGTCTGATCAGAGACTTATACAATGGAATGATAACCCTCTTATCTCTGCATCTCTGCAGGTCAGTGTCCTTCTCATAATAGCAGCAATCCTCTGTGTTACCTTCACCACCTTTGCCATATGTCCCCTAAATTTCAGGTTTCTATCAATCATCAACCCCAGATCTCTTATCTCCCGTACTTCCTCCTGTATAATTCCTCCCATAGAGTATGCAACGTCTCATCGATGTTTCCCAAACCTCAAGACCTTACATTTTGCTGCATTAAACTGACACCCCCATTCATTTGCCCATCTATCTAGCTTATTCAAATCCTCTTGCAGGGCTGCCATATCTGCACTATTACTAATAATCCTTCCTGGCTTCACATCATCTGCAAACAACTGAATATCCCCTTGCAATCCACTGACAATGTCGTTGATATAAAGGTTAAACAATGTAGGTCCCAGTACTGAGCCCTGTAGGATCCCACTTGTAACCTTCTACCTCCTAGAAATTGCCCCACAATACACAACTCTGATACCTATCGGATAGCCAATTCTGAATCCAGTTGACCAATCCGATATCCAGACCCCATGTGCTGCAACTTGAATATCAGCTTATCATGTGGCACCCTGTCAAATGCCTTTGCTAAGTTTAGGAAAATGGCAGTATATGCCTTTCCCTCATCTAATGCTCTTGTAACTTTATTATAAAAGGCTAGCATACTGCTAAAACAAGAGCATCCCTTCACAAATCCATGTCGACTCTCACAGATAACATTACCTTCATCTGCCCAATGCTGTATATAGACCTTCGCTACTTTCTCCAAGTTCTTACCAACTACTGATTATAGCAAATTTCATCGTATAGTGAATCACTGCTTTTTTTTTTTTTTAACATCAGAATGCATAAAATGCATGTAATGACTAAATAACGTTTGCTAAATGAATGCAATGGCTAAATAACATTTTAGATAGTCATATATGTGCGTAAATGATGTGAATAAAGCATTTGTTTATGTTAGTTACGCAAAAAATTTTTAGAATAATTTTTAGAAACTTAAATCTTAGTCTGAATCACACAGCTAAAAGGAACACACCGACTTGTTTACATACCAATCTGCATCATTAAAAGTTTTCTCATTTCATCAAAAAGATTGTCACGTTTACGGATAACTATAATATTAATTAGTGGCTTTTTTCCCACTTGACTAAGAACTTTATATTTGTTTTTAACAAATTTAACAACAGTAGTACCAAGTAAGTCTATGGCCTCTCTACGATACACCATTCTCAGCAAATTCTTAGTAGGTAATGTAACGCGACTTCTAGCTTATGCGACTTCTTTTCACTGGAAGCAATAGCAACCATACTTGGAATATTATCAAAGCTCTGACAAGAAAATAATTAGTATAAACAGTTTACAATTCACAGCCAACGAAACACTCAAACCCAAAGAGATGTAAGCAGTGGCGCACCCAGCTCCCTGGGTGCACCACTCAATTATAACCATTTTCAATTATAATTGAAAAGCGTCATATAAGCGGATCTTCATAAAGCGAAACATCATAAGACTGGTATTACTGTATGTGTGATAATAATAACTTGAAGGATTATTGACCCCAAGTCACTAATCTTGGGGCCTATAAATGCTTCTCGCGTTATCATTAAATTAAAATATAATCACTAAAGCTTTTTGGTTACATCAGTTTAAAAAACATAAAAATAATAAATAAGAAGTAGTAAATAATATTTTTGCCATAATGTCTTTCTTACAAACAAAACAAAAGAAGTTAGCTGTTAGATTCCCAAAGCAGGGAGAAATATTTATCAGAACAAACTGTAAACAAAAGAGGTAGTCTGCATTTAGTCTGTTCCTAATGGAAAGACATTTTCTTGAACTGTACATAACTTACATCCTTTCAATCAAAATGGAAAATTCCAAATCCCCTCCCATTCAAAAAATATAAAATAATAATTGTTGTACTGTTTCAGAAAATAAAAGAAAAAAATTTTAAAAATGCATTTCAAACTTTAAAAGGCAATGCAATTCAAAATGGTCAGAATTAAAATATATACTCTGTATGTATGTGTAGTAAGCAGATGATAGTATCCACGCTGCTATTCTAAAGAGTTAGAGGAAAAAATAAAAAATAAATAAAAATTCACGATAATTTTAAAGGTAACTAAAATGATAAATTATGGTAAATGAATCACAGGAGTATCGGCAGTTGTTACATTAGAGCTATCTAACTTCCTGTGCACTTTATTTCTGTGATGTTTTCTTTTTTCTATATCACATCAAGCAATTACATGATCTTTTTTCTTTCTTCCCCACCCCATGCTCTTGGTATAAGCAAATGTTTTTTTGAGCATTCCACTTTTATAAAAAAACACCATGGCACTTCAAATTGTAAAACCAAACTTCCTTCACACTGGTTATTCATTTTCGCTGCAATGTATTCACCATGCTGACTTAAGCAGTGTTGTTTGCTGATTTCTTTTTGCAAACGAAGTTCTAATTTAACAATAACTAAAGTCAAACTACTGTAAACAAAAGTTACTTGGCAAATAAATCAATGTTCATCCTTCGTAACAAAATTATTTCGTTAACTTGTGTTATATCACATGTACTACCATGAGAAACTTTGACTGTTATAATAGAAACGTTTTCCAATTAAGGCTAAGAGATATATCATTATGCAGAGGTAGGAACACAATGATTGGGCTGGTGTCAGAAGGGTGCCACTAACATGATATTTTATTGAAAATGGGACACTGAAAGAAGGCACATTCGCTACGAATTTTTCAAAGGCTGCGATGATCATGCTATGCTACCGATGCACTTCCTTCCTGAAATATCTTAATTTTTATAATCCCTGTATATTACAACAGATGAATAAAATGACTCTTCAAAAATTGCTGATTTTTAGGGCATACCGCTTTAGAAGCCTGCCAATGGATGCACTACATTAATAAAGAGAAACACGCAAGTTATTCACAGTAATCACTATAGGAAAATAGCATTGTTTTTTTCTTTTGTGCAGCTGAAATGGTTGCAGATTGCTTGGGATTGTTGGCACTTGAATGAATTAAATCATACATTGAGATAAAAAAAAAAAATGAAAAATGAAAAATTTAGGATCATGGCACCTTTTTAAAAAGGTAAATGAAAAATGTCACAAGCTAACAAATTGTATAATAAATTACATAGAAATAGTGGATATTAAAGATACAACATGAGTTCAAAACAAATATTTGTAGAAACTATGGAAGTTTCCTAAATTTGACCTGAGAGCTTATGAAAATACAATCCCCATAAGCTCTCAAGTTATTTTAAGTGTTCTTTTGAGTAGAGAAAGCTAAGGTAACTTCGATCAATGCCAAAGATTGTATTCTCACAAGCTCTGTCTGTATAATCAATGTTTATTACAGGTCACTTCTATGTATAGCAGAGTTAACTTCTGAAACCTATGATACTGTATTAAAATGACTGCACTTCATAGTTGAATTTAGCAAACTGTTAGCCACTACCCCACCTCCCATTCTCTTCAACCATTAATAACATTAGACAGCACAGCTGAGATTACCGCTCATTCAGAATGAATCATTCCAGTAATTGCGATATTAGATTATCTGAGTATGTGTGGAACACTCGGCAACGTAGCTAGACTTTCATCTCTCTAGACAAATTCGTAACTATTCGTATGTCACTGGAGGCCTTGGCAACTTCCCCAATGCCAAAGTGTTCCTACACCACTGGGAATACAGCTTAACAAAGCTCGTAAATCTGTCACAGATGACCTATACCAAGTTTTGGAAGATTTAAACGTATTTACTGCAAAATATTTCATTTAAAAAAAAAAAAAAATTCAATGTATTAGGAAAATTCTGAATCTTGATATTTTGTGTTAAACAATACAGAAATTCTCACAATTTATTTTTTACATTTACATATATTCACACAGTAGCGCACTCAGGATTTAATCATGGGAGGGGGGGGGGGAGAGTTGAGTAGACGATTGAGAATACACACTATGCATCGCATATGATCTATGTCTGAGCATCTGTAATGATCGCTAATTCATAAGTAGTATAGAAATAGAAGACACTACAGAACATAAATTTTTAAAAAATGAATTTTAATTAGGAAAAGATTTTTGGAAAATTTCTAGTGTTTTTTTCCATTTTCTTTTTTTTTGGGGGGGGGGAGGTCCCTTCCCCCCATTTGGGTGTGCCACTGATGAAGAAAATACATAGTTATTGAGGAACACAAACACAGGAAAGGCTGTGTAATAATAATTTCCCGAAGTGATTACTTTTTCTGATTTCTGCGTGTGTTATATGTCTGTATTTAAAAATCTGATTAAAAAATTCCAATTATCCTTGTCTCACTCTAGTATTTGCCAATGATTATCTGATCTCATCACGAAGTGTAAATCCTCTATGTATGCTTTCCGTATTTAAAATTATATTAATACATCATGTTCGCACCTGGGTATCTGCAGTTCCATTTTTCCCTGGCAGGTACTAGCTTTTAGCGGATGTATGCAGCTTCCGCGTCGAGTGGTCACATTTTCACAAAGTTTTTCGGTATATTGGTCGTGACTATTTCAGGAGAATTTTATATCTAAAATTAGCATTTAAGTACCTAGATGACATTGAGTATCTGAAATGCAATTCAAACTGATTTCAAGTTACATGTTTGCTTTTCATAAATTGAGCACTTTCTGTATCCAATGATTATTATAAACAGCTGTTACACAATTTTCAGCTGCAAATGAAAATAGAAAGCGTATGTTAGGGCAAATGCCTTTACTTAGCTATGTTTTATTGCTAAAATAAACTTGTTCTGTTTGTGTGCATGCAGGATATTCTGGGGGAACAGAGTGTTTTTCTATTATTCTACAATTGTCATTCGATTTGTCTCTAATTACATTAATTGTTCCTAAATATAGTACACAAATGTCTTTTTACTATATTTAGTGTTAAACAAAGCCACCTTTTTTCTGGCTTATGCACTATAGCATCTGTTGAAGTTGGAAAGTTGCTTTAATGGTATATGGATATTTTCATTGTAGCCTTTGGACAAAACTTTAGTAAAAATTTTTCTATTCCTGAATAAAAATTGAATTTGGAAATAAAAATTTCCAAATTCAACTGAACTGTTGAAGTTGGAAAGTTGCTTTAATGGTATATGGATATTTTCAGTGTAGCCTTTGGACAAAACTTTAGTAAAAATTTTTCTATTCCTGAATAAAAATGAATACTTCTGTGTATTATAAGGAATTATTGATCTACAATAAAATACTAATATGTGTGAGCTATCTTCCATTATTGAAAACACAGAACAGCCACTGACACTAAAAATAACGATGCATGGTAGCATTGCTGAAAGTGCAGAAAACTCATATAATGATCGGACATTATGTAAAACGTATACTGAGTCTCGGTAAACAAAAGAAAATTCTTAGAAAATGAAGAGAAGTATACACTAGCCAGATATTGTATTATCTATTTAAATTGCATATATTATAAATAAGATAACATAATATAATATAACATAATCATAATATATCTTCAAACACATTGAATCCCACTCCACGTAGATTTGGCTACAGTTAATTGAAAAGTTAAAGTAATCAAAGTTATTCTACAATTAATATATAATTAAGATGAGTGCTGATGTGCTATGCACTCTTAAAACTTTCATACATCGATACATTGATAAAAATTCAATCATACTCTCAAAATGACTGGTTATTTTGTAGCGAGCATTGCATAAGCCACACGACACTACACCCAATTGAAATGGGCACGTGATGCCAGTAATATATATATTTAAATGGACAATTAGAAAACTACTCTGAACTCGATTAGTATTTATCTAGATAAAAGTAAACAATGCTTGAGTGTCAATTAATTAAAAGGGGGATGGTAAATCCCGTTTTATTTTATAGCCGGGTACGAAACTCAGATCGAAATCCATAGCGTTTCATGCCGAAAAAAAAAAAAATCGGCAGAACCAAGTGCAAATGATCACTTGGGTAGTACAACACCAGGGTAACTCAATGCAAAGGTGGAGCAAGCTCCATCACTAACTTTAATATTCTCTCATAATATAAAACCCAGCTCCTAAGAGATGTATATATATATACTGTTTTACATTATGAGAAGAGGTCACTACCCAGACCTGTTTCAACCTTTTTTGAGGTCTCATCAGTGAGTAGGTAGACCTGGAATGGAATATCAAGGTTTTAAGTGAACTGAACTTGCATACCTCTACTATCGAATTGCCGAAGTGGTGTACAACTATATTGTTAATTACTAAGATAATAAGCCAAAAGGCTATTTTACCGACAATATATATTAATTAAAAGGGGGATGGTAAATCCTGTTTTATTTTATAGCCGGGTACGAAACTCGGATCGAAATCCATAGAGTTTCATGTCGAAAAAACTATCGGCGGAACCAAGTGTAAATGATCACTTCGGTAGTACAACACCAGGACAACTCCATGCAAAGGTCGAGCAAGCTCTGTCACTAACTTTAATATTCTCTCATAATGTAAAACCCATGGAGTTGCCCTGGTATTGTACTACCCAAGTGATCATTTACACTTGGTTCCGGCGATAGTTTTTTTTTTTTTTCCCCCGGCATGAAACTATGGATTTTGATCCGAGTTTCATACCCGGCTATAAAATAAAAGGGGATTTACCATCCCCCTTTTAAGTAATATATATTGCTGGTAAAATAGCCTTTTGGCTTATTATCTTAGTAATGCTTGAGTGTCATTTACTGATTCATGAAATAATCTTAATCCTCTCTTTTTAAAGGATCTCTCAATTTTTGTTTCTGAGCTCTCCTTTAAGAGCTCAGAAATATTCTTGATGCTAGGAATATGAAATGGCACTGCAGAATACTTTTTTGTGCCTCAGGTATCTGGAATAGTAGATAATCTTGCCTGAGAATACTGTGCTGGCCCAACAAAGCAAATCCAATGTTTATTTCAATGTAAGATCAGTATGCTATAAAGGTATATTTTTATATGCTAGACGTCGAGGAAGATTAAATTAGGTTGTTAACTGCATTAATATTAAAAATGCAGATTTTCTTTAATATTGTGTTGATGACGAATTTGTCAAGGATATTTTTATGCTCTTCATTCCCAGCAAATTCTGTATTGAATTCTTATATATACCGGCGCATTAGATAGTCTGTAAAAATTATGAGGTACTATGCATTTAATGTAATGCATTATATACAATGTGTACCTTAGTTTGTTTGCAACTACAAAACTCCAAACTCTTAGAGAAAAACACTGGTTATTCCATTTATTAAAAAAAGAAAGGGAAGTAAAGATGACTGCTATAATTACGGTAGAATTATTCTGCTACATGCTGGAATATTAAAAGTGAAGCTAACCAGTATTGTAGAGATCAAATTAACAGAATATATTAGAACTAATATTTTAGTTCTTATTATTGGGTTTTTGCCTTTGAAAGCCATTATTTTTGTCTTTACTTGGATATTCCCATATTATACTGTTCTGAAATTTCATTTAATGATCATACGAAAACTCTGTAGATCATCTTCTGATGTAACTAATAGAATTCGATTCTTTGAAGTTATTAGCCTCTATATACGAGTAGCTCGGACGTGAATGTATTTCACGTGCCAAACTTTGTGTTGCTTACTTGGGAAAGGGATTAAAACCAAGTATAAAATTTCTTGGTATCTTTAACGTATAATAAACCCATGGTAAAAAAACTTTCTACATCTTTCTCTCATCCAGAGATATTTTATTAATAAGATCAAGCACCTTTTGTCTATTTGTATATGAAATATATACGACTTCTGCATTACTTCAAACTTGATATCTCTCTCCCGGATCTGGCTCCCACTAATGTGCTTTTGTGCAGAAGTGGTTCGTTTCCTTGATGTATGAGGCCCTGCTTGGGGTAGCTCTGAGTAGGGCCACTTCTGAGATTATGGCTCTATTTGGTGGTGGGGTGAGCCTGCCACCGGGTAGAGCCAATGCCAAGAAGTTCTTCTCGGTGATGGGGTGAGCCTGTCACTGAGTGAAACAATGCTGACTTGGACGATCCTTCGGTCACTCGTACAGAGTGGTCTGGGAGATCGCCTAATTTTTAGAATGGTCTTTACTTCAATACACCTCAATAAAGGTTGAAACCAGTTGGTAGCTTGATTCCAGGGGAGCAGAGTTTTTGCTCTCTTAAGGTTTTTGCCTTGGAGAGCTTTGAGCATCCACGGATTTGGATCCATTGAGCTGGCCTGTATTAGGGCTTCCTTTGCTGATGCTTTTCTCTGGAATATGAGCTTCTCTGCTTGGTGGTAGGGTGAGCCTGTCATTGAGCTGAGGCACCGCTGAGTTAAATCATCCTTCAGGTCACTTAAACAGGGAAACCGGTCTGAGTAGTGACCCTTTCCATTATGCACACCTGGAAGGGGTGTGTGCTTTGCATTATGGGATACATACTAAGGCGAGTGATATGAAGTCATTAGGCTCTCTATACCAGTAGCTCAGACGTGAATATATATCATGTGCAAAACTTTGTTTTGCTTACTTGGGATTAAAAACCAAGTATGGGGGGGGGGACATTGTTGCTCGTTCCATAGCATAAAAAGTAGAGGTGATAGGATACATTCTTGTTGTACTCCCAGATACCAGGAATGCGAATGAAGCTAAAAAAAATAGGCATTTCGTTAAAGTAAATGGCATATTAATTAATATATTTTATAAGCCATCCTTGAAATAAAAACACATCAGAATCAGATTATATCATGTTCTATAGACTATATCATGAAATATAGACCATATAAAAGATAAAAGAAGAATGAAAAATGGATTCAAAGAACACAAATGAAATTTCTTAAGAAAAGAGCTGAATGTACCAAGTGAGACCATAAAATAAATGAAGAAATTTTTCAATCTCTGAATATAAAATCAATTACGTTCTATAAAAGTAAATATAAACAAAAATTATTAGAACATATAAATCGAATGGACAACAGTAGACTGCCAAAAATACTATATAGATATAAAATAAATGAAAAAAAAAAAAGAAGAAGAATGGGAAGACAAAGAATGCGATGGCATGGGTGGGCCAGTAAAAGATGAATTGGCCCAAAATCCATGATACAAAGAAGAACAAGAATTAATTTGACTTAAAAGTAACCTAATAAGAAATTTTTAAAAAAATACCCGAATTTCAAGAAAGCAACAACTGCGAACAGTTAAGTGATTCGAATACATACGTTCAGTTTACGTAGCAGAAGTGTACCGCTAAGAACTTAGAAGCAAAGAGAATAACACTACGGCTACCGGAAATAATGAGAATAAACATTATATCCCCCATTTTGCAGACTGTAAAAGTAAACAGCAATGCACATTGCTTATTACCTTCAATAACGGTTGTAGATCAAATATGAATTACAAATATAAGATGTCTACATTGTTTGTACGGAGAGAACCGTGGGAGATAGTGGTGGTAGAATAAATCCAGTCCACCAAACGAATGTCTTACATAATATATAATTAGCTGCTTGACTGAAAGTGATAGAAGCACATTTCAAAACATGGAATGAGTAAAAACAATTTCAATTTCAGCTTTTAAAATTTAACTGTTTGATGGAATGGACAATGTTTTCTTGTAAAAGTTTGAAACTGTAATTAATATTGGCACAACTTGTAGGAAAATTGCATCAATTACCACCAATACATTTCTGAATGCTTGTACTTCGCACTTAACAATCGTGTTTGCCAAAATTCACGGTGCTCATGCTTGCATTTAAACAAATACAGTACAGCGAAGTAAATGCAAGTCAATTTTGCAAAAAGAGAACCACTTTTTGTGAAATTTTATTACTGTTGACTGCACTATATTATCACCTAATCAACGTTATTCAGAAGTAGGGAAAATATAGTTTTTGAAATCTTTTATCAGCGAACTCATGATTTTTCTTCCATTACATTGGTATTATTTACTTATTAGCAATTAACGTTTCACTTTCCTTTCCCTCATTTACATGTACTACTTAAACAACATTTATTATGTGAATGTCTGAATTTCCACCCAGATGCTGTTGCTGCCTAGGAAAGTCCGAGAACACTGTTGAGTTAAATTAGTTGTCATAGAATCCAAACTGTTAGCAAATTCCTAAAACAAACACACTAATGAATCTAGAATGTTTTTATTAGAAGTTTCATTTCTCTAAAAACAAACAGTATTCATTTTTGATTGTCAAAGAGGCAGAAGCATAAACAAAATTATCAGTGAGTAAATGGGTTTTATGATATAACTTCGCATTAGTAAAAACGGACAACTCTCTTCTAGGTATTATGAATATACACACACATTCTTGAATATACATAAATTACACATGGTGGAATTGCGCTTTTAGATAGGAAATGATCTGAGTTCGATTCTCGTCGTGATAGAGGAACTTGATATGAGCTTCTTCAACTAAAGCTGAGTTAGTCCATCTCATACCGTGGCTGCAGAATTTTTCCTCATGGAAAAATCAAGTTTTTCATCCAGCATATAGACAAAAATGAGTACATGCATAGTTGGTGGATTAAGTGGTGGAGATGGTGAGTTGAGAGCAAAGGCCCTTCCTCGATTACTTGTACTCCTCAGAGGAGTCCAGGGCTATTGCCAGATTAGATCGCACCTTGAGGCAAACAATTAAATATCACCCCTGATGGATTATAAGACAAAATTATAAGAAAATTTCCAATTACTATTTTGTTTTTATTACAAGAGAAACATTATGATTACTAAATAACTTAAGTAATTCAAAATGAAAACTGGAATATAAATTAAATTCAACTTTAATATATACTTCCTATATTTTGGCAACGTCAAGTTGCCATCTTCATGGGAACATAAGGTTAAGACACGTGCACACACAGGCACTAAAAACAGCAAATGAAGGTTGAAGTGAGGAGAGTAGTTTTTCCTAAAGTTCTGATGGTGCCCCCCAAGCAGGCTATATTAGGTATTCTTGGCCATTGGGTTGAAGTTCTCAAGATGTACGTCTCCCAAATTTGTTGAGGTCTGGCATGTTTCTTAGGGCTGAGGCTGATTCTATGAACAGTCTTTCAAATTTATACTTGCTGCGGTGTATTACTGTGGCTTTCTTGCACCATATTCTGTGGCATGTATTCGGAGCATGGTCTACAAGTCCAGAGTGGCTGTACTGGTGAAACCGGATGTAGTCCTTGTGTTCCAAAATTCTGATATTCGCTGTCCTGCCTGTTTGGCAAAAGTAGGACAGCTTACAGTTATCCTACTTTGGCCAAACAAGCCAAAGTAGGCCTTGTATACCTGATGTATACAAGTGACCTGGTATACATCAGGTAGGTCTTTAGTGGAGCAGATAAGGGATGCCAATTTTCTATATGGTCTGTAACAAGAGGTCAGGTCATGTTTATTCAGGATTTTGGTAATTTTTTCCGAGGTGCCCTGGATGTAGGGAATGGTGATGGATTTAGAGTAATCTTTTTTTGTGAAGTGGGAGGGGGATGTGGTTTAGTATTTTTGAGGGTTATAGCCATTGGCTGAGAAAGTGTTAAGGATGTGATTAAGTTCAGTGGTTGGGACATTGTCATTTTAATTAGTTTAGCCCTGTTGTATAGTGTATTAATAACTCCATATTTCTGTCGGGGGAGGGGGGAATTGTTAGTGAATGTACCTGCCTGTATGGGTGGGTTTTCTATAAACTGAGAAGACCAAGGTTCCATCAGGCTGGCAGGTGACTAGTGTGTCTTGGAAAGGGAGGCTGTTGTTGTTTTCCTATTTATCCAGGGTGAACTTGATTTTGGGGTGTTGATTAAGTGCGTTAAGAAGGAGAGGAGTGTATCAGAGCCATGTGGCCAAATAGCGAAAACATCATCAACATAGTGAAGCCATATGGTAGGTTTTTTGGGGGAAGAGTTTAAGGCTTTCTCTTCAAAAGTCTCCATAAAGAAGTTGGCCAAGGGTGGGGAGAGTGGTGAACCCATAGCTGTCCCCTCTATCTGTTTGTAGAATTTTCCCTGCCAAACGAAATAGCCCAAGTTCATTGTGAACTGAAATAGGGCTCAGATATCGGAGGGAAATTTGGCTTGGATGAGCACTAAGGTTTCCTTGAGTAGGACATTTGTGAATAAGGAGGAGACGTCAAAACTGACCATTATGTCGGTATGTTGGAGTGTAAGGTTTTCTACAATGGCTTTGAAGAGGGCTGAGTTTTTTTGTGTGATGATGTGTTGCCAGTATATTGTGCGCTTTGACTAAATGTTTGGCTAATTTGTACATGGGGGAATCAATGCCATCCACTATGGGATGAAATGGCACATTTTGTTTATGTATTTTTGTGAGCCCATATATATATATGGGGGGGGGGGGTCTAGAGTTAAAAAGTTTTAATTTGTTAGCAACTTCCATATGCCAAGAAGTAACCTTCTTAAGGAGCCGATGCAGTTTCCTAATTTGTGAGTTGGTGTGACTGTATTCAAAGGGGAGGTAAGTAGCCCGATCTAATAATAGAGCATTAAGCTTACCTATGTAGTCAGTATGGTTGAGCACCACGGTGGCATTCCCCCTTATCCACTTTGGTGATTACTATTTCTTTGTTTTTCTTCATTTCCTGTAGAGCCTTATATTCACTATTGGATACGTTGGTTTTTGTTGGTCTTGCTTTGGTGAGAACACAGGCTACATCCAGTCTAATATTGTTGGCGATGTGGTTTAGAAGGTGGCGGATACCGCGTTCAATCGGGATCGATATCTTCGGCCGGTATTTTTCTAGGAACAATGACAAAATTGTGGCCACGTGCGAGAGCGTCGGGTGCTTCAGGCTTCAAAATAACGGAAGAAAGGTTGACTACAATGTTGAGTGGTAGTTTTGGTTCGGAGGTATAGTTCTTTTTTAAATTATGAAACTGGGAGACATACATCTCGAGAACTTCAGCCCAACGGCCACGAATACCTAATATAGCTCGCTAGAGGGCGCCATCACAACTTTAGGAAAAACAGTAGTTTCCTCACTTCGACCTTCATTTGCAGTTTTTAGTGCCTGCGTGCACGTGTCTTAACCTTATGTTCCCATAAAGATGGCAACGTGACATTGCTGAAATATAGGAAGTATATATTAAAGTTTATTTTAATTTATATTCTAGTTTACATTGTGAATTCCTTAAGTTATTTAGTAATCATGTGCAACAATGTATCGGTTGCACATGATTACTAAACAACTCAACCCAATTCTTAGCAATGTGTTTTCTAACTATGCTCTGCCGAACAATGGCATCCTTCAGAAGTCTAATAAGACTTCCAACACTGCTCATATAAATATAACAACAGATGAGTATGCTTCAAAAAGGTTTATAGGTTTGTTTTTTGACGAATCTTTATTCATCATTCCTATTTTATTATTTTCCTAGATAATTTTTTTTTTTTTTTTTAAACAAACTGCACCGATCACCTCCTCAAAACCCAGAAATTTACCGACATATATACTCATCAGTATTCTTAGCCTAATCCTCCCTTTATTAATTGCAGTTACTTGCTTTCGAGGTTATTCGGGAGATAAGTGCATGTGTCAATCCTGTCGTTGAGGAATAACAGAAACAAGAGTAAATAAGTGAAACATAATTGAAAAATCTTCAGGAATGATTTTTTTTTCCAAGTTTTCAAATATTTTTACTCTGAATTCCTATATATTTTATTATATTGTGAAAAATATTTACATCAAAGAATAAATTTATTATTGTTATTATTAGTAGTAATAGTAGTTGTAATATTAATGATTAATACTATTTTCCCTCATCCTCCTCAATATATTGATTGTTGGTATAGCAATGCTACTTTACTAAGGAATAATTATAGAACAATATGGATTCTTATTGTCTTTCTTGTACGATAAGTGTTTCCAGTCTGTATATGTGTGTGTGTTCATGGGACTGATTTACTTATTTCCAGGAGGAAAAGCCTAGTCATCTCAGTATTACACCTACAGTTGAAGAGGACTGATAAAAATTATGCACCTCGTACATTTATTAATGGACGAATTTTCTCGGATTTGGTATTTGAAACTTTTACAAAAAATCAAACTGTTCCAGTTTTCAGTTTGGCTATATTCGGGGCTACAAAGAAAAGTGTCGAAATTATGTATTACAATAACTCAATGACTTAGCAGAAGTTTTCAGTACAAGAAGCTGTCTGCACAGTTCGGTTTTAGTTCCAAATGGATCACTTTTATCATAACATTTCCGTAAAGAAGTTACAAAATGATATTAGTAATTCTGCTCTGGCTGGATGAAATTTAACGAAATTTTTAATTTCAGTCGGACTAGAGTTATTGTGACAAAATTTGGTAGAATGAAATGTCTTCTCTACAGATAAATCGCTATCTGCACAATGAAGCAGTATGTGTACATTTACATTGAATGCTCTAAAATGCAAGAAAATAAATATTACGTTTCGACCACTTCCATGTGTTGTCTGTATCATGAGTAACATTCCATATTGTTACTGAACATTTTTAAATAATACTTTGCAAGAAAAATGACGTTTCAATGAATTATGAAAGAATTCATCAAAAAATTTTCGGTGAATTGTTTTTTTGATGAATTGCATTTTCAACGAATTGTCGTTCGATGAATTGCATTCTATGAAATGTCTTTCAATTGACTGTTTTTAAATTTTTCGATGAATTTTCCTGTAACCAACATAAATCTAAGCTAAAACAGCTCCTCTTAGATGCAAATGCTGTGATTAAAACCACCCCAACCCAACAGTACAAAAGAAACAAATCAGCTCCTATACAGCACAGCCTATATCATTACAGTTAAGCTTGGTGACAAACCACAAGAGCAAAAGCTGAGGATGAAACAATCTGCACCATGGAAAATCCAGTTGGAACGAAAAGTCAAATTTCGAGCTGATCTGAGCAACTTAGTTTTAAAGAAGGATGACTGAAAAATAATAACATCAAAAACAAACTGATTAACACATAATTTGGCTAACAAAACAATTGCTGATGTTACCAAAGACTAAAACAAAGAATTATAGACACTGCACAGAAAATTAAAAGATATGAAGCAAGAATAAACCAATATGTGCAAAATACGCAATTTCGACAGAACCAACATCAGTTCTTTCAGTCTCTCCAGAAAAATACAAATATAAACAAACATTCACCAGAAAAAGAAAAAAACACTCAAATTTTGGAAGCCAACCTGGGATAATCCTATCGAACACAATAAAGATGCCTCGTGGAATAAAGAAATAGAATTAGAAATGAAACAAAAACAAATGCAAAATGCCATTATCACTAAAGAAATGGTCAGCACACAAGCTAGAAAATTAAAAAACTGTAGTGCACCTGGCAAAGACGAACTACATGGATTTTAGTTAAAGCATCTAACTAGTCTACATGATTGAATGGCAGAACAATTTAATTATTTGTTGCAGTCAGGCTCAGTGGAAGACTGGATGATATCTGGGTGCACTTCTCTTTTCATGAAAGAAAAGAGTGCAGACCCAAGTAACTATTGTCCAATAACATGCCTACTAACTATGTTTAAGTTGTTCACTGCAATCATAGCAAATTTCATATACCACTACTTATCAGATAATCAGATTGAACAAAAAGGCAATTTTCAAAAATCAAGAGGAACAAAAAGACCAGATCCTTAGTAATAAAATGATTCCCAGAAATTCAAAAAGACAAAAAACTAACTTAAACATGGCATGGATAGACTACAAGAAAGCATTTGATTCCCTCCCACACTCCTGGATCCTAAAATCATCAAAAACATATATTCCTTAGGGCTACTGCTATGAAAATCATGGAAAACAACATGAAAATCGTGGAAAACAACTTTAATAATGAATAATGAACGATTTGGAGATATCAGCAGTAAACGTGGCATTTTCCAAGGTGATTTCTTCTCACCACTGCTCTTCGACATTTTGTTGATACATTTATCTATGATTATGAACAAAACAAAACTTGGATATGAAATTCCTAAATGTAATATTAAAATTTCCCATCAATTGTATATGGATAACTTGAAGTTATATGGAAAATCGGCCCAGCAAATACTCTTTACTGAACACAGTTCGTATTTTCAGTCAGAATATCAAAATGAAATTTGGTTTACATAAATGCACAATTGTATCTATTAAACGAGGAAAAATTAATGACATTAGCGATTTTAATTTTGATCAAGAGAAATATATAAAAAGCAATTTCAGCTGGTGAACACTATAAATACCTAGGAATATTAGAAGCCAGTGATATTCTCCACTCAAAATTAAACAACAACAAATTAAAAAAATTAAACAACAGCCAGCATCAGAATACATTAGAAGAGTTAGAAATATTCTGAAAACAAAACTAAATAGGTTAAACACAATTAGAGCAATGAATTCTTCGGTTATACCAGTGATCCGATACATAGCTGGCATAATAGATTGGACAAAAGAAGACCTGGACAAACTGGACCGCAAAACTAGAAAAGTAATGATTATGCATTACATCCACAAATGTGATGTTGACCGGTTGTACCTACCGAGGAGAATAGGTGGATGGGGTCTGTTGCAAGTGAGACAGACTGTGGAAGAAGGAGAAATTAGTTTAAGAAGTTACATCAACAATAGCTCTGAGAGAATGCTTTTAGCAATTACACAAGAGGGCAGTCTAACAGGAAACAGATCCAATTACAAAAAGGAACAACAAAACAGAAGGATGTGCACACTGGAAAAATAAACCCTTGCATGGCCAATTTCTCTGAGATACTGAGGACAAAATCGATGAACAAGACGAGACAATGGCTACATCAAAAAAAGAAACAGAAGGATCTATTCTAGTAGCTCAAGAACAGACATTACAAACTAATGCAATGAAAGCAAAAATTTTGAACATCAATAATAAGCAAATGCAGATTATGTGATCAGAAAGATGAGACTGTAGAACATCTAGTCAGTACCTGAAGCAAAATAGCTCAAACTGACTATAAATACCGCCATGATCAAGTGGCCAAAATAATTCATTGGCATGTATGCAAAATATATGGCTTTCCTACTTCTGACAACTGGTGGCAGCATAAAATAAAGACAATACTGGAAAATGAAACAGCAAAAATTCTCTGTAACTTTAGAATACAAATTGATCGGCATTTGGACACAACAGACCTGACATCACAATTATCAAACATCGACAGGTTTGGATTATTGATATCGCAGTACCCAATGATAACAACAAAAAACTGAAAAAAATTATTAATATCAAGATTTGCAATCGAAGTTGGCCAACTGTGGGTTAAACACACCAAAGTCATCCCAACAGTTATTGGTGCACTTGGTGCAACTTCAAAGAAACTATCCAACTATTTATAGCAATTAAACATCAACGAAGTGACCCCATATGACCTACAAAAAAAAACAGCATTGCTTGGAACAGTCCATATTTTACAACGCCCCGGATGACTATTATTAGATTCTTGGGTAGAATCTGAATTGTTCTGTATTACCAGCCAAATGTTTGTTTATATGATATCTTGTTTTGACTGTATATTAATTATGTGAATAAAATAATAATAATTAAAAAAAACTTATGAATAGATGGAAAAGGATTTGTTGGCAAAATATAAATCACTAACCAATAAAAAACAGTGACTGCATACGTTGCTAACTTAGTAAATAACTACAGGGAGGAACTTATCTTATGATAATGCTGATTAGGTGATTTGTGGCAGGAATACATGTGGATTGACAGAGGAGGAAATCATATTGTATAATTTATTGTGCTTGTTATGTGCATTTCTTTTTATATATATATATATATATATATATATATATTTCTGTTCCATCCGGCAGGACGTAAGTCGATACATTAAATCAATGGAGTTATAGGGGTTAGAGACTTAACCGTAATAAGTATACTGTTATTTTAATTTTTAAACCTTATTATAAAACTATACTGTGTGTTATCACCACTATAAAACAGGAGAATAATCACCCAAATCTTCCTCCACAACCACATCTTCAATACCTTCCCTGTGCGAATGATCAAGCTGTGGCTCCTCTGGAGTAACCTTTGTTTTTTGATGAAAATGTCCGATTTTCTTTGCTTATTCCTCTTCTTCTTTTCATCATAAATTTGTTCATAGCAAGCAAATGCATCATGTACTTTTGTTTCTATTATTAAGTAGCATTCAAACATTGGGGCCCATGTCTTCAGCCATTTTGAGAACATCGCTAATTGCAAAGAACAACGTTCTGAGAAGAACAGTTCATTTGTTCGCTGATGATGCGAAGTTGGGTAGGGCAATAGTGAATGCATAGGATGTCAAAATTTTGCAGGATAATTTGAATGGTTTGGAGGACTGCGCTAAAGAGAATGATGTCAATTTAATGTGGCAAAATGTGAAGTTATGCATTTTGGGGTGAAAAGATTAGCAGCAGTATGCCACATTGGTGGAACTGTACTCCAGGAGACTGACGAGGCCAGGGATTTGGGAGTGTTGGTGGATAGGTAGTTGAAGTTTAGGGGAGGGGGGCACATTGCAAAAGTGGCTAAATAAGCTCATCAAATCATTTGGTTACTGAAGAATACTTTGACGTGCAGAGACAGGCAGGTTATTGTTCTCTGTATCGAGCCTTGATAAGACCCCACCCCTTGATTACTGTGCCCAGATCTTGATGAAGAAACCTAGGTTTCTTCTTGATGGGGAAGAGGTTGAGAGGATCCAGAGGCGAGTGACCAAGATGATAGCAGGCCTATGGAATGAACCTTATGAAAACAGGTTGAAGAAATTGGTTGATAGGCAGAAAAGGGGAGATATGATTGAGACATTCAAATTGCTGAAGGGTTTCTATAGAATTAATTCAGAGGATATTTTTGAGAACAGGACTGGTGGTGGAAGGACTAGGGGGACATCCATGGAAGCTGGGCAAGAGTGTGGTTAGTAAGGGTGTTAGAGCTGGGTTTTTTACTTTTAGAGTGGTGAATGAGTGGAATAAGCTGCCAGAGTCTGTTGTGGGTGCTATGACAGTGAATGAATTCAAGGCAGTGTATGATAGATACTGTGTGAATGTCTAATAGTTGTGATGGACATGATGTTTACGGCCTCCCTCGATGAGTCTAAGGACTCCTTGGAGTCGCCCATAATAATAATAATAACAACATTTCTGCAAGATCCTTCACTGTAAATTGTTTAACTACCTCTTTCTCATTTTTCCTCTTCTGCAACTGTTGTTCCTCCAGTTCGACCTCTTCGTTGGTCAACTCTTCAAGGGAATTTTTCTGAGTTGATATTATATCGTCATCATTCACTTCGAGATTCAGATTGTTTGTTAGGCCCATTATTGCAAACTTCCAAAATAATGTACAAACCTTTTTAATGACTTTTTTTCCACATGCCATTGCAGGTCTTGAAATTCACGCTTGCTCTTGTTATCATTCAGGGAGTGAAAGGTGTGATTGAAGTCTGATTAGCAGAATAATGAATTACTGACCATTTAAAACTATATATTTAGAAATTTATGTACATTTAATCATACAAATACAACATTTATTTTACAAATGATATTCTATCTTTTTCAATTTAGCTAATTGAATACAAATTCTACCCTATGGTTCTTCTTTATGAACTGGTCAATAACATTGTCATAAAAAGTTGGTTGTAACTTAATTTTCCCAAGCAACATGCACACTTGCAAAGGTTGGCTGAAGCTCACTGGCTAGAGCTTCTTTGACTGCGTATGGCCTGTGTTTAAGAAGGGAGCAGAAATGGCTATGCGTGCATGAAATCACAGTGCTACAGCTAGGACCTGGAAGCTCCTACAGCCGAGCAAGTCAAGGTAGCTTTGACTAGACAAGCAAGCATTGGCCTTCGATATACAACGCAAAGCTCAAATATTGCCGCGCAAGCTTAAGACGTCTTGTCTGCAAAAATAAAAGCCTAAATAGGATGCTTATAAATGCATGCATTTATTAAAAAATAAATATTATTCTTTCTCAATTAATGAGCTTGTGCAGCAAGCATGGAGAATTCGCCATTGTGCCACTGAGAGGTCACTTCATCCCAAGCCACAGCAATATTTTTAATAGCATGATAAATATTGAATGTCTTCCAGAATTGCATGAGAGTCTGGTCATTTCCTTCAGTAGCAGAAATGGCTTGTGAAAAGTTCTCCTTAGATAATAAGCCTTAAACATTGCAAAGGACTCCCTGATCCATTGGTTGGATCAATGAGTAATGTTTGGTGGGAGAAACATGACCATGGTGAAGATCACCGCTATAAGACAGATAACCTGGAGCATTATCTAGAATTAATAAAATTTTAAATTCTACATTTTCTTTCACACAATATCTTTTGATTTAACTCGCCTCGCATAACAGTTGATTAAAGCATCCTCAAACAATTTTTGAGTCATCCACGACTTCTTACTGCTCCGATAATGAACTGGGAGTATGCTTCCTAATGTTTTTGAAGATTCTTGGATTCTCACTGTGCCATATCACAAATGGTTTCAGTTTATATCCAGCTACATTACCCATAACAGAATCGTAATACAGGCATTAAGAGCTTCGAAACTAGTTATAGATTTTAACTTTTTATGGATGAATGTCCGCTCAGGCATTTTTTACCGAAACAAGGCCATCTCATCCATATTAAACATTAGCAGTGGCAAATAATTTTCCTCTGTAATAATTTTATCATGAACCAACCAGAAGGAGTGCTAAATTTGTAGTCATAATCGGATTTTGCTTTCTCCATCATGTTGAAGAGACAGTGTCTTAGCGGTTATGGTCACTTGCTAAGGGGTATGAGCTTTTGGTTCAGGTCCTCTATGCATGATGCAAGTAGCTTTTCCATATAACCGATAGGACCTTGTCATTGCTTCGTCACTATTGTCGATTTAATGGGAGCAGATCCTTTCACAGCCTCTACCATTTTATCCTTATTTTTCAAAATGGTCATCACTGTAGAATGAGACCATCCGAAGTCATGTGCGATCACATTGACGGGATTACCAGCTTCACGTTGCTTTATAACTTGCAACTTCATTTCAAGATCAATTGCTCACCTCTTTTTCTGCGATTCTTCACTAGGTTTTTTGATTGCGCGTGTAGGGGCCATGTTGCACAAAACATCGCGAAATATTTAACTTATTTTATCTGACACAAATAACCTCTTTCTCAAAATCAACAGAGGAACTGTTGAAGACACGTACCAAATGCAGAGGGAGGTTCACGTTGAAAGCGCTGTTGCCACTGTGCATAGTTTACCTTACGCTTGCTTTCGTCTTGTTCGAAAGTATAGCCGAAAATGTTTATTCCCTTATGGGATCATGGACGTATCTTCGAAAGGACCTAAGTCGAGGTATGATTGTATTTCATTTTATTTTACTTTCAACTTCCTACGTGTATACTGTGCAAAGACTGGAAGCAGCTGTCGCTATATAGCGAACAACACGCACACAACACCACCCTCCCCAACAACAACAACAACAACAACCACTATACTACAGATGTAGAAAAAAACAAGTGATTTTATTGTATCACTGAATACAGGAAACATTTTCAGTCTATGTAATATATTTGTCAACAAATAGTGCAATTAGAGACAACTGGGATAAAAATGGCACTACCTAATGAAACACATATCCAACAAAAACTATGCTGCACAGATTCAAGCAAAACCATTAGTTTTACTGCCAAACACAAATATCTAACTAAAAACAAACGTCCTAACATTTGTCCAAATTTTCAATCACATGAAATAAGTGTTTGTTTGATTGCATTTGAAATTTTCGATGTTATTAAGACAGATTACAAATGCTAACCTCAAATAAAATTCTACCAAAAGAGTTGCAACTAACATGCTGTATAAACTTTGTGTCAGTGAGCCTGCCTGACAGAAGCGGCAAACGAATGGTAATGAAAAGTCCTGTGGGTATGATAAACGCGAGAAACACTTCACAACATGTTAATGTAGAATTATGGAAGGTGAGATCTATAAGATTAGGTGAAACTTTCCATTCCCATGTATCAGATAAAGATCTGTACACAATGTACATACATTGTGTACAGATCCTTACACAATGTACATACAGCTACTTATTTTATCTGACACAAGCAGAACTTAGTACGGATATTTGCTGCTATGTCCCATCTGTAACAGAATTTGGCTCACTGCATTCTGATAAGCTCCTCTGTAGACCAGTGTTGCACTTCATCACAATGTGTTTGTATCCTGTATGTTAAGAGCAAACATCATGCAATTCTGTTATTAGCAGCTTCATGCATCACTAGTTATAGAGCTTGTGTTTTTTTTTTTTACTTTTTACACTACTACAAATGCAGGAGTGAATAATAATAAATTTAGTTTAATCCTTTATCCAAGTGTAAGCAAACAAAGTTTGCACATGAAAATATCTTAAGGACTAAGGTAAGGTAGTGCAACACCAGGCAACTCTGCACAAAGGTGGATCAAGTTCTCATCACTCCTTGTCTCAGTATCTCCCATAATGCAAAGCACATCTCCTTGTGGAGATGTATACTGTAAGGATGTTTGCTGCTATGTCCCATCTGCAACAGAATTTGGCTCACTGCATTCTGATAAGCTCCTCTGTAGACCAATGTTGCACTTCATCGCATTATAACAGATATACTGTCATGCATTAAGGGAAGGGCCACTACCCAGACCGGTTTCAACCTTTATTGAGGTCTCATCAGTGGGAGGCAGACCCAAACGTGGAGATACTAAGGCAGAAGCAATAGGAGAGGTCATATTTACCTATAGGAGTTGCCAACAGGTTACCACCTTATTATTGAATTACTCTGGATTTAGAGAAAGATGTTGGAAGTTTATTTTTCACTTGGTTAGACTACAATAAATTTAGTTTAATCCTTTATCCAAGTGTAAACAAACAAAGTTTATGCCAGAAAATATCTTCAGGACTAAGGTAAGGTAGTGCAATTCCCAATGTCATTAATGTATATAATAAATAACAATGGACCAACTGATCCCTGTGGCACACCACTGGTTACTTTAAATCTTGCAAACTCAAATCCCCATATTCCACTTTGATACCCAAACTAATTTATTATAGTCTAACCAAGTGAAAAATAAACTTCCAACATGCAGCAGTGAATTCCACGAATGAGGATGTACCTGATAAACTGGCCACTTTAAATGTGCATCAACATATGTGCATAAATGCTCACATAAAATTACCTGCAGTCAATATTTAGAGAAAGATGTTCTACAACCTTCTTAAGTATGTGTGTGTGTGTGTGTGTGTGTGTGTGTGTGTGTGTGTGTGTGTGTGTGTGTGTATAAAATAAGTTTAATGACTATTACCGAGAGAAAAGATGGCAAGATATATTTAACAAGATACTACTAGTTTACTAGTTTCGTTACAAGAACATCATCAGGTATCATACTCAAAGAAGTATATAAAAAACTACAGAGACTTAACATTGTACTAACAGAACAAGTGAAAAACAGTAGCATGTTTGAAAAAATGCAAGTATGAGTTCCATACAAACGAATACTACGCGCTGTCGCGAGTGCGCCAGTACTGAACAGAAGCAACGTGTGCGTCCGAGAGATTGTAACTTAGGCTGTTGTTGATATGAGAGGAATCTAGAGAAATTTCTCTTGATTCAACAATCTTTCTTTCCAGTTCATCGTAGCACACATGGATATTAGCAGTTTGAGTCCAGTTTACAATGTGCTGGCGGCCTTCGTCTGAGTTAGCAGAAAAGAGAACGTGGCTAGAGAGAGCGCTAGCTCTAGTCCTGTTATAGGAGATATCTCTACGGTGTTCATCCAAACGTAGAAGGATGGATTTAGCAGTCTGTCCATAATATGGCTTTCCGCAATCGCATAAAATCTTGTAGACTCCAGGAAACTGAGTAGGAAGATGTTTCTGTTTATGTTTGCAAAGTAATGAACGAAGTTTTGGAAGCGTAGTGTAGCACGTTTTGAAGTTAAATTTCTTGAGAATCTTTGCCAGTTTTGGTGAAAGAGAGCTGATGTAAGGCAAGGAGATGAAGGCTCTTGGGGGAGGGGGATCTTCAGCAGTAGTTGAGTGCCTGGGGGAAAGAAATTTGTCAATCTTCTTTGGAGAGAAGCCATTGTTGATAAACGTTTTTTTAAGAAAACTGAGTTCATTTATAATTTCTGTTTCTTCTGTAAGTAATGATTTGGCTCGGTGGGCTAAAGTGGAAATAATACCACATTTTTGTGGAGGATAATGATGGGAGGAAGCATGAAGGTATCTGTCAGTATGAGTAGGCTTTCTAAAAATTGAGATTTTAATGTTCTCAGCACATCTGGTAAGTTTGAGGTCTAAAAAGGGAAGACAGTCATCCGATTCCAGTTCGAGGGTGAAAGAGATTTTTTCGTGGCATTTGTTTAGGTGGTCTAAAAATAAATAGAGGTTATTGACGCCGTCTTCCCAGATGAGGAAAATATCATCAATATATCGGAACCAGACTTTTGGTTTAAAGTGAAAGGAGTTAATAGCTTTTCCTTCAAATTCGTTGAGAAATATATCCGCAAGAATCGGAGAGAGTGGGCTGCCCATAGCTAGACCTGAGTTTTGTAAGTAGATCTTGTTGTCATATTTGAAGTATCCTGACTTTATGCAATGGGAGAGAAGAGCAAAGAGTTTTTTTGATAATTTATTCTTGAGAAGATCGAGGACTTCTTGAGCAGGAACATTTGTAAAGAGAGAAACAATATCAAAACTGGCCATTAAATCTGTTTTTTTAAGTTTGATGTCCTTGATTTTAGAAACAAAATCTGCAGAGTTTTTAATATGTGAAGAAGAAATTCCAGAAAGATTTCTTAGAAAACTCGCTAGAAATTTGGAGAGATTATAAGTGGGAGAGTGTATGCCCTCAACTATAGGTCTGAGTGGGCAGTTATTTTTGTGAATCTTGGCGAGACCATACAGTCGAGGTATCAAGGGGTGAAGCGACCGAAGAGAAAGTCGAATGTTTTTTTGTAACTCTAAGGTGGTTTTTAATAAATTATTAGTTCTATTATGTAGTTCCATCGTAGGGTCATTAGCAATTTCTGAGTAGGTATCACTATTTAAAAGTTCCAAGATTTTATTGTGGTAATCAGACTTGTTTAAGATGACAGTTGCATTCCCTTTGTCTGCGGGAATGATAACTATGTTACTATTATCTTTTAAGGACTTGATAGCTTTCCTTTCAGAGTAAGAAATGTTGTCAGGTGGAGGTCTAGCTTTGTTAATACAGAAAATTGCTTCCATACGGAGGAGGTTAGCGTCTTTGTTTGGTAATAAAGAAGCTGCCTTTTCTATCTTTGTTAAGAGAAGTTCTCTAGGGATGGATGTAGGAGCAGTGACAAAGTTGAGACCTTTAGCAAGTATGCTTTCTTCTGCCAAAGATAATTGATGGGAAGACTTGTTGATGACAACTTTTTTAGAAAGGTAGAGTCAAAATGAGAAGTTTGGCTATCTTGATTATATTTAAGAGAATCAAATTTTCTAATGAGTTTTATTTTGTTTATATTCTGTATTTTAGAAGCCTTAAGAGTGCTAATTTCTTTTAAATGGGTCCAAGATGAACTGTCTAGAGAATGAGAAAAACGTGTTTCGTGATAGGTCTTCTTGGAAAAATAAGCAGCAAGACAACGTTTGGTATCACAAATGCGTTCCGATAAAAGATCTAGTTTTGCCTTCCTATAAATTCTTTCTGCTCTAGCGGATTTTATCGATTCTTTAAAATTAAGGAAACGTGGAATAATAGAATTGCACTTACATCTTTTTAGAAATACAAGTCTGTTGATGTACAATCCAATCGCTCTGAGATTTTTCTGATATTCTTTGACCAGTGAATTTAATTCCTCGTCATCAGGAAAGTAGATATTTTGACAATTCATTTTAACTCGGTTGGAATATTATAAAATAAGTTTAATGACTATTACCGAGAGAAAAGATGGCAAGATATATTTAACAAGATACTACTAGTTTACTAGTTTCGTTACAAGAACATCATCAGGTATCATACTCAAAGAAGTATATAAAAAACTACAGAGACTTAACATTGTACTAACAGAACAAGTGAAAAACAGTAGCATGTTTGAAAAAATGCAAGTATGAGTTCCATACAAACGAATACTACGCGCTGTCGCGAGTGCGCCAGTACTGAACAGAAGCAACGTGTGCGTCCGAGAGATTGTAACTTAGGCTGTTGTTGATATGAGAGGAATCTAGAGAAATTTCTCTTGATTCAACAATCTTTCTTTCCAGTTCATCGTAGCACACATGGATATTAGCAGTTTGAGTCCAGTTTACAATGTGCTGGCGGCCTTCGTCTGAGTTAGCAGAAAAGAGAACGTGGCTAGAGAGAGCGCTAGCTCTAGTCCTGTTATAGGAGATATCTCTACGGTGTTCATCCAAACGTAGAAGGATGGATTTAGCAGTCTGTCCATAATATGGCTTTCCGCAATCACATAAAATCTTGTAGACTCCAGGAAACTGAGTAGGAAGATGTTTCTTTTCTGCTAACTCAGACGAAGGCCGCCAGCACATTGTAAACTGGACTCAAACTGCTAATATCCATGTGTGCTACGATGAACTGGAAAGAAAGATTGTTGAATCAAGAGAAATTTCTCTAGATTCCTCTCATATCAACAACAGCCTAAGTTACAATCTCTCGGACGCACACATTGCTTCTGTTCAGTACTGGCGCACTCGCGACAGCGCGTAGTATTCGTTTGTATGGAACTCATACTTGCATTTTTTCAAACATGCTACTGTTTTTCACTTGTTCTGTTAGTACAATGTTAAGTCTCTGTAGTTTTTTATATACTTCTTTGAGTATGATACCTGATGATGTTCTTGTAACGAAACTAGTAAACTAGTAGTATCTTGTTAAATATATCTTGCCATCTTTTCTCTCGGTAATAGTCATTAAACTTATTTTATAATATTCCAACCGAGTTAAAATGAATTGTCAAAATATATATATATATAAATATAAAAACTTATATAGAAATACAGTAAGACCCCGCTTAATACTGCCCCACTAAATGGTAAAACAGTGGTGTCCCAAACTCAACTTGCCACCTTCCAAGTGCTAACACTAGACAACGGTACATAATTCCTCAAATTCCCCGGCTTCAAGCAATAATGTTTAACATACTGACTCCCTTAATAATTCAATGCACTTGGTATGAAATACACATGTTCAGTTTTTAAATACAAAAAAAAAAATTAATATCGTTCTACTCATGTTTACGTTTTTCCCTTACCTATTTACCTAAGGTTGAAATTACCCCATTTAGTGCTCCAAATTCTAAGAATGTATCCTGAACATTAACCGAGGTCTTATTGTGCATAAATATATTAGTAATATGAATTTATTAGTAACATACCTCTATTAAAAATGGTACTAATGGCTAAACAAAACAGAGTTGAGGCAGCACAATATAACATAAGCAACACAAAGAACACCCCTCCATCAGTGTGATTTAAAACAGTTCCTCCAGATGAAAATGGAACTGTATAGAGAATAGTTATGATACAACCAATGAATGCCATTAATAAAAAATTGCTGAGAAAAGTGCTACCCCAGTACATCCAGTCATCAACTCCTATCATTCTCATCATCTCCTGTGAAATAAAAACAAAATGCACTTGTAACATTATACTGAAATTCTTAATAAAGAATTTAATAATAATTGATAGAACAAAGCTATGAGACCATCAAAAATTATTAAGACCTTAATTTGCTTACCTATTATTTTCTTACTTACAATTATACTGTATAATATTCAACTGTTTTAATAATATAAGTTGCTTAAAGGTCAAAGCTAGGTAACTGTATGAAATGCAAATAACAAAATCAGGGATTCTGATTTGATGCCCACTCTTCAACTTCCTGAGGTGTGTCCCATTATCAGATGTCCACCAGGATGCTGAACAACAACAAAAACACATGCACAAACATAATAGCAGAAGAAAAATATCATGCCAGGTGGGGCATCATGTGGTTAATGAGGTCACTTGTTTTCATTGGAAAATCATGGTAAGCAGTAAAAAAACTGCAGGAATAAACTACTCAGACTCAAATGAAGATGGATGATAAAAACTATCAATGGAAAAGATATGAGAATTATAAAAATACAACATCAGCATAACCAGTGTTACTGCGATAATGAATAGAAACAGAAATGAGATACTTCTAAATAATAACTACTGCTGACTTTCACTATAGCACGTGATTATTACTCAAATCGCACATGCTATAGAACCATAAGTAAAGTGTGATAATGAATTTTCTTTAGCAAATAATCCAACTATAAAAATTTTAGTTCTTAAAAAGCTTTGTATTGTTTGCTACAGTGAGCATCAATTCTATAAGATGTTATATTCCGATATCATTAGAAAAAGGAAAGAAGGAATATTTCAAGCAGAGTGATACAAGAAAATTCTGAAATGGGAACATGAACAATCAGGCTTATTCAGACTTGTGATTTCACAAAATTTTCCGAGTCATAAGAGAGAGAGGAAGTACTTCACCTAGCAAAAAAGGAAAGGCTGGTTCTTGTAAGAGAATTAAACAGAAGAGCAGGGTAATGAATCTCAAACAAACATTTTGGGAAAATACAGAGCAAAGCTAATAACAATGATAGGTACCTAATGAATTTATATTCAAGACATGGCCTAGTCATTAAAATTCCACATTCCATCACAAAGGCATATGAACAAATTCATATGGAGAAAACACATAAGAAAAAGTCTCATTGACTATAGATTGAAACAGGAGATATTAACATCTGATCTTCATGAATTCAGACTCATCATGGGAGGTACACACATAATGCTCATCCAACTATGCCAAACTAATTCAATCTACATTCACAACATATCCAGGCAATGCATTCCACTCACCAACTACTCTCTATGCAAAGAACCTGCTCACACCCTCTTTATTGTTTCCAGCAATGGCCTCTTGTTCTACTCCCCTCTCCCATTCCCTGAAAAATCTCTTCCATGTTAACCTGATAACAACCCATGGCTAGCTTTTTTTTCTCAATCATATCCCCCCCCTCCCAATCCTCCTACTCATGAGGCTTTGCAATTTACATTCTCTCAATCCTCATACTCCACATTCCAAAGACCACTGACCACCTTTGTGAATCTTCTATGGACCTTTTCTAACATATCACCATGAAAACCCAGTGACCAAATCTATCCACAATAATCCATATAAGGCCTGATCAAGGCCTTATACAATGGCATCATAACCTATTGATTTCTTTACATCAGACCCTCCACATCATTGCCATTATCCAATGTGGCATCTTCACAACGTGTGCAATGTGGCCCCTGAATTTCAGGGGCTTGTCCACCACCACCACTCCCAGATCTCTCATTTCCTCTACCTCCTTTAAAGTTTCTCCACCAGGCGTATATTTTGCATCCCACTGTTGCTTATCAAATTTCAAGACCTTATACTTTGCAACATTGAACGGATAGCTCCACTTACCTGCATCTTCATGCAATCTATTCAAGTCCACCTGTAACATCTGAATCTGAATGCTCTACACAATTTTGCATCATCAGCAAACAGCTACATATCACTAGTTAAACTCATCCCAAATCATTAATATACAAATTGAACAACAATGGTCCAAAAATTGACCCCTGTGGCACACTACTAGAAGACACACCACATATTAAAGATCCATCCTTATTTCATAGCCAAAGAAATAAACTTCGAAAGTTTCTGAAAACCAACCAGAGAGCTGAGAATATAAGCCTCAGCATCCAAGCAGCCTTAATTTGTACCACTTAAAAGACAAGCACTGCCTAGGTGTCTATATAGTTGCCTTTTATTAGTGCTTCTGATAATGGTTTCACTGGCCTCACAATTTTGAACTAATTGGTTTTGATCAAAAACTAGGCAGAAACCATTAAGAAACCTTAAAAAGTTAAGAGAGAAGGAACTTTTCAATACCCAAGCAAATTCCAATTTCAGAGCATTGCATTATTCATAAGTTAATTATCTATTGGTTCATCTTATTTGACTATGTTATTGTTGATAATGAATACAAGAATATTCAGCAGCTTTGAAATAGAAAGTGATCACCATTTCTGAGATGAAAAAAAATCAGTACATCAGTATTAAAAGTCAAGTTTTTAAAACTCAAAAATCAAGCAATATAGATACGAATTGCAGACCCTTGAAAGTTGGTTCTTGTTTTCAAAAACAACCAAACCTTCAAGGATGAAATCACAAAATCTAAAGTAAAGACTGATTTAGCCAGAATGCATGTGATTAAGTTGTCTGCAAGACAGAAAATTAAGATTTCATGGTCGACTCTACAAGAGGCAATTCTGCAAAAGAAAAGGAAAAAAAAATCATACTGAAATTCCCTGCCAAGTAGGTTAATCACATTCCTATAGAGAATACTCAAAAAATGTAAAGCTGAATTATGTGTACAAATAACTAAACAAAATTCAGGAGGAATACAGAAGTTATCATAAAGACATCAAATATGCTAAAGGCTACTGAATAAACTTAGAAGTGGAGGAAAGAGCACTGAAAAAGAAATCATAAGCGATAAAAGTAACAAAAAAATGGAGAATGAAGATAATTTGAATGTGTGGAGAATTATTCTGAGAATTTAAATGAAAAGGAGCAAGGACAAGAGACCAATCCCTGGAAGTTATGAAAAGAAGCTGTGAGCAAGAGGGTGAGGATGGTTTCTTTGCATGGAGGATGGTTGAACCGTGGAATACATTGCCTGATAGTGGTGAGAGCACGAACGGTCAATGAGTTCAAGGAAAGATATGATAGATTGTGTTTTCTAGGAAGGGTCTCCCACGATGAGTCTTTCGACTCCATGGAGGCCTGAATAAGTAGTAGTAGTGGTGACAGAAAAGATTTGGGAAAATGGAGGTAGATTAAGTCATAAGAAATCTGAAATGTGGAAAGGCAGCTGATCTTGATTCTAGAAATGATTAAATAGTAGATAGTCTACATTGCATTATTCAAAAAGGCTCAAGAAGGCTGAATTTTGGATAGTCTGGACTAGTGTTCTCAGAGTATCTATCTCTAAAAAGGAAAATAAAACTGAATGTGAGAATTACAGAGTAATTTCCCTGAGTGTTCCAAGTAAGATCTGTATAAGCATACTTGAGAAGATGTAGTTTGGAAATCATGGGAACATAACAGAAACCTGTATTTAAGTCCTGTATATCTGGAAAAGATGCACATGGTAAGTGAAAAAAAAAGCTATTCAAAGTGATAAAATTATATGTTAAGAAAAATTTTTAATTACACAGGTTGTATAATTGTACACAGGCATAGATTGTACATTGCTCTCTATAAGGACTGTGTAATTTAAAATTTTTCTTAACATATAAGTGCTTTATTATTTCATGATAAGTGCTGTATTGGTTTAGTGATCATTTTTGGTGGTATTTGTAGTCAAACTGTATTTATAAGAACATACTGCAATTCCTAACATTGAACCTACAGGTAATTATGGTTCAATTAATGATGGCTCACTTAATGTTTTCTAGGAATCAATTAAGTCATAAAAGTGTGGGTTTACTGAAGTTCCGACCAAAGCCCTATAGGTGTAATGCTATACTAAAAGAAATCTGCTATAGCGGACCATCCACTATAACACCATTCTTATGGTCCCTATTACTTTGCTGTAGTGAGAGTCAACTGTATAAAACAAAGTTACATTAAACCTGATATCAAAATTCAAGATTTAACTTTATACTTTATTCAGATGTCATATTATTATTATTATTACTTGACACCACCAGGGAGTCCAAAGACTCATCGAAGGAAGACACTTACTCTACAGCTTTCTCCACCATTCAATCCACCAACTACAACTAACTGTTGTAGTTGGTGGATTGAATGGTGGAAAAACAATCAAACATTCATGCCCATGATGGGATTCAAACCCACAGCCTTTTGGATGGAGAGTGGATACGCTAACCACTTAGGCCTAAAAATCCTGTAAAAATCTTCAGTATGCAAAGAAAATCAAATAACCACTATAAATTTGAAATGAAAATCAACAATAAAAAGAAACTATAAATATATGCCTGCATAACTAGAGAACAACACATATGCCACAATAAAATAAATTTTAAATTTTATTATGACATCAGTACAATTATTGAACAACAATAGGAATTGAAATAGAAAACAATAGAGCACATGCTTCAATTGAAATCCCCCTAGGTATACAGTTGAGCATTAATGAATTAAAATAATATACTGAAATTAACTTAAAATAAAATAACTGACTGTTACCTATAAACCCATCAACCAAATACATAACCTGCTACCTTCTCCAAAAGACAAACTCTCACCAATGATGCCATTGGCGTATAACTTGTCTTTACTATGGACAAACAAGAAAATCTATAAACAAACATACCTCTGAACATAAAGACTGCATCCGTCTTATCAACCCCCTCACAAATTTGGCCTTGCACAAAATGGAATTGAAAATGCCATTGGATCCTTTAGCCATAGGATCCAATGGCTAAATGCTAAACTGCTACATAGATCCATATATAAACACGAACATTTATATAAAGTGCTGAAGCCCTACTTCACTGACCTAATCTCAATCGTAACAACTGCTTCACTATTCCAAAGGTTTAGGAAATTGTTATCCTCAATTGTATTAAATAAATTTCTCTTATTTTAATTTAATTTCAGCCCAATAGTTTTAATCCATTAATGTGTGACTGTATGCCTAGAGGGATTCCAATTTAAGCATGCACTCTACTGTTTTCTAATTCAATTCCTATTGTTGTTCGATAATTGTACTGATGATGTCTTAAGATACATAAGATGAAATATTTACATAATAAAATTTATTTTACTGTGGCATCCATGTTATTCTCTAGTTATGGATACTCCACAGGTGTCAATTATACGAGGAAAAAAATGTATACAGGAACATGGAAAGCATCAAACTATCAAATGCATTCCCAACAGAGAACTAAGTACAGGTTCTCTATACATCTTTTGATGGATTATGTAGAAAAATATATAACAGGACATGCACAGATGGTATGGTGGGGAGTCACTTGAATAACTTTCTTTATATGGAATAAAAAATAATTTAACCAGAACACTGAAAATGAGAAGTATTATAGTGCCCTGTCACTTCTCATGTGTGGCCTAATATACACACACACACACACACACACACACACACACACACACACACACACACACACACAAGAGGAGGTGTTCAGAGCCCTCCTCTTTTCTGCTGCCAGGGAACATTTGGCACTGTAAGTGTGTGATTTGGGATTAATTAAACAGTAATGGCTAGAAGAGACAACAAATCAATTTCTGTGTTTGTATGACTTACAGATGTGATTCAATATGTCCTCCTTTGAGATGTTCTAAGAACTTCATTTTGTGAATGAAATTTTCTACAGCAGAATGCAATAGAAGTGCATTGATTTGCCTCACTGCACTATTCTGTCTTTCAAGGTTCTGAATCAGAAACACGTGGTGTATGTTCTTCATACACCACGTTTCAGATGGGCCCCCCACAACCAAAAGTCACAGGGGTTGAGATCTGGTAAATGAGGTGGCCATGCTGTGGGAAATGGCATAACTAATTAATCTGTGTTCTGTGAAGTGTCTTCACAGCATTCACTATACTAGCAATCCAATGTGAGGTGGTGCTCCATCCTGCATGAATATGCTAGAGTCAAGGCATCTTTGCTGCTGCAGTTGCAGAACAAAGTTGCACAGCATCTAGAGATCTCTCAATACCTAACAAGCCACTGGTAATGTCAGGCAAAATTCTTCGAAAAAATATGGATTGATAATAAACAATACAGTGAAACCACACCACACTGACTTTCAGTGAGTAAAGGCGATCTGATGGAACACGAGAGTTATTCGCACTCCAAATGCAGAAATTCTGCGAGTTAGTAGTACCATTCAGATAAAAATGTGCCTCCTCACTCCACATGATCTTCCATGGCCATGCATCCGAGATAAGAACATCAAGACAAACTGCATTCAAGTTTCTGCATCATCAGGAAGCAAAGCTTGAGTAGTATGGGAGATCTTGAAGGTAAAAAATCTCAGCATTTGATGCAGGATTTTCTATGCAGTTGAGTATGCATGTCTAGTTGCCTTGATATTGCCCGAGCACTGCTAGAATCTTGTGCATTATTCATTCTGTGTTCCACGGAATGGTGCGAAATCTGTGTGTGCCCATGTCCTGGCCTCGCCACTAAAGATTTGCTATTTTCAAAATCATTTTTTTAAGATTTGCTATTGTCATTGGACCTTTTCTCCTATAAATGCCAAAATTCTCAAAGCACAGCATTATTATTGCATTCTTGATAGCAAAGCTCAACTAGCAATGCATGTTCCAGTAAGGTGAGATCCATAGCACTTGAGTCATATCAGAATGATACAAATATATCTTAAATTGAAAGCCAAACGGATATTTTTCTGGCATCCTTAATAATAATTAAGGGGATAAAAATCCCTTGTTGTTCAACTGCCAATAAGCAAAACTCTTAGATCGAGAACTACGAATCTATGAGTTTCGTATATACCGAAAAACTATCGGCGAATCCAAGTGTAAATGACCACTTGGTAGTACAACACCAAGCAACTCGAAGCAAAGGTGGAGCAAGGTCCCTCACTATCCTTGATATTTTCTCATAATGTAAAAACACAGCCCCTAGGGGATGTAATACTGTAATTACATTATGAGGAGAGGTCACTACCCAGACCAGTTTCAACCTTTTTTGAGGTATCATCAGTGATACCTCAAATTTTCAGATTTTCAACATAAATTGAAAGCCAAACGGCTATTTTTCTGGCATCCTTAAAATCCTTGGTGTTGTACTACCAAGTGGTCATTTACACTTGGATTCGCCGATAGTTTTTCGGTATATATGAAACTCCAGATTCATAGTTCTCGATCTTAGAGTTCTGTTTACTAGCAGTTGACCAACAAGGGATTTGTATCCCCTTAATTATTATTAAGGATGCCAGAAAAATAGCCGTTAGGCTTTCAATTTATGTTATAATATACAAACACACCTTTATGGCGGGGGGAGAAGTCCGACCACACCTCCTCGCGGCCCCCCCTGGACCCTTGAAGCTCTTGACCAAATTTGTTATGGTCCGATTTCAAGGTGACTAACGTGGCAACGGCACCCATTTTCTAATGAAGAGTCATAAAAAGTTTTCAACCAATGCTACTGCGTCCGGGGAAGCCGACGCGTCTGGGGCTGCAGTCCGGGCTCCTGATGATAAATATGCTACGAGGACTCATATTAACATTTTGCAACTCAATATCAACGGTACTCAGAGAAAAATGGATGAACTCAAATACATGCTTTATAAAAATAATATCCATATAGCTTGTCTACAAGAAACAAAACTAAATAAAAATCTGAACTTCAACATCAAAGGATACACAGTTCTTAGGAAGGATAGAGAAGAAAGAACAGGTGGCAGGCTTGCTATCCTTTTGAAGACCCCAGAAATCAAATTCAAAGAAATCACCCTAAATCAATATTTAAAAAATGACAGTTCAACGGAAGCTCAAGCTGTTGAAATACATCTACCAAACCATTCTATTTCAATCACAAACGTCCCATCCTGATAATACAAATATTGATACAGACATCATTGAAAAGCTAAGCGAATCTCTAACTGATACAACCATTATACTTGGTGACCTAAATGCAAAAAGCCCAACGTGGGGTTCCCCCAATTTAAACCATAAAGGTCAACAACTGGAAGACCTCTTTACAGATTTGGAACTCACAACAATTAACAATGGACAGAGCACCTATCTTTCTAAAACTACGGGAACTGAATCTGCTATTGACATCACAGCCATTAATTATAGTATTGCATCAAGTGCACAATGGAAAATTCTGGGAAATGCCATCAGTGACCACAGATCCATAATAACAACACTAAACTTCAAGATTGAACAAGAACAGCAAAACAAAAGGACGTGGAACTTCAGAAAAGCCGACTGGACAAGGTTTACTCAAACCTTGGAGAGCCTCTGTCAAGATGAACCTGTCTCTGGAAACCTCGACAGAAAATTACAAATCCTTACTTCACACATCAGTAAAGCTGCCAAAGCAACAATACCAAGAGGCCAGCGGAAAAATACCTGGATACCATACTGGAAAGATCACAATATTGATTCAATGATTACAGAAAGAGACAATATCAATGAACAATTCAGAATTAATAAAACTGATGATTACAGAAAGAAATCAATGGACATAACATACAAAATAGAGCAGGAAATTTGGAAGTGCAAACAAGAGAAATGGGCGGAACTTTGCAGTAACCTGGATCCAAGAAAAGACAGCCAACACTGGAACATTATTAGAATCCTAGACAATATCAAAAAAGAGAACCGACAGAAAACAAACTTCATCATAAATGCTGGGAAACAAGCTATTACAGATCAAGAAATTGCAAACACACTGGCAAAAACCTATTCAAACAACTCCAAACTTCAGTATAACAGAGAGGACAAGCCCCTCAATAAACTCACAAGTAAAATGCTAAAACAAGCAAGAACATACCAAACTATTGACATCTTCTCCGAAGAATTTACACTAAGTGAACTAAATTCATCAATCGAGAAAACTGCACCTAATAAATCCCCTGGTAATGATCTTATCTTTGGTCATATGGTCAAACACCTTGGCCAAAATGCCAAAGAACAACTCCTGGACATTCTCAATACCTCTTGCCGAACAGGAAAACTTCCAAAAGAATGGAAAAAATCAGTTATTGTACCCATCCTGAAACCTGACAAAAATGCTGCAGAATAAGTTATAGACCTATCGCATTAACTAGCATACTTTGTAAAATTACTGAAAGAATCATACACTCCAGGCTTATGCACTGGCTGACAAAAAATAAGAAAATCAACTACTACCAAACTGCCTATAGAACTCATCATTCGACAACAGATCAATTATTCCATTTCTGCCAAACAATAATAGACTCATTTCAGGAAAAACCAACAAAAAAGACAACTGCCATATTCCTTGATATGACTGCCGCTTTCGATCGTGTTTGGATCAAAAAATTAATACAAACAATACATGATATTGGAATTAGAGGAAACGCTTTAATCTGGATTGCTGATTTCATCAGAGGAAGAAAGATCAAAGTCAGAATCAATGCAGCAATATCAAAAGAGCGGAGAACCTGGGCTGGTGTTCCCCAGGGCTCAGTACTCAGTCCCTTACTATTCCTTCTATATGTCAATAATATTCATCCCTACCTTACAGAAGACACAAAAGTAACTTGCTATGCAGATAATATAGCCATCTGGCACACTAGTGTTAAAATCACAGAATCAGAGGAAATTCTAAACAAATCCATGAGAGGATTAGAAAAATGGTCAGACGAACTTAAACTCAAAATCAACCCAGACAAAACAAAACTAAGTACATTTAGTACAGACAGGAAAAACAGACATTCCTACAATCCCAAAGTCATAATCAATAACAAGCTAATTGAAAAAGTCACAAATCCAAAATACCTTGGTATTACGCTTGATCAGGAATTAGGTTTTGCACAACACATCTCTAACACTTCCAACAGAGCTCTAAAAAAATTAAATATACTGAAAAGGCTTTGTGGAACAAACTGGGGCGCAAAGCCAAAAATCCTATAATAAGGCCAATAATGGAATATGCAGCACCTACTGGTCACCTTCGGCCTCATCGGTAAAGAAAAAACTAGACAAAATACAAGCAAAAGCATCCAAGATTATCATTGGTGCAGTCTCATCCACTAACAACATCAGAGCCCAACAGGAATGTGGGCTTGACCTGCTGGAGGACAGACGAAAATTTGCCACCATAAAATTCATAAATAATATCAGAAGCTACCAAAGTGATCATATCTCCCTAAAAACTTATGAACATTGGAACCAAAATTGCAGACTTCACAGATCATCAACTTTACAATATGATGACACTATCAGGAAAGAAATAGGTCTTGATCAGTTAAATGTTCACATAAACAAAGAACCTCTATTTTCCAGTCCTTTACCTTCAAATACCTCCATAAATCTAATCCTTACCAAACTCTGTACAAAAAAAGAACCAAAAGAAATGCTTAAAGAAAAAGGCCTAAATACCATCAACCTTCTTTCATCCTCCAAACAGGTTATTTGTTATACCGATGGATCATCAGACACCAATATGATTAATGGAGGCGCTGGTGTTCTCCTTCTACTCCCGAAAGGTGAAAAACTTTCAATAAAAGTTGGATCTGGGAGAACCGCTTCCAATTTTACCAGCGAACTCTATGCAATAAATAAAGCACTAGAAGCCCACTTAAATCTATCATCATCTCAACAATCTGAAGGAATTATAATTTACAGTGACTCAAGATCAGCTATGGAGGCAATCAAAAATGGCAATACCAAGCTCACACAAGACATCCATAAACTCTTAAATCAACTAAAGTGTTTAGGTAAAAGTTGCATTTTACAATGGATTCCTGCTCATGTAGGCATTGATCACAACGAAGCAGCTGATAAATTAGCAAAAGAGGCCAGAGAACTCAACCAAGAAACTCATATGATAACTCTTGCTGATGCCAATGCACTAGCAAAAGCTAGACTAATTCCATTGAAATCAGTGATACAACATCAAATTCCCGAGATCAATGCTGACAGAAGGACCTCCACCACGATAGCAAGACTACAAACAGGACATTATAGAGGAATGAAGATCAATACAGATGATACGAGAACATATAGAAACTGCAACAACTGCCCCAATACTGAACTGACACCCATTCACATCTTTACCTGTCCAGCAATTACAGCAGCCTTGCAAGAAATAGATCCTAATCCTGAACAACAGCTCTATACAAACAAAATCACAGACATAGCCAAAGCAGTACAAGGAGCACACGGAAACATCTAAGACTCTTCAAAGGACAAGACAACAACAACACCTTTATGGCATTCATATAGTAAAGGTATGCAAGTTCTTTTCACTTAAAACCTTGTTATCTTCCAGGTGTACCTACTCACTGATGAGACCTCAAAAAAGGTTGAAACCGGTCTGGGTAATGACCTCTCCTCATAATGTAATTACAGTATTACATCCCCTAGGGACTGTGTTTTTACATTATGAGAAAATATTAAGGATAGTGGGGATCTTGCTCCACCTTTGCTTCGAGTTGCCTTGGTGTTGTACTACCAAGTAGTCATTTACACTTGGATTTGCCGATAGTTTTTCGGTATATATGAAACTCATAGATTTGTAGTTTTCGATCATAGAGTTTTACTTACTGGCAGTTGAACAACAAGGGATTTATCCCCTTAATTACAAATATATATTATTTACATACACCAACTCATCATTAGAAACAGTGAGATTATGCAAATATCATGCAATTTTAGCATCAATTGTCCACTGGTGGCAGAATTCTGTACTTTTTGTTTTTTTTTTCTGTAAATTAAAATCCCATGTTCCAAAGTGTACTTACACTAAGTACACTCTGGCACATGGGGTTTTGAATTTCATTCAATACATTTTTCCCTATAGGGTTCTGAACACCTCTTTATGGACACTGTGTGTGCACGCGCGTGCGAATGATAGTATCTGAACCAATTTGAACTTGTGAATCTCATATTTAAATTTAAGTAAAACAGAAAAGCAATGAAATGGCATCAGCAGCAGAATGAAATTAAAAATGAAAATATTAAGATGGTACTTGATATCACCAATATTCAAGAACATGAGCAGAGCTAATATAATTAGAATAAAGTGGTTACATAAGTAGTATGGGAGTTAAGGAATTAGTGCTGATGACTAATTCCTTAGCTAATAATAATGGCAAATATCTGTTGGATTTCTGCTCAGGACATGGACTGGTTATTACTAACACCATGTTCCAACATAAAAATGTGCACAAATTCACATGGAGAGAAGAGGCTAGGAATAAGAAAAGTCTCATTGACTATGTTATTGTTGATAGCGATGTTTTCTCCCTGGTGCAGGACACCAGAGTGTACAGAGGATTTGAAATTGGAAGTGATCACTATTTAGTCTTGAGCAGGATAAAATTGAATTTCATATTGAAAAGAATAACATGTAAGAAAGTTTTAAAGCGAATAAAAGTTGAGCAGCTCTCAGATGTGAACTGTAGACTAAAATACAGAAATATTATTGAAAAGAAAATGAAAGAGTTTGAGAACAGGAATCAAACCTTGGAGATTCAGTGGCAAACTCTGAAGGAAACATTGATTGATTCTGCCAGAGAGGCATGTGGTGAGGTTGTGTGCAAGGATAAAAAAATCAGAACTCCCCGGTGGACAAAGGAAGTTAAAGAGGAAGTGAAGGAAAAGAAGAAAGCATATCAAAAGTTCCTGGCAAATAAGTCAGCTTTTACTCTTACAGAATACAGAGACAAATGTAAGAAAGCTAAACAGTGTGTAAAACTAGCTAAACAAAAGTCATGGGAGAACTTTGGCAAGAATATAGAAAATAAATATCAAGAAGGTGGCATAATATTCTAGAGGTTGTTGAAGAAGCTTAGGAATGGAGGAAAGAGTGCTGTAAAAGGAATTAGAGATGATAAAGGTGAAATGAAAACAGGAGAAAAAGATATCCTTGAAGTACGGAGTAATTACTTTGAAAAACTGCTAAATGAAACAAGCAGTGATGACAGCACAGTGATAAAAAACACTGACTAGGCATGCAGTCAGGAATACATATTCATACTTGAAGTAGAAAAAGCCATCAAAGGCTTGAAATGTGGAAAGGCAGCAGGAGTAGATGATATTCGACCAGAAATGCTGAAGTATGGTGGTATAAGAGTCTTACAGTGGCTGCACTGCATAGTTCAGAAAGCCTGGATAGAGGGACGAATTCCCGATGATTGGAGTAGAGCTCTCATAGTACCCATATATAAAAAGGGAAATAAAACTGAATGTGAGAATTACAGAGGTATTTCCCTACTGAGTGTTCCTGGCAAGATCTATGCAAGTATACTTGAGAAACGGTTGAGAAGAATTGTGGAAGAAAAGCTTGGTGAAGAACAAGCTGGTTTCAGGCCAAATAGAGGCTGTCAGGATCAGATCTTCACTTTACGACAAATTGTCGAGAAAGCTTGGGAATATAACAAAGATCTATATTTAAGTTTTGTCGATTTGGAAAAGGCATATGACAAGGTGCCAAGAGAGAAGCTTTTCAATACGCTGCAGTTATATGGTGTCAATGGGGCATTATATCAAGCAATACTTAGTCTTTATTTGAGTTGTGAGTCAGCAGTTAGAATTGAAGTACAGGAAGATGGTTTAATGTTAAAACTGGTGTGAGACAAGGATGTACATTATCCCCTCTGTTATTCATTATCTATATGGATCACTTTATGAAGGAATGTGGTATTAAACCTGATATCAAAATTGGAGATGTTAATGTCAGCTCTTTGCTTTATGCGGATGATGTTATACTTCTAAATAAATCCGCTACAAGTCTGCAAGATTCTCTGACTAAATTAAATTTCTGTTGTAATAGATATGGTATGAAGGTCAGCAATAAAAAGGCAAAGACAATGAAAATAGGCAGAATCATTGAAAATGTCAACTGTGTTGTGAATGGAGAACCTGTGGAACAAGTAAAACATTTCAGCTACTTAAGCACAATTTTTACTGAAGATGGCAAACTAAATATAGAAATAGACAACAGAATCAGCAAAGCTGGTATCGTGGGAAGTCAGTTGAATAAATTCATATGGAATAAGAAAGAAATTAGTCGGAACACTAAATTAGCTGTATACAAGACTGTGTTCAAACCAATTTTAACTTATGGATCTGAGAGCTGGGTCAGAAGTAAAACACTTGACCAAAGACTAGAGACCGCAGATATGAGAGTCCTGAGAAAGATTAGAGGCGTGAACAGATGGCATCAATGGCAATATCATATTAAAAATGAGGATATTAGGAAAGAACTTGACATTGTCAGCATTCAGGAATGCGTTAGCAGAGCTAATCTCAGATGGTATGGTCACTTAAATAGAATGGGAGAGGAAAGATTAGCAAAACAAGTGTTCTCTGCCAGGTTGGCAGGAAAACGACCCAGAGGAAGACCAAGATATAGGTGGATTGATACGGTACAAAGTGCCTTAGACGATAGAAATATAAGATCTGATAATGTTGCAGTCTTGACAAGCAACAGACTGATTTGGAGGAAAATTGTAGATAGGAAGTTAGTAATGATGTAATTTTTTCATGTAGTACTGTCATATCCTGTACACCCCTTGAGGGTACATAGCAGGAATTTGATGATGATGATGATTAATTATATAATAAAATACCAGTATTCTGAATACACACTTCTCAGGAATATGAATATATAATTATAATAATTTACCGGTCATGTTATACCATCATTTATTTTATTTTGGTTTAAGTCAATGAGAATACAATTTGGTCAGCTAAATTCCAAATTGCCAGTCCATCATCGTTCATTCAGTATCCAGGTAGATACCTAACAGGGTGCACCACGAGAAGGTGAGGATTGGACATTACATCAAAACTCCTTGTCAGTTCTCTGCATTCCTTTAAAGGCAATGTGTAAGTCTCCTCTCAGTTATAAGGCTTTGGACCTTAAGTGACCCATTTGACCCTTAAGCACGTCACTGCACAATGAGACTTATTTGTGCCTATGGGTCTACCAAGGTAGAAGTGGAAGAATTTTTTGAGGCTTTAGAGAAAGCAACTGACACAATGAAAAAGGAAAAGTTAGTTCTTGTTGGGGATCTAAATAGCAGGGTAGGAAATGATTGTCAGATATACAAAAATATTTTAGGAAAATTTGGAGAAAAGAGCAAAGCTAATAATAATGGCAAATACCTATTCGATTTCTGCAGGGACATGGATTCTTTATTACTAACATCATGTTCCAACATAAAAATGTGCATAAATTTACATGGAGAGAAGAGGCAAGGAATAAGAAAAGCCTCATTGACTATGTTATTGTTGATAGCGATGTTTTCTCCCTGGTGCAGGACACCAGAGTGTACAGAGGATTTGAAATTGGAAATGATCACCATTTAAGTCTTCAACAGGATAAAACTAAATATCATATTGAAAAGAAGAACATGTAAGAAAGTTTTAAAGAGAATAAAAGTTGAGCAGCTCTTACATGTGAACTGTAGACAAAAATACACAAACATCATTCAAGAAAAAATGAAAGAGTTTGAGAACAGAAACCTAACGTTAGAGATTCAGTGGCCTGAAGGAAACACTGACTGATTCAGCTAGAGAGGCATGTGGTGAGGTTGTCTGTAAAGATTAGAAAAATCAGAACTCCATGGTGGACACAGGAAGTTAGAGAGGCAGTGAAAGAAAAGAAGAAAGCATATCAAAAGTTCCTGGCAAATAAGTCAGCTTGTGCTCTTAGAGAATACAGAGACAAATGTAAGAAAGCTAAACAGTGTGTAAAACTAGCTAAACAAAAGTCATGGGAGGACTTTGGTACGAAGAAAAAAAATAAATATCAAGAAGGTCGCAAGATATTCTAGAGGTTGTTGAAGCTCAGAAATGGAGGAAATAGTGCTGCAAAAGGAATTAGAGATGACAAAGGTGACATGAAAACAGGAGAAAAAGATATCCTTGAAGTATGGAGTAATTACTTTGAAAAAATTGCTAAATGAAACAAGCAGTGATGACAGCACAGTGGTAAAAAACACTGACCAGGCATGCAGTCAGGAATACATATCCATACTTGAAGTAGAAAAAGCCATTAAAGGCTTAAAATATGGAAAGGTAGCAGGAGTAGATCATATTCGACCAGAAATCTTAAGCATGGAGGTATAAAAAGTCTTACAGTGGCTGCACTGCATAGTTTAGAAGCCCTGGACAGAGGGACGACTTCTAGATGATTCTAGTAGAGCTCTCATAGTATGCATATATAAAAAAGGAAATAAAACTGAACATGAGAATTACAGAGGTATTTCTCTACTTAGTGTTCCTGGTAAAATATATATATGCAAGTATACTTGATAAATGGCTGAGAAGGATTGTGGAAGAGAAGCTTGGTGAAGAACATACTGGATTCAGGCCAAATAGAGGCTGTCAGATCAGATCTTCACTTTACGATAGACAGTTGAGAAATCATGGGAATATGACCAAGATTTGTATTTAAGTTTTGTAGATCTGGAAAAGGCATATGACAAGGTGCCAAGAGAAAAGCCATTCAAAACACTACAGTCGTATGGTGTCAATGGGGAATTATATCAAGACAATACTTAGTCTTTATTTAAGCTGTAAGTTAGCAGTTAGAATTGAAGGAAGTACAGAAAGATGGTTTGATGTTAAATCAGCAAGATGTACATTAGTCCCTCTGTTATTCATTATCTATATGGATCACATTATGAAGGAAAGTGGTATTAAATCTGATATCAGAATTGGAGATGTTAATCTCAGCGCTTTGCTTTATGCAGATGTTATACTTTTAAATATATCTGCAACAAATCTGAAAGATTCGCTGACTATAACTGTTGTAATAGATATGGTATGAAGGTCAGCAATAACAAGACAAAAACAATGAAAATAGGCAGAAGCATTGAATCAACTGCATCCTGAGTGAAGAACCTATGGAACAAGTAAAACATTTCAGCTACTGAAGTGCAATTTTTAATGAAGAATTAAATATTTTGGGAAAATTTGGAGAAAAGAGCAAAGCTAATAACAATGGCAAATACCTGTTGGATTTCTGCTCAGGACATGGACTGGTTCTTGCTAACACCATGTTCCAACATAAAAATGTACACAAATTCACATGGAGAGAAGAGGCAAGGAATAAGAAAAGTCCCATTGCCTATGTTATTGTCAATATGATGTTCTCTCTCTTGTGCAGGACACCAGAGTGTACAGCTGATTTGAAATTGGAAGTGATCACTATTTAAGCAGGATAAAATTGAATATCATATTGACAAGAAGAACATGTAAGAAAATTTTAAAGCGAATAAAAGTTGAGCAGCACTCAAATGTGAACTGTAGATTAAAATACACAAAGATTATTGAAGAAAAAATGAAAGAGTTTGAGAACAGGAACGAAACCTTGGAGATTCAATGGTAAGCCTTGAAGAAAACACTGATTGATTCATCCAGAGAGGCTATGTGGTGAGGTCGTCTGCAAGGATAGAAAAATCAAAACTCTATGGTGGACAACACAGAAAGTTAAAGAGGCAATGAAGGAAAAGAAGAAATCATGTCTAAAGTTCCTGGCAAATAAGTCAGATTGTGTTCTTAGAGAATACAGAGAAAAATGTAAGAAAGCTAAACACTGCGTAAAATTAGCTAAACAAAAGTCATGGGAGGCCTTTGGCAAGAGCATACAAAATAAACATCAAGAAGGTGGTAAAATATTCTGGAGGTTGTTGAAGAAGCTTAGAAATGGAGGAAAGAATGCATGCTGTAAAAGGAGTTAGAGATGTTAAAGTTGACATGAAAATGGGAGAATAAGATTTGTAAGAGTTGTAAGTCAGCAGTTAGAATTGAAGGAAGTACAAAAAGATGGTTTAATGTTAAATCTGGTGTCAGACAAGGATGTACATTATCCCCTCTGTTATTCATTATCTACATGGATCACATTATGAAGGAAAATGGTATTAAACCTGATATCAAAATTGGAGATTAATCTCAGCTTTTTGCTCTACGTTGCAAAATCTCGTATAGAATAAAAATAGAAATATTTTTTTCTATGTCGATTTTACATGGGCAATTAAATTACATAAAATACTTGTAATTAAAATAAGTATAAGTCACTTTACTGTATTAAATCTGGTAACAAATTGTTAGAATATTTAAATAAGAACCACTAGAATTGTAACGAAGATTAAGCTCAGACAGGATTAGGCAAAGAGACCTAAGGCTAGCAACAATCATAATCCAGGTCATCGGATTATGAGTTTTCCAGCCAAAACCCAACAATAGTGTGGGTGACGGAGAAAGCCCTCCAGTAAATCCGGGTGACTTAATTTGAAGAAGGGTCATGGTCAGGATAATGATATAAAAGGCAGAGATTGAGGGGCCAAGGGGGCTCTCATTTTGAAGTTTTATTCATGTGCCAAGTCTTTTCCGAGAACAGGGAGAGTCACGTTCCCGTGAGCAGCAGTTCCGACGAAGATGGAAAGTTAGATAGCAGCAGAGACGGTCCTATCAAGATGTCCTACCATATGATTCTTCAATGATCTACATGTGTGCTGAATCATCGCTGCCGTAACCTAGTGCCCGTTCGAAAGTTTAGCAGGGAAGAAACAGAATGTGCCCATAAGCCTTTTGGATCTAGAACTGTGTAATAAACTGGCAAGATTGTAAGTAAAAATGTTTATGTAATATCCTAGATTGTGAAGTTCAAGCGACAAATGTTGGTTCGGTTATCTATTAGCACAGAAAGTACTAGAGAAGTCTGAAAGCCTTACTTCTGTTTGAATGTGAATAGTAGTATATAGAGTTCTAAAGATTTGCTAATATTGTGTAATGAAAAATATTGAATGTGGTTTAAGTTATGCCTTTTTCTGTTCATAAGGTGAGTGAAGTTAAAGTAAATTAAATTCTATCCAAGTGTCTAAAAATTTATGTGTAATTTTAATGTCTTTGTATTAAAGCTTGAGCAAAAATGCTTAAATGATCATGTGGAGAATTAGACATGTGATTGTATTGTCTCCATTGTGCTCATGTTGTCTTAGTTAGAACCAGACACATGATATGTGCTGTTTGAATTTTGTAAATGATTTGTCTTAAAATGAATGAACATATTTGTTTTGTTAATAGCTTGCCTGATCTTGTTCTGCCAATGGACTGTCTCATAAAAATATCGAACCTGCATGCCTAAAATTAGAGAAATTGCCATGACTGACTATTTAAGGTATTATTTTTTTAAAAGTTTACTATTCTATAAGTGGTATAACTATTCTTCCTGTGCCATAACTTTAATTCAGGGTGGCGCAGTCTAAAAAACAACTTTTCCCAAATTGCCTATTCTAGAGGTCTTTTACTAACAGCACTAACACTTGTAGGTAGTGTAAAGGATTGCAAGTGGGGACTAAATTATTATTATTAAACAAGACCTCATGGAGTCAAAGACTCATCTAGGAAATTAATCAGCTTAAGATAGAAAAAGGTAAAGAGAACTTAACAGAAAGATTTAAACAAGTAGAAGTAAGGTAGACATAAGAAAAGAGAATAAGATAAGAAAATTAAATCATAGAATATTACAATCGGCAGATCGACATATAAAAAAATAATTATAAATAATAATAATATCACATAAAAAAATAGATATTTATAACGGAGATGTTATACTTCTAAATAAATCTAATACAAGTCTGCAAGATTCCCTGACTAAATTGAATAACTGTTGTAATAGATATGGTATGAAGGTCAGCATTAAAAAGACAAAGACAATGAAAATAGACAGAAACAATGAAAATATCAACTGCATTGTGAATGTATAGAACAAGTAAAACATTTCAGCTACTTAGGCACGATTTTTAGTGAAGATAGTAAATTAAATATGGAAATAGACAACAGAATCAACAAAGCTGGTATGGCAGGCAGTCAACTGAATAAATTTATGTGGAATAAGAGAGAAATTAGCCAAAACACTAAATTATCTGTATACAAGACAATAATTCAAGCCAATTTTAACTTATGCATCTGAGAGCTGATTCAAAAGTAAAACACTTCACCAAAGACTAGACTGCAGATATAAGAATCCTGAGAAAGATTAGGGGTATGAGCAGATGGCATCAATCGCAATGTCATATTAATAGCGAGGATATCAGGAAAGAACTTGACATTGACAGCATCCGGGAGTGTGTGTTAGCCGAGTTAATCTCAGGGGTATGGTCACTTAAACAGAATGGGAAAGGAAAGATTAGCAAAACAAGTGTTCTCTGCCAGGTTAGCAGGAAAAAGACCTACAAGAAGACCAAGATATAGGTGGATTGGTACAGTAAAAAGTGCCTTAGAAGATAGAAATATAAGATTTGATAATATTTTATTCTTGACAGGTAACAGACTGATTTGGAGGAAAATTGTAAATAAGAAGTTAGTAATGATGTAATTTTTCATGTAGTACTATCATATCCTGTACATCCCTTGAGGGTATATATTAGGAATTTGATGATGATGATAATATATCTTTTATTTGACTTCTAATAGAAAATTAGCAAATATACCTTCTTTCAATATATAGGCTAAAAGACTGTTTTGGCATCCTGACGACTATATTTTTATTCTCTTTCTAGGTCTTCCTATGTCACTTCTCCCTTTACTTCTTTTGGTAGTCTTCCCTTCTCCGTTCTATATAGTATTTTTTGGTAGATAACGTGCACGTTATCTATACAAAAAAGTCTAAATTCACTAAAAATGAACATGCACGGTATACATTCGAAAGGTACAAGAGGTAAATCAAATGTAATAACAAAACTAAGGTAGAAGTATTACCTAATATTTATTGAACATTACTATTGAAATCCAAAAAATTCTTCAGACTCGATATTTAAAGAATCAATTGCATTAAAAATTTAGTTTGGTATTTCTTCAGCTTCATAATCATTGTCACTGGACGCCACTGCATTCCCTTGTGCTTTAATGAAATCATTTCTAACACAGTTTTCCCTTACAGCAGCCCAACTTTCTACAATCCACGTAACTATATTTTTATATGACGTTCTTTTCTTCTGCCCTGTTTTGTTATATTCATGGATGCCATTCATCATCCAGTCTTCCCACTTGGCCTACAAATTGTCTTTGAATGGCTTATTTACTGCAAGATCAAGGGGTTGGAGTTTTTTTGTTAAACCACCTGGAATGACGGCCAATTTGGAATACTTACTTAGAATTGTTTTAAGTTCTGCTGTCGTGTGTGCCCTACACAAATCCAACACTAACAAAAGATTTTGGGTTGAAAAATGCCATTTTTCTCTTTCGCCACACATTCCCCAACCAAAATTTCATAACCTCGGAATTTATCCAACCTTTATCATTAGTAGTAACAATAATATCTTTGGAATCACAACCTTTTGCAACAGTCTTTCTTTTGAAAATCACCAATCATCATCATCTTTTGAAAATCACTATACAGTTTGGAACCATCTGCAGTTATGCAAAGAATCACAGTAAAGTTAGACCTTTTGTGCCCTGTTGTAGCAACTTAAACCTCTTTTGCTCCCTTCAGATTCACAGTCCTAGACCTAGGCATGTCAAAACTTACAGGGACCTCATCCATATTCCCAAAGTGACAAGCATCAACCCCACACAAGTTTTCTCTCAGAAACAAACGAAATTTAGCTACTTTTGCTTCCCAGTCGCATGGCAAATTTTGTCCAACACTAGTGGAGAAGCGCACACTTAAATTATTTCTCTTCGTAAATCCAAAAACCCAAGATGGGTAGGCTATGAAATTCTTTATATCATCATTTTGCGCAATTCTTTGATTCCTGCAACAAACAGACAGTAGATATTCTCATACCTTTAGCTCTTTCACTAACAACCCAATCAAACAGTTTTTTCCCTATGGTTGGCCACAACCACCTTCTAAACCTCATAGCACTTTTCCTCGTATGTAAACATTTCAGGACTGTTTCAGCCTTTCGCCATTCACGAACACTACTTTCTCCAACATTGAACAATCTACCAGCTTAACGATTCCCTTTTTCCTTTGCTAGTTCTACCACTTCAAGCTTGAACTGCGCTGTGTAGGATTTTCTCCGAGAAGTACTTCTGTCTTCCATGTCAACCACTGCTACTAGCAACGCACGTGTTTTTAAAGAATTCCTCTGTCTGTACTTCCTAACTCTACCGCTAGTTGGCGCATGCACATTATCTATACAGCAAAAAGAGTGAAAATGTTGGGGTGTGCGTTATACATAAGGTGCACATTATCTATTGAAAAATACGGTGTGTGTGTGTGTGTGTATATATATATATTTTTTTTTTTTTCTCCATTTCGTTCAAGTCTTCTTTTATCATTTACTGTTTGTATTTGTAATTCTTTTCTGATTTCATCATTTCATATTCTATCCATGCTTATACATCCTTTAACTGCTTTAAGAAATTTCATTTCAACAGCTTGTATTATACTTTCATCTTTTTTTTTTTTCTCTCTATCTAACTTTCTGACCCACATAGTATTGTTGCTATTGCCATGACTTCATAAAATTTTAATTGTGTTACCTGCTTTGATTTGTCTTTTATTGTTAGTCTTATAGTAACAGATTGCCTGAAAATAGGTACCTTATTGTCTGTATCAAATGTTATGTCACATCCTAAATACTGAAAATGTGTTACTTGTTCTAGAGTTTGGTTTTCAATTACTGTGTTAGTTCATATGGGATATTTACCCCCAAAATACAACAACAGTTTTAATTTTCTTTAATGAGATTCATAAATTGTATTCACTAGTTAATTGCTGTAGATGGTGAACAGATCTCTGTAGATCATTTTCTGAGTTTTGTATAATTACATGATCATATGAAAAAGCATTGTTTACTGTTGTATGATCTTTATTTCTGGATTTACTACAGATTTTCACTTACTTAGTAGATCATCCATCCATCCATCCATCCATATATATATAAGATAGATTCAATGACTGTTTTGGATAGCCTCGGTCTTCCATTACATCCATAATTTTTTTCTGTTAACTTGGTCAAAGGTTTTTTCATAATCTATAAATGCCAGGCGAGTCAGTAAATTAAATTTTCATCTTTTTTCTATGAATACTTTTAGTGAATACCTCATCAATGCAACTTCTACCCTTCCTAAATCAAGACTTTTCTTTTAAAAGCAAACTATAGGCAATAATGACAAGTCTTTCTTTTAAAATCTGACTATATAATTTATATCATATCATGATCATTGTCCATAGGTCCAATGCCTGTTTCATCATCCTTTGCCACCTCTCTCTGATTTGAGATGACTCAAATCCTGCAAACTCTTTCCACATCATTCTTTCACATCATCTACCCACTCGCCTTGGCTGTCCTATTTATACCATCCATTGTACCAAACATTAAGATTTTAATCTTTCTACTATTATCCATTCTGCAGATATGTCCAAAAAAAAACTTCAATTTCCTTCGAATTAATTTTCTGCATTATATTTTCTTTGCAGTTTTACTTTGTGATATATTCTTCATTTGTTACCTTTTGTATCCATCCAATTTGATCTGATTCCATATCTGCTTCTTGAAACATTCGATACTGCTGAACTGATGTGGACCATGCCTTGTTTATGAGTATCATATTCACTTCTGAGAAGTTGTAGAAAATTTACCTATATCTAATTTTCATTGAGTTTGAATAAAAATGTCTGACTTTTGAATTATTGTTTGGATCACAAGAAATAATTGTATATATATCTTTGTGTGTGTGTGTGTGTGTGCACGCGCATAAATAATATATCATGCCCCTTTCCACTTAACCTTTGTTAGGTTGAATAGGGTGGTTAACTATCTATATTGCAGCTTCTGGCTGTAAACTGCATGTGTTCTGGCCAGTTTGGCTGCTTTGAAGGATGAAAAACCCTGTCATCTCCATATGAGACCAACTAACTCATCTTCACATCCGATGGGATTCAAACCCAAGTCTTTACAACCAAATTTGATTATACCAGATTAGTTACAAAGGCTCCTAAATATGTAAACATAACTGATCTTGAATAACTTTGATAGTTACATACTCTGTACACACAGACATCATTATTTCAGGAAACAATGATAAACTCCTTCTTGGGAAGAGCAATTTCATCAAGCTAATATCACTACAACACAAGAAGTTGCAGAACCTAAATTGATGCCTTGCATGGACCAGTTAAGTAAGAAGGAATTTGCCGATGTTCTTTTTGAAAAGTTGGAGGCTGTGGTCATTGGTGAATACAGTAAACCCCGAAGTTACGCAGTAGGTGGGACCAACAAAAAGCACATAAGTTGAATTCGAACAAACATACAATTGGGACCAAAGGTTTACAAAAACAACTATATTTTTTTAAGAAATATAATCATAATTGTAGTTTTTCATACATAAAAAAAGAAAGTTATTTCGATGTCAATGGTTTCATAAAATCTAATAGATTCGTCTGATGGCATAATGTCTTTTTCTTGTCATGCAAAATTTCCTCATAGCAAGCTAATGATTTTTTTTATTCCTTGCCTTGTGACTACAATTCGTTCCTCGTTAGAATCTATGTTCTCCAAAATCTGTAAGCCTTTCTTTCATGATTGTTCTTACTGTGGATTCCTGTAGATCGAACTTCTTTGCTAGCTCACAAATTTTCATTCTGCCTTCATTTTGTTTCCAAAGTCAATGTTTTTCTTTTCTTGCTAGCTGTAAAAGAATCGGACTTGCTTCTTTTGGATGACATTATTTTTTTATGTGATAAAATTTTTATCAAGAACATAACATTAAACAATCGCAAGGTTTGTAGACTATAAAAATCGTGTATGAATGGAGACTGTGCGAAACACGTCAGTGCTTGTTCACAGCGTGTGTGACACTGGCGAACGTGGCCGGCACCTGAAAGATACAACTAGTGGTGAGGCATGAAGCGTGACAGGAATATGTACATATAAGAAACCACGTAACTCCGGATTCGCGTAAGTCGCGGTAGCATAAGTCGGGGTATGACTGTACTATACTTCTGGAGGAACACTTTTTCAGAGCATATGTAAATGGAATAGAAGATGAAATGGGAGTGGCAGGTTCAATGGGCTTGAAAATCATAAATTACTACTGCTGTTTATGTTATTGTAGGAAATAGGAGAGAGGAATAACAGATGCTAGTTCTGCTGAAGAGCACCCATAGAAGTATCTAATGAAAAGACAAAATATAGAAACCAAATGTATATGAGATAGTGGCAGGAGGAAGTCTGTGAAAGAGGTCATCAATTTGATGTTGTCCTCATCAGGGCAACAACAAAAAATTTTTGAGAGATACATGTACCACTCCAAACATGAGCAGCATTCTAGGGTTGGGCAAATTTGAGATTTGTGCAGTTAGTAATTGGTTAAAGTAACACCTGAAGAGTAAAAAATACCAAGTTGTACACAGGTTTCTGTGGGAAGTTTTTGGTATTTAGACCACATTATAATATAAATAAGGAATTTATTTAAAAACAAGCATCAAGTTTGGTACATCATAAAACTCCCATCATCGGGGATAGTAGTATATGAAAAATTTTACACAATAAAAGCCTATTGACAATTAATTACACATATTAGACATTTTTGATAACTTCCCAACTGTTAAATATAATTGATACACCAGAATACAAATGATAAATTCATTTGTATTCTGGTGTAACTTTATGCATGTTGGAACATTGCTAGTTGTTGTTATAACATTCTGTGGTATCACACGTGCTATATCCTAGGCCAATGGTAGTTACATTTTTGATGAAAGCAGACCATAACTGATGTAAAATTAAGCCTTGATTTTTATTACATTGTTCAAGGATCCTAAGCATTTATGAGGTTTATTTAAGTTTTCTTGTAAAACAATTATCATCAATATATGATTTGTTGCAAGAGTACTTGGTGGCCAGTAGTGGTTATGTAGAATGTCAAGCCTGGTTTATGCTCTCTTCTTTCTTCAAGATCTTTTACATGTTCAGACATGAGGATCTCTCCTTAATTTCCTGTCTGGCCTACATAACAAAATGCCACAAGAGCAATGAATCTCAGATGCCTGGTTTTTTTTCATGGAGTGATATAAAGGTTTTGGTGGATATAGAGATCTTGATATTTTTTGTAAAGTAAAAATCCCACTTTTATATTGTATTCGTGGAGCAACACAGCCACTTTATCTGTGACATTCTTGACATAAGGCAGCGTGATTGCATTCTTGAAATCTTTTTTAAGAAAGGGAGTTGCAGGCAATGTATTAAGAATTTTTCTGATCTTGGGATCATATTGGAGCTGAGAATGCTATTGAAATGATGTGCTTGTATCAGGAAAGGTTAAATAGTAGCCCAAGAAAAGAGAGTGAACAATTTGGTCTTGACTACTCAGCTGAGTTCTGAGTAAAAGGAAGATCTAAATTTTTTTTTTTTTTAAAGAAAAAAAAAAGAAAATATTTTTAGAAGCACGGAAGGTGATTAGGTTCTCATCACTGCACTTAAGGATGGTAAAGAGATCAGTGTTTCTAATTTTAGATCATCTTTAATCCTGGGATGTTTGAGTCAAAACAATGAAAAGTGTTAACACCAAAACAATAAATAGGACATTGTATTTCCATATTTAAATTTCCCTAACTCTTACTATTAGTCATGTCGAAGTTTCTGGAATATAAAACTACATAGACACTGGAATGCAAATAAAAAATTTAGTTAATTGATAACAAATAATTTAATAATTAGTTAATATTAATTATTTACAGCCTTCGTTTCGCTAGCTTAAGCTAGCATTATCAGAGGCAAACTCAGTGAATACACAAACTAAAATGACCTGAATAACAAGGGAAGTCACATGTATGGCAACAATGTTGCTCTTCGTGGTGTTTCCTATTGTTAACTACCGATGAGTACATAGGGCAGTGTGCCAAAATTATTTAAAATCATACTTCCATTTTGTTACAGTTAACTGGGTTCTGTAGAACATGTGCTGCTTTGAGGAACAGTCTCTTCTATTTAAAGTGGAATTTGTAAAGTAGCCTGGATTTTTTTCCATGTTATAAAGTGGTCTTTCTCTAAGACATGTTGGGTCAGTCCACTGTTTGGCGCTCTCCATTCTGGAAGTATATGTTCTTTTTTTCTGATCAAAGTAGTTCGTCCCATCTGTCCAAAATACTGAGTTCCACATTAGCAAGGGATGCTGTAGATATCTTTGAAGTAGAGAGGTTCTAGGTGCCACTTGATTTGTCTTAGGCAAGTAGAAATTTTGTCTAGAGGTATGTATACGGTTTTGATTTTGTGTCATTTCAGGAGGAAGCCCAGTTCATCTGTTGTGCCTTTGATGTAGGGTAAAGATATAATATATGTATAATCTGGTATGGGGGATGGGAACTTGTTCTTTAAAGAATTTGGCAAAGGTTTTTGTTGCTGTATCCATTTTATTGGAATGAATAGGGCCTACTGTTCCATATAGTGCTGGTCCCGAGGACAAAATTTGCTCTGCCCTGGAGGCTAAAGTTTTGAAAATTCCTAAGTTTCTCGGTAGGCTGGCAGTGGAAGATAGGTATCTGCCATGTGTGGGGGCTTGCAGTAAACCAAGCATATGAGAGACCCATCTGCTTGCCTTGTAACTAAAGTATCCACATTTCTCTGTCCCATTGCAAACTTATACATGGAATAATTTGAATCTTTTTTGAGACTTAATTCCATTGCCATCAAACCTAAAGTATGGTTGAGGTAACGTACAGAATGTCTTTTCCCATCAGCTGCATGGCTCACAGACAGTCTAATTTTTTACACTTCCTGAATAATATCCATCGTCATTAGTTTCACTGTGGAAAAAGAAAAAGGAACTCTTGCCTACTTGGATACTTATAGTTACAAGGCAAGCAGATGGGTTTCTTATATGTTCAGTTTGCCATAAGCCCATACACAGAGACAGATACCTACATGCCATTTCACACCACCACCTTTCCCCAGAAACTTGGAATTTTCAAAACTAGCCTCTAGAGCAGAACAAATTTCATCCTCAGGATGAGCACTGCACCCAAAACAATAGGCTCTACTCATTTCATTCCAACAAAATGGATACAACAAAACACACCTCTAAACAAAATTTCTACCTGTGTAAGACATATCAAGGATTGCCCAGAATCTTTCTCCTTCTGAGGTGTTTATAGCATCAACAAAATATTGAGTTTCATCACCTGGAAAACACAATATTTTGGATAGAGAGGATGAGCTACTTTGGTCGGAGAAAAAAGAACATCTGGAATGGAAAGCCAAAATACAGATTATCCCAACATGCCTTAGAGAAAGACCACTTTATAAGAGATGGAAAAAAAAAAAAAGTCAGACTACTTTACAAATCCTGGTTTAACTCGAAGAGACTATTCCTGGAATCAGCACAAGTTCTACAGAACCTAGTTAACTGTAAGAGAATGGACGGCATGATTTTGAACAGAATTTGTTGTACTGCCCTATCTACACATCGGCATTAACAAAAGGAAGTACCACAAAGAGCACCACTGTTGCCATACATACATGCATGTGACTGCCCTTGTTATCCGGGTCATTTTAGTTTGTGTCTTCATGTGTGTGTATGTAGGGTTAAATTGCCCCTGATAATGCTAGCTTAAGCTAGCATTATCTAGACATCAGCTATAAATAAAAGTAAATTATTTGCATTCCAATGTCTACATAGTTTTCTATTCCAGAAACTTTGACATGAATAACAGAGGTTATGCAGTCAGTGAGAGAAAGTAATTGAGAACGAGTGATATAACAGAGTCCTTGGGAACATTTCAATTGACAGAGAAATCTAAAGAGCACCATCAATAATTACATGAAGCGAACAATCCGCAAAAAAATTGGCAACCCAATTACGACAGGTAGAAGGTAGACAGACCATAACATGGCAATTCACTAAGCAGCCCTCTATGCCAGATCTTTTCCAGTGCCTTGAAAATGTCAGGTGCACAACACAGGTTTCTCCAAATCTTTCCATGGCACATATTCCAATGGTGAATGATGTAGACAAAAACATGTGCTGTGGATTTTGAGTGGCAAAATCTATGCAGGTGATCACTCATTAATTGGCACTTCTCCAGGTGATGAAGGTGACTGTGACAGAAGATTGTCTTTTTTTTTTTGGAATAGGTTGAACATGGACTAATATCATTTCTGTAAAATGGACTATCAAGATCAGAAGCCTTTTTTTTTGATATCTAAGTCTTTCAAAGATTCTTCTGATGTCTTTTGGGAAGAAGGCCACAGGTCACTTGTGTGTCTTTTCTGAAAGAGTTAAGCACGATCTGCCTTTGTCATCTATGCAAGGACAATGGCCCTTCGCAAGGACTGTTGGATAAAGTTTCTCCATCCTTTTTCTCCAGCCATTTGTGCAAAAAGGAGAGTTTTTGGCATTTAGATTTCTCCAAGTCAGACTTCAGTTTGTTAATTCACTGTAGGCTGAGAATGATGCTGGAGTTTGTCTCAAGCTACATGTGAGATGCTGTTATTATTAAAATATATCTACAAAATACCCAATATTTAAAAACAGTTACCTTTACTCTATTAACCTTTTCATCAACAATTCGCTTCACTATGAGAGGACCTAATACAAGGAATCCATACACAATCATGAAAGGAATAGCATCCAAAATTGTTGTCATTTGTGTCACAATTTCATATGGTGGATAAGGAAATTGCTGCATCAATACCTAAAATCAATAATTTTATTTTTATAATAAAACTAAATAAATTACTGCATCTTTTAAAAGTGTATGTAATAATGGAAACATCTTATGTATATTAATAGTAAGCCATATATCAGTGGCATCACATATCCATTTAGGATGGGTGTGATGTCCTGTGGCTTATGCAACCCAGGCTAAGAAATTCACTTCAATTTGACTATATTATTGCATTTTTTTCGAAGTATGAAAGTTAAGCATGCATAGTGCATCAGTGTTCATCGTAATTGGTCCAATATAATTAATTGCAGAATAACTTTAATTTATCAATTAATTGTAACCAAATCTGCATAGAATGGGAGACAATGGTTTTTTTTTTTTTTGGTTAAGATATATTAGAAATACAATAATGAAAGAGAATGCTATATTTGGTTGGCATATTTCAACTACTAAAAAGGTGCAAATATAATAGTAAATTTGGAAGAGGACAAGGCTTACCTCCTTCAACTACAATCATACGATCCACAAAACCTCTGGCAGAAAATGGGACATTCAGTTGATCATCAACACTGTTTTCCCATTGCAAATATGGGCAAAAAAACAGTTAAATATTCTATATTAAAAATATTAATAAACTATATCGGTCTATATCAGTGTCCTAAACACATCAGTTCAAACTTCATTCGTGCATGCAAAACAGATGGAACTTAAGAAACAAAAACAGCAACTCATGACAAATGACAACATTCAATTGAATTGATTGACACAATAATCAATCACAGCCACTGATTTCTGGGTGGTTTAAAACCATTGGAATGTTGAGAATTTGACCCGCTGCACCATTCGTACGTCTCTTCAAAGTGCTCAAAAGTATTCGCATCTGTGACTGCACACCCAGGCTATAGCAAACGTGATGCAATGCTTACATCAAAAAGGATCCTATTCATGAATCATGCGAAGCCAGGAAACAATTAGATAAGTTAACAGGAATAAATGCAAAAATATAATATCAGTGATATTCTTATTCTGTGGGTGTGTACCACACACATGGAATATACGTCCCTGATTTTTATATTTATATATCAGCTCAGCTAACGCACAGGGAGTAGGCGAGGCCATTTAGCCCTATCTAACTTTTGGAGACTGAGTGGGCACTTCAATCTCCACTGGTACCAATCAGAGATAGATGGCCCAAAGCTATCACTAATTAAGCGGTACACAGTGAAGAGAGATGGCTCAAATGTGCCACCATCTCGTCGTCCCTAACACAATATATTTAATGTCTGAAATAATGTCGGCTCTACGGTCGATTTTCTCGAGTTTACAGGACGAAAAACCCGAGTTTCCGGGAGAAAAAACCCACTTGCCCGTGCCAGAGTTCGACTAACTCGGGAACCGGTCAAAAAAAGGCTTAGAAAAATTTCCTCTAGTCGCCGACTAGACTCGGAACCAAGTCTTCCTTTGTGAAGCCAAGCACCGGGGTATGCAAACGCCACATCCACTGAGCTACACAGGCTCATATTTATATATAAAAAGTAAAAAAAGAAAGATGGTCCCTTTCTGTAGTAAAAGGAAATAAGTGCTATTGAAAACTTCGAGAGTATTTCAGGTATATGAGAAGTTTCTAATTCCTCTAATTAACCGCAAAACAGTTATTACTTCTGATTAAATAAATACTGAATTTCTGCAAACCAAGGATAAAAGCAATTATATTGAATTTTAAAATTAAGATATCTTTTTTTTTTTTTTCATTATAATTTCAGATGTGGCAAAGTGATCATTTAAAGTAAAATAATTTTAATCATTTTACTTTAAATAGTAAAAATTACAATCCTCAGGAACATTATTTTCTCATGTACTCCAATGTGTGCATGTGTAGGCTGCAAGACTATTCAAGCTTGAACTCACTAGAAATAATAATGGTCAACTGTTTTGTCCTTTACAGCAAGGTCAGTACTATACAAACAAAGTCTAATCTAACAATACCATCATGCAAACTAAAACAAGACCAAACTCTCATGACAAAACATTACGTGAACATGATCATAACATTACAATCCTTACTGTAGGGATACCACAGTATTAAAAATACCTTAAACTAGACAGATTATTTTCTTGTTTAATCCTTTACCCAAGCATGAGCAAACAAAAGTTTGAAAATGAAGTATACCTTCATTACTAGGCTACTTGTATATAGACGCTGTTGACCAATATCAAGTGCCTCAGTATCTCATAATACACAAAGGCCTGGTTTAGAAATTCACAAACTGGCACCATTATTTTCTCATGTTCTCCAAAAACATAAAAAAATAAAAAACAAAATACATATATATGATCCCATTAGAACTGTTATAAAATAACAAAGGTCAACTATTTTGTCTTTTACAAAGATGTCAGGAGCGTATGAAAACAAGGGGAGGTGGGGCTAGCTATAAGACTATTCAAGCTTGATCTCACTGAGACCATCACAAAATAATAAAAGAAGTCTCAGTAGGAAATAACTTATTATTCAGGCCTCCCTGAAGTCAAAAGACTCATCGCTAGAGGTCCCTCCTAGGAAACACAAAGTCTATCATACCACTCCTTCAACTCATTGACTGTTCTTGCTCTCACCACCAGGCAATGCATTCCATAGTTCAACCACCCTCCATGCAAAGAAACCACTCCTCACCCTCTTGCTCAGTTGCCTTTCGTAACTTTCAAGGATGGCCCCTTGTCATCATCCTTCCCACTATTCAACCAAGCGAAAGAACTCCCCAGTGTCAACCCTGTAACCACCTCTCAACAGTTTAAAAGTCAATCATATCACCTCTCCTTCTATCCACCAAACTCTGCAGTCCACATTCCCTCAGCTGATCCTCATAACTAACATTGTACAGTCCTGAAACCGTCTTTGTACCCTTTCCACAATTAATTTATCCCCTTCAAATCCTGGGGACCAAATCTGAGCACAAAAGTCCAAGTGTGGCCTGATCAGGGTCATACAACAGAATGATAACTTTTATCTCTGCAGGTCAGCATCCTTCACATTATTACAGAAATCCTCTGTTACCTTCACTACCTTTGCAATACGTCCCCTAAATTTCAGGTTTCTATCAATCATCAACCCCCGATCTCGTCCCCCTACTTCCTCCAGTATAGCTCCTCCAATAGAGTATGCAGCTCCTGTCGATGTGTCCCAAACCTCAAGACCTTACATTTTGCTGAATAAAACCGACACCCCCATTCATTTGCCCACCTGTCTAGCTTATTCAAATCCTTTTGCAAGGTTACCACGTCTGCACTAATACTAATAACTTAAGGTTTAAACAAGAGAATTAATAAATACAAATCATAACTGTCTGGCTATTCATAAAACTCAAATAACAGAATGCAGATATATAACGTTATTGACGTTGAACAATACTGGACGATGTCACGTGTTCTCGTTCATACAGTCAGAGCTCAGATTGAGGTAGATTTTTTTTATTAGAGTTGACCACACGTGATGGAGAATTAAACCTTGATTTTTATTGCATATTAGCAGCTTCTTTAAATTTTCTTATATAACTGTTGTTTTCTATGTATGATATCGTCGTTTTTTGCCAGAGTACATTGTGTCCAGTGGAAGTGGCATGGAAAGCAAGACCCGTTTTTTGGTTCTCTTTTGTATTGTACGTCTTATGGTGTACAGCTATGCGTATTTCTCCAGATCTTCCTGTCTGTCCTACGTAGCAAATATATCAATGACATTGTCGGTGGATTACAGAGGGATATTGATATTCAGTTGTTTGCAGATGACACCCCCATTCATTTGCCCACCTGTCTAGCTTATTCAAATCCTTTTGCAAGGTTACCACGTCTGCACTAATACTAATAACCCTTCCCTGCTTCAAATCATCTGCAAACAACTGAATATCAATATCCCTCTGTAATCCACCGACAATGTCATTGATATATTTGCTACGTAGGACAGACAGGAAGATCTGGAGAAATACGCATGGCTGTACACCATAAGACGTACAATACAAAAGAGAACAAAAAAACGGGTCTTGCTTTCCATGCCACTTCCACTGGACACAATATACTCTGGCAAAAAACGACGATATCATACATAGAAAACAACAGTTATATAAGAAAATTTAAAGAAGCTGCTAATATGCAATAAAAATCAAGGTTTAATTCTCCATCACGTGTGGTCAACTCTAATAAAAAAAAATCTACCTCAATCTGAGCTCTGACTGTATGAACGAGAACACGTGACATCGTCCAGTATTGTTCAACGTCAATAACGTTATATATCTGCATTCTGTTATTTGAGTTTTATGAATAGCCAGACAGTTATGATTTGTATTTATTAATTCTCTTGTTTAAACCTTAAGTTATACTATTTACCCCCTGAAGATGCAAATCCTACGATTTACGAAACACTTGTCGGGAACTATTATTTCAGTGTTTTATATAACTGAATAATAAAAAAATGGTGTAATCACCGAAATATATCTTTGAGACTTCTTTCTTCTTCTACTCTTTTTAAGATCTTTTCATTGGTTATTTTATCTGTCCATTTGATTTTTTCCATCCTTCTCCAAATCCATATCTCAAAGCTTTCCAAAATCTTAATTTCTTCTTTCTTCAATATATAAAGAGATATATATATATATATATGCTAAAAAAAATCTATATTCAAAAACTTAGTGTTTGAAGACTCTCTTAATGTGTTAAATGAAATTAACAGGTTCATTTAAGAAGTATAGGTTACATATGAGATCCTGGAATATGAACCTGTGTGCAAGGTAGATTTAAGAGCTCAGTTACCTTTCTTTTTATTTTGAATTTATGAGTTTTAAACCACTGTATAAGAAGTGAGTAATCATATATACTTTATCACACAGACACTTGAACACACAGAGATGAACTATATTTAAAAAGATTTGGATTTTTTTTTTTCCATATGGATTCTCAACAAATAAGTTGAGGTTATAGCTAAATTTTGTCAAGAATTATATACAAATAAAGGGGAAGTAATAGAGACAAGGATATTGAAAGCTGCCTGAGAACTAACAAAGAAATACATAACAGCAAAATGTGTGAATGCATTCTGAAGGTCAAAATGCTGAATAAGATAGGTGTAAAATGGGTGAATGAGAACATTAAGCATGAAATCTGGAAGAAGACACTTTGAGGCCACACAAGATGAATATTGGTAATAATCAGTTACATAAAGACTATAAAGAGCAAGCAAGGAGAGTGACTCAGTAAGGACAACAAAAGTGCAGTATGAACAAACATTTACAAATTAGGCAAAGAGTGAGTTTTTTTTTAGATGTGTGGCAAGTAGGAGGAAGAATGATTATGTTAAGATTATGTTAATGGATGAAAATGGTAGAATGGTAACTGCTGCAGAAGCAAGTATTCAGTAATCACTATATAAAAGGTGTTTTTCATCCTCATCAGGGTGAAATAATGAGAAACTCAAGAACAGAGGACATAGGAGAGGATGGCTTAATTGTGAGCAAGTAGGAAGTATTTTTTGAGGAAATAAATAACCTTGATGTCAACAAGACAATAGGATTTGATGACATATCACCACGTGTCTTAAGGGAATGTTCTAGGCAATTGGCAAGAGCATTGGCAATTGTTTAATAGGTGTCTTATAACAGCACAGGTTCCAAGGGAGTGGAAAGAAGGTAAAATTGTTCCACTGCATAAAGGTGATGATAAAGCTGTGGCTAAAAATTATAGGACAATTTATTATATCTGAAGTTGTGTGAAGGTACTAGAGAGGTTGGTGAGAAGTAGGATACAGAAATGGGTTGATAACAGCAGTATTTGCTGTGATTATTAGCATGGATTTGTTAAAGGGAGATCATGTTTTATTAACTTATGTACTATAACTTGCCTTAGACAGGGGAGATGCATATACAGTGGTATAGTTAAATTTTGCTGAGTCTTTTGGTAGACTGCCACATGACAAGCGGTTAAATAAATTGAAACTGATGGGTTTGGATAGCACACTTCTGAGTTGGATCAGTGACTGGCTGTCAGATAGGTATCAGAAGGTTGTATACGGAGGTGCAGTATCTTGAAAGAAGACTGTTACTAGTGGAGTGTGCCACAGAGGTCAGTTTTGGGATCATTGTTGTTCAGTTTGTATATTAATGATATTGGGATGGGTTTAAGTAGTGATATGCAGATGATGCAACAGGCAGTGCAGAGTCGAGTCAAGCAGATGTTATGGCCGTACAGGAGGGCCTAAATAGATTGTATGAATGGGCAGGTAAGTGGAACTATCAGTTCAATGCTGCAAAGTATATATTTTGTGGGGAAACTTTAAAGGAAGTTGAGGAGATGAGAGATCTATGAGTGATGGTGGACAATGACCTGAAATTTTGGGGCCACATTGCATACATTGTGAAGATGCCACATTGGATAATGGCAATGATGTGAAGGGCCTTGACAAACACTGGAAGATTTCTAAATGCAACCTCACACCACCATCCTTCACAAAAAATAAGCTTAATTAAAACTCTTTGAGACAGAGCATACGATATCTCCAGCACACAACAAAGATGTAATGAAGAACTAAAATACTTAACACAAATCCTCCAACAGAATGGATATGAAACAAAAACCATCAAGAGAATCCTTAAAATGCCTCCAGCTAACAACACAATAAAACAGGATTACAAAAGCGCAATCTCGCTTTCTTATATCAAAAATGTTGCAGATAAGCTAGCCAAATTAATGAACAAACACTACATAAAAGTAGCCTTCCTTCCTATGGAAAATATCTCAAGATTCCTACATCCACCAAAACCACCTCATCATCCTCTTAAAAAATCAGGAGTCTACAAAATCCATTGCTCTTGTGGGATTTGCTACGTAGGACAGACAGGAAGATCTGGAGAAATATGCATGGCTGTACACCAAAAAGACGTACAATACAAAAGTGAACAAAAAATGGGTCTTGCTTTCAATACTGCTTCCACTGGATACGATGTACTCTGGCAAAAAACGATGATGTCAAACATAGAAAACAACAGTTATATAAGAAAATTTAAAGAAGCTGCTAATATGCTAAAAAACCCAACCCAATGCAATAAAAATCAAGGTTTAATTCTCCATCAAGTGTGGTCAGCTCTAATAAAAAAAAATCTACCTCAATCTGAGCTCAGACTGTATGAACAAGAACAGGTGACATCGTCCAGTATTGTTCAACATCAATAACGTTATATATCTGCATTCTGTTATTTGAGTTTTATGAATAGCCAGACAGTTATGATTTGTATTTATTAATTCTCTTGTTTAAACTTTAAGTTATACTATTTACCCCCTGAAGATGTAAATCCTACGATTTACGAAACTTGTCGGGAACTATTATTTCAGTGTTTTATAACTGAATAATAAAAAATGTGGTGTAATCACCGAAATATATCTTTTGAACCAATTGGCCACAGAAGTCTATGCCTGCAAGAAAGAAGTCTGTTAAGGAGGATAGAAAGAAGAAAGGGAAACTGGATCGGACATATTCTGAGAGGGAAAAGAATCATCAGAGATGCCATCGAAGGAAAAATAGACGGAAAAAGACCCAGAGGGAGAGTAAGGAAAACAATGCTAGATGACATGCTGAATGGAGATAGGTACACAACCTTGAAAGAGAAGGCTCAGAACAGAAGAGAATGGAAGGAAGTTTTTGCCACTAAGAGAAGAACCTGCTGAATTGCAGAATACTCAAGGAGAAAAGATTATTATATATATATATCTATGATAATTATGAAAATGATAATATAGTAGTAATAATGATAATATGAATAATAGGGATTTTTATTGTAGTTAAAACCAAAATAAAAATCTTTAATTTACAAATACACAAATATGTAAATCAACTACTTAACTACTACATAAATAGTAGTATATTTCTTCAAATCACAACAAGAAAAGCACTAACTACACAACTTTATGATCACATAAACCAACAGATATTGTCTTATATGGACATTACTCTTGGAACCTTAGTGTTTTGCCCCCTAGAGAACTTTTATTTGTTCTTGAGTTCACATAGGGGAAATACTAACAAGACAAATGTGCTCTGTGTATGACAGCAATATAAATTCTTCTTGCACCTTAATATCACAGACGACTGAATAAAACTATTCTTGTCTTTTTCCAAGTCACTTGTGTAACTTCACTTTCTATATGAAAGAAGCAGAAAGCTCCATTGAATAAACAAACTAAAAACTCATCACTTCAGAATGAATTGATTTTCTATGTGAAGGTCTCAACATTCTTGACTTAAGAATAACCTTTGCTGTCTATATGAAAGTGTTTGAATAAATAACTACAACCATATCCACAGTTAGAAATGACTTATGAGACTGAAAATCCTAAATAAAACAAATTTCACTGGACCCATTTCTGTATGAACTGGCAAGCAATAAAGTTCCTTTTCAGTCTTAACTGAAATAAATTCTATATGGATTAATGACTACTAAAAACTTTGTGCTTCTCTTTATATGAAGATATCCTCTCTGTCTTCTGTTTGTAACTTTTATTCTAATTTCTGTCCAGTCTTCATATATTAGAGACCCAGAAATTGCATAGCTTATCTTCTGCTGCGTTCCCTTTCTACTGCATAGATAGCTGAACACCTAGCAAAGTCTGGTAATGTTCTTTTCGCTTCTGCACATGCTTGGAAGAACTTCGAGAAACATTTGAGAAACTTTTGCTCAAGTCTGCCATTACTACTTTCCAGTGTTGAGCTTGAAATGATGAAATCACCTCTTCAGAGAAGACAAAAGTTTATTTAAACACTATTTCGTAATGAAGCAGCTAGAAATTATAACAGTTCTTCACTTCACAATCTTCTCACACTGAGGTATGCTCGTTTAATCACATCTGATAACACAGCTGTGAATTTCACTTCACTTGCTCTTGACAACGCATTTTGTAAACAACATTTGTTTACATACAAATAGCACCTTCATAAAACTTTAGACAGCTTGTACAAAATTATGATTATGCTTTAATAACTAATGTTAATAAATTTTTTCCACATCTAGGCAAAACTTCAGTAGCTAAAAATAAGAACAACAACACAAAAAACATCTTGCTCATGAATTACAGCTTCACAAACACTGTATTATTAACTTCTGAAATTTCATTTCTATATTTTAAACTTGTGGAGATATCAGAGTTTTAATGCAGATATCCTACAGCTCCATCTTTCCCTCAAATTCATCCCACACATTCACAAAATGAATTCCTTTCTCTTCATGCAACTTCGCTAGCATCCCATTCATAATCCTTACTTGCCATCTCAGCTCTCATTATCATACCTGGGCAACATGCTGACTACCTTTTCTACTGCACTGGTATCTTTTTCTCTCCTCAGCAACCTCCTGATAATCCATCCTTACATTCTCCTTGTCACCATCTAGATCATATTTGCCAACTAACACTACCAACTCTTGTGCCACAATCACTACTCAGTTTCCCCCCCCCCCCCCTGGAAAGCAAATCTTATGCACCTTCTCATTGACCATACCTCCAATAATGGAATCCCTCATACATACATACTTATCCTTTTCATGTCTCATGGCACATAAGCAGTGGTGATCTATAAGGGACTCGCACAAGTTCTTGGTTAAATTTTTCTCAAATTTGCGAGCCCCTTGTTCTTTTTTTTTTTTTTTAAATAAAAAATAAAAATAATTTTTTGACATATATTAAACCACAAACTCGTTCGGTAACCTAACAAAAATCAGTCTAATAATTAAGGGGATACAAATCCCTTGTTGTTCAACTGCCAGTAAGCAAAACTCTAAGATCGAGAACTACAAATCTATGAGTTTCATATATACCGAAAAACTATTGGCGAATCCAAGTGTAAATGACCACTTGGTAGTACAACACCAAGGCAACTCGAAGCAAAGGTGGAGTAAGCTCCCTCACTATCCTTGATATTTTCTCATAGGTTTAATTGAAAAGAACTTGCATACCTTTACTATATGAATGCCATAAAGGTGTGTTTGTATATTATAACATAAATTGAAAGCCAAACGGCTATTTTTCTGGCATCCTTAATAATAATTAAGGGGATACAAATCCCTTGTTCAACTGCTAGTAAGGAAAACTCTAAGATCAAGAATCTATGAGTTTCATATATACCAAAAAATTATCAGCGAATCCAAGTGTAAATGGAGGTCTACCTACTCACTGATGAGACCTCAAAAAAGGTTGAAACCGTTCTGGGTAGTGACCTCTCCTCATAATGTAGTTACAGTATTACATCCCCTAGGGGCTGTGTTTTTACATTATGAGAAAATATCAAGGATAGTGAGGGAACTTGCTCCACCTTTGCTTCAAGTTGCCTTGGTGTTGTACTACGAAGTGGTCATTTACACTTGGATTCGCCCATAGTTTTTCGGTATATATGAAACTCATAGATTCGTAGTTCTCGATCTTAGAGTTTTGCTTACTGGCAGTTGAACAACAAGGGATATGTATCCCCTTAATTATTATTAAGGATGCCAGAAAAATAGCGTTTGGCTTTCAATTTATGTTAAAAATCAGTCTATTCGGCAGTGTATAGATTATTTGGAATTATTGTTTCACCTCCTCCATAACGAAAGTTTGAAAATAAATATGCAATCATATGGTAAAACCACTAGACAACCAGATGTTTGTAAAACCGTCATCAGCAGATTATTCCACTGGACATTAGTTTTGTGTTTGTCAGTACACCGGTGTATAACAGTTGTTTCTGTTTAAAATTTCAAAATAATAATAAATTTAAAAACTGTAGATTCAGCAAATTTTATTTTTATGATTGTAGAAGTATTTTTACCTGTGAAAAATGAAAAGACAATGAAATTTATTATATTAAATTTTTTTGGGAAAAAAAAAATAATGAAAAGTGATTCTGCTGATTCTACTGCTGTTGAAAATGAAGTTGAAGATGAAGTTTGAAGATAACATGCACATTGATTCAATGAATATGCAACAAATTGGAGGAGAAAAAGAAAATAATTTACCTGATTGCTGGAATGAGAAGCAAGCATCGCATTTCAAACACAGTATGTATAAGTGACTAGAAGTTAAAAATGGTAAACTAGGATGTCAAGATTTTATATTTTGAGCAAACACAAGTGTTGAAGGAGAAAAAAGTTGTTTTATCAAAGGAATGGGTAGAAATGAAAATGGAACCGAATGGAAATACTACAGACTCGAGAACCACATCTTTGCATAAAAAGTTATCCAAACATAATGAATCATTTGCTCATAATAAAATCATAAAAATAAATGAAGAATATTGCAAACCTATATTACCAAATTTAATTTACAAACTAAATGAAAAAGAAATTTTGATAACTTCAAAAATGTTTAATTCTGTTTATAGTTTGATGAAGAGAAACCGACCAATGTCTGATTTGCCAGATTTAATCGAGCTCCAAATTAAAAATGGTATATTGTTCTAGGATTATCATTGCATTCTAGATTCTCATGAATTAGAATAGTTGAACATTTTTCTAAACAAATAAAATTAGAAATATTCTCCAAAATAATAGAAACTAAAAATGCAAAATTTCAATAATAGCAGACAAATCGATAATGTTGTCAATTCGTCTGCTGTTATAGAAAAAAGTGTTTTAGTCATTCGCATACAAGTTGAGCTCACTGAACCATGTATGATTTTTGAGATCTTGCAGAACTAGAAAATACCACCGAGGAATATATACATGCTACTTTAAATTCATATGGATTTTCTGATAACAATTTAAAAATCATCTTATTGCAGTTTGTTCTGATGGAGCTAGTGTAATGCCAGAAAACAAATCAGGTGTGGCAATCAAACTTCTACAAAAATTTCCCAACATTGTGATTTGGCATTGTGTAGCTCATAGTTTACAATTAGCATTAGAAGATTCGATAAAAAAACATTAAAGAAATAAATTATTTTGAAATATTTATGGATAAATTATATCCTTTTCATCATCAATTACCAAAACATCAATGATAATTAAATACGATTGCAAAAGACCTTGGTATCGAAATATTAAAGATTGGCCGTGTGTTTGGACCACGATGGGAAGCTTGCAGTTTACGAACGTCTCTTGCTGTGTGGAGAAATTATCCAGCTTTATGCAAGCATTTTGCATCAAACGATAAATATAAAGGCTTTTTAAACTGACTTCTCAATTTGAATTGTTAAAAGATCTAGCATTAATGATTGATATCCTACAGGAATTATATCTGTCAGAAGCTCTACAAAGTCACAATATAAGTATTATAAGGGCTAACTCCTTAATCATGCGAACAATTAATGCAATTAATGATTTAAAAATTCTGTAGGTTCTTGTGAATCTAAAATTTATACCATGTTAAAATCAAAACAATTTGAAGGAATAGCAATTGAAAGCAAAATCAGATTTCACAAACTACCGCGTTTAGTAAAATCAGATTTTACTAAACTCTCCTATAATGTCTTTAAATGATAGATTAATGCAGCAAAGAAATTTTAAACTTAAAAATGAAAATTATGAGGATTTGGAAGATGAAGAACTGAAAAACATTTTAAATGTGTGTTATCCTGAAACATGGAGTATGGAAGAAGTTACATGTCCATGGTTAGAAGGGAAAAAAAGATAAGATCTTTAAATTTTATTTTGAAATATGGAAATAAAATTAATGATTTCAGAGATTTAGTGGAAATGGCTTTGACTGGAAAGTTACGAAACGAAATTCCCAGCACAGCAAAAAAAGCCAAAGCGATTATGGCAACAATTGCAGTTTGCAGCGCTGAAGCCGTCATTGAGCTTTTAGTGTGATGAATAACATCATAACGACGAAGAGATCTTCTCTAACTATAATATATTTCAGATTTAATGACAATATGTATAAATGGGAAACCATTGATTGAATTTAATCCGAATCCCTATGTTAAATCTTTTCTAGAAAATCATCGCTCGGCTATAGATCCTCCTAGAAGAACACAAGACGTGAAGGAGGAAATATGGTGTGGCAGCTGTTGTCGTAAGTATTTCCTTAAAGGAATTGTTCATAAATGTTAACCTGTAAAAGGAGAGAGTTTTTTCCGGGTAAATGTGCACCAGACAGTTTTTTTTTTTTTTTTTCATGTAAAATCGTCTCATAGTTTCGAAAGCAATTTTATTAAATAAAATATTATAGTTACTGTTATTACTACCATTTTACAAATAAGAATTCACTTTTGGTAGTCTCATAAATAAATAGGACTATAAAATAATGCCCCTTGATTGGTACCATTGATTATCACTTTAAGTATAAAAACAAAAGAGAAATATAACATATTTCAATATTATTGTGTTAAGATAATATTTATGTATTATTTATAGATTTTTTGTCATAAAAACTTCTATCGCAAACAAAACAAATTCTGTTTATAAACATCCTGCGAACATCCATTAGCGTTCACAAACATCCTTCCATGGGAATGGATGTTTGTGATTATCTCTGGAAATACTAATGGTGGTGGTCGGCGATAGATTGCGTTGGTTTAATTTTTTTTTTTTTTCTTTGCTCGACGATGCGAGCCCTTTGTTAAAATTTCCATAGCTCGCCACTGCACATAAGGCCAAGATCCATTTCTTCTGGATACCTCTGTACTGAGTCAAAATTCAGCTTCTCTCCAGCTCTTCCAGCCAGCCAGTCTTTATTTTTCTGTCATTCTATGCCAAATTAATTTAGGCCTTTCCCATTTTCCTTCTGGGATCTATGTCAAAGTCACTTTAGGAATCTCTCTACTGTCTATTCTCAGTATGTGTCCAATCCATTTCTATCTCCATTTTTTATTTCATCACCGATGCTTTTTTGCACAATCAACTTATATAAGTCATCATTTGTTATGCATTGGGATCAAAATGTTTTTATATTTTACGCAGCCATTTGGTTTCAAAATTATTTAATTTTGACTTCTGTTTTTTAGTCACCTTCCATGTTTTTGATCTATATAATAATAATGCCTTAATATTGGTATTGAAGATATTTATTTGGATTTTATTATGGTATTTTGAAGATTCCTTATATTATTTCCTTTTCTAACAGTACTATTAGCTTTTGTCAGTCTTTGCAGTATATTACTATTAGTTCTACCTTCAGTAACTACATTTACTCCCAAGTACGAAATTTTTTTGGACCTCTGTAGCTCAGTCGGTAGAGACTGAGCCCCATGGTCAGAAAGACCTGGGTTCAATTCCCATCTGGGATGTGAGAAACCTTTATTTGGTCTCTTTCGACTAAAGGTGAGTTAGCCGGTCTCATACGAAGGCAGGGGATTTTTTTACCCGGAAACTTGGGTTTTTCATCCCCCAGAATAGGCAAACTGACCCCGTGAACACACACATCTACTGACATAGGACACACCAGGAGGCATTGGGATAACCACCTTATCCTCAAGTTACAGTTGCAAAGTCCAAGTATAGTTAGAAGGTCAAGGGAGCATAAGTGCATGGGATCTATGTCAAAGTCACTTTAGGAATCTCACTACTGTCTATTCTCAGAACATGTCCAATCCATTTCTATCTCCATTTTTTTATTTCATCACTGATACTTTTTAGCACAATCAACTTATATGAATTAGATGAATGAATGAATGTATATTTCTTAACTTCTTTTATTGCATGCCGATTGATTTTGATCTTTTTGTGGCATTTGCTGTTAGTTTAAGCACTTTTGTTTTAGTAATTTATTTTAAGACCAACCATTTCAGTTGTTTCATACAAGTCATCTGATTTTGTTTGTATATCATTGTATTTTGATGATATCAAAATTGTCATCAGCATAATTCACACCTTCAACTGTGATATACAATTCCATTTAATTCCTCTCCTTGCACATGTAACTTTTCTAATAATCCAATTGATGACTATATTAAATGATAACCCAAACATTATACAACCCTGCCTTACCCCATACATGATTTCAGATCTTATCTCTAACCATTCTGATATCTTTGCTCTTCAATAACTTTTACTACCTCTATACGTTTTTTTTTTTTTTTTATTATTCTCACATATTATTATTATTATTCAGGCCGCCATGGAGTCAAAAGACTCATCGTGGGAGGTCCTTCCTAAGAAACACAGTCTATCAAGACTCATCGAGAGGGAGGTCCCCCCCTCTAAGAAACAAAGTCTATCATACCATGCCTTGAACTCATTGACCGTTCTCGCTCTCACCACTCCATCAGGCAATGCATTCCATGGTTCAACTACCTTCCATGCAAAGAAACGACTCCTCACCCTCTTTCTCACAGTTTCCTTTCAAACTTCCAGGGATGCCCCCCCCCCTTGTCATCACTCCTTCCTGCTGTTCAAACAAGCGAAAGAACTCCCCAGTGTCAACACTGTAACCACCTCTCAACAGTTTAAAAGTCTCAATCGTATCACCTCTCCTTTTATCCACCAAACTTTGCAGTCCACACTTCCTCAGCCAATCCTCATAACTAACACTGTACAGTCCTGAAACAATCTTTGTTATCTGCCTTTGTATCCTTTCCACAGTTAATTTATCCCGTTCAAAATCCTGGGGACCAGATCTGAAAACAATAGTCAGGTCTGACCAGAGTCTTATATAACGGAATGATAACGCTTTTATCTCTGCAGGTCAGTGTCCTTCTCATTATTGCAGCAATCCTCTGTGTTACCTTCACCACCTTTGCAATATGTCCCCTAAATTTCAGGTTTCTATCAATCATCAACCCCAGATCTCTTGTCTTCCCTATTTCCTCCAGTATAACTCCTCCCATAGAGTATGGGGTGTCCCATCGATGTTTCCCAAACCTCAAGACCTTACATTTTGCTGGATTAAACCGACACTCCCCCATTCATTTGCCCATCTATCAAGCTTATTCAAATCCTCTTGCAGGGCTGCTGCATCTGCACTATTACTAATAATCCTTCCCAGCTTCGCATCATCTGCAAACAACTGAATATCCCCTTGCAATCCACTGACAATGTCATTGATATAAAGGTTAAACAATATAGTTTCCAGTACAGCCCTGTGGGACCCCACTTGTAACCCTCTGCTTCCTTGAAACTGCCCCACCATACACAACTCTCTGATACCTATCGAACAGCCAATCCTGAATCCAGTTGACCAATCTGACATCTAGACCCATGTGGTGCAGCTTAAATATCAGCTTATCATGTGGCACCCTGTCAAATGCCTTCGCTAAGTCTAAGAAAATGGAAGTATGTGATTTTCCCTCATCTAATGCTCTTGTAACTTTATCATAAAAGGCTAGCATATTGCTAAAACAAGAGAACCCCTTCACAAATCCATGTTGACTCTCACAGATAACATTACCCTCATCTGCCCAATGCTGTATACGGTCCTTCACTACTTTCTCCAAGATCTTACTAACTACTGATGACACACAAACTGGTCTATAATTAGACACTTCCAGTCTGCTACTGCCCTTATTCAATGGCACTATCTTACCTTCCTTCCATTCCATGGGCAACTTTCCAGCAGCCTGACTTTGATTGAAAAGCTAGGTCAAAGGCACTGTCAGTTCCCTAGCACATTCTCTCAAAACTCATGATGAAATACCATCCACTCCCACAGCTTGACTGACATCCAGAGTACTCAGTATTTGAAACACTCTCCTCCTGTACCTCTAAACCTTGAACCTGCCCTATCTCTCTAGCATTAAAACTGACTCTCCAGGATGAAATATTCCAATAAAGTGTTCATTGAACAATTCTACTATTTCCACTGCATCAGTCACTCTATTCCCATTTTTATCCCACAATATCATTCTTCCACAGTCATTTCTCCTCCTACTGTCCACACATCTAAAAAATTCCCTAGGATTTTCTTTGGATCTTAAGGCTAATCTCCTCTCATATTCCAGTTTCGTCTTCCTTACCATACTAGTCAGTCTTCTGGCCTGTGTCTTATACTCTTCATGCATCTTCTCTTCTCCTGTCTCCTTATCTCTCTTCCACAGCCTCTTTTTCGCGTGCAATTCCTGTTTAATATTGTTTGTCATCCACTTTACTCCAAATTGTGTCCTCTTGTTCACTCGTGGTATACAACTTAACATTGCTGCTAACAAATATTCTTTCATAATTTCCCACGCACTAATGATATCCCAGCCTTCCAATTCCTCCCTCCATGAAACTTCCCGAAGTTGACGTCTTAGACTATTATAATCGCCTGCCTTATAATTCCATATACGTTCCAGTCTCTTTGATGCTCCTGTATGTCTATTCATTTTCCAAGTCAAAACCATATGGTCACTCTCTCCAACTGGTGGGAGAGATGTCATCTCAGTTATTATCAATTCTTCTGATGCTATAACCAAATCCAAAACTCGAACCTCTTGTTTCCTCTATTACATGTTGCCTAAGACATTTGTCCCTCAAGAATTCTAGAAATTCCATTCCCTTATTGCTACATGAATCTTCCTCTCCCCCATTTTATACTACTGTAATTAAAATCTCCCATAACAATCATTCTTCTTGCACTTTCCAAACTCAACTGTCTAAACATTTCCTGGTCCCCACCCTCTGTACTCCTGGGTCTGTAGCAACACTCCACTAAATATCTTGTCTTGCCCACCTCTACCTCACACCATATGCTTTCAAAATCATTAGTGCCACTGCCTTCCAAAGTCTCCACTCTTAGAGGAGATGTGTCGTCACTTATCATAAGCAGTACTCCACCACCACACTTTCCCTTCCTATCCTGCCGAAAAATGCTGTACCCAGCGACTTCTATTCCTGTTATTATTTCCTCTTCTGTCAACCACTTCTCAGTGATCCCAATAATTTTTGGCCAGGCTGATGCTATCTGCACCACCAATTAATATTTGTCATGAATTCCATAACTTTTAATAATTAACCATAATGTTTTTCTGTCAGTACTGTCAGTTTTGTCAAATGCTTTAGCAAAATCCATAAAATATAAATATAATGGGCTTCTAAATTCTGTGCTTGTCAATGATTCCATAGTACTACCACATATTCTAAAACTAGCTTGTTCGTGTCTTAATATCTTGCTACTTCATTTTTAATCCTATTTATCAATATTTTACAGAAAATTTTTGCAGGTGCTGATGGTAATTCCCCTCCAATTCTCACATCGAGTGAGATCACCTTCTTACGAATTATAATTATTGTTTCCTTCCACTGTTTAGGTATCATTTCAGTCTCTAGCACACTGTTAAAGATCAGCAACAGTTTCTTTAGTTGTCTTAAGCATATCTATTGCTATCTTAAGCATAAGGAGACTGTGAGGGTGAATATCAAGTTATTGAGGAGAGTGAAATATAACAGTATATAGTAGGTAACGTTATCAGTGATGAGTTGAGGTGGAGAGCCAGAATCATGAATGGCATGCTAGCAGAGCTGTGTGAGAAAAAAGAAGTACAGTTTGTGGATGTATAGCATATGTTTGAGGGAAGAATATAATTATACAGGCATGATGGTTGCATTTGAATGGCTTTGGAGTGAGTGCACTGGAGAAAGTGTTGCTAGAAGGAAGTGCAGTATATGTGTAATGCAAGCAAGAGATCAGTAGTATGAGATGAAATGAAAGATCAGGAGAGTGGTATTGAAAAGGCAGAGGTGCTTGGCAGAAGAAGCAATAGTGTAAGAGATGAAGAGAGAACAGGAATGCAAGAGGAACAGCAAAATGGGTGGGGGAAACAACTCGAGTGGACAGGAAAACATGGCATAGGGAGAGTGGATGTTGGAAGTAGCAGTGAATGTATATATGGAGATAATCAGCACAAATGGAATATATTGTGATGTGGGTGGGGAAGTTGAGACTGAGCAGATATATATGGTGAGGAAATCACAACCAATAAGTTGATTGGATTGGACTGGTTATAGACCTGTCCTTCCAACTAAAAACCTGAATCCCCAACTAAAAAAAAATGAACTGATGTAAATAAGATGACAGAAAAATTGGGTTTAAATTAGTCGGAAGTTTGATACAACTATTAACCTACTAGTTTCGCCATGTTAACTGGTGGCTTCTTCTGGGTTAGATAAATATACCATATAACAACATAAAACAAAACGAGCTTAGGTTACAAATCAATACATAATTGAAAGGTAAAAAATTATATTCATAGGAACCATATGAATTTCTGACCAATTAAAAGCCAATTTTTTTGTCATCTTATTTAGTATATAGTGGTAGAAAATAACATTCATAATGAATTGATGTGTTTATTTACAAATGCCAAAAGTATCAAAAATAAGGAAGATGAAATGGTTTCACTGAGTGAGTTTATTCATGCGAAAATTGTTGGAATAAATGAAACATGGTTGAATGAAGATGATAATCCTAACGAGAAGAGAAATGGAAGGATACAGTATTTTTCACAAGGTTAAAAAGAGAACAAGTGAGGGGGGGGTGCTAATGATAGCAGGGGAATTATGTCCACATAAGGTAAATATGAAAGAGAAATAGTGGCAATAGTTATGAGACAGTAGTGTAAAGTGGAGGTTGACTGGAAGAGATATTTAGTTGGATGTTGGTATAAGCCAGAGAATGTGGAGGGTGGTGATGAAATGTATAAGCAGTAATTAGGAGTAGTGAACAATGGAAGGGTATTTATTATGGGCAATGTAAATTATGGGGGTATAGATTGGAATGAAGAGATAACATTTGGGAATAAAGAAAATGAATTTCTCAAGTTCTTGAGGAATAACTATCTCAGGCAGCACATAAAGGAGGGAATGTTAGGATTGAGAGTTTTGGATCTGATCATTTCATCAGAGAATGTAATGTGAGTGGGGTTTTGCACTTTCCTACAGTTGCTGAGCATGATTATGAAGCGATTTCCTGGGTTGCAGCTAGTCATATATAGACTTCTGTGAGGAAGGGATATATGTGAAAAGACAAGGCTGGTGATTATGACACACATAGGAGACAGTTTGGAGCTATGTTATAGAGTTGAGTGGCAAGGAAATAAATGCTGCTTGGGAAGTGACAAAGAAATACACAACAGTATCAATGTGTGAATGAATTCTGAAGGTCAAAAGGCTGAATAAGATAGGTGTAAGATGAATTAAGGGTTTAAGCATGAAATATGGAAAAAGAAGGCACTTAGGAGCAATACAAGATGAATAATGATAATATCATTTACATGAAGAGCATAAAGAATAAGCCAGGAGAGTGACTTAGTAAGGACAACAAACAGTGCAATACAAGATAGAAATTGGCAAATCAGGCAAAAAAAAAAAAAACCTAGAGTTTTTTTAGATATGTGGCAAAGAAGAACGAGTATGGTAAGATGATGTATATAACAGCATAAACATAAAGTACATAAAGAAATATATAACAGCATCAATGTGTGAATGAATTCAGAGGGTCAAAAGGCTGAATAAGGCAGCTGTAAAATGCATGAATGAGAGGATTAAGCATGAAATCTGGAAGGAGGCACTTTGGAGACAACACAAGATGAATATTGGTGATAATTAGTTACATGAAGAGTATAATGAGCAAGCCAAGAGAGTACCTCAGTAAGGAAAATAAAAGTGCAGTATAAACAAAAATTTATAAATCAGGCAAAGAAAGAGTCACTTAGATGTGTGGCAAATAGAAGAAAGAATGATTATGGTTAATGAAGGAAAATTTTGGAATGGTGGCTGCAGCAAAAAGCATTGTTGAGGTATTCAGTGATCAATTTATAAAAAGTGTTTCATCCTCATCAAATCATGAGAAACTCAAGTGTAGAGTACATAGGAAAGAATGGCTTAATTGCGAGTGAGCAGAAGGTATTTGAGGAAATAAACTTGGTATTAATAAGGTGATAGGATTTGATGACATATCACCACATGGTGATATGTCATCTTAAGGGAATTCCAAGGAATTTGAAATAGCATTAGCATGCCTATTTAATAAGTCTTAAAACATGACAGGTTCCAAGAGGGTGGAAAGAAGGTAAAATTGTTCCACTGCATAAAGGTGGCAATAAAGCTGTGGTTACAAATTATAGGCAAATCTGTATATCTGGAGTTGTGAAGGTGAGAAGTAGGATACAGAAATGAGTTGTTAACAGCAGTATTCTCTAGGGTTGTCAGCATGGGTTTGTTAAAGGGAGATCATGTTTTACTAACTTATATACTATAACAAGGTGACAAATGCCTAGGACAAGGGAAATGCATATACAGTGGTATACTTGGATTTTGCAAGAGCTTTTGATAGATTGCTGCACGACAAGCTATTAAATAAACAAACTGATGGGATTACATAGAACACTTCTGAGTTGGATTAGTGACTGGCTATCAGAAAGGTATCAGAAAGTTGTATATGGCAGCAGAGTATCCTGAAAGAGGAATATCACTAGTAGTGAGCCACAGGGGTCAGTTTTGGAACCTGTTGTTCAATTTGTATATTAATGATATCGGGATGGTTTAACTAGTGATATGATGCCATTGGCCTCATAAATTATTGTGCACAGATTATGGTCACCAGGTTTTCATGGTGATGAGGATATGTTAGAAAGGGTCCAGAGAAGATTGACAAAAGTGGCCATTGGTCTTTGGAATGGAGTATGAAAACAGATTGAGAGAATAAATATTGCAAAGTCTTGTGATAGGAGGAGGGGAGGTAATTTGGTTGAGACATAAATTAGTCATGGATTGTTACTAGGTTGACTTGGAAGAGATTTTTCGTAGAATATCAGAGAGTAGAGTAGCACAAGAGGAAAATGTATAAGGGTGTGAGCAAAATGGGTGTGAGCAAAGGAGTGAGGAGAAGGTTCTTTACATGGAGAATGGTTGGTGAGTGGAATGTATTGCCTGCATGTGTTGTAAATGTAGACACAGTGAATCAGTTTAAACACCAACTAGATGAGTTGTGTATAATAGTATGTACCTCTCATGATGAATCTTTGATTCCATGTATGTCAGATGTTAATAATAAAAATGAATATACAGTCAAAGGTTTAACTAGTGATATGATATGGTTTAATATCATATCCTTCTACATAAGGTGATAAAACATGCACTTACAAAAATTAAATAGAGCATGAACTTGATGGAATACTAAAGGAAATGTTAAAAATTAAAGGAGATATCTTGCACATAAAACTAGCAGAATTGTATACTGAATGTTTAACTGAAAGAACTCCTAAAAGTTGGAATACTGGAAAAATCATCCTTCTACATAAGGTGATAAAACTGATACAAGAAATTATAATCTTATAACCTTTCTATCAGTCCTTCATAAACTGCTTACAAAAGTTCTAGATGGCAGCAAAGTATATTAAATTTTCATCAACCAAAAAAACAGGCAGGTTTTTGATTATCCTTGTCAACTTTAGATCATTTTCAAGCCTTAAATCAAGTAATGTGGAAAAAAAAAAAAGAATATAATGTACTAATTTCTTTGGCTTTCACAGATTATATAAAAGCCTTTGACTGATCAACAGACCTGTGTAAAAAAAAACATATAGGAATAGATGAGATGTATAATTAACTCATATAAGATAAGAGAGGTTCATCAGTAACAAATTATTATTATTATTATCCTAAGATCCCATAGAGTCAAAGACTCATCTAGGAGGTCCTTTTGTCATACACACACAGCTCATCATACTATGCCTTAAATGTGCTCAAATTCTCTGTAGATACCACACTCTCAGGAAAGGCATTCCAATCATTCACAACCCTCTGCATGAAAAAAAAACCTGCTTCTCACTCCCTTTTTCACACTCTTTATACAGCTTCCGGGGATAATCTCTTGTTCTCCCACCGTTTTCTGTAAAACCTCTTCAATGCTAATCCTATAAACAACCCCTTACTAACTTATAGGTCTCTATCATATCACCCTTCTTCCTCCTATCCACTAGACTCTGTAAATTGATCTTCTCAACCTTTCCTCATATTCGACATTCCCGAGATCAGAAACTACCTCAGTCAGTCACCTCTGGACCCTTTCCAAACATCTCTTCATCCTTTTGAAAACCAGGTGACCAAATCTGTGTGCAGTAGTCCATGTGTGGCCTTTAAATGAAATTAAATTTAAATGGAAAAGAAAGAGAAATAGAATTAAAAAGAGGAGTCAGACAGGAAGACTATATCACCAAAATTATTTGCTGCAGTCCTTGAATATGCTATGAGAAAAGTGATTGAGGATAATACCTAAGCAATCTATGATTCGCTGATATCACTCTAATAGCACCAAAAGAACTAGAACACATGATTATTGAATGAAATTAAGTACATTTGAATACAGGCCAACAAATAAATATGGATAAATCAAAAATGTATAGTAGAAATACTTTAGAATGTAAACAAATGGAAAAAAAATCCAAGACAGATTGAAATAGTGAATCCATACAAATCTCTAGGACAAATCATTACAAATAACCATAAACTTGATAATGAAATTTCAGCTAGAATAACAACAGGATGGAAAGTTTTTAACTATTATAGAAAGATATTTAAAAGCAATTTACCAAAATGCCTAAAAAGAGAGATCTACAACCAATGCGTACTTTCAACAACGACCTATGGTAGTAAAACCTGGAGTCTGATTAAAAAAACACCTAGAGAAACTAAAAACAACACAAGTAAACATGAAAAGAGCCATTTTGGAAATAACCCAGTTAGATAAAAAGAATAATACTTGAATAAGGAAGCAAACAAATGTAATGGTCATTGCCTTAGTAATAAAATGCACAAATGGTGCTGACCAGGATGTGATGAGAATGTCTGACAACAGATGGACAAAGAGAACAACAGAATAGACATCAAAAACTGATTATCAGAAACCAGGAAGCCCAGTGGTAAAATGGGACAATGAAATAAGATGTTGTGGACATGTATGGTGGAAAGATGCACAAGACTGGTTAAAATGGAAGATGCATAGACAGGCATTTGTCCAGCAGGACTGAAGAAAGTTGTTGATGATGATAACCTTCACTATATTTTTCTTTTTGATATTTATTTTCATGCCAATATTTTGATTGCCTTTATGTAGTACACCCAATTCTCCATTTACACGGTAGATTGATTGCAGAAAAAATCGCGTAAATGAAAATCATGTAAAAAAGAATACAGTGATATAAAAATATAGAAGAATGGTTCCAGATGTGAAAACTCGATATGAACAATACGTTATTTTCAAACAAAATATATGAAAATCATTGAATAAAACCATTTAATTTTAATGGAATATTTTTTTTAATTTTAAATACTTATTTAAATTTTATACATATGTATCTTTCTTAAAGAAAATAGTGTGTCACTAATAAACAAATTCGATATGGCTCAAATACATTGCGTATATGGTTATTAGTTAAATTTTATTCTCAGTCACTTTTTGACAATAGCCACATTCTTTTGGGTGAGACTCGAATTAAATCACTTCCATCACTTGAAACACTTTGGCCTTCCTGTTCATACTGCAATGTTTTCTTCAGTAAAAGGAACTAAATTAGCACTAATTTCCAATAATTCTGAAGCTTGATTTTTTTTTTTTTAACCACGAACTCAGTAATGGTGAGATCCTGTTTTGACTAGATCTTTGTATAATTCTTCATATCACACCATACATGACTTCAGTTCACGTTTAAACTGTTCAGTTCGTTCAGTATTTGGATCATGTGTAAGAAAACAACTTTGCAATTCACTAGCCATTTGAAGCCCTTCTTTAATTAATCCTGCAGCGAGTGGAATCTCTTCATCATCTCTTATTTCTTTTCATGAAAATTCTCAATGACAGCTTCTATTACTTTGTCATCACTAACAGCCTTGTCAACCATCAAATCCTTCTCCACCAATCATGTGCTAATCTGATGATATTGGGATATTCAGTTGTATGCAAATGTACGGGTTTTCTTTCTCACACATTCCGGCCAAGTAGCTTTCCAGCATGCATTTAAAGTTGATGGTTTCAATTCTGATAATGCCAACTTAGCAAGTTTGATGCAATCTAAAATAGAAAATTTCTTCCACACATCAATAACTGCCAGTAAATTATCCTTACCTTATTTATCCAAAATGTATTGGAATGTTCTTCTTATGTAGAAAGTTTTTAAGGTAATGATCACACCCTGGTTTAGTGGTTGTATTAAGGATGTTATATTAGGTGGCAGAAAACAAAATTCTGCATTCAGATGTTCTAAAACAGGAATGGTCAGTTGCATTTGTCTATAAATCAATAAAACTTTTAAAGTCCAGATTTTTTTCAATCAAATAGCATTGAACTTTTGGAACAAAACAATGATGGAACCATTCATTAAAAATTTCTTTTGTAACCCAACCTTTTTTGTTTGCCTTCCAGTGCACAGGTAACGTTAAAATCCACACCATTCATTGTCTGTGGTCTTAGGGATCAATTAATGAGTAATGGTTTTAATATACGATCTCCTGAAGCATTGCTGAAAAATAATAGTCACATGATCCTTAGCTACTTTAAAGCCACTAACACATTTCATGATTTCACTATAAGTTCTACTTCTGATTTTTTTCCCCAAAAAAAGGCTGGTCTCATCTACGTTCCAAATTTGATCAGGAGTGTGGCCAATTTTCAATAATTTTAGACAGTTTTAAAAGAAATTCCCTAGCTGCCGGCTCATCTGCAGATGCAGCTTCTTTTATTTTTACATTATGAAGCGAGTATCTTTTGAGAAATTTTGTAAGCCAACCTGTGCTTGCAGAAAAATTACATTTTTCTGCAAGCACAGAAAAATTACAAAAATTACAAACAAAATTATTGTTTGATGTTATTGGCTCCTTTTCATGAATCTGTTTGTACAACCTTAATGCTTTCTCTTTGATGACATTTCCATCTAAAGGTAATCCTTTTTGTGAGCAATCTTCTATCCACATCACAAGGGGCTTTTCCATCTTCAATTTTGTAATGTCTCGCTTATACGATGATGACTTGCCACCTAATTTTGTTCCATAAAGAACAGATTTTCTAATGGCCTCTTCATTTTTCTTAATCGTTCTCACAGTAGCTTCATTCAGTCCAAAATATTTCCCTAAGGATGCTGAACCTTCTCTAGCTGCTAAACGATCCAAAATTTGGATCTTAGTTTCTGAAGAAATATCTTTTCTTCTTCTAACTGAATTATCTGACATTGTGATTGAAGGTGTAATTTTATGAAAATATCTGAAAATAATCAATTTCACTAATTTGATATTATACATACAAAACTTAATACATACCTATATAACTATAGGTACAGTTATTGATGGTTAATATATATATATATATATATATATATATATATATATATATATATATATATATAGATATTTGGGTTATATTCGCACTGATATGATCGTCGGCTTGTCGAGAGCTCCTGAAAAGATTAATAGTATTTTGTGTTATCATTGGCAATTTTACTAGATTTTTACATAGTTGTTTGCTTTTTGTTTCTTGGTGTGTCTGTGCGATTTTTGTGTGTTTTCTGTGTTATTTTAATTATTTTGAAGATAAGATAGCGAACATATGGCACCGATAAAAAAAAAAATGGTGGCCAGGTCGCCACATTTGTTTAAGAGTTTTGATATAAAAGAGTTTATGCAATGTGCTGTCTGTGAGATGTATGCTTTGCGAAGAGCGGTGAGAGTCTGGTTAGATGGTGATAGGGGAGTTAATATGTGCAGAAAGTGCAAGGAGAATAAGGATCTCAAGTATGTTTTGGGTGGCGAGAGCGATATCGTTAATGATAGTCAGAATGAAAAAAATGGCGGTGTGATAGGGAATTGCGAGGTAGTGCCAGATAGGTGCGAGAGCGTCGTTGAAAGTGTAAATGAAGGTAGAAATACAGAACGAATGGATGATTTGATTGATAATGAAAATGGTGAGATAAATGCGAGTAGTGAAATAGCAAAATCGAGCAGAGCAATACACAGAGCAAAAAGGCAACTGGAACACATGGAAAAATATGTGCTGAACGTACCGACTAATAAACAGCGAAAGTCTATTATGAAAAATAATAGAATGTTCGTAAATGTCAATAAAATGATGGAGCGAGTGCTGTATGGGGATTCGCTATTAAGAAGTGTGATAGTTGAGAGTTTAACGAAATCATACCAGCCGAGTGCGAACATAGAGGACGTCAGCAAATCTATTTGAGTGCAAAAACAGAGGGTAAAAGAGATGATAATTGTGGCAGGAACAAATGATTTGAAAGAAGACAAAATGGAAATGATAGAGGATGTGAGGGAATTACTTGAGGTAGCAAAAGAGAAGAGTGAGAGAGTTAGGATGGCGAGTATTTTACCGCAGTATGACAGTGAAGTGTTTAGAAGGAGGGCCATAATTGCCAATGACTTTATGCGTGGGTTATGCATGGAGAGTGGTGTGGAATTTGTGGATGTGTGGAGTGAGTTCGATGGGCGAAAGGATTTATATAAGATGGATGGGTTACATTTGAATGGAGTTGGTGTACGGAGGCTTGAAAAAGTGTTGATGAATGATGTGGAAGTGGATGTACAGACTCAGGGAAACCAGATTAAGGGGGGGGGGGGGTAGATATGCAGACTTTAGGAAGTTGAGTGTATGAATGAGTATAATATGCCTAAGCGAGTACAAAGGACAACAAATCAGAATGGGATAGTTAGTATAAGGCATCAAAGTAGGGATGGGACTAATGGGCTTCTGCAATTCATGTACACTAATGCCAGGAGTATTAGAAACAAGAAGGAAGAATTTTTGGCCTTGGTTGGCACTTCCAGGCCACAGATTGTTGATATTAGTGAAACATGGCTGACAGAAGATGATAAATCTAGTGGGATTGAATGCGATGGGTATAGCATGTTCAGGAGTGATAGGGAGAATAAAAGGGGGGAGAGTGTTATTGACGATAGCTGATGAGTTGCAGCCAAGGAGTATAGAAGATGAACTGCAGGATAGAGAAAAGAGAACATTTGAGGCTGTTTGGTGTGAGATAGAATCTAGCAGAACAACATATACAATTGGGTGCTGCTATAGACCAGGTGATGGAATAGATGGTGGGGATAGTATGCATAGGCAAATAGAAGAAATGAGTGGAAGGAGGGTAATTATTATGGGAGATTTCAATTATGGTAACATTGACTGGAAAGAGGAGAGGGCACATGGGAGGAAGGAATTGGATTTTATGCGGTTATTAAGGGACAACTATCTGCGACAGCATGTAGTGGAAAATACCACGGGGCAGAGAGTGCTTGACCTAGTCATTGCAACTGAAAATGTGGCTGTAACGAACATGACCATGTTGCCACCAATTGGTGAGAGTGACCATAAGGTCATGACTTGGGAGGTGGCTAAAGGAGTGGAATTTACAATTAAAACAGGGTACATGTGGAATTACAGGGCTGGTAAATATGACAAGCTTAGGAGTGTGCTTGGCTCAGTGCCATGGCATGTAAAACTGCAAGGGCTGGATGTTGATAGTGCATGGGAGGTGGTTAAGAAGTGTTTGCAGGAGGCAATGGTTGACTGTATACCAAGAGTCCAAATAATAAATCAAGTAGGGGTTAAATGGATGAATAACACTATTAAGCTTGAGCTGCAAAAAAAGAAACAATTGTGGAGGGAATTTAAGGAGAAGGTGACCAGCAGGCGCAGGAACAGTATAAAGCTCAGGTCAGGATGGTAACAAGGAAAGCAAAGGCGGATTACGAAAGAAAATTGGCCGTGCAGGCCAAAGAGAATCCCAAACAGTTTTTTCAATATGTTGCAAGTAAAAGGAAAAATGCTCATGGCAGAATGATTTTAAAAAATGCTGAGGGTAGGGAAGTAACTGAATCAGTCAATATAGTGGAATTATTGAGCAAGCACTTTGCAAGAGTATATCATCCAGGTGGTGACATTGCAGGAATGGAAGAACCAACAGCTTATACTGGAATTGTGATGAATGACGTAGAGGTATCTAGTCTATTACAGAACCTCAATGTCAATACATCTGTGGGATTGGATGGTATACCAGCTTGTGTCGTACATGAAGCGGCTAAAGAATTGTCAGTGCCCTTAACTATTTTGTTTAATTTGAGCCTTGGGTCTGAGTCAGTCCCAAGGGGTGGAAAGAGGGGAAAATAGTTCTGCTGCATAAAGGTGGTTCCAAGGCTGCTGTTGAAAATTACCGGCCAATCAGCATAACAGGAATTATTAAGGTCTTGGAGAAAATAGTCAAGAAGAAAATACAAGATTGGATAGATGAAAATGGGATACTGTATCGAGGACAGCATGGTTTTGTGAAGGGTAGGTCATGCCTCAGTAACTTGCTCACGTATTATAACACAGTGACGGCTGAACTGGATAAGGGTAATGGGTTTACAGTGATTCTACTGGACCTTGCTAAGGCCTTTGACAAGATACGACATGGAACTCTAATCAGTAAATTGCAGCATATGGGGATGGATATAGGGTTGGTGAGATGGATAGGAGGGTGGTTGACGGAGAGATATCAGAGAGTGGTTTATTCAGGAGTAGAGTCCACAAGACGGCCTGTGACTAGTGGTGTGCCACAAGGATCTGTTCTTGGACCACTGCTGTTTAATTTGTTCATTAACGATACAAGAAAGGATCTGAGAGGAATGGTTCATTTGTTTGCAAATGATGTAATGTTGGGTAGGGCAATAGTGAATGCAGATGATGTCAAAATTTTGCAAGATGATTTGAATAGATTGGAGGTCTGGGCTAAGGAGAATTGATGTCAATTTAATGTGGCAAAATGTAAGGTTATACATTTTGTGAAAAGATTAGCAGCAGTTTACTACATTGGTGGAACTGTACTCCAGGAAATTGATATGGAGTGTTGGTGGATAAGGAGTTGAAATTTAGGGGACACATTGCAAAAGTGGTCAAATCTGCTCATCAAATCACTTGGTTACTGAAGAATATGTTGACAAGCAGAGACAAGCAGGTTATTGTTCCTCTGTATCGAGCCTTGATAAGATCCCATCTCGACTACTGTGCCCAGATTTGGTCACCTAGGTTTCTTCTTGATGGGGAGGAGGTGGAGAGGATCCAAAGGCAAGTGACCAAGATGATAGCAGGTCTGTAGAATGAACCTTATGAGAACAAGTTGAGGATTTGTGGGTTGCAAAAATTGGTTGATAGGCAGAGGAGGGTAGATATGATTGAGACATTCAAATTACTGAAGAGTTTCTATAAAATTAATTCAGAAGATATTTTTGAGAACAGGGCTGGTTGTGGGAGGACTACGGGACATCCATGGAAACTGGGCAAAAGTGTGGTTAGTAAGGGTGTTAGAACTGGGTTCTTTACTTTTAGAGTGGTGAATGAGTGGAATGGGCTGCCCGAGTCTATGGTGGATGCTGTGACAGTGAATGAGTTTAAGGCAAGGTATAATAGATACTGTATGAATGTCGAATAGTTGTGATGTATATGATTTGGGGCCTCTCTCGATGAGTCTAAGGACTCCCTGGAGTTGCCCGTAATAATAATAACTATTGCACAAACAAAACTTTCATAAACAAAACACAAGACATGTAAACATTTCGAATTGTAAACAAGAAATGACTGTTTAGCAAAACAGCTTAACTCCTTCCAAGCAGCCTTATATAGGCGGGCCTCCCATAATGGACCAACTTAACTTCGAGGAATCAGCATAGCACCCTTCTGCTTCCAGGAACCAATGGCAAGTGAATATAACAGATCATCTGTCAACTTAACTTCAGAGAATCTTAATTAAAAAATCGATTTTTTTGTTGTCGCCACAACTGTCCACATTCTGCAGTGCAAAGTAATCCCTGATATTTAAACATCAAGGCATTCCCCAAAAGTCAAGTTTAAGTACATATGTACCATTCTAGGAAATGATAATTATAATGGAAATATCCTTTTTAACAGAACAGAAATTTTAAAATGAGCATCTTTCAACCGTGTAAAATCAAAATATGCTGTATAAAAATAGACTTGCTTCTATAACAAGCCAAAAGGTTATTTTACCGGCGACATAAGTTAAGTTAAAGGGAGATGGTAAATCCCGTATTATTGTACAGGCGGGTATGAAACTCGGATCGAAATCCATCGAATCCTACGGTTTCATGCCAAAAAAAACTATCAGTGAGCCCAAGTGTAAGTAATCACTTGGATAGTACAACACCAGGGCAACTCGTAGCAAAGGTGGAGCAAGTTCCATCACTGTCCTTAATATTCTCTCTCACAATGTAAAACGCAGCTCCTAGGAGATGTATTACTGTTTTATATTATGAGAAGAGGTCACTACCCAGACCGGTTTCAACCCTTTTTGAGGTCTCATCAGTGAGTAGGTAGACCTGGAATATCAAGGTTTTAAGTGAACGGAACTTACATATACCTCTACTAACGAATTGCTAAAATGGTGTACTTATATATTGTTATAAGACTTGCTTCTGTTTTCTAAACCATGTTATTTCTAAAAAAAAAAAAAGCCATGTAAAAAGAGAATTATCTGTATTTGCAAATAATGACATGATGAATAAATTTTAATTTTATAGGCTTTATGAAGATCTTGGGATGAATTTGGGATCACAGGACACTTTCCCAACTAACGTACTAAGTAAGCAGATGCTATTACAGCATTTTATTGCAAAAATCCTGGAACAACTCTGCATCACTCCCTCCCCCCAGACCACTAACTGGGAACGTATGTTTCAAAACAATTGCTCAAGACAGCTAGAACATCTTTTCTGCAGGTTTTATGTCATCTTTATAACCTGATTCCTTTAGCAATACCCTTTTACCTCCATTTCTAAACTTTTCTTGATAGTCTCCAGAATATTTTGCCACCTTAATGGTTTATAAATTAAGAATGCCAAGGAATTATATTCTTGGTTTAATCCTTTATTCAAGTGTAAGCAAACAATGTACTCACATGAAGTTTCTTCACAACTGGGCTACTTGTATACAGAAGCAAATGACTTCACATCAGTTGCCTGATGCCATAATGCAAGGCACATATCATTACAGACATGTATAAATGCTATGCATTACCGAGATATCTCTCCAAAACCTCTGCGTGATCTACACGATCACTCTAAATCTCACTGAGTGACCCTAAAGAATCACTCTTCTTCTTATTGTGCTATCTTCTATCGAAGGTCAGTGACCATCTTGGCAAACAAACTGCCCTCTTGTGCTAATCTGAGCAGTTGTGCACTGCCCTTTCCTGTCCACGTCTTGATGTTGTCAAACCATGATATTCTTTTTCTTCCTCTAGTTCCTTTGCCATCAATTCTTCCTATCAAGATAGTTTGTAGAAGTTGGTATTTGCTGTTTCTCATGATGTGACTAAGATATGTTTTTTGTTTCTTGATTATTTGTACAAGATGTTTAGCTTTGCCAATTGATTTTAAGACATCTTCATTGGTAATTTTTTCTGTCCATGATATCTTTAGCATTCTTTTGTATAGCCACATCTCAAAGGCTTCGATTTTCTTGATGGTTGTCGCCTTCAATGTCCATGTTTCAACTCCATAGAGCAGAATAGACCACACGTAGCATTTCAGCATTCAGCATCTGACTTCCATGTTTAGGTCTTTATTGCAGAATAGTGTTCTCATTTTCATGAAGGACTGCCGTGCAACTTCAATCCTTGTCTTTATATCTATTTCTGGATCTCACCGTTCATTAAGCCAGCAACCAAGATATTTATATCTTGACACTTGATCAATATTTTTCCTATTGAGTGTCAGTTTCATTGATGAGGCTGGATGTTTGCTGATGATCATGTATTTTGTCTTGTTGATGTTTATATTTATTCCCATTCTTTGGCTTTCTATGTATACTCTGTCAATGAGTTTTTGGAGATCCATAATATTATCTGCAATTAGCACGGTGTCATCTGCATATCGTAGGTTGTTAACAATCTTTCCATTTATTGCGATTCCCTCTGGACATTCTTCCAATGCTTTTTTAAAGATTACCTGTGCGGTAATGTTGTCTAATTGAATGGTAGCTGACTGATTCCAATACAGATTTGTTATTAGTCTTATGTCTTGTTCGTCTAGCCTTATTTGTTGAAGGACTTCTATTAAGTTAGTGTGTCTGACTTCGTCGAATGCTTTTTCAAAATCTATGAAACACATAAAGACAGAATTCTGTTTTTCTATGCATTTTTGTATCAATATTTGGGTACAGAAAAGGGCCTCTCTAGTACCAAAACCATTCCGAAAGCCGAATTGTGTTTCACTTAGAGTTTCTTCACTTTTTCTATAAATACGATTCTGAATTACTTTCAAAAATATTTTTAATGTTTGGCTCATTAGACTAATAAGTCAGAAGTCACCACAAGAATTCGCTTTGGGTTTCTTTGGGACAGTGATAAATGTAGATTTGAGCCAATCTGATGGAAATTCATCACTTTCATATATTTTATTAAATAGTTTTTCAAGAAGTTTGATGTTATCTGGTTCTATTAATTTAAAAAATTCTGTTTGCACACCATCTGGTCCACTGGCTTTTCCCGTTTTACTTGTTCGTAAAGCATTCTCTATTTCGCATTTCATGATTGCTGGTCCTTGAATGCTATCTTTTATATTTATAGGCTTCTGTCTAGTATCATTGAAAAGTTCTGTTACATATTTTATCCAAATCTGTGCTTTATTCTCTTCTTCTAGAACTATTTTTCCATTTTCGTCTCTTAGAGACACTATTTGCTTTTTCCTCAGTTTTCCGGAAATTTCGTTGATTTTCTTATACAGATTGAAATTATCATGTTTCTTCTGAAGCAGTTCAATTTCAGTACATAAATTTTTCATCCAATTTTCCTTGGCTTCTTTTATTTTTTTCTTGATGATGTTACGTGTTTCTGTATACCTGGCAAGGTCTTTGTTTTTGTACATTCTTCTTGTATCAATAAGAGAAAGAATCTCATTTGTCATCCATTCACTACTAAACTCATTACTCCTGACCTGAATCACTTCAGGACAGGAAACTTCGTTCCACCTAGTAACAAGCAAAAACCTGCCAACAAGTAAAGCCTCTACTCCCTAGGAAGTAAGCAAACTCACCGATGAACATTAAATGTCATCAGTGGAAGCCAGATCCAGAAGTGATATCAAGGTTGAAGTAATGAAAAAGTTATATTTCCCCTATGCAAAAAATGTGTTATCCTTGGTTAAATCCTTTAGCTTTTCAAAGATTTCCTGTGGTGAAATTTGTTTAGATATTTTTATATATACTTTGCTTTCATACACCTTTCTCGGCATTCACTCAGGACACCTGCTGACCCCATCCATAGCTATGACCACCTCTAACTTCTTTAGTCCGTTGTGTGGGTCTGCTTTTTTTTTTTTTTTTTTTTTTAATCCTTGTGTATAAGAATTAATCTGTCATTTCCTTTTTTCCCCTTGAGATTCTCCACAGTTTGGTTATTTTCAAACTCTCAATAGTGTTAATTTTGAGAAATTATGGAGACAACTACCATGTTATAGAGTCAAACTTTAGTTTATTATAAACCAAATTCAACAAGATCACTCTAAATCTCACTGAGTGACCCTAAAGAATCACTATATATTGTGTATTTTTTTTTTTTTAAATAATGAAACCTGTGGTGAGATTAATTATGATCTAAAAGAAACACACATATTAACCACAGTGAAAATTATTTAATTGTAAATATTTCATCCTAAGTATCTTAGGACATCATCAGTACAGTAGTTTAAAACAATAATAGGAATAACATACAGTTAGGGCGCATGATTACAATAGAATCTCATTAAACTGATGATGTTTTGAGTTGTTTTAAGATTATATCCATTTAGGATGGCTGTATTTTTGATTACTTCTAATTCTTGGTTTAGAGATTCTTCAGAGGAGCAGAATTTGTGTGCTCTGGAAACTAGTGATTTAATAATGCCAGATTTCTGAGATCGATGATGAGTGCAAGAATTGTGAATGTAGAGACTTGAGAATGTAGGCTTGCGAAAGACAGACGTGGTGATGGAACAGTCTTCTTTTCTGTGAATGTGTAAATCCAAAAAGGAGATACCCTGTGGAGATTCTTTTTCTAACATAAAGTTGATGCGATGATGAAGAAGGTTAATTTTTATCTAGAAACAGTTGTAATTCATGTTCGGGATGATCCCAGACTGCAAATACGTCGTTGACATATCGTAACCAAATTTTTGGTTTGGGTTCAAAAGTGAATATTTTTTCCTCAAGGTGTTCTAGAAACAAGTTTGCTAGGTTTGGTGATAAAGGAGATCCCACTGCTGTTCCTTCTTCTTGCTTGTAAATTTGACCTTTCCAGGTGAAGTAACCTGATGCAATAACAAACTTGAACAATTCAACTATATCAGACGGAAATTTTTGAGTTAGCAATTCTATTGTTTCTTTATGGGGAATGTTCGTGAAGAGCGAGACAATGTCAAAGCTGATTAACAAGTCAGCTTTTGACAGTTGAATGTCTTTCATTTTTGTGTGAAACTCTGTAGAATTTTTGATTGAAGAGACTGAGTGTCCTATGTGAGGACTGAGAAGGTTAGATAAGAATCTTGATAACTTGTAAGTTGGACTGCTAATACAGTCTACGACAGGTCTGAGTGGAACATTAGTTTTGTGTAGCTTAGGTAAGCCATACATTCTAGGAGGTCTGGCATGGTATGTCTTAAGTTTTTTGATTGAACTGTCTTCTTTTCTTTGAATGTGTAAATCCAAATTTATGATTTGGATTTACACATTCAAAGAAAAAAGTTGACGTTTTGTATTCTACAAAACGTCAACTCAGAAAAATAAATAAGCTACTTAATGAAACTTCCTCCTTAGATGAAGAAACAATCAAAAAACTTAAGACATACCATGCCAGACCTCCTAGAATGTATGGCTTACCTAAGCTACACAAAACTAATGTTCCACTCAGACCCATCATAGACTGTATTAGCAGTCCAACTTACAAATTATCAAGATTCTTATCTAACCTTCTCCATCCTCACATAGGCCACTCAGTCTCTTCAATCGAAAATTTTACAGTTTCACACAAAAATGAAAGACATTCAACTGTCAAAAACTGACTTGTTAATCAGCTTCGACATTGTCTCCCTCTTCACGAACATTCCCCATAAAGAAACAATAGAATTACTAACTCAAAAATTTCCGTCTGATATAGTTGAATTGTTCAAGTTTGTTATTGCATCAGGTTACTTCACCTGGAAAGGTCAAATTTACAAGCAAGAAGGAACAGCAATGGGATCTCCTTTATCACCAAATCTAGCTAACTTGTTTCTAGAACACCTTGAGGAAAAAATATTCACTTTTGAACCCAAACCAAAAATTTGGTTAAGATATGTCGACGACGTATTTGCAGTCTGGGATCATCCCGAACATGAATTACAACTGTTTCTAGATAAAATTAACCTTCTTCATCATCGCATCAACTTTATGTTAGAATAAGAATCTCCACAGGGTATCTCTTTTTTGGATTTACACATCAAAAGAAAAGAAGACGGTTCCATCGCCACTTCCGTCTTTCGCAGGCCTACATTCTCAAGTCTCTACATTCACAATTCTTCCACTCGTCATCCATCTCAGAAATCTGTCATTATTAAATCACTAGTTTCCAGAGCACACAAATTCTGCTCCTCTGAAGAATCTCTAAACCAAGAATTAGAAGTAATCAAAAATACAGCCATTCTAAATGGATATAATCCTAAAACAACTCAAAAAAATCAGTCACTTTCTCACACATCAAACCAGACAAGAAGTCCATATGATTCCTATACCTTACGTCAAAGGCATCTCCGAACGTCTTTCTAAAATTATGAAGAAATACAATTTTGCCACTACTTACAAACCTATCAACCAAATTTACAACTTGTTACCTTCTCCTAAGGACAAACTCTCACCTTTGATATTGCCTGGCATTTATGAGATTTCATGCTCATGCAAATTGTCTTACTTTGGACAGACAGGTAGGTCTGTTTAGAAACGCATCTTGGAACATCAAGACCACATTCGTTTTTTAAACCGCAGAAATCTAGCCTCTCTCAACAAGGAATTGAAAATTAAAGCCATAGGATCCATTGGGAAAAATCTAAACTTACTACACAGACCAAATTTAAACTGCAATGACATTCTTACTATTCCTAAAGTATGGGAAATTGTCATACAAAATTGTGTAAAATAATTAGTTTTTTTTTTTTTTTTTTTTTTTTTTTTACTTCTGTAACATGTTACGCACGTTTAATGAGATTCTATTGTAATCATGCACCCTAACTGTATGTTATTCCTATTATTGTTTTAAACTACTGTACTGATGATGTCCTAAGATACTTAGGATGAAATATTTACAATTAAATAATAATTTTTACTGTGGTTAATACATGTTTCTTTTAATTAAAATATACTGTGTATAGTTTCTCTGTATATATATATTATGTATGCTCCAAAGGATGACCTTGATATGAAGGTCAAAATGTCTAGTGTTGATTTTGGTTTATATTAAACTAAAGTTTTTCTCTATAACACGGTAGTTGTCTCCATAATTTCTCTAAATGTATTCTGATCACCGTGTAAGTGATCTAGTTTTACACATTATGAAAGATAGTTTTCTTTCATAATGTGTATATCTGAGTTTACAATTTACCTCTAAAGAGTTGCTGAACTTTGATTAAAAAAAAAACTTTCATACACATTTACCCTTTCAATATGATATTCATTTTTATCTAGCTTAAAAGTAATTGCATTCACTTTCTATTTCAAATCCCATACATACATTTGTATTTTATGAATTCCCTTCATGTGAATTTGTGCACATACCGTGTTTATAATGGAACACAATATTTATAATGACTGATCCATATCCTATAGAGAAATCTGTCATGTCCTTACATTATTATTACCCATCCTTTTATCTGCAACAGTTATTAATTTTTTACTTCGCTGTTTAGATTTCCAACAAGAACCAGCTTTTCTATTTTATCTTCCATTTCTAATGACTCAAATACCTCTACTGTTTCTTCTTTAATGGAACCATCAGTGGGATTACAGGCACAAATACATATGAATGACAATTTCCCCTTTCGAAACGTGCCCTAACTATAAACTACAAATTCTCAATTCAATTTCCTTAAATTTATGTTCATACCACGTTTTGGTGCGATATAAACAACAGGTGCTTTTCCAGCCAATTCTATGTAAATTAAAATAAAGGTGGCTTTAAGGTTGTATTTCTGCAGTATTAAAATATCATTGATCAAATCATTGTCTCTTTAGCATACCGTATGAAATATAATTTAGCTCGTCTCTGTGTACATATATATATGTGTGTGTGTGTGTGTGTGTGTGTGTGTACATACGATGACCTTAATATGAAGGTCGAAACATCAAGAAATTAAAATAAAGAAATAAAATAAATTAAATTAATAAAACGAATAAATTTTGTTTGAGATATCAGAGAAACATTCTTTCATATAGATAGTTTTATTACAGTAACAATGATGTCCTAATTTAAAGTCCGTGTGGCTATCCTAGTAGCTGTGCACTTTGCAACCACATGCCTGGGGAAGGAGTGTCCTTGGTTCGATTCCCGTCGGAGATGTGAGGAGCTTAAGGATCTCCCTCGGCCATAGCCAAGTTAGCCGGTCTTGGGCATGGACAGTAGGGTTTTTCCCCTGGTTTATTCGGGGTGTTTTCATCCCACAAACAAGCAAATCGGACCAGTGAACATACAAGACACAGCATGACAAGGAAGTCAACGGGAAAACACCTTGCTCATAGTCATTTCCCTAGTATGGTAGCATAGCTGCCCCTATCATCCATATGGATGAAAGGAAATCATTCCATTTCTAATTTAACATGAAAATTGTTATATTAGATTTAAGATCCTGGATTACCTATGGTCCTATTTATAGTTAATCTTAGCGAGAAAGGTTCAGTGGGTAGAATATGTGCCCTCCATATTCTTGGGATTTTCAGACCATCACTGGTGTTAAGATTAGGGTGGTTGATAAGAATCTCTCAGGTTTCCTTAAATTTACATTCATATCATGTTTTGGTGCGATGTAAACAACAGGTGCTTTTCCAGCCAATTCTATGTAAAGTGTTCAGGGCATGATACAAAAGGCAAGCTTCACCATAGTTATTATATTTAATGTGTCGTTTAGGTTCCTTTTGTCTGATAGGAATTGTGCATCCTGTTTCCCCTATATAGTGTAGATTACAGGTGCAATGAATACAGTATACTCCAGGGAGGGCTAGGAGGTTGAGTGGGTCTTTAGATGAGTTGAGTAAGCTCTTTTATTTTGCAGGAGGTAAAGGTGGCCTTAAGGTTGTATTTCTGCAGCATTCCGTTTATTTTATCTGATGTCCCTTTAATGTGTGGAATGATTACCGTTTTACTGCAGTATAGTTTGTATACTGCAGTTTTTGTGTCCATGTGGTTAGCCAAGTGGTTACACACTTTGCGATCATATGCCTGGGAAAGGAGTGTCCTGCGTTCGATTCTCATCACTGACGAGGAGATAAGGATCTTTCTCAGACATAGCCAAGTTAGCCGATCTTGGGCATGGACTGCAGGGTTTTTCTCCCCAGTTTATCTGGGGTTTTTCCTCCCACAAAAAAAGGCAAACTGGTCTTGAGAACACAATGCTTCACAGACAATTACACATGGTTGAGTGTGGGGGTAACAACCCCACCTCATAGTGAGTTGTGAAACCCAGAAATGGGAGGCCAAGGCCTTACATGGGGGCTGTAATGCCAAAGAAGAAGAAGTTTATTTTTAAGTGCGGTCTTGTAGAGAATTTTGTTGATGGTATTTTGGCTGTGAGCATTTTTTAGGAAAGTACTGCTGATAACTTTGTTCATTGGAGCAAATCTTCAAAGCCCTGTTTTTTTAGAGTATTAATGACACCTAATTTTTGTGTTGGTGGTGGTAGGAGTTAATGTGTATATATTGGCCAGTATGTGTTGGTTTCCAGTAAACAGTGAAGGAAAGACTGCCAGAAAGAAGGTGTGTGACAAGTGTATCTAGAAACGGAAGTGTGTTCTGCTTTTCAATCTCAATTGTTTGTGTTGTTAGTTTAGGTGGCTGGGGAAAGTATCCAATGTCTGGTGAACATTGGGGCCAGATAGCGAAAACATTGTCAATGTATCTAAGCCAGACTTTGGGTTTTATAGGAGAGTAATCTAGAACAGCATGTTGCTCAAAATATTCCATGCAAAAAGTTAGCAATGGGGGGGGTAATCATGAGCACATGGCTGTGCCTTCTTTTTGTAAGTAGAAAGCGTTTTGCCACACGAAATAACCAGAACGCAATACATGCATAAAAAGCGCTGTGACATCAGAAAGGAATTTATTCTGTAAAAGAAGGACAGTGTCATTGAGTGGAACATTTGTGAAGAGGGCAGAGACGTCAAAACTGACTAATAAAATCATCTTTTTCTAGTGCGATTCTTTGATTTTGTTTAAGAAGTGTTGTGTGTTTTTAATATAGGAGGGGGAATGACCTGCCAACTCCTTGAGTGTTGACTTGTTTCTTGGCTAGGTGATAATTAAGGCTGTCTATACCCTCAACTACCGGTCAGAGTGGTGCATTTTGTTTGTGAATTTGTGGTAGACCGCAAATTCTCAGAGAGCAAGCGTAGTGTAGAAGTAATTTTTTTGACTATCTTTGGGTCACGTAGCAACTGATTTAATTAGTCTTTCCATTTTCTTTTTTTATTCGATTGGTTGGGTCATAGTTAACAAGTTGATAGGTACTGTTGTCTGAGACTATCAGATTCATTTTTTCTAAATATGTAGTTCGATTTAGAATAACTGTGGCACTGCCTTTATCAGCTATAATAATTACGATGTCTGGATTTGATTTTAGTGATTTCACTGCTGTTAATTCACGTTTCGTCAGCATGCTAAAGAGATAACGTGTAAAATGTAATTTAGCTTGTCTCTGCATATACGTAGAAAGTATTTTACCTTGGGTATAATAAATGTTAAGAATACCAAGCAATTTTTAAACCTGGTTTTACTCCATTTCCCAAGTAAGCAAACAGACAAATAAGTCAAGTTTGCGCCTGCAAGTGATGCAAGTCTAGCTGATCCTACAGGTAGTGCAAGACCAAGGCAACTCGTGGTAAAGGTGGCATGAGCTCTGATCACTAATCTTTATATTTACCCTTAATGCCAAAACACATCTCCAAGAAGGAGATGCATGATGTTTTGTATTAAAGGCAAGAGGCCACTACCCAGATATTGAGGTCTCATCAGTGGGAGCTAGGCTAGAAATACCAAGATTTAGTAATACAGAGCTCATAAGTATTTTACCAGAACAAGTTGCCATAAGGTGTTTTAACCTTATTAAATATATTTATGAAAAAAATTGAATGACTAGAACCGAGATTTAATTAAAAAGGTTTTAACATAAACACATTACTAGTTTCGGCCTGTAACAGCCTTCTTCAGGTGACATTATAAAAGAAAAAACAGTAAACATTGAGGGTTAAAAGACTATGAACAACATAGACAGTCTTTATACATAATTAGCATGAAAACGTTGTAGTTGTATTTGAAGTTGTTCTTTCATTTGTTGCATTGTTGGGAGAGTGCGTGCTTGCTGCATCACGTGAACGCCAGTACATGATTACAGCTGAATGACTATCTGGGAGGTTGTAGCTTAAGTTGTTATTTAGATGAACAGGATTGAAGATTATTTCTCTCGATTCCACAATTTTTCTCTCTATTTCGTCACTGCAATGGAAGATGTTTGTAGATTTTTCCCAGCAGACTTTGTGACTTTGGTTATCATCATTAGGATTAGCCGAGAAGAGGATATGACTTGATAATGCACTTGCTCGCTGTCTCTTGTAAGTAATGTCTCTCATGTGTTCTTCCATACGCATTTCGACAGATTTGTCTGTCTGCCCGAAATAAGGAATATCGCAGTCACATAATATTTTATATACGCCAGGGTATTTGAGTTGATGATGACAAGGTTTTGGGTGGCTAATTAAGGAACGGATCTTTGGAAGTGGAGTGAACAAGGTTCTGATATTGTATTTTTTCAGAACTTTTGCTAATTTATGTGAAACAGTACTTATGTAAGGAATAGATATATTGCTTTTGAATCTATTTGTTTCTTCTGAGTGATGTCTGGGAGGATTAAGAAGGAATTTGTTAATGGTTTTCTTGGAATATCCATTAACTTCGAAAGAAGTTTTCAGATGGTTTATTTCTGTAAGCAGTTCATTTGGATCATCAAGAAGAGAAGGGGCTCTATGTCCCAAGGTGGAAATTATTCCAAGCTTATGAGGAGGGAAATGATGGGACTGACTGTGCAGATATCTGTTGGTATGTGTGGGTTTTCTATATATCGATATTTTTAGTTTACCAGAAGAGCGGGGGGGGGGGGACAAGAAGAGGAAAAAAAAACAAAGAAAGAAGGGGAGGGACCAGTCTACAGATAATATAACAGATAGATGTATATTACATGTAGTATGGCATGGTCCAGCATCAAGTATCTTGGGTTTGCCATGCCCATACTCACTAAAGTGAGCCCTTGAGGCATTAATGTAGACACACACTGTGTGTGTGAATCAGTTTAAAGCACGGTTGGAGCATTGTGTGCACCTCCCACAATGAGTCCGACTCCATGGAGGTCAGATGTTAATAATATTATGAAGGAAAGTGGTATCAAACCCAACATCAAAATTGGTGATGTTAATATGGTTGTAATATACCGAATAAATGTTATAGTAAATTTTGTATAAAAATTAGTAATGAAAAAACAACAGAAAATAGGAAGAAACAGTGAAAACCATCAACAGCTTCCTGAATGGAGAACCTAAAAAAAAATTGAGGAGTGCTTGGCTGATGGGACAATAGAAAGAGTGGCTTTAGCAATAAAGAGAGGGCATGAAACAGACAAGATGATAGTTATGGTGGGTACGAATGACTTGAGAGGTAGTATAAATCGGGTAGGAAAAGATTTAAGAACATTATTAGATATTGTGAAGAGGAAAAGTGTCAATGGGAGAATAGTGTGTGTGCTGCCTCGTTTTGACAATTACGAGTTAAGTAGACGAGCAATGATAATGAATGATATAATTGCAAGAATGTGCAGAAAAAGAGGTCTGGAGTTTGTTGATGTTTGGAGTGTGTTTGAAGGGAAAAGGCAGTTGTATGCTAGAGATGGTCTGCATCTTAACATGGAAGGACATAAGCGATTGAAGAAGTTATTGTTTTCTGAACAGGTTGAAGTTATTGGGCAGGGAAACTAATATTGAAAAGGCTGAGTGTAAGAGAGAGAAACTTTAGCACTGATTGTGTATTTATTGATCCTTATAGGCAGAATAAATTGCAGAAGAGAGGGGATAAAAATCGGCATAGGACTACGGTAGTTAGTGACTTCTATATCAGTTCTAAAGCCGGTACAAGATCTAGAGGGAATCTGCAATTTTTGTATACCAATGCTAGAAGCATTCGAAATAAGAGAGAAGAATTTTTGGCATTAGTCAGTGAAATTTCACCAAAAGTTGTAGGCATTAGTGAAACTTGGCTGTCAGCAGAAGATGTGGTCACTGGAATTGAATGTGATGGGTACAGTATTTTCAGGGAGGATAGAGAAGATAGAACAGGAGGAGGAGTACTGTTGATGATAGCTGATGTGTTGCAGCCAAAGAAAGTAGTATATCATGATGATAGACATGTAAATGAGAGTTCATTTGAGGCAGTCTGGTGCGAAATAGTGACCAACGCAACCAAATATACAGTTGGATGCTGCTATAGGCCAGGGAGTACGGGGGGAGATATTGAATTCATGCATCAGCAACTTAGTGCAATGAGTGAAGGCTTAGTGATTATTATGGGGGATTTTAATTATGGTGATATCAATTGGAAGGAGGAAATATCACGTAGCAAAAAGGAAATGGAGTTCATACATCTTCTAGGAGATAATTACTTGAAACAGCACGTAACTGAAGGGACACGTGGTGTGAGAGTGTTGGACCTGGTTATTGGTTCAGAGGTTATATGCATAAGTAAGGTGTCCTCATTACCTCCAGTTGGTGAAAGCGATCATGTGGTATTGACTTGGGAGGTTGCAAAATCTGTGGATTTTTCTATTAAGAAGGGGTATGTATGGAACTACAGGTTAGGCGATTATAACAAGCTTCGGAGTGAGCTTGCAGCCATCCCATGGCAGAACATATTGCAAGGGAAAGATGTTAGCAGTGCTTGGGATAAAATCAGCAGGTATCTGAGGAAAGCAATATCAGATTGTGTCCCCATGGTCAGGAGGTCAAACAAGGCAGGCATTAGATGGATGAGCAGTAGTATCAAGCTTGAACTGCAAAAAAAGAAAATGTTATGGAGAATTTACAAGGAGAAGGGCGATCAGAACACCCATGAGCAGTACAAGGCTCAAGCTAGGAAGGTTACCAGCATAGTAAGAAAAGCTAAATCAGATTATGAGAAGACCTTAGCCAAAGAGATCAAGGGTAATCCCAAAGAGTTCTTCCGCTATGTGGCAAGTAAGAGGAAGAATGACTTCGGAAGGATAACCTTAGTGGGTGCTGATGGTATTGAGGTGACAAAATCAGATGTAATAGTCGAGTTACTGAGTGATCACTTCTCAAAAGTCTATCACCCAAGTGAGGATATCTCTATACCTATAGCAATACCTAATGTGAGAATTGAAGCTAAAGAATCAGAAGTATTAAATATATTGCAAAACTTAAATGCAAACACTGCGGTAGGCTTAGATGGAATATCAGCTCGGGTGTTGCGTGAATGTGCAAATGAATTGTCAACCCCTCTTACCTGGATATTTAATTTAAGTTTGAACTCTGGTATGGTCCCTAGGGAGTGGAAGTTAGGCAAAGTGGTTCCTTTGCATAAGGGTGGCTCTAAAACTGCGGTATTGAATTACAGACCAATCACCATCTCAGGAGTAGTGGTAAAAGTATTGGAAAAGTTGGTTAAAGACAAAATTCAAGAATGGGTGGATCAGGATATGATACTCTATAGAGGCCAACATGGTTTTGTTAAAGGTAGATCCTGCCTTAGCAATCTATTAACTATTCATAATAGAATAACATCAGAGTTGGACAAAGGAACTGGCTACACAGTGGTACTTCTGGATTTTGCTAAGGCTTTTGACAGGATACCCCATAGAACACTGTTACGCAAATTGGAGCAGATGGGAATGGATATTAAATTGGTGATATGGATAGGAGAATGGCTCAGGGAGAGATACCATAAGGTGGTGTATGGAGGAGCCGAGTCCAGAATGAGGCAGGTGACCAGTGGTGTGCCTCAGGGCTCTGTGCTTGGGCCAATGTTGTTTAATTTGTATATAAATGATATAGGAAACAGCTTAAAGGGAGATATTCAGTTGTTTGCTGATGATGCAAAGTTGTGTAGTGCAATAAAAAATCAAGCTGATGTTGAAAGTTTGCAGGAGGATTTAAATAAGCTGGTAAAATGGGCAAAAGAAAATGGATGTCAGTTCAATGTGGAAAAGTGTAAAGTCATGCATTTTGGGATTAAAAGATTACCAGCTGTGTACTACATCGATGGAAAGGTACTCCAAGAGATTGATGAGGCTAGGGACTTAGGGGTATTGGTAGATAGGGAGATGAAGTTCAGAGGACACATTGCTAAGTTGTCCAAGATTGCACATAGGATTACTTGGTTGTTGAGGAACACACTGACATCCAGAGATAAGGAGGTTATTATTCCCCTTTATAAAGCATTGATACTTCCACATTTGGATTACTGTGCTCAGGTCTGGTCACCTGGATTCCTTGGAGATGAGGAGGCTGTGGAGAGGGTTCAGAGAAGAGTGACCAAGTTGGTGAGTGATATAAAAAATGCTCCCTACATTGATAGATTGAGAGCTTGTGGATTGCAGAGGTTGGTTGACAGGCGAAGAAGAGGGGATATGATAGAAACATTCAAATTACTAAAAGGTTTTTATAGGATTGATGCAGGGAAAATGTTTCAGCTGTGTGATAGTGATGGAAGAACAAGAGGTCATCTCTGGCAATTAAAGAAGAGTGTGGTTAACAAAGGTGTCAGAACAAGGTTTTTTGCCTGGAGGGTGGTGAATGAGTGGAATTCATTGCCTGACTTTGTTGTGAGCTCTTCATCTGTAAATGAATTCAAGAAGAGATATGACAGATATTGTTTTGCTAGTTTGGGTCTCCCGCGATGAGTCTACTGACTCCATGGAGATACCCGTAATAATAATAATAATAATAATAATAAAACCAGTCTTGTTAGTGGCCATTCCCATAATGCATAGCATTATAAATGTCCATAAGGATGTGCATTGTATTATGGGATACCAAGGCAATTGATGTGAAATCATTAGCCTCTATATACCTTATTTTAAAGTCTACACGCAGCAGCTGGTGTTCCTTGTTTTGCTTTGTTTGCTTACACTTAGATAAAGGATGAAACCAAGAATATAATTTCTTTGCATCTTTAATTTATAGAAAAGTAAAAGATTTCAGCTATTTAGGCAGAGTTTTCACTGAGGATGGCAAATTAAATATATATAAATAGATAACAGAATTATCAAAGCTGATATAGTGAGGAAGCCAATTTATATGGAATAATCAAAAAATTAGTCAGAACCAATTTTAACTTGACTATGTTATTGTTGATAATGATGTTTTCTACCTGGTGCAGAACACTAGAGTGTAAAGAGGATTTGAAATTGGAAGTGATCACCATTTAGTCTTGAACAGGATAAAACTGAATTTCATATTGAAAAGAAGAACATGTAAGAAAGTTTTAAAGTGAAAAAACATTGACAGCTCTCAGACGTAAACCGTAGACTAAAATACACAAACATCATTCAAGAAAAAATGAAACCGTTTGAGAACAGGAACCTAACCTTGGAGATTCAGTAGCAAGCCCTGAAGAAAACATTGACTGATTCAGCCAGAGAAGCATATAGTGAGGTTGTCTGCAAGGAGAGAAAAATCATGGTAAACCATGGTAAACACAGGAAGTTAAAGAGGAAGTGAAGGGAAAGAAGAAAGCATATCAAAAGTTCCTGGCAAATAAGTCAGCTTGTACTCTTAGAGAATAGAGAGACAAATGTAAGAAAGCTAAACGCTGTATAAAACTAGCTAAACAAAAGTCATGGGAAGACTTTGGTAATAGCATAGAAAATAAATATAAAAGGTGGCAAAATATTTTGGAGGCTATTGAAAAAGATTTGAAATGGAGGAAAGATACTCTAAAAGAAATTAGAGATGATAAAGGTGACATGAAAGCTGGAGAAAAATATATCCTTGAAGTATGGAGTAATTATATCAAAAAATTGCTAAATGAAACAATCAGTGACAGCATGGTGGTAAAAAAACACTGACCAGACATGCAATCAGGAATACATATGCATACTTAAAGTTGAAAAAGCCATCAAAAGCCTCAAATGTGGAAAGACAGCAGAAGTGGATGATATTCAACCAGAAATGCTCAAGTATGGAGGCATAAAAGTCTTACAGTGGCTGCACTGCATAGTTCAGATTGCCTGGACACAGGGACGAATTCCAGATGATTAGAGTAAAGCTCTCATAGTACCCATAAATATAAAAAAAAAGGAAATAAAACTGAATGCAAGAATTACAGAAGTATTTCTCTACTGAGTGTTTCTTCATAAGATTTATGCAAGTATACTTGAGAAACAGTTGAGAAGGATTGTGGAAGGGAAGCTTGGTGAAGAACAAGCTGTATTCAGGCCAAATAGAGGCTGTCAGGTTCAGATCTTCACTTTACAACAAATTGTTGAGAAATCATTGGAATATAACAAATATCTGTATTAAAGTTTTGTAGATCTGGAAAAGGCATATGACAAGGTGCCAAGAGAAAAGCCATTCAAAACACTACAGTTGTATGGTGTCAATGGGGCATTATATCAAGACAATACTTAGTCTTTAAGCTGTAAGTCAGCAGTTAGAATTGAAGGAAGTACAGGAAGATGGTTTGATGTTAAATCTGGTATCAGACAACGATGTACATTATCCCCCTCTGTTATTCATTATCTATATGGATCACATTATGAAGGAAAGTGGTATCAAACCTGATATCAAAATTGGAGATGTTAATATCAGCTCTTTGCTTTATGCAGATGATGTTATCCTTAAATAAATCTGCTACAAGTCTGAAAGATTTGTAGCAGATTTATTTGATTAAATTAAATAACTTATAATAGATTTGGTATGAAGGTCAGCAATAACAAGACAGGCATTGAGTGAATGGAGAACTATAGAACAAGTAAAACATTTCAACTATTTAGGCATGATTTTTAGTGAAGAAGGTAAATTAAATACTGAAATAGACAATAGAATCAACAAAGCTGGTATGGTAGGAAGTGAATTGAATAAATTTATATGGAATAAGAGAGAAATTAGTCAAAACACTAAATTAGCTGTATACAATACAGTGTTCAAATCTATTTTAAGTTATGCATCTGAAAGCTGGGTCAGAAGTAAAACAGTTGATCAAAGACTAGAGACAGCAGATGAGAGTCTTGAGAAAGATTAAGGGCATGAACAGATGGCATCAGTGGAAATATCATATTAAAAACGAGGATATTAGGAAAGAACTTCACATTATCAGCATCCAGGAGTGCATTTGCAGAGCTAATCTCAGTTGGTATGGTCATTTAAACAGAATGGGAGAGGAAAGATTAGCAAAACAAGTGTTTTCTACCAGGTTGGCAGGAAAAAGACCTAGAGGAAGATAGACATATGAGATCTGATACATAGAGGAAGACCTCAAGAAGAATACTCAGAGGAAGACCAAGATATAGGTGAATTGATATGGTAAAAAATACCTTAGAAGAGAGACATATAAGATCTGATAATGTCAGAGTCTTGACAGATAACAGATTGGTTTCGAGAAAAACTGTAGATAGGAAGTTAGTACTACATGAAAATTTGCATTATTACTATCCTGTACACCCCTTGAGGATACATGTCAGGAATTTAATGATAATGGCAAGCAAGAGAAAGAATTAAATATGGCAGGTTGACACTGGTGGATAGCCATGGCAGCAGAATAACAGGTGCAAAGGAAATAGTGGAATTACTGAACATATCTTCATCAGCATATTATACACTGGTTTTACAGCATATATCATGAAATTTTTCATGTAATACTATCATATCCTGTACACCCTTTGAGGGTACATGTCAGGAATTTGATGATAACACACACACACACACACTCTCTCATTACATGCACCTTTTGTTACAAATGCTTTTGCAACATTTTGTTACAAAATGTTACAAATGCTTTTATTTGTAACAAAAGCATTTATGTTACAAATAAATGCTTTTATTTGTAACATAATGTTATTGACTGATCATTGTTTTAACTATATTGAGTGTATTTAATATAGTAATGAACTATAGAAACATCTAAGAAAAATATGCAAATTTTCATTACATTAACATTAAATGAGCTTGCCAAAAATAAAAGGGTAAAAATAGATATAATGATATTGGTCTTAGTAAATATCTGGTCAAAACATGGAGGGAAAATATATAAACCAATAAAGTCAGAGATATTATAATCAGATACCATCTTACAAAATTATAGTCTTATAATATTTTTATGGCACAAACAATGCTACAATTATCAGGCTGTTTACTGCTAGTAAAAAGTATTGCGAGTTATTGAAAATCCTGATGTATTGTCAAGGCTATATTGAATTAGCTTCATCCGGTATTGATCTGTGAGGATTGCACGATGCTTTGACCTTCACAAACTTCATTACAGAGTACAGTGATTCACAGCAATATGTTGTGCTGAAAATTGAGATGAGTCGCACACTGGTTTTCTTCAGTTCAGGATATTTATTTACTGAACTTCCCTTCAGAACTTGATTGTAGACTAGGATTTATGCATCATCTACAGACCTACCTCCTGAAATTCTATTAGTTCCATTTCCACATCAGATGATTCTGTAACCAGAGGTTTGAGAGTTGGACAATCATCATTGATCACATCAACCATGAATGAATTTACGAGAAAGGTGAAGCAAGGATTTTCAGCTTCTGCAGAAAAGCCCTGCTTCGCCTTTCTTATAAATGTATTATTTTTGTATTATTCTGGTTTTGTGGTCTTTTATTTCATTATCAGAGAATGTATGTACTCTTCTTTTAAGATTGGGAAAGTAACTGAAGTTCCTTATTTTATTATTAAAAAAACTCTTATTTTATTCTGAAGGCTGAAAATCATCTGAATGAATTTAGAATCAATCTTATCCTTCTCCTGGAGTGCCAAGTTTAAAGATGATTCTTTATATCAGTAAGGAATATGTGATCTTGCATCCATTCATCATTTTCCAGTTGAAGACAGAATCAATCTTTTCTTTTCTTCAAGAAAAGTAATAGGCTTGAACACATCCACAAACATCAAGACATTGCTGATTGACAGCAGCCTCAATGCAGTAACTTCAAGCTCCAGTATTTAACTTTTCAATAAAATTGAAAAAGTTTATTCAAGAGAATAAAATTTTTGAATTGTCAGTGGATCTTCCCATTTAAGTGTATGAAATTGACAATTTCAAGAACAGATTTCATGAAATCTTCATACTTTAAGTATTTGGGTGCTAAGTATTCATGATGAATAATGCAATAAATAGGGAGAAACTCTGGAAAGCTAGGCTCACTTTTCATAAGTGCAATTAATACTGCATTTTTCTCCACCATTGCAGGTGCTCCATCTGTTGCAACACTAATGAGTTTATCCAGTAGAATATCAGCATTTATTAAGGGTCTGTCAAGTGCATTTTTAATGTCAACACCACGAGTTGTTTCTTTCAGTGCCACTAAGTCCAACATCTCTTCTTTCAGTTAGATTAGAAGGAACATAATGAACAAATACTATCAGTTTTGGGTTAACTTGTATGTGTCAATTCATCAAGAGCTAAGCTGAATTTAAAGATTTAAAGGAAATTCTTTAAATCATTTTGCATTTTGCCTGCAACATAAACAGTGATCTGGGAGATATGTCTCTCTGTAGTGTGTGGCATGAAGCTGATGTTTGCTATTAGTTGCTGCAGTTGTGTTATTTGGATCTAACACCTTCAGCTATATTCACCTTAACAAATTCGCCATCAGAATACGAGTGCTTAGCACAAGCTAAATGCTCATATTCTAATGGTGAATTTGTTAATATTCCATGATATAAACAAAACTAGCTTCAGTCGTATTCGCTTCCTTACCAAACATTGTCAACAGTGTCTGCTAGCTATTTATTGCTGATTTTAACTCAGTTAACTTGCTCTTCAATAATTCTGATTTAGGTGCATAATCATATGAGAAGTTTTTGAAATTTGTTTCATAGTGGCATTTCAAGTTACTGGCTTTATAATAACTGAGTGACACACTGCAGATAAGACAAAGGTTTATCTCCTTTAACAGTGAATGAAATCTTCCTCGCACTCTAGGTTAAAATTTGTTTTCATCTTCATACTTTTGCTTCTTACAATTTAATGATGCCATCTTCCTTCACAAAATTTTTACAGGCACTTCTAAAAAAAATTAAAGTGAAAAGAAACAATACGCTCCAAAATGTGCAATGCAACCAAACTCTACAGCACCAAGTATCACACCAACACTGCTAATTACACTACTCACAACACAGTCACAATCACATTGCAAGTCACACCCACTAACACAGTCTCCAGCACATTTCCTCTGTAATTCTTGCTGATTTGAAATTTCTTTAATCACTGACTCGAGTTTATCATTAAATAGTCAAAGCTTGAAGGGTTTTTTTCACCTGTTATATTAATTGTGATGCAAAAAGAAGCTCACCCAACATATTTCTGTGAACCGCATTATGTGGCTAAGAGCTGCATGTCATTAGCTATGGTTTGGCATGCTTAGACTAAAGGACACTAGTTCTTAAATGATTAGAAGAAATGGAGGAATGGTAGTGGTCACCTCAATGGAGTAATGCTATACCTATAGAAAATGCATAATGAAGATACAGATTGCCTATGGAAAAGAGATCACTAGTTTATCTAAAGAGAACAGCCAACATCCGAAACTTCACCACAGTAAAAGAAACAACAGTCTCTCCTTTTTAGATACACTAGTGACAACTTCCTAATTGCTCATTATCCTTCTCCATCTATAGAAAACCTACTCATACTGGAAGGTATTTACATAAACAATCAACATCACCACCCTTTTCAACAGTATGGCATTCTCAAAACACTCACCAAGTCAGGACTATTTGTTCAAATGACACAGCCCTTAAAACAGTTCAGTGACCTTCACGACATCTTTTTAACCAATGGCTATAGCCAATATAAAATGTATGTAATATTTTATCCAATGATAAAATATTACATACACTCCCATTCTTCCTACATCCAACACATAGGATCACAGCAAAACCATTTTCATCCCATATGTTAAAGGTACATCAGAAAAAATAGTCAAAGTTCTCTGCAAATATGATATACATGCCAATTTCCAACCTTTCATTCAGTTAGCTAGTTTCATTCTCCTAAAGATCAACTATATCCTACTGAACATCCTGGTAGATCAGTTAACATCCACCTTGAAGAATGCAAAAATTACATCTGGGATCATCTATATGGCAAGTCAAGATTGGCAGACCATGCTCTGGATATTTTCTTTCACATAGGATCAGATGGAGAAAAACATCTATATTAGACCTAAGAGACTATTTTTAGAATCAGGCATCAGCTATGAAGCACTCTCCCAACCTCAACAAGTATGGCTGCATTAATTTACCAAAGATCTTGGAGACGGTAGTCTCCCTGATCTTTGATAGATCTGCTGTTTAAGACCTAATAGCCAGGTTTCTCTAAATTAACTCTGTAGTTATCCAATGAAAAACACCTAAGCCTTTCTTTATGTATAATATCTAGCAATATGAGTATGTAAGTTACTGACAAAGATGGTTGCAAGATGGTTGCGATTGCTTTAAATAAATCTCAGAATAAATGATAAGTGACTAGCAAAAAAGTTTGAAAAAAAACAGGAAAAAGACCCAGAGGAAGACAAAGATCCTAATAGATTAATGCAACAGCTACAAATTTCTTAGAAAACAAAAACAGAAAGATTAACCATATTGGAGACCTGACAAATAATAAACCAATCTGCAAGCCAATTACTGATATGAGACTAGTTATGAAATATTAATTATCATATCTAATTCATCCCTTTAAGGTAACACAGCACAAAATTATGGTGTAATTTACTAATTATATAAAGAGCCAAAGACTTCAATGACATTATGGATAAATACCAAGAACAGTGATCAGAGCTTGCTCCACCCTTACTATGAGTTGCCCCGTGTTGCACTACCAGATGGACTATGTGTTGCACTATCCAGGTATTTGCTTACGCTCGGACTCGCCGAACTTTATATAGTTTCTATATTTGGCATGAAACTGAGTTTCTTATTCGGCTATGAAACAATATGGGAATGTAATATCCCTTAACTTAAATAAATTATGGTGTAATATTACAAGTTACGAATAAAGTATTGCTCACAAAGGTTTTAGTTTAGTGTTATGATTATTATTAGACCTCCAGGGAGTCAAGAACTCATTGCGGGAGTCACCCACATCACCCACACCAGCTGTCATACCTTCTCTTAAATTCATTCAAACTACTTCAAAAAGGCAAACTGTTCCACTCATTCACAGTTCTATGAGCAAAATATCTAGCTCTTATTCCTTTCTTAACTGTACAAACTTAACTTCCACAGATGCTACCCTGTCCTTTCCCCACCTTCCATACAATAAAAAAATATTTTATCAACCAATATCCTGTAATGTCTTCTCAAAAGTTTATAGACCTCTATCATATTTCCCTCTTTCTTCTGTCTACCAGTGTGTGTGTGCAGTCCACATACTCTCAATCTATCCTCATAATCTACATTTCATAATCTCAATATGATCTTTGTAACTCTTCTCTTCTTTGCGGCCTTTCCACATCTTTATCCCATTGGAACCCAGGAGACCAAATCTGTGAATAGTCCACTGATTGAGAGCCATTATCATTTGTCCACACTTCCAAACTATTTACATTATCCTGTAAATAGCTGTATATTAGTAGCATTTCTGATTGCCCTACTTATCTTGCATCTCGGCTCTCCCTATCACCCCTTCCCCAATTTTCATTAATGTACAGATGAAATAATGTCCAAGCCCTATTCACTAGAGAATACAACTGATCACCTTAAATCTGGTGGATTCCCATCATGTTGAACCAGATAAATCCATAGGGCAAATGTATTATATATCTTTGAATACTGCATAAAGCTTTTTTTTTTTTTTGTTCCCCTCCTACAAAATATTATGTTTATAGATGGAAGAACTAGTCTATATCTGCAAGACTGCAGCTAAATCATCTTCACTGAAACTTTTTTTTTTTTTTTTTTTTTGTAAATGAGTCTCATTCAGAAAAGGTTGCAAATCTACTGTACACTTTAGTACTACCAGTGGCAGGCAAAAGATCAGATAATCTGGAAACCTTCCTATGGAGAGCAAATATAGTATACTTTCAAGCCACTTCAAGCTTCTAATAAGTAAGCCAATGGTCATAATACATACAACCATGCATGCACACCTGGCAATGAATATTGTCTACCACCAGAAATGTAACTTCAATGTGCCTTATGCAGAATTCAAAGCTAGGCTTTTCCTACCAAAAGGAACTCATTTTTCCAGTTATAATTACTGCAAGTGTGACAGGGAAAAACACACACACAAAATATTGACAACAATATTTGAACACCTATGTTGAATTTTTTCTTGACAATTATTCATAAGACTATTAATTTGAACACCTAGTTGTGTTAAAAAAAAAAGTGTTTTAATTACATTTCTAGTCCTGAGTGGGACCATCTTTGCCTTAATGATAGTAACTACCCTTCAGGGCATATTTCCAACCAATTTCTGATACACTGCAACAGGAATATTCTTCTATTACTCACATACACAAAACTACCCTCATTGTTGATACTAATGACAGTTGCTGTGGTCTGAAGCAAATCCTGCATTCTATTTTGTCCCAAAGATGTTTGATGGAGTTGAGGTCCGAATCCCGAAATGGTCCATCCTTCACTTCAATGTCTTGTGGAAACCAGTCTCGGACATGCAGTGCAGTATGGCATGGAGCACTGTCATGCTGAAACATGCAAGTATCACTGCTGAAATACCTCCAAGAACAATGAAGTTGTCCAGGATGTCCAGGTAGTAATCAGACATCTGTTTGGGCACGCCCACTACTGGACCAAGCCCCATCCAACTGAAACACCCTATAGCATTACTAAGCCTCCATCAAATTTGATAGTTGGAATGATGCAGTCCTGCTGGAACCATTCCCAGGGTAATGGTTCCAAACATGATCAGAGTGAAACATTTTGGAAGCGTGATTTGTCACTCCACAGAACCCTTTCCCAATTATCTACAGTCCAAGAACAAAGTGAAAGACACAAGTCTAAATGTCATTTGGCCTTGAGGGGGAACGGGAGAGGTGATGTGTGGATTGTTTGAAGCAGCTCTGCTGTGGTAACCTAAGGCATGCAACTCTCTGCAGATAGTGCTAGTGCTTACAGATGTCCCTGCAGGATCTTCCAGGTTGACTGCAAGGTCCATTGCAGGATGCCTGAACATTCTGAGACAGAGCTCGTCGAGCTCAGTCAGTGAGTGTTGGTTGCTCCAAGAGCATTTTCCTGCTATGGTAGCACCATCAACTTTCCATCTACAGATGACATGAGCAAAGGTGGATTTCGATATACTGAGATGAGTAGCAAGGCCTCAAATAGAAAGACCACCTATGTGATACCCAACTACCATTCCACACTGGAAGTCTGTCAGTTCAGCTGAATGCAGCATCTTGACATTGAGTACAGTGCAAAACATGCAACGTATTCCACCTTTTATTATCAGACCTATGAAGACACCCTAAATAGCATGTGGTAGAATTTGAAATTTATGTTGCATGTAAGTTGTCCAAATACTTTTGCCAACATAGTGTATCTTAGAATATGGTACAGTATATTTGGAAAATAGCAACTTTTCAAATAAAGAAAAATTCTGTGAAGAACCTCACAATGAATAATGGAAAAACTAAAAAGGGAAAAAAAACTTTATGGCTAGGCTAACAGGTAAATGAATAAACTAAAAAAAAATAAATGGGAGAAAATAAAGGGCAATTTGTGCTGCATAAATGGAATAGATACAGTACAAATTTCTCCACAGAAAACCTATACATGACCAATGCTAATTTACAGATGACACTTGAATTTATTTTTCAGTATATCTTCTTGAAACTATAAATACATTAAATGATCATGTATAAATACCTTTGTAGCAGAGGTTGATATGCCTTTTTTCTCTAACTTCATATCAGCATAACTAAAATCAATAGCCAGTTGAAATCCATAAAATCCACTCCTAATATATTCTAAAATGTAAAAAACAACCAAGTAAATAATCAAGTAAATCAATAAAAGAAAAACATTAAGAATGATTTAAATCTTTCTTATTAAGAATTCAAATAACAATAGTTTAACTGAAGTAATTAAACCTTTGTTATCTAAACATGTTTCCTAGTTAACAGATTAAACAGACAAAAGGAAATCTTAAATCTCAAATAATAAATTAAAGAATTTAATCAGTTAATTTCATTTTTGGAGAAATAATTATTCCTCCATTGCTTTAATTCTTAAGAAATTATAATTGCTTAAAGATTAAAGCAACTAATCCTTGACTAGCAGGACTAGCATAGCCTCAGTAAATACAATTTACTAAGGCTATGACAATGTAGGATCCTAACCTTCTTACAGCGTACCCTGTTATCTGGATACTGAGCAAACAAGGAAGGACAAACTTAGCTAAACAAGTTTAGTTTAATCCTTTATCCAAGTGTGAGCAAACAAAGTTTGCACCTGAAAGTATCTTCAGGACTAGGGTAAGGTGGTACAACACCAGGGCAACTCGTTGCAAAGGTGGAGCAAGCTACCAACACTCCTGTCTCAGTATCTCCTATAATGCAAAACACATCTCCTTGCGGATATGTCTAATGTTATGCATTAAGGGAAGGGCCACTACCCAGACTAGTTTCTACCTTTATTGAGGTCTCTTCAGTGGGAGCCAAGTCCAAGTGGAGATACCAGGCAGAAGCATTAGCAAGGTCATCTCTACGTACCACCTTACCCCCAGTCCTGAAGATACTTTCAGGCGCAAACTTTGTTTGCTCACACTTGGATAAAAGATTAAACTAAATTTATTATAAAAGAAAGACAAATACCAAATAATATCCTAAAAGCTATCATAAGTATACATGAAAATAATCAAATACAAAGAAGATTAAATCATGAGCTATCATATACGAGAGAGATAAACCAAGGAATCTGACAAGGATGTCTCCTCTCAGCAACTCTTTTTAATATTTACCTAAACGAAATAATAATAAAATGGAATAAAAATTTCCATGAAGGTATTAAACTTTCTCCTACTGTGAACCTAAACACTCCTTTTTGCGACGACCAAATAATAATTACAAATTCTGAAGATGACTTACAGAAAGCTATTTTAGATCTAAATGAGATAGCCAAAGATTATGGTATGATAATATGAACAGAAAAATCAAAAAACTATGGCCTTTAAAGGACAAGATCCAGCAAGAACTAAGATAGTAATAGATAACAAGATCTTAGAACATGTGAATTCATTTAACTACCTAGGATGTATGATCATATATGAAAATGAAAAAAGATAAGTTTAATTCGCTTGGTTGATCAGTGGGAAGGAGTGATGACAAGAGGCCATCCCTGGAAGTTACGAAAGGAAACTGTGAGCAAGAGGGTAAGGAGTGGTTTCTTTGTGTGGAGGGTGGTTGAGCCGTGGAATGCATTGCCTGATGGAGTGGTGGGAGCGAGAACGGTCAGTGAGTTTAAAGAGTGGTATGATAGACTTTGTGTTTCTCAGAGGAGGACCTCCCCTCGATGAGTCTTGACAGACTTTATGTCTTAGGAAGGACCTCCCTTGATGAGTCTTTTGACTCCTTGGAGGCCTGAATAATAATAATAATAATAATAATAATAATAATATAAACGTAAAAATTGCAAAATATTTAAAAATAACAGGTGTAATTAACTCTATATTTAAACCAAACCTAGTTCAAAAACAAACCAGGCTAAAAGTATACAATACACTAGCCCTACCAGTCTTATTGTATGAAAGTGAAATCTGGACAATAAAACAAAGATTAATAACAGCAGAAATGAAGTTTATGAGAAAAACTACACAAAAGAAATGAAATTATGAAAGAATTAAACCAAGAACCAGTAATAGAAAAAAATTGAAAAATATAAACATAAATGGATGGAACATGTTCAAAGAATGAAAATAGAAAGATTACCAAAACAAGCCTTAAAGTATAAGCTATTAGGAAAAAGAAAACCAGGATGTCCTCTTAAACAATTCAACGATAACTTCTAAGGCCGGAACAGGCCACGCTAGGCCTAAATCCTTGATATGCATGATGATGAAGGCCATCACTCAATTGAAAGGTTCCTACTGTTTTTGTCAGGAAATCTGTGTTAGGTTAGTTCCCAGAAGGAAAACCCACTGCCATGGGATTCAAATTAAGTCTTTCTAGCTCAAAGGAAAATATTGTACCACCATTGCAAATGCACTATAGATATACTTGAGAAACCAGATTGAACAAAGATAAGTCATTGCTACAGGCAAAATCTGCAACTCAATAGAATCAAAAATGGTTACCATCAAAGAAAGAAGTACCAGTGAAAAAGAAGCAGAAGAATAGCTATAGAGGAAGAAATTACTATAACATTCAAAAATAAATATTTGGGTCATAAGGGTCAATGTGACTTCTGAAATATCCTCCATTTCCATCTGCTATCTGTAATTCCGAGTATGTCAATTCCTTTCTCTCTCTCTCTCTCTCTCTCTCTCTCTCTCTCTCTCTCCCTCCCTCCCTCCAGAGTGTCAAGAGAATCCATCATGAGCTCCTGGACATTCCATGTTCCTCTGTAAAGTTTACCTCTGAGGTTTATCCAATGTCTTCTGTAACCCTCAGTCACAATAACAGTGACCTGTGCTGGAAACTAATTTGCCTAAACCCTGAATGCAGTTCTAATTATAATTCTGCATGATATATTAGGTGGTTTTGAATTGCAGTTACTGCTAAAAGAGGTAGCAGTTTCAAAAGCCGTAATAGATTAAATAATATACTAATTGCATTAAGGAACTCCCTATATCGTTAACCTCACTGTTACCCTGTAGTGGAATAATTATATTACCTTGTTACCCTGTAGTACAGAAAGCTATGAAATTCTTGCACTAATATTAAACAACATCACCCCCCCCTCCCAAACAAAAAAGAATCTACCTTAGAACTATTTTGGAAATGAAATACCGTAACTGCTTCTACCGTCAGGGAGGTCATTGAGCATAGACAAACTTATTGAATAGTACCAAACAGATTGTTTACAATATAAAAAAAAAAGTGGCTGAGTCCAAGAATAATAATAATAATTATCATTACAGGCAACTCCAAGGAGTCCATAGACTCATCGAGGAAAGCCCTAAGCATCATGTCAAGAACTATTCAGCATTTGCACAGTATCTGTCATACGTTGCTTTGAACTCATGCACAGTCATGGCAACCACAACAGATTCTGGCAACCTATTCCACTCATTTACCACTCTTCAAGCAAAAAATCTAGTCCTGACATCCCCTGCTATCTACACTTTTGCTCAGTTTCTAAGCATGGTCCGTAGTTTTCCCATCACCAGACCTGTTCAGAAAAATTTCCTCTGTGTTAATCTTGTTAAACCTCTTCAGTCATTTATATATCTCAATCATATTAATCCCTTTTCTGCCTTTTGACCAATTTATGTAACCCACAAATCTTCAACTTGTCCTCATACGGTTCAATTTCATAGACCAGCTACCATCTTGGTCACTCGCCTCTGGATCCTCTCTACCTCTTCCCCATCACCAAGAAACCCTGGTGCCCAGATCTGCACACAGTAGTCAAGATAGGGTCTTATCAAGGCTCAATAAAGGGGAACAATAACCTGCTTGGTCTTGCTTGTAAAAGTATTCTTCAGTAACACCAAATAATCTGATGAGCTGCTTCAGCCACCTTTGCTGTGTGCCCACTAAACTTTAACCCCTTTTCTACTAACACTCCCAAGTCTCTGGCTTCGTCAATTTCCTGGAGTACAGTTCAATGTGGTATACTGCTGATAATCTTTTCACTCCAAAATGCATAACCTTACACTTTGCTACATTAAACTGACATCCATTCTCCTTAACCCAGCCTGCCAATCTATCCAGATCATCCTGCAAACTTCTGAGTGTACGTGTATTCACAATTGCTCTACCCAACTTTGCATCATCAGCAAATAACTGAACAGTTCCTCTCAGATCCTTTCCTATATCATTCATGAACAAATTAAACAGCATTGGTCCATGAACAGAACCTACAGTACACCACTAGTCACAGGCCTTCTTTTGGACTCTACTCCTGAATAAATTATTCTCTGATATCTTTCCATCAACTACTGTCCTATCCATCTCGCCAACCATATATCCATCTCCATGTGCTGCAGGTTTATGGATTAAAATTCCATGTGGTATCCTGTGAAAGGCCTTTGCAAAGTCCCACAGCATCACTGTAAATCTATTACCCTTATCCAATTCAGGCTGTCATTGTATTATAAAATGTGAGCAAGTTACTTAGGTATGATCTACCTTCACAAAATTATGCTGTCCCCCCCCCATACAGTATCCCATTTCCTTCTATCCTGTATTTTGCTCTTGACCAACTTCACCAATACGTTGACAATGACTCCTGATATGCTGATTGGCTGGTAATTTCCAACATTAGTCTTGAAGCCTCCTTTATGCAGTGGAATTATTTTACTCTCTTTCCACTCCCTTGTGACTAACCCAGAGCCAAGACTTATATTAAACAATACGGTCAAGAGCACTGACAATTCCTTTGCCATTTCACGTAAGACTCGAGCTGCTATACCATCCAATCCCAGATGTATTCACATTAAGGTTCTGTAATATGCTATTCACCTCAGTTCCCGTATAAGCAGTGGTGAGCTATGGAAATTTTAACAAAGGGCTCACATCGTCAAGCAAAAAAAAAAAAAAAAAAGCCGTATTTCACAGAAAACATTTATTAATACAGCTTGTGTACAAATTCCAATCAAAAAGTATGAGAGGACAATCAACCTCTAAAGGCTATAATTTTTAAACAAATATTTCATGATCTAAACATGGAATATTTACACACAATCAACTGTTTTAATTTATCTTGCATAAGAAAAACATTCTTTATGTATCAAAATATAATAAGAATGAAATCGTTTATAATCTTTTATAAAACATTTGATTGGCTACTAATTTTACCATACGACTGGCTACCAGAAGGGAAAAGGGTAAAGATAGTGCATGACCTTATTTTATTTTCAAACTTGGGAGCATTCATTATAGAAGAGTTGAAACAATAATTCCCAATAATCTATACACTGCCGAATAGACTAATTTTTGTTAGGTTACCATACGAGTTTCTCACTTAATATGCTTCAAAAAAAAAAAAAATTTTTTTTTTGAAAAAATAAAAAAGTAAACAAGAAGTACAAGGGGCTCGCAAAGTTGAGAAAAATTTAACAAAGGGATTGTGCAAGCCCCTTATAGCTCACCACTGCATATAAGCCATCGGTTCCCTCATTCCTACAATATCCCTACCTGGACGATATACTCTTGCAAAGTGCTCACTTAGTAATTCTACTATTTCGACTGATTCAGTTACCTTCCTACCATTGGCATTCCTTAAAATCATTCTTTCACATATGTTTTTTCTTTTACTTGCAGCATATCGAAAGAACTGTTTGGGATTCTCTTTAGCCTACGTTGCTAACTTCCTTTCAAATCTGATTTTGCTTTTCTTACCACACTTGTTAGAAACCACATTGCTTTTATTACCTTCTGGCCTGTGCCTTATACTGTTCATATGCCTGCAGCACCTTTCTCCTTAAATTCCCTCCAAAAAAAAAATTTTTTTTCAGGTCCAGCTTGATGGTGTCATTCATCCATTCAACTCCCACTTTATTTACTCTACTGACTCTAGGTATGCAGTCAGCTATTACCTCCCTCAAACACTCCTTTATCACTTCCTATGCACTATCAACATCCAATCCTTGCAGTTTTACATGCCATGGCACTGATCCAATCAACCTCCTAAGCTTGTCATACTTACCAGCTTACTAATTCCACATATTCTCACATATTGGTGAGAATGTGGTAATATTTGTTATAGACAAATTCTCAGATGTAATTACTCGATCGAGTACTCTCAAACCTCTAGTATATTCCATTACATGCTGTCTCAGATAATTATCCCTTAGTAACTGCATAAAATCCATTTCCTTCCTCTCCTCCATACAATCAATGTTACGATAGTTGAAATCCCCCATAATAATTACCTGTCCTCCACTCACCGAGTCTATTTGCCAATGCATGCTATCTCCATACATTGGCAAATGTATTCCATCCGCTGGTCTATAGCAGCACCGAACTGTATATTTTGTTCTGCTGGCCACAATCTCACACCAGATAGCCTCAAATGTGCTATTTTCACTGTCCTGCAATTGAACTTCTATTCTCTTTGGCTGCAGTTCATCGGCTATCATCAATAACACTCCTTCCTCCCCTCATTCTTTTCTCTCTATTCTTCCTGAACACAATATATCCTTCACATTCTATCCCACTAACTATATCATATTCTATTAGCCATGTCTCACTAATGCCAATAACTTTTGCCCAGGATGAGCATGAATGAACCTGCAATTTTTAAAAACCAAGAAGGAACTCATTAAATGACTAATATAATAAAAGCAACTTAGTAGAATCCACTTAAAACCTAAGAATGCATAAGTGTGAGAGACTACAATATCAGAAACCTTGTAGTATAAATGATTGCATGAAATAAACAACAGAATGAAGAGAGGAAAAATCTCAGAATAATCAATGTTACAGAAATCCTTTCACAAAATGGATGATATATCAATTGATCTCATTGTGTTTACTCATTTTTTTTTCTCCACCAGGGCAGAGAATTACTGTAATATATAATTTTGACATGTTTTGCCCATTTCCACTTCTGAAAAATTGTCCAACCCAAACAAACTAGAATGCAACGACAATTTTTTTTTTTAAGGATTCCAAATATCAAGTAAGAATAAAATCCATCCAGCCAGATCCTGGAATAACTTGCATATGGATAAACGAAACTAATCTAATTCTCAACATTATGCAAAACACCTAATTAGTATCACTGAAAGAAAAAATGCAAGGAAACATAAAAAAAAAAAAAAACCACAGAACCACATTAAAAATGAACTTGATATTATAGAAGAATGAAAATGATAATTATTATTATTATTAAACAAGACCTCATGGAGTCAAAGACTCATCTAGGAGGTCCTTTTATCTCACACACATCTCATCATACCGGGTCTTAAACACATTCAAACTCCTTGCAGACACCACACTCTCAGGCAAGGCATTCCAATCATTCACAACTCTGCACGAAAAAAACCTGCCTCTCACTCCCCTACTCACACCCTCTTTATACAGTTTCCAGGGATGACCTCTGGTTCTCCCCTGATCTCCCACTATTCGCTGTAGAACTTCTCCACCATTGATCCTATAGCAACCCCTTACCAACTTATAGGTCTCTATCATATCTCCCCTCTTCCTTCTCTCCACTAGTCTCTGCAAATTACATCTTTTCAATCTTTCCTCATACTCGACATTCCAGAGGTCAGAAACTACCTTAGTCAGTCGCCTTTGGACCCTTTCCAACATCTCTTCATCCTTCTGAAAACCAGGTGACCAAATCTGGGCACAATAGTCCATGTGTGGCCTAATCAAAGCCTTATACAATGGAACAAGAATCTCCCTACTTCTACACGTCAGTGTCTTCCGCATCATTCCCAGAAGTCTTTGTGTTGTCTTCACAATTTTGGCGATGTGACCCCTAAATTTTAGATCCTTATCCACTATCACTCCCAGATCTCTTATTTCCTCTACTTCCAACAATATATTTTCACCAAGCATAAATTCTGCATCCCATCTTTGTTTTCCAAATTTTAAAACCTTACATTTTGCAACATTGAACTCACATCCCCATTTGCTTGCCCAATCACTCAATTTATTCAAGTCTTCTTGCAAGGCCACAACATCTTCACTACTCTTTATGGTTCGTCCCAACTTTGCATCATCTGCAAACAACTGAATATCTCCATCCAAATCTTCGCCAATATCATTAATATACAAGTTAAATAGTAATGGCCCTAAAACAGATCCCTGAGGGACTCCACTAGTGACTTTCCTTTTCCTGGATATTGCACCCCCATACACCACTTGTTGATACCTATCAGATAGCCAGTCTCCAATCCAATGCACTAATCTAATATCCAACCCCATCTGCTCTAGTTTGACTGTCAACTTATCATGAGGCACTCATCAAAAGCTTTTGCGAAATCCAAGTATATTACTGTGTATCCTTCTCCTCTGTCCAAGGAAGCAGTCACTTTATTGTAATAAGTAAGTAGATTACTAAAACACTGATTCAATGTGCGCCAGGAATAACTCCGCTAATTATCCACTGATGTTTTGGCCCATTGGGAGACCGAAAATTTGAACATATAAGGAGTTGTTGAATTTAAAGAAGTTGGCGGATATTGTGAGTTTAATCAAACTAATGATGTCATTTGGTGTTAATTTTGTGCGTGTGTGTAGGGTGTGGTCCTCGGAGAGTAGTGTGTGTAAGATGTCTAAAGTTTTGGGAACATCCACGTTGGTGTATAATGAAGTTGCATCTAGTGAGGAGAGGATGTCATCCTGGGATGGAGTAGTGTTGCTTAATTTCCAGAATAGGTCATCTGTATTTTTGATCATACAGATAGACGTTGTTAGTAGTGGTTTGATGAGTTTGGCAACAAATTTGGATAAAGGAGCTGTGGTGGTGTTCTTGTAGGAGACTATGGGTCGTATCGGATAACCGTCTTTGTGGGTTTTGATGTTCCCGAAAATATAGGGGGTGCGAGTAGTGCGGGGGGTTGTGTGTCTCATTGTGGTTTTATCTATTTTGTTTTGACTTTTTAAGGTATGTAAGGTGCTGTTTATCTGTTTTATGAGGTCGGGGGTAGGATCATTGTGGATTATTTGGTAGGTGTGTTGGTCGTTTAAGACGGCCATTATTTTATTGTTAAATTAAATATAAGTTAAATTAAATATAAATATAACTATTAAATATAAGGGACACTCCTAAACAAAAACAGGCTAAAATAGCCGTTACTTATATTAATAGTGTTTTAGAGGAGTAGCATGAGAATTTCCCAGAAATTATACTTAGCATAAATTTAATTTCTTTCCTCCTATCTGTCTTTTCCTCCTCCCAATCTATGTTCTCAAAGTTGAAGTCCCCCAAAATAATTACTCCACTCATTGAGCTTATTTTCCAATGAAAAGAATCCCCATCATCCATTACATCCCCTGGTCTATAGATGCAACCAACTGTATATTTTGTTCTGCTGGCCACTACCTCACACCAGATGGACTCAAAATGTACTAGTTTCACTGGCCTGCAGTTGAACACCTACTCCCTTTGGTTGCAAATCATATGTCTTCTGTTAAACTGTTGCACACATTTTCACAGACATTCCTCTGTTCCATCCACTGCTTCAATCTCTCAACCTGACCCTCACCTTCTGACCCTTGCTTTCGTAGCATTGTTGGCATGCTCTCCCACTACTATCACTTTCAAATCAAGATCCATTTGATTTCAGTAATGCATATATCTAGCAGACTGAACAAAGTCCCTCTGGTTGAATACTTTAAACAGCGATGCCTAAGACGTCATTGTTCTGCTTCGCATCAGTGCCATGTGCTACACTATGCAACTTATCATGCAGAAAGACTATATTAACTATGTATTTAAAAAAAATTTTACTTAAATCAAATTTAAATCACAATATAATCTAGTTCTAATACAATTTTTAACTAATATCACTATTTTTTCTAAACCAAACAATTTAGCTTTCAGAGCTCTCCAAATATGTGTCTACTATGAGGCATCATTTATTGGCATATGATACATATGCCAATTTCACTGTGAATATACCATGACTAAGTGGCGCAAACAGATGTACAGCTATCAATCTCAAAATTGCTATCAGACTTTGCAATAGCATGGTTTGACATTTGCTTTCTCTTAAACAGTGCTGTGCATTTAAAGTGACTTTGCAGAGTGGATTTGTTATTCACCTGTTGTTGCACAAGGTCATGAACTGAATCCAGATTTTAAAAAACACTCAAGGAGCTTTACAAACTTGTCCAGAATGTTCATAGTCCAGAGCAGACCTTTATAAACATCTATGCCACCAGTTCTGTGAGCATCTCAATCTGATAACCCAAACAGACATAAATGATATTAAGGGGATAAAAATCCCTTGTTGTTTTATAGCCAGTAAGTGAAACTTAAGATCGAGAACTATCCCCTTAATTTCTATTAAGGTTGGCAGAAAACTAGCCGTTTGGCTTATTATCTTAACTATAGACATAAATGATCTCGCGAAAAACCTGAATCTTATCGAAATGAAATTAGAAATAAGATCCAGACCTGCAAAAATCAGAAACTCCTTGAAAATTGTCTTTGAATCATGTCAATTTTTGTCTGAGTGCTAAGAAGGTTATTTTAAGCAATAAGATAAATAAAAACCCTGTGGAAAAAAGATGATAATGATCCCAATGAATATAATTTCTTTATGAGCTTAATTTGAAATCTCAAGATATTGAAATTGAAGATATTTGAAATATCATTAAAAGTGGTGATAATAGAGAACAGTATAAAAATATTACTAAGATTATTAAAAAAGAAATCAAACATGCTAGAAACTTATGGATATTAGATGAACGCAAAAATATAGCAGAGGACTTAAATAAAAATAATTCTAAAAGTGCTTTTCAAATTATAAATAAGTTAACCAATAAGTTAAATAAGAGGTTCAGAGGAAGGAGATTATCCGATATTAACAGAAGAAGTCATAGCAGCGGTTAGCTCCTCAAAAATAGGAAAATCATCAGGAATGGATGGTGTCACAATGGAACTGATACGCGAAGGAGGTGATACAAGAGAATTACAAGAGATAACCAGCCGTGTTTTCAGAACATTAAAAAAATATGGATTATACATAAACCTACAAAAAAAAAAAAAATGATAACCTCAAAATCAGACATTGAATTCTTAAAGATACAAATTGGCAATAAACAAATTGAGAATGTAAACAAGTTCACTTATCTAGGAAGCCCGTTGAGTCAAGATAGTCATTCAAAACTGACATTAAATACCAAACTGCTAAGGCAACCGTGGCCCTACAGAAGTTAAAACCATTGTGGGGAGATAACAGAATAGCAATCACAAACAGACTAAGACTAATTGACACCTTGGTGAATTCTGTCCTCTTGTATGGTTGTGAGGCCTGGACTTTATTGAGAGAAGATGAGAGGAGACTCCTGTCTTTTAAAACCAAAGCTTACAGAAGACTTTTGAGAACTCCCTATACCACTCACAAAACCAATGAAAATGTCCAAAAATTGATTGATTCAATAGACAGGAGAAAAAGGGAAAATATTCTGACAGTCATCAGAAGAAGACAGATGAAATGGTTCGGACATGTGGAGAGGGCCGATGGCATTACAAATCAAGCACTAGAAGGAATCGTTCCAGGACCAAGGGTTAGGGGCTGATAACATCAAAAAATGGACAAATTCCTCTCTTTCTCAACTGACATCAAGAACAAGGGACAGAGATGATTGGAGGAGGATAACAAGGAATATCACCTACCAGCCATGAATGACCCAACGGTCCATTTAGGACTATGGGAGAAGAAGAAATAGAGCTTAATTTGAAGGCGGTGCTTCTGTGCACCCAAATCAATACTATGTAGTAATATTGTAAAAATAGTCATAATTTAAAATTCTCAATATGTTTACAAATTGTTTATGTTAGTACATTATTGGTTTAGATTTCACCCAAAACCAATAATGGTTTCAGGTGACAGAGAGAGCATTCAGTATCGAGGTAATGGAAACAAGAGAGCATTCGGTATTGAAGTAACCGAGAATAAACAAGAGAGAGCTAATGGAAGTTTAAGAACACAGGCTGGCAAAATTTTGTTCTTAGAAAATTAAGTTTTTATGTGACAGTCGAGGGCATATTAATAGAAGATTCCGAAAAAGGAATCATAGAATTGTGAGCCTTTAAAGTGAAGGAGTTAAGACTGTAAATAAGTATTGATAAATAAAAGAAAATATTGCAACTGACGTTCTATAGGAATGTTTGAGGAAAAGCTGATTAAAAACTTCATCTGTTTTAAGGATGCTAGATCTACCTGTTATTTCTACTGGAAAAGGAGACTGAATTTAGCAACTCAGATGAAGCAGTAGAAGAAACTTTTTTTGCTAGTACAAAATTGAACTGCATGAGGTAAGAGTACCTATATTTCAGTGAATTCAGAATATCTTACTTCAGAGTCAGGAGGAATAATATGCGCTATATGAGGGTGATGAGAAAGGATTCTATGGAAAAAGAAGAGAATCTCATATCTTTGGAAAAAGGCCTTAACAAAAAAACTGACTATGAACATTTTGTTATTGTGTAAACAAGGTGTTTAGTCTAGTAGACATGATTAAGTATATGTTAAGCAAACCAGTAATAGAATGAGTCAGAGAATGGATGATCTCTAAAGTGTAAATTTATTTTAAAAGGCCTTAGATCCAGTTAATTTTGTAGTTAGTTGTGCAATTTTATTTGAAGTGTATATACTGTTTTTGTTTTATTAAATGTGTATATTTTGTATTTGGTCTTGAGTCAGTGATTTTTCGGGTTCTGAAAGAAATAGTAAAAAGTCATTGCACCAATCAGAATTGAACCCTTGTGCATATAAATAAAAACACTCTGAAATTAGAAATAATCGTTATAGAGAAAATCTCATAACAAATGAGGATTAATAATAAATAAATTAATAAATAATCCCCCTCTTTATAACAATTGGTAACAGAGATCAAATCTCATTATAACAATATCCCTGCCTTACGACGCACCACTTTATGATGATGATCTGCTCGTTTCATCAACTGTTTATGACAGTATGTGCTACATTTCAAGTGTTTTGGTGTTTCACTGTAAATTATAAAACTGTTTATAACTATTATTTTGTTTTGTTAATAATGACATAAAATTAAAGGTGATGGTGTTTCCAGTGAATAAAAGAAGATGAGTAAACCTATTACATTAAATACAGAGATAAATATCTTAAGCAGCATGTGACTGAAGCAACTAGAGGCTTTAATAGTTAAGATAAAAAGCCAAATGGCTAGTTTTCTGGCAGCCTTAATAGAAATTAAGGGGATAAAAATCCCTTGTTGTTTTATAGCCAGTAAGCGAAACTTAAGATCGAGAACTACGATCTACGAGTTTCATGCCGAAAAACTATCGGCGAAGGCAATTCGAAGCAAAGGTGGAGTAAGCTCCCTCACTTCATATAGTGAAGGTATGCTAGTTCTTTTCACTAAGCTTTGATATTTTCCAGGTCTACCTACTCACTGATGAGACCTCAAAAAAAAAAGGTTGAAACCAGTCTGGGTAGTGACCTCTCCTCATAATGCAATGACAGTATTACATCTCCTAGGAGCTGTGTTTTACATTATGAGAAAATATCAAGAATAGTCAGGGAACTTGACTTCGAAGTCCACCTTTGCTTCGAATTGCCTTCGCCGATAGTTTTTCGGCATGAAACTCATAGATCGTAGTTCTCGATCTTAAGTTTCGCTTACTGGCTATAAAACAACAAGGGATTTTTATCTCCTTAATTTCTAGAAGCTTTAATGTTTTGGATTTGGTATTAACTTCACAAGATGTAGTTGTTAATGAGGTGTTGACACTGCTGGCAATTGGTGAGAGTGATCATAATGTGCTTATTTGTGAAGTGATGAAACAAGAAAAAGGTTACTCTCAGAAATGGATATATATGCAGAAGTATAAAGCTGATTTTATGAAAGCTCTGTAGTTAGTTAGCATCAGGACATAGGGTAGATGAGATGAGCAGAAAAGATGTTGACAATGCATGGAAACTAACAATCTGATAAACTTAATGTATAACTGCATACCATGGGTTATGCAAGCAAACAGAGTAGGAGTGAAATGGATGAACAGTGAAATCAACCGAGCTGTGCTGGAAAAGAATATGCTATGGAGAAGGTACAAGACAGTTGGCAGTGATCAGATCCATGAAAAGTATAAAGTGCAAGCTAGAAAGGTGATGATCATGGTAAAAAAAAGAAAAGGTGAAGGTACGAGAGGAGATTTGCTGGTCAGGCCAAGGCAGGTTCACACTGGTGGAGTCATAGCAGCAAAATAACAATTGCAAAGAATATAGTGGAATCATTGAACAATGACTTTATCAGTGTATATCATACTGATTTAACTGATGCGGTGCAACGCATAGAAGGGAGACAAGTATTAGGTAAATTGTAAATGAAAGAATTAGTGTATATCACGAGTTGGTTGGGTTAGATATACAGGTGGTCCCCAGGTTATGGACGACCCGACTTACAAACAGGCTCCCAAGGCTCTCTCCATAAGGATAATTAATAATTAAATTAATAATTCAAGAACTAGTTTCTTCTGTGCATGTAAACAAACCCACAAGATTAAGAGGTTCGTTCGCACAGCATCTTCATACCAGCAGCTAGTCTCATTGTTTATACAGTCGCTTACACACAGCATCACTTTCGTCTTAACTTTTTTTATTCCATTTTGCAAGTCTGATTACCCTTATAACTATGCCTCTAAAGCGAAAGTCCATGTGAGCCTGCGTGAAGAGAATAGTGATTACAGTGGAAACAAAAGTAGAAATAATTAAGCGTTTGGAGAGAGGCCAGACACCATTATTCACTGGGAAAGCATCAGGCTTCAGTCACTCAACTATTGGAACAATTATAAAGTGATAATAATGGAACATGGGAAAGGCAGTGCTCTAATGGAAGCATCAATTAACCTTTAATATTCTTTTTTGAAATTTCTCCTAACTAAACTTTTTGTATGAGTTTGTTTTTATGTTCCATTTGTTTGAATTAAAAGAAAGAGAGCACAATAGTTTCTGTAACTTATTATTACAGTAAAGGAGTATTATTATTATATTACACTGTATTATTATTATTGCCACATATGGGCCATTATAGTATTATTGCTATTATTACCACCACAGTATGTGCACTGTTCATTAGGGATCTGAGTTACATATAAATCCAACCTAAAGACACTCTTAGGAATATATCGTCTTCTTAACTAACCTGGGGACTGCTTGTACTCCTAACTGTTTAGGAAATGACAACATCATAATTTTACAATTAATAATTTAGTGTACGTTATGATTTCCTTAAAAATGAGAAGTATGTCTAACCAATGTATAAGCTTATCTACAAGAAGGTTGGATTAGATGTTAATAAGGTAGGAATGGATGACATATCACCACATTCTTAAGGAATGTGCACCACAGTTGGCTATGCCCTTGAATTGGTTATTTCATGAAAGTCTTCAAGTGGATAGAGTTCCTAAGAAGTGGAAAGAAGGCAAAATAGTACCACATCACAAGCATGCTTCTAGGACAGAAGTTTCCAATTACAGACCAGTCTGTATAACTGCAGTTATGGTCAAGTTGTTGGAGAGATTGGTTAGGAATAGAATACAGGATTTGGTTGATGGACATAGCATTCTTTATGATGATCAGCATGGATTTATAAAAGGGAGGTGTTTTAACAATTTACTTTAGATATTTTATGTTAGATAAGGAAGAATTATATACACAGAGCTATCCATAGGCAATATGGTCATCTTGGTTGTGATTGGTGAAAGTGACCATGAGGCCTTGACTTGAGAGATTGTAAAACATGAGGAATATTCTGTCAAGAAGGTGTATATGTGGAACTACAAGGCAGGTAATTATGACAAGAAAAAGCTTAAATCTGTGCCATGGTATTTTGTATTGTCGGCTGAATCCCAAATTGCCAGCCCATCCTCATTCATTCAGTATCCAGGTAGATACCCAACAGGGTGCACCACGAAAAAGAGAGGATTGGACATTAGGTCAGAAGCCCTGGTCGGTTCTCTGTATTCCTTAAAGACTATGGAGGTCTCCTCTCAGTTATACAGCTTTGACACTTAAGCACCCCAAAAAATTATATAATTGGTTTTAATTCATCCTTTACCCAAGGAAGCAAAACAATGTTTTGAAAGTGAAATATATTCATGTCTGAGTTACTTGTATATAGAGGCTCATGACTTCACATCACTTGCATTAGTATCACATAATGCAATGCACTGATGAGACCTCAAAGATCAAACTGGTCTGGATAGTAGCCCTTCCATTATTCATAGCATTTTATATGTCCAAAAGGGTCTGTGCTTTTATTATGGGATACATGCTAAGACAAGTGATGTGAAGTCATGAGCCTCTATATATAAGTAACTCAGACATGAATATATAGTCATACCTCGACTTACGCGAATCCGGAGTTACGTGGTTTCTTATATGTACATATTCCTGTCACGCTTCATGCCTCACCACTAGTTGTATCTTTCAGGTGCCGGCCACATTCGCCAGGGTCACACATACTGTGAACAAGCACTGACGTGTTTCGCACAGTCTCCATTCATACACGATTTTTATAGTCTACAAACCTTGCGATTGTTTAATGTTATGTTCTTGATAAAAATTTTATCACATAAAAAAATAATGTCATCCAAAAGAAGCAAGTCCGATTCTTTTACAGCTAGCAAGAAAAGAAAAACATTGACTTTGGAAACAAAATGAAGGCAGAATGAAAATTTGTGAGCTAGCAAAGAAGTTCGATCTACAGGAATCCACAGTAAGAACAATCATGAAAGAAAGGCTTACAGATTTTGGAGGACATAGATTCTAACGAGGAACGAATTGCAGTCACAAGGCAAGGAATAAAAAAATCATTAGCTTGTATGAAAAAATTTTGCGTGAAAAGAAAAAGACATGCTGTCAGACGAATCTATTAGATTTTATGAAACCATCGACATAAAAAAAAAAAAAAAAAAGTTATGTACGAAAAACTACAATTATGATTATATTTCTTAAAAAATATAGGTGTTTTTGTAAACCTTTGGTCCCAATTGTATGTTTGTATATATAAATTACATGCAAAATTATACCCAGAGTTACGCGAATTTGACTTGTGCGCTTTTTGTTGGTCCCACCTACCGCGTAACTTCGGAGTTTTACTGTATTTCACATGCAAAACATTGTTTTGCTTCCTTGGGTAAAGCATTAAAACCAAGTTATAATTTCTTGGTATCTTTAATGTATTGTAGAGCCAAGGTAAAAAAATTTTCAACAAGAGGAAGAATGACAATGGAAGATACTCTTAATGAGTGATAATGACCATGAGGAGACAGAAGTAGATAAAATAGTTGAGTTACTGAGTGACTACTTTGAAAGGGTATATAATCCTAATGAAGTTACTGCTTTAATATATGTGACAGACTCTGATTTGGGAACAGAGGTGGATGAATTGGAATTTCTTAGAATACTGCAGAATCTCTATGTAAATACAGTTGAAGGATTAGATTGGGATATCAACTAGGATGTTGCAAGAATGTGCATGGGAACTGGCAATGTCTCTGATTAGGCTCTAAGTCACAGCTGTAGTAGAATTCCAAGGAAGTGGAAAGAGTGCAAAATATTCCTTTGCATAAGAGAGGTTCTATGACTGCAGTAGAAAATTACAGACCAATCAGTATCTCAGGCATAGTGGTAAAAGTACATTGGTCAAAAAGAGAATTCAAGAACGTCTCTTGATAAAAACATGATACTGTATGAAGACAAATTTGGCTTTGTGAAGGGGTTATGCCTTAGTAATTTGCTAACTTTTTATAATAGAGTAACAACTGAGTTCGATAAAGGAAATGGCTACACGATGATTATGCTGGATTTCTTTTATAGAGGTTATATAAAATTGATGAAAGCAAATTTTTTCAATATATAACAAGAGGTCAGAGAACTACGAGCCAACCATGGAAGTTGTGTAAAAGTAGTTAGTAGGGGTGTGTGGACCAGATTTTTTGCATGGAGAGTGGCGAATGAGTGGAATAGATTGCCAGAATTTGTTGCGAGTTCCCTGATGGTGAATGGATTCAAGGAGAGGTATGATAAGATTTGTGTGTATGGTGGTTGATTTGTGTCTCCTGCAATGAGTCTCCAGACTCCATGGAGATGCTGTAAATAATAATAATAAATGACCACATCAGGATGTTTCTAGTATGGAACAATGGTGAGTGGAACTCCAGTATGCTTTCTGATTCTACTGATGCCAGCTATAGATGGCATCAGTAGAATCAGAAAGCATCCTGGAGTTTTAAAGAATTAGAAAGCATCCTATAAATTTTAAATTATTTATAATTTAAAAGCCTTCTGCAAGGAAGGCTTTTAAATTATAAATAAATTTGCATATTAGGTTTATGCGATATCAACAATTTTGATTCCTGAAGAACTGGAAGGCAATTTTAAGCATATTCAAATACAGCATGTCAAAATGAATAAAATTCAACCACTTTTCCTTCAAGGATACAAAGTGGAAAAGCATCATCGAGATTGATATCAATGACTATAGCTCTTATAAATTTTAATATCCAAAAAAGATTTCAAAAATTAATGATAACAAAGAAGAACTTCCATAGTGCAGTCAGTATACAGAAACCCTTGGGCTAAGACCTGCATTTGAATTCCACCTAGGATGTGAAAAACTGAAGGATAACTGGACAATTTTAAGCTCATATTCAAATGCAGCATGCCAAAATGAATCAGATTCAACCAAATGTACTTCAAGGATAAAAAAATGGAAATCCTCAAGATGGATATCAGTGCATTTCAACTGAAGGTGAGATAACTGGTCTCATACAGAGTTGGTAGAGTTCATCCTCCCATAAGACATGCAAACCAGTCAGAGCATACACAATTTAGTCATAGCACACAATGCAGAGAAGATTAACCATTCTATCCTAAAAATACGAGGTTTTTAAGAAGCCAAATTAGATGGCTGCAACAGGCTATTGCACCTAACATGAAAAGAGAAAAGAAAATAGGATGATATCAAAGCAGCATTCAAAACCTCTATACCAAATTAGAACATGTTCCTTCCTAGTTGCATAGTGATCAGCATTCATTATTAAAAAATTTTGGAAACTACTGTATTATAGTAAAACTTCAGTTTAATATAAATCAAAATAATCACCCGACATTTTGATTTTCATATCAGTCATTCAAACCACTGCTGGTTTGAGGCCAGAAAAAAATATCAGCAGACTTAATTCCAAATTTATTTTGTCATAATGATGGCCTAGTTGGTCAAGTGGTTAGTGTATCCACTCTCCAGCCAAAAGGCTGTGGGTTCGAATTCTGCCATGGGCATGGAGATGTTTGCGATTGTCTGTAAAAATACTACTGGTGGTGAAGGTGGTGAGAGGTAGATGGCATTGGTGTAGTTGCAGTTGTAGTTGGTGAAGACAGAGTTGTAGAGTAGGTGCCCTCCCTCGATGAGTCTTTGGACTCCCTGGAGGTGTCATGTAATAATAATAATGGTGGCATTAAAATTCCAAAAATTTATGATTGTAGATTGTAACATAGCTTGTTTCTTTGTGTATAACCCAGATGACCTTGATATAAAGGTTAAAATGTCAGATGATTATTTTGGTTTATATTAAACTGAAGTGTTACTATAACACTGTGGCTGTTTCCGTAATTTTTTAATAATCAAATTAGAACAATCCTTCAAATCCCCCAGTTACCCTATCCTTGATACAGACATCAGCATGTGCACGAAAAAACAACTTGTTCATACTACTTTCCATATTTTGACCAGACAGACAAGCTTTTGAATAAGAAAAAGAAAGATCATGTAGTTAAATGTTACACATCACAAGAAAACAAAATAGAACTACTTACATACTACTGAAAAAGTCATATGAAGCAGACTAAAATTTGGCAATCATGATAAGAAGATACTGAAAAGCACTCAAATTAAATGGTCTCAAGAAGCTTAGTAGCATCTTGATATGTACTATGACTCTGATAATTTTTTTTTGTTTGTTTGCTTGTTTTTAATGGAGTACATTAAAAAGACTACCTTTCACATAATGGCACAACTGCCTAATATGTAAAATGTAAAAGATAACAATGCACCAGATGTCAATGCTTAAAAAAAAAAAAAAAATTTCCCAAAACTTATTTGATGTCAGGTCTTATTCAAAATTTTGATTGAGCATACACATTTGCACCTTTTAATACTGCATTTGATTAAGGACTTTGGCCTGACAACCATTTCAGAAGTTGTTCTCAATAAAGATCAATACAAAACCCTGCATACTGCTTTAATTCTTGATATGTGTATATCATTAGTTTTTACAGAAAAGAGCCGAAGATCAACAGTTCAAAACTACCCTAGCTGGCAATCAAAAGCACCAATAAAAGGCAAACAGTTCTTTTTAAGTGATGCAATAATAAGCAACTGATAAAGGATTTATTCTTGCAAGTTCTTAGAAAAGAAAATGATCATAACTGTAAAAGTTATGATCATTTTCATAACTTTTACAGTTTTTAACTTCATTAAAAAAAAATCAATTATTTTAATATGTTTCAGGAATGGTGCCTGTGGCTTTGCAAGATCTGACACAGTTAGCAAGAAAATTTTAGGGAATAATGACAACTTAGCGAATAATGACAATGCTGAAACAAACGTTCACATGTAAAGATAAGGATGTCATTTTGCCTCTTTACAAAGCCTTGATAAGACCTCACTTGGACTATTGCACAGGTCTGGTCTCCATTGTGATTCTGATATATTAGAGAGAGTACAAAGGAGAGTGTTAAAAATGATATCAGGATTGTGGAATACTGATTATGAAGACAGATTGAGAATTTGTAGATTGCAGACACTAGCAAACAGGAGAAAGAGGGAGTGTTATGACTGAGACTTACCAACTTCTGAAAGCATCATACAGAATTTCAATTTATGGAATTTTTCAAGTTATGGATGGTGGAGAAAGGAGAGGGCATCCTTGGAAGCTGAGAATGAAGGCTGCTAAGAAGGGGATGAGGGCTAGATTTTTCGCTCAGAGGGTGGTGCATGATTGGAATGGATTGCCAATGGATGTTGTGAGTGCAAGCAGTTTGAATTAATTCAAGAATAAGTATGATAGCTGGTGTGTGTGTGTGTGTGTGTGTGTGTGTGTGTGTGTGTGTGTGTGTGTGTGTGTGTGTGTGTGTGTGTGTGTGTGTGTGTGGCCTCCCTCGATGTCTCTCTCTCTCTTAATAATAAATGCCTGCCAAATACAGGACCCTCTGCTTTTAGCCTTCTATAACTTAAGGTATAGATCTTCATGCTAAGTTGGAGGCTTGTGGGGTTTTTTTTTTTTTTTTTTGCTAGTTGAATGAGGAAAGATCGTGTTTTCTGTGCCACTTACCTAGCCATAGAAAATCAATCAATCTGAATTGTTGCATTCATGTAACATATTTCCTCTATTTAAAGAAATGTGAAAATGCCACTAAAACAAAATGGAATTGACATAATCAGGTTCCACATCTAGACAAGCTTATTCTGGATAAAAATCCAATTAGTAATGAAATGTTCTAACTGTCATTAAAAAGTCTACTCCCCCCCCCCCCCCCCTTTCTCTATGCATATTTAGAGATCTGGCTATCAAACAATATAGGGTCCAAAACCCCTGAATCACAAAGCTTTCTAATCAGCTGGCATACAATTCTGCCGCCACAATCTGTCAGATCATGTCTACAGAGGGAATGGGGGGGGGGGGATTAAAAAACTTTTCTCAAATACCAAATTCAACAAAAATGACAATTACAAAACAAAATATATAAAACACTAAACCCTCCATCAGATCAGTAGCTAGTGCCTATGCCCTTCAGTTAGAAAAGACCTGGATTCAAATCTCATATATAATGACAAGAATCTTTGCAAAATTTTTTCAAAAGGTGTTAGCCAGTCTCATCACACAGAGGTGATAGGATTTTTTCTCTCACAAAAGAGGCGGCTCTATTATATTATAAACAATAAGCAAGTTTCGAGCAAGCCATGTTTCTTGGCCATGACAGTCCAATGGGGGCCTAACACAAAAAAGGAGGAGATAGGAGATTAAAAAAAAAAAACTACAAAAAATTCACCATCACATACACTTTATCGAAATCTGTGGCATAGATACCAATATAAATGACAATCATTACTTAAACATCTAGACCAGATTTCAGTTGGAAATCTGGTCTAGATAATTAAAAGCCACACATCATCTTAAATATCCAAATTACATGTATAATTCCTTTTTGCTACATGGATGGTACCTGTAGCTTTGCGAGATCTGACAGAATTTGCAAGAAAATGCCAAATACAGGATCCTCTGCTTTTGAACTCCTATAACTTAAGGTATTCATCCATTCATCTACTGCATTAACTACTCTTGAAATTCTAAAATTCACTGACCCTTCAACTTATCCCTCAAGCTTGACTTTGCAATCCAGATTATCCAAACAGTGAAGTCATCACCCTAAGTAGTCTTGATGTCCCCAACTCCAACTGGCCTCCCCATTCCAATTCTGCTAATCAAACTCAAAAGATCCAAAAGTACAGGCAGTCCCTGACTTATGTTAATTTGGACTTAGCAAATTGTCCAAAAAGGGTTATGAAAAAGTTTGATTTATAAAAATTTAGTTATTTTGCATACATTACTTGGGTGCCACCAACAGTCATCTGCAAGGCAGACAGCTATGCAGTGCATGCATGTAACCTCCTTATCATTGAACATGCGTTATGTAATGATCAATTCTAAAGATGAAATGGAAATTTATAAAGGGGGGGGGAGTGGTACTTATTTGATAAATAATATTGAAAAATCATAAAAGACAACACAAATTTGACTTTTGTGTTACAGCAAGCATTAAAATCTTCATTACCATAAGTTCTCCTTACAATATGTGCATGCAACACTTCTGAATGTGACAGTTCAATATTATGATTTGTAATGCAAGGACTTTTTTTTCATCATAATCTGGATAATGCTAGTAGACATTTTTAACACCAACATGAAGATGGATAAAGCAATCTGAGAATGGATCATAGTACTTCGTGATCTTAAAAGTTCAAAAAAGAAATAAATGATGAACCTGTTTAACCTGTTATCGACAGTTTTATGAAGAGAAAGCATCCACTGTTCAATCCTCTCATGCTTGATAATTTCTTACAGAAAGTTAAATGGGCAAATTAATTTTTTTTTTTCTATTTTCTCATACTCTTTATATATGATTATATTAATAATTGCATACTAAAATCTAATTTATGCATCCTGTAAACAAAACAGAAATAACCTTTAAAACATGTTCATGCACTGCTACATATACATAAACAACTGGGTGTAATTAATGAGAGGGTAAAATCTGACTTACGTAAAATTCGAGATACATAAAGTTTGCAGAACAGAACTCTTACAAGGGCTGTCTGTATTTGCCAAACAGCAACGATCTGTTGCTAATCATATGTCTACAAACCTAAATCCCTGATAGCCTTCTCCCAATACCCATAATCTTTTCTTAACCAGTTCTCCTTCCAAGTATATACACCATGAAAGTCACCTCTCCTTTCAGTAAACAGACCATAATCTGATGTAAACCTCCTCTCCAACACAATGCTCTCCCCCCTCCCCCCCAATCACTCCAAAACTTGTATTCTTTAACAGTAAAAGGGGTACCAAGTTGGACCATGATCATTTTTGATCATGGTTGCCTCGAGTGGACATTTATTATTATGTGATACCTCCAGGGAGTCCAAGGACTCATTGCGGGAAGGCAGCTCTACTTCACTAAATACACTCACCCTCTCCACTACTACTTAATTCTCCTACTATGACACTACCATCAACATCATCTATTGCCCATCATCACCAACAACGGTATTTTTTGTCTGTAAATTGTGTGTGTTCTGAAGACATCTACATTTAGCTTTTCCCAGCATAAGCACATCACTATCTTTCTCCAGCATAAAAAACTAGGCACTCTTTTCTGTCCAAGACAGCACTACCTGTCACCCATCCAGTTACTACTTCTTTCTATGACTCTACAGACCAACTTGAGCCCTATCCTCCTGAGAGGGCTCAAGTTGGTCTGTATGTCAAGGTCATCATATTATATATCAATGTCATCATTTTTACAGAGGGTAGATGTACCCTCTGTAAAAATTCCTGGCACTGTCCAGAAGAGAGCTAACAGTTGATCATTGACTCACTTCAAACACTTTCTAAATGAGACACTGTTTCAGCTCTGTTTTGTTTCATCTGGTACTTCCATGGCACTTCTGGTATACTGTTCCACAGAATTGAAAGTCATTTCTCTGCTTTTCGGTGGGCCTGTTAAAACACAAGCAATAGCTTCCCAACATTCTTTTCCAGTAAAACTGAAAATCACTGAATCTACTTTTCCTCTTTCATACCAGCTACCTCAGTTCTTAGGAAAACAGCCTTCCTCATGAAGTGGTGCCCTCAACATCTTCAGCTTTTCAAGAAAAATGTCAACAGATTACTTCTTTGTCAATCTTCACCACTAATATGATATAGATTCTTTGACCTATGTGTCTAACTGTAGATAAGAATAATGTTTAATTACACAATATAATCAGAACAAACTTTCAATGCATTTAATTTTTTTTTTCTTAAATTCCAAATACCTTAATTACTACCATAATATTCAAGGAAGAATTGAAGTAAAACAAATCTATTACAAAAGAAAAAAATATATTTCAATTATATTATATTTACATAACTGATATATATTGATAATATAACTGATATTACATATCAATTACATTAAATTTTACTTATATTTCAATTTTTCATTTCTAAAGAAAAACCAAATATGTATATAGATAGCTGTACATACCAGTGAAACTATCTAGTCTTGGTCGACGCCAGGATGATGTCTGGTAAAGTGAATTAGTTTCAAAGTCTTCAGAAAGACGTATCTTATACATCAAATTTTGAGGGAGTTCAGAATCACTTGCATGTAGGTTTGAAAACACTATACCTAACACTTTATCTGAAGAATAAATAGTATTCTGCACATATATGGTCATATCTTGGTCTGAGCTCTTATGTATAATGTCTGAAATTAAAACATACATTTTTAACTAACTTTTTTGATCAAAAATAACCATTCTGATTAATACAAATACCGACTTACAGTTAAATTATTAAAATTAATCAAAATGTAGTTAAAATTTAAAAAAAGAAACAACTAAAAACTTAGATATTTAAAATTTTACAGACTACGGAATTACACACTGAATAATACAAGATTTTCATAAATTATCTTTATATGTATGCATTTTTGAAAATTATGGAGACAACTACTGTGTTTGAATAAAACCTTTAGTCTAATGTAACTAAAATCTACATTTGAAGTTTCGACCTTTATGTCAAGGTCATCATCTAGGGCATACAACTATATACAGAAAACAAGCTACACTACAATCAAACTGGTTTGTTAAAGATACTGACCAACTGCTACAACAATAGTTGGCCTGACCTCTGGTGGAAAAAAAAAATTATACATCAACGCTAGAGTCCTATTATCAGTGTTATCTGTTGGTTGTAGAAATACATTGAGCGCAACAAAAGTATCTATCTATATACATATATTAACATCATGATTATACTTGTACATTCCAGCCAGTTGGTATGGAATGGAATGCTTTCTAATACTAGCTGAAGATTGGCTCAAGTCCTGACTTATGCTGGATCTTATATATTAGGCAGGCTGAATGTGTGCCATCCAGATCCTTGGAATTTTCATGCCATCTTTGTTGTTGATATTTGGGTGGTTTATCAGGATTTCGCAGACTTCCTTAAATTTCCTTTCATACCAGGTTTTTGTGTGGTGTAAAGAGCCGGTGCTTTTCCAGTTGATTTGGTGTAAGGTGTTGAGCGCGTGGACTGAGAGGCCTGCTTCACCATAATGGTTATATTTAATGTGTTCTTTCTTGCGTATAGGGTCCTGTTTCACCAATGTACTATAAGTTACAGGTGCAGCGGATGCAATGGACTCCAGGATGTGCTAATGTGAGGAGAGGATCCTTAGAGGAGTTGAATATGGTTTTAAGTTTAGTGGATGGTTTAAAGGTGGCATTGAGGTTATAATGTTGTAGGATTATGTCGATTTTTTCTGATAACCCTTTTATGTATGGGATGGCTATGGTTTTACTGTAATCTAGATTCGTTTTTGTCTTATGGAGTATTTTATTAATAGTATTTTTGTTATAGCCATTATTTATGAATGTGTCGCTGATGATTTTTAGTTCTTGTTTCAGTCCTTGCTGGTTAGAGAAAAATTGTTGTAGCGCTGTTTTTAAGGGTGTTAATGACTCCATATTTTTGTGATGGGTGGTGGTATGAATTAGAATGTATGTATTGGCCTGTGTGTGTGTGCGGTAGACCATGAAGGATAGACTGCCTGAAGGAAGACGTGCGACTAGTGTGTCTAGGAACGAGAGCGAATTTTGATTTTCGATTTCGATGGTAAATTGTATGCCTTCGTGTTGTTTGTTCAGGTGGCTAAGAAATGTGTTTAGCGTTTGTTGCCCGTGTGACCAGATCACGAACACGTCATCAACGTATCTAAGCCAGACGGTCTCAGCATGGCAGAATCAAGATCCTTTTGCTTAAAGGTTTCCATGTAGAAGTTGGCGATTGGGGGGATAGTGGTGCACCCATGGCTGTACCTTCTTTTTTTGGTAAAATTTGTTTTGCCACATGAAGTAACTGGACTGTAGTACATGGACAAAGAGAGCCATAATGTCAGGCAGAAATTTGTTCTGTAGTAGGAGAATTGTGTCATTGATGGGGACATTAGTGAAAAGGGCAGAAACGTTGAAACTGACTAATAAGTAGTCTTTGTCGAGTATTATGTTTTTAATTTTGTTTATAATTTACCATCAAAATCAAAATTCGCTCCAGTTCCTAGACACATTAGTCACACGTCTTCCTTCAGGCAGTCTATCCTTCATGGTCTACCGAAAACCGACACACACTGGCCAATACATACATGCTAATTCATACCACCACCACCCATCACAAAAATATGGAGTCATTAACACCCTTAAAAACAGAGCTACAACAATTTGCTCTAACTAACAAGCCCTGAAACAAGAAGCAGTTGGTCAGTATCTTTAACAAACCAGTTTGATTGTAGTGTAGCTTGTTTTCTGTGTATAGTTGTATGCTCCAGATGATGACCTTGACATAAAGGTCAAAACGTTGAACGTAGATTTTAGTTATGTTAAAACTAAAGTTTTTATTCAAACACGGTAGTTGTCTCCATAATTTTCAAAAATGCATTCGGATCACCGTGTAACTTAAAAGAAAGGATATCTTTATATGTATTTCTAAGAGCTCTGTATCTAGTGTCAATGGAAAGAGAAGCAAGGACTGACTTGTTAGATTCTAAAAATTTTATGTAGTTCTGATGTTCCAAATAATCTTAGCAGAAAAGCCAATCTGTCTAAAGGAAAATAAATTCTGAATTTTTTTACGTGTCAGCCATCTAAATATTTAACAATATGTGATATGTTCCTTTACAACTTATGATGAAAGAATTGATATTACAACGTATTGACCAAAAAACAAAGTAAGGAGCATAATGGCACAAGCAAATTAGGAAAAATATACAAGATATATATTACATGTATTAGATTAGATATATTAGATAAATAAGTTCAAAAACATTTACTGTCATCCCTCGACTTACATCCGGGTTCTGTGCCATCCTGTAGGACGTAAGTCGATACATTAAATCAACAAGTTATAGGGGTTAGGGACTAAACGGTAATAAGTATATTGTCATTTTAATTTTTACACCTTATTATAAAACTGTACTATGTGTTGCCGCCACTATAAAACAAGAAAATAATCACTCAAATCTTTCTCCACAATCACATCTTCATTACCTTCCCTGTGTGAATGATCAGGCTGTGGCTCTTCTGGTGTAACCTTTGTTTTTTTTTTTGATGAAAATGTCCAATATGCTTTGTTTATTCCTCTTCTTTTTTTCATCATAAATTTGTTCATAGCAAGCAAATGCATCGTGTACTTTCGTTTCTATTAAGTAGAGTTCAACGTTGGGGTTCATGTCTTCAGCCATTTTGAGAACATCGCTAACTGCAAAGAACTTTTCTGCAAGATCACGATCCTTCACTGTAAATTGTTTAATTACCTCTCCTGTTTCTCTTTTCCCCTCTTCCTTTTCTCGTTTTTCCTCTTCTGCAACACTTGTTCCTCCAGTTCGACCAATTCTTCGTTGGTCAACTCTTCAGGGGAACTTCTTATGAGTTGAATTATGTCATCATTCACTTCAAGATTAAGATCGTTTGCTAGGCCCACTATTACAAGCTTCCAAAATCATGCACAAACCTTTTTAATGTCTTTGAAAGGTAATTTCGTCCCAAGCAACAGTAATATTTTTTAATAGCATGATAAATATTGAATGTTTTCCAGAATTGCATGAGAGCCTAATCATTTATGGCTTGTGAAAAAAAAGTTCTCCTTAGATAATAAGTCAAACACTACAAGAACTCCCTGATCCATCAGTTGGATCAATGAAGTGGTGTTTGGTGGGAGAAACATGACCTTGTACTTGGTGAAGATCACTGCTATAAGACGGATGACCTGGAGCATTATCTAGAATTAATAAAATTTTAATTTCTACATTTTCTTTCACACAATAGCTTTTTATTTCACTCTCATAACAGTTGATTAAGGCATCTTCAAACAATTTTTGAGTCATCCATGACTCAAAAATTGCTCCGATAATTAACTGGGAATATGCTTCCTAATGTTTTTTTGAAGATTCATGGATTCTCACTGTGCCATATCACCAATGGTTTCAGTTTATATTCAGCCACATTACCTGTAACAGAATCGTAACACAGGCATTAAGAGCTTTAAAACTAGGTATAAATTTTAGCTGTTTTGTGGATGAATGGCCACGCGGGCATTTTTTTCGAAACAAGGACGTCACATCCATATTAAATATTTGCAGTGGCAAATAATTTTCTTCCATAATAATTTTATCCAATTTTTCCACAAACTCCTTGGCAGCCTTCTCAGCACTTACAGATTCCCATACATTTTCACGTTATACAGCGCAAAACGCTGCTTGAATCTCATGAACCAACCAGAAGCACTGAATTCGTAGTCATAATCTGGTTTTGCTTTCTCCATCATGTTGAAGCAAGCCAATCACAAACAAACGAAGTTAAGAGCAATCAACCACTATCGGACTGGTTATTAACAAATCTACAACAACAACCTCACCCAACGTGAACTCTCGCTACTGGAAAAAGGTCTAAACTACACCACTGCACTGAGGTCAGTAAACAAACTGGATATCATTTATCATATCAAGAGAGGTCTAAGATCCCTCCCCACCAATCTAGCTGACAAAATATGGAAACATCTTCCATACTAAACTCAAACAAAAAACTAAGCAGCAACCTAAACAAAACGCAAAAACTGGCCATCAAATCCCTAAAAAATAACAAGGACATTATAATCACAAAAGCAGATAAAGGGAATGCTACTGTTGTTTTAGATCGGACAACCTACATAGAAAAAAAATGAACCATTTAGTATCGGACCACAACAACTGCCAAATGGTAAACTACAACCCCATGAAACGCATCAAAAAGAAAACAACTGAATTAATTAAATCCATTAACACATGGCCAGAAGAAACTACCAAAAAACTAATACCTCATTATGCCCATGCACCCAGAATTTACGGTCTGCCAAAAATACACAAAACAAACATGCCACTATGTCCGATTGTTGAAGGAATCGACAGCCAAAACTACCACTTAGCCAAAAAATTAGCAGCCACACTCAAGGAACTGGTAGGTCATTCCCCTTCCTACATAAAAAATACACAACATATCTTAAGCAAAATTAAAAACATTGACCAAGATTTATTAGTCAGCTTTGACATAACTGCCCTTTTCGCCAATGTCCCGATCAATGATACTATTATGCTCCTACAGAACATACCTCCACACGACATCATAGCCCTCTTTACCCATGTACTCTGCTCCTGATATTTCGTGTGGCAAAACAATTTTTACCTTAAAAAAGAAGGTACAACCATGGGCTCACCACTTTCCCCCTCTCCATAACTAACTTTTATATGGAAGACTTTGAGCAACAAGCTCTAGAGTCAGCGTGCCTAAAGCCCAAAATTTGGCTCAGATATGTTGATATTTTTGCCATTTGGCTCCACGGCTGCAAAACACTAAATTCATTCCTTAGCCATCTGAACAAACAACACAAACATATCCAGTTCACCAATTGGATATATTCCTCCTTTCCCACACACACACACGTCTTCCTTCAGGCTGTCTCTCCTCAGTCTACCGCAAACCTACACACAGGCCAGTACATACACAAAAATTCTTATCACCACCCAACACAAAAACTAGGTGTCATAAGCACCCTTAAACACAGAGCTCAAACTATTTATTCAAATGAGCAAGTTCTAAACCAGGAATATGAGATCAACCATACATTTATAAAAAAATGGATACAGTAAAAAACTATTCACAAGATCCTCCACAGAGACACCACTAAAAACAAAAAAGATTTCAAGAATGCCATTGTCATTCCTTATGTTAGAGGCATTTTGGAAAAAATTGACAGAACACTACACAAATACAACATCAAAACCACCTTTAAACCCCTGACAAAATTAAGACACCTACTCATTTCTTCCAAAGATCCTCTTCCACACCTAGCCCACCCAGGGGTTTACAAAATACAATGCACATGTAACTTAGCATACATAGGGGAAACAGGACGAACCATCCCAATTAGGAAGGACAAACACAAACGACACATTAAATACCTCCATTTTGGAAAAACTGGCCTTTCAGATCACACTCCAGACATACTACAGAATTGATTGGAAAGGTACCACAAGTCCCTACACTGCACCAAAACCTGGTTCGAGAGAAAATTTAAAGAAGCATATGAAATGCTCAAACACATTCCTAACCTGAACAAAAAATGACAGTCTAACCATTCCAAGAATGTGGAGGACCCATTTGCAACCATTATAGCAACCTGAACAAGCTAAAGAAAAATCTCAATACAAGAAGACTTGGTGAAGTGTTTTTTTTAACATTCAATAGCAACCTGAACTGTACAAGTCCTGAAGAAAAGCTTAGATGGGAGGACTTTATCAGGATTTATTGTGCTTTTTTTTTTTTTTTATCACTAGAGGTCAGGCTAAGTAAAAGATCAATTATGAGCATAGATTCAATTTATCTTTGTAGAGTGCAAGAGCATGCAGCTTGTTTTCATATACACATGTATTTTTCTGATGATGACCTCAATACAGGGGTCAACACATCAATTGTTATTATATTAATAATAAGTAAAATTAATCATTTCAACATGTGTTTTGTGTCCCGAAATTCGTAAATATGAATGCTGATCACCGTGTAACCTTAAAAGAAAATGCTTTTACAAATTTCCAATTTATTTACAACTTCAGTAATAAATCCTATAACAGTACTTATGTTAAATGAAAATGCTGTTTGTCCTGGTTGGATTGTTTTTAATTAGTATGCCATAAATACAGGTACTTCTTAAAAATATGGTTTGGGCAGTTTGAGCAGCCAGTTTATTAGAGATACCCACCTGTTAGCATTGAATCACTGTTAGTCCTTTAAAAGAGCGTTGATATTATTGGTACCTCAACCTCTTAAAATTTCAGAAACACTTCTCAGGTATTCAACATAAGTCAACTTGTTTAAGTTAAGGAGTATTACATCCCATATTGTTTCTTAGCCGAATAAGAAACTCAAAAGAGTTTCATGCCGAATATAGAAATTATATAAAGTTCGGCAATTCCAAGCGTAAGCAAATACCTGGATAGCAGCAACTGACCCTTAAGGTAGTGCAAGCTGAGGCAACTCACAGCAAAGGTGGAGCAAGCTCCTATCACTATTCTTGATATTTACCCATAATGTGAACTTGGCTCCTAGGAGCTGTATTACTGTTCTACATTATGAGAGAAGGTCACTACCCAGACCGGTTTCAACCTTTATTGAGGTCTCATCAGTGAGTAGGTAGACCTAATTAATACCAAGTTTGTAGTGAACAGAACTTACATCCCTTCTATGAGAATTGCCAAGTGGTGTCCTAATAAATTACTAAATATATGAAGAGCCAAAGGCTTCAATTGGTCTGGGTAGTGACCTTCTCTCATAATGTAGAACAGTAATACACGAACTTTATATAATTTCTATATTCGGCATGAAACTCTTTTGAGTTTCTTATTCAGCTAAGAAACAATATGGGATGTAATATCCCTTAACTTAAACAAGTTATATGTCGCTGAATTGAAGCCTTTGGCTCTTCATATATTTAGTAACATAAGTCAAGATTATGACTTCCTGCAGTTTCAATGGATCTGCTAGCAAATGAATTCTTATCAAACACCTCATTCCAAACATGCTTGACAAGATTGAGATCCAGTGACTGAGAAAGCTAATCCATTAAGGTAACACCACTATCATCTTCATGTAGTCATTCCTGAACAACATATGCACGTTGTATGCATGTGTTTATCATGCACTTGATAAATATGTCCAACAGATAGCATGGCCACAAAAGGGGAATATTTAGTCACCAGGAATACAGCTTCGGAGTCCAAACACTCTTTTGTCCCTGGAGGTGTCACGTAATAATAATAATGCTCATGTCAAGATGTTTTATCTAAATTACTCCACTTATAAGGGAAGAAGAGATATAAATCCAATCAAGACAGGTACCAACAATACCTTTATCCATATACATGTAAACCAGGAGATTAAGGTTGTGAATCCTCCATATGTCTAATTTGAGCATTGTCATGACATATTTTTGACTGTACAAATCCCACTTTTCAACTTCTGGAGTGTCCTCCTATTTTGTTTCATGTTTGGTTTTCAATATACTTCCAATCTCCAGCTGCTATGATGCTGTCGTGACGTTCTATTTTCATGTTATGTTCTAAATCCGCCATCTTGCTAAAGTCACCTTCATCAATTAAAGGAAAACTAATTGCAAATTAATCACTGATCTAAGGGTAGAGAAATTTCTATTATACTGCGCCACTCTATCCTTAGATAAGTCTATATGAATTAGTAAGATTAATTCAAAATTAGTTAGCAGTCTTTTCATTCATTCAGGCCGATGGTATTTATTTTCTTTCCTTCTGGGATTCCCGCTAGATCCGAATTTTTGTGAACGGTGCAGTAAAAAGAAATTCAGGCAAACACAATATTTAAATTAACAAACAAAACATTTAATATATGGTTATATAACAAAATACATGTATTCCACTTTTAAATATGATAACTCAGTCAAGCTAGTACATCAGGTCAAGTCATTCACAATAAATCAATCTTCCAAACTTTCACATACAATTTCACAGTTTCAGAATCACAAAGTTCCTATACTCAACTTATTACAATAGAAATTCTTATTTAAACAGTTTCCTTGTGTCTCTCAGCTACACTCTACGATTAACTCATAACAGGCACTAACCACGGTAGATATCATTTCAATGTCTATAGTTCAACTCTCAGCCTCGATGGTAAGCTACAGTTAATGTTACAAACAGCGCAACGGAACTAATACTTAAATCTTCATACACTGAAATAAGCTAATGTGACTGTCCTTACCAGAAATAATCTTCAGTACTTCCAATATTTTGTGAGCACACTTTCAATTTGTATTTATCATACTTGCGAAACACATTTATAAAAATTCTCCAAGGTTATAACTAAGCCTTATTAATCGCGCTTCAAAACTCCAGATAAAAACTATAAGGTACATTAATTATTCTTATTTTTCATTCATCAACTAGTTTAACTCCGTACAATTCCTTTTTTCGTAGTATAGAAATAAGTCGTAATTGTAGACTGACTGGATTTATTCAGAATTCTTCTTTGAGTGTCCAGTTCTCTAATTATCCGATTACGGCAATAATTTCCTTTATTACTACGGCTGACTTTGCTTTCAGCCAACTATAAGATTCACTTATAAAAAAAAATATCTACTCAATTCTTCCCTAAGAACCTTTTGATTACATCTACTTCTTTAGTTTACTTCCTTGCTACCTTATAGTTCCAAAGTTCCGTTCCGACTTTCACTTACAACTACGTATCTATTTTCTCTCTTCTCCACAAAACGCTCCCTTCACACGCGCCCGTTTATTTTCACGCGTCTCCATGACAACCGATAGACGTAAACATTCTCGCGAATGTTACATTACGCTATACAACTACATTGAGTTATTACATAACATTAAGCTTTCACAAAAGGAATAAATAGAATGATCGCATTTCAATAAATGCGTAGTTAAATCACAAATATAAATTCTTAGAATATTGACAAAACAATAAATAAAACAGCTTATTAATATTTAATACAGAATCTATTTACCATTAAAACATTTCTTTGATTAAGCAATTAAATATTTGACATAATTAAGGTAGTTATATAATATCAATTATAATTTATGTTATTTACATTAAATAATATCTACAAATATAGTTCTTATGACGGAAAATCATGTTGGATTCTGAATCAAACAACATTTATTCTATTTTCTACATAATTAGAATCCAACAATGCAGTGGGCACCATATAAATCTAGCTGCAATTTCTGGAATAATTTTTGTCCTATTCTTCCAATGGATGGAGCATAAACATTCATAAACCTTATCACATGTCAACAGTATTTCCATTGTATTGTCAAGATTCTCCCTTTTGCATCCCTTCAAATATTACAGAATGACCCAAGGAGTGGGGAGGGAAGAATAAGAACAACCACTACAAACCTGTTAAATCTTGCAAAGCTCTAAAAAGAAAGAAGTGGATATCTATCACTTAAAGTTTTAATATCTTTATATCAGCAGAAGTATGTTTCTTAGAGAAACAAAAACATGACATATGGTTGTGGCATAAGTTTCCATTCAGTTTCTTGTTTAACTGGCCTGTAAAATCTTTGTACACTTAATGAGGCAATGCAGAAAGGAGATGATATGATTAGTGAAGTATCACTGTAAGTTTTTAATTTCTAGATTTTGGATGAACCATATGAGGCACTCAATCTGAAGGAGCAATTTTGAAACCTGCTTCTTTGAAATTCTTTTCCATTTTTTTTTAAACAATTAACTGCCATTATTTTATTATTTTTTTATTATTATTATCCAGGCCTCCATGGAGTCCAAAGACTGATCGTGGGAGGTCCTTCCTAAGAAACACAAAGTCTATCAAGACTCATCGAGGGGAGGCCCCCCCCCCAAGAAACAAAAAGTCTAATCATACCACTCCTTAAACTCATTGACTGTTCTCGCTCTCACCACTCCATCGGGTAATGCATTCCATGGTTCAACCACCACCTTCCATGCAAAGAAACCACTCCTCACCCTCTCGCTCACGATTTCCTTTCATAACTTCCAGGGATGACCTCTTGTTCACTCCTTCCTGCTGTTCAACCAAGTGAAAGAACTCCCCGGTGTCAACCCTGTAACCACCTTTCAACAGTTTAAAAGTCTCAATCATATCACCTCTCCTTCTATCCACCAAACTCTGCAGTCCACATTCCCTCAGCCGATCCTCATAACTCATAACTTGGCTCATACAATTCCTCTCTATCCTCAAATGCACTCCAAGCATCCACATATTCCAGTCCTCTCTTGTCACACATTCTAGCTACTATGTCATTCAATATTTCAATTTCATAACTACCATTCTTGATTTGGAAGCTAGTTATTTTATTTTCATGTAGATAATTGTACCAGGAAAATTTTGCATCAGTAAACTATTTTTTTCTTTGTGTCTTTCACTTGCTCTTTATCAGCATGGTAGGTTGTTGCTACAGGCAAGGGAATGTAGAAAATAGAGACAAAGAAATGTATAGGTAACTTGGCTCAGTGAACAAACAAAGGGTGATCATTATAGGTAATTTCAACTACGGCAATATTGATTGGAATGAAGAGATAGCATCAGTGAATAAATATTTAGTGCATGATGATACAATGGCCTTGATTCCCCTTTTTATGGGGATGTACACCACCATATCTCACCCCCCCCCCATTTTATCCAGGCTCAGAACTGGCATATAGTCCCGAGAATAAGGGAACTATATGCCAGTCCCTTATTCTCAAAGAATAAGACCTATGGCTGGGTCTTAAATATTCCTGACTGTAATCTGTGTGTGTTGTGTGCACAGGTGCAATCTGCCTGTTCTGGGTGGGGAGGGGGCAAGAAACCCTACCTCCACATGAGACCAGCTAACTCACTTTTCAATGAAAGAGACCAGATAAAGGTTCCTCACGTCATGGACTGGAATCAAATCCAGATCTTTCCAACCAAGGAGCTTCATCTATACCAACTGAGCTACGGAAGCTCTAGGGAATAAGGAGAATGAATTTTTTGAGATCTTAAGGGACAACAATCTTAGGCAGTATGTAACAGAGGGCACATGAGGATTAAGAGTCCTAGATCTGGTTATACTGTCAGAGGATGTGATTGTGAATGGAGTATCTAAATCTTCCCCAAGTTGGAGAGAGTGACTATGAAATGATCACATGGGTTACAGTCAGTCACATGAGAACAGCTGTAAAGAAGGGAATTATGTGGAACTACAAAGCTGGTAATTATGGAAAGCTTGGAGATAACTGGGAGCTATAGCATGAAAAGAGGAGTTGAGTGAGAAGAATGTAGATGCTGCATGGGCATTGATCATGAGCTATTTAACAGCAGCAATGTGCGAATGTATTCCAAAGGTGAAAAGGCTAAGCAAAGTAGAAGTAAAATGAATGAATGAAGATATTAAACATGAAATCTGGAAGAAGGCAGCACGGCAGGATGAATGTTGGTAATGATCAGTTGCATGAGGAGTACAAAGAGCAGGCCAGGAAGGTAACTCAGTTGATAAAGGCAGCAAAAGTGGAGTATGAGAAGAAATTGGCCAATCAAGCTAAGAAAAATCATAGTAAGTTCTTTTGATATATGACAAGTAGAAGAAAAAATTACAATGGAAGGATGCTAGTTGATGACAGGCAGATTGATAACCAATGCAGAGGATATAGTTGAATTATTCAATGATTAGTTTATCAGCATTATTTCATCCTCATGAAGGCAACATCTGCAGAAACTGGAGTATAGAATGTACAGCAGAGGAGGGACTTGTTGGTGAATGAGCAGAAAATATATGAGGAATTAAGTAAACTTGATGTTGTCAAAGCAGTAGAAATTAACAGTATATCACTATGTGTCTTGAGGGAATACCCTATGAAATTAATTATTTAACATCTTGCAACAGGGCAAGTCCCAAAGGAATGTAAAGTGGGAAAAATTATTCCACTCACAAAAGTGTGGGGTGGGAAGGAATTAAGACAAAGGTTACAAATTATAGGCCAATTTGTGTAAGGTTTCTGTTAAGGTATTACAGAAGTTGGTGAGGACTAGGACTCAGAAGTAGGTTGATAATAGTAGTATTCTTTATGACGGTCAGCATGGGTTTGTTAAGGGGCAGTCATGTTTCAGCAATAGATATTACAACAAGAACAAAATCACTTGATAAAGAAGATTCATACACGGTGGTGTCCTTGAGTTTTTTTTAAAAGGCCTTTGATAGACATGAAGATGGTAGCTAAATTGAAACAGATAATATTAGATAACACACTAGTAAGCTGGATAGCTGACTGGATGTCAGACAGATATCAGCAGGTTATACGTGGAGGAGTGGTATCCCAAAGAGGAAAGTCACTAGTGGAGTGCCACAGGGATCTGTTTTGGGACCATTATTGTTTAACTTGTACATTAATGACATTAGGACTGGCTTAACTGGAGATCTGCAGCTGTTTGCTGATGATGCAAAGTTGGGAGGGGCTATGAGAAGTAGAGCAGACATTGTCGCTAGAGGGCTACATGGTGTGTAGAGTTTGTAGAGAGCTCCTGAAAAGATAAGTGTTATTTTGAGTAAAAATTGGCAATATTGCTTGAATCTTATGTAGTATTGTTCACTTTTGAAAACTTAGTGTGTCTGTGTGATTTTTGTGTGTTTTCTGCATTATTTAATTAGTATTTAAATAAGATACAATAGATAGCGTGCACATGGCACCGATCAGAAGAAAAACAATGTCGTCCAACTCTCCATCTTTGTTCAATAATTTTAACCTGAGGGAGTTTGTTCAGTAATGTCTGCGAGATGTACGCTGAGAGTGGTTGGAGTTTGGTTTGATAATGATAGTGGAGTGAATGTGTGGATTTGAAGTTTGTGTCTCTCAGGTCGCAAGATTGATGTCAATGTTGAAAATCAGAATGTAGAAAATAGTAATATGACAGGAATTTGCGATGTAGTACCAGATAGCTTTGAGAGTGATGTTGAAATTGAGAGTGAAGGTAAAAATACAGAGCGAGAGAATGGTTTAACGGATAAAAAAAATGAAGAGTTAGTTCAATGAGTGAGATCGCATGGTTGCACAGAGTGATACATATGGCGAAGCAGCAGCTTGAGTGTTTGCAAAATTGTTTAGCAAGCACATCAGCTAATAAAAGGCAAATGTATGAAAAAAAAAATAAGAGTATGACCAAGAGTGTAAAAAAAATTGAAGGAGCGAGTGTTGTATGGCAATTCTTTAGTGAGAGACGTAATAGATGAGAGTTTGTTAAAATTGTACTTACTGGGTGCGAAAATTAAGGATGTAAGTGAGTTTATCAGAGCTCAAAAGCAGAGGGTGAAAGAAATTATAGTAGTGGTAGGAACACATGATTTAAAAAGGTGATAAATTTGCTATGAGAGAGGACCTGAAGAAATTACTAGAGGTAGCAAAAGAAAAGAGCGAGAGAGTTAAGATAGTGAGTCTGTTGCCACGGTATGGCAGGGAAGAGTTGAGAAGGAAAGCCATAATTGCAAATGACTACATGCAGGTTATGCAGGAGGAGTGGCGTGGAGTTTGTGGACATGTGGAGTGAGTTTGATGGGCGAAAGGATTTATATAAGATGGATGATTTGAACTGAACAGATTTAGTGTGCAGAGACTGGAGAAGGTGTTGTTGAATGAAGTGGATGTGCAGAATCAGGGAAACTAGAGTTATTAAGGGAGGAGTGGATATGCAGACTTTAGGGAGGCAGTTGAGTTTATGAATGTATATAACAGGCCCGAGCAAGTACGAAGGACAACAAATCAGAATGGGATAGTTGGTATAAGGCATCAGGATAGGGGTGGAACCAATGGGCTTCTGCATTTCATGTATACTAATGCCACGAGTATTAGGAACAAGGAGGAAGAATTTCTGGCATTGGTTGGCTCTTCCAGGACACAGGTTATTGGCATTAGTGAAACATGGACAGAAGATGATATAGTTAGTGGGATAGAATGCAAGGGGAATAGTGTGTTCAGGAGGTTCAGAGAGAATAAAATGGGGGAAGGAGTACAATTGATGAACTGCAGTCAAGGAGAATAGTAGAACTGCAAGATAGAGAAAAGATCACATTTGAGGCTATTTGGAGTGAGATTGTGACTAGCAGAACAAAATATACAGTTGGGTGGATGCTGCTATAGACAAGGTGATGGAATATATGGTGGAGATAGTATGCATAGGCAAATTGATGAAATGAGTGGAAGGAGGGTAATTATTATGGGGGATTTCACCTATAGTATCATTGATTGGAAGGAGGAGAGGACACATGGGAAGAAGGAATTGGATTTTATGCAGTTATTAAGGGATAACTATCTGAGACAGCATGTAATGGAAAACACTAGGGGTCAGAGAGGGCTTGACCTAGTAATAGCATCTGAGAATTTGGCTGTAATGAATATGGCCACATTGCCACCAATTGGTGAGAGTGATCATAGGGGCTTGAACTGGGAGTTGGCTAAATGTGTGGAATTTTCAATTAAGACAGGGTATATGGGGAATTACCAGGCTGGTAAGTATGACAAGCTTAGAAGATTGCTTGGTTCAGTGCCATGGCATGTAAAACTGCAAGGGCTGGATGTTGATAGGGCATGGGAAGTGGTTAAGGAGTGTTTGCAGGAAGCAATGGCTGACTGTATACCTAGAGTGTGAAGAGTAAATCAAGTAAGAGTTAAATGGATGAATAACACCATTAAGCTTGAGCTGCAAAAAAAAGAAACAACTGTGGAGGGAATTTAAGGAGAAAGGTGACCCCACAGCCACATGAATGGTATAAAGTGCAGGCCAGACAGATAACGAGTGTGGTGAGAAAAGAAAAAGCGGATTATGAAAGAAAATTAGCCATGCAAGCTAAAGAGAATTCCAAACAGTTTTTTCGATAACGTTGCAAGTAAAAGGAAAAATGTATATGGCAGAATGATTTTAAAGAATGCCGATGGTAGGGAGATAACCAAATCAGTTGATATAGTGGAATTACTGAGTGAGCACTTTTGAAAGAGTATATCATCCAGGTGGTGATATTATAGGAACGAAGGAACCAACAGCTTATACGAAAATTGTGGTGAATGAAGTGGAAGTGAATAGTCTATTACAAAACCTCAATGTGAATACATCTGTGGGATTGGATGGTATACCAGCTCGTGTCATACATGAAGCAGCTAAAGTATTGTCAGTGCCCTTGTCTATTTTGTATAATTTGAGTCTCGGGTCTGGGTTAGTCCCGAGGGGGTGGAAAGAGGGGAAAATAGTTCCACTGCATAAAGAAGGTTCCAAGACTGCTGTTGTAAATATTGTAATGTTGTAAACTAAAGACCGATCAGCATATCAGGAGTCGTTGTCAAGATCTTGGAGAAAGTAGTCAAGAGAAAAATACAGGAATGGATAGATGAAAATGGGATACTGTATGGGGTACAGCATGGTTTTGTGAAGGGTAGATCATGCCTCAGTAACTTGCTCACGTTTTATAACAGTCACGGCCGAACTGGATAAGGGTAATGGGTTTACAGTGATTCTGCTGGACCTTGCTAAGGCATTTGATAGGATACCACATGGAATTCTAATCAGTAAATGGCAGCATATGGGGATGGATATAGGGTGGTTGATGGAGAGATATCAGAGAGTAGTTTATTGAGGAGTAGAGTCCAAAAGTCAGCCTGTGACTAGTAGTGTGCCACAGGGGGTTCTGTTCTTGGACCACTACTGTTTAATTTGTTCATTAACGATATAGGAAAGGATTATTATTGTTCCGGGAAACTCCAAGGAGTCTACAGACTCATCGAGGGAGGCCCTAACATCATGTCAAGAAAAACTATTCAACATTCACACAGTATCTATCATACATTGCCTTGAACTCATTCACGGTCGTAGCACCCACAACAGACTCTGGAAGCTTATTCCACTCATTTACCACTCTCCAAGTAAAGAACCTAGCTCTAACACCCTTGTCAACCACGCTCTTGCCCAGCTTCCATGCATGGCCCCTAGTCCTCCCACCACCAGTCATATTTTCAAAAATATCTTCTGGATCAATCTTATAAAAACCCTTCAGTAATTTGAATGTCTCAATCATATCACCTCTCCTTCGCCTATCGTCCAATTTCTGCAACCCACAAATCTTCAACCTATTCTCATAAGGTTCATTCCACAGACCTACTATCATCTTGGTCACTCGTCTCTGGACCCTCTCCACTTCCTCCCCATCACGAAGAAACCCTGGTGCCCATAACTGGGCAGAAGTCCAGATGGGGTCTTATCAAGGCTCAATACAGAGGAACAACAACTTGTTCGTCTCTGCATGCTAAAGTATTTTTCAGAAGCCAAGTGATTTGGTGAGCTGTTTTAGTTACTTTTGCAATGTGCCCCCTAAACTTCAACTCCTTATCCACCAACACTTCCAAATCCCTGGCCTCATCAATCTCCTGGAGTATGGTTCCACCAATGCGATATACTGCTGCTATTCTTTTCACCCCAAAGTGCATAACCTTACACTTTGCCACATTAAATTGACATCCATTTTTCCTAGCCCAGTCCTCCAAACTATCTAAATCATCCTGTAAAATTTTGACATCCTGTGCACTCAAAATTGCTCTACCCAACTTTGCATCATCAGCAAACAAGTGAACACTTCCTCTCAGATCCTTTCCAATATCATTGATGAACAAATTGAAAAGCAGTGGTCCAAGAACAGAGCCCTGTGGCACTCCACTAGTCACAAGATGTCTTTTAGACTCCACTCTTGAATAAACTACTCTTTGATATCTCTCCTTCAACCACCCTCCTATCCATCTCACCAACCATATATCTATCCCCATCTGCTCCAGTTTACTGATTAGGGTTCCATGTGGTATCCTATCAAAGGCCTTGGCAAGGTCCAGTAGTATCACTGTAAACCCATTACCCCTATCCAGTTCAGCCGTCACTGTGTTATAAAACGTGAGCAAGTTACTGAGGTATGATCTACCCTTCACAAAACCATGTTGTACCCCATACAATATCCCATTTTCATCTATCCAATCCTGTATTCTTTTCTTGACTAATTTCTCTAAGACCTTGACAATGATTCCTGATATGCTAATCGGTCGCTAATTTACAACAGCAGTCTTGGAACCACCTTTATGCAGTGGAACTATTTTCCCCTCTTTCCACCCACTCGGGACTAACCCAGACCCGAGACTCAAATTAAACAAAATGGTCAAGGGTACTGACAATTCTTTAGCTGCTTCTCGTACAACACGAGCTGGTATACCATCCAATCCCACAGATGTATTGACATTGAGGTTATGCAATAGACTACTCACCTCCACTTCATTAACCACAATTCCCGTATAATCTACTGGTTTATTCGTTTCTGCAATGTCACCACCTGGATGATATACTCTTGCAAAGTGCTCACTCAGTAACTCAACTATCTCAACTGATTCAGTTACCTCCCTACCATCGGCATTCTTTAAAATCAATCTGCCATGTACGTTTTTCCTTTTACTTGCTACATATCTAAAAAACTGTTTAGGATTCTCTTTAGCCTGCAGGGCCAATGTTCTTCCGTAATCCTTTTTTTTTTGATTTTCTTACCACACTCGTCACCCTTCTGGCCTGCGCTTTACACCGTTCATGTGCCTGCCGGTCACCCTTCTCCTTAAATTCCCTCCATAGTTGTTTCTTTTTTTGCAGCTCAAGCTTAATGGTGTTATTCATCCATTTAACCCCTACTTGATTTATTATTCGGACTCTAGGTATTGCTTCATGCAAGCACTTCTTAACTACCTCCCATGCACTATCAACTTCTAGTCCTTGCAGTTGTACATGCCATGGCACTGAACCAATCAAACTCCTAAGCTTGTCATACTTTCCAGCCCAATAATTCCACATGTACCCTGTCTTAATTGAAAATTCTACACCTTTAGCCACCTCCCAAGTTAAGACCCTATGATCACTCTCACCGATTGGTGAGAATGTGGTCATATTTGTTACCAAACCATGGCCAAAAACTCTTCCTTCTTGTTCCTAATACTCCTAGTATTAGTGTACATGAATTTAAGACCCCCATTAGCCCCAACCCTACCTTGATGCCTTATATAAACTATCCCACTCAGATTTGTTGTCCTTATTTGCTCTGGTATATTATATTCATTCTTACATTCAACTGCCTCCATAAGGACTGTATATCTACTCACCCCCCCATTAACAAATCTAGTTTCCCTGAATTTGCACATCCACTACATTCAGCAACACTTTCTCAAGTCTTCTTACACCGTAACCATTTAAATGCAAGCCATCCATCTTATATAGATCCTTTCACCCATCAAACTCACTCCACACATCCACAAATTCCACACCACTCGTCATACATAACCCACGCATAAAGTCATTTGCAATTATAGCCCTCCTTTTAAACATTTCACTGTCATACCTTGGCAAAAGACTAATCATTCTAACTCTCTCACTCTTTTCTTTTGCTACCTCAAACAATTCATTCAGGTCTTCTATCATTTCCATTTTATCTCCTTTCAAATCATTCGTACCTGCCACAACAATCATTTCTTTCACCCTTTCCTTTTTCTCTCTAATAGACTCAGTTACGTCCTTTATGGTCGCACCAGGTTGGTACGATTTTGTCAAATCCTCTGCTAACACACCTCGTACTAACGAGTCTCCATACAGCACTCTATCCTTCATTTTGTTCATGTTCACACATCTATTTTTCCTGTCATACCTTTTGTTATTGGTTGGTTCATTCAGTCTACTTTTGTTCATGCACTCTAGCTGCTGTTTTGCTCTTTCTATCGCACTATTCAACAACGCGATCTCACTCAATGCATCTATCTCAATCTTTTTTATTCGCTGAGAAACCATTTATACTATCATTCACACTCTCACAATTTTCATGTACAACCTTGCCGTTTCTTGTCATATCCCTATTTCCTTCATTCTGAAGGTTGACAAAAATATCACACTCACGATCCGAAATACACTTCAATATCTCATTCTCCCTACATTTTCTACACACATTCAATCCTTTATCATCATCTAACCACACTCCGAACGCACTCCGCAAAGCGTACATTTCACAGCTAGTACACTGACTCATTTCTTTTATACTACTGTTCTCTGATAAGGATGGCGAACCATCATTACTGGCCACCATTTTCCTTCGCACAGTTGCCATACTTATTTGCAACGTGTTTTGTCAAATTATATGTTATAACACACCAAAAACAGACGCACTAAAATACGCAAGGCAAACAAAACAAAACTACACAATATTAAGTAATTTGTATCGATAACTGAAAATGATACTTATCTTATCTGGAGCTTGCACGAACACTACACATTACGAATTCATCTAGCGGCGACTTCCCGACATAGATTATGTTATAAAACACTTTAGTACACTAACCACACTAATAAAGCTCCAATAATATACCAAAATTGCACACTTAAGTCCATTAAATTGAATCCAAAACATCAATAAATCAACAAAAATCACTGAGAGGAACTGTTCATTTGTTTGCTGATGATGCAAAGTTGGGTAGAACAATAGTGAAGGCACAGGATGTCAAAATTTTGCAGGATGATTTGGATGGTTTGGAGGACTGGGCTAAAGAGAATGGATGTCAATTTAATGGGGCAAAATGTAAAGTTATGCATTTTGGGGTGAAAAGATTAGCAGCAAGATACCACATTGGTGGAACTGTACTCCGGGAGATTGACAATGCCAGGGATTTGGGAGTGCTGGTGGATAGGGAGTTGAAGTTTAGGGGGCACATTGCAAAAGTGGCTAAATCAGCTCATCAAATCACTTCGTTACTGAAGAATACTTTGACGAACAGAGACAAGCAAGTTATTGTTCCTCTGTATCTAGCTTTAATAAGACCCCATCTAGACTATTGTGCCCAGATTTGGGTGCCAGGGTTTCTTCTTGATGGGGAGGAGGTGGAGAGGATCCAGAGACGAGTGACCAAGATGATAGCAGGTCTATGGAATGAACCTTATGAAAACAGGTTGAAGATTTGTAGGTTGCAGAAATTGGTTGATAGGCAGAAGAGGGGTGATATGATTGAGACATTCAAGTTACTGAAGGGTTTCTATAACATTAATTCAGAAGATATTTTTGAGAACAGGACTGGTGATGGGAGGACTAGGGACCATACATGGAAATTGGGCAAGAGTGTGGTTAGCAAGGGTGCTAGAGCTAAGTTTTTTACTTTGAGAGTGGTGAATGAGTGGAATAAACTGCCAGAGTCTGTTGTGGGTGCTATGACTGTGAATGAATTCAAGGCGAAGTATGATAGACAGTGTGTGAATGTTGAATCGTTGTTCTTGACAGGGCCTCCCTCGATGAGTATAAGGACTCCTTGGAGTTGCCCGTAATAATAATTGTGATCTTGCAGGATTGTGAACAGGCACTCTGTGAATGCTCTCAATTCAAATGTTGCAAAGTGCAAGGTCTTAAAATTCGAGAGGCAAGGTTGGGATGCAGAGTATCAATTAATAGATTAATAGATATCAATTAATAGCCCAATGTGTTCAGATGACGACCACGAATAGTCGAAACGGTCCACACCCCGTCAACCACCTTTCCCCTTCCCCCTCCCTATTTTAAAAAATTAACCCTTTCACTTTTTTCCCCACCCTATATAAAAGTATAGGGTTCTATATATTACGAAAAAAACACGGGTTTTTCTAACTTATTCTACCAAACTGCCTACCCCCGCCACACACACACACACACACACACACACACACTCTGCAGTTTTCGACATCGCAGACTGAGGAAAAGCCACAACACCCAGAAAAAGGTATGTGCAATTTTCTATTCCTTAGGCTACATATACTTTTTAGTACATCTACACTCATAATGCCCTAAGAATCCATGAGTAAATAGCCAATGACATTTAAACAGGGGTACTCCTAAACTGAAGCAGGCAAAATAGCTGTAATTATAATAATAATCAATTAATAGAGAAATTTTGAAGTAGGTGGAGGAAATGAGAGCTCTGGGAGTAATGGTGGACATAAAAGTTTAGAGGTCACAGTGCTGATATCATAAGAACATCCAGATGGATTATGGCAACAATGAAAAGGACATTGACTTGCAGAAGGAAAGAGGCTATGGTTTCCTGAATAAGGCTTTGATCAGGCCACATGTAGACTATTGTGCACAGATTTGGTTACCTGGATTTCATGGGACTAACATATTGAAGGTCTAGAAAAGGTTTACTAAGTTATGCATTTTTGAAAATTATGGAGACAACTACCATATTTGAATAAAAACTTTAGTTTAATATAACTAAAATCTACAATTCGACGTTTCTACCTTTATGTCAAGGTCATCTTCTGGAGCATACAAATATACACAAGAAACAAGCTATACTACAATCAAACTGGTTCGTTAAAGACACTGACCAACTGCTATCACAATTGTTGGCCTGACCTCTGGTGGAAAAAAAATAAAAAATACAAATTAAAAATAAAAAATTATACATCAACGCTAGAGTCCTATTATTTGTGTTGTCTACTATATGCATATATTAACATTATTCCAGCCAGTTGGAGTGGAATGGTTTCTAATACTAGCGGATTGGCTAGAGTCCTGACTTATGTTGAATCTTTCATATTAGGTTGGCTGAATGTGTGCCATTCAGATCCTTGGAATTTTCATATCATCTTTGTTATTGATATTTAGGTGATTTATCAGGATTTCGCAGGATTCCTTAAATTTTCTTTCGTACCAGGTTTTTGTGCGGTGTAAGGAGCAGGTGCTTTTCCAGTTGATTTGGTGTAAGGTGTTAAGTGCGTGGTCTGAGAGGCCTGCTTCACTTTAATGGTTATATTTAATGTGTTCTTTCTTGCATATAGGGATTGTCCGTCCTGTTTCACCAATGTACGGTAAGTTACAGCAGCAGATGCAATAGACTCCAGGATGTGCTAATGGGAGCAGAGGATCCTTAGAGGAGCTGAATATGGTTTTAAGTTTAGTGGGTGGTTTAAAGGTGGCATTGAGGTTATAATGTTATAGGATTCTGTTGATTTTTTCTGATAACCCTTTAATGTATGGGATGGCTATGGTTTTACTGTAATCTAGATTCGTTTTTTTGTGGTTTTATAGAGTATTTTATTGACAGTAATTTTGTTATAGCCATTATTTATGAATGTGTCACTAATGATTTTTAGTTCTTGTTTCAGGGCTTGCTCCATATTTTTGTGCTGGGTGGTGGTATGAATTCGCATGTATATATTGGCCCGTGTGTGTCGGTTTTCGGTAGACGGTGAAGGATAGACTGCCTGAAGGAAGACATGTAACTAGCATGCCTAGGAACGGGAGACAATTTTGGTGTTTGATTTCGATGGTAAATTGTATGCGTTCTTGTTGTTTGTTTAGGTGGCTGAGGAATGTGTTTAGCGTTTGTCGCCCGTGTGGCCAGATCGCGAACACGTCGTCGACGTATCTGAGCCAGACTGTCGGTCGTAGCGTGGCGGAATCAAGAGCCCTTTGCTCAAATGTTTCCATGTAGAAGTTAGCGATTGGAGGGATAATGGTGAGCCCATTATCTGTACAAAAGGAAGCTGTACCTTCCTTTTGTAAGTAGAATTTGTTTTGCCACACGAAGTAACCGGACTTTAGTACGTGGGCAAAGAGGGCCGTAATGTCGGGTGGAAATTTGTTCCGTAGTAGGAGAATTGTGTCATTGATGGGGACATTAGTGAAAACTGACTAATAAGTCGTCTTTATCAAGTGTTATGTTTTTGATTTTGTTTATAAAGGGTTGTGTGTTTTTTTATGTAGGAGGGAGAATGACCTACCAACTCCTCGAGTGTTGTCGCTAATTTCTTGGCTAGGTGGTAACTGGGACTGTATTCCTTCCACGATTGGTCGAAGGGGCACATTTTGTTTGTTTATTTTCGGAACCCCATATATTCTGGGGGGTCGGGCGTAGTGGGGTTTGCGTTTTTTTAACCGTGTCTGGTGGCCAAGAAGTGACTGTCTTTAGTAGTTTTTCTGTTTTATCCTTTATCCTTTTTGTTGGGTTATAATTTACCATTTTATATGGTGTGTCATTGATGGGGACATCAATGACACACCATATAAAATGGTAAATTATATATGGTCACCATATATTATCAGCTACTAGTTGGTTCATTTGCAGTATATATGTTGACCTGTCAAGGACAACAGTGGCACTGCCTTTATCTGCTTTCGTTATGTTTTGTTTGGCTTTTAATGATTTAATTGCTGCTAATTCTGTTTTAGTCAGGTTGTTCTGTATGGTTTTCTTGGTATTTAGGACATTACTGGTTTCTAGTCGTATTTTATCTGCTATATTGTTAGGTAGGGATCTGATGCCTCTTTCAATGTGGTAGATAAAATCCAATTTGTTTACCTTTTTCGGTGCTATTTCGTAGTTCGGTTCTTTATTCAGTAACGTAAGTTCGGCGTTGTTCAGGGTGTGACTTGATAGGTTAATCACATGGTTCTTGCTTGTCGGTGGTTGGTTGCTCCTTGTCTCCCTTGTTTGTTGTTCATTGTTGCTTCTCGGGGAAGTCCTCTGATTGGATGGATTCCTGTGATTGGCAGCCATATTTTGCCGTCGTTTCAAACTATGGAATTTTTTTTTTTTTCTTGAGTTTTTCTTTATTCTTTTCCAGGGTATGCTTGGCCGAATAAAGAAAAACTCAAGAAAAAATTCCACAGTTTGAAACAACGGCAAAATATGGTGGCCAATCACAGGAATCCATCCAATCAGAGGACTTCTTCCCCGAGAAACAACAATGAACAACAAACAAGGGAGACAAGGAGTGACTAACCACTGACAAGCAAGAACCATGTGATTAACCTATCAGATTAACCGGTTAAAAAAAGCAAACCCCACTATGCCCGATCCCCCAGAATATATGGGGTTCCGAAAATACACAAACAAAATGTGCCCCTTCGACCAATCATGGAAGGAATAGACAGTCCCAATTACCACCTAGCCAAGAAATTAGCAACAACACTCAAGGAGTTGGTAGGTCATTCCCCCTCCTACATAAAAAACACACAACACTTATTAAACAAAATCAAAAACATAACACTTGATAAAGACGACTTATTAGTCAGTTTTGACGTTTCTGCCCTTTTCACTAATGTCCCCATCAATGACACAATTCTCCTACTACAGAACAAATTTCCACCCGACATTACGGCCCTCTTTGCCCACGTACTAAAGTCCGGTTACTTCGTGTGGCAAAACAAATTCTACCTACAAAAAGAAGGTACAGCCATGGGCTCACCATTATTCCCCCCAATCGCTAACTTCTACATGGAAACCTTTGAGCAAAGGGCTCTTGATTCCGCCACACTACGACCGACAGTCTGGCTCAGATACGTCGACGACGTGTTCGCGATCTGGCCGCACGGGCAACAAACGCTAAACACATTTCTCAGCCACCTAAACAAACAACACGAATGCATACAATTTACCATCGAAATCGAAAACCAAAATTTGCTCCCGTTCCTAGACACACTGGTTACAAGTCTTCCTTCAGGCAGTCTATCCTTCACTGTCTACCGAAAACCGACACACACGGGCCAATACATACATGCGAATTCATACCACCACCCAATATGGAGCCATTAACATCCTTAAAAACAGAGCTACAACAATTTGCTCTAACCAGCAAGGACTGAAACAAGAACTAAAAATCATCAGTGACACATTCATAAATAATGGCTATAACAAAAATACTATTAATAAAATACTCCATAAGACAAAAACGAATCTAGATTACAGTAAAACCATAGCCATCCCATACATCAAAGGGTTATCAGAAAAAATCAACATAATCCTACAACATTATAACCTCAATGCCACCTTTAAACCACCCACTAAACTTAAAACCATATTCAACTCCTCTAAGGATCCTCTCCTCCCATTAGCACATCCTGGAGTCCATTGCATCCGCTGCACCTGTAACTTACAGTACATTGGTGAAACAGAACCCTATACGCAAGAAAGAACACATATAACCATTATGGTGAAGCAGGCCTCTCAGACCACGCACTTAACACCTTACACCAAATCAACTGGAAAACCACCTGCTCCTTACACCGCACAAAAACCTGGTACGAAAGAAAATTTAAGGAATCCTGCGAAATCCTGATAAATCACCCAAATATCAATAACAAAGAGGGTATGAAAATTCAAAGGATCTGGATGGCACACATTCAGCCAACTAATATGAAAGATTCAACATAAGTCAGGACTCTAGCCAATCCGCTAGTATTAGAAACCATTCCACTCCAACTGGCTGGAATAATGTTAATATATGTATATAGTAGACAACACAAATAATAGGACTCTAGCATTGATGTATAATTTTTTATTTTTTATTTGTATTTTTTTTTATTTTTTTTTTTCCACCAGAGGTCAGGCCAACAATTGTGATAGCGGTTGGTCAGAGTCTTTAACGAACCAGTTTGATTGTAGTATAGCTTGTTTCTTGTGTATATTTGTACGCTCCAGAAGATGACCTTGACATAAAGGTCGAAACGTCGAATTGTAGATTTTAGTTATATTAAACTAAAGTTTTTATTCAAACACGGTAGTCGTCTCCATAATTTTCAAAAATGCATTCGGATCACCGTACAAGCCTAAAAGAAAGGCTTACTAATTTAGTGTCAGGTCTATGGAATGTCAGATACAAGGAGAGATTGATGAAATGCAACTTACAGAGACTTGTGAATAGAAAAAAGAGAGGGGATATGATTGAGACACAAGTTGGTGATGGGTTGTTATCAGATTAATGTGGAGAAGACATTTCATAGAGAAGAGAGAGAGGCATGGAAGCTGTATACGAGAGTGTGAGCAGGCGAATGAGAAGCAGGTTATTTGTGTTCAGAGTGATTGGGAGTGGAATGCATTGCCTGAAAGTGTGGAAACTGATTGGGTTCTAGGCACGGTTTGATCTTCAGCATGAGAGAGACCTCCCATCAATGAGTCCGTTGACTCCATGGAGGTCAGATAATAATAATGAGATGGTTCCTCATAGTCCATAAACTTCTCTAAGCATGAGTCTTCATTTGACAATCCACAACCTTCTCCATCTTTACATTTTTTATCATTTCTTCTCCTTTTAGATTGTTCCTTTTTTTTTTTTTTTGGTTCATCTCGATTTTTTGTTTATCCTCATTTGTTTTTATTAATTCAATTTTCTTTTTGATGATGATCTCTGATTATTTAGTTTTTTTTGGATGTCTTACTTCTCTATTTCTTCTTCCATTTCTCCTTGTATAACAGTTTCATCTGCCTGCATTTGAAATTCATTTATTGTTTATTGTTCAAGATTTGGTTTCGTATCTATTCAGTTGTTAAACTAGATTCAACTAATGTTGTTCCATCCATAAAGACTGCGAAAGTGGCTCTGGCAGTTCTGGAATTTTGGGGCTAATTTCTGGCTGATTTTGTTATGCACTTCCTGTGATTTTACCAGGTATAGTGTGTTTATAAGCATCTTTATTATACTGAATTGGAAGGTCTGGGAACTCATCTGTATGCCTCTCCAATGTATAGGCTGTTCTAATTGGCTCTATTAGTACTCTCACTCTTTCGGTGAAAGCTCTAAAAGGAAAGGTAGTATTGCTGATAAGGTCTGAGACACTGATTAGCAATATGTCCAATCTGTGTACAGTTAAAACATTTAGCCTTGAAGCAACTGCCACCCAAGTAATTGCATGAACCATAATGAAGGCACTGCCTCCATGTGGGATAATTCACCATAAGTTGTACCGATGTTGACAAAATTTACCATTGGCATCTTCATATCCATTGTGAAGGGGATATCATTAGAAAATTAGTTTGGATCTTCGCCTGATATATCCTACTGTACATTAATGATTTTACCCCATTTTGAGATTGTCTAGATAATAATTTTATTAGTTTTCTATATATTCCACTGAAAATCTCTTAATTTTTATTGTTTTAACCTGCCTTCCTATGTTTATTATTGTGCTACCTTGGAATGTAAAACTCTGTAGTGGTTTATCCCTAGTTTCCACATCTTTAACTACAATTAAATATTTCCCTCTGTTGCACAGCATGAAAGAATAAATCTTGCTAGCCCCTAGTATCTCTTTCAAAAAGCTTTGTCACTTTTCTCACTACTTCTTTCCAAGATTCCATCAGGAGTCTGTAAATGTTTTCCATTAGTTCCTTATCCTTGCTATTGGTCTTAGTTCAGCAAAATTCTTCTCACATTCTATTCAAGTCAATCTACTCCATGTATTTTTAGGACAGCCAAACTTTCTCTTTCCTTATGGATTCCATTCCAAGGCTGAGTGACAAATTTCTTCATGATCTTTCCTAAGTATTGTCCAATCCATTTAAATTTTCTTTTTCTGATTTTAAGGCTGACTTTTTGCTGATTTGTTCTTTTCCAGATATCTTCTTTAGTTATAATTTGTGGCCACCAAATTCTAAGTATGCTCCACAGACATTGGTTTATGAATGTTTGTAATTTTCTTTGCATTTCATTTGAAACCAGCCATGTTTTGCATCCATATAAAAAGAACTGATTTAATACATGCTTTAAATATTTTTAATTTTGTATCTGTATGAATATTTTTCATTTTCCATACTCTACGAAGTTCAGCATATGCACTTCTTGAGTTTTGTAATCCTTTCTTTTAGTGTTACACGGTGATTAGCATTCATTTTTGAAATTATGGATTCTACAACCATGTTAAAATAACTTTTTAAAATGTTAAATGTTAAAATAACTTTTAAAAATTTATTCGAACACGGTTGTAGAATCCATAATTTCAAAAATGAATTCTTGAGTTTTGAATCCTCACGTCAACATCTCCAGTTGCTCCTCCATCTGCAGATAAAACACTGTCAAGATATGTAAAATGTGAAACAGTTTAGATTTTGTCCATTTTCAATTGTACTTGGTGTCCTGTTGTTCACATTGATTCTCATTTCTTTTGTTTATATTGATTTTCAGTTTTTCAAATTGACTTTCAGTGATTCTTCTTGTAATGTAGTTAGTTTGTTTTGGATATCTACGTGTCTGTGAACAATTAGATATACATCATCTGCATACTCTTGATCACCCAAAGTTTTATTTATTTTCCATTATATTCTTTTGGCATGTTTCATTGCTGTCTGTTCTAGAACTTGATCTAGCACCAGTATAAATAATAAAGGAGATAGCAGACATCCTTGTCACACTCCAGATACAGTTTGAAAGGGTTGTGTCAGATATCCATCATGCAGCACCTGGCATTGGAATTTGTTATATCCATCCTGTATGAGGTTTATTATCTTCTGTGGCATTCCTTTGTTTGAAGTGCATTCCACACAATCTCTAGCAATGGAATCTAAGGTTTTCACAATCCACAAACAGCAAATATAAAGAAGAGTTAAATTCACCCGACCGTTCGATTATTAAGGTGTTAATGTGGTCTATACATGATCTATTTGGCCTAAAACCAGACTGCTCTCTTCTCATGCCCTCATCTAAAATATTAAAGATTCTTGGAAGAATAATTTTGCAGAAAATTTTGCTAATGACACATAATAGGTTTATGCCCCTCCAATTACTACAGTTTTCTAAATCTCCTTTCCTTGGTATTTTTACTATTATTCCTGTATTCCAATCCCTAGAGAATTTCTTTTTTTCACAGATATCTTGGAATAGTGAGTAGGGCATATCTATGGTTGTTGTCGTCTCAGATTTTAAAACCTCTGCCATGATACCATCAAGTCATGCCACTTTCCCATTTTTCATTTCTTGAATAGCTTTTTTTTTCTCTTTTATCTCCAATTTAGATGGTAGGCTGGTATTAATTTTTAATTCTCCCACTCTTTTTTTTATTTCTGTTTGTATTCTCTCACTGCTATTGTTCAAGATTTGACTAAAATGTTGACTCCACCTTTCCAAATGTTCTTCTGTTGACACTAGAATTTTCCACTGAGATCGTTCACTGAAACATTCTTCGGCATGGCTTCTCCAGAAAGTCTTCTTATAATACAATTTAGCTCTCTAATGTTATACTTGTCTGCAACTTGTGCCCTCACTGCCAGTTCTTCAAACCATAGCCGTTTATCTTATCTAGCACTTCTTTTTATTTAAAATCTTATATTTGTTCTTTAAGTTAATTTACTTTTAGAGGAATATTTATTACACATCATTTCAGCTTTATTTTTTTTTCCCCTTTCATCCACTAGTCTCCACGTTTCCAACTATAACCATTCTTCTTTCTTTCAGTATATCCTAAAAGATGTTGTGCTGTATCATTAAAAACTGTTTTTTTTTTTTTTTCAACCTTCTTCCCACTTAGCCCTCTATATCAGGGGTGTCAACTAATGTTTGCATAAGATCTACATTTCCCATACAGATATACCTGCGATTTACCTTTTTTCAAAATTGGAGTATAAGATAAGATTTCTAATTTATGTTTAGACAAAGAAAAAATTATCATAATATTATTTATTATTATTACAATATTATAATTAGGTAATATTAATTAGTTACAATGCTTAAAAGGATATTACAGTTTTTTTTAACCACACTGATTAAAATAAAACATTTCATTTTGAACTTCCTGATGAACCAGCATTACTTATTCTACACTGCAACGAGTTCACAATTTTTGCATAATTTGGTGTGTAATTAGTCAATGCATTTCTCAAACATGACTCCAAATGCTCGAATGTTAATGTGGTACAACATTTTGACTTAATAATGTTCATTTGTGAAAATGCAGATTAGCACATTTTGTTGAACCAAAACAAGAATAGATATTTTCCGCACATTTTCTTAAGTTGGGATACTTGCATTACAGTAAATCCAAAATCTCTCTTCATGTGCTCTTGCTCTGACGTAAACATCATTTCTTATTGTTATTATTTCTTCTAGCATAACAATATGCACATCAAAAATAGAGGAAAGGTTTTCTGCTATTATTTCTGGCTTTACATTGGTATCAAATGGAAAACTCATGAAGAGAATTACATTCTCAAGTTTCTTGAAATCCTGAAAGCGGTCGTCAAATTCTGCAATTACTTTCCGAATTTCACCAATATATTTATTTCTGTTGAAATGAGCAAAAGCAGAACTACTTAATTGTGCGGTCATATTTAGAAAATTACATAAATTATTATTTTCAAACTGCAGTATCAGTTGATTCAATTTTTCTTTAAAAGCATTGATAGAACTAACCATATCAAAAATTGTTTTTCTGGGACCCTGAAGTTCTAGGTTTAATTCATTTAATTTACTGGTTATGTCAGTCAAAAGAGCTAAATCCAATAACCAAATATCATCTTTTAACTGTTCGTATTCGTCGCCCCTATCGGCAAGAAATTGTTTAATTATTTCAATTAAATCCTTAAATCTTTGAAGAAATTTGCCCCAACTTAACCATCTGACATCAGTATGCATAAGCAGCTCAGAAGGTCCATCATTATCACGTTCTTCCATTTGCAACTTAAAAAAGCACCTTTTGCAGAGTTTTTGCCGGAACTGAATTGGAAATCTTGTAAGTTATGTTCATAACTTTAGCACATAGCACTTGTTGATGTATAATATATAATGATACTGTAAGAAATTAGGAAAATGTTCATGTCTACATAGCATGATAAAACCGTTTCAATGACCTGTTAAAGCTGGTGCTCCGCCTGTTGTAATTGACACTAGTTTATAAAGAGGCAGTTGAATGGTCTTGCTGTAACTCTTAAAACTGGTAAATATATCTTCACCCTGTGTTTGCCCCTTTAATTCTTCTTCAGTAGAAAAGTCTTTAAAAACCATTCTAATAAAAATAATCATTTGGGCAATGTCAACTGCATCAGTAGATTTATCCAACTGAAGTGAAAAGGCCTGACAATCCTTAATATCCTGCATTAGTTGCTCTTTTAGATCCGAATTTATTTCTTCTACTCATTTTGCAACTGTATTTTGTTGATAGCAGCAACTATTTCTGATTTATTTTCAAAATTACAAAACAATGATTCAACTGCTTCAAGAAATGCTTTTTTAAAAATTGCACCATCACTAAAGAGCTTATGTTTAGCAAGAATATGGCTCACTCTTAACGATGCAGTTGTTGCTGTCTCCGAGTTCGATATAATTTTAATGAAACATAACTGCTGTGATGACAAACTTTCTTCAATTCTTGAATTTTGACTTTTCGTAAATCACTATTACATGGATATGCCGTTTAATAGCTGCTGTGCACCAATTTAAAGTGTCGTTCCAAGTTCCCTTTTTTCGGCAGAGAAACACTTCCATTGCAAATCAAACAACAACACTTGTCTTTGATCATAATAAAGAAATAATCATGTTCCCACTCTTGATGATAGTAATATGTCTTTGCTTTTTTCATAGTAGTCATGGTTGTACAATTTTAAATTATATTAAAACACTTTAAACTTCAAATTTTAAACTTGTAGCAGAGCACTAGCACAAAACAAACAACCAAGTTTATAATACTGCTATTGTTTATACATCAAGCTTCATGTGTTATGTTTGTACAATACATCAAAGCAAACAAAAAAAAACCAAAGTGGGCGTGTCTATGAGGGCTCATACATTTTCAAGTACACTCCACAACAAAAGTCTCATAGCGGGAAATTTAAATATTTTTAACTAATATTTGTAATTTTTCTATTGAAATAAAACTGGAATTATTGTACAAAAAATATTCATTTTAATTAATGTAAATTTTAAATAAAACCATAATATAGATTATTTGATAAATAGGTTAATATTATTTATTTGCTTTATCATATTCGAACTCATCTATATATTATTTTGAAAATTAAGACAAATTAAATCTGCGATCGACCCGTAGATCATAATTGACGTTATTGACATCCCTGCTCTATATCATCATTCCTTGTATCCTCTCCTCCTTCAAAATTAATATCCATATTTTCCCTTAATTTTATTTTAAACTCACTGCACACTTCAGCATTTTGTAATTTAGCAATATCAAATTTCCATCTATTAAATTATTTCCCCTGATGATTTTTTCGAATATATAACTGCATAGATACAATTATTAGGTGATGATCTGAGCCAATATCAGCACTTCTTTTATTTCTGACACCTAATAACATTTTCCTACACCTTTGACTGATGGCAATATGATCCATTTGATTTTGTGTTTTGCCATCTGGTGACACCCAAGTTACTTCATGTATTCTCTTATGCTGGAAGATTGTGCCACATTACTAAGTTATATTTGCCACACAGTTCCCTCCACTATTTACATTTCTGTCTCCCAAACCATGCTTGCCCATTACATTCTCCAGCCCCTCATTATTTGTACCAACTTTAGCATTAAAGTCACCCATGAGAAGTATGCTCTCATGTGTCATCATCAAGATCTTAATCAAGCAGACCGTAAAACTTTTTTTTTTCCTCAAAGGATGCATTCTCAATTGGGACACAGAAATGAACAACTCTTAGTCTTCCAAATTTAATTTGAAGATTAACTGTTATTATTCCTTCTGAAATTGGTTCCCACCCAATCATTGCTTGACAAAATCTTTTGCTCATGAGCATTCCAACTCCATACTGATGTGTAACATATATTTCCCACACTTCTCTGAACTGACGTCTCCTATCCAAACCCTGGTTCTACAAAAGATGTGCCAAGGCTGTACAAATAAAAAATCAGGCATACCACAACTGGCTCAAATTAAGATGCAAAAAAAATTATCAATGATTCCAAAACAGAATTTGAACGGACAAAAAGCAAGAAACTTGCAGCCTGTCCTAGTAGCAGCCATGCCTTTTGGTCTCTTGCCAAAACAACTGGTCACAACTTTTGCCCTAAACTACTCCCATATCATACCAAGATGGTGCAATTGCAACATCACCCACAGAAAATGCCAATCTCCTGGCTTCACACTTTGGCACCAATGCATGCATAACTGACAATGGCAAATGCCCTCCAGTCATTCCAACTGCCCAACATACAATGCCCCTGTATCCTTTTGACAGAAAGAGATCATAAACCTGTTTTCAAAATTAGACACAAAAAAAAGTTCCTGGCCCTGATGGGATTTCTCCAATCGTCCTGAAGGTCTGTGCAGCAGAACCGACTCCTATCCTATGCCATCTGTACACACTCTCTTACTCCACTGGTATATATCTCAAAGCCTGGAAATTCACAACTATTCGACATTCGCACACTATCTATCATACTTTGCATTGAACTCATTCACTGTCATAGCACCCACAACAGACTCTGGCAGCTTATTCCACTCATTCGCCACTCTAAAAGTAAAAAACCCAGCTCTAACAGACTTACTTAACCATACTGTTGCCTGGCTTCCATGGATGTCCCCTAGTTCTCCCACCACCAGTCCTGTTCTCAAAAATATCTTCTGAATTAATCGTATAGAAACCCTTCAGTAATTTGAATGTCTCAATCATATCACCCCTCTTCTGCCTATCAACCAATTTCTGCAACCCACAAATCTTCAACCTGTTCTCATAAGGTTCATTCTATAGACCTGCTATCATCTTGGTCACTCACCTCTGGATCCTCTCCACCTCCTCCCTATCAAGAAGAAACCTAGGTGACCATATCTGGGCACAGTAATCAAGATGGGGTCTTATCAAGGCTCGATACAGAGGAACAATAACTTGCTTATCTCTGCTCGTCAAAGTAATCCTCAGCATCCAAGTGATGTGATGTGCTGATTTAGCCACTTTTGCGATGTGCACCCTAAACTTCAACTCCTTATCCACCAACACTCCCAAGCCCCTGGCCTCAATCTCCTGGAGTACAGTTCCACCAATGTGGAACTGTACTCCAGGAGATTGATGGACATCACCCTTATCCAGCTAATCTTTTCACCCCAAAATGCATAACCTTACATTTTGCCACATTAAATTGACATTAATTCTCTTTAGCCCATAACTCCAATCTATCCAAATCATCCTGCAAAATTTTGACATCATCTGCATTCGCTATTGCCCTACCCAACTTTGCATCATCAGCAAACAAATGAACCGCTCCTCTCAGATCCTTTCCTATATCGTTAATGAACAAATTACACAGCAGTGGTACAAGAACAGAACCCTGCAGCACACCACTAGTCACAGGCCATCTTTTGGACTCTACTCCTGAGTAAACTACTCTCTGGTATCTCTCCATCAACCACCCTCCTATCCACCTCACCAACCCTATATCCATTCCCATATGTTGCAGTTTACAGATTAGACTTCCATGTGGTATCCTGTCAAAGGCCTTAGTCAGGTCCAGCAGTATCACCGTAAACCCATTACCCTTATCCAGTTCAGCCATCACTGTGTTATAAAACCTGAGCAAGTTACTGAGACATGATCTACCCTTCACAAAACCATGCTGCTCCCCATACAGTATCTCATTTTTATCAATCCATTCCTGTATTTTATCCTTGACTACTTTCTCCAAGAGCTTGACAACCACTCCTGATATGCTGAGTCAGTAATTTGCAACAGTAGTCTTGGATTCTTCTTTATGCAGTGGAACTATTTTCCCCTCTTTCCAACCCTTCGGGACTAAACCAGACCCGAGACTCAGATTAAACAATAAGGTCAAGGGCACTGACAATTCTTTAGCAGCTTCACGTAAGACCCATGCTGATATACCATCCAATCCCACAGATGTATTCACATTAAGGTTCTGTAATAGACTATTCACCTCCACCTCATTCACCACAATTCCCATCTAAACTAATGGTTCCTTCAATGTCACCACCTGGATGATATACTGTTGCAAAGTGCTCACTCAGTAATTGCACTATATCGACTTATTCAGTGACCTCCCTACCATCGGCGTTCCTTAAAATCATTCTGCCATGTACAGTTTTTCTTTTACTAGCAGCATATTGAAAGAACTGTTTGGGATTCTCTTTAGTTTTCATGGCTAATTTCCTTTCATAATCCGTTTTTGCCTTTCTAACCACACTTGTTACCCTTCTGGCCTGCGCTTTATACTGTTCATGTACCTGTAGGTCACCTTTCTCCTTAAATTCCCTCCACAGTTGTTTCTTTTTTTGCAAACTCAAGTTTAATGGTGTTATTCATCCATTTAACCCCTCCTTGATTTACTATTCGGACTCTAGGTATACAGTCCATCATAACCTCTTACAAATGCTCCTTGACCATTTCCCATGCCCTATCAACATCCAGCCCTTGCAGTTTTACATGCCATGGCACAGAACCAAGCAATCTCCTAAGCTTGCGATACTTGCCAGCTGTCTTAACCGAAATTTCGCACATTTAGCCACCTCCCAGATCAAGATCCTATGATCACTCTCACCAATAGGTGGCAACATGGTCATATTCATTACAGTCAAATTCTCAGATACTATTACTAGGTCAAACCCCCTCGAACCCTTACTATTTTCCATTACATGCTGTCTCAGATAGTTATCCCTCAGTAACTAAATAAAATCCAGTTCCTTCCTCACATGTGTCCTCTCCTCCTTCCAATCAATGTTACTATAGTTGAAATCCCTCATAATAATTACCCTCCTACCATTCATTTCATCAATTTGCCTATGCATACCATCTCCACCATCTATTCCATCACCCAACTGCATATTTTGTTCCGTTAGTCTCTATCTTACACCAAATAGCCTCAAATGAGCTCCTTTCACTATCCTGCAATACAACTTCTATTCTCCTTGGTTGCAGTTCATCAGCTATCATCAATAACACTCCTCCCCCATTTTATTCTCTCTGTCTCTCCTGAACACACTATATCCTACACATTCTATCCCATAAACTATATCATCTTCTGTCAGCCATGTTTCACTAATGCCAATACCTGTGGCCAGGAAGAGCCAATCAAGGCCAAAAACCATACTTCTATTCAAAAAAGGTAACAAGGAAGACATAAAAATACTATCATCCAATCTGTCTACTCTCTCACATATATAAAATCATGAACAGAGTAATACTGAACAGAATCCAAAACACTCTCTAACACAACTCCAGTAGAGAGCAGGCAAGATTCAGAAGATGCTTCTCCACAATAGATCAATCCAGGTCATTTCACAACTAACAGAAAAATGCAGAGAATAACAAGTCACTCTATGTTTCCTCTTTATTGATTTTAAAAAAGCATTTGATACCATAGAACACAAAGCAGTCATCAGTGCCTTACTGGAAATAAATGTGGATCATACTTACATCCACATGATAAAAGAAATTAAAAAAAAATCAGACCACACAAATAACCCTATTTGATCATCATCATCATTATTGTTCAGGCTTCTATGGAATCAAAAGACTCATCATGGGAGGTCCCTCTTAGGAAACAAAGTCTATCAGACTTGTTCACAGATTCACCACTCCTTAAACTCATTGACCGTTCTCGTTCTCACCACTATCAGGCAATGCATTTCCATGGTTCAACCACCCTCCGTGCAAAGAAACCACTACTCACCCTCTTGCTCACAGTTTCCTTTCTTAACTTCCAGGGATGGCCCCTTCTCATCACTCCTTCACGATATTCAACCAAGCGAAAGAAGTCCCCAGTGTCGACCCTATAACCACCTCTCAACAGCTTAAAAGTCTCAATCATATCACCTCTCCTTCTATCCATCAAACTCTCAGAACACATTCCCTCAGCCAATCCTCATAACTAACATTATACGGTCCTGAAACCATCTTTGTTATCTGCCTTTGTACCCTTTCCACAGTTCATTTATCCTCTTCAAATCCTGGGGACCAAATCTGTCAACAATAGTCTAAGTGTGGTCTGATCAGTCTTATACAACAGAATGATAACTCTTTTATCTCTGCTGGTCAGTGTCCTCATTACTGCAGCAATCCTCTGTGTTACCTTCACCACCTTTGCAATATGTCCCCTACATTTCATGTTTCTATCAATCATCAATCTCAGACGTCTTGTCTCCCCTACTTCCTCCCATCGATGTGTCCCAAACCTCAAAATCTTTACATTTTGCTGCATTAAACCGACACCCCCAATCATCTGTCTAGCTTCTTCAAATCCTCTTGCAGGGCTACCACATCTGCACTATTACTAATAATCCTTCCTAGCTTCGCATCATCTGCAAACAATTAAATATCCCCTTGCAATCCATTGACACTGTCATTGATATAAAGGTTAAACAATACGAGTCCCAATACTGAACCTCTACAATTTTCCTCCAAATTACTCTGTTACTTGTCAAGACTCCAACATTATCAGATCTTATATGTCTATCGTCTAAGGCACTTTGTACCATATCAATTCACCAATATATCTGGGTCTTCCTCTGGGTCGTTTTCCTGCCAACCTGGCAGAGAACACTTGTTTTGCTAATCTTTCCTCGCCCAGTCTGTTTAAGTGACCATACCACCTGAGATTAGCTCTGCTAACACATTCCTGGATGCTGACAATGTCAAGTTCTTTCCTAATATCCTCATTTTTAATATGATATTGCCAATGATGCCATCTGTTCATGCCTCTAATCTTTCTCAGGTCTCATATCTGCGGTCTCTAGTCTTTGGTCAAGTGTTTTACTTCTGACCCAGCTCTCAGATCCATAAGTTAAAACTGGTTTGAACACTGTCTTGTATAGAGCTAATTTAGTGTTAGGACTAATTTCTCTCATTTCATATGAATTTATTCAATTGACTTCCTACCATACCAGCTTTGTTGATTCTATTGTCTATTTCCATATTTAATTTACAATCTTCACTAAAAACCGTGCCTAAGTAGCTGAAATGTTTTACTTCTATAAGTTCTCCATTCACAATGCAGTTGATATTTTCAATGTTTCTGCCTATTTTCATTGTCTTTTTATTGCTGACCTTCATATCATATCTATTACAACAATTATTCAGTTTAGTCAGAGAATCTTGCAGACATGTAGCGGATTTATTCATAAGTATAACATCACCTGCATAAAGCAAAGAACTGACATTAACATAAAGTGTGTGATGCGTGCCAGAGATCAGAAGGAAGAGATGAAGAGAAAAATCAGGAGAGTGGTACTGAAGAGACAGCAGTGCTTAGCAGTGGAAACAGTAGTGGGGTGAGAGAGGAAGAGAGAACGGGAATACAAGAGGAACAGGGAAAAGGTGGGGGTGGAGGTCAGGTGGACAGGGAGACATGGCATAGAGAGAGTGAATGTTGAAAGTGGCAGTGAATGTATGTATGAAGATGGGGGTGTATTGCAATGTGAGTGAAGAAGTGGAGACTGAGGAGGTATATGTGGTAAGTGGTGATGAAGGTGATTTGGCAGGTGTACTGAGGAAATCACAACCAACATATGGCTTGGATAGGACTGACTATAGACCTAAAAAATGAACTGGTGTGTTTGTTTACAAATGCCAGAAGTATCAGAAATAAAGAGGATGAAATGGTTTCAGTGATTGAGTTTATTTGCCCACAAATCATTGGAATAAGTGAAACATGGTTGAATGAAGATGATCTCTTAATGGGAATAGAAATGAAAGGGTACAGTATTTTTCATGAGGATAGAAAGAGCATGAAGGGAGGGAGGGGGGGGGGGGGGGAGTGCTGCTTATGTGAGCAGGGGAATTAAGTCCACATAATGAAAGAGGGAAATAGTGGCAATGGTTATGAGGCAGTGTGGTGTAACGTGGTGGTTGAAAAATCAGAACTTCATGGTGGACACACACATGAAGTTCTGATTTTAAAGTAAAGAGGCAGTGAAAGAAAAGAAGAAAGCATATCAAAAGCTCATGGGAAATAAGTCAGGGTGCTTTTAGAGAATACAGAGACAAATGTAAGAAAGCTTGTAAAACTTGTACAGTTTGTAAAACTAGATAAACAAAAGTTATGGGAAGACTTTGGTAAGAACATAGAAAATAAATATCAGGAAGATGGCAAAACATTCTGGAGACTGTTGAAAGAGCTCAGAATTGGAGGAAAGTGTGCTGTAAAAAGAATTAGAGATGATAAAGGTGACATGAAAAATGGAGAAAATGATATCCTTGATATATGGGGTAATTACTTCGAAAAATTGCTGAACGAAACAAGCAGTGATAAAAAACACTCAACAGGCATGTAATCAGGAATACATATCCATACTTGAAATAGAAAATGCCATCAAAAGCCTGAAATGTTGAAAATCAGCAGGAATAGATGATATTCAACCAGAAATGCTCAAGTATGGAGGTATAAAAGTCATGGTGGCTGCACTGCATAGTTCAGAAGGCCCGGACAGAGCAACGAATTCCAGATGATTGGAGTACAGCTCACATAGTATCCATATATAAAAAGGGAAAGAAAATGTGAGAATGACAGAGGTATTTCCCTAATGAGTGCTCCTGGTAAGATTTATGCAAATATACTTGATTATACAAATATATTTTCACTTTATGACAAATAGTTGAGAATCATGGGAATATAACAGAAATATGTATTCAAAACGCTACAGCTATATAGTAACAATAGACATTATATTATCAATACTTAGTCATTATTTGAGTTGTAAGTCAGCAATTAAAATTGACGGAAGTACATGAAGATGGTTTGATATTAAAGTTGGTGTCAGACAAACATGTACAATATCCCATCTGTTATTCATTATCTATATAGATCACATTATGAAGGAAAGTGGTATTAAATTTGATATCAAAATTGGAGATGTTAATCTCAGCTCTTTACTAAATAAATCCAGTTACAAGTCTGCAAGATTCCCTGACTAAATTGAATAACTGTTGTAATAAATTTGGTAAACACTGAAAATATCAACTGCATCTTGAATAGCGAACACTAGAACAAGTAAAACATTTCAGCTATTTGGGCACAATTTTTTTTAGTAAAGATAGTCAATTAAATATGGAAATAGACAACAGAATTAACAAAGCTGGTATGGTAGGAAGTCAGCTGAACAAATTTATATGGGATAAGAGAGAATTTAGTCAAAACACTAAATTAGCTATATACAAGACACTGTTCGGACCAATTTTAACTTATTGATCTGAAAGCTGGGTTAAAAATAAAACGACCAAAGACTAGAGACCACAAATATGAGAGTCCTGAGAAAGATTAGGGGGCATGACCTCATAGCATCAATGGCAATATCATATTAAAAACAAAGATATTAGGAAAGAACTTGACATTGTCAGCATCCAGGAATGCATTAGCAGAGCTTATCTCAAGTGGTATGGTCACTTAAACAGAATGCAAGAGGAAAAGTGTTCTCTGTCAGGTTGGAATAAAAAAAAAAGACCCAGATATTGGTAGATTGATACAGTAAAAAGTGCCTTAGAAGACAGAAATACAGGTATCCCTAGATTAATGTGGTTAATTAATCCCTCGATGTTACCACACGTATATCAAAATCGCGTTAATCAAATATAATAATCAATGGTATAAAGTATAATTCATCCACGATCGATTACTGTATTAATAGTTTGTTTTATATGGTACTCTTTTAGGAAAGATAAAAAATGAATGCAAAGTAAATGTTTAATAAATAATTGTACCCGTGCCTCGACTGGCATGCAGAACTAAATGAGGGGTATCAACATTTTATGCTGTAGTGAAGCAGAGAGTCTCCTCCTTGTTGCACTTGAAGAGTGGAATGGCTGAGTTAGCAGATGATCAAAATTTAATTTGACAATGGTAATGAAGGCATGACATGACAGCAAACTATGTGATATAGCCTAGGCACACTCCGAAACAAAACAGAGATGGTGCCAGTCACTGTGGAAGAGACGGGAACCTCACCACATAACCTTCCATAGTAAACCATGAAACAGAGAAGCATGTCTGATTTAAGCAATAGAGACAAGGTTGGACCCTCTGCAACTTTTGTCTCTTGGAAACATTACAGGGAATAAGAGAAAGAAACTCTGAAATGTAAGATGGATACTATATAAATAGCATATGACAAAGATACCTTAAACCCTCCAGGAAGGGTATCTCCTGATCCTTCATGTCTGTAAACCAAGAATCTTCTCTTAAGGCTTGTAACTTAGAATGTAAGGACCTTATATGAAGCTGGGAAGTTAGATAACATTATACAAGAACTTGAAGCAATGAAAATTGACATTGTTGGTATCAGTGAAGTCAAATGGACTAATAGTAGAAAAATAAACAGAAAGAGCCATTCAATTATATACTCATGTGGAGACAGTCATAGGAATGGAGTAACATTTGTACTAAAAAATAAGATTGTGCAATCCTTACTTGGATTTTGGCCTATACCAAGCAGTGCAATTCATCTCCCATCTAAAGACAATTAGAAACATCCATATCCAAGGTGGGATTTGAATCAATGACACGTTGGTTGAAGAGTGGATCAGGATAATTGCATTAAAAATTGCAGCTAAACTTTTTAATATTTTTATTGTCCAAATATATGCACCTACTTCTGGGTAATCAGAAGTAGGTGCATACTTCATCTGAGTAATCAGAAGTATGCACCTACTTCTGATTACCCAGATGAAGATGTAGACTGTTTCTATGAAAGCATTAAAAATGCACTTAACTCAGATGACATAACTATTGTTATGGGACTCAGATGATGCTAAATCAGATGACATAACTATCATTATGAGAGATCTAAATTATTATTATTATTTTGGGCGACTCCAGGAGTCCTTAGACTCATCGAGGGAGGCCCTAAACATCATGTCCACCCAACTATGCAATTACATTCTCACAGTATCTATCATACCTTGTCTTGAACTCATTCACCGTCATAGCACCCACAACAGACTCTGGCAGCTTATTCCACTCATTTACCACTCTAAAAGTAAAGAACCCAGCTCTAACACCCCTGCTAACCACACTCTTGCCCAGCTTCCATAAACTCAAAAATATCCTCTGAATTAATCCTATAGAATCCCTTTAGCAATTTGAATGTCTCAATCATATCTCCCCTCCTCCGCCTATCAACTAGTTTCTGCAACCCACAAATCTTCAACCTGTTCTCATATGGTTCATTCCATAGACCTGTTATCATCTTAGTCACTCGCCTCTGGAAAAATATACTCTTCAATTGCACACACTTTTCCACGCAAGCGCAGATCTTTCTAATCACTTGAATGCAGCTAGGAGGAAACTGTTCATAGCCCAGCATATTTAGCTGAGTAAATGCTAAAGTAAGCTCAGAAAAAACATCTCTTCCTGCATGGGAAACCAGGGCCTGGGACATAGAAATCCAAGAGGAGAAAGATTAATACAGTTCTGTGAAGAAAACAATCTGGTAATAGCAAATACTTTATTTAGCCATCCTCCTAGAAGACTTTACACATGGAAAAGTTCTAGAGACAGCTGTAGAAACCAGATTGACTATATAATGATTAAAAAAAGTTTCCAGAATAACATCTTACAAGCCAAAACATACCCAGGGACTGATATTGGATCAGACCACAACCCTGTGGTCATTAAAGCAGCAATAAAATTAAAGAAAACAATGAAACCTCTAAACATATTAGTATTATTTGATATCTCCAGGGATGTCCAAAGACTCATCGAGGGAGGGCACCTGCTCTACAGCTCTGTCTCCACCACTCAATCCACCGCTGACCACCACATAGAAAAATATGATCTTGGCTCCCTTAAAAATCAAGAAATACAAGATCGATTTTTAAAGGAACTGGCACACTCCACTGCTGTTAATGTTCCTGATCCCACAAAGTATCCTTACCCTAAAGATGAGATTGAGAATAGATGGCAGAAATTTAAAGAGAGCATAAAAAAAAGGCAGTAAAACAAACAATTCCCAAATTTAAGAAAATGAGTAAACCCTGGATGAATGACAAGATACTGAAAATGATGGAGGAAAGAAAGAAACACAAAAATCGTCCTCAATGCAAGAACTTAAACAAGGAGATCAGGAAAAAATATAGAATTGCAAAAGAACTATGGCTCAACAACAAATGCAAGGAAATTGAACTTCTAGAGAGAAAGCACAAAACCAGAGAACTTCATGAAAAAGTTAGCGAACTAACTAGCAAATCATGCAAAAGGGTAGGCTCTCATTGCATTGAAGATACCAGTGGAAACATTCTAATGGAGAAAGACAAAATAAGGGATAGATGGGTAGAGTACTCAAAGGAACTCTACAATCATGATAGAATAGATAAGCCAATGTAAGAAGATTTGGAGGGGCCTACTACCTAGGAAGAAACAAATGCCATTAGGAAACTGAAACCAGGAAAAGTTCCAGGAATGGATGGAATTATGACAGAATATCTAAAGGCTTTAGATGATAAGGCTAAGATCACTGACTGACATATGTAACAAAATATATGAAACTGGACATCGGCCAAAAGATTTTAAGCACTCAACGTTCCTACCAATACTTAAAAAATCAAAGACAATCATATATGAAGAGTACAGAACAATCAGTCTGATAGCAAAAGTTATGTTATATATCATCCTAGAAAGAAATAAACATAAAATCAAAATGGAAATTAATGAAACAATCTGGTTTCCAGGAAAATAAAGGAACTAGAGAAGGACTCTTCAACATTAGAACTATTATAGAAAGATATCTGGAAAAGCAGAAAGAAGTCTACTTATATTTTATTGACTACACAAAAAGGCCTTTGACAATATACAACATGAACAACTCATCAAATGCATCAGAAATTCAGTAGGCATAGGAGTAGATGGTAAAGATACCAGATTACTGATAAATCTATATTGGGAGCAAACTGCCTCAATAAAAATATCAGGAGAAATCTCGGAGGAATTCCCAGTAAAGAAGGGTGTCAGACAAGGCTGAGTTCTTTCTCCTATATTGTTTAACCTCTATTATTATCCAGGCCTCCATGGAGTCAAAAGCCTCATCGTGGGAGGTCGTTTTTTGGAAATACAAAGTCTATCATACCACTCCTTGAACCCATTAACCGTCCCCACTCCAACCACTCTCTCAGGCAATGCATTCCAAGGTTCAACCACCATCCACACAAAGAAACCACTCCTCACCCTCTTGTGCACAGCCTCCTTCCGTAATGTCCAGGGATGGCCCTTTGTCATCGTTCCTTCCGGCCGTTCCACCAAGTGAAAGAACTCTCCAACGTCTACCCTGTAACTGCCTCTCAACAGTTTAAATGTCTCAATCATATCACCTTTCCTTCTTCTATCCACCAGACTCTGCAGTCCACATTCCCTCAGCCGATCCTCATAACTAACATTGTACAGTACTGAAGCCATCTTTGTTATCTGCCTCTGTACCCTTTCCACAGTCAATTTGTCCCCTTCAAATCTTGGAGACCAAATCTGAGAACAATAGTCTAAGTGTGGTCTGATCAGGGCCTTATACAACAGAATGATAACTCATCTCTGCAGATCAGCATCTTTCTCAGTATTGCAGCAATCCTCTGAGTTATCCTCACCACCTTTGCAATATGCTCCCTGAATTTCAGTTTTCTATCAATCATCACCCCCAGATCTCCTCTCCCCTACCTCCTCCAGTACAGCTCCTCCGATCGAGTATGCATCCTCCCATCAATGGATCCCAAACTTCAAGACTTTACATTTTGCTGCATTGAACTGACAATCCCATTTATTTGCCCGTCTGTCTAGTTTATTCAAATCCTCTTGCAGGACTGCCACATCTGCACTATTACTGATAACCCTTCCCAACTTCACATCATCAGCAAACAACTGAATATCCCATTGCAATCCATTGACAATATCATTTTGACAATTACATATCATTTTGACATTGACAATATACTGAAAATATCTTCCAGATTAGAAGAATTTAAAGGAGTCAGCATAGGAGGCAGGAATATAAACTTAAGATATGCAGATCATACAGTACTGCTAGCTGAAAAAAAAAAAAAAAAAAAAAGATCTTCAAAACTTACTAGAAGAGACGTTGAAGCTAACTGAAAAATATGGACTTAATTTCAACTTCAAAAAAACCAAAACCATGCTGGTAACAAGAGAAAAAGGGAAAATACCAGATATAAATATTAAAATCAGAGGAAATACTTTAGATCAAGTAGAGTTATATATTTGGGTAAACTAATTACAGAGAATGGGAAGTGTGATAAAGAAATATTAACCACCTTACCGGCCATTAAAGATCAAATACGCACCCTCAAAAACTTCGTATTCATCATAAATTCCAATGTAATACCAATGGTATTACAATTGCAATATGCACTCCGCATCCATAGAAAAGAAGTTATCAAGAGTCGTTTGAACAATTTTAGTTTTTTTTCTTATCAGTATAAATTCTACGATAACGAGCAAAATGACTCTCCAATCCTCGGCAAACAAGCATTCTTCGATTAACATATGGATCCATATCCATTACTTGCTGCTTAAGCGATTCTAAACTGCAAAATATTCCATCCAGTTCTTTATCTCCTTTGGAACTTCATCTTCATATTCCATTTGTTCGTTGTCTTCATATGCACGTTGTTGTTCAATTTCAAGAAGATCGTTGTCACTGAAATCTTCTGAATTTGAATCCAATAATTCTTTAGCATCTTCGGAATCAACACCATCAAAACCAAGGTGTTCACCAATTGCAACGATTTTTTCAATCACGTTGTTCACAGGATTTTGAAAACAACCTAAGTCATTAGTGCATTCTGGCAAAATGTTTTTCCAAACAGCTTTCATGCAGCTTAAAGACACTTGCTCCCATGAGTCATGAATGTTTTCAATTGCGTGTTTAATGTTAAATGTTTTCCACAATTCTTGGAGCGTAATCGCATTTTCTCCTGTTGTTTCTACTACCTTTGAGAATATCTTTTTAGGAAAATAGCCTTTGCAAGTTGCAATGACACTCATGTCCATTGTAGCAATGATGTCATATTTGGTGGGGAAAATAAACTTTCACATTCTCACACAGATCATCAAGAGAATTTGGATGACTAGGTGCGTTATCTAAAAGCAAAAGAGCTTTGAAAGCCAAGTTATTTCTCTTGCAATAAGCTTCAACTGACAGGCAAAAATAAGACTTAAACCAATCTTTGAATAGACTTTGGGTAACCCGAGCCTTCTGATTCATCTGCCAAATTACAGGTAAAGAGTTCTTGTTACGTCCTTTTAAAGCCCTCAGGTTCTGAGTTCGATAGACAAGCAGTGGCTTCAATTTAAAATCTCCATTAGCATTCCCTCCAAGCATAACAGTTAAGCGATCTTTTGAAACTTTATAGTCAGGCTGCTTCTTTTTTTTTTTTGATATGAAAGTTCTAGATGGCATTTTTTTCCAAAAGAGGCCAGTTTCATCTACATTGAAAATTTGGCAGTAATCTTAATCATTTATTTCGATAATTTTCTGCAGCTCAGCAGGAAATTTGGATGGAGCATCTTAATCAGCACTTACAGCTTTCCCCTGTTATTTTCACATTCTTTAGTCCAACCCTAGATTTAAAATTTTCAAGCCAGCCTTTGCTAGCTGCAAATTTTGAATTGTCTTCTTTATATTTAGTCTCTTTAAGTCTTGAAAACAGGCTTAGAGCTTTAGCTGTGATATTATAGGCACTAATTGGAATTCTCTTTTGATTGCAGGCTTCCAGCCAAATAATCAACAGATCTTCCATTTCAACCATTATAGCATTCCGGTTACGTGTGCATTGCATACTTGCAGATGTAGATGCAACTTTACCTTGCTCCCAATACCCATCAGCTTTGGATAAAATAGTCCGTATTGTAGATTCGTTAAAACCAAATTCGCTTCTGATCTTACTTTTACTTTCACCACGTTTCAATCTTTTAATTACATCACGTTTTGTATCTAAGGTAATTACATTCCTCTTCTTTTTTCACTTAATGACCTGGTTGTGGGATTCCTCTTATTCTTCAACAAGATTAATGGACTGTAAAATTTACGAAGAACGTAATGTGTATATAAGTACAGCAAAACAACTGGAGCTTATAATACGTCCACTCTTGATGCTGGCAGTGAAGTAATTAGCTGGCACTCAGGCTCAGGGAGCACGGCTATATGGGAGGAATGATATCATCATGCTCACACCGCGAGGCTTGCATATTTTTGCGTGGTAAATTTAAAGGTGCGTTAATCAAAACTCTTGCCACATATATCAAGAGATTGTAGCAATTAATTTCACCACTCTAATTATATCCTGCGTTAAGCAAAATCTCATTAAGAAAGGATACCATGTATAACATCTGATAATGTTAGAATCTTGAAAGATAACTGATTGATATGGAGAAAAAATGTTGATAGGAAGTTAGTAATGATGTAAGTTTTCATGTAGTATACTCTTCTGTACACCCCCTGGAGGATACATGTCAGGAATTTGATGATGATGGCAAACAAGAGAAAGAATAATTATGGCAGCAGAATAACAGATGCAAAGGATATTGTGGATTGCTGAACATATACCTTCATCAGCATATATCATACTGGTTTAAACTATGCAGTGCAATATACAGAAGTGGAGACAAGTATTAGGAGAATTGGAAGCGAATGAATCAGAAGTTTATCAGGTGTTGATTGGGTTAGTTAATAAGGTTATAGGAATGGATGACATATCACCACGTATTCTTAAGGAATGTGCACCAGTTGGCAATGCATTTGAGTTGGTTATTTAATTAAAGTCTTGCAGTGGGTACAGTTCCTAAGGAGTGGAAAGAAGGCAAAATAGTACCACTCCACAAGCATGGTTCTAAGACAGAAATTTCCAATTACTGACCAGTCTATATAGCTTCAAATGTGGTCAAGGTGTTGGGAGAGATTGGTTAGGAAATACAAGATTGGGTTGATGGACATCTCATTCTTTATGATCAGCATGGATTTGTAAAGGGTAGGTGTCATGTTTAAGAAATTTAATTGTATTTTATGATACAATTAAATTTCTTAAACATGAAAAATTTAATTATATTTTATGATAAGTGTGTTAGATAAGGAGAATCATATGCTGGGATATTCTTGGACTTTGCAACAGCTTTCAATATATTACCAAATGATAAGTTGGTGTACAAGCTGTAGAGGATGGAGATAGTATATTGGTTAGATGGATTGGATCTCTGAACGATACCAGCAAGTCACGTATGATGGAGCAGTGTTGTCTCAAAAAAGGAGAGAAACCAGTGGAGTGTCCCATGGTTCTGTTTTTGGGGGCCCATGCTGTTTAACTTGTTTGTAAATGATACATCATGTAAACTGAGTGGAGATCTTCTGTTGCTTGCTGATGATGCAAAGTTGTGGAGAATTATAAGTAGCACTGCTGATGTTAATTCCCTTCAGGAAGATGTGAATAGACTTTTGACTTGGGCAAAGGAGTGGGGTTATAGTTTTAATATAAATGCAAGGTGTTGGATTTTGAAGTGCAGAAATATAATGCCGTGTACTATATCGACAGTGCCATACTGCAGCAAGTGAATTAGATCAGAGATTTGGGAGTGATGATTGACAGCAGACTAAGTTTAGGGGGCATATTGTTAGTGTTGCACATCATAGTGCTGCTATGATAAGAAATACAGTACTCTCTAATGTAAGGGATAAATGATTGTGCCATTGTATAAAGAACTGGTCAGACCACACTTGGACTATTGTGCTCAAATCTGGTTATCTGTTTACAGTGTGATGTGATCACTTCTCTCTGGAGAGGGTCCAGAGAGAAGTGACTAAGACATTATCAGGACTTTGGACTGCTGGCTATGGAGAGAGGTTGAAAAAATGTGGATTTGATAGAGATATTTCAGTTAGTGAGAGGATTTTTTATCAGATTAATCCAAATGAGATTATAAAAAGAGTAGAAGGCAAGAGGGAAAAACCAGATGTCGTCCCTGGGAGTTATATAAGTGTGGCGAACAGAGGTGTGAAGAGCAAATTTTTTTACATAGAGAAATGTCAGTGAATAGAATGCATTACCAGAATGTGTTGTTAATGCAAAGAGCGTTAAGGATTTTACGATTTGGAATGATAAATATGTTATCAGTTGAATGAACCTCTCATGATGAGTCTGCAGACCCCATGGTTGGTGCAATAATAATAATTTGCTCATTTTCTTTTAAGATGTATAAGAAGACATGTGAAAGGTTTTGAAGAAATTCAAAGACAAGAGCATGAGCCATCATCAAGTTTTTTGTGTTTCAAGAAAAGTCCACACCTGAGATTCATCAAACTTTGTGCAAGACCTTAGGGGACTGTGCCCGAGTATATCCAACAGTTGCGAGATAGGTGGCCAAGTTTAAAACTGGACACCCTGAGACAAGAGATGTCCCCATATCAGGAAGACCTGCCATAGCGATCACACCTGAAAACATCGATGCAGTGCATGCCATGATCCTTGATGATAGACAAATACCAACCAAAAATGCTGAGGATATCCAGAGAATGAGTCGAGGACATTATCCGCCAACATCTGGATATAATAAATTTAGTTTAATCCTTTATCCAAGTGTGAGCAAACAAAGTTTGCGCCTGAAAGTATCTTCAGGACTGGGTTAAGGTGTGTACCACCTTAACCCAGTCCTGAAGATACTTTCAGGCGCAAACTTTGTTTGCTCACACTTGGATAAAGGATTAAACTAAATTTATTATACTCTAACCAAGTGGAAAATAAACTTTCAACATCTGGATATGCAGAAGCTCTGAAAAATGTTGTTCCCCAGATGTTTGAATGCTGACCAAAAGAGAGATTTTTGGGTCATTTGAAGCTATATTAAATCACAGCTTCATCAGACTTAGACCAAACAACAGTCGAATGGAGTGGAGGCACAAAAGGTTCTCCAGAACCAAAGAAATTCCAAACCCAACAGTCAGCAGTGAAAGTTTTTGCCATTGTCTTATGGGTGTAATCCTTACCAAGTACCTCAAAAAAAAAAAACTGTTATAGCAGCAGTTTTATTCAACAACTCTGAAGGAGGTACTGAAGGAAAAACACTACAGGAAACTCAGCAGAGATGTGTTGCTTTTGCAGGACAACACCCCTGCTTACACTGCTCATGTAACTCAACAATACACAACTTGGGCTTTCAGTGTATGCCTTACCCACCTTATTTGCCAGACCTGACCTATCTGACTATTCCTATTCCCAAATTTAAAGAAACAAAATTTACCACAGATGATGAGGTCATATCTGCAGATGAGGACCGGTTTGTACAACAAGGGAATGGCTTTTTCTCAGAGGATTGCAAATGATACACGATCATTGTAACAAGTGTATAACACTTCGTGGGGAACGTAGAATTATGTGCAAGTTCCATGGTTCTATCTCAGTCACTTCATAGGGATTATAACAACTCTTCAGCACCCTCATAGAGAGTGACTATACATCTCTAATTAAAAAACTGATGCAATTCATGTTTCTTCTAATCAGCAGTAACATCCATTTTATTTTGCAATAATTCTATCTACAAGAAATAAAGAGCCTATAAACAACTGAAGAAACAAATAATTCATTTTGCATTTAAGCACAATGAGATGAAAGGTATTTTCATATCTTCTTATGCTAAAAAATGAAAATTCATCCACAATCCCTCCCATATGTTTATTGCATTCTTTATTGTAGCCTAAGTTATTAAATCATTGATGATCAAATGATATAGTGCTAAAATAAGAAGAAAAGGATACATAAATTACAGTCAATGACAGTATGAGTAGTCCAGCACAGCTGGACAAGCAGAACTAAATATACCACTTCATCATAGTCCTTTCAAATCTGAGAAAGTTTTCAGTCTTGTGAAGTGTTCTTTCATTTACCAAATCTGAATAAGAACAATTCTATGCCATTTTCAAGGATAAAGAAAACAGAATTGAGTTCTAATTTTCCTTATCCTTCGAATGTGAGGAAACTATCTGGTCTCTTTCACGATCCCGTTTTCCAATAGAGAATCATGAAAAATTTATTATATATACATACTATCTACCAATAAATATCTGGACACCCCTGTTATTTAAAGTTATGGTACATTACAGGTTTGTTGATAACACAAAAACCTGGTGTAGAGATAGTAGGAAGCAGTACTTCTTCATCGTAGAAGTTGAATACAGGTGGCAAGGCAAAACGATGTGAACTCAGTGAGCAAATTGGTAAAGCATGACCTTCCTATAGTAAACCCATGATGTCTGTTGCAAATTCTGTCAATCCATTTCTGAATGCAAGCCCTAACCAAACTTTTCCAAAATCTTCACCACCACTCATAATGAATATAATATTTACTTTTAGGTAATAATTTGAATAATTGCAGCTGACATCGACTGTATTTGCATTCATCATGATGCATATAACAGAGAAATTATTATTATTATGTAATATCTCCAGGAAGTCCAAAGATTTCATCAAGGGAGGGTACCTACTCTACAACTCTGTCTCTACCAACTACACCAACACCATCTACCATGCTCACGACGGGATTCGAACCTGCATCCTTTTGGCTGGAGAGCAGATATGCTAACCACTTGGCCAACCAGGCCAGCAATTTTTCTAACAATTAACTCTTCGTATTACTATCCTAAATGCATAATTTATTACTAATATTACAGTTCTGCTTTATGAAATAATAAAACTTCAAATCTATACTCATCTTTAACAAAAAGTTCATATATGGATAATCAACATGTAATGCAGGGCTCCAGAAATAACACTTAATTCTACTGGTAAAAAAATTTTTACTTACCTATAGTATGAATTATGGTAAAAGGTTGGTATGGATGTATCACTATATATGTCACTCTAAATCAGACCTTCCCCACCCCTAACATAGTGGAATACTTCTATTCCACTTGCCGGCTAACCAATTACTAGTCTTCCACAACAAGAACTTGTTCATTTCACTCATCTATTGAAATACATTGCAGCCGAGTTGTTTGAAAGGAATTATGTAAACAAATACCTCTTCTGATTTTTATGTAAGCATCTCATCACAGATGATTTTCTTCTCATTTGAAATATATAAAGCATCTAAAAGAAGACTCACTAATGTAGTCTAATTTTCTTAGCTAATTTTTGTTACATTTCTTTTAATTTTGATACTGTTCTGCTACTGGACATGAGTTTTGATGTAATTAAATTGTTTATTGAATTTAGTTTTATAATAGTTTATTAAAAATGGGCACTTCAGGTGTTCAAACGTTTTAGAATCCATCTTTTTTTTTTTTGTGAAAGTTGAAGTCTCATGAAACCTAAATGTCTTCACTTTAAAAAGGTCTCAAAAATCTTGTAAGTAACCCAGAGTTTCTGTCAGTGGTCCCAGGATATTTTTATTTTAAGTCTTGAGGAATTCAACTTGTAAAGTTGAATTCCTCAAGACTTTTGTCTTGAGAATGCATCTTTACTGTTTTCTGACAATGACACACAACAGAACTTTTCTTCAGTGGTTTTGTATTTTCTGATCCTTCACCTTAAGTTTTGCACTTCACAAAACCAAAAAAAAAAAAAAAAAAAAAGTACTTTGCATTTCCTTTCATTTATTGTCCCTAATGAAGGGCGTATTTATACAAGTTATCCATAAGATAATTCAATAGGAAAGACAAATGAGTCTACCAAACTGTAGAAAATGGTCAACACTTGCAACAGAGCCAAACTTTTCATGATGTAATGTCAATAATGATATCTGGTCTCCAGCTCTTCTCTGCAAGATAACTGTGTTTTTTAAATAACACTATTAGCAAGCCTTTTCATTGCATGAAATGTTCAATATATAATTGCATTAAGCTAATTCATATTGTGAATTATGAAAATAAGCTTTTAACAATACTACATTACAACTGCATGCCTACTTAAAGGTTAAAGAGGTTGGGAGAATTACAGTTGGCAATGAAACAAATGAAAATCAGCCTTATTAAATTAAATTTTTATTTACTCTGATCTTTATAAGAATGGCAATGACTTGGAAGTTATGCAAAATAAAATGTTTTAGAATACTTGTATATTTATTTCAAAATTAATCAGCAGACACAGGAGTGAGTTTTAGTTTATAACAGAGTAAAAGATAAATAGTGTCAACTGTTCTCACAGATAGGAATTACTTCACCTTTCTGGAAAGCAGCAAGGTATCTCCATTCAAACTAACTTTTAGCAGAGACAGCCTATGAATTAACTAATTAAATAAGATCCTAACAAATTATCGAGCATATCAAGGAATGGCATACTGCATCTGATAATGTCCACTGAATGGATGAAGGCTGCCTGTGATCAGAAAATTGGTATTGCAGATGTTTTAAAAAAAAAAAAAAAACTGTAAATAATGCAATGCATTTTGAATGTAATGTGGCCAAAAATTCACTCACTGTTTGTCTCTGATAACTTTATCATGGTGAATAGATTTCTGGAGCCCTCATATAATGTATCATTAAAATATGTACTCACTTGGTCGCCAATTTATTCTTCGATTTATTCTTTCAACAACTCTAGTAACTAATTCCTTACTTTGAGTAGTATTTGGAGTATAGAGAACAACTTTTGGCAATGATGTACGCAACTCAGTGGGATCAAATGGTGGATAAATAGTTGCAGTATAGGTTTTAATATTATTAATTACAGACTCTCCAGAATTGCCCATTCTGCTTAGTATTGATACGAAAATAATAGACAATAGTAAGGGAAGTAAAATCTCAATTGCACTAATCACATAATGCCTTATTCGGAGAAGATAACTTTTCCACATCAGCATGTAAAACTGCTGAATGTTAACTGCAATGGATTTTCTCATTCTTTCTCCTTTTATATATAGTTTCTTGTCCTGACAAAACATTAAAAAAATTTATATAACAACAAATATATTTCAAAAATCATATAACAAATACACTGCTTGGAAAGAAGTCAATGGACACCATAGTGTGAGAAATAAACAGCCATAACACCTTAAGATGTAGGACCTCCTTTCAATGCAATGACTACAGCAATCCTATGGAACATATTTTCTACAAGCAAATGATAGCAATCAATGGGAATTTTGCACCATTCTTCCTATAGCCATATAATGAGATCCTGGGTTGTGGGGGCAGACATCCTTGACCTCACCTGATGCTTCAGTTTGTCCCAGATATTCAATAGGGTTGAGATCGGGGCTCTGCGAAAGCCAGTCAAGTTTGGTGATGTTCGTGTCCACAAACCACACAATGACAACAGCAGCCTTATGACACAGTCCACTATCTTGCTGAAAGAGACAATGGTCAGTTTCATATGAACTCCACAAAGTAAGAAGAATTACATTGTCCTGTATGTTTAGATATCTATCAAAGTTCAATGTTTATGGCACCACAAACAGAGGTCTGAGGCCAAACCAGAAAAAAATAGGACCATACCATCGCACCGCCAAATTCATAATTGGGATTATGCACTCTGGTAAGACATTCACCACACCCATCCATCTGCTCTGTAGAGGGTGTAATGTAATTCATCGCTCTATAACACGACTTTCCAAGCTTCCTCATCCCACTGTACAGACTCTTTGCACCACTGAAGACAATGCTGCATGTTGGTTTGAGTAATGTGGGACTTGCATGTTGAAGTCTTACCATGGAAACCCATGTTGTGGGCCTCGGTCCTGAATTTTTTGCATAGATTTGTGTTCCAGTTGATGTCCAGAACTCCAAATTGAACATTTCTGCCAATGAAAGGCAGTTTTTACATATTCTTCATAGCATCCTAAGGTCATGTTTGGTGAGTGCAGTGAGTCATCCACTGTGGGTAGCACTGACAATTGACACCCTGCACTTCCATCTCAGTATGGAGTCACCAATTGTTGACCTGGGATTATTCAAACAGAGGCCTGAAACAGAGAATCCCATCATGATGCCTCTTTCAAACTCTGTCAGTTCTGTTCTTGTAGCCATTTCACCCAGACATAGTTGCATTGACTTGGGAGCATCATATTCTTTCAATTTATACTGGCTACAAACGTAACTTGTTACGTGGCACAATGCACCTCACCTATGAGGATGCCCACTGACTTCTTTCCAAGCAGTGTATATTTCAAAATTTTGATAATGTATTATATACTTTTTATTCTTCAAACAGATGTAATGGGAAGGAGAGTTAACCTATTACAAATTTCTAAAAAATATTATAACAATAAACATAACACACAATGCAGCATGCCAATTCAATTAGTTTTTGTTAAAAATCATTTCCTACTATAGACATCCTCAATGGATGTAGAGGATGATTTGACAGTTCAAAACAATTCTGTCAAGTGCCATTTCCATCCAAAAGACTGGCTATTATGGATCTCCATACATTCTGTCTTGGGATAGTAGTCCTTTGTTTTTAAAAAGTGTCAATGTCTGCCTTTCTTTTACTTACCTTCAATTCTTTCCTCTAAGAAATCTTTTTTGAAGACTTGCATAACTCAACAATATGGCCCATGTTGTGAGGCATGAAATTTGATATTTTTCTTTTCTGTATGTTCTTTATTATTTCCATTTTAGTACTCAATCTCCAAAACTCATTTTTCTTCTTTTGGATCCATGAAATTTTCACTGCTCATCTGTATCTACATGCCAGCCTGGCTGGCCGAGTGGTTAGCATGTCCACTCTCCAGTCAAGAGGCTGTGGGTTCGAATTCCACGTTGGGCATGGATGTTTGTAGAAATACTAGTGGTGGTGGTCAGCAGTAGATGGCGTTGGTGTATTGCGAGTGATGGAAGCAGTGATGTAGAGTAGATGCCCTCCCCTCGATGAGTCTTTGGACTCCCTATAGGTGACAATAATAATTTCCAAAACATCAATTCTTTTAATCTCTTTCTTGTTTATTGTCCATGTTTCTATTCCATAGAGAAAAGAAGGCCAAATAAAGTATTTAATCATTCTTAAATCCTTTTTGTCAGTATATTTTTCGTTCTATTAAAGGTTGATTTACAATTTCTATCCTTCTCGTACTCTTTTTCTGCATTTTCTATCCTCTATAATTAAATGTCCTAAATAACTAGCATCTTGACATGTTCTATAAGTTTCATACTTTGATTTTAAAAATTTATAGTGCAAATAGATACAGAATAAAAAATATGGCCCTACATTAAATTTGACTATAGTTATGATAGAAAGCAAAGAAAAATTCACCCCAAAGTTTTAAACTTTGGGGTGAATTTTTCTTTGCTTTCTATCATAACTATAGTCAAATTTAATGTAGGGCCATATTTTTTATTCTGTGTATCTATTTGCACTATAAATTTTTGAGCTCTCTCTCTTCTCAGCAATCAACACACTATCATCCACATAATGAAGATTTATATTTTTTCCTCTTATTTTTACTCCCTCCAGTGCTTCTAAACTTTTGAAAAATTTTTCACTGTACAGAAGGGGAGAAAGCACACAACACTGTCTAACATCTTTTTTGCATTTGGAAATTTTCTGAAAGTTCACTGTTGATTTTTATGCTGAACACTATCAAATGCCTTATAATCTATAAAACAAAAAAGGAACTTTTTGCATTTCTTTCTTTCTAGCAATATTTGATTCTGATATGGAAGATGATTCGCTATGGGCATCTTTTATTTCATTTGCTGTTTTTGATTTTATTCATTCCAATATAATCTGTAATAGTAATTTTAAAAAATGGCTCATTAGGCTTAGTGGTCTGTAATCTTTACATTAAACTGTCAGAGCCTTTTTGTGGAAGGTTAAAATGATAAAATTCCAGTTCATCACATATCTGCTTTCATACAGCTGGTTAAATCATTTCTTTAGCTCTTCTATTTGCATTTCTTCTATGCTTTTAGCATTTCCTATAGCTTTATTTCATTTGCTCTATAGCTCTTAATATTTCCTTTTAGTACTAGAGGAATATTTTCAAACTACTGAATTCTGATATATCGTTTCCTCATCTCTGAAAAAAATTAAAATTTTCCCACTTTATCATCATTGCTCTTGATTCAAAAGGTTCTGTCAATTAATCATTACTTGTCATTTCTTTTATTTTTTTAGGTGTACTTACTGAGGTTGTTTTATTTTAGGTCTATTTCTTTCCACTTAATATTAAGCCATGTTTTTTTGGCCTCACTGCATGCTTGCCTTATTATACAGTAATAAGCAATCTTTCTAAAAGATTTCCATTCTTATTCTATCTTCAGTTTAATACCAGTCCCACATCACATAGTAAATAAAACTTTCTCATCATCAAATTCCTGATATGTACCCTCATGTGGGTGTACAGGATATTATGATAGTACCACATGGAAGAGTTACACCACTGACTACCAATCAATAATTTCCCTACAAATTAATCTGTGAAGCCTCCAACATTATCAGAGCTTATGTCTGGGGATGCTGACATGCAGGGATGAAAGAGATATCATTCCGTTGTATAAGACTCTGATCAGACCACACTTAAACTATTGTTCTCAAATTTGGTCCCCAGGATTTGGAGGGGATAAATTAACTGTCCTTTTGCAGAACCATTTCAAGGTGGGAGGCCACATGGAAGGCCAAGGACTCGATGGATAGATTATATCCAAAACCTTGGGTGGACACATCTGGGAGTCCCACCAGAACACCTGAGTTTGGTGGCAGAGGATCGTAACCATTGGAAGTCCCTCTTGCAGCTGCTGCCTCCATAACCCAATTTGGAAAGGTAGGCCTTGAAGATCGATGGATGGAAATTAACTATGGAAAGGATGCAGAGGTGGATAACAAAGATGGTTTCAGGATTGTACAATGTTAGTTATGAGGATCAGCTGAGGGAATGTGGACTGCAGAGTTTAGTAGATAGAAGAAGGAGAGGTGATATGATCGAGACTTTTAAACTGTTGAGAGGCAGTTACAGGGTTGACAAATGGGCAGTTCTTGCACTTGGTTGAACAGTGGGAAGGAGCGATGACAAAGGGTCAATCCCTGGAAGTTACGAAACGAGACTGTGAGCAAGAGGGTGAGAAGCAATTTCTTTGCTTGGAGAGTGGTTGAACCATGGAATGCATTGCCAGATAGAGTGGTGAGAGCAAGAACAGTCAATGAGTTCAAGGAGTGGTATGATAGACTGTTTCCTAGGAAGGTCCTCCAAAGATGAGTCTCTCTTGACTCCATGGAGACCTGAATAATAATAAATTTCTGTCTTCTAAGGCACTTTTTGTATCAATAACTAACACTCCTGGGTCTTTTTCCTGCCATCCTCAAAAAGAATACTTGTTTTGCTTATCTTTTCGCTCCCATTCTATTTAAGTGACCATACCATACTACTCGAGATAGCTGCCAACACATTCCTGAATGCTAGCAATGGCAAGTTCTTTTCTAATATTCTCATTTTAATACGATACTGCAATTAATGACATCTGTTCAATCCACTATTCTTTCTCAGAACTCTCACTTATGTGGTCTTTGTTCAAATGTTTCATTTCTAATAGAGGTCACAGATTCAAAAGTTAAAATTGGTTTGAACATGGCCATAAAGCCAATTTAACATTTGTTTACGTTCTTCTTACTCCATATAAATTTATTCAGCCCACTTTCTACCATAGCAGCTTTACTAAGTCTGAACTTTAAACTAAACTTTACTTTAACTTTAATTCCTTTTCCACTAACACTCCCAAGTCTCTGGCTTCGTCAATTTCTTGGAGTATGGCTCCACCAATGTAGTATACTGCTGATAATCTTTTCACTACAAAATGCATAACCTTACACTTTGCCACATTTAACTGACATCTATTCTCCTTAGCCCAGTCTGCCAATCTATCCAAATCATGATGCAAAATTTTGACATCATGTGTATTCACAATTGCTCTACCCAACATTGCATCATTCGCAAATAAGTGAACAGTTCCTCTCAGATCCTTTCCTATATCATTAATGAACAAATTAAACGCAACTGTCCAAGAACAAAACCTTGTGGCACACCACTAGTCACAGGCCTTCATTTGGATTCGACTTCTGAATAAACTACTCACTGATCTCTCTCCATTAACCACCCTCCTATCTATCTCACCAAGCCAATATCCATCCCCTTTGCAAAGTCTAGCAGTATCACTGTAAACTCATTACCTTTATCCAACTAAACTGTCACTGTATTAAAAAACGTGAGCAAGTTATTAAGGCATGACCTACCCTTCAAAAAAACCATGCTGTCCCCCCCCCACACACACAGTACCCCATTTCCATCTATCCATTCCTGTATTTTACTCTTGCCCAACTTCTCCAACACTTTGACATCTCCTGATATGCTGATCAGTTGGTAATTTGCTACATCAGTCTTGAAGCCTCCTTTATGCAATGAAATGTTTTCCCCTCCTTCCACCCCTTCAGAACTAACCCATAGATTAAACAATATGGTCAAGGGCATTAACAATTCCCTCGCTGCTGGTCTACCATCCAATCCTACAGCTATTCATATTACAGTTTTGTAATATACTATGCATTTCCATTTCATTTACCTCATTTCCCATATAACCCTTTGGTTCTCTCATTCCTGCAGTATCACCACCTGGATGATATACTCTTGCAAAGTGTTTACTTAGTAATTCTATTTTGACTGATTCAGTTGCCTCCTACCATCGACATTCATTAAAATCATTCTGCCATATACATTCTTTCTTTTACTTGCAGCTTGTCAGAAGAACTGCAGGGATTTTAGCCTGCATTGCTAACTTCCTTTCATAATCTGCTTTTGCCTTTCTTAACACATTAGTTACCTTTCTGGCCAGTGCCTTGTACTGTTAATGTGACTGCAGGTCACCTTTCTTCTTAAATTCGCTACACAATTATTTCTTTTTTTTGCAACTCAAGTTTGATGATGATATTCATCCATTTAACTCCTGCTTGATTACTCTCCTGAGTAAATCACCTCCCTCAAAACACTCCTTTACAACTTCCCATGCACTATCAACATCCAGCCCTTGTAGTTTTACATTCCACAGCACCAATCCATGTAATCTCATAAGCTTGTCATACTTACCAGCCCTGTAATTCCATATACACTCCATCTTAACTGAAAATTCTACACCTTTAGCCACCTCCCAAGACCATTATTATGATCACACTTGCCAACTGGCAGAAATGTGGTCATTCATTATAGACAAATTCTCATATGCGATTACTAGATCGAACACTCAAATCCCTAGTATATTCCATCACATGCTATCTCAGGTAATTATCCTTTAGTAACTGCATAAATTCCATTTCCATCCTCCCATGTAACCTCTCCTCCTATTAATCGATAGCTGAAATCACCCATAACAATTACCTATCTTTACTCGTGGCTATTTGCCAATGCATACTATATTCATCATATTTTCCATTTCCTGGACTATAGCAACATCCAACTGTATATTTTATTCTGCTGGCCTCAATCTCACACCAGATAGCCTCAAATGTGCTATTTTCACTGTCCTGCAGTTGAACTCCTCTCTCTCTGATTGCAGTTCATCGGCTATCATCAATAACACTCCTCCCACCATTCTTTTCTCTCTATCCTCCCTGAACACACTATATCCTTCTCATCCTATCCCACTAACTATATCTTCTAGATGCAAATTTAAGTTTCTGTGGTTTAGCAGTTCTGTGGGAAATTTTCAGTATCTCACTCTCAATCCTATCTGGCATTACATCACACACACATTTTCAATCTTATTCTGAATTCCATCCACTACTTCATTCTGAGACAGATTATAAAATAAATGAAGTGTTTCATAAAAATAAGCAATTAAAACCCTACCAGTTTCATAAATCGTAATACTTACATCATTAGGGGTATTAGTACATAAAAGTTTTACACAACAAAAGCCTATTACACTAATGCCAATAACCTTTGGCCAGGATGAGCCAACCAATGCCAAAAATTCCTGCCGATTGTTCCAAATGCTCCTATCATTAGTGTATATAAAATGCAAAAGCCCTTAAGACCACCATTATCCTGACGCTTTATACTAACTATCCCATTCTGGTTTATTACTGGTGGAACTATCTTATGCATATTATACACATTCTTACACTCAACTGCCTCACTGATATCTGCATATCCCACCCCAAAAAAGTGCCAGAGTCCTTGATTCTGAACATCCACTTTCACTTTGTTCAACAACACTTTTTCCCAGTCTCCAAACATCAAATCCATAAATGAAGATGCAAACCTAGTATTAGTCCTTTTGGTTATCAACTCACTCCACATCACTTCTCCAGCATAGCCTACACATCAAGTCATTCATTATTGTGGCCCTCCTCCTCAGCTCTACTCTGTCATGCCACAGCAATAGGCTTCACTATCTTAACTCTCTTTTCTTTTGCTACTTCCAGTAATTTTTTCATGTCCTTTCACATGCCATACTTTCCTCCTTTTAAATCATTCATCCAGCCACTACAATCATTTCTTTCACCCTACCCTTTTGTGCTCTAATAGCCTCACTAACATCATCAATTTTTGCACCAGGAAAGCACAATTTTGTCAAACTCTCGATCATGCCTTTTATGACTGAATCGCCACACAACACTAGCTCCTTGATTTTTCTTTCTCTCTTGGTCACACCCTCATTTCTGTTATCTCACACTAGTTTCTTTCTGTTATCAACTGACCAACTCGCCAGACATTTCTACATTCGCTCCAGCTTTGCCCTGCGTAACACTCCATGCAACCGAGCTATCTCTCATTGCAGCCAACTCTTCAGTCTTTACATTCTTTTGTTCAACACTTTTACTCTCTTTCAATAGTGTCACATTTAATCTCACTCTCAATCCCATCTAGCATTACATTACATCACACACACACACACACACACACACACACACTTTCAATTGTATTCTGAATTCCATTCACTTCATTCTGAGACACTTTTGAGCCTGAATGATATGTTAGCAGAAATGTATGAAGACAAAGGAGTATAGTTTGTTAAAATATTGAATGAGTTTGAAGGAAGAATAGAATTGTATAAGAGTGATGGACTGCATCTGAATGGTTTTGGTGTGAGTAATTTGGAGAGACTGCTGCTGCTGGAAGGGAGAGTAATTAGTGCAGAGATCAGAGATTGAATATGAGCAAGTAAGAAACAATGTAAAAAAGTGAAAGAATAAGCAAGGAGAGAAGTAGTCTTATGAATGAAGAATGAGAGAACAAATGTCCAAGACAAGCATAGAAACTCAGAGCAGACAGGGAACACTGCATAAGAAAGAGTGATATTCCAAAAGGATTTGAATGCATACAGACAAAAAGAGATGAGAAGAGAAGAGGATGACCCAGGATGTAGAGAAAAAAACAGTTGGATTTGAAGAAGGTTCTGGGATGAGCAAGGAGAAAAAGAAATGGCTCGAGGAAAGTATGACGGAGTCACGTGTAATAAGTTGAACCAGTGAAACTTGTTATAGATCCAGGAATGAGCTGTTATGTTTGCATATAAATGCTAGATGTAAACAAGGGAAATAAAATGGTTGCATTCACTCAAAAATTGTTGAAATAAGTGAAACATGGTTGGATAAGGATGATATCCTAACAGGAATAGAAGGGTATGAGGTATTCCATGAAGATAGAAATGGTAAAAAGAGAGATTGAGTGCTATTGATAATAGAAAATGGGTTATGTCTATACAAGGTAGAGATGCAATTGGGAAATAGTGGTAATGGTTTTGAGGCAACATCTTGTGTTGGAAGTTTTTCCACTTGTTTATACTAAAAATTAAAGATACCAAGAAATTAAATACTTGGTTAAATCCTTTTTTCAAGTTGTGTGATAGAGATAAATAGAATGAAATACTTTGTTGGATGTTGCTATAGATCTGGTAATGTGGAGGGTAGTGACCAGCAAATGTATAAGCAAATTAGCCAAGCAAATGGGAAAGGGGTCATCATTATGGGCGATTTTAATTATGGCAATACAAAATGGGATGACGAGATATTAACTGGAAGTAAAGAAAATGAGTGAGTTTTTGAGGAAGAACTACCTCAGGCAGTATATAACAAAAGTCAAATGAGGATTTAGGATGCTGTATTTGATTATCTCATCAGAAGATGCTATTATAAATGAAGTGTCAAATCTCTGTTCAGTTGGTGAGGGTAATCATGAAGTGATCACCTGCATGGTTGCCAACCATGTGAGGAAATGGTATATATGGAACCACAAGGCTGGTGATTATGAGAAGCTCAGGAGACAGTTTGCAGCTGTAGCATGGAATGAGGAGTTGGATGGAAAGGAGATAGTGAGTGTTATTCAAGAAGTATCTAGTAGAAGCAATCTCTAAATGTATACCAAAGATCAGAAGATTAAATAAAGTAGATGCGAAATGGATGAATGAAGAGATTAAACATGAAATATAGAGAAAAAAGGTATTATGGAGAAACATAAGAGGAATACAGTTCTTATACAGTTCTATTCGTCTTTCAAATAATCTATTCCATGAAAAATACAAAGGGCCGGCAAGGAGGGTGACCCAAGTTGTTAAAGGTAGAAAAAGTTCAGTATGAGAAGCAGTTAGCTAATGAAGTAAAAAAAAATCCTAGGGAGCTCTTTGAATGATAAATAGCCAGCAAAAAAAAAATGAATGATTATGGTAGGATGACACTGACTGGAGAAAATGGTATAAGGACAACTGCTGCGGAGGATACACTTGAGATATTTATCGGCTAACCCACCTTCAATTAAAAAAGCCCACATAAGGATTCCCCTTGTCACAGGGGAATCAAATCCAGGTCTTTTCCAAATCAAAGGACACAAAGTTCTGCCGTTCTTACAATTTCACTACGGAGGCACTCCCTAGGATTTTTTTTGGCTTCATTAGCCTATGTTTAAATGTGAAAATATAACTTTTAAACTACTCCCACCCATGAAAGATTGCTAATATTAAGTAACACGTGATCATCTGGTGGTTAGGACATTGTGTTGTGGCCGCAATAACCCAGGTTCGAATCCTGGTCAAGGCAGTTTTTTTTGAGTTGAGAAGTGTGAAAGATGAGATTACGCAAATGGAAGAGATGAATGCAAGGTGAGTCAGAGTAGTAGTGAGAGAATTATGTGGAAATGACAGAAGAGGAGAGAATAGAAACAGTAGGAGAGAGAGAATTATGTGGAAATGACAGAAGAGGAGAGAATAGAAACAGTAGGAGAGAGAGAATTATGTGGAAATGACAGAAGAGGAGAGAATAGAAACAGTAGGAGAGAGAGAATTATGTGGAAATGACAGAAGAGGAGAGAATAGAAACAGTAGGAGAGAGAGAATTATGGGAACGACAGAAGAGGAGAGAATAGAAACAGTAGGAGAGAGAGAATTATGGGAACGACAGAAGACGAGAGAATAGAAACAGTAGGAGAGAGAGAATTATGGGAACGACAGAAGACGAGAGAATAGAAACAGTAGGAGAGAGAGAATTATGGGAACGACAGAAGACGAGAGAATAGAAACAGTAGGAGAGAGAGAATTATGGGAACGACAGAAGACGAGAGAATAGAAACAGTAGGAGAGAGAGAATTATGGGAACGACAGAAGACGAGAGAATAGAAACAGTAGGAGAGAGAGAATTATGGGAACGACAGAAGACGAGAGAATAGAAACAGTAGGAGAGAGAGAATTATGGGAACGACAGAAGACGAGAGAATAGAAACAGTAGGAGAGAGAGAATTATGGGAACGACAGAAGACGAGAGAATAGAAACAGTAGGAGAGAGAGAATTATGGGAACGACAGAAGACGAGAGAATAGAAACAGTAGGAGAGAGAGAATTATGGGAACGACAGAAGACGAGAGAATAGAAACAGTAGGAGAGAGAGAATTATGGGAACGACAGAAGACGAGAGAATAGAAACAGTAGGAGAGAGAGAATTATGGGAACGACAGAAGACGAGAGAATAGAAACAGTAGGAGAGAGAGAATTATGGGAACGACAGAAGACGAGAGAATAGAAACAGTAGGAGAGAGAGAATTATGGGAACGACAGAAGACGAGAGAATAGAAACAGTAGGAGAGAGAGAATTATGGGAACGACAGAAGACGAGAGAATAGAAACAGTAGGAGAGAGAGAATTATGGGAACGACAGAAGACGAGAGAATAGAAACAGTAGGAGAGAGAGAATTATGGGAACGACAGAAGACGAGAGAATAGAAACAGTAGGAGAGAGAGAATTATGGGAACGACAGAAGACGAGAGAATAGAAACAGTAGGAGAGAGAGAATTATGGGAACGACAGAAGACGAGAGAATAGAAACAGTAGGAGAGAGAGAATTATGGGAACGACAGAAGACGAGAGAATAGAAACAGTAGGAGAGAGAGAATTATGGGAACGACAGAAGACGAGAGAATAGAAACAGTAGGAGAGAGAGAATTATGGGAACGACAGAAGACGAGAGAATAGAAACAGTAGGAGAGAGAGAATTATGGGAACGACAGAAGACGAGAGAATAGAAACAGTAGGAGAGAGAGAATTATGGGAACGACAGAAGACGAGAGAATAGAAACAGTAGGAGAGAGAGAATTATGGGAACGACAGAAGACGAGAGAATAGAAACAGTAGGAGAGAGAGAATTATGGGAACGACAGAAGACGAGAGAATAGAAACAGTAGGAGAGAGAGAATTATGGGAACGACAGAAGACGAGAGAATAGAAACAGTAGGAGAGAGAGAATTATGGGAACGACAGAAGACGAGAGAATAGAAACAGTAGGAGAGAGAGAATTATGGGAACGACAGAAGACGAGAGAATAGAAACAGTAGGAGAGAGAGAATTATGGGAACGACAGAAGACGAGAGAATAGAAACAGTAGGAGAGAGAGAATTATGGGAACGACAGAAGACGAGAGAATAGAAACAGTAGGAGAGAGAGAATTATGGGAACGACAGAAGACGAGAGAATAGAAACAGTAGGAGAGAGAGAATTATGGGAACGACAGAAGACGAGAGAATAGAAACAGTAGGAGAGAGAGAATTATGGGAACGACAGAAGACGAGAGAATAGAAACAGTAGGAGAGAGAGAATTATGGGAACGACAGAAGACGAGAGAATAGAAACAGTAGGAGAGAGAGAATTATGGGAACGACAGAAGATGAGAGAATAGAAACAGTAGGAGAGAGAGAGAATGAGAAGAAAGCGAGGGAGTGCTGGAACCAGGGATAGTGATGCCAGGACAGCAGGTATGTATGGAAACACAGAGAGAAAGTGGTAAGGAAAGAGAGTGAGGGATACAGGTGAGCAATCAAGGAATAGAGCGGTAAGAGGTGTGATATATGGAGACTTGATCTATAGTGTGCAAGATAGGATGCCAGAGGAGTGTTCACCTGGAAGAATGATAAAAAGTGCAGTATAGCAAGTAAGTGGGATGAAAGGATTGATGATATGATGGTGGGCATGAATGACTTGCGAGGCAGTGTAAATCAGGTGGCAAGAGATCCGAGATTTATGCTTGAAATTGTACAAAAGAAAACAGAGACAAAAGATAGTGTGTGTGTGTTACACAAGTATGATAATGATGAGCTGAGTAATAATGAATAGCATAGCCAGAAAGAGGATTGAAATACGTGGATGCTTGGAGGGCATTTGAGGACAGAAAGGAACTGTATGCAAGGGACCACTTGCATTTGAATGAGTAAGGACATGGCCATCAGGAGAGATTGCTGTTTTCTGAAAAAAGTCGGTGTGTCAATGCAGGGAAACTAGAATTCCCAGGGTGGATGGAAGCATGGGTGGCCTCTTGTGGGAATGGGGAAGACATTGGGTAACATCGAGTCCAGTGGAGTCTGAAGGGGATAATATTAGGTATAGAACTGACATTTTTATGCTTTATACTAATGCCAGGAGTATCCAGAATAAAGGAGATGAATTGTTGGCACTGATAGCATGAGCCTGTCCGAAGATTAATGGGATCTCTGAGACATGGTTGATGGAAGATAATATTATAACAGGAATAGAAGTAGCAGGATACAGCATTTTTTGGCAGGATAGGAAGGGAAAACATGGTGGCAGAGTACTGCTTATGATAAGTGATGACTTATGTCCTCTAAGAATGAAGGCTTTGGAAAGCAGTGACACTAATGGTTTTGAAAGCATATGGTGTGAGGTAGATAAGACAGGATATTTAGTGGGGTGTTGCAACAAGCCAAGGAGCACAGAGGGTGAAGAGCGGATGTTCAGGCAGTTGGGCTTGGCAAGTGCAAGAAGAATGATTGTTATGGGAGATTTTAAGTACAGTAGTATAAATTAGGAAGAGGAAAATGCTTGTAGTAATAAGGGAATGGAATTTCTAGAATTCTTGAGCGAAAAATGTCTTAAGTAACATGTAATAGAGAAAACAAGAGTTTGAGATTTGGTCATAGCATCAGAAGAGTTGATTATAACTGAGATGACATTTCTTCCCCCAGCTGGAGAGAGTGACCATATGGTTTTGACTTGGAAGATGAACAAACATGCAGAAGTATCAGAGAAGGAAGCATATGTGGAATGCTAAGGTGGGCGATTATAATAGTCTTAGATATCAACTTGGGGCAGTTCCACGGAGGGTGGAATTGGAAGGCCAAGATATCATTAGTGCTTGGGAAATTGTGAAGGAATATTTGTTAGCAGCAACAGTAAGCTGTATTCCACAAGTGAAGAAGAGAAGAGAGTAGATGAGAAACAATATCAAACAGGAATCGCAGGTAAAAAAGAGGTTATGGAAGAGATATAAGAAGAGGAGTGGAGAACAGATGCATGACTCAGGCCAGGAGAGTGACTAATATGGTAAAGAAGGCAAAAGTGGAATATGAGAAGAGATTTGCCCTAAGATCCAAAGAAAATCCTAGGGAATTTTTTTAGCTATTTGGCCAGTATGAGAAGAAATGATTGTGGAAGAATGACATTGTGGGATAAAAATGGGAATAGAGTGACTGATGCAGAGAGCACAGTGGAGTTGTTCAATGAGTATTTCATCCTGGAGAAGTAGGTTTTAATACTAGAGGGATAAGGCAGGTTTGAGGTTTAGAAGTGCAAGAGGGGAGAGTGTGTGTGTGTGTGTGTGTGTGTGTGTGTGTGTGTGTGTGTGTGTGTGTGTGTGTGTGTGTGTGTGTGTGTGTGTGTGTGTGTGTGTGTGTGTTCCAAATACTGAGTACTCTGGATGGTATTTCGCCATGGGTTTTGAGAGAATGTGCTAAAGAACTGACAGCTCCATTGACCTGGCTTTTCAATGAAAGTCTGGCTATGGGAAAGGTACCCAAGGAATGGAAGAAGGTAAGACAGTGCCATTGCATAAAGGTGGTAGCAGACTGGAAGTGTCAAATTACAGGTCAGTTTGTGTGTCATTAGTAGTTGTTAAGGTCCTGGAGAAATTAGTGAAGGACTATATACAGCACTGGACAGATGAGGGTAATGTTATTTGTGAGAATCAACAAGGATTTGTTAAGGGGCACTCTTGCTTAAGTAATATGATTGCCTTTTATAATAAAGTAAAAAGAGCAGTTGATGAGGGAAAGGCATACACTGCCATTTTTTTGAATTTTGCAAAGGCATTTGACAGAGTGCCACATGATAAGCTGATATTTAAGTTACAACACATGGACTTGGATGTCAGGTTAGTCAATTGGATTCAGGATTGGCTATCTGATAGGTATCAGAGAGTTGTGTATGGTGGGCTATATCAAAGAAGCAGAAGGTTACAAGTGGGGTTCCACAGGGCTCAGTACTGGGACCTGTATTGTTTAACCTTTATATCAATAACACTGTCAAGGAAGCAGAAGGTTACAAGTCGGGTTCCACAGGGCTCAGTACTGGGACCCTGTATGGATTAACCTTTATATCAATGACGCTGTCAATGGAATGCAAGGGGATATTCAGTTGTTTGCAAATGATGTGAAGCTGGGAAGGGGTTGTTAGTAATAGTACAGATGAGGCAGCCCTGCAAGAGGATTTGAATAAACTAGATAGATGGGCAAATGAATGGGGGTATCGGTTTAATGCAGCAAAATGTAAAGTCTTGAAGTTAGGGATACATCAATGGGAGGCTGCATACTAGATTGGAGGAGCTGTACTGGAGAAAGTAGGGGAGACATGAAATCTGAGGGTGATGATCGATAGAAAACTGAAATTCAGGGGGCATATTGCAAAGGTAGTGAAGGTAACCCAGAGGACTGCTGCAACACTGAGAAGGACACCGACCTACAGAGATAGAAGAGTTATTATTCCATTGTATAAGACCCTGATCAGACCACACTTTGACTATTGTTCTCAAATGGTCCCCAGGATTTGGAGAGGATAAATTAACTGTGGAAAGGACATAGAGGCAGATAACAAAGATGGCTTCAGTACTGTACAATGTTAGTTATGAGGATTGGCTGAGGGAATGTGGATTGCAGAGTTTGGTAGATAGAAGGAGAGGTGATATGACTGAGACTTTTAAACTGTTGAGAGGTAGTTACAGGGTTGACACTCGAGTTCTTTCACTTGGAACGGCAGAAAGGAGCGATGACAAGGGGTCATCCCTGGAAGTTACAAAAGGAAGCTGTGAGCAAAAACGTGAGGGGTGGTTTCTTTGCATGGAGGGTGGTTGAACCATGGAATGCATTACCTGAGAGGGTGGTGAGAGAGAGAGAGCAAGAACAGTCAATGAGTTCAGAGAGTTGTATGATAGACTGTTTCCTAGGAAGGACCTCCCACGGATAAGTCTTTTGACTCCATGGAGGCCTGAATAATAATAAAATATATAGCACAATAGTAAAGTAGGCTATGAATTTTTTTCTATTTTTTTAAATTAAGTTTTATAATTTTCTGTATATTTTTAATTTATTTCACCTGGTGCAAAAACCCTACTCTAGAGACCCACATGGAACTTTTTCAAGCTACTTTGAGCCTGTAATTAGTGGGGGCAGTCATCTCACACTAGACAACAAAATTCATTTCCCACCTAAATACAATCACAAATTCATGCCACTGCAAGATTCAAACCTGCAGTTAATTGGTTGGAGAGTGGATATACTAACCACTCTACCAACCAGACTAGCCATACTGCAGATGATACCAACTGGAGAGAGAGCAGTTGGTTCTCAGTTGATTCACTGAGTGAATAGGTCACTGGTACCTGTCAGTTCAATGTTACAAAGTGTCAAGTTTGAAATATAAAAAGTAGAGATGGGATGAATAGTATACAATGGGTGGGGTATTCCTTACATGAGGTAAATCAGATGAGGATCTTGGGATAATATTAGATAAGGACCTAAAATTCAGTTTCTGTAGAAACTGCTAAAACTGTGAGGATGTCAAAATGAATCCTAACAATTATGCAGAAGACAACAGCATGTAGTAAGGAGGTGATGAATCCCTTGTATAAGGTGTTTATTTCTAAATCTCCTCTTTCCAAATGATCACAGATTTGGAAAGAGAATATCAAAAAAGGATACATTGGAAAGAGCCTGGAGATCATTGTTAGATATAAAGAGATTAGGAAATGCAGTTTGTAGACCTTTGTGGATGGGGGGGGGGGGGAGATGAACTATGATTGACATAAGTTAAGGGATTATTACCAGATTAACGTAGAAGACATTTCTCAAAGAATGGGAACATAGGGGCAGAACAAGAGGCTATTCCTGGAAGAGTCGGTGGAAACTGCTAAACCTGCGAGGATGTCAAAAAGGAAGATGGTGAGCTGTGGAGTGAAAATACAATTTTCTGCATGGTGAGTGAAATGCTATGCCTGGGAGTGTAGTGAGCACAGAAACAGTGAATGAGAAGGCACAGTTTGGTGAGCTATGTGTGAAACGGGACCTCCCATTCCGAGTTTTTTTTTTTTTTTTTTTTTTTTAACTCTGCTGAGAAAAATATTTCCGATTTTGAAACCAAGTTTAATACCATTATGTTTCATAATACAAACCACACAGATTATGAATAATAATAGACACACACACACACACACACACACACACACACACCTTTATCCTATATCTATATTAACTATTAATATATCTGCTTTCTCTCTGAACTCATTACTAACAAAGCAATCATACTGCCTCTGGCAACCTAGTCCAGTCATTCACTGCTATCCAAGCAAAAAATCTAGTCTTGCATAGTCTAGTCATACAAAAAATCTTGTCTCCAATCCTGTCATGTACTGGAAAGTTTCCTCAACCTTCTTATATATGTCTATCATATCACCTTATTTCTGACTATCCACCAAACTTTGCAACTCACACATACCATCAACTTATCCATAGACCAATTGCCACTGTGATCACTTGTCCCGGAATAATTTCCTCTAAATATTCTTCACAATATCAAGAAACCTAGGCAACTAAATCTGTCATAGCAGTACAAATGTGGATGCATAAAAGCCTTACAAGAAAGTAATAACAGACTTGTTATCTCTATTTATCAGACCATCTTCCTGTAAATCCTTCAGACGTATCTGCTGATGTATACATCATACATTACACAGAGTATAATGTCCCATTTACATCACATAATTGTAGCATTTTAAAAGATCGCTTAAGATTTTAAGTATTAAAAGCAAAAAAAAAAAAAGTTACCGATGCAAATTAGTTACCAAGCTACTCAGTGAACAGAAAAAAAATTATTAAAACCAAATGATAAATCAATGCAAGCAATGGAGAAAAAATTCATACATGGGCTAATTTTATAGTTCATCAGAAGATTGCATTTTTATGTGTTTAAGAACCTTCAAGGCTTCATGCAGACCTTGTTTTACAAAGACTGCAAAAGTTTAAAAAGTTTACACAAGTTGATTACTTATTATTACAGATATCACCATTGCATCAGACTCACTGCAAGACACCCACACTAACAAATATTCCCACACCTATCATGCCTTGCCTAGAACTCATTCATTGTCAGCACTCACAACTGTCTTAGAAAATCCATTCCAATCATTCATCATTCTCCAAGCAAAAAATGTACCTGTAAACCCTTACAGACCACACTTAAACACAACTTCCAGGAGTAACCCCTAGTTCTTTCTCTCTCTGCTCATCATGTATTGAAAAATTTCTTTTATGCCCTTTAGTATCTTATAGGTCTTTATCATATTTCCTCTTTTCTGCCTGTCAACCAGACTTTGCAATCTGGCCATAATTCTATCCTCACAGGACAGAATTATGACAGAACTACACAGAATCATTGACTATCTATGACAGTATGAAATGCTGAGGGGAAGGGATGGCAATAAGAAATTATTTCCATATGGGCACGGGACTTGAAGGCTGTAATTCAGCAAGTTGGCTGCCAATGTTCTGTCCCATGGGAAGACTAAAACTCTATTCATAAATGTCACCATTATATGTAAAGAAATTTGCTGAAATTATAACCATGATCAGTGAAAGGATATTGGAAAGGGATAATTTTGTATTTGTCTGATAGTCAGTGGTCATTTTTAAGTAGTGTGCATGAATGTGAATAATGTTGAAACTTTTGGGCATGTCAGTGTATAAAAGGAAAAGTATCAGAAGAGAGAATATTGTCAGGTGATAATGCATTTTTCAACATCAAATTCACAGCATTATCCTTCACCCATGCTGCCAATCTATTTAAATCACATTGTAAAATGTCTCAGATAGTTGATGAGGAGGGCAATATTAAATCTCAGCACAAATGAATATCCCTGCTTAAATCATTCCTTATATCATTAATATATTAACTGAACAGAAATGGCCCCAGTACAAAAACGCAAAGGCCCTCCACTAGTTACTCGAATTCTCATAGACTGAACTCCACCATATACCCTCTGAAGGCACCAAAGATTTCAGGTATACCATTAAAAACCACTTGCGCTCCACAATGGTACAAGACAGACTTTCAAATCTTAAGGGACGCCAACTAAAGTTTTACACACAGGCGCGCTATAGCCTCTGATGTCCGTCGGTCAGACACCAGCTTCTGTGATAACAATAATAAAACGTACTTTTCTTTAACATATCGAATTTACTACGTCCTCCAATCATGATGACGTGATTTTTCATAACCCCAGTGATTTTTCATTACCACATCACGATGACGTGATTTAAAGTTTTTATCTATTTAACGAAAACTGGTTTTCACAGTTACTTTAATGGCAAAAACTTGTTAGTGATAATTATGCTTGAAAAAGTTTCCATTGTGGGATTCTTCATCCAGAAAAGAGAAAATAATTGAATAAGGCAAATGATCATATGATGGTGTGGCTAGACTTTACAAAGCCATTTGACAGAATACTTCATGGAAATCTATTACATAAGTTCAGGGCGAGCCGGCCATATGTGCAATGTGTGCGACGCACACAGGATGAAATACTTTAAAAAAAAAAAAAAACGTTTTTTAAAGTGATGATTTTATTGTAGGAGGGGTAAGGGCGCCAACTAAAGTTTTGCACACAGGCACTGGACACTACTGGCGCACCCCTGCATAAGTTGCAAATTGGATATAAAGCTGGGACTAACATTGGCGATTCTTCATTCACAGCGCAATTCATTAAAATTACGGCTCATCACTAGTTTTGGAATTAATTAATTAATGATGTGTGTTTCTATACAATTCACTGCATCCATGATCGCACGGAAGTTGTCTGCATGCGGCGGATTCGGTGTGGTCGGCTGGATATTCCCGCAAGTTACCGTACCGTAACAAGAAAGATAGGAGAACTTCGCTAAACTGGACGCTATCCTCCTCGCGAGGAGGATAGCTGACAGTCCACGAAGCTACGGGGGTGATGCAACTGTTGGAACAAAACCTTACGTAATACTACGCTGATAAATAAAACAATAAATCCATTATTTAAGCTATGACATCCGTGTTTAAGCTATATAGTTTAAACACGGATGTTATTTACAAGATGTCATCTGTGAAGGCTATTTTCATACATACATAGATATAATTTTTTTACTCAAAGAATAACTTACAAATAATGGTTTTCATGTTAGTTTCGATTACCGCATCAAACATCCCAGTAACCACATACTTGGGTTTCCGTTTTCTGCACCACTCAGACAAGTATTAAAATTAAAAATTGTACGCCCCACAGTTGTAGTAACCATAGCTGGAATGTCAAAAAGTCAATTCATGTAGAAGGGGAGAAAGGGATAAGGCGATGTACGAATTCGTCACCAAGACCGAAATCTCGTGCTTTATACATAAAATTTTCTAACTATTATACGAAAAATAGTTACCGCTTTAAAAAACCAGAATTTTCATAAATGAAAAGCTAATTTTCCGACGTATAATAATGAACACACATCTCGCAAAAAGCATTAATTACCCTATTATCAGAATTGATTCGCCATCTCCTGCCATGCGCAGAAGTGTCGAGAGATCTCGCATCTGTGATTGGACAGTACCAAGTTTACCTTTCTTTTGATGTTACACGCGGAGAGAGTATTCATTTTAGGAACTGGAAAGAATGAGTTTTGGCGATCGGTGAATGTGTGACGGCTGTGGATTTTCTTCTCGGTAGAACGTGTTAATCAAATATGAGAAACTCTGGTTTTGTAGTGTAGCTGCTAGATTAACTAGCAGAGACGTGATTAAGGTTTCTGTTAAGTTTGAATCATTCCTCCTTAAATGCCAAACGTAGCATATCAGACAATTTTTTACCTTTCAATGATAACAGCGCAAATATAAATTGGCGCTCGTTATTTGTTTTTGAATGAATCCATTTCCAAAATCGGACTCTTTCCCTTCCAACGGGCGATTCGTTAACATGGCAGTCTATGGGAGACCGGAGCGGACGATTTTTTATGTGAGAGGTACCCCGTGTTCGTTCGCAACCGGATGTGACGGCACCAGAAGGGGTGAAACCGAAAGTTATGCAGAGTTGAGGTCGCCGTGACGTGTAGCTATGCTGGTGTCTCAGCGATGATAGCTTTTAGCGGTTCCGGGATCTCGTATGCGGCAGACCATACCAGATATACTCATTTCCACACCACCTATGAGGTAGAGTATGAGGCGCGTTTTATTTAGCGTGGTACCCCCCCCCCCCTGTAGGCCTATTCCACTATCATTTTTCATTAACTTTCCGTTGTTAGAAGAAAATGATGCACTCTTCCTGTAGTCGATATTGCATGTTTGTACTGATATGCTTAATTTTTGAATAAATTGTTAATTTGCTACGAACTCTTTCGCAATCGGAATTCACGCGACAGGAAAGCAGAAGAAACGGAAGTGATTTCTTTAGAGGACGAGAAGAAGCATCTCGAATAAGAAGAAATGCAGCCGATATATATTAAGTCTTAATTGCTATTAACATTTATAAAATTCAATCTTTCATTTAACTTTTCTCCCACTACCTTAATTTTCATCTGCCTTGTTACGCATTGGAATTATTAGCATTGTTATTATCACTTTTTTTTTCCCCGCTGAGCAGTATACGATGGCCACGAGGTGTTTAGGCTGCCAAACCGACCTACACTCCTACATTCAACAGCGTTCGAACAGAGGGCAGCTTGTGAAATTCTTTGTTGCGCATGGGTTACTTCCAGAATCTCTAGTGTGACCGAAATGCATTTCGATACAGACCGACAATTCTTCACCTGTAATAAACGCGTATGGATCAGGGTTCCCAAAAAACGCCCGGTAAGAAAACAGTGCGGGTTTAGAAAATCCGCGAGGGTGGGTATATGGTTCGACAAATCGCACCTCAGCCTAGAACAGGGTTTCTCAAACTGTGTTCCACCTATTCACCTTCCGCGGAACACTAGTGTTCCGCGGAAGGTGAATAGGTGTTCCGCGAGAATTTCTGAAATTTGTCATTTTAGTTTTCTAAGCATTTTTCATGAATAAATAATTTATAGTAAAAATATTCTGAGGAGAATAATATTCGTGAATATGTCGAAAAGCTCAGACCCAGCAGATCTGTGTATCGTTAAATTTCACACATCGAACCCTTTCAACATTTGGGAGAGGGAATGCTGCTGTTTATGACGGGTCATAAAAATTGGTTGAAAGCCCATTACAACAATTGGTGTCATATCTTCTGTTCTCAAAACTGAAGGAAATGACATCTGTGTAGTAAATGTCAGTGACCAAGCAGCATATTTTTAAATATGGAAGTATTCATGAATTATCGTTAATTTTCACACATCGAAATCTTTCAACAATCAGGAAAGAGAATACCGCCGTTTATGACCGATCATAAAAATTGCCTACAAGCCGATTACAACAATCGCCAGCGTGTTCTCAAAACTGAATGAAATAACATCTGCGTTGCAAATATCAGTGACCAATCAGCAAGGAAATATTAAGAAAATTTTTCCACTGTATCCGGTTCTCAAATCTATTACTACTGAATACTTTCTTCGCAAGTTCGTATTGCAGTGTGTAAGTGCTTGTTTTGAAACCGGAGTGCCGTGATTTTTTTAGAAGTAATAGGAATACAGAGTTAATATGAATAAGAGACAAGGCACTTTTGTTTAATTTGTATTAAGAAATCTCTTATTGAAGGTGTTTGTGATGGAACAGATAGTGAGTCATCCACCTCAAGCCTACAAAGATCTCCAGGATGTACAAGAGGGGAATACTACCAGTACACAGGAGAAACAGTCTGCATTTACTCGTAAGTACTTATAATATTATAAATATATTTGGTGATCAGAATGGGATATGTCAGTGAAAATCAGCACAAATTAATTTAATGTTTGCCTGAAGAAATTACGACACTACAACATTTCATTAGTCCAGTGATTGATAACCAATTTAAATGTAATTTATATTTGTCAACATGCCACACCGTATACATGAGTGTACTAATACTCTTTATGATTATGCCATAATTAATTATTAATACTTATGTTAATGTATGAACTTTAAAAAAATTTGGAAAGGTATTTACGAGTAAATTTGTTGGGACCGGGCCCTCGGAAAAAAAAAATCAGCTAACGTCTTTTTATTTCCGTATACAGGGAGTAGGCGAGGCGACTTTTAAAAAAAAGAATTCTTACTCTTTTAACTAATTTTATAATTAATATCTGATTTATTTAGAACTGTTTAATTGAACATTTTATCAAATCATTCTTATTATAATTACTTTTACATTATTTGATACGGTTTAGTACTTTTCTTACAAGTAGTGTTACAATTCATATTTACTTTTGTGTGTTGCAGTCTTTTTTTCCTATTTTATTAAATAAGAAAAAAGAACAAGAGTCATCTAAGAACAGACCAAAACGGAAGTACCATGAAAGTTATTTAAATTATGGATTTACGTGTATTGACAATACACATGCTCCTGATGTTTTATGTAATAAAATACTAGTAAACAGTTCTTTGGCTCCAGCTAAATTTCGTAGGCACTTCGAAACGAAACACACTGATTACAAAGGAAAAGATATACATTTTTTAAAGAGACGACGTGACTCGCTAGAAAACTTCAAATGGCTGCAATTGCTTCAACAGAGGCATCTTTTCGCGTGAGTTACCGCATTGCACTTCATGGTGAAGCTCATACAATTGGTGAGACGCTCATTAAGCCTTGTGTGAAAGACATTGTATCATGCATGTTAAACGAGCAGGTTGCTAAAAAAAAAAAAAAAATAGATGCAGTACAATTATCAAATGATACTGTTTCACGCCGCATCAAAGATCTTTCTGCTGACATAGAAAAAGAGCTAATTCATCGACTTAGACTGCAGTGAATATTCATTCCAAATGGATGAATCTACAGATGTCGCAGGACTCGCTGTATTACTAGTGTTTGTTCGTTACATATTTGATAAAAGTACTGGAGAAATGTGCGAACATCTACAAGGAAAAACTACCAGAGAAGATATATTCAACTGTATTAATAATTATATTACAAAACAGGAAATCGGTTGGGAGAAGTGTATTGTTATTTGTACAGATGGTGCTCAAGCAAAGGTAGGAAAGATGAAGGGAGTTGTAACACATATCCTGCAAGCAGCTACAAGAGCCACCAAAAGTCATTGTGTTTTGCATAGACAAGCACCAGTAACAATAAGAATTCCAACATATTTAAAAACTATTTTGGATGAAGCCGTAAAAATGATCAACTATGTAAAATCTCGACCACTTCAATCCAGATTATTTAAAATTTTGTGCGTTGAAATGGGTAGTGCACATAACGCACTTTTATTACATACTGAAGTGAGATGGCTATCCAGAGGAAAAGCATTATGAACTTCGTAGTGAGTTAATGGTCTTCTTGATGTCACATAATTTAGGACAAAATTTTATTGAATTATTAAGAAATTCTTCATGGTTGAGTCTTGCATATCTGGCAGATATTTTTACAAAGTGCAATGAAATTAACTTATCATTACAAGGAAAGAATATTATAATTTTTAATACAAGAAATAAAATTACATCTTTTGATAGGAAGTTACAATTCTGGATTTCTACATTTGAACAGAATACTTTTGATCGTTTTCCCACCTTGCATGAATTTTTGACTGAAATAAATTCTAAAGTAAATGAAGTACCTAACGTAATTTTAGAACACTTGCATGACTTGCAATCAACCCTTTTGCAATATTTTCCAAAATGCAGTGAGGACAATTCCTGTGTTCTGAATTCATTTACAGTCACAGCTAAGCCAGCAAGCAGGCTTAAGCGCAAGTGACTAGGAAAATCTAATTGACTTAATTAGTGACTCTGATTTAAAACAAAAATACAGTGAACTGCCAATAAATTCCTGGACAAGCGTGTCAAAACTAGCTATTCTTGTTTTATTTCCTTTTACAATGAGATTTATGCGAGGCAGGATTTTCATATTATGCTGCAACCAAACCAAAGTCCAGGAACAGATTCGACGCTACACCAAATATGAGAATTCAACTTTCTAATATTGTTCCTGATATCAAAAGAATTTGTAATTCAAAGACCCGAAAACATCGGAGGCATTAAGAACTTAATTTGCAATATACGTTTTACTATTTTTGTTCTGTTTTTACTAATTAACATTTGACAATAAATGATTGTTTTTTCTTAACGCTTAGATTTATTCGTTTATTTTATTTATATTTACCTACCCTACAAAATCAGCACACAGAAAGTCTGCATTCACTCGTAAGTACTTATAATAATATAAATTTTTGGTCATCAGATTGGGGTATGTCAACGAAAATCAGCACAAATTAATTTAATGATGGTTTAATTGATATTTAATTTTTAAATAATAATTACCAATAAAATAAGCTAAATTACCAATTAATTAATACATTACAAAATAACCAAGGTGTTCCGTGAACATTCCAGGATTTGTGAAGTGTTCCGTCGTAGAAAAAGTTTGAGAAACCCTGGCCTAGAAGATATCGGTTCTTTAATAGTGATGTGGTTACGTCTGAGTTCACCACGACAAATAGTAAGGAAGAACTTCGCTTGTGTTCTTCCTTACTATTGGGCATCGTATTGTAGAGAGGTATGCATTTCGTGGGCGCTGGACAATTCAAATAAATTGGGAGGCGAGGGGAAAATCGTAGAAATTGACGAGAGTAAATTTGGAAAAACGAAAATATAATCGTGGTCGACGTGTTGTAGGCCAGTTGGTATTTGGAGGAAAAGAAAGGGGTTCGAAAAAAACATTCTTCGTTCCAGCGGAAAAGAGAGAGAAAGCCACACTGCTGGAAATGAGTGGATTCTGCCCAGAACAACTATCGTTTCTGACTGCTGGAGAGCTTATAACTGCTTAAGTGAAGAAGGCTTCATCCATGAAAGAATCAAACATCCCAAGCAGTTCGTAGATCCAGACGACCGCACTATTCACACCAACACAATAGAGGACCAGTGGCGAAATTTGAAATTTTTTCTACCCCGAACTGGACGAAATGCAGATCGTTTTGTTGGGTACCCAACTGAATATCAGTACAAACATGCAATACCGACTACAGGAAGAGTGCATCATTTTCTTCTCCAGATCGCAAAAATGTACCCGGGACCATCGATTACAGTTGAGTAGATAACAACCGAAAACTAATGAGAAATGATCGTGGAATAGGCCTACGGGGGGGGGGGGGGGAGAATACCACCTTTAAAAAAAAAAAAAAAACGCGCCTCATACTCTACCTCATAGGTGGTGTGGAAATGAGCATATCTGGTATGGTGTGCCGCATACGAGATCAATGGAATCATTCCCCTTAACCCCCCCCCCCCCCAAACCGGGTGACTGATGTGGATAATCTAGGTATTTTCTAGATCAGGGATCACCAAAGTTATTTGCCCGTCGACCCCTTCAAGAGTTTCTTGACTTTTTATCGACCCCCTATATTTTACTATTACGCAATTATAATAGGACAAGCAAAAAAAAAAAAAAGACGCTTATGTGAGTTTTTAGATTGTTTACTTTATAGTTAGTGTTTATTGTATGTATAATATAGTATATATTATTATATTACTATCACTGGTATTACTACCAGCGCTGCTGAACTCTTCAACATAGAGAAGTTTAGTTCGTGAATGAATAACGATTGAATTATAATATGTATGTTGATGAATTTTAGAACATTAACGCTCACTTGTATGTCGATGCGCAAAAATGAGACTGGGATCGAATACTCTTACTAGTGAAGAAGAATCGCTCGTGTTGCAATCTCGCTCCCACTGCGCCGGCCGGCAGGAACCACACCATCCGTTTATTGGTAAATACGTCATTTTGGCCTACTTCATTGGCCTCAGTAACTATTTTCATGACCTTACTCCATCTTACAGGTCCTATTCATGGACCTGTAAGATGGAGGTACTGTTCCCACGATTCACTCTTAATTACATTGTCATTACCTCCATGTCTTTTGTCATGGAGGTAATCCGAGTTAACCGAATTAAATATTACCCATACAATGTCTTACTTTTTTTGGCGACCACTGTTCTAGATTTAGGTTAAGGTTAATTAGATTAAGTTAGGAGAAGGAAAGCATCTCGTGGCCATCGTGTACTGCTCAGCGGGAAAAAAAGTGGTAATAACAATGTTAATAATTCCAATGCATAACAAGGCAGATGAAAATTAAGGTAGTGGGAGAAAAGTTAAATGAAAGATTGAATTTTATAAATGTTAATAGCAATTAAGACTTAGCTATATATCGGCTGCATTTCTTCTTATGCGAGATGCTTATGCTCTTCCGCTAAAGAAATCACTTCGTTTCTTCTCCTTTCCTGTCACGTGACTTCCGGTTGCAAAAGAGTTCGTAGCAAATTATCAATTTATTCAAAAATTAAGCATATCAGTACAAACATGCAATATGCTGTAGCCATTCCTACAACCACTAATCTCGAAGTCACAGGAAGATTATGAGAAATGATAGTGGAATAGGCCTACGGGGGGGGGGGGGGTACCACGCTAAATAAAACGCGCCTCGTACTCTACCTCATAGGTGGTGTGGAAATGAGTATATCTAGTATGGTCTGCCGCATACGAGATCCCGGAACCGCTAAAAGCTATCATCGCTGAGACACCAGCATAGCCGCACGTCACAGCGACCTCAACTCTGCATAACTTTCGGTTTCACACCTTCTGGTGCCGTCACATCCGGTTGCGAACGAACACGGGGTACCTGTCACAAAAAAAAATCGTCCGCTCTGGTCTCCCATAAATTGCCATGTTAACGAACCGCCCACTGGAAGGGAAAGAGTCTGATTTTGGAAATGGATTCATTTAAAAACAAATAACGAGCTCCAGTTTATATGAATTGCGCTGTTATCATTGAAAGGTAAAAAATTGTCTGATATGCTATGTTTGGCATTTAAAGAGTAATGATGCAAACTTGACAGAAACCAGTTTAAGCTTAAATGGCCATCAAACATGATAAATCCTGACATCATTATAGACTCTCTAGATAAAGGGCTGGCATTCAGCTTCATAAAGAAACTCCTTAAGAAGTTCGAGCTTGAATGGCCCAGCTTCCTAAATTTTTACTATTTTCCCGAGACTGATGAAGATCAAACCGAAGACGCTCCTCAAATGGAGGAAAAATTAAATCTAGTAATCTCGGACTCTACTCATTCAGATCAAAGAGAGACGCACTCTCACCTTGGAGTCAACAAACGAAAATGACATGGATAAAGATGCCCCCAACACAGATTCCTCTGCCTCCACCAATGAAAAGGTGCCTCCAGTCATTCTGAGGGAAAAGCAGAGATGGACAGCCTTAAGAACCACCATGGCCATCCTGCAGATAAATTGTTCCGCTGCCAAGAACACAGAGGAGGGCATCAAAATTCAGCCTGCTACAGTGACTGACTATAGAAATTTAGCCAAGGAGTGGAATGGAAGAGGTATACAATACCATACCTTCACACTTACCTCAGAGAAAAATTTAAAATTAGTTCTCCAAGGAGTATCAGAAGACATTAAAATAGCTGCTGACCTCAACATGCAAGATCTGCCTCCAATAAAGGTCAGCAGAATGTACAGATCAAACATGACCCCTATGCTTCTGGTATTGGTGGAAATACACAATATTATAAAAATATTTATAACTTGAAGACAATCTGTGGGCTTAAGATCTCACCAGAGCCACTTACGAAGAGGGCCTGTTCTGGGCAGTGCCATTGATGCCAAAAATTTGGTCATGCCCAGAAGTTGTGCAAAGCTCAATACAGGTGTTTAAAATATGGTGACACCCACCGCACACATACCTGCTCCAAGCCAAAAAGCTAATTGTGGTGGCCCCCATCTTGCAAATTACAGACGATGTATTTGCCACCCAAAACAGGCAAACTGAGTTAATCAGTCAATCTACCTCATCAGAAATGAGTCCCAGAACCTCAAGTTCATCAGGCTTCTATTAGTTTGAACAAGATGACAGGTGTTCACCCATCAACTGGTGGTACAAAAAGTTTAGTGCAGCAAACAGTCCATTTTATCTGCACTCTCCAATGCATAGGGAAAAATTACCCCTGGTTCTCTAATGATTATTGCATTGAATGCCAACGGCCTTAAAAATAAAATACTAGAAGTGGAGGAATTCAATGACAGATATAATCTGGATATATTATTAATTAATAAAATTCACCTGAGACCTGCTGAGAATCCTAAATTTAAAGGATATCAACTTTACAGGAATGATAGGCTGGATTATAGAGGTGGTGGTACAACCATCCTCATCAAAAATCACATCAACCATCATGCTGTAGCCATTCCTACAACCACTAATCTCGAAGTCACAGGTATCAATATCATCGCAAACTCTGTCGGAAACAAAAATCTATGCTGCTTATAACCCACCATCAAAAACATTGCTGACCACAGATCTGGATGCTCTCCTCGGAGTTAAACGACCGGTTGTTATCGCTGGAGATTTAAACGCAAAACATCAAGCCTGGAGCAGTAGGTCTATAAATAGGAATGGCCGCATCCTCTAACTACAAAAGCTCAAATTGCGCAGATGTGGCTGGCCCCTCAGTGCCAACTCACCACAGTCCGACTGGCTCATCCGAAGTTTGGGATATAGCTGTCCTTCAGAATGTCAATCTGCAGTACGCCCTGGAATCATTGAATGAATTATCGTCAGACCTCAATCCTACTCTGCTCCAAGTGGGTTATCAGAGAGGACTTCCTCCTTTGCCTCACACCTTCATTCCTCGGGAATAATTATCCAAAATGCTTCAAAGATACATTGATCCGGTCCCTCATATTAATTTCAAGGAAGAAATTGATTTTGCAGTCAATAAACTTACTGATCAAATCAATATCAACACAGCCATAGCATCTATCACCTCAAATTCAATCACTTTTAAGCCTAAACTACCAGGTGACCTAATGAACTTAATCAGGGAAAAAAATAAAGCAAGAAAAAGATACCAGAACACCCCCGAGACAAAATATATCGCAACAAAATGAGCGGTGCAGGGAGAGATGCACTTAAAGCCCACAGAAACAAACTATGGGAAGAGAAATTAGCCTCCGTATCATCTGCTGATCAAACCGTCTGGAAGTTCCTGAGAAAGATTAAAAACAAATCTCTTCTTCCTCTCAAATCTGACATGAACATTGATTATACAGAAAAAGTCGAAACTATAGCTAAATATTTAGAAAAACAGTGTAGCCCTTCATGCGATAACCTAAACTTCAATCATATTTATAAAATTTACCGCCACATCAGACAAGTGTTAAAACGGCCTGATACCTGTACCAGCCAACTCACACCAACTTCTCCAGCTGAAATTTATGATATTATAAAGCACTTAAAGAATCAAAAAGCTCCAGGGCCTGATGGCATATCCAACAAATTTATTAAATTGCTACCCCAAAAGGCCATCGTACATCTTACAACAATAATAAATGCTATGTTCAGGTTTAAGTACTTTCCCTCTGCATGGAAGTTGGCAGATGCAGTTCCTATATACAAGGATCCTTAGCAGCCTCAAAGTTATGGTCCCATGAGTCTGATTTCTAATTTGAGCAAAATAGCAGAAAAAGCTATCCTTTCCAGAATTCAACTTTCAGTAAAAAAATTAAACATGCTTCCTTCAGAACAGTTTGCTTTTTGCCAGTTTCACAGTACCACCCAACAAATTCATAGACTAATCGAATTCATTACCACAAGTTACAATTGGCACCAATACATGGAAGCAGTTTTTCTTGACTTAGAAAAGGTGTTCGACAAATTATGGCACTTTGGACTACTATACAAGTTGATTTTAGCTGGCATTCCATTAGATCTAGTCCAAATTATAAAGTCATTTCTTAGTGGCAGACGAATGCAACTCAAACTAAATGATATATTATCTACCCAGCGACGAATCTTGGCAGGAGTGCCTCAAGGGTCCCTACTGGCACCGATACTTCTCACGATTTACATGGGGGACATTCCTCACAATCCAATGTCATCTATCATTGTCCTATACACAGACGACACAGCTATACTAACGAGATCTATTAAACCACACCTTGTCACCAAGAAACTGCAAGAAAACCTGCAGAGATTAGAGCACTGGTTCTCGGAATGGCGATTCCAAGTAAACCCCCAGAAGAGTATCGCCATGCTCTTCACTTAAAACTCAATATCTCCCAAAGATGACATCATCCTATTTAATATCAAGATTCCCTGGAAAGCAGAAGCCAAATATCTCGGTGTACTGCTGGACAGAAAACTAACCTTCAGTCCACATATAAAAGACTCATGTACAAAAGCATCAAAAATCATTACACAGTTTTACCCTCTTAGCAATAGGAACAGCAAGTTGGATACCAAAATAAAATTTCTCCTTTATCAGTTGATGATTCGACCCATTATTACTTATGCATCCCCACCCTGGAGCCATACCTCAAGTACAAATATCCTCAAACTACAGAGTGCAAAACAAATGTCTCCGTATGATCTTAAATGCACCATGGTATATCAGAAATGTCCAACTCCACCAGGATACAAATATACCCTATATGTACTCATTCCTGCAGTCTTCAGCAGTAAAGTTCTTTTCAGCATCCTCTTCACATCCAAATGAATTAGTGAAACAAGCAGCAAATTATGATGAAACGGATTTCTCCAAATATAGGAGACCCAAGGCAATAAACGCACCGACTCAGGCAGAGCACTTAGCTCATGAACTTTTACCTACACAGCACCCTTATCAGATAGCAAGGATTATAAAAGCATTTTGCTTCACCCTTATAGTCAGCAACGTCTTGCATCATTCATTTTAGACAAATTATGGACTCTGCAAACAACACAAACGCATACAATTCACAATTGAGATTGAAAAGCAGAACACACTTCCGTTTTTCTAAATACACTTGTCACATGCCTTCCTTCTGGCAGTCTTTCCTTCACTGTTTACCAGAAACCAACATACTGGCCAATATATACATATAAACTCCTACCACCACTCAACTCAAAAACGAGGTATCATGAACACATTAAAAAACAGGGTTTTGAAGATTTGCTCCAATAAACAAGCACTTAAGGTGAATTAAAAGTTATCAGCAGTACCTTCCTAAAAAATGGCTCCAGCCGAAATACTCTCAACAATCTTCACAAAACCTCGCTTAAAACAAAAATAAACTAGACTAAATAAAACTATAACCATTCCATACATTATACATTAAAGGGATATCACAAAATAAACAGAATACTACAGAAATACAACCTTAAAGCCACCTTTAAACCTCCTGCAAAATTAAAGAACTTACGCAGCTCATCCAAGGATCCACTCCCTCCGCTGGCCCACCCTAGAGTATACTGTTTTCATTGCACATGTAATTTGCCTTATATAGGCTAAACAGGATGCACAATTCCTGTAGAAAAAAGGAACATAAACATCACATTAAATATAATGACTATGGTGAAGCTGGCCTTTCGGATCATACCCTGAACAACATAGAATTGACTGGAAAAGCACCTGTTGTTTACATCACACCAAAACATAGTATGAACGTAAATTTAAGGAGGTCTATGAAATTATCAACCACCCTAAATCTTAATAATAATGATGGTCTAAAAATCCCAAGAATATGGAAGGCACATATTCTACCCACTTAACCTTTCTCCCTAAAAATTAATTATAAATATGACCACAGGTAATCCAAGGATCTTAAATCTAATGTAACAGTTGTCATGTTAAATTAGGACATCATTTTTTCTGCAATAAATCTATTTATATGAAAGAATGTTTCTCTGATGTTGTCTTACCTTTATTTTCACTAGAGGTCAGGCCAGTAAAATAAGGGTTGATCAAATCATTGTCTCTTTAGTATGCTGTGTGAAATGTAATATAGCTTGTCTTTGTATATATGTGTATAATCCAGATGATGACCTTAAGATGAAAACGAAATGTCGGAATTTAAAATAATTATTTCTAACAAGGTTGTAGAGTCCATAATTTGTCTAAAATGAATCAAGCTTACTTTGATTTCTACATTGCGACAAACAGTACTAACTCTACATCTAAATCAATTCGTGTGAAACGAAAAGGCACTACATCAAATTAAAAAGTAACTTCAGGCCATCCAACATATTACAAAATCATATATTTCAAAATAAAAAATATACATTCTTCATTCAAAGTAAACTGGCCACCATCATTTAACGTAATTGTCCTTTACGCCTAAACCATTTCTCACAATTTCCTAATCTTCCTTAAAGAGTATGCAAGAAAGAGTATAAATGAGCTGTTAATGATATTGTGCAAGGGTAATGAGCCCAAGAGGGTGCTGAAATGCATGTACACGAATGCAAGAAGGGGAAATAAATTAGAAGACTTTTTGGCATTGGTAAGCTCAGCTTGGCCAATAATTACACTGGCCAACAAAAAAAAAATTTTTTTCTACTGATTATGATCTGACACTTGTTATTTTACTAATTTGGGTGTGCTGATTTCAAATATCAAACCAAGTTTTCTCTATCACTTCAGATTTTTCCTCTATGGCATTTTCTTTTTGCTAATTTGTAAGTTTTTGATATTTTTAAGGCGGCAGTACTATTTAGAGGATCAAAAAATCGAATTTTTAATATTATTTTCTGAAAGTATGTACTTTTAAAAATCTGTTCCTAACGTTTTATCAAGGAATTCGAAAAATTCCCGAAGATATAGCCTATTATTCAAAGCGGTGCGCAGATCAGAATCACTGCTCTCGTTTGTTAGTAAACGAATAAATATGTAAGAACCTGCGAGGCCACGTACTGGCGCTTTAAATGCGAGAGAGGCCGATAACTGACCTAATACATTTAGGTGATGAAAAGTAGGCGATGACCACTGCCTAAAACAAATGAATGCTATATGCGTCATAGCGGATACTTAAAGGAAACATATGAGGACATTAAAAAGGTTCTGAAGTTATTAAAATATACAGACCATAACTGGATCATCTGCGTGGATCTTAAAATGGTGAACTTTTTACTTAGCTTTCAAAGAGGATATACAAAGTTTCCGTGTTTTCTATGCTTCTGGGATAGTCGAGCTAGAAACCAACGCTGGAGTCAGAAACATTGGCCTCTTAGAATATCCTTAAATGTTGGAGAACAGAATGTTATAAATCAACCTTTAATCGACAGAGAAAAAAAATCATTTTTCCACTTCTACACATCAAACTAGGTCTTATAAAGCAGAATGTTAAAGCTTTAGATTTACAAGGTAACTGTTTCCACAACATATGTGAAAAATTTCCACGACTTAGTTATGAAAAAAAATTAAAGCCGGTGTATTTGATGGACCGCAAATTAGAACTTTAATGAGAGACCCAAATTTCATCAACTCTATGAACGACATTGAGAAAGAGGCCTAGACTTTATTTACGATGGTTGCGAATAATTTTCTTGGAAACAAAAAAGCGTGCAAGTACACAATCTAGTGGAAACAATGCTTGAAATTTTCCAGCGCGTAGGTTGCAACATGAGCATAAAGCTTCATTTCCTATACGGTCATCTTGATAGATTTCCCGAGAATTTAGGTGCTGTAAGCGATGAACAAGGCGAAAGATTTCATCAAGACTTAAAAACTATGGAAGATTGGTACCAAGGAAGATGGGATTCTCACATGATGGTCGACTACTGTTGGAGTATTCAAAGGGATTGCCAAAACAGAAAACACAACAGAAATTGCTACAAACAAAAATTTATTCCCTGAAACTCATGTGTAAGTAAAATTGTTATTTTTTTATAAATATTCTTGTAATTTTTAATGAATATTGTTAAGTAGTTATGTATCTAATTATCGGCCTCTCTCGCATGAAAAGCGCCAGTATGTGCCATTGCAGGTTCTTACGCATTTATTCGTTTACTAACAAGCGAGAGCGGTGAGTGCTCCGATTCTGATCTGCGCACCGCTTTGAATAATAGGCTATATCTTCGGAATTTTTTGAATTTCTTGATAAAAAGGTAGGAACATATTTTTAAAAGTACATACTTTCAGAAAATAATATTAAAAAATCGATTTTTTTGATCCTCTAAATAGTACTGCCTCCTTAAAACTATCAAAAACTTACAAATTAGCAAAAAGAAAATGCCATAGAGGAAAAACCTGACGTGATAGAGAAAAATGGGTTTGATATTTGAAATCAGCACACCCAAATTAGTAAAAAACAAGTCTCATATAAAAGTCAGCAAAAATTGTTTTGGACTTTGTTATCGATATCAGCCAGAATTGATTAACAGATAATGATGTAGCTACAAGGAAAGTATGTAACGGATATTGTATTTTCAGGAAAAAATAGAGGGGAACGGGTAAGGAGAACAGATATTATTGATGTTAGATGAAGAGCGTCAACCAACAAAAAGTGAAGTTAATGAGGATTGTGTGTCTGGGGGAGATGGTTGGTGAAAGGAAATAAATAACCTTGATGTCAATAAGACAATAGGATTTCATTACATATCTCAATGAGTCTTAAGGAAATGTTCCAGGGAACTGGCGATAGCAATAAGAGTCTTTCAACAGCACAGGTTCCAAGGGAGTGGAATGAAGGTAAAATTGTTCCACTGCATAAAGGTGATGATGATAACGCTGTGGCTACAAATTATAGGCCAATCTGTATCTGCAGTCGTGGTAAAGATAAAGGTGAAAAGTAGGATACAGAAATGGGTTGACAACAGCAGTATTCTCTGTGGTTATCAGCATGAATTTGATAAAGGAAGGTCATGTTTTACTAACTTACTTATATTCTATAACAAGGTGACAAATGACTTGGACAAGGGGAGATGCATAGACAGTAGTGTACTTATATTTTCCAAACGCTTTTGATAGACTCTTACATGACAAACTGTTACATAAATTGAAATACATGGGATTGGATAATAGTCTTTTGAGTTGGATCAGTGACTGGCTGTCAGATAGGTAAAGGTCACTGTGGTATGCTGCAGAGATCATTTTAGGACTATTGTTGTTCAGTTTGCATATTAATAATACTGGAATGGGTTTATTTAGTGATGGCGCAAAACTGGGGAGAATAATTCATAGTGAATCAAACTTTATGGCCTTACAGGAGAACTAGAGTATATTGGATGAATTGACAGGTAAATAGAACTGTCGGGGGGCCTGTGTAGCTCAGTAGAAGTGGCATTTGCACTCTACAGCGCTTGACCGCACGAAGAAAGGGTTTGGTGGTTCAAATCTAGTCGCCCACTAGAGGAAATTTTTCTAAGCCTTTTTTCGACCGGTTCCCGAGTTAGTCGATCTCTGGCACGGGCAAGCGGGTTTTTCCTCCCGGGAACTCGGGTTTTTCGTCCCGTAAACTCAAGAAAATCGACCGTAGAACCCACATTATTTTCAGACATTAAATATATTGTGTTAAGGTTAGGGACCACGAGATGGCGGCACATTTCAGCCGTCTCTCTTCACTGTGTACCGCTTAATTAGTGATAGCCTTGGGCCATCTATCTCCGATTGGTACCAGTGGAGATTGAACTGCCCACTCAGTCTCCAAAAGTTAGATAGGGCTAAATGGCCTCGCCTACTCCCGTATACGGGAATAAAAAGGCGTTAGCTGATTTTTTTTTTTTTTATAGAACTGTCAGTTCAATGTTGCAAAAGTGTAAGATTTTGAAATTTGGTAAGCAACGATGGGATGCAAAAGTATACACTTGGTAAGGAAAGTTTAAAGGTGGTAGACGAAATGAGAGCTCTGGGAGTGGTGGTGGATAAAGACCTGAAATTCAATGGCCACACTCCACAAGTTTTGAAGCTGCCATGTCGGATAACGAAAAGCAGAAATGAAGAGGTGATTAAGTCATTGTATGAGGCCTTGATCAGGACTCATATGGATACTTGTGCACAGATTTTATCAGCGGTTTTCATGGTGAAGGATATGTTAGAAAGGGCCCAGAGAGATTTCACAAAGATAGTTAGTTGTCTTTCGAATGTAGAATACGATGACAGATTAAGAACATGTAAATGCAATACCTTATGAAGAGGAGAAGCGTGTTATGAATGAAACATAAGCTACTCAGGGGTTGTTTTCATGTCAACATGGAAGACATCTTTCATAGCATGGAAGAGTCGGAGATAGAATAAGAAGTCATCACTAAACTTCATAAGGAGGTTGTGTGCAGAATAGTGAGGAACAGGTTCTTTACATGGAGAGTAGTTGCTAAGTGGGATGCATTGCATAAAGAGAATAAAAGGCGTTAGCTGATTTATTATTATTATTAGCACTGTTTATACTAATATACGTAATACACAAATTGGAGAGTAGGCGAGGCCGTTAGCCCTATCTAACTTTTGCAGAATGATGGGGCAATTCAATCTCCACCGATAGCCAATCAGAGATAACTGACCCAAGAATATTACAAATTATACATGGCGTCCGGTGAGTACAGGACGACTGACAAGTCGTCTTGTCAGTCGTCCTATACTCACCGGACATGGAGACAAGTGCTGCCATCTCGTGGTGCCAGTATGTCTGAAACGTGGTTTACTCTGAAAATAGTCTGACTACTACGGTCAATTTTCCTGACTTTACTGGACAAAAAACAAGCATGCCCGTGCCAAGAATCTCCTTACTCGGAACCGGTCGATAAAAGCTTAGTAAAAGTTCCTCTAGTAGTCCAATTGAATCGAACTTACGACACTCTCACTTCGGACGATTTAGCGCCGTTGAAGTCATCTGATGTCATCTCCATTGAGCTGCACAAGCGGGGACTACTACCGTTACTATTACTGGTGCTACTAATAATAATAAATAAAATCAATAGCAATAATTATTCGCGAATTGCACGAAACGATCCGGAGACATTTGTAAACATGGAATTTTCCATGGTGATTCATTGTCACCATTACTTTTCAACATTTCTTTGATACATTTGTCTATGATTCTGAAGAAAACAAAACTTGAATATGAAATTCCTCAATTTAATATTAAAATTTCCCGTCTTTTGTATATGTATGACTGGAAGTTATATGGAAAATCGGCCAAACGAATAGCTCTTTACTGAACACAGTTTGTATTTTCAGTCAGAACATCAAAATGGTATATGGTTTAGACAAATGAGCAATTTTAGCTATTAAACGAGGAAAAATTAATGACATTAGCAATTTTAATTGCGATCAAGAGAAATATATAAAAACAATTTCAGCTAACGAACACTATAAATATCTAAGAATATTAGAAGCCAGTGATATGCCCCACTAGAAAGATAAACAACAGGCAGCAGCGTAATGAACGTTAGAAATATTCGGAAAACAAAACTCAATGGGTTAAAGACAATTACAACAATTAACTCTTCAGCTATTCCAACGACCAGACACAGAACTGGCATGATACATTGGACAAAAGAAGACCTAGACAAATTGGACCTCAAAACCAGAAAATTAATGACTATGCATCATGCATTACTTCCACTAAGTGAGGTTGACCTGCTCTATCTACCAAGAAGAATAGATGGACGAGGTCTGCAGCAAGTGAGACGGACTGTGGAAGAAGAAGAGGAAATTAGTTTAAAAAATTATATCGACAACAGCTCTGAACAAATGCTTCAAGCGATTTCACAACAGAGCATTCTAAAAGCAATATGAACGATTACAAAAAGGTAAAGCAAACTTACCGATATATGCGCTGATAAAATAAACCTCTGCATTGCCAATTTCTTCGAGATACTTAAATGAAAATTAATGTGACCGAGACAGCGCGATGACTACAATATAGATATATTAAAAAAGAAACAGAAGGATTTGTTCTAGCAACTCAAGAACAGGCATTACAAACTAATGCAATGAAAACCAAAATTTTGAAGATCAATAATAACAGCAAATGTAGATTATGCGATCAGAAAGATGAGACTGGAACATCTAATTAGTGCCTGCTGCAAGATAGCTCAAACTGAGTATAAATACAACCATTATCAAGTGGCCAAAATAATTCATTTGCCATTTGTAAAAGTATGCAAAAAGTACGGTTTTCCTACTTCTGATAACTGTTGGCAGCATAAAGTACAGAGAGTGCTGGAAAACGAAATTCTCTGGCCTTTAGAATACAAAGTGGTCGGCATTTGGAACACAACAGACCTCACATCAGAATTATTGAACATAGAAACGTTTGGTTTATTAACGTTACAGTACCCACCAATAACAACATCAACAACGAAGAATTGGAAAAAATCGCTAAATATCGATATCTGGTAATTGTAGTTTGCCAGCTGTGGCTCAAACACACCAAAGTCCTCCAAATAGTTAACGATACACTTGGTGCAATTTAAAAAACGGTGTCCAACTATTTATAAGATTTAAACATGAACACAGTGACCACATATGATGTACAAAAACCAGCATTACTTGTAACAGTGCATATTTTATGACGCTACCTGAGAGACTATTCTTAGATTCTTGGGTAGAATTTGAATTGAACTGTAATAATAATAATAATAATATCCCTCCTCATAGTTGAAGGAGTAAATAGAACCTGGAACAAGGAAAGGGCACATGGCAAGATGGAAATGGAATTTATACAATTACTCGGGAATAATTACTAAAACAGTATGTGATAGAGGGAACAAAGAAAAGATTGGGATTATTGGTTGGTAATAGCATTGAAAGATTTGACTGTAAACTATAGTAGCAATTCTACCAGAGATCAAGAAAAGTGATAATTCAGTCTTTTTCTGCGAGATGCTTAACTTGCGAAATATTCAGTCAATAAAGGGTTTATGTGGAAATATAAAGCTTGCGATTGTGAAAAACGTACGTGGCAGCCTGAAGCAGTGCCATGGAAGAAATAGCTAGAAGGAATAAATGTCACTAGAGTAAGCGAGGTATTAGAGATTGTCTGAGACAGTCACTATCAGAATACATACCCATAGTCAGAACAATAACCCAAATGGGATTAAGTGGATGAGTAGCAATATAAAGCAGGAGTTGCAAAAAAAGCATTGTGGAAGAAATACAAACAAAATGGTAATCAGCATTCTCAGGAGCAATATATATATATAGTATTTCAGGAAAGACAATCAGATTATGAGAGAAAATTAGCTGAGCAAACCAAACAAAACCAGATTTTTTTTTTTTTTTTGCAGTGAGCAAGTAAGAGAAAGAATGATTAGGAAAGGATAACTGTACTCAATTCTGACGGTAGGAAAGTTACAGAAGCAGAAGAAATAGTTGAGTTGATAAGTGATTGCTTTGCAAGAATGTCTTCCAGGAGAGGACTTTGCATTCACTGATATAACAGAAGTTAATGTGAAGAAAGATGAAAATAAATCTAGATACTCAGCATATTGCAAAATATCAATGTGAATCAGTGGTGGCCGGTGAAAATTTTAAGTCGGATGCTACATATATAAAAAAAAAAAAAACTTTTTTTTCCTAATCAGTAACGAATTTATTAATAAATAAATTTACATATTAAAAAATTGCTTTATTAAAAATATTTCATCCTCACCACGAACAAACACCAATAATAAAAGTTTCGTATCAATAGCAATAACAAGCGCAAACGAATATCGGCGTTAGATCGCAGTATATTTGTTTCGTGTAACGATAATTAAAAAGAAGATGAGATTGGCAGGACATGTACTGAGAATAGATGGTGGAGATAGTATATGTATACTATCCCCACCATCTATTCCAGGTGATGGTATAGATGGTGGAGATAGTATGCATATAAAAATTGATGAAATGAGGGAAAGGAGGGTAATTATTATGGGGGATATCAACTATGGTAACATTGATTGTAAGGAGGAGAGAACACATGTGAGGGAGGAAATGGATTTTATTCAATTATTAAGGGATAACTATCTGAGACAGCATGTAATTGAAACTACCAGGGGTGTGAGAGTGCTTGACCTGGTTATAGCATCTGAGAATTTGACTGTAATGAATATGACCATGATGTTGCCACCTATTGATGAGAGTGATCATAAGGTTTTGACCTGGGAGGTGGCTAAAGGAGTAGAATTTTCGATTAAGACAGGGTATATATATGGAATCTCCGTGCTGGCAAGTATGACAAGATTAGGAGATTGCTTGGATCAGTGCAGTGGCATATAAAACTGCAAGGGCTGGATGTCGATAGAGCATGGGAAGTGCTCAAGGAGCATTTACAGGAGTTATGGCTGATTGCATACCTAGGGTCGGAATAGTAAAACAAGTAGGGGTTAAATGGATGAATAACACCATTAAGCTTGAGCTGCAAAAAAAAGAAACAACTGTGGAGGGAATTTAAAGAAAATGTGACTTGCAGGCACACTGACAATATAAAGCGCAGGGCAGAAGGGTAACGAGTGTGGTAAAAAAAGCAAAAGCGGATTAGGAAAGGAAACTATCTAAGCAAGCTAAAGAGAATCCCAAACAGATCTTTAAATATGCTGCTAGCAAAAAAAAAATTTACACGGCAAAATGATTTTAAGGAATAACGATGGTAAGGAGGTCACTGAATCAGTCTATATAGTGGAATTACTGAGCGAGCAGTTTGCAAGAGTATGTCATCCAGGTGGTGACATTGAAAAAATGAAGGAAGCATTAGTTTATACGGGAATTGTGATGAATGAAGTGGAGGTGAATAGTCTATTACAGAACCTTAATGTGAATACATCTGTGGGACTGGATGGTATACCGGCACGGGTCTTAAGTGAAGTGGCTAAAAATTATCAGTGCGTTGACCATGTTTAATCTGAATCTCAGGTCTGGTTTAGACCCGAAGGTGTGGAAAGAGGGGAAAATAGTTCCACTGCATAAAGCAGGATCAAAGACTACTGTAGCAAATTACCGACCGATCAGCAAATCAGGAGTCGTTGTCAAGGTCTTGGAAAAAGTAGTCAAGGGAAAAATACAGGAATGGATTGATGAAAATGAGATACTGTATAGGGGATAGCATGACTTTGTGAAGGGTAGATCATGCTCAGTAACTTGCTCAAGTTTTATTACAAGGTGACGGCTGAACTGGATACGGGTAATGAGATTACAGTGATACTGCTGGACCTGGCTAAGGCATTTGACGGGATACCACATGGAATTCTAATCCGTAAAGTACAACATATGGGAATGGATATAGGGTTGGTGAGATGGATAGGTGGGTGGTTGATGGAGAGATATCAGAGAGTAGTTTATTCAGGAGTATAGTGCGAAAGACGGCCTGAGACTAATGGTGTGCAGCAGGGTTCTGTTCTTAGACCACTGCTGTTTAATTTGATCACTAACGATATAGGGAAGGATCTAAGGGGAACAGTTCATTTGTTCGCTGATGATGCAAAGTGGGATAGGGCAATAGCAAATGCAGACGATGTCAAAATTTTGCAGGACGACTTGGATAAATTGGAGTTCTGTGCTAAGGAGAATGGATGTCAATTTTATGTGACAAAATGTAAGGGTATGCATTTTGGGGTGAAACAATTAGCAGAAATATACCACATTGGTTGAACTGTAATCCAGGAGATTGACGAGGCCAGGGACTTGGTGAATAGCAATAGCGGGCACATGGCAAAAGTGGCTAAATCAGCTAATCAACTCACTTGGTTGTTGAAAAATACTTTGACGAGCAGAGACAAGCAGGTTATTGTACCTCTGTACAGAGCCTTGATAAGACCTCATCTTGACTACTGTGCCCAGATTTGGTCACCTAGGTTTCTTCTTGATGGGAAGGAGGTGGAGAGGATCCAGAGGCAGGTGACTAAGATGATAGCAGGTCTATGGAATGAACCTTATGAGAACAGGTTGAAGATTTGTGGGTTGCAGAAATTAGTTGATAGGCGGAAAAGGGGAGATATGATTGAGACATTCAAATTGCTAAAGGGTTCCTATAGGATTAATTCAGAGGATAATTTTGAGATCAGGACTGGTGGTGGGAGAACTAGGGGACACCTATGGAAGCTGGGCAAGGGTGTGGTTAGCAAGGGTGTAAGAGCTAGGATTTTTAATTTGAGAGTGGTAAATGAGTGGAATAAGCTGCCAGATTCTCTTGTGGGTGCTATGACGGTGAGTGAGTTCAAGGCAGGGTATGATAGATACTGTGAGAATGTTGTATAGTTGTGTGGACATGATGTTTATGGCCTCCCTCGATGAGTCTAAGGACTTCCCGGAGTCGCCCGTAATAGTAATAATAATACAAGAAATCTTTCTAAAAATTGACTTCTGCTGAGCCATCGAACATTATTGTACAACAGAGGTTCCCTATCATCATCTGCCTATAATTTAAAACCACCGTTGCAGGGCTTTTCCTCGTACAGAAGTTACAATTTTAAATGTAATATCCAAAACATCTTTTGTGTTTAATCTTTTACTACACCGTACTTTTTGGTGAATAGTACAGTGGTAAATAGTACAGTTAAAAAATCTGGATATTTGTCATCGTTTTTGAATAATGAAATGAAGCCTGATTTATCACCTATAATTGCAGGAGCACCATCCGTAGTAACAGACACAGGTTTAAAAAGCGGAAGTTTGTGTTGCTTTACAAATTCATCAAATGCTGAAAAAATGTCTTCTCCTCTAGTTCTTCTCAATAATGGTATAATTTTCAAAAGTTCTTCTTTACTTGAATAATCTTGAAATACCATGCGAATAAATACCATTAACTGAGCAATATCAGTGAAGTCGTTTGATTCATCAAATTGTAATGAAAACGCAACACACTGTATGACATTAACCTGGCCTGGAATCTTTCCTCCGGCAATTGGAACTCTTCCATTGGACAATTTGAAACCTTGTCTGCGGCCCAGAAGTAGTAGTCTCTCTCTAGCGACGTCTCGAACTGAGAAGCTGCTTTCTGGAAGCGGGAAACTCCTCTCTCAAGCAACATGGATCCTGGCAGTCTCACTGACGCCGACTCTGGACCGGGCTGCCTCCACTCTGACAGCAATTCTGGAACCGGGACCCCTTCTGCTTGCTTCAATCCCTTTTTATTAGGCCTCCTCTGAGACCTCGCATGAAATTTCGCAACCCCCAAAGAATCGGTATGAGTCTTTCATCTTAAGTTTCAAGTTCGGCATGCTTTTTTCTCCTCTGCTTTCTTTTGATTGTACCAGCCATCGGAAAGTTGTTTGAACTCTTTCTGACTGACTTTGGACTTTACACTTAGAGCCCGCAAGCCTTTCTCATACATACATACAAGTTTCAATAACAATCTTTCTAATGCCGCCATGTACAGCTTCGGCGATAAAAACATTGCCTTTGTTTTGAACATTCTAACATATTCTTATTAAAGCAGTATATACAGTTAGCTTCAAAATAGTTTTTTACAAAAACATCTTATACAAACTATACCGAGACAAACAAAGTTTATTTTTTTTACAATATTCACATGGGACTTTTTTTACATGGGACTTTACCGAAGTAAAAAATCGATGTAATGGGCTTTGGAACATTTAGTATTCTACAATCGAGTTTTTACACTTTGCTTATAATCGTATTCACTCGGCTCGCTGTTTGACTTCCACTGATCCAAATTAATTCATTTACCCAGACTTATAAGAAAATTACTGATTTGATAATTTTAACGAAAAATAAATAAAAAATAGCAATACACTTTAAGCGAATTAAAAATAATGATAAATAAAATATTATGTTTTCAGTTTTAATTAAATTTGTAAGTAAGGAGGAATACACAAGAGATCAACCAAAAATCGCTCCTCGATCGACCGATCGATCGTGATCGACGGGTTGAACACCTCCTGTTATAAAGGGTTTTAGATGGCGTTGATAGTAGTAGTGTCGTAGTTGGAGAATTAAGTAGGAGTGGAGAGGATGAGATCAGCGAGCCCACCACTAGTACTTTCGTACTAGATTTAGTACTCTTTATAAATGTTGTATTCTAGTACGTTGAGCAACAGATCTAGTACTTTCTTCCTTCCGAATAATAATAATAACAGCAATATGAGAGTTAGACATATGAGTTTAAATTTTTCTCTTCTCCCACCTCCCCATATGTCACATTCAGTGACACAAGAATGTTTGCACTTTTTCCTCCCCCCTCTCACTGTTCGCTAACCTTCTCTTCCCCCTCCCCCGATCCCATACTCACACCGCCCGACTGGCATAGCCAATGAAAATATATTCTTTGCTATTCAAACATTTCTCGAGCGTTACAAGATCATTACAACAATGAAAACAAGTTTGAAAATTAAATATATTAATATGAGTAACCACCTTTTATTGATGCACAGCGTAATTTAGACCACATTGAAAAGATAAATCCAGCCAACAATGGTCCGTTTTTATACGTCAACTCAACTATTTCTTCTGTTCCTGTAACTTTCCTACCATCAGAATTGAATATATAGTCATCATTTCATAATCATTCTTTCTCTTACTTGCTCACTGCAAAAAAAAAAAAAAAAAAAAAAAAAATTCCGGTTTTCGTTTGTATAACTAAGTTTCTTTCATAATCTGACTGTCTTTCCTGAAATACTAGTGACCTTTTATGTTGCTCCTGAGAAATTTTGATTACCATTTTGTTTATATTTCTTCCAATGTCCAAAGCCCAACTCTACCTCCCGTGGTGCACCCTTGAGTGTTGGGAATCCTAACCACTATCGGACCTGGACCCAACATCACTAACAGAACTCTGGCAAACACTTTAAAACCCTGGTCAGGAGAAGTGTATATGCGACCACAGCAAAGATGACACTACAAACAGAAACGGCCCCGAGTCCTGCGCGGCCCACACTCACCTTTCAACAGCGGCGGTAAGGCACCGAGTGTGGCCAGGGGTGCTAAGAATCTCGCAGATGAAAACAGGCCACCTCTTAAATCTATCGGTACCCTCAATATGCGAACTTTGGCAAGAGATTACAGAATAGATTTATTAATCAAAGAACTAACCAATATCAACTTAGATATCCTGCTAGTAAATAAAACAAACAGATTGAAAGAACTGACAGCAAGATGGTACGATGGCTCACAGATACTCCTCGGAGCATCCTTAAACAATGGCAAACAAGGCGCAGTTGGCTTTATTGTTAAATCTAAGCTCACCAAGTCGATCCTTTCTTGTAACATTATATCTGAAAGAATAGGTGTACTGGTAATTGGAATAAAGAACAACAAAACAATAAAATTAATATCCTGCTATGCTCCAACATCTGTAGCTGATAATCAAGAAATATAAAATTTTTACATGAATCTTGAACAGGCATTAAATTACAAATCAACTTACATACACATTCACCACCAATGAATGTGTATGTAAGTCAACATACACATTCATTGGTGATGACTTTAATGCCAAAATAGGATGTGGAAAAGAAGATGAAACGTTAATAGTACCACATGGCCTAGGAAAAAGAAATAGAAGAGGAGAGAGATTAGGTGAATTTTCTGCAGCTGAACAACTCTTCATTATTATTAACACTTTTTTCAACAAACGCTTAGGAAGAAGATGGACTTGGCAATCACCGAATGGAGACACAAAAAATGAAATTGACTACATTTTAACAGACTGTAAAAGACTGGTATAAAATGTTGGTGACTACAGACTTCTCAGAGCCATTATAAGAATAGACCACAAAAAAGAACAACATATCAGGGCAACATCAAACCACAAAAGACAACCCAAACAAATAGACTACCACTAGTTCAGGAAGTACATAGAAGAGACCGAATGGACATTAAAAACTGTTACATAAATGATGACTATATTGACTTTATTAATAAATTCAACGAGTGCAAGAAAAAATCAGAAATTCCTGTGAAACGAATGAAAGAGAACGACTCTCACCTCAAACTATAGAACTACTGAAAAAGAGAAAAGAACTGAAGGAATCTGAAGAAAACTTTCTAGTATACAAAATTATCTGTAAGTTACTAAGGAAAAGAATTCCAGAAGACTAAAAAGCTTTCAGGATACAGAAATTTAGAGAAACAGTGCAGGGATAAACCAGCCTGAAAAAAATAGAGAAAGACTTAAATTTTGAACAAGCAATTCCATCTGCTTTACAGGATCAAAATGGAGAAAAGCATACTATTAGAAAAAGGATAGAAGATGTGCAGAATTTTTATAATGATCTCTATGCAACTAAGTGCCAAGTTTCAGAACCTATCATTCCAAAACCAAGCAATATACTAGATGTACTTCCAGAAGAAATAGAACATATCCTTAAAAAAATGAGTAAAGGTAAAGCCTCAGGACTTGATCATGTTAAGGCTGAAGAAATCCAACAAGGTGGACCAATTATTTTCAAGCCTTGGCTGCCAGATTCACGTGGTACTTCAAAGAAAGAAAGATTCCAGAGGAAAGGAAAACCTCAAAAACCATACTTCTATTAAAAAAAGGGAACAAGGAAGACATAAAAAAACTATCGTCCAAACTGTCTACTCTTTCACATATATAAGATCATGAATAGAGTAATAGTGAACAGAATCCAAAACACTCTAGAAGACAATTCCAGTAGAGAGCAGGCAGGATTCAGAAGATGCTTCTCCACAATAGATCATATCCAAGTCATTTCACAACTAACAGAAAAATGCAGAAATACCGAATTCCTCTATGTTTCCTCTTTATTGATTTTAAAAAAGAATTTGAACCATAGAACATAATGTAGTCATCAATGCCTTACTGGAAATAAATGTGGATCCTACATCCACATGATAAAAGAAATGAACAAAAATCAGACCCCACAAATAACCCTATTTGATCAACCTATAAATATAGATATAAAGAGAGGGGTCAGCCAAGACGATGTGATCTCTCAAAATCTATTTACCAGCACTTTAGAATACATTCTGAACAAAATAGACCTAAACGGAGGAATAAGCATAGATGGTGAAAAGCTAGAAATTCTTATGTTTGCTGATGATCTAGTACTGATATCTCACATCCAAAAAGACCTAAAGAAATTGGTGAAAAATTATACACAAACAGCAGAAAGATAGGCTTAGAAATGAATCTAGAAAAAACAAAATGGATCAAAAACATCTACACAAGTGATAGTCACCTATGTATTGATAACATCCCTATAGAACAAGTCGACTCATACAAGTACTTAAGACAAACAATAAAAATTAATAACGATTTATCTAAAGAACTAGCAAAAAGAAAGAAAGCTGCATGGCTATCATTCAACAGACTAAAAGAAACACTTACTGATCCAAATCTTCACATCTCTTCGAAGGCAAAACTATTTAATAGTGATATTCTACCATCACTCACATATGGATCAGAAACATGGAACAAGACAAGAAAAGAAGAAGAGACTCTCAGAATAACTCAGTGTGCAATAGAACACAGTTGTAACATCAGCAGAATGGAACATGTTAGAAACACGGAACTAAAAAAGAGATCAGCCATAAGAGATGTGGTAACTGCAGTATATGAAAGCAAGATGAGATGGTCTGGTCACATAGCTAGACTCAACGATAACAGATGGACATATAGAATACTCAACTGCCAACCAAGAATAAAGAGAAAGGAAGACCACCTACAAAATGTGAAGATCCACTAGTGAAATCTATGGGTATAAGATGGAAGAGAGAGACTCAAGATCGAGATCGTTGGATTCATCTTTGTGACCTGCACTCATCGAGAAATCCTGAGTGAAACACGGGTCCATCAAGGTAATCAATGTAATCAATGCTTACAACATTATATAAATGCAATACAACATGTTAAAGGTTACAACTTATATTTCGACATTGATTGAATAGTTAATAATTAGAATTGTTCTATTAACGCTTTAGGTTACGAAACAAATACACTGCTATCTAACGCCGATTTCGCTTCCGCTTGTCATTGCACGTTACGTCATTAGATACACTGCCGTCTGGGAAGTGTATCTTATTATTGCGCGCGTTATTTGAGATATGAAACGTTTATTATTAGTGCGTGTGCATGGTAAACTATTTTTTGTAAATCTTTTTTATTTTATTAAAATAACATATAATTATTTATTTATTATACATACAATGCTGAATTATGACGAGTGTCACTGTTAAAAATATGAAAAGAATTATATTTTTTTAATTATCGTTCTTCTCTTCTTCATGTAGCTTCCTCAGTGAGAGGGTGCAGCACCATGTCCTTCCAATTCTCTCTGTTGGTGGCGTTCCTTTTTGTTTCTGCATAACCATGTGATCCTGTCTATGATCTTATATCTTCAAGCCATGTCCTTTGTTTTTTGCCTCTTGATCCTTTTCGCATATTTTTTCCTTCTAAAACTGTTAATATCCCTGTCCTGCTGAACCTCTCAGTACATGTCCTGCCAATCTCAACTTTTTTTTAATTATCGTTACACGAAACAAATACACTGCGATCTCACGCCGATATTTGTTTGCGCTTGTTATTGCTATTGCTTATAATGCTTTTTGTTTTTATTCAAATCCTCTATAAATTCGCACAATGTGCATGGTAATAAAACGCTGGTAATTATTGCTTCTGATTTGGTACGCGCTGAAAAAAAGTTTGGTTCATAAATTTTATTTATCAATGTCGACAAGCAATCATTTTCGCGAAAACTTTGGCCGCGATGAATAGTATGATAAGCAACAAGAGCGTCAGTTGCAATTTTATCGCTTTTGCTATCACCATAAATGAGCTGATGTTTTTAACTGAAGCCAGAATCTTTATAGCATCCTTATGTTTCTGACTACGTAGATGTTGTTTGATGTCGCTTCTCCCTCCATGAGCAACGGAAAAATGGACATTACAATGTTGGCAGACCACTTTTGTTCCATCACTACACAGCTTGTCCAGTTTAATAAATTTGAATTCTTTCTGCAGATCGTCATTAAAACTGCAGTTTCGCCTCTTTGACATTGCAAGGATAGACTTAAAGTTTTCAAAAATAAGATTAAAATTTTTAAAAAATATCAAATTTAAACCAACGGCAATGAACAACAAGGCCATCGGTTAGCATACAGGCAAAACAAAACCTAACGCTACAGCAGAACATACGCCGCGTCTGAGATATGCCAGTGTTGCCAAACAGGTATTTTTTTATTATTATTATTTTGCAGATATCGATGTTTAGTATCGAACATTGCGACTGCATGGTTATACAAATTACTGGTATCCATGATATCGATATACGATAGAGGTTATGAATAATAATTTATGACTGACCAATATTAAAGTATATTTATAGTTTTTATTAAAAACTGGACAAAATTGACATTTTTATTAAAACGACGGGATGGCCGGGAAATATGAAAAAAATGTTCAAAATTTTTGATTTCATCGCATTAGTTTGTAATGCCTGTTCGAGCTGCTAGAATAAATCCTTCTGTTTCTTTTTTAATGTATCAATATTGTAGCCATTGCAACGTCTTGTTCACTTCAATTTTGTCAGTGTCTCGAAGACATTGCCATACAAATATTTATTTTTCCAGCGCACATATCGGTTATTTTGTTGTACCTTTTTGTAATCGCATTTGTTTCCTATTGCTTTTAGAAGATTTTCTTTTGTAATTGCTTGAAGCATTGGCTCAGAGCTGTTGTCGATGTAACTTCTTAAACTAATTTCTTCTACTTCCACAGTCTGTCTCGCTTGCAGCAGACCTTGTCCACCAATTCTCCTCGGTAGGTACAACCGGTCAACATCACTTCGTGGATGTAGTGCATGATGCATAGTCATTAGTTTTCTAGTTTTACGGTCCAGTATGTTCAGGTCTTATTTTGTCCAATCTATTATGCCAGCTGTGTATCGGATAACTGGCACAGCCCAAGAATTCATTGCTCTAATTGTGTTTATTCCATTTAGTTTTGTTTTCAGAATATTTCTAACTCTTTTGATGTATTCTGATGCTGCCTGTTTTTAACTTTCGTGTAGAGACTATCATTGGTTTCTAATATTCCTAAGTATTTATAGTGTTCGTCAGCTGAAATTGCTTTTATATATTTCTCTTGTTCAAAATTAAATTTGATAGTGTCGTTAATTTTTCCTCGTTTATTAGATAAAATTGCGCATTTACCTAAACCAAATTTCATTTTAATGTCATCACTGAAAATACGAACACTGTTCAATAAAGAATATATCTGCTGGGCCTATTTTCCACATAACTTCAAGTCATCCATATACAACAGATGAGAAATTTTAATATTACATTTAAGAAATTCATATCCAAGTTTTGTTTTCTTCAGTATTATAGACAAAGGTATCAAAGAAATATTGATGAGCAATGGTGACAAGGAATCACCATTGCTCTACAATAGTTCTTTTGAAGAACAATGGAAAATTGTTCTTCAAAAACGTGGAAAAACATGGAAAAACGTGGAATTTTCCAAGGTGAACAATCACCTTGGAAAATTCCACGTTTATTGCTGATATCTTGAAATCATTCATTATTCGCTATGAACGTTCTTTTCCATTATTTCATCATCATCATCATCATAAAATTCCTGGATGTACCCTCAAGGGGGTGTACAGGATATGATAGTACTACATGAAAAATTTACATCATTACTAACTTCCTACCTACAATTTTCCTCCAAAATCAGTCTAATATTTATCAGATCAGATCTTATATTTCTATCGTCTAAGGCACATTGCACAGTATCAATCCACCTATATCTTGGTCTTCCTCTGGGTCGTTTTCCTGCAAACCTGACAGAGAACACTTGTTTTGCTAATCTTTCCTCGCCATTCTGTTTAAGTGACCATACCACCTGAGATCAGTTCTGCTAACGCATACCTGGATGCCCACAATGTCAAGTTCATTCCTAATATCCTCGTTTTTAATCTGATATTGCCATTGATGTCATCTGTTCATGCCTCTAATGGTTCTCAGGACTCTCATATCTGCAGTCTCTAGTCTTTGGTCAAGTGTTTTACTTCTGATCCAGCGCTCAGATCCATAAATTAAAACTGGTTTGAAAACTGTCTTGTATACAGCTAATTGAGTGCTCTGACTAATTTCTCTCTTATTCCATATGAATTTATTCAATTGACTTCCTACCATACCAGCTTTATTGATTCTGTTGTCCAATTCCATATTTAATTTATCATCTTCACTAAAAATCGGGCCTAAGTAGCTGAAATGTTTTACTTGTTCCACAGGTTCCCCGTTCACAACACAGTTGACATTTTCAATGATTCTACCTATTTTCATTGTCTTTGTCTTTATAATGCTCACCTTCAAACCATATCTATTACAACAGCTATTCAATTTAGTCAGGGAATCATGCAAACTTATAGCGGATTTATTCAGAAGCATAACATCGTCCGCATAAAGCAAAGAGCTGATATTAACATCTTCAATTCTGATATCATGTTTAATACCACCTTCCTTCATAATGTGATCCATATATATAATGAATAACAAAGGGGGTAATGTACATCCTTGTCTCACACCAGATTTAACATTAAACCATCTTCCTGTACTTCCTCCAATTCTAACTGCCGACTTACAACTCAAATACAGTGTAAGTATTACTTGATATATAATTCCCCATTGACACCATATAACTGTAGCGTATTGAATAGCTCCTCTCTTGGCACCTTAACATATGCCTTTTCCGGACCGACAAAAATTAAATATAGATCGTTGTTATATTCCCATGCTTTCTCAACTATTTGTAAGTGAAGATCTGATCCTGACAGCCTCTATTTGGCCTGAATTCATCTTGTTCTTCACCAAGCTATTCTTTCACCATCCTTCCCAACGGTTTCTCAAACACACTTGCAGAGATCTTACCAGGAACACATTTTAGTGAAATACCTCTGTAATTCTCACATTCAATTTTATTTCCCTTTTTATATATGGGCACTATTAGAGCTCTACTCCAATCATCGGGAATTCGCACCTCTGGCCGCGCTTTCTGAACTATGCAGTGCAGTCACTGTAAGACTTTCATACCACCATACTTCAGCATTTCTGGTCGAATATCATCTATTCCTGTTACCTTTCCACATTTCAGGTCTTTGGTGTTTTCTACTTCAAGTATGGGTATGTATTCCTGACTGTATGCCTGTTGTGTGTTTCTTACCACTGTGCTATCACTGCTTGTTTCATTTAGCAATTTTTCGAACTTATTATTCCATATTTCAAGGATAACTTTTTCCCTGTTTTCGTGTCACCTTTATCATCTCTATCTCATTTTACAACACTCTTTCCTCCATTCCTTAGCTTCTTCAACAACCTCAAGATTATTTTGCCACCTTTTTGATATTTATTTTCTATATTCTTGACGAAATCCTCCCATGACTTATGTTTAGCTAGTTTTACACCGTGTTTATCATTCTTGCATTTGTCTATCTCTGTATTCTCTAAGAGCACCAGCTGACTTATTTGCCAGGAACTTTTGATATGCTTTCTTCTTTTCCTTCACTTCCTCTTTAACTTCCTGTGTCCACCATGGAGTCCTGATTTTTCTATCCTTGCAGACAATCTCACCAGATGCCTCTCTGGCTGAATCAATCATGGTTTGGTGAATGGCTTGCCACTGAATCTGCAAGGTTTGCTTCCTGTTCTCAAACTCTTTAATTATTTATTCAATAATCTTTGTGTATGTTATTCTACAGTTCACATATGAGAGCTGCTCAACTTTTATTCGCCTTAAAACGTTCTTACATGTTATTCTTTTCAATATGAAATTCAATTTTATCCTGCTCAAGACTAAATAGTGATCACTTCCAATTTCAAATCCTCTGTACACTCTGGTGTCCTACATCAGGGAGAAAACATCACTATCAGCAATAACATAGTCAATGAGACATTCGTATTCCTAGCCTCTTCTCTCCATGTGAATTTGTGCACATTTTTATGTTGGAACATGGTGTTAGTAATAACCGGTGTTGTCCTGATCAGAAATCCAACAGATATTTGCCATTATTATTAGCTTTTCTATTTTCTCCAAATTTTCCAAAATATTTTTGTATGTCTGACACTCATTTCCTACTCTGCTATTTAGATCCCCAACAAGGACCAACTTTTCCTTTTTCATTGTGTCAATTGCTTTTTCTAAAGCATCAAAAAATTCCTCCACTTCTACCTTAGAAGAATCTTCTGTGGGATCATAGGCACAATGAAGTCTCATTGTCCAGTTCCCTATTCTCATATTTGCCCCACACCACTCTACTTGAGACTGCGTACCATTCAAGAAGATTACCCTCGTATTTTGTGTTGAATACTATGGCTATTCATTCTTTTCCTTGATTGTCATTGCCTGAATATAACATTTTGTATTTATTGCTCAGAAAGATCTCACCAATTTTTGTCTTTTTTGTTTCAGTCACCCTATTATGTCTATCTGGTACTTATCTAATTCCTCAGCTAGCTCCATTTCTTTGCCATTGAGGCTTCTTATGTTGATAGTACCGATCTTTAACTCTGGTTATGTTGAGTTGGGGTGTGTTAGGGTGTGAATGATTTAATAGCAGCTATAAACGAACATATGTTTTTGATAATTCCAAATATTTGTAGTGATGTTAACATCCATGAGTGTGGATGGGAATCGAATGCATTCTTGCAGTCTATCCATGCCATATTTAAGTTATTTTTTCGTTTTTTTTTTTGAATTTCTGAGAATCATTTTATTAATAAGGTTCTGGTCTTTTGTTCCTCTAGATTTTTGAAAAGTGCCTTTTTGTTCAATCGGATTATCTGATAAGTAGTGGTATATGGAATTTACTATGATTGCAGTGATCAGCTTAAACATAGTTGGGAGGCATGTTATTGGGCGATAGTTACTTGGGTCTGCAGCCTCATCCTTATCTTTCATGAAGAGAAAAGTGTGCCCAGATATCATCCAGTCTTCCACTGACCCTGACTGCAACAAATAATTAAATTGATCTGCCATTCGATCATCTAGACTGGTTAGATGCTTTAACCAAAATCCATGTACTTCGTCTTTGCCAGTTTTTTTTACTCGAGTTTTTTTAATTTTCCAGCTTGTGGACTGATCATTTCTTTAGTCATAATGATATTTTGCATTTGTTTTTGTTTCATTTCTGATTCTATTTCCTAAATCCATGAGGCATATTTGTTGTGTTCAATAGCATTATCCCAGATTGACTTCCAAAATTTGAGTGTTTCTTCTTTTTCTGGTGAATGATGGTTTGCATTTGTATTTCTCTGGAGAGACTGAAAGAATTGATGTTGGTTCTGTCGAAATTGTATAATTTGTACACATTGGTTTATTCTTGCTTCTTATCTTTTAATTTTCTGTGCAGGGGCTATAATTCATTGTTTTGCTCTTCGGTAACTTCAGCAATTGTTTTGTTGACCAAATTATATATGTTAATCAGTTTGTTTTCTTTGTTATTATTTTTCAGCCGCCCTTTAAAACTCTTTAAGTTGCTCAGATCAGCTCGAAGTTTGTTGGCTTTTCGTTCTAACCGGATTATCCATGGTGCAGATTGTTTCATCCTCGAATTTTGCTCTATCGATATGTAACCAAGCTTCATTGTAATGATATAGGCTGTGCTGTATAGGAGCTGATTTGTTTCCTTTATACTGTTGGTTGTGATGGTTTTAATGATAGCATTTGAGTCTAAGAGGAGCTGTTTTAGCTTAGATTTCTGTAAAACTTTTAACGTTAGTTTTATACGGTCATTTATGGAGGTCATATGTTCCAATATCCCTGACTTCATTTTACACTGCACTTCTGTCAAAACATTCTGAGGTATGTCGTCAGCATGATGTTTACTGGGTCGAATTCCAAAGATTGATATACCTCCTGATGATTTGCTGTTACTGGAGTTTTTTGTTTCTTATGTAACAGTTGCAGCTCATGTTCAGTAAATATTATGTTACGGAAAATTAAATTCTTTTGGTCCACAAGTCTTTGTTCTGTTACTGCAGATTCTAGGAATTTTTGTTTGTTTGTCTGTCTTCTTTGTTTTCTTCTATAGTCCATTTTTTAGGCTTGGTTTCTTCCAGTCGCTTTTCAGCTTCCTGCCTTGATTGCCCAGCAAGGAGAGGTGGGTCCATAAGCCCACTTTTTGCCTGATGCCCAGGATCCCTAACATCTGACGCAGTCCTTGATGACCCTGGCGTCGACTGATCCAGTATGGATCTCTTCTTCCTTTTCACCAGATGAGGGATGGAACACTGTTAGTCTGACTCCTCAGTTAAGACCTGTCTGACAAGGGTGGTCCTGCTGGTAGCTATGCTACCACCAGAATAGCTCTCAACATCACTGAAGCACGCAAGCCCCACAGCCACTACAAGTCCGTGTTCCTTCGGTGGGTGGTGGCCTGTACGGGGATTATTATTATTATTATTATTATTATTATTATTATTATTATTATTATTAGTGCAGTACCCATCCCAAGATGCCCATATTAAACAGTATTCAAAGTATACCTATCATACTTCTCGCAATGCATCAGACCTGACTGCGAGAAATCCAAACTTCCATTATTCACGCAAACAACTGTCCACTCAGTCTCCAAAACTAGATAGGTTTAAAGGCTTCGCCTAATCCCTATAAGGGAATAAAAGGTGTTAGCCTGGTATTATTTATTATTATTGTTATTACCTATTATCCTTTCCCTGTGTATTACTCCTTTCCCTGTAGACTGCCTGTGCAGCTCAGTGGATGTGGTGTTTGCACACCACTGCTCTTGACCGAACGAAGGAAGACTTTATAGAAAGGGAGATGGTAAATCCCTTTATGTTTTTATAGCCGGGTACGAAACTCGGATCGAAATCCAGAGTTTCATGCCGAAAAAGCTATCGGTGAGACCAAGTGTAAATGATCACTTGGGTAGTACAACACCAGGACAACTCCATGCAAAGGTGGAGCAAGCTCCGTCGCTAACTTTAATATTCTCTCATAATGTAAAACCCAGCTCCTAAGAGATGTATATATATTGTTTAACATTATGAGAAGAGGTCACTACCCAGACCGGTTTCAACCTTTTTTGAGGTCTCATCAGCGAGTAAGTAGACCTGGAATATCAAGGTTTTAAGTGAACATGAACTTACATACATACTTACATTTATATAAAAACATAAAAGGATTTACCATCCCCCTTTCTATTAACATATTCGCCGGTAAAATAGCCTTTCGGCTTATTAAAGAACGAAGTCTTTGTTTTTTCGAATCTAGTCGTCGATTAGAGGAAATTTGTCTAAGCTTTTTTCAACCGGTTCCCCAGTTAGTTGATCTCTGGCTCGAGCAAGCGGGTTTTTTCTCCCGGAAACTAGGATTTTTCGTCCCGTAAACTCAAGAAAATCGACCGTATAACCAACATTATTTCAGACATCAAATATATTGTGTTAAGGTTAGGGACCACGAGATGGCGGCACATGTTGAGCTGTCTCTCTTCACTGCATGCCGCTTAATTAGTGATAACCTTGGGCCAGCTATTTCTGATTGGCTGTCAGTGGAGATTGAACTGCCTATTCAGTCTCCAAAAGTTTGATAGGCCTTGCCTACTCCCTATACGGGAATAAAAAGGCTATAGCTGATTTTTTAACTCCTTCCTCTAAACTGATTTGCTGTAAACCAACTCAATCCATTCTGCTCGTTCATCATATTCGCACTGAAAAACATTTAAACCTGTTATCCATAATAAATACTATTGTAGTCAAATTTTAATTGACATCTTTTTCTTTCCTTTCGTGTCATATTTTGAAAAATTTCCCCTGAGACTTTTTTAAAACCCATTTAGCAGCTGATATGGTTCTATCAGATCGTTCTCTTCCTTCTAATAAACCAAATTTTCTAACTTACAAATGGTCAATATATTGTAAGAAAAGCATCACACAAACCTGAAACTATCTTGTTAACCCTTTTAATCTTCTCAATCACTTTTGCATACTCATCTATGCACAGCAATAAAGATGCAGACGAATCAAATCCTTATAAAGAAGAATAACGACTTATTTTTTCTTACTACTCAGCATATTTTTAAGCACATCCAAGCGATCCCCTGTACTGTTTTGCAAATTTTTTCCTCTATACTTTAATTTCTTGGTACGCATGACTCCAATTCCCTGAAGTCTGCAATTTACCGAAATGAATCACAATAATATAGAGATTAAAACCATTTCATTCTGAGGTGGATAGCTTTACATTTTATCACATTGAAAGAAAAAACATTGTCTTTTGTTCACAGTTCAAGTCATTTTAAAGGATTTATGTATCTCTTTTATTTACTATTTTTCTCAGAACCTTGCATCATCATCATCTAACAACTTTTTATCACTCAATAAATTACCTACAGTATCATTAAAATACCGATTATACAACACTGATTCAATAACAATGTCTTGCAGCACATTACTAATTATTTGCTTAATCTTTGCTTTTACTCCACTATATATTTGATGTGTACCTGACAACTATCAGCCTTCTACCCACTTCACATTCGCCCAAGCTTTCTTAGCTCACGCGATATGGATGATGCCCATTAGTTGGAACGACCTAGGATCGAATATCGTTCAGGATGCAAAAAAACTTTATGAGGAATTTTCAGCTGAAAGAGAGTTAAGCGGTCTCATATGAGAATTGGCGGGGTTTCCCTTCCGAAACTCTGGTTTTTTTTTCTTGACTGAGAAACTAGCCTGAAGAACACACATATAGAATTTACAGACATAATACACAAAACTTAGTTTTCTGGGCATTAAATTCAAAAATAACAATTACTTTGGATTTACGTGTCCATTCCGCATTTGCTCCACACTTAACAGATTATCATGCGGTATCCTCTCAAATGCTTTTGCGAAGTCCAGCGATATCAGAGTGTAGGCATCTACTTTATCTAACTTCACTGTTGCTCTGTTATGGCAACAGAGTAAGTTGTTAAGGCAGGATTATCTTTAAAATGTCCTGATTCTCTCGATAAAGTATCATATTTATATCAGCCATTTTTTAATTCAGGACTTAATCAACTTTTCCAAAATCTTAATCAACATGCTAACTCCGTATTTCTGCAGCTTTTCTCATTATGTTTAATACACCCATGTTAATAAACACGGGTGTATTAAACTTCTCCTGATTTCGGAAACACTAATCCTTAGGCCTCCCATCTAACACAGCGAAGGATAGCCAACATCACCCATAGAGGGAACTCTTCATATTACTTGAGGATTTCAGTCAATTTTTTTCCACTTATTGTTAGTGCAAATTTGTGAGTGTTTTTGCAATTCTAATATTGTGTTCCTGATGATGTCTCAGTAACTGAGATGAAATATAGGATTGAGTAAACTTGTTTAATTAGTTACATATGCCATATTTATTCAATTAAACCCAATTATGTGTTCCAAGCAGCATGAAATTCTAAATAGTCGAAGACAGCATACATTAACCCTGTTGATCAATTTTTGGATACCTGATAGCATTTTCCTATATTTCAATTGAATCTTTCTTATTGTCAAATAGAGATTTGAATATATTGTCTTCTGAGAGGTCAGTCAGCTTCATGCGCCAATTTTCAGGTGCACTGGAGACATCAAGAGGATGCGGTTGCAAAGCCAGTTTTAGTGTGAGATCGTTTCTCGAAATCGTTAAACCTGTTATTGTTTTCTACAGTAAATGAGTTTAAGACTGCATTGTATTCAATTAATGTCACAGTTCCTGAAGGATTTATTAGTGCAACATTCTTCAACTATTTTTACCAGCTCAGGAAAATGTTCGGTTGAAATTGAAGATTAGGAAAGAGGAGTTTTTTTTTTTTCCTAAATCAACTTCTTCCTAAATGATTGGATATTCTGCTACATTTCATATACACATTTCGTATTCTCTCTCTCTCTCTCTCTCTCTCTCTCTCTCTCTCTCTCTCTCTCTCTCTCTCTCTCTCTCTCTCCACGTCTTCTTCTTCTACAGATCTCTGTACTCCAACATTTGCGATTTTTTTTACCGATCCTCCATTAACTCTATATCTTCGTTGTTAATAACTGCAGCTCTTCAGCTGGTAGCATTATCTTGTCATCAACCTTATTGTGAGGCTTATCTTGTAGAGTGATGTAACTAGAGCTTTTGCCGCCCGGGCTGGTCCCTGAGTTTGCCGTCGTCCCAAAACACATCAAAAATACTACAAAAAGGCAAAACGACGTATAGGGAAATGAATTAAAACACTATGGTTATTTTTGAAGTAAAATTTTAATTCCGACATTCTAAAATGTTTTTTTTTTTTTGCTGTTAGCAAAATCGTCGATGGCATTGGATAAGTCTATTTCATAGTAATGTAAGTAATTCTTAATCAATTTTAATTTAGGAAAACTCCTCTCACAACTAGCAACACTTACAGCAATTTTGAAGAAAATTCGCAGTAGTATTACAATATTTGGAAATTATTTCTTGAGACTACATTTTATTTTAGAATTAACTACAAAAGGTCAAAACGTGCCGCCCGGGGTGGACCTCCCCCTCCGCCCCCTCTGATCCTGTATGAACATAAACAGCATCTCTTCCAAACATCGTTTGTACATTTTGCTGCTATATCACTATATTCAAGAAAGTATTTTGTGAATATATTTTATAGTTTTGTATTGTAAACAAACACTTCGCTTTTTTTTTTTTTTGACATTTAGTCACATAAAAATGTAGACGTTCTACAGAAATTATCTTAAAAAAAATTCAAGAGTTTGATTTTGTTCCACGGAAAAATCTGTAATTTGTTTTCGTAGTTCTGAAACGTTTATTCTAGAGCTTTTCCCTATAACAACCAGTGCACATTAGAGTAATAAGTGGGATCTACACTTAATGTTCTCTCATCAATTTGAACCACATTGCGAAACTGGCAATGCCTTGAAGCATTTGCTCTAATCTAGTTAAAAAAAACTGTCCTGAATTTCCTTATAAAATTTCCTTTTAAAATATCGAATTTCTCGCAAAGGTTCTGTTGATGTACTATATACTAGGGTTTTTCCTATACTATGTTCCACAGAACACTGGTGTTCCGCGGAAAGTGAATAAGTGTTCCCTGAAAAATTATCAAAATTGATATGAGCCTGGAATGGTCTTAAATACTGCGACAAGTTCAAACATTTTTGAAAATTAGTTACTCCTTACTTTGTGTGTGGATTGCGCTATTAACTCAGCCGCCGGCGGTGGTCGAGACCTCTGAGCGGGAGTGAAGTACGAAGGTATCTATTCTAGGAAACGTGCGGTCACAAGCAAGGTTAATGCGATGTGCTGCAGCCCGGCACACCTATACTTTGCGCTGTAGCATTTTTGCGATGCGATGCAGTTTGTTTCGGCGATAGTGTGCGCTTAGCTTTACATTGAATACGAGACCGATGATACTCGACTCTAACCAAGGTGTTCCATTAAAATTTCAGGATTTGTGAAGAGTTCCGTCGTAGGAAAAGTTTGCGAAACGCTGAACTATACAATGAAATCAAAGTTATCGGAATTTGGTATTTCAATATGTAGTAATGCAACAAATCCTGTATGTTTTCCTATCATAGCAGGAGCATCATCTCTGCATATATTTACTAAATTATGAAATTACGCTTTTCTTCCAGCATTTTACTTTAAATATGTTCCACGTATTCTCTCCATGAGAATAGTCAAAATAAATAGGCTCTCGTAACATTGAAAATATAGCGCGAATATAAAATCAAACTTGTGCCAAAGCAGTAATAACAGTGGACTCATTTAAGACAATCGACAAATAAGTGTCTTCAATTTTGGCAAATGGTCCTGAAGTTGTTCATTAACACTGACTGTTAGCGTTAAGTACCAAGAGATGACAGCACTTCTTTACCAGTCTCTTTATCGGTTGCCTCTTATAATTAGTGATAGTCATGGGCAAGCTCTCTTTGATTGGCAACCGGAAAACTGCCCACTCAGGTCCCAAAAAGATAGAGTTAAAAGGACTCGCGTACTCCCTATAAGGGAATAAAAGGCGTTATCTGATTATTATATTTATTACAAATATCTTTTTTTTTTTCTTATTCTTTCCTCCTCTTTTACCTTGCGGTGTTGATTTTCCTACATTTAACCGCTACCGTATCGAGGATAAGGTGATTAGCCCTATACCTCCTGTTTCGTACACACATCCCGTGATGTGTGTACGAAACGGTACACACCCCGTTACTCCCACCCCCTGATTTTTTTCCATCAATCGCTCCTTTTCCCCAAAGAATAATTTCTATCTTCAGATCCTTCTCTCACCCCCCACCCAAAACGCCCTCTACCCACCCTTAATAAAAATAGTCATATTATAAATATAAAAAAACGGGTTTTTCTCAAATAATTCCCCCACTTCATATATTAGTTTTATAACATATCAGTAATGCCCTAAGATTTGAGTAAAGAACTAATGACATTGTAAAAAAAAGGGGCACTCCTAAACTAAAGTAGGCTGTATTAGCCATAAAAATAATACTTCATTATCTATTGTATTCTCTTCTTTAATTGCTATTTTCTTCGTATTTGGCGTATCAAATAAATAATTAATAAATGAATAGGTAACTTCTACTCATTCAGCTTGTTATAAGACAACAATACATGCCACAAACCTGAGCATAATAACACGCGCGCTAAACTAATTTTTTTGCTTTTGAAAAATTGCCTCTAGTCGCCTGTGTAGCTCAGTAGAAGTAGGGTTTGCGCTCTACGTTGCTGGACCGCATGAAGAAAGACTTGGGTTGAATCTGGTCATCGTTAGAGGAACAATTTCTAAGCCTTTTATCGACCGGTTCTCGAGTTAGTTGATGTTTGGCACGGGCAAGCGGGTTTTATTCTCCCAGAAACTCAGTTTTTTTTTTTCTGGTAAAATCGAAAAACTGTCGAAAGTTAGACAGGGCTAACTGCCCTATCTAACTGCCTCGCGTATTCCCTATACGGGAGCAAAAATGCGTTAGCTGATTAGCTGAGTTACAAATTAATATAATATGACAGTGTCCTAACCACTGACAATTGGCCAGCCTGGTTGGCCGAGTTGTTAGCGTATCCGCTCTCTAGCCAAAAGGCTGCGGGTTCGAATCCAGCCGTGGGCATGGATTTGTCTGTGTAAATACTAGTGGTGGTGGTGGTAGATGGCATTGGTGTAGATGATGAATGTAGTTGTGATTTGTGGAGAAGGAGAGTTGTAGAGTAGGTACTCTCCCTCGATGATTCTTTGGACTCCCTCGAGGTCACCCACTGTACAACTCTCCGCCTACACGACTACCAATCAACTACATCAGCGCCATCCACCGCTCACCACTACCACCACAACAAGTATTTTTTGTCCGTAAATTGCGTGTGTTATGAAGGGCCGATTTGTCTGTATGCGGGATGAAAAGCCCGAGTTTCTGGGAGAAAAAACCCCGCTACCTCCATATGAGATCAGCTTCTCATTATTGGAACAGCTATTATTTCAAAATTGAAATAATAGCTGTTAATATTTTAACATTCTGCTTTAAAAATAACGAACTTTTATTATAATTAATGAAAATACACCCCATTTGATAATCTATAATTTGCGAACGATGATATATATAATTGACAAAAATGTGTGAAAAGGCCGCACTGAACTCATAAGGCTACCGGCTCCCCATCCCTAGTGTAGGAACAATGGCGCAGAGATTTATTTATGATTATTTTATATGTAATTTTACAATGAACTCTGTTTGTTTATGGTATTTAACAGAAGAGGGCGTTCTGTTCTTCCTTGAAATCACCAGTTCGACCCCAGCAATTTTAGCGCGGTTCTATATTGTAATTAGGTGTACGTGTAGAAATTTTTTTCTGTTTAGGAGTGTGTGTGTTTTCCGTATTTGTTATGTATTTGTGTAGATTAAGGTTTATAGGTTGTTGTTGAATTTGTTTCAGTAAAAGTTAAGAAAAAAGTAGCAGGAGACCTGTGGTTTTGCGATTCAAATAGCTTGAAGTAATTAAACTATGACTCAAACGGAGGGCGAGGAAGCAGGGTAAGGAGGTTTGATGTCTTCCAACACTTTCATTACAGTTTTTTTTTTTTTTTCATTTACACAATTATGTTTAATCACAAGGTTTAACTTAGTTCTTTAATAATTGTAAGTAGGGAAGTTTTGGATGAATTAGGGAGTATTTGGCGTTATGCGTTTGTTGTCATTTCTAAAAATGTCTTTGTTTACACTTTGCGAATGTGTGACTAACCCTTTGTATCTGAAGTTTCCATATAAAATAAAATTTGTAATGAATTTATTTTGCATTTATATATATTTATCTTTAAGCAAATTGTCTAAACTTGTCTCTTGAATTAAAACGAATGCATGATTGGAGTACAGCAAGAGAGTACCATTTTTATGTCAACCAATTCTGTTTGTCAATGTCAATAAACTGCTAGAATTACTAAAATGGTATCGACACACGTAAATATTCGAAAATTATCAAAAATAACGTATATTTTTACATCGATATTAACAGGCTTAATATTATTGCTTTTCATAGCTTTTCTTTCAGCACAAGATAAATTATCTGCAGGTCGCCGACTGTTGTTTATTTTAAAATTAGCTTCCATTCCATTACGTCCATTACCTGGGTTAGAAAGAGTTCTTTAGGAATGGAGATGGGGGACGGGACAAAATTGAGACCTTTAGACAGTAAGCAAATTTCTGCTGAGGAATGGGTATATGAGGATTTGTTTATGACAAAATTTTTTAGGTCATGTAAACCAATAGGAGATTGATAAGTTTGTTCCTGTTTGAGGCGATTAGATTTCCTAATAAGAGTTAATTTATTGATGTCCTGGGATCTAGAAGCATGGCAAGAGCTGATGTTTTTAACCTTATTCCAAGAACTGTTGTCTAAAGAAGAACCCAGGTTATTTTCTAATGCATCTTTTTTTAGAGAAAGTTGAAGCTACAATGTATTTAGTGTTTGCATTCCTTTCATTTAACAGATCCAATTTTGCTTTACGGTAGATATTATGTGCACGTTAATGCAATAAATACCTTAAAATACGTTACAATAAATACCTTGCCTCTTCCTTAAAACATCTCATTGGTAATTCCTCCTTGTATATCAAAAACTCTGAAGATTTCACATCTAATATAAAAAATTTAAAACTCGCAGACTTTGACAGAATGGTTAGTTTTGATATTGTCTCTCTCTATGAGAATAAGAAGTCCTCAATCTACTGAAAAACAAAGTTTCCAAAAAATTTTTTGCCCTATTAATGCATTGCATAAACTCTGGCTATTTCTCATTTGAAGGTAAAATATATAAACAAACAAGTGGCCTAGCTATGGGCAGCCCATTGTCTCCGGTGTTAACCAATATATTTCTGAAGACTTTGAAGAAAGCGCAACTTTAAAATCTAAACTGTGGCTACGATACATGGATGATATCTTCCTCATCTGGGAATATGGTCTAGAGGAGCTACAATCCTTCCTAGATCATTTGAACAATCATCACCAGAACATCAAATTCACATAAGAACTCGAGATGAATGGCGTACTTGCTTTTTTGGATTTAAAGATCACTAGGTTTCCTGATCATTGCAAATTTTCAATTTTTCGTAAAACTACTCTCACAGACAGATACTTATATGCCTCCTCTCATCATTTCCCTCTGCAGAAACACGGTATTATTTCTACTCTGGCCCATCGGGCGAGATCTCTTATTTCAAAAGAAGATCTTCAAATATATCTCGAAGCATAACTAAACATCTATATCCACGTCCTCAACCTCAGCAAGAAAATAATTCCAATCCTATTACAATTCAATTGCTGTTTGTAAGCTCTCTATCACCAAAACTGGCGAAAATTATGAAGAAATTCAACATTAGAACTTACTTCACCACCCTACTAAAACTTTGTTCTTTCCTGAGTCAACCCAAATAAAAACACAACCAACTTCAATTTCCAGGAGTTTACAAAATCATCTGCAGCTGCGGTAAACCTTATTATGGACAAACCGATAAGTCTGTCTCACTACGTCTTGAGGAGCATCAACGTGACATCTCTTACAAGAGAACCCGTGCAAGCGCCCTCTCCAGTCATGTTCTTTTCTCCGCTAACTCCAATCTAGAAGAGCGCCAACACCAGATAGACTGGAACCTTACGACCACTATCCATAAATGTGGTGACGAACTAGAGAGATGTCTCTTAGAATCAAAAGAAATAGTTCTGGACCCATCACACATGAACAATAATTTAAGCTACAGCTTACCTGACTCACAGCGCAGCAATTCAATTCTGGTGCTCTCGAGTCAGTAGCCACTCACGTATGCTTCGCGCTAGACCTGCCACGTGGACATTAGTTCAGATTTGACCGTTGCTATTCCCAATTTGTTTTATATGAGAAGTCCATGTTTTTTAACTTATTTTTCCAGTTCTTTTGTAGTTATTTACACACCTGAAGAAGTCGGTGTTCCAACGAAACTAGTCGTGTTTTATTAAAGTTTTTATCATACTTTTCTCGGTTTTCCTAGTCAGTATAATTATTATTTTTTAAAATGTCTACAAGCCGAGTGAATAGAAGCTATAATATATGTTATTAAATTGAAGGTTTACTCGGTTTAATAACATATTAAAATTTATTGAATGACTAAAAACTGAGATTTTGATTAAAAAACTTTATTAATACAAGGTATTGTATTAATACAGTGAGACAAGGTATGATAGATACTGTGAGAATGTCGAATAGTTGTGTGGACATGATGTTTAGGGCCTCCCTCGATGAGTCTAAGGATTCCCTGGAGTCACCCGTAATAATAATAATAATAATACACCCAACCATTTTCGTTCTGAGAACAGACTTCATCAGGTGTAAGCGAAAAGGACATTAAAAATATTAGAGAAAATCATACAAATACTGGATTTGTGTACAGCAAAACATATAAAACAACAGAGTTTAATGTTTGAAAATACGTTAACCTCTTGTATGATTTTCTCTGATATTTTTTGTGACCTTTTTGCTTACACCTGATGGTCTATTCTCAGACGAAACTAGTCGTGTGTATTAATAAAGTTTTTTTACTCAACCTCAGTTTTTAATCATTAAATTAATTTTAATATATATATATATATATATATATATATATATATATATATATATTTGCTTACTTGGGAAAAGGATTATAAAATTTCTTGGTATCTTTAACGTATATTACACCCAAGGTAAAAAAAAAACTTTCTACATATATATAATATATATATATATTTTTTTTTACATGGTCTTGGAAGCCTTAGTCTAAAGACCACACGTTGAACTTTTTCAAGCCACTTCAGGCTTCCAGTAAACAGGGTGGTGCTCTTGCACCAGACATTTATCTTCCACTTATAGACAGTCACACACAGACATGGATGTCTATGGCAGGATTTGAAACTGCAGCCTGTCAATTGATGAGTGGATACACTTACCCCTTGGCCATCTAGGAGAAATCATAAAGTATAACAATCATCTGTAATTAAATTTTTATCATCATCAAATTCCTGACATGTTCCCTCAAGGGGTGTACAGGATATTATGATAGTACTACACGAAGACCTTACATCATTACTAAATTCCTATCAATAATTTACCTCCAAATCAATGTTATCTGTCAAGATAACATTGATTTGGAGGAAAGATCTTCCTCTGGGTCTTTCCTGCTAACCTGGCAGAGAACACTTGTTTTGCTAATCTAAATAAAATGCATATGGTACAGGTTCAGTTGCCATTCATAGATATGCCATATGGTTGAATGTGATGTGGCCACCTTTGCAGATCAGCTCCAACATAATGCAGTCATGTGTCCATCAGAATAAGCTTAGAACAAAATACTCAGAGTTTGACTAAACATTTTAGAAACGCACATATATAGGTTAGTTGGTATAGCATCGCTGAGATAATAAACTTCACAACATTGTTGCTATACATGATGTTTTTCAAAGCACAGCACAAAACTTCTTTGTATAACATACTTAATACTCTGATTTTGTTATCCATTAGTTTCTGTATCTGATACTCTTGAGGAAGCTATATGCCAGAAAAATGACTTTATTATTATTGGTTTTCTAATCCAGACAGATAACATTTCAGACTAGTATTACATAAGTTGTGAAATGTATAGCCATAGAATTTTTTTTTTTTTTTTAATATAGGTATGATAGATAATGTGAGAATATTGAATATATGAATATTATGCTATTTATTTTTTTGTGGAATAAAATATTTAAAAAAAAATTGACTGATTTTATTTCTTATAGAAAACTTTTTGTTGGAGGTTTAAGTTGGGAGACTAGCAAAGGTAAATTTATGTTACTTGTTTTAATTATTTCACAAAATCAGTTACATATTCTGAAGTAGTATGTGTTTTGATGATTGGTTTTTAAATCGCCATTCTGTGTTTTGAATGAAAAAATGACTATTACTTTGTAATAGTATATTACCACCATCCTTTAAACCTGTTCTACACTTTTTTTTTTTTTCAGAGAATGATTATGATGCAAATCTTTTGTTACAATTGTGGTGAAGGTAATTATTTTTTTATCCAGCAACCCTTCTATTGTAGAGGATTGATGCATAAAAGAAAATTGCTCATTCTTCAACAGTTCTTCCTGCTTTAACTATTAATTTCCTTATATCAATGTATTCTTGGTGTTCAAACATTTTAAGTGTGATCAACACTAATTGATGTGAGGTCAAATGACATGATAAATCATTCAGGAGAAACAAATTTGATTTAAGTTTAATTATGTCTTATGTTTGATCAAGTTGAACTAAATATAAAGATGTAAGCAGATGGCATCAGAATAAAAAAAAAAAAATAATAAATTAGTAACAGGATAACGCTTAGGTAAGAAAAAAAAAATTATTTGCAGAATTTTCAGCTAGGTTTCCTAGCCATCATCAGTACATACAGATGAAAAGAGAGAAATTAGAACAACACTTAAAATGTAAGCATGTGTGCCAACATATGCTATTAATTGCAAGAAAATAGCTCCATCTGCAACTATTAGAATTCAAGGAATAAATAATTATTGCTGAGGATAGCTTCCCAAAATTGTAAAAGTGAGTCATTGAAGTGAAAAGTGTTTGTACTTGAATTTCCTTCAAGTAGAAAAGAACTTCTTTGTAATACTTCAGTTTTATTCTAGTGATTTCTATGCCTATTGAATAAGGTGGGGCTGGCTAAACTATACTTCACTGACTCATGAAGTAGAATAAAACTACTGTTACAAGCTATGGCAAGTGGGATATCACAGGGTTCTTTTGTAGGACTACCGTTTCATTTATATATCAGATTATATATATATATAAGATAAGATTTGAGAAGAGATCTTCATTTGTTTGAAGATGATGCCAAATTAGGAAGAGCAATATCAGGAAATCATATGATATTACAAATAAACTTTGGCCATAGAAAGTGGAACAAGATTTATTAGAAGAACTTTGCTCTAGGACAGGGGTGTTCAACCCGTCGATCGCGGAGCGATTTTTGGTCAATCTCTTGTATATTCCTCCTTACTTACAAATTTAATTAAAACTGAAAACATGATATTTTATTTATCATTATTTTGTATCATTTTTAATTCGCTTTAAGTGTATTGCTATTGTTTATTTATTTTTTGTTAAAATTGTCAAATCAATGATTTTCTTACAAGTCCGGGTAAATGAATTAATCCATTAACATACAAAGATGTCTGTGACAAGTCTTTTGTTTATCGCACCAAAATTAATTTTGATGTATCGCAGATGTTACAAAGTTTGCATCAATTTCAAACGAATTTCATACAAAGACATCAGTGACACGTCTTTTGTTTATTGCACCAAAAGTGATTTTGACGTATCGCAGACATTACGAAGTTCGCATCAATTTCAAACGGATTTAGAGCCAACTTTAAAAATAATTTATATGTCAAAGGGTTAATTTGAATTAGTGAAAGTCAAACAGCGAGCCGAGTGAATACGATTATAAGCAAAGTGTAAAAACTCGATTGTAGCTTAAATATTAAATATTCCAAAGCACATTACATTGATTTTTTACTTCGGTAAAGTCCCATGTGAATATTGTAAAAAAAAATAAACTTTGTTTGTCTCGGTATAGTTTGTATTAGATGTTTTTGTAAATAACTGCTTTAATAAGAATATGTTAGAGTGTTAAAAACAAAGGCAATGTTTATGTCGTCGAAGCTGTATATGGCGGCATTAGAAAGATTGTTATTGAAACTTGTATGTATGAGAAAGGCTTGCAGGCCTTAGTGTAAATATCTCCGAAGTCAGTGAGAAAGAGTTCAAACAACTTTTCGATGGCCGGCAACTTACAATCAAAAGAAAGTGGAGGAGAACAAAAGGCATGCCGAACTTGAAACTTAAGATGAAAGACTCATACCAATTCTTTGGGGGTTGCCAAACTTCATGCGAGGTCTCAGAAGAGGCCTAATAAAAAGGGACTGAAGCAAGCAGGAGGCGCCCAGTCCAGAGTTGCCGTCAGAGAGACTGTCCGGATCCACGTTGCTTGAGAGAGGAATTTCCTGCTTCCAGAAAGGAGCTTTTCCGTTCGAGACGTCGCTAGAGAGAGAGAGAGACTACTCTAGGCCGCAGACAAGGTTTCAAATTGCTGGAGAAAAGTTTTCAGGCCAGGTTAATGTCAGACATTCACCAATGTGTTGCGTTTTCATTACAATTTGATGAATCGAACGACTTCATTGATATCGCTCAGTTAATGGTATTTATTCGCATGGTATTTCAAGATTATTCAAGTAAAGAAGAACTTTTGAAAATTATACCATTATTGGGAAGGATTAGAGGAGAAGACTTTTTTTAGCATTTGATGAATTTGTGAAACAACACAAACTTCCGCTTTTTAAACTTGTGTCTGTTACTACTGATAGTGCTCCTGCAATGATAGGTAATAAATCAGGCTTCATTTCATTATGTAAAAATGATGACAAATATCCAGATATTTTAACGTACCACTGTACTATTCACCAACAAGTACTGTGTAGTAAAAGATTAAACACAAAAGATGTTTTGGATATTACATTTAAAATTGTAAATTCTGTTCGAGGAAAAGCCCTTCAACGTTGGTTATTTAAATTACAGGCAGATGATGACAGGAAACTTCAGTTGTACAATAATGTTCGCTGACTCAGCAGAAGTCAGTTTTTAGAAAGATTTCTTGTATTAATTAACGATGTAAAAAATTTTCATTAAAAAATGAAAAAGGAGATATTTATCCAGAATTGAGTGATAAAAGATGGTTGTTACACTTATCATTTTTAGTAGATTTCTGTAAGAAATTAAGCAATTTAAATTTAGAGTTACAAGGTAGAGATAAAAATTTAATTGACATGTTAAGTTCAATAAAAACTTTCCAACAATACTTTTATTAAAGAAAAATATAAATGACTGCAAATTCAGACATCTTATTTATTAAAAATTTTTGAACAAAATCAAGAAATGCTTCCCTATGATTTAAAAGAATTTATTCGTGAAATAGAATTAGTTGAGGAAGATATAAATTCAAGATTTAAAGATTTTGATAAAACTGAAATGATTGTATCGTTTATCAATAATCCATTTCAAGAAGACTTGAACATCATAGAAATTTCAAATAAAATTAGTAGGCATAAATAAAATCAAGTTCTACTTCAGCTTGGTTTATATTTGATATAAGCCAAGACTTGAGATAATAAACATTCAGAATAGTTTACATTTAAACTCAATAAACAATGAAGTCATTTGGAAGTATGCCCATGAAAAATTCTCAATATTAACTGATATTGTGCTAAAAATTCTGTCGTTTCGGATCGACATACTTGTCAGAATCCGCTTTTTGAAATATGACCGTCATAAAAAATCAATTAAGAAACCAAATTACAAAGGATCATTTGGATGATTGTCTGCGATTGACCACTTCTTCATATCAACTTGACTATGAAAATATTTCGAGGCCCAAACAATGCCGAATTTCACATTAACTTTTTTTCTTTTTAATCAACCAGCATTTCCTGTAACCTGTGAGTTTGTAATCAATCTGTTGTGTTTTCTAACTTTGGTTTTCCAAAATAGAGGAATAAATATTTTATTCCAATACACACACACACACACACACACACACACACACATATATATACAGTAAAACCCCGTTTTTTACACTTTGCAGGGGACTGATGGAAAAAAGTGCAAATATCAGGAAATGTAAAAAAATATTAAAATAAGGCTAAAAGATGACTTACTGCTAGTATGTGAGTCTACATACTAGATTACAAAATTTAATAACTGAAAATAAATGAATTTACAATTACTTACATTTATCTATTTTAAAAAAATCTTTAATTTTTTTTTTTTTTTTTTTTTTTAATACTTAGTGCCGATCGCTTTGCATTGAGTTCAATGCTTGACCTGTTTTTTACTATCGTGTTCCGGCATGCCAATTTACACGTTGCAGAATTGCCATCTTTTCTTCTACCGAAATACATTTTCTGTCTTTTTTCTCCATGTTATTAACATGGATAATCCACCACTGCAAAGCAACTTTCACATGCTAAATTACGTTGCAGAAATTCTGCAATATCTATTCGTACTATGATTGAAAAATCACGGTATCGCTCATCACTACAGTACTGCTTTATGCGCGCAAGTCACTGTGATGGCGGAAACGAAACTACAGCCGAAAGCAACGCCACCTGTGAACAGTAATGCGCAGATTTCCGCTGAAATCGATTCGAAAATCGGTATTGCCACCGAGAAAAAAAACGCAAATCACGGGGAAATAACGTCCACGTCAAGTTGTTAATGGCGGGAAAATAATGCATTGTGAGAATAGGCCTTAAGAAGGGACCAACAGAAAATGATGTAAATTGTGGGAATGTAAAAACGGGGTTTTACTGTGTGTGTGTGTGTGTGTGTGTTTTTGTTGTTGTATTAAAAGTGATAAATAAATTTTTAAATACACAAAGTTTTCAGTGGTGTATTTTTTTTAGTTGTTTATTTGTGCGTAATCAGATATCAGGTTAGGGAACATGATCTATATAATAGAGCACATCGTCGAAGAACTTATATAAGAGAGTAGATCGTCGAAGAACTTTATAGAGAAGTAGCTCGCGTAGTAAAAATGGTTGAACACCACTGCTCTAGGAGATGGAGAAAGAAAAGGATCTAGGGATTGGTAGCTGAAGTTCCGAGGCCATATCACAAAAGTTGTAAAGTTTACCCAGAAAATTGCTGCTATAACATCAAGGATCCCAAACAAGTAGAAATAATGAGGTGATAGTTCCACTGTAGGCACTAATCAGGTTACACTTGGATTACTGTGCTCTAACTAGATATCTCTGTGATAGAGTAGCATTAGAATTTAGAGGTGGATGACTAAGATTTTTTCAGGACGTCTGGAATATTGATTTTGATAGGCAGAGCTTTGAGGATAGAAGAGGTAATATGATTGAGACATAAGTTGGTGAGATAAGCCTATTGGATAGCTAAAGGGTAATTGTTGCAGTGGATGATAGGTAGTCAGACAATGAAGTCATCCCTGGAAAGTTCATGTAAGGATATAGTGAAGATTTTTTGTATGACAAGTTGTGAATGAATAATGATACACTGCCAGAATAGGTGGGCAGTGCTCCTTCGCCCATTGTTTTCAAGGCAAGGTATGAGAGGTATTGTAGTCTGTGAGTTTTTTTTCTGATTCTGTGGAGGCCTAGAATATAATATCATTATTAACTTGAATTATTCTGCATGTTATGAGTATTTCTGGTTAATGGCTTAGTGAGAATATTTTTGATTAAAGTGTATAATAGTAATTACAATGTAAGAAGACATCAAATTGGAAAAACAGAAGGGTGGGAGTTAATTAAGGTAAATTATTTGTTCATCAGGAAAGATTTGTTATTCAGTGAATTTTCCTTTAAGGTAAGTTCTGGACAGCGTAGTGCTTAATAAAGGAGAGCATGTAGTAGTTGAGGGGAAAAGTAGTGACAGTGTGATGGACATGTTATAATAAGATAAAGCAGGGTATTATTAATAGGGAGATATGAATATGGGGATATTGACCAGAGAATGAAGCACCTCATAATACTGCAGGCATGAAATTTTTTGAAAAGTTTCATGTTATCTCAAACATGTTAGTGAACTTACGACAGAGAATGGGAATTTGGATGTCATAATAACATCAAAGGAATTGTTGATGGTTTAATTCATGTAGTTTTTGTGTGACAGTGATTATATAATCACTGTCACACAAAACCTTTGAAGTGAAAATTCTGACATCTGACATTCCTTGTCAATGGTTATTAAACCTTTAATCTTTGTATAATCTATTCTGACAAGATTTCCTATCGTCACTTTGAAACCTTTGTCTGCCTTCACCTCTCTCCCATTTCCACTGACCTTGCTGATCTCTTTGATTATTCATCTCTGAAAATTTGATATCATTTCAAACTAGCTTCCCTTGTCTAACTTTGCAGATCAAGCTGGAAGGGATGCCAATTATTGGATATCACTCACGATTTAACACATTTTATTCACCAACCATAATGTCAGATATTAATTATCACTCTTTCATGAGCCTTTGTCAACTAGACTCTCTCCAAATATACTATAGATCAGGGGTCGGCAACCTGCAGGCCGCATGCGGCCAAGAAGTGCATTTTTGGTGGCCCATAAAAGGTTGACCATAATACATGGCATGTAGCACATATGTTGAATTATTTAAATAATTCATTTTATAATATGAATAATAAAAATAATTTTATACCTATATTTCATGATATCTATCGCCCGTGCAACAAATCTTGTTGATTTTCATAAAAATTGCATCGAAATGCAATTACGTTTGAACCCTTTTAATGGTGACATTGATGACGTACGACACCAACTTCAGATGGAAGCTTTGAACACAATGAAACACAAACCCCAACTCAACATCACCAGAGTTAAAGATCGGTACTATCAACGTAAGAAGCCTGAATGGCAAAGAAATGGAGCTAGCTGAGGAATTAGATAAGTACCAGATCGACATAATAGGGGTGACTGAAACAAAAAAGACCAAAACTGGTGAGATCTTTCTGAGCAATAAATACAAAATGTTATATTCAGGCAATAACAATCAAGGAAAAGAAGGCGTAGCCATAGTATTCAACACAAAATACGAGGCTAATCTTCTTGAATGGCAGTCAGTCTCAAGTAGAGTAATGTGGGAAAATATGAGAATGGGGAACTGGACAATGAGACTTATTTGTGCCTATGGTCCCACAGAAGGTTCTACTAAGGTAGAAGTGGAGGAATTTTTTGAGGCGTTAGAAAAAGCAACTGACACAATGAAAAAGGAAAAGTTGGTCCTTGTTGGGGATCTAAATAGTAGAGTAGGAAATGATTGTGAGACATACAAAAATATTTTGGGAAAATTTGGAGAAAAGAGCAAAGCTAATAATAATGGCAAATATCTGTTGGATTTCTGCTCAGGACATGGACTGGTTATTACTAACACCATGTTCCAACATAAAAATGTGCACAAATTCACATGGAGAGAAGAGGCTAGGAATAAGAAAAGTCTCATTGACTATGTTATTGTTGATAGTGATGTTTTCTCCCTGGTGCAGGACACCAGAGTGTACAGAGGATTTGAAATTGGAAGTGATCACTATTTAGTCTTGAGCAGGATAAAATTGAATTTCATATTGAAAAGAATAACATGCAAGAAAGTTTTAAAGCGAATAAAAGTTGAGCAGCTCTCAGATGTAAACTGTAGACTAAAATACAGAAATATTATTGAAAAGAAAATGAAAGAGTTTGAGAACAGGAATCAAACCTTGGAGATTCAGTGGCAAACTCTGAAGGAAACATTGATTGATTCTGCCAGAGAGGCATGTGGTGAGGTTGTGTGCAAAGATAAAAAAATCAGAACTCCCTGGTGGACACAGGAAGTTAAAGAGGCAGTGAAGGAAAAGAAGAAAGCATATCAAAAGTTCCTGGCAAATAAGTCAGCTTTTACTCTTACAGAATACAGAGACAAATGTAAGAAAGCTAAACAGTGTGTAAAACTAGCTAAACAAAAGTCGTGGGAGGACTTTGGCAAGAATATAGAAAATAAATATCAAGAAGGTGGCAAAATATTGTGGAGGTTGTTGAAGAAGCTTAGGAATGGAGGAAAGAGTGCTGTAAAAGGAATTAGAGATGATAAAGGTGAAATGAAAACAGGAGAAAAAGATATCCTTGAAGTATGGAGTAATTACTTTGAAAAACTGCTAAATGAAACAAGCAGTGATGACAGCACAGTGATAAAAAACACTGACCAGGCATGCAGTCAGGAATACATATCCATACTTGAAGTAGAAAAAGCCATCAAAGGCTTGAAATGTGGAAAGGCAGCAGGAGTAGATGATATTCGACCAGAAATGCTGAAGTATGGTGGTATAAGAGTCTTACAGTGGCTGCACTGCATAGTTCAGAAAGCCTGGACAGAGGGACGAATTCCTGATGATTGGAGTAGAGCTCTCATAGTACCCATATATAAAAAGGGAAATAAAACTGAATGTGAGAATTACAGAGGTATTTCCCTACTGAGTGTTCCTGGCAAGATCTATGCAAGTATACTTGAGAAACGGTTGAGAAGAATTGTGGAAGAAAAGCTTGGTGAAGAACAAGCTGGATTCAGGCCAAATAGAGGCTGTCAGGATCAGATCTTCACTTTACGACAAATAGTCGAGAAAGCATGGGAATATAACAAAGATCTGTATTTAAGTTTTGTCGATTTGGAAAAGGCATATGACAAGGTGCCAAGAGAGAAGCTATTCAATACGCTGCAGTTATATGGTGTCAATGGGGCATTATATCAAGCAATACTTAGTCTTTATTTGAGTTGTGAGTCAGCAGTTAGAATTGAAGGAAGTACAGGAAGTTGGTTTAATGTTAAATCTGGTGTGAGACAAGGATGTACATTATCCCCTCTGTTATTCATTATCTATATGGATCACATTATGAAGGAATGTGGTATTAAACCTGATATCAAAATTGGAGATGTTAATGTCAGCTCTTTGCTTTATGCGGATGATGTTATACTTCTAAATAAATCCGCTACAAGTCTGCAAGATTCTCTGACTAAATTGAATAGCTGTTGTAATAGATATGGTATGAAGGTCAGCAATAAAAAGACAAAGACAATGAAAATAGGCAGAATCATTGAAAATGTCAACTGTGTTGTGAATGGAGAACCTGTGGAACAAGTAAAACATTTCAGCTACTTAGGCACAATTTTTACTGAAGATGGTAAACTAAATATAGAAATAGACAACAGAATCAGCAAAGCTGGTATCGTGGGAAGTCAATTGAATAAATTCATATGGAATAAGAAAGAAATTAGTCGGAACACTAAATTAGCTGTATACAAGACTGTGTTCAAACCAATTTTAACTTATGGATCTGAGAGCTGGGTCAGAAGTAAAACACTTGACCAAAGACTAGAGACCGCAGATATGAGAGTCCTGAGAAAGATTAGAGGCGTGAACAGATGGCATCAATGGCAATATCGTATTAAAAATGAGGATATTAGGAAAGAACTTGACATTGTCGGCATCCAGGAATGCGTTAGCAGAGCTAATCTCAGATGGTATGGTCACTTAAATAGAATGGTCGAGGAAAGATTAGCAAAACAAGTGTTCTCTGCCAGGTTGGCAGGAAAACGACCCAAAGGAAGACCAAGATATAGGTGGATTGATACGGTACAAAGTGCCTTAGCCGATAGAAATATAAGATCTGATAATGTTGGAGTCTTGACAAGTAACAGACTGATTTGGAGGAAAATTGTAGATAGGAAGTTAGTAATGATGTAATTTTTTCATGTAGTACTGTCATATCCTGTACACCCCTTGAGGGTACATAGCAGGAATTTGATGATGATGATGATGATTTTCGTTAGAAAATATCCAAAAATTGTATCAATGCTTACCAAAAAAAAAAAAAAAAAATTGAAGTATTAATCATTTTCGCAAAGAAGATGATAGTCACATTTGGAAGAGCATACATTTGCGAATAAGCATTTTCCGCCGTGAGTTTTAGAAAAATAAATTTTCTTCTTGACTGACTGACTGAACATTTGCATGCTTTGATTCGAATTTGCACTTCGGGTTATAAAGTGGATATACACTAGTGGCCAAAATTCTGCAAACTTTTGGAAAAAAGTGTATTTTTGAGGTTTGATGGCTAATAACATCACTTTTATTTGGTGTAATACCATAAAATTATATATCAATGGAAAGATAATTTATAATTTAATGAAGAATGTAATGCAGCAAAGTTTGTTCAATTACCTGTATTCTATGAAAAGTTATAGCCAAATAACCAGAAAAGAGCACAACCTGCTTAGGTTGATAGGTTGATATGAAGTAGCTTACCTTCATTTGAATGTAGCCAATGAGCATGAGTGTTTAGAGAGCCAATCAGGTGTCATCTTGTTTTGGCAATGAGCCAATAAGGTCACAGTAGGATTCAGCTATTGATGTCATGCATTGGAGCTGAGAGGAGGACATTTGTCAGTGTGTTATGTGATTGCTATCAAGTTGGTTTTTTTTTTTTTTTTTTTGTTTTCTTTCATTTAGTGAGCTTGTAAAGCGTAATAAAATTAAAGAAGTGGTGCAAAGAGTTGACTGGTCACCCAGAAAGCGATGTGAAATAGTACTATTAAGTGAACAAGGCTACAGTTATGAAGAAATTAGAATAAAAATTGGTGGAAACTTAACCAAGGTTGCATTTCTAAATTTTTGAAGAGGTATAAGGAGACTCAGTCACTACAAAACCAGACTGGTAAAGGCAGGAAAAGGTGCATAACAACAAATGATGATAGAATAATTGAGAGATTGTGAATACGTGACAGAAGAAAATCATCTGGATGTATGCAAGATAAAATGGCGCAATGCAATGTGAAGTTGAGTACAAGGACTGTTCGGCGCAGACTGCAGGAATTTGGTCTAAATGCTACAATTCCACGAAAAAAGCCATTTTTATCTCTGAAACAACGTTTGAAAAGATTAAACTGGGCTAAAACCCATGTTAACTGGACAGTGGAACAATGGGACAGTGTTATTTGGAGTGATGAGACCAAAACTCCCTGTTTGGTAGTGATGGCATAAAATACGTAAGGAGAAGATTTGCATCCTGATTGTATTACACCTACCGTGAAACATCCACTTAGTGTTATGATCTGGGGTTGTATGACATCAAAAGGTGTGGGCAGAATTTGCGTGATTCATAGGAATATAAAATGCCCCAAAATACATAAATGAAACACTTGAGCCCAAACTGAAGCCTTCCGCACGTGATCTTTTCCAAGATAATGAAGTATTTATATTTCAACAGGATTCAGCTCTATGTCATGTTGCTGCTGTGTGCAAAAAGTGGTTTCAAGATAATCATATTCCACTGCTAGAATGGCCTGGGAATTACCCAGACCTTAACTCAATCGAAAATCTATGGAGCCGACTAAAGAAACTTGTTAGTTAGAAGCAACCCACCAATAAAACCCAATTAATAGAAGCAATAATTCAATCTTGGTTTCACATTATAACAGCTGCAGAACTAAAAAACTTGGTTCATTCCATGGGAAGGCTTTGTAAGGCCGTAATTAACGCTAAAGGTTACCCAACTAAGTATTAACTGACATTGTGAGAATTTTTGTACATCTAATTTTTTCTGTTTCACTTTTCTTCTTTATAACTGCTGTTCTAATAAAAAATCCTTCATAAAAGTTATTGCATTGCATTCTTGATTAAATTATCTTTCCATTGATATATAATTTTATGGTATTACACCAAAAAAAAATTGATGTTATGAGCCATCAAACCACTAAAATACACTTTTTCCAAAAGGTTTCCACAATTTTGGCCACTAGTGTAGATAATTTTGCTAAGGGAACACAATCATAAAAGTCACATTAAGCAGGGAGACACATATATATTGTGATGAATAAACTATATTAATTTGTTTTTGTCCAATAATTTTTTATTGAGTTTCATATCTTGTACTTTAAATATTTCTGTTTTTTTTTTTTTAATTTATATAATAAAAATTGATAACTTAAGTATTTTTTTCACTCACTATTTTCTCTTAATTAAACACTTGTGGCCTGATTATTAAAAATAAAAGTTGAATGTGGCTCGCAAGTCTGAAAAGGTTGCCGACCCCTGCTATAGATGTTGGCTTTTCTCTTGATAACTAACCATAACCTTATAGACATTTCCTTTTCTGCAGATCAGTCTTCCAGCCAATCCTAGCCTTGTAATCTGTGGCATTGCAATGGTGCCATAGGATATGAAAATTTTTATTCCTTTTCCATGTGGTCTGATTATTGTTTCTGCCCTCCTGATCTAAATACGTACTCTGAACAAATAAGTGAACTAATCCTTATTCAAATGAGGACCTTTTGACAGATGTGCCGACACAGTCAAAGATAAAAATTTTACATATATTCAGTGTTTCAAGTCAAAAACTCTACACTGCAACTCAATACAGGTGTAAGAAAAACTTGTTCAAAGCAGATTTTGTAAAAAGCTTGCTTCCTGCTCAAATGGCATTTGAGCCTTATGTTGCCTCACTAAGGCTTATCTACCCTTTTGCCCATCCTGGTGTTATTATGGTGACCACCCAGACAAGGCAGACCAACTGTTCTATAGACATCAAGGAAGATTACCTCATACTATGCCACAAACTACTCATAACCTGCCTTCTCTGATGTCATGAGAAGAATATCAGAAAAACACTCGGTGGTTTTGATACTAATAAATCTCCTGTTGCCCAGATCGTATCCATCACCAGTTATGTTAAAAACTTATGTTCCAGAATTGGCATCCATCTTGTATTAACCTCTTCAAGCTGTCATGTTCATTTGTTATCTATCTATCTAACAGCATGGAAGAAAATTAAACTTTGCCAATAAATTATATTCTTATTTAGACCTTTATAGTGTAAGCAAGCACGAGGTATCTTTACAACTTCATTACTTAAAAAAAAAAAAAAAAAAAAATCGTCTAACACCTTTTTATTCCCGTATAGGGAGTAGGCGAGGCGATTTAGCCCTAACTTTTGGAGACTGAGTGGATAGTTCAATCTCCACTGGCAGCCAATCAGAGATAGCTGGCCAAGGCCATCAATAATTTAGCGGCACACAGTGAAGAGAGACGACTCAACATCTCGTGCCATCTCGTGGTCCCTAACACTATATTTAATGACTGAAATAATGTGGGTTCTACGGTCGATTTTCCTGAGTTTACAGGACGAAAAACCAGAGTTTTTAGCGAGAAAAAAACGCTTGCCCGTGCCAGAGATCGACTAGCTCGGGAACCGGTCGAAAAAAGGCTTAGAAAAATTTCCTCTAGTCGACGAGTAGATTCGAAACCTACTCTTCTTTTTTCTTGTATATTATTACCTGAGACATTGAGGGAGGCATACATCACTCAAACCAGTTGTCATACCTTTTCTTAAATTCATTCACACTAGATGCATTCACTACCCCTAAAGACAAACTACTCCACTTGCTCACTGCTTTGTGAGAGAAAAACCTAGCTCTTACCTCTTTCTTGACTGAGCACAAAATTAACTTCCATGGATACCACTGTGGTCTCTCTCTCCACCTTCCATGTAACAAAAAATTTCATTAGATGATATCCTATAACGCCCGTTCAGAAGTTTATAGACCTCTATCATATCATTCCTGTTAACAAGAGTCTGTAATCCACACATTCCCAATCTCTCCTCATAATCTAAATCCCATAATCTGGATATAATCTTTGTGACTCCTTTTTTTGCACCCTTTCCACTGCGTCTTTATCCTCTTGGAACCTGCGAGACCTAATCTGCACACAAATAATCTAGGTGCAGTCTTATCAAGGTCTTATAAAGAGACAGTATGACTTCCTTAAGATTTGCTTCAACATTGCAATTATCCTGCGAGTTGTATTTGCAACGTTTGCTTCGTGACCTCATCTCATCTTCCTTATACCCTCTTTTACCTTGTGGTGTCGAGGGTCCATTGATCATCGGACCTCACTCCGTTTACAGGATAAGGTGGTCAGCCTTATGCCCCGGTATATCCTATGGCCTGTAGTGTTGAGTTCTCAAGGCCAGTTTGCCTGCTTTGCGGGATGAAAACCCTAGAATAAACTGGGGAAAAAACCCTGCTGTCCATGCCCAAGACTGGCTAACTTGGCTATGGCTGAGGAAGATCCTTCAGCTCCTCACATCACCGACGGGAATCGAACCTAGGACACTCCTTCCCCAGGCATATGGTTGCGAAGTGCATAGCCACTAGGCTAACAGCGCGGACCTTTTGCTTCGTGACCTTTGAACTTCAAATTTCTATTCACCATTATGCCAAGATCCTTAGTCTCATCAGTTTCTTGGTGCATAACTTTGCTAATAAAATGTGCTTCTGGAAATTACCAAAGTCAATAACTTTACACTTAGTAACATTAAACTGACAGCCATTTTCGTTTGCCCAAATTTCTAGCATATTCAAATCATTTTGTAAGTGCTTGATATCAGTAGCATCCCTGATTGCCCTGCCTATGTTCATATCATTGGGAAACAACTGCACATCTCCTGTTAGATTCAGATTCTTCCTAATGTCATTAATGTATAGAGTGAACAATAATGGCCCAAGGACTGAACCCTGAGGTACACCACTGGTCACCTTAAATCTGGTAGATTCACCAACTATATACCACTTTTTGATATGTCTATCAACCATCCACTGATCCAAGCCAAGAGTTTATATTCCAATCCCATATTTTCTAATAATTAAGAGGATACAAATCCCTTGTTGTTCAACTGCCAGTAAGTATATTATTAAGGTTGCCAGAAAATAGCCGTTTGGCTTTCAATTTACCCCATATTCTCTAGTTTATGCACCAACCTTTCATGTGGTAAATACAAGCCAGTGACTTCATCGGTTATTACTTTAATATCCCATAATATAAACACACCCATTTTGTACTTGTATAATGTTATGCATTATCGGAAGGGCCACTAGCCAGACCCACAAGATGTTACATGTGAATATATTTCACTCGCAAACTTTGTTTGCTTATGCTTGGATAAAGGATTAAACAATATAATTTAAGTTAAGGGGATAATAAATCCCTCATTTTATTTTAAAGCCGGATACAAAACTTGGAGATCGAAATCTAAGAGTTTCATGTCGAAGAACTATTGACGAGTCCAGGCATAAGTGATCACCTGGGTAGTACAACACTAGGGCAACTTGTTGCAAAGGTGGAGCAAGATCCATCACTATACTTAATATTTTCTCATAATGTAAAACGCAGCTCCTAGGAGATGTATTACTGTTTTACATTATGAGGAGAGGTCACTACCCAGACCGGTTTCGACCTTTGAGGTCTCATCAGTTGAGTAGGTAGACATGGAATACCAAGGTTTAAGTGAACCGAACTTACATATATCCCCACTAACGAATTGCCAAAGCGGTGTACCCATATATTATTATTACTACGATAAAGAACCAAGAGGCTATTTTTTCGGTGGCGTAAATTAAGTTAAGGGGATAACTTAATTTACGCCGCTGGAAAAATAGGCTCTTTATCGTAGTAAGAATATCATTTCTTGGTAAGTTTAATTTAAATTATAATGGAGTGAAAAAACTTTCTACCACTGTATCTAATACACCTTTTTTACATAATTGTAAATGGAGAAATATGACATAATTTATTCAACTTTGGTATTTCTTCCCATTATGCATAGCATTATATAGGTCCAAATGTGGGGAGGTGCTTTTATTATGGTATACTAAAGCAATTCATGTGAAGTCATTAGCCTCTATATATTGGTAGCATAGTTGTGAAGATACTTCACTTGCAAACTTTGTTTGCCTACACTTGAATAAAGGATTACAAAATAGTTTCTAGGCAAGTTTATTTTAAATTATATTCAAGGGAAAAAACTTTCTACTGCATATCCAACCATTCCCTGAAAGGTTATAGGGATAAGTCATTAAAAAATAATGGTCAATAATGGCTAGCTTTTGAACTATTTAGAGATCCATTCATCAGTTACTGATCAATATGGATTCTGCCATTCTTGTTCTACAGCTGACCTTACTAACCTTGCCCACCATTAGACACACACAGGCTATGGAAAAGTTTTGAGAAAATTGTGGTTGCTTTCAATATTTCTAAAGCATTAATTGTGTCTGGCATTAAGGTCACTTTACAAAACCACCATCTTATAGTCTCATCTGATTGCCAGTTTCCTCTCTGGTCATTCATTATATGTTGTAGTGGATGGCTTCCTCTCATATTTTTCCATCATTGCTGGAATACCCTAAGGCACTGTACCTTGCCCATGCAGTTCTATATATTATTGACTTTCTCTCATCTCAAATCCTATTTACAGTTTTGTTGATGATAGTACTCTCCATTTCACTTAACTTCGTGATCCTCCATTACCAATGTCTTAAACTAAACCATTCTCAAATGGAGTAAAGATATAATAAATTTATGCTCAAAATGCAGTGTTTATTTCACTTCTTACTTTTGATGTTCCATTTCACTCAGGTTTTTCTCTTCACAGGTTGACTTTCACACCTGACTTATCCTGGTATCAGCTCATCACATCCATAGATTCTTTTTACCCCCCCCCCCCCCCCAAAAAAAAAAAAAAACTTGGTATTCTTTTTCATCCAGATACTAATTCTCTTCTGCTCAGTTCCTGATACATTACAAGTCCCAAAATTACCTGACCTTAAAATATTTACACATCTGGGAGTGATATACTCAAAATCACCCTCAGAATTCTTGATTATATACAGAAGACGGCAGTCTACTTAAGAAACTATTTATTTCTCAAATATACTTCCTTTATTCACTTTCTCATATGCTGTTTCTGTTTTTTTTTTTTTTTCCCTCGTGCTTTCATGAGTACTGCTCCACTGAAGTGGCCACTGTCATTTCCCTGCTTTACTCCAGTCACAGAAGAAGACAAACAGTCACTGTGTATAGATAGATGTTGACATTCATGCACAGTTCAACTCAAAATTTATCAAACCAGCTTCTCATCTTTTTCCTTTATTCCATCTACCTCTGTTCTTAGAAACAATCTATCTCATACTGTTTGTACCAATGAATACAAATTCCCAGCTTTTCAAGAAACATGTTAACATTCCTCCTTTGTTTTTAACCACTTATCTGAACCTGGTGCTGTTGTCTGTTTTTGTGACCTCTCATGTTTGGGATTAATATTTAAAATCGAAAATAAAAGAGAGAGAATATTTACTTAATAGAAGTGACACTTCTATTAAATAATATCAGCAAAATTGGTAGCTGTATAATTAGTCTTTATTTCAAGAAATGTCAGATCTGGAGTTCAGTTTTAAATGAGTGATCAAATGCTCAAAAAGTTGGGGAACATGGACTATAAAGCAAAACTCGAGTTGTAAAGTGAACATGAAAACCTCAGCTAAACCAGAATAAGAAAAACAAGAGAAACTGGAGTTGTGTGGAAGAATTGAATAAGTATTTTCTGAGTCTCTACATATCAATTAATAAATTTTATTAGACATGAAATTATGCTACTTCTTATTTTTCTTAAGCCTATCTTCACCACTAGGCTACTTGCTTATGAGACTGCAAAGGCCGAAACTAGTCTGGACAGTGTGACCCTTCTCATAAAGCATAGTAGTATATGTGTGTGACAAAACTTCTTAGAAATTCCACTTGAGTAGCAAGAATTAAATGCTGTAATAGAGGCTTAATAAATGTTACAGGCTTACATGATTTGACAGTTAATCTCCCTAGAAGCTGAAGTGGAACATATATATATACGAACCACCTTATGAATTTTCAAGGATGGAAATGCGAACTGCTTACTTTCATCATGTAATTATCCTAGTCTACCCTTTTAATCCTTTACTGTTAGAGCCATTAATGGCTTAACTAATGGAGTTTCGACATTAGAGACCACTTCGCCCACAGACCACTTGCTTGAACCTCTATCCCACAGATGCACTGTTTCAGCTGTGTGTCTTTTCTACAGCTTTCATTGTCACTGCTCCACTTAACTGGTAACCATCATTTATTCACTTTCTGTTTGGCTCATTAAAACCATAGCAGGAGCATCCTTTCAGTATTTTTAACGCCACTGCAAACACACTGAACTTGCTTCTGCAGCTCCTCTTTTATTCTTTCTGCCTCTGTCTTCTGGAATATCCTTTCTCATGAAATGTTCTCAAACAACTTCCAATTCTTCCAGTGAACTTCTTTCCCACCCTTCCTGAGTACCTTTTCACTGGCATGTGCTGTTCTTCTGTCTCATAGGGGAACAGTATCATCATCATCATGATTGTCAAGGATTTAGGCCTAGAGTGGCCTGCTCCTCCTTAAAAGTCCTTGTTGAATCTCATAACAGGACGTCCTGGGATCAGTATTAAAAACTTTTTTATCATGTCAAACAGTAGTAAAGCAAAGTTGCTTCAAAAAAAGTGCATAATATCAAACTAGCAGTAAGTACTAAATATATTTCTTTTCAAATTTGTAGTGTTTCATCATCCTGGAATATGGTGGTCATTCAGAACCAAATTTTATTCACAAAGTTTTTTTTTTAGAATAAAGTGTGGATTATTATTATTATTGCTTTAAGTTTCAGTAAGGAAATACCGTGAGTAGACATGTTACTTACTATTATAATAACAGAATTAACTCACGTAAAATATTCTTTATTAGTAGAATTTTTGCCTGACTATCACAGTCATCATCAGTACAAGTACAAAGGCTAATTAAACAATAACTGGTATATTCACAAAGCACCCCCTAAGTAGCTAAGGTTAAATTTCCTAAATCTATTTCAACCAAAAAAAAAAAAATATATATATATATATATATATATATATGGGAATAAATTTTTAACTTGGGTATATTGTATATTAGGATAACCAAGCAATTTTATATGCTTGGTTATTTTAGCTCCTAATCCCAAGTGTGCAAACAATTAAGTTTGCGCCTGAAACAAAGTTCAAGTCTAAAGATGGTACAACACCAGGGCAGCTCATTGTAAAGGTGGTTAAAGCTTTGATCACTATTCTTAGTATTTTCCCATAATGTAAAGCACATCTCACTAGAAGATGTATATACTGCAATGCATTATGGGTGGGGTCACTACCCAGACCGGTTTCACTACCCAGAGATTTTTATTAAAACTTAATACACCTTGTTGCAACTTATATAATTAAAGTTGATAAGGCTTTGTATTACTAAAACCTTGGTATTTAGGGTCTAGCTACTCACTGAGGAGACCTCAAAAAAGGTCGAAACCGGTCTGGGTAGTGACCCCACCCATAATGCATTGCAGTATATACATCTTCTAGTGAGATGTGCTTTACATTATGGGAAAATACTAAGAATAGTGATCAAAGCTTTAACCACCTTTACAATGAGCTGCCCTGGTGTTGTACCATCTTTAGACTTGAACTTTGTTTCAGGCGCAAACTTAATTGTTTGCACACTTGGGATTAGGAGCTAAAATAACCAAGCATATAAAATTGCTTGGTTATCCTAATATATATATATATATATATATGTGTGTGTGTGTGTGTGTGTGTGTGTGTGTGTGTGTGTGTGTGTGTGTGTGTGTGTGTAATTACAAAAGTTAGGAAAGATTTGCTGATTTATAGAGTATCTCCCACAAGAGGGAAAGACGTAGACCATCAGATCTGTTTAGGTTAGGGGGGTGAAGTAACGTTTCATATGTTTCTTCATGAAGCCGTTCCATGAGGAACCGACTTTTGTGAATGACTTTCATCTTTTTCCAGTGAACTCTATGTCTAGTGTTGATGGCATGCCCTGCAAGTCCAGACTGTTCAGGTTCAAAGTACTGAATATACGACTTGTGTTCTAACCACTGGCGGCCGGTGAAAATTTTTTAAGTGGGTATGCTGCATATACAAAAAAAAAAAAAAACTTTTTCCTAATTAGTAATGAATTGATTAATAAATAAATTTACATATTAAAAATTGCTTTATTAAAAATATTTCATCCTCGCCACGAACAAACACCAATAAATAAAAGTTTCGTATCGATAGCAATGACAAGAGCAAACGAATATCGGAGTTAGATCACAGTGCATTTGTTTCGTGTAACAATAATTGAAAAAATATAATTCTTTTCATATTTTCAACAGTGACACTCGTCACAATTCAGCCTTGTATCTGTAATAAATAAATAACAAAATGTTAAAATTTTGTTTTAACAAAATAAAATAAGATTTACAAAAAATAGTTCACCACGAGCACGCACCAATAATAAACGTTTCATATCTCGCCGGCAAAGGTTGGTCGATTGGTAGAGCCTCTGCTACTAATGGCTCAGTTAAATAAGTTTGAGCGTGGTTAGTAGTTGGAAGGGGACCGATCGTTCGATGCTGTTGGCACACTCTCCCTCGATGAGTCTTTGGACTCCCTGGAGGTGTCAAATAATAATAAAATAACGTGCGCAAGCATACTAAAGATACACTGCGTTTGGGCAGTGTCGGACATAACATGCAATGACAAGCGCAAATGAATATCGGTTGGATCGCAGTGCATTTGTTTCGTAATCTAAAGTGTTAATCGAACAATTCCAATTATTAACTATTCAATGTCAAAACATGAGCTGTAACCTTTAACATGTTGTATTGCATTTATATAATGTTGAAAGCATTGTTATTATTTATAAACACAAACAAAATTTAATTTTTTTTTTTTTTTTTTTCATTTTTTCCTTGAGGGTGCTGCAGTGTCGCAGTGCTTATGTACGGGCCGCCATTGGTTCTAACCAGATTAGAGCAGATCTTCCTGTTTGTCCAAAATATGATAACCCACACGAGCAGAGAATTTGGTAGACACACCTGGATAGCTGAGATGTGGGAGCTTGGCCTTTGGAGATGTGAGGAATATAGGGATTTTTCTGATGGGTCGAAAGTCAACACAAATATTTAGTGGATTTAACACTTTAGCTATGCGTTCGCTAATGCCTTGCACATAAGGGATAGGTATATGCGTTGTTTCTTCTGTATTTGAAGAGGATGCTGAAGCACGACTACTTAAAGCTCTTTTTATGAAGGAATTCTTATAACCATTGGATATGAAGGAGGAATTAATATATTGTAATTCCTTTTGTAATAGTTCTGAAGAACAAAAGGAGTGGGCTCTATGAACCAATGTTTTTATAGTACCTGCATTTTGACTGGGATGGTGATGTGATTCAGCATGGATGTAATGGCCTGTATGACTCTCCTTCCTATAGACTGAATTGTAGGTTACCATCTGGTTGGCAAAGAATTAAGAGGTCTAGAAAGGCTAACTGCTTATTTACTTTTACTTCTAGGGTGAACTGGATCCTTGGATGAAGTGCATTTATTTTTGAGAGAAACTGTTGTAATTCTTCCGAAGTGCCCTTCCATTTTGCAAAAATGTCGTCCACATATCTGAACCAAAGGTTAGGTCTGGGTGAAATGTTGTCAAAGATACGTCGTTTGAAGTGCTCCATGAAGTAATTGGCAATACTTCATGGAGTAGTTGGCAATAGTTTGTGACATTTTTGAAGTAGCTATACTTTTACTATAGTTTTGCATTATAAATAGTTTCAATGTGGTGTAAAATTGTTCACGTTGGGAACATTTCATGAGGAAGGCTGTTCCAGAGGACAAAGACAGATGGAATTGATTTATGATTATTTATATTTAAATTTATAATTATTGTAAATAAAAAAATAGTTATCTGTTTAATTAATTTCACCTGGTTACTTAGGAGTGAATTGGTGGAATTAATTTTGAAAAAATACTGTATCAGCCTACAAAAGAAATTAGTATTTCTGATTAGGATTGCTGGTAAATCATAAAACAATCCGATGTTTAATGCACTACTGACTGAGCTTTCCTTAGTACAACTTTTAGCATGTGTTCTTTTTCTTTCTCAGTGGTGGTGAGTAATCTCAGCTTTTACCTGTTGCTTGGGCAGAGGATTATTAGCAGGTGCTTGTAAGTCGCAACTTACTTCAAAAATTCCAACCAGCAGCATTAGAAATAACATTCAGGACTTGCTTTTAAGGGTTTGGAGAAACAATAAAACTCAAAAGTAAACCATCTTTTTTATTGCATGATATAATCAATTTATATAGTCCAATCTTTTTTCACTATAAAAAAATTTAATAGAATCTAATCAGATCCAACAGATAATTGACTCTATGTTCCAACATCTCAAGATTCTTCAACAGACTGCAGAGTTCCAATCCCTTACATTTCAGACATCTCAGAACCTATAGGCAGGATTTTGAAGAAGTATCATCTTATTCCCACATATTTTTCTATCAACAAAATTTCTCACTTGTTGCTATCTACAAAAGACAAACTATCACCTCTATCATTGGCTGGTGTTTACCAAATTCCATGTGAATGCAATTTATCCTATTTTGGACAAACAGGCCATTCTGTGGAAAAAAGAATGAAGGAACATCAATATTATATCAAATACATGAAACCTCATAAGTTGTTTGGTCTAGCACAACGTAACATTGACACTAAACATAGTATCCAGTGGGATAAAGTCTTCTCCACAGATGTAGATTTAAATATGAACGCCTTTTTAAAGAAAGTTGCGAAGCCCTCTTACATCGGCTGAATTTAAATCGAAATGACTGTCTCTCTCTCTCCCAAAAGTTTGGGAGACTCTTATTTTATGTAACCATCAATGAAATAATTATCTTTAAAGAATTATTTAATATTTTAGTAATTAATCTTTTAGCACGCGGCAACAATTTAATTGGTGATCCACCGACTGTTCTGTACTTTGTATTTCATTCCTTTAACTGTTTGTTCTACACTGAGAATGTACTGTTACTTTCAATATGAAATATTTATACCTTTATTTAATTAAAGTTAGTACTGTGGTCTATATGTGTTCCATTATCAATTTATATAATGAAAAATGAAACATGAGATATTTGTAAAACTGTTTAATTTCAGCAAACAGCTGAACAGCTTATGGAAAAGAAGGTAGTAGATGGAATAATCAAATTTCAGGTATCCCTTGCTTAATGTGGGATTTGATTAACTTGGCGAAATTAATTGCGGCAATCACTTTATATATGTGGCAAGAGTTGATTAACGCACCTTTAACCCTACGGAGCTTGCAGCTGATCTGACAGATACGTGCAAAATGTTTAATATAAATATTCATACACAATTCAGTGTATAGCTTGGAGGTCATGAGTAGCTGTGCATTCATATGTTAAGAGTGATATTCCGCACTGTTTTTTGCTGTCAGTTTGGTTTAACACATGTTACATAAAGGTTTGTGATATTTGACAGTAAATTGTATCTGTGAGATACCGCGACCTCCGATGTCAATATAGTATGGTTTAGTTTTTTTTATTTTTATTCTTTGTTCAATAATTTCTAGATTGTAACTGAAAATAAATAAATCATCATGTATTACTGAAATAGAGAGCCAAAGGCTTATTTATCATACATCTCCTCTAGGAGATGTGCTTTACATTATGGAAAATACTAAGGAAAGAGATCTGTAGCTTACTCCACCTTTAGTACCAGTTGCCCATAAGGTTGCTTATGCTTGGATTTGCTGAAACTTTTAGTTTTTATATATTTGGCACAAAACTCTTGTAGTTTCTATATTCCGTAATGAAATAATGTTGGATTCAATATCCACTTAATTTGTACTATCATGTATTATATCTGCAGTGTTTTTTTCTTTGTTTTATTGCTTGTTTGCCGAGGTCTGGAGAGTCATTTTGCTCGTTATCATTGAATTTATGCCGATAAGAAAAAAACTAAAACTGTTCAAACGACTCTTGATAACTTCTTTTGATAAAAAAAAAAAAAAATGCAGGTACAAGTATTAAATAAACATTTACTTTTCATTCATTTTTTATCTTGCCTAAAAGAGTACCATATAAAATGAATTATTAATACAGTAATTGATCATGGCCAAATTGTAATTTTTACCGTTGATTATTAGATTTCATATACACGGTAACATCGAGGGATACCTGTATAAAGAAATAGTCTAGTTTAAGAAACACCTACTTAGCAAACATGATAGTATTTTATTTCTTTAATAAAATGAAGTAATAGAGCTTGAATACTTCCTGTGCAATATTTCCTAAGAAATTTTTAAACCAGTAGAAAATCAGACAAAAAGTAGTTGTTTATAATTAATTTCCTAGAGTGTGCATTGGGAGGGGGGGGTACAATTTTCATTTCTTTAATCTACATAAATTTTGATTCAATGATATGTTTCAGACATTTTCAGTGGATGAGCATCTTATAAAAAATAAATCTGTTGCCCTTTTAAGCCAGAGATGAGATTGAGGTTCTGTTGAAATATTCACTGGATATACATTTTTGATATGAAAAAAATAGTTGCAATAAATTTAACATGATTTGTTCATAAAAATGGAACAACTCATTTTGAAAACTAAGCAGAATGACAATCTGTACAATGGAATGTGAAAAAAAGAGGACTACCCATTGTTGTGCTTTCAGTTTGGTAAAGTTCATCGTGGCATAATGTAGCCAGAATGAATGACAAACTCAAATAGCCGACTATATCTGCCAGAAAAACCTTAAGTAAGTTAAGTGTTTCATTTAAAGTCATATTTGTGAATAAGGACACAATATCTAGGCTGAAAAGGAAATCACTTGGGCAAAGACAAAGCTCTGATATCTTTTTTTTTTTTTTTTAAATGACAAATGAAGAGGACTTTTCAGTGGATGCCAAAAGCAGTTTGGGAAGGTGTTTTGCAATTTTGTAACATGGAGAACCAATGCAATCACAAATGTTCCTTTAGATGAAACACTTAACTTCCTCAAGCAATATTTTCCAGCAGATATTGTCATCCTATTTGACCGTCATTCATTCTGGCTTCTTCTCCTGCCAAAATAAACTTGACCAACAAATTGAGGGTGCAGCACTGGTCTTACTACTTCATGGAGAGATTTGAACAATATATACTGAATAATATCCTTCCTAAGCCATATTTATGGTACAGTAAGTGGCCTGGGTTGCCGATTGGTTAGCGTATCCGCTTTCCAGCCAAAAGGTTGTGGGTTCGAATACTGCCGTGGGCATGGATGGTTGTGACTGTCTGTGAGTCTGTGAAAATACTAGTCATGGTGGTTGGAGGTAGATGGCGTTGGTGTGGATGATGGAGGTGGTTGGTGGTAGGGTGGAGATGGAAAGTTGTAGAGCAGGTTACCTCCCTCGATGAGTCTTTGGACTCCCTAGAGGTGTTACATAATCATCATCATGCATATCAAGGATTTAGGCCTAGCATGGCCTGTTCCGGCCATAGAAGTCATCGTTAAATCGTTTAAGAGAACATCTTTTCTTTTTCCTAATGGCTTGTTTTGGAAATCTTTGTTTTCATTCTTTGAACGTGTTCCATCCATTTATGTTTATACTTTTTAATTTTTTTCTATTACTGGTTCTTGGTTTAATTCTTTCATAATTTCTTCATTTCTTTTGTGATCAAATAGGGCTGGGTTTCTAAAACTTTTTCTACGACAGAACACTTCACAAATCCTGAAATGTTCACGGAACACCTTGATTATTTTGTAATGTATTAATTAATAATTAATTGATAATTTAGCTTATTTTATTGTTAATTAATTATTAATGATTTAATTAATTAATTAAGCCATCATTAAATTAATTTGTGCTGATTTTCATTGACATATCCCATTCTGATCACCAAAAATTTATAATATTATAAGTACTTACGAGTGAATGCAGACTTTTTCTCCTGTGTGCTGATTTTGTAGGGTAGGTAAATATAAATAAAATAAATGAATAAATCTAAGCGTTAAGAAAAAACAATCATTTATTGTCGAATGTTAATTAGTAAAAACAAAACACATAAAAATAGTAAAATGTATATTGCAAATTAAGTTATTAATGACTCCGATGTTTTTGGGTCTTTGAATTACAAATTCTTTTGATATCAGGCACAATATTAGAAAGTTGAATTCTCATATTTGGTGTAGCGTCGAGTCTGTTCCTGGGCTTTGATTTGGTTGCACCATAATATGAAAATCCTGTCTCGCATAAATATGTCATTGTAAAAGGAAGTAAAACAAAAATAGCTAGTTTTGACACACTGGGGTACTCTTCTGTTAAATTTGTCCAGAAATCATTTATTGGCAGTTCCTATTTTTGTTTTAAATCAGAGTCACTAATTAAGTCGATTAGATTTTCATAGTCACTTGCACTGAAGCCTGCTGGCTTAGCTGTCACTGTAAATAGATTCGGAACCCAGGAATTGACCTCACTGGATTTTGGAAAATATTGCAAAGGGTTGATTGCAAATCATGCAAGTGTTCAAAAATTATGTTAGATACTTTTTCATTTAGTTTAGAATTTATTTCAGTCAAAAATTCATGCAAGGTGGGAAAACAATCAAAATTATTCTGTTCAACTGTAGAAATCCAGAATTACAGCTTCCTATCAAAAGATGCAATTTTATCTCTTGTATTAAAAATTTAATATTCTTTCCTTGTAATGATAAGTTAAATTCATTGCACTTTGTAAAAATATCTGCCAGATACGCAAGACTCATCAACCATGAAGAATTTCTTAATAATTAATAAAATTTTGTCCTAAATTATGTGACATCAAGAAGACCATTAACTCACTACGAAGTTCATAATGCTTTTCCTCTGGATAGCCATCTCACTTCAGTATGTAATAAAAGTGCGTTATGTGCACTACCCATTTCATCGCACAAAATTTTAAATAATCTGGATTGAAGTGGTTGAGATTTTACACAGTTGATCATTTTTACAGCTTCATCCAAAATAGTTTTTAAATATGTAGGAATTCTTCTTGTTACTAGTGCTTGTCTATGCAAAACAATGACTTTTGGTGGCTCTTGTAGCTACTTGCAGGATACGTGTTACAACTCCCTTCATCTTTCCTACCATTGCTTGAGCACCATCTGTACAAATATCAATACACTTCTCCCAACCGATTTCCTGTTTTGTAATATAATTATTAATATAGTTGAATATATCTTCTCTGGTAGTTTTTTTTTTTTTGTAGATATTCGCACATGAGTAAATCTTCTTCAATACTTTTATCAAATATGTAACGAACAAACACTAGTGATACAGCGAGTCCTGCGACGTCTGTAGATTCATCCATTTGCAATGAATATTCACTGCAAAGTCTAAGTCGATGAATTAGCTCTTTTTCTATCTCAGCAGAAAGATCTTTGATGCGATGTGAAACAGTATCGTTTGATAATTGTACTGCATCTATTTTTTTAGCAACCTGCTCGTTATGTGCATGATACAATGTCTTTCACACAAGGCTTAATGAGCATCTCACCAATTGTATGAGCTTCACCATGAAGTGCAATGCGGTAACTCACTTGAAAAGACGCCTCTGTTGCATTTTCAGTTGTAGCAATTGTAGCCATTTGAAGTTTAGATTTTTCTAGCAAGTCATGTCGTTTCTTAAAAAAATATATATCTTTTCCTTTGTAATCAGTGTGTTTCGTTTCAAAGTGCCTGTGAAGTTTAGCTGGAGCCAGAGAACTGTTTACACTAGTATTTTATTACACAAAACACACATTGCATCAGGAGCATGTGTATTGCCAATACACGTAAATCCATAATTTAAATAACTTTCATGGTACTTCCGTTTTGGTCTGTTCTTAGATGGCTCTTGTTCTTTAATATTAGCTTTTAAAGAAACCACAGTTTGCAATTCCATATCTTCTCCAATCATACGAGTAGATGTGCCAGCAGAAGTACTTGCTCCTCCCTGTGTTAAAGTTCCTGTCTTTAAACAAGGATGCATGGGTATTTTTTCAATAATATTCAAATTTCAATATTTGTCAGAGCTATAATAAAAACAAACAGAATTGTGTTCTAAAAGTAACTTTAGTATGAAAAACTAAGATTATAAATAAGAAATGTCGAATAATATAAAAGTAAATTAATAATGCAAAATAGTAAAAAAAAGACTGCAACACACAAAAGTAAATATGAATTGTAACAATACTTGTAAGAAAAGTACTAAACCGTATGAAATAATGTAAAAGCAGTTGTAATAAGAATGATTTGATAAAATGTTCAGTAACAAAAATTAAACAGTTCGAAATAAATCAGATATTAATTATAAAATTAGTTAAAAGAGTAAGAAGAATTCTTTTTTTAAAAATCGCCTCACCTACTCCCTATATACGGGAATAAAAAGGCGTTAGCTGATTTCTTTTTTTCCGAGGGCCCCGGTCCAAACAAATTTACTCGTATATACTTTCCAAAATTTTTTAAAGCTCATACATTAACATAAGTATTAATAATTATTTGAAAGTTTATTTTTCACTTGGTCAGACTATAATAAATTTAGTTTAATCCTTTATCCAAGTGTGTGCAAACAAAGTTTGCGCCTGAAAGTAGTATCTTCAGGACTGGGGTAAAGTGGTACAACACCGGGCGACTCCTTGCAAAGGTGGAGCAAGCTACCAACACTCCTATCTCTGTATCTCCCATAATGCGAAACGCATCTCCTTGCGGATATGTATAATGTTATGCATTATACATATACATATCCGCAAGGAGATGTGTTTCGCGTTATGGGAGATACCGAGATAGGAGTGTTGGTAGCTTGCTCCACCTTTGCAAGGAGTCACCTGGTGTTCTAACACTTTACCCCAGTCCTGAAGATACTCTCAGGCGCAAACTTTGTTTGCACACACTTGGATAAAGGATTAAACTAAATTTATTATATTAATAATTAATTATGGCATAATCATAAAGAGTATTAGTACACTTATGTATAGGGTGTGGCATATTGACAAATATAAATTACATTTAAATTAGTTATCAATCACTGGACTAATGAAATCTTGTAGCATGTCATAGTTTCTTCAGGCAAACATCATTAAATTAATTTGTGCTGATTTTCATTGACATATCCCATTCTGATCACCAACTATATTTATAATATTATAAGTACTTACTAGTGAATGCAGACTTTTTCTCCTGTGTGCTGGTAGTTTTCCCCTCCTTTTGTACATCCTGGAGATCTTCGTAGGCTTGAGGTAGATGACTCACTATCTGCTCCATCATAGACACCTTCAATAAAAGATTTCTTAATACCAAAATTAAACAAAGTGTGTTGTCTCTTATTCATATTAGATTTTAACTCTGTATTCCTGTTACTTTTAAAAAAAATCACAGCACTCTGGTTTCAGGACGAGCACTTACACGCTGCAATACGAACTTGCAAAGAAAGTATTCAGTAGTAATAGATTTGAGAACCGGATGCAAACTATCTTCTATTTCAGTGGAAAAATTTTCTTTATACTTCCTTGCTGATGGTCACTAACATTTGCAACACAGATGTTATTTCTTCCAGTTTTGAGAACACGCCGCCCATTGTTGTTAATCGACTTGCAGGCAATTTTTAATGATCGGTCATAAACAGCAGTATTCTCTTTCCCGATTGTTGAAAGATTTCAATGTGTGAAAATTAACGATAATTCATGAATATTTCCATGTTTAAGAATATGCTGCTTGGTCACTGACATTTGTTACACAGATGTCATTTCCTTCAGTTTTGAGAACGGAGGATATGACAACAATTGTTGTAATAGGCTTGCAAGCAATTTTTATGACCCGTCATAAACAGCGGCATTCCCTTTCCCAAATGTTGAAAGGTTTCGATGTGTGAAAATTAACGATACACAGATGTTATTAGGTGTTCTGGGTCTGAGCTTTTCGACATATTAACGAATATTATTCAGAATATTTTTATTATAAAATATTTATTCATGAAAAATGCTTAGAAAACTAAAATGACAACTTCCAGAACTTCTCGCGGAACACACTTTGAGAAACCCTGAAATAGGGTATACTTTGCAGTTTTCTCATAAACTTCATTTCTGCTGTTATTAATTTTTGTTTGTCTTTGTTTTATTGTCCAGATTTTGCTTCAATACATTAAGATGGTAGGGCTAATGTATTATATACTTTTAGTCTGGTTTGTTTTTGAACTAAGTTTAGTTTAAATATAAAGTTAATTACTCCTGTTATTTTTAAATATTTTGCAATTTTTTCCTTTATCTTTTTCATATGCGATCATACATCCTAGGTAGTTAAATGAATTCACATGTTCTAAGATCTTGTTATCTATTACTATCTTAGTTCTTGCTGGATCTTGTCCTTTAAAGGCCATAGTTTTTTGATTTTTCTGTTGATATTATCATACCATAATCTTTGGCTATCTCATTTAGATCTAAAATAGCTTTCTGTAAGTTATCTTCAGAATTTGTAATTATTATTTGGTCGTTGGCAAAGAGCAGAGTGTGTAAGTTTACTGTAGGAGAAAGTTTAATTCCTTGATGTAAATTTTTACTCCATTTTATTATTATTTCATTTAAGTAGATATTAAAAAGAGTTGCTGAGAGAGGACATCCCTATCGGACCCCTTGGTTTATCTCTCTCGTATATGATAGCTCGTGATTTAATCTTATTTGTATTTGATTATTTTCATATATACTTGTGATAGCTTTTAGGATATTATTCGGTATTTGTCTTTCTTTTAATATGTTAAATAAAATGCTTCTTTTAACTTTGTCAAATAAAATGCAATATGTGTTTCTAAATTGTATTCTTTCCTTTTCTCTATTATTAATTTTAGGCAAAAGGCCGGGGTGTACATGGTCGTCCTTTTCTAAATCCATTCTGTACTTCTAAAATAAAGTTTTCGGAATATTTCATAGTTTGCTATTTAAAATTCTGCTATATATTTTGTAACAGGAATTTAGTATGCTTATACCTCCATAGTTTTTAGGGTCATCTCTACTACCTTTTTTAAAGATGGGAATCTCAATTGCTTTTTCCATTCTATTGGGCGGTTACCAGTTGAATAAATTTTATTTAAAAATAATAGGTGTCTTTCTTTGATTCTTGTTCCTGCGTATTTATATAGTTCTGAACTTAGCTTATCCTCTCCAGGTGATTTTCCGTTTCTTGTTTCTTTTATTTTCGTTAATTGTTTGCCAGTTGTCTTTTTTAAAACATTTGTCTGTCCACAGTTCTGTGTAGTAATTTAAAAATTCTTCTACTTTCAATTCAGTGTTTAATTTTATGTTTTCTTTGGTATCTGCATTTAAGTGTTTCAAAATCTTATATACATTGGGTCTTATTTTATATAAATCATGTTTCTAAACGAGAAACAAATTTGTTCCATGATTCTCTGTCTTTTTCTAACTTCTCTTTTAGCTATGGCTCTTATTCTTTTATATTCTATTTCATCTTCTAATCTTTTACTGCTTAACCATTTGTGATAGGCTTCTTTTTTTCTTTTTGATTATTTCTTTGATTGTGTCATCCCAGATCTTCAGTTTTATCCTTTTATTTAATTTTTTGGTCTTTCCTAAGCTTTCATTTGCTGCTGCATTTAGTATCGTTTTTATATTAAGCCATTCTATTTCTGTTTCTTCATTTTGTTTTATTTTATCTATATATTGGTTAATTCTTTGTTCATATAGCCATTGTACATTTGTGTCATTCTATAGTCTAGTTTTATAAACAAATGTTTCAATTTTTCTTTCTGTTCTTATTACTTATAGCCATTTAGGTGGTAATCTTAATTTTATTTTAACAAGGAAGTGGTCACTGCTTATTTCATATCCTCTGGGAACTGTAACATCTAGTAAAAATTTTGATGTCTTTTCATTTAATATAAAGTAATCTAATATTGATTTCCATCCTCTTGCTGCCCAATCAGTTTTTTACCATTCCTGTTTAGAGTATGTTCTTTGTGTATTCCTATACTATTATTAATTTTGGTGTTTCCAATTCTTGCATTTAAGTCTCCTGCTAAAATTACGTAATCATTTTTATTTATTTTATTATATATGTTTTGTAGCTGATTATAAAAATCAATATTATCCTGTTCTCTTCCTTCTTCTGGGGCATATAAACCAATTATTGTTAAATAGCCTCTATCTATTTTTATTCTAGCTTCTATTCTTTCATTCCATAATTTATAATGTTTAGAAAGAGAGTTATGAATCCAAATCATGACTCCTGCTTGTGCTCTTTGGTCTCTGTCGACTCCGCTGTATATCACATTAAAATTTTCATTTCTCATTGTTCCTTTTAATTTCTTTTTTGTTTCAGTGATTACTGCTATTTTAAAATTTCTTTCATTTAATAGTTGGTCTAATTCTATTTCTTTATATGCTATTCCTCTTACATTCCAGTTTGCTATGTGTATTATATTTCCCATAGATTCAATCTGATTATCTTTTTCTGTCAGCTTACAAGTAGAATTATGTTCTCCATGTCAGGGGACTAGCCTGACGATGGAATAGTTCAGTGGTAGGGCTGCTACCTTAAGGCTTCTCAACTAGCCTTCTTCTGAATTTAAACCCATAGGAGGAATAGGGTATATTGAAAGGGGAAAGAGTAGATTATAGAAGAATTATAGTAAGGTTTATAGAGAGGATATAGTTGTAAGGCCAGAAATTAATAATAATAATTACGTAATAATAATAAAAGTGATGTAGTCTTAGTGCTTCATTTCTAGTTACTGATTACAGAATACTGTCTAGATTTTTGTCTAACTCCAGGCAGTCCTGAAGGCGGTATCATTTTTTTTTAATTCCAGGAGGAGAAAACTAATTTTTAATTATTGGAAGTTTTTTCACTTGATTATATTATAAATTAAAGATACCGAGAAATTATATACAGTGAACCTCGGTTGTCGAACGATTCGCATCTCGAACAAATCAGTTCCCAAACATATTTTCCAAACAAAACACATACCTGTTCCCGAACAGGCAAACCGGCAACCATGTGCTCTGTGGGCTAAGATGTAAGGCGGGAGAGCATCAGTTATGCAGTAGCCTCCGCTCAGTGCCGACGCCTGCTCGAATTTGCAATGCCTTTTCTTCATTTTCTTTGTGCTTAGTTGTTTTTTCATTAATCGTTATTAAATAAGCCACCATGGGGCCGAAGAAGGATGGTGATAGCAGCAAAGCGAAAGGTTGTTAGAACCACGACACAGGTGAAAAAAGAAATTAATACAATAATTTCTCAAACATAATAAATTTTCGTCTTTATTTTATCTATTTATTGTGCATGCTCTTTTTGTGTAAGATTTTTATGCATTTTCATTGTTTTTGAATACGATTTTATGCATGAAGTACTGTTACGAAGGTTTAAATAAGCAATCATCTGGGGTTCGGAAACAGATTGATCCATTTTACATTAATTCTTATGGAAAAATGGTTTCAGTTTTCAAACAAATCGGTTCCTGAACAGCCTTTAGGAACGGATTATGTTCGACAACAGAGGTTCCACTGTTCTTGGTTTAATCCTTTATCCAAGTGTAAGCAAACATTTGCATTTGAAGAGACCTCAATAAAGATTGAAACCGGTCTGGGTAGTGAACTTTCCCATAATGCATAGCATTATACATACCTGTAAGGATATGTGCTTTGCATTATGGGATACTAAGGCAAGTGATGTGAAGTCATTACCTTCTATATACGAGTTGCCCCAGTCCTGAAAATACTTCAGGCGCAAATTTTGCTTGCTTACATTTGGATAAAGGATTAAACCAAGTATATAATTTCTTGGTATCTTTAATTTATAATTTTTAATTACATAACTCATCAGCATCCACAGTAGAATATGCATGAGTACATATAACTAAATAGGTAATTATTTCTAATTCCACTGCATAAGAATTCACTCACTCTTGGCTGTAGTGAGAAGTGGAAAGTGACTGCAGACTAATTTTTTATGAAAGTAAGGATTAAGAGTGTGGGAGGCTTCTTTTTTTAGGGAATAAATAGAGGATTTCTTTATTTAAAAAAGGATTTCCTTCTCTTTAAATATGAATGTCATTATTGATCAGATCCTTTTGCCAACAGAAATTTTAGAACATGATCATGTATTGCCAGTGTATAATTATTTATATGCAAATCATTTGTTATATAATTTTTTGGATGCTGACCAAATGGAGTTGAACTGGTAGTTTCTGACTTAGTTGATCAAATCACATTCTGTGTGTGTGTGTGTGTGTGTGTGTGTGTGTGTGTGTGTGTGTGTGTGTGTGTGTGTGTGTGTGTGTGTGTGTGTGTGTGTGGAAAGTATTTTACCTTGGGTATAATAAATGTTAAAAATACCAAGGGAAGGGGCCATTACCAACTTGACTTGTTTGTCTGTTTGCTTACTTGGGAAATGGAATAAAATCAGGTTTAAAATTGCTTGGTATTTTTAACATTTATTATACCCAAGGTAAAATACTTTCTACATTTATATCTCCTCCAGAGATTTTTATTTAATAAGGTTAAAACACCTTATGGTAACTTGTTCTGGTAAAATACTTATAAGCTCTGTATTACTGAATCTTGGTATTTCTAGCCTGGCTCCCACTGATGAGACCTCAATAAAGGTCGAAACCGGTCTGGGTAGTGGCCCCTTGCCTTTAATACAAAACATCATACATCCCCTTCTTGGAGATGTGTTTTGGCATTAAGGGTAAATATTAAGATTAGTGATCAGAGCTTATGCCACCTTTACCATGAGTTGCCTTGGTCTTGCACTACCTGTAGGATCAGCTAGACTTGCATCACTTGCAGGCATAAACTTGACTTGTTTGTCTGTTTGCTTACTTGGGAAATGGAGTAAAACCAGGTTTAAAATTGCTTGGTATTTTTAACATATATATATATATATATATATATATATATAGTCTGAAAGCATGATATATTTGTAATTGATTGTTATTGTATGATTATACAAAGTCTATAGTTTTCATAATTAAGGAACCAGAGCAGACATTGAAAGTCAGTTAACTGAAACAACCGACTTCATAATTTAAGATTGGTCATTTCTCTGATTATTCTGTTAACTGGCTAGAAAAAAGCAGTTAGTAGGGTAATTCAATGAATGCTGTGTCAACCAGATTGGTATTACAAGACCGAGAAGCACAAACAAGTGTCATTTTTCTACATGTGAATTTCTGTTCTCCTTATCCAAATACTTGCTCTTATCAAATAATTACAAGAGTTATTTGGAAAGAGGATTTTATTCTTTGTTCCATCTAAAACTACTCCAATTAAGTCTTGGTTTTACAATTGTAACGTGCAACATCTGGAGGGGGGGAAGAAACCCTCAAAGGTTTAAATGCAGACATCTGTCTCCTGATCAATTGGCATTCAAGTCTTCTGGGCCCTCAGCAAGGCTGGTGCAACTTCTGCCCTGCCTTTCTCTCTCATCCTGATGTTAGAATGGTAATTGGAGGGAGAAAACATTAAAGGACTGGTCTGCCTTGTGTTAGCAATGTTACCATCATAACATTGAAGTTACCTCCGAAGAACATCCTTTTTTTTTTAAATTTACAAGAATCCAGAAGATACATTTTTTTTTTATTTTCATAGTATATGTACAATTATTCTTGTAACTTATTCTCCATAATTGATATCATCCTATATTGTCTTAATTTTTCACTACTTATTCTATATATTTACACTACAGCATAGAAAGAAACCTATATTCAGCTCGTTCTGGGGAGGGGGTATGATAAAAGTTAGCTATCAAAGTATCCCATTGCCCTTGTTTCAATTCTCAAATCATGAAGGTTAGTTACTAGTTAACTTCTACCTGGTTATAACTTCCGATTACTGACTCCACCAACACCAGGTCAGTAATCGGAAAAGTTACTGGCTACTGTTACAGATTGCATTGCTCTTGATCCACATGAAAACTAACATTTACTCATCGATGCATACAAGCCAGTATACTTGAGATACATTCAGGAAACTAAGTAATAAGTAACAAGCTCCATCTTATTTTAGATGATGCTTATAAACTTATACGAGCTCATCCAGGCATCTGTGTCTTATGCATGGTTGCCTCCCCCAAACAGTCAAGTGGTATCTTTTACTGACTAAGAATCTGGCAGTTCATTTCAAAACAGCATTCCATTAGTTTGGTCATGTTAATCAAAACCTGTCCATAATACATTGTTTATCTTAGTGAGAAATTTAATATTTTTCCTTGTGGAAAACAGACAGCAAACTCCATAGAAGTTAATCACTTTTTGAAAAGGTAAGTAGAATTGATAGTTTAGATTGTCATATTTTCTTAAGATACGCTTAAACATGATGATCTACTTTTTTTTCCCCTCCTTCTCATATATTCTTTATTTTTTAATTGTTTCTGATCTTGTCTTTATCACTTCAGTATTACCGTAGTCTTCTCTACTTTAATATACCCATCTTTCTCTATCTAATTTAGCAAACTGAATTATTTTGAACAGTAACTTTTAAATACTGCTCTCTCCCCAGTATTTCTTGCACATGATCATGACATCACTGATTTTGGTATTTTTTTCTGTTTGGGAAAAGCTGGGTTTAAATTTCATCTGGAATGCAAAGAATCTTTTTTTTTTTTCCTCCAGCTGAAGATGAATTAGCCAGTCTCAGAGATAGAGGTGAAAATTTTTTTTTTTTTCCTCTCAGGAGTTAAATAGATGTGTCATCCTGCAAAACAGTTGGAAGACAGTATACAGACATAATATGCTGGATTCATAACTTTAGTTACTTTTGTTGTAATTCTAAACAGTAACAATAAATTTTTTTCTTTCTTGGGGTTCTTTTCATATTTCCCAGCATAAAATTCTGTATATCTAATTTTTGGATTATATACAAAATTTAATATGCAGATGGTGACTTGTTTTTTGACATATATATATATATATATATATATATATATATATATATATATATATATATATATATATATATATATATAAGTATTAAAAATTGTTTTCTAATAGATCTTTTTTGTCTTTGTAGAAAACTTGCAGAGTTATTTTAGTCGATATGGAGAAGTCGTGGATTGTGTAGTTATGAAAAGCAATGAAACAGGAAGATCAAGAGGATTTGGCTTTGTGACTTTTAAAGATTCAAATTGTGTGTCAATTGTCCTTGCAACTGGTCCTCATGAATTAGATGGTAGAACGGTATGTACTTGGAAGTTATTGAATTTAAATATATGTTGAAGTATTAAGTGTTCTTTAAACATCAATGATTACAACAGAATACACAATTGACAGTCTCTCAGTTGTTAAATTTGACTGTTTTATCATGGAATTAAGGTTTCTCTGAAATCATATTACTTGGCAATGACAAGCCATTGAGTCTGACATGTTAAGTGAAAGATAAAGTGAGGTGAAACATGCTGGTATAAGATTGTAATTTTTACGCATTTGTATTACTAAAGTACATCATTAGTCTAGGAGATAAAATGTCAGGTATGTCTTGAGATAATACCAAAAATGCAATGTTCATTTTCATAGAAAAAAAAGTTAGATAAACGAAAATAAATGCCAAAAAAAAAAAAATTCTAAACTACGGGTTTTGTTATTTTCCAAAAATTATTTAAAGAAAAGTATGAAGAATAGGCACTTACTGTTGAGAGGATTTAATATGCCACTACATAAATTAATTTGAAAAATTGCATTAAACCAATTAAAATTTTTCATTTTTGTTTAGATCTTCATGAATATATGGGCACTGTATTCCTTCACCTGGCATTTTCTGATTTGATGAATAGGACATGGTTTCAGGTTGCAGTCATTTAGATATATTCTAGCTTTTTTGTATTATAAATGATCAACAGTTTAAAGGGATAACTAAACTAATTACATTTTGGATGAATTTGCTGTAATATGCTGTTTAATCCTGAACCTGTGCAAGCTACTTTCAGTGAACATCTTTTTTTATTGGGAGTGGGGACATTACCTTTGTATTCTGGACCATCTCCTGTTCATAGTGGTCCCTAATGATTAAACCTCCAGCTTTTCATTAAAAAAAATAATAGATTCTTCTGCTTTTTTTCTCACTTAAGTCTAAATTTTCTGTTAATGATGATTGATTTTTGATATAATTATTCTTTGTAAGAGCTGAGTGAAAAATTTAAAGAACATGCAAATTCAAATTAAAGATGCTACGAAATTCTTGTTTAATCCTTTATCGAAGTTTAAGCAAACAAAGTTTGTGTGAAGTATCTTCACGACTAGGCCATGTCTTAATGACTTCACATGGATTGCCTTAGTATCCTGTAATGCAAAGTGCACCCTTTCAGGCATGTATAATGTTGTGCATTATAGGAAGGGCCACTGACCAGACTGGTTTTGACCTTGGAGGCTACATCAGTAGGAGCCAGACCCAGAAGAGATACCAAAGTAATGCAGAAGTCATATATTTCCCATATACAAGTAGTAAAAAGCTGTAACACCTTATTAAAATACTCTGGAATAGAGCAAGTTGTGGAAAAAAATTTTACTTGGTTATAAATTAAATTAGCTATCATGTACAAATAGCTTAGTTGTGAAGATTGTTCACATGCAAATGTTGTTTGCTTACACTTAGATAAAGGTTCTAGTAGCAAGGCTTATACGTTGGTCATACATAACTGGTAATTAGTTTACGGAATTAACAACGCATATAAAGTTATGTGTTGTTAATTATAGAAGTTACCTTTAATATTAATTAAAGGTAACTTTAATAAATAACTTCTATATTTCGGCAACGTCGCATTGCCATCTTCAGGAACATAAAGATATGGTATGTGCACGCAGGCACTAACAAAAGCAAATGAGGAAGAAAGCAAGAAACTAATATTGTTCCTAAAGTCCTAATGGGGCCCTCTGGTGGGCTAATTTGGTTGACTTGGCAGTTGGGCTGAAGTTCTCAAAATGTAAGTCTCCCAAATTTGGGGTAGTTTCATGCACCCAAATTTGTTGAGGTTAGGAACGTTTTTTAGAGCTGCTGAAGATTCCTTGAATAATCTCTCGTATTTAAACTTGCAGTGTATTATTTTTGTTTTCTTCCAACGAATTCTGTGGTGGGTATCTAAGGCATGGTCTGCCAGCCCAGAGCGGCTGTACTGGTGAAACCGGATGTAGTCTTTGTGTTCTGAAATCCTGATATTTGTTTTTCTGCCTGTTTGGCCAAAGTTCTTCCTCATTTGCTTGTGTTAGTGCCTGCGTGCACATACCATATCTTTATGTTCCTGAAGATGGCAACATGACGTTGCCGAAATATAGAAGTTATTTATTAAAGTTACCTGTAATTAATATACTTTATATGCGTTGTTAATTCCGTAAACTAATTACCAGTTACTTAGATAAAGGATTAAACAAAAATATAATTTCTTGGCATCTTTAATTGAATTTATAATCAAGTGAAAAAAAATTCAGGAAGTTCAATACCAGTTGAATGTCATCTTACAATTGAACTTAAGCATAATAAATACGTTTGGAAATTCTGTTAGGCACAGTGGAAGGATGAACTGACAGTTTTATAACTGAACTGCTATACAAAATCAAAATACCCTTTAATGTCTATCTATCTTCCTTAAACACAATATTCGTCCTAAAAATGTTTATGCTTTCAAAATATCATTGTGCTTCAACTGCCATTATAAGGTTGTGACTTGCTCCTTCTGCACTTCATACTCCTTAGACTTGCATATTTGCTAAAATTTCTAGTGGGTTGCATATTGCATTCAACTTTTACATCAAAGGGATTTGGCAAGACATGGCTGTCCCCCCCCCTTCCCCCCACAGAACTTGAATAGTTTTAATGGAGCATATGTACTACACATATTCCTAGAAACTTTCATAGCTTACAAATAAAAAAAAATTCATCCAGCATAACATGGACATCATCAGGGACTGTCAACTACATTCAAAACATGAATGATAAGAATGAGTAATGAAGCATTTGCCGAATGGCTTGTCTCAGTCTTAATGATGCAATATGTTGCACTATTGGAGTTCAAAGGAACAATTGTAAAATTTGCATAGATTTAAAAAAAACAAACTTTCATGGCTTGATCACTACTTACTTTCTCATTAAATTTGTCATGTATAAACCATGAAAGTGTCTATAAACCATTTCTAACTTGTTTATGGACTCTAGTACTAATTGGCCCTTTCTAAAACATCTTTTTTATTCTGACACAATGTATACAATTTAAATATAACAATTAGTTTAAAACTCTAGAATTAAATTTACAGAAGTTATTGAGAACAACCACTGCTTACCATTTCTGTATACTTTAGTCACCAGGCAAGTGATACTCAAAACATTGTGAGATACATATTGCTATACATTAATATTTGGATTAGCTTCTCTTATCTGCTTTCCAATAAATGAAAAACTCACCCATTAGCAGTGATCTGCTGCCCTTGCCAATTTGTTGTAGGCAATCTGGAATATAAGCATAAGGGAGAAAAAAAATCTCAAAATTACATAATTATGAACTAACTGGTGTAGGAAAATTGTTAGCATTACTGAGTTACATATTCTCTGTAATTAATGGAGAAATATTACAGCGCTAAAAAGAAATCAGTTGTTCTCATCATCTGGGAGACTGTCATCTTCTAGAAACAACAGCCAGAACCATCTACTTTAACCTGCACCTTACCAGAAGATACAGACACTGAACACCTGCTTATTTTGCATCTTTCTGAATTGCTTTCTTGTGATGTCCTACCCCTTAAGAATGTTCCAGAAAATGGATACCGGAAATTGGTATCGAGTTGTTTGTACACAACTTTTCTATTATTATTATTATTATTATTACAGGTATCTCCATGGAGTCAGTAAACTCATCTCAATAGACTAAACTATCAAAACAATATCTATCGTACCTCTTCTTGAATTCATTTACAGACGAACTTACAACTAAGTCAGGCAATTCATTCCACCCACTCACCACCCTCCAAGCAAAAAATCTAGTTCTTACACCCTTGTTAACCACACTTTTCCTTAATTTCCAGGGATGACCTCTTGTTCTTCCATCACTATTACACAGCTGCAATATTTCCCCTGCATCAATCTTATAAAAACCTTTTAGTAATTTAAATGTTTCTATCATATCCTATGTTCTGCCTATCAACCAACCTCCGCAATCCACAAGCTCTCAATCTATCAATGTAGGAGCATTTTTTACATCACTCACCAACTTAGTCACTCTACTCTGAACCCTCTCCACAACCTCATCTCCAAGGAATCCAGGTGACCAGACTTGAGCACAGTAATCCAAATGTGCAAGTATCAACACCTTATAAAGGGGAATAATAACCTTTTTATCTCTGGATGTTAGTGTGTTCTTCAATAACCAAGTAATCCTATGTGCAATCCTTAGCAATGTGCCCTCTAAACTTCATCTCCCTATCCACCAACACCCCGAAGTCCCTAGCCTCATCAATCTTTTGGAGTACTGTTCCATCAATGTGGTACACAGCTGGTAATCTTTTAATTCCAAAATGTATAACTTTATACTTTTCCACATTGAACTGACATCCATTACATTTTGCCAGCTTATTTAAATCATCCTGTAAACTAAGGGTCAAAGCTGTATAACTGAGAGGAGACCTCCACATAGCCTTTAAAGGAATGCGGAGAACCGACCAGGGCTTCTGACCTAATGTCCAATCCTCACCTTCTCGTGGTGCACCCTGTTGGGTATCTACCTGGATACTGAAAGAATGAGGATGGGCTGACAATTTGGGATTTAGCCGACCAAATTGTATTCTTATTGGCTTAAACCAATATAGAAAATTATGGTACAGCGAAAAAATTTCATGCCCAGTTAAACAAGGCCCCTGTTGTTTTCGCCAGGGAACCAGGGCGAACAGCGAAAAGTCAACTACTGGAACAAATCTGAAAGCGCACCCCAACTCACCATCACCAGAGTTAAAGATCGGTACTATCAACATAAGAAGCCTGAATGGCAAAGAAATGGATCTAGCTGAGGAATTAGATAAGTACCAGATCGACATAATAGGGGTGACTGAAACATGTCATGTCAGGAATGTGATGGACACTTTCAACATCAGCTTGATTTTTTTATTGCATTACCCAACTTTGCATCATCAGCAAACAACTGAATATCTCCCTTCAAGCCATTTCCTATATCATTTATGAACAAATTAAACAGTAACGGCCCGAGCACAGATCCCTGAGGCATACCACTGGTCACCTCCTCATCCTGGACTCTGCTCCTGCATACACTACTTTCTGGTATCTCTCCATGAGCCATTCTCTTATCCATATCACCAGTTTAGTATCCATCCTTATCTGCTCTAATTTGCCAACAGTATTCCATGGGGTATCCTTTCAAAAGCCTTAGTAAAATCCAGTAGTATCAGTGTGTAACCATTTCCCTTGTCCAACTCGGAATCCATTCTATTATAAAAGGTAATAAATTGCTAAGGCAGGATTGACCTTTAACAAAACCATGTTGGTCCCTATAGAGTATCATATTCTGATCCATCCATTCTTGAATTCTGTCCTTCACCAACTTTTCCAATACTTTTACCACCACTCTCGAGATGGTGATTGGTCCGTAATTAACTACTGGAGTTTTAGAGCCACCTTTATGCAAAGGAACTACTTTGCCTTCCTTCCACTCCCTAGGGACCATACCAGAGTTCAAACTTAAGTTAAATAACCAGGTAACAGGCGTTGACAATTCCTTTGCACATTCACGCAACACCCAAGCCGATGTTCCATCTAAACCTACGGCAGTGTTTGCGTTTAAATTCTACAATATACTAAGTGCCTCTGATTTATTTCCTTCAATTCTCACCTTAGTTATTGCTACAGGTACAGAGATATCCTCACTTGGGTGATAGACTTTTGAAAAGTGATCACTCAGTAACTCTACTATTACATCTGAATTGGTCACCGAAGTCATTCTTCCTTTTACTTGCCACATAGTAGAAGAACTCTTTGGCTAAGGTCTTCTCATAATCTGATTTAGCTTTTCTTACTATGCTGGTAACCTTCCTAGCTTGAGCCTTGTACTGCTCATGGGTGTACTGATCACCTTTCTCCTTGTAAATATTCCATAACATTTTCTTTTTTTGTAGATCATGCTTGATACTACTACTCATCCATCTAACACCTACCTTGTTTGTCTTCCTGACCATGGGAATACATTCTGATATTGCCTTCCTCAGATACCCACTGATTTTATCCCATGCACTGCTAACATCTTTCTCTGCAATATATTCTGCCATGGGACAGCTGTAAGCTCACTCTGAAGCTTGTTATAGTTACCTAACCTGTAGTTCCTTATATATATACTCCCTTCTTAAGAGAGGAATCCACAAATTTTGCAAACCTCCCAAGTTGATACCACATGACCGCTCTCACCAATTGGAGGTAATGAGGACACTTTGCTTATGCATATATCCTCAACCTATGACCAGACCCAACACTCTCACACCATGAGTCCCTTCAGTTATGTGCTGTTTCAAGTAATTATCTCTTAGAAGGTGTATGAATTCCATTTCCTTTTTGCCACGTGATATTTTCTTCTTCCAATTGATAATAATCACTAACCCTGCACTCATTGCACTAATTTGCTGATTCATGAATTCTATATCACCCTCCTATACCCCCTGACTTATAGCAGCAACCAACTATATATTTGGTTATAGCAGGACAGATCTTAATAAAACTTGATATCTGAAATATCGACTAAAATTTAACTCCTCTGGTAGCTTGACACATACGTATAATACCTATATGTCAGTTCCCACAGGAGTTAAATTTGTTATTGCATTGTTTTCAATTGAGCGATGAAAAAGTCATCTGCCAACTATGATTATTGAGATATTTAAAAACGTTCACTGTTAACATATGTAAAAGAACTTTTTATTCTGTATTTTTTTACATGCCATGAAAGTTTTTAATTATATCTAGTACACGTGTTCCAATTAAACAATTAAAATTATTTTCTGCATATTCATGTTGAGTGTAGGAAGCCCATGTTGTCTAGAAAATTATTATTATCTGAGACCTCCAGAGAGTCAAGGACTCATCAAGGGAGAGCTATAAATCACCCATTTATACCATCCCTTAAATTCATTTACACTAGATGCACTCACTATCCCTAAAGGCAATCTATTCCACTCACTGCTCTGTGAGAGAAAAACCTAGCTCTTACCCCTTTCTTGACTATGAACAAACTTAACTTCCATCGATGCCCCCATGTTCTCTCCCCACCTAACGAAAAATTTCATCAGTTGCTATCTTATAATACCCATTCAAAAGTTTATAGACTTCTATCATATCACCCCCTTTTTCCTGTTAACCAGAGTCTGTAATCCACATACTCACAATCTGTCCTCATAATCTAAATCCCATAATCCGGATATAATCTTTGACTCTTCTTTGCACCCTTTTCTCAGCTTCTTTATCTCCTTGGAATCCAGGAGACCAAATCTGTGCACAGTAATCCAGGTGTGGTCTTATCAAAGCCTTATAAAGAGGCAAATGACTTCCTTATCCTTATATGTCAAAGTTTGCTTCAACATAGCAGTTATCCTCTGAATTGTATTTGCAGCTTTTGCTATGTGACCTTTGAACTTCAAATTCCTATCCACCAATACGCCAAGATCCCTTGCCTCCTCAATTTCTTGTAGCATAACCTAATATAGTATGCTGCTTGAAATTTAATCAAGTCAAAGTGCATAACTTTACACTTACATTAAACTGGCAGCCATTTTCGTTTTCCCAAATTTCCAGCCTATTCAAATCATTTTGTAAGTGCTGAATATTAGTAACATCCACGATTGCCATGCTTATCTTTGCATCATCGGCAAGCAATTGCACATCTGATTTTAGACCCTGCTTGATGTCATTAATGTATAGATTGAACAATAATGTCTCAAAGATTGAATCCTGAGGTACACCATTGGTCACCTTAAATCTGGCAGAATCACACCCACTGTATACTGCTTTTTGATGTCTGTCAACCATCTCCTGATCCAAGTCAAGAGTTTATATTCCAATCCCATATTCTCCAGTTTATGGAACAGCCTTTCGTGTGGTATCCTATCAAATGTCTTAGAAACATCCAAAATTATCATAGTGTATCCATTCCCTTTATCGAATTTGGCTATAACATTTATAAAATATGAGCAAATTATGCCTTGTAGAGTATAGCTTATCTGTCTATCCATTTCTGTATGCAAGTTCTTACCAACTTCTCTCTTCACAACCACATCAGAAATACTGATAGGTCAGTAGTTTGACACATCAGTTTTTTCACCACCCTTGTACAATGGAACTATCATACATTCCTTCCATTCCTGTGGTATCATTCCTGAGCTGAGATTCATGTTATAGAAACATGTAAAAGGCCTAGCTAATTCAGCTGAACATTCCTTTAGCAAACAGGGCTGATATTCCACCTGTCCCTATAGACCAGCGGTGACCTTATTTGGCTTACTGCCCCTTTTCCAAAAAAAATTTATTCAGCACCTCCCTGGAAACTACTTTCTAAGAACTGACCAGCTCTACCTGATACATATAAAAGAAAATCATGCAAAAATCGGATCAGCAGTTCTAGTTTTAAGCGAATAAATAGATACAGAAACAAATTTGCATTTTATTATACATGTGATACAGATTTTTGAAGTTTGGAAATAAGACACCTTGGAACTGAAATTTTAAAACTAAGTCAACAAAAGAAACATAAATTGCACATAAACATAGGACAAGTTGGTGCTGAAAATTTAATAACACTATTAAAAATTTAGAAAACAACCATAAATTAAACATATGTCAAATTCACATAGAAAATAGTAAATAACGATCAGTAATATTAAAAACAATCCTAATGAGAAGGATGAGCCTGGTGTGCTGCTACCAATTTATTGATATTTGGCTCTATATTTGTCAGCAGCATTCTTAAATCACCACAATCAGCTATTTGCAGTTGGTTTCTTTTTTTAATTAAAAGATTTCTGACCACACTTAACCCACATTCCACTAAATCTGATGATAGAAATGCAATTAAAAACTTTTTTTTTTATTATAGCACACAATGCAGCCAGAACTGTTGGTACCTATTTTGAATTTTAATTTCAGTTTCTCATTTGTTGTTACTTCTCTCAGTTCCTGTAATTGTAAAGATTCTTCTGTGTTTGTACTTGAAAACGGGTCCAAAACCCATTCGGGTATTTTCATTTCAAGAATATCTTTAAATCATTGATTGAAATCACAACGGTGAGCCTCCAAGTGCTGACAATAGCTGAGCACATCTTCATCACATTTTTTCACTATTGACTGATTTGGAAACTGGCTGAATTTGCCTCGTAAGTTTCGTTTGTACAGAACAAGTTTTGACACAAATGCAGAAATAACAGCTTTTGTTTTTATTAAATTCAGCTCATCTCCTTAGAGCTAGATTTGGTTCATTGAATTTGTTAAACAAGTCAGTCAAAAGCTATGTCACTTTTGAAATGAATCAGGTTGGCTCGTAAAGAATCATTTCTGTTTTCTAAAAACTGTAGCATTGAGTCAAAGAATTTATAAAATCGATTGAAACAGGCACCCTTTGATAGCCAACGAACTTCTGTATAGAGCAGCAAGTGATTGAATTCTTCATTGTTTTCAAAACAAAGTTGTCCAAACAATCTGTCATTCAATGAATGACTTTTGATTTTGTTGACTGCTGTAAGTACATCATGTTATGACCTATGTAGACGATCACTCAGGTATTTGGCAACTAAATGTTGACGATGAATCACACAGTGTACAGTGAATACATTTGGTACCGTCTCTTTGAAATATGCAATAAAACTGTAATAGTGCCCTACCATCAGTAGCAGCTGACAAGATATTATTCAGAGGGATTTCTTTTTCGTTAAAAAACTCTTCTAATGCATGAAATGTTGATTCTCCTTTAGCAAATATTAGCAAATACAATTATTGGCAAATTTTTTCTTCTTTTATGTATTGCACATATGCTAAATGTTTCCTGGTAAAGTAGACAATTGTGTAAAATTTTAATATATATATATTTATTTATGATATATAATGAGTGAATTTATTTGTTGATTGTGTTTCCTCCTCTATGATCTTATATTCTTTCCTTGAATCTTGGCTTATGTTGAATTAGTTTTATTTTTTACATGTTATTTCTTCAACTCTAAAATTTTGTCCTATATAATTCTTACAGACTCTACCCTTATTGTTACCTCTATCCCTTGGCCGTTATTAGTGTATTGCCCACGTTTGCAAAACTCGATAGACAAAGGAAATGCCTCTGGCTAGAGCCAATTTCTTTGTTAGAATACTAGTGCTAACCCTGTTTCAAATTTCGGAAAATTTATTTGTTTACGCTGCGCCACCAAAATTCTATAGATAAGAGAAATTTCTTTATCTAAGAGCAAACACCTAGTATGGCACACGATCCTGTATCCTTTCCTTCTCTATTTCCAAACACAATAATCTAATATATTCTTATTTCGTACTGCAGTCGTGACTATCCCCCATAATTTTACGCATAGGTTCTCTTTATGAGTGGTGCATTGAGATTAGTGATCAGGCAAGTTATTTGGTTGACAAAAAAAATTTTATTCATTACTAATCAAGCAAGTTACAATTATCTTCATAGCCACTAACTTAACTAATGTTGGAATGAATGGTAAAGTAAAATAACTCGACGTAACATGGACATTCTAGTTCCCTTACATCATGAAATGTTATCTAATACTATTAAAATGGGATGTCCTTCTAATTACTTAACACCCCTAGATTATTTTCACACAATTAATGGTTCAAGAACAACCTGACAATGACAAACTAAAATATTTTTCACACTGCACCTTTCCAAGTTTTCTGACTCAGATCAATCATTCCCTATTCATGATTGAACTCCTAAAGTCCTACAACACTTCATAAATCACAATTCGAATTAGTCCCTTTTACCGTCACAATCTAACTTTCTTTGTATACAAAATTTTGAAAAAATTTCTTACTTTACGAAGGTGTCGGGATCTCACTGGCTTATACTTGCGATCATCAATTTTAATTATACGGTTCGCATTTTCTTTATCTGGTCCCTTTGATGAGATTACCTGGCTGATACGTTCCTTAGGTTCTTGCTTCTGGAAGGTAGATATGCAAATATGATCACGATTCGTTGCCTAAGATGTTCACGAAGCACTGGTGCCGATGTTGCTCCACGAGGTGACGCATTTCCTTCTCGACCTATGCTGACCTTCTGCTATGCCAAGACCTATACGCACGTTGGCATTCTACTTGGCCGCATAGCCGCTCTCATTCATCTCACTCCGACCTCACTGGAACTTCCTTTCTCCGGGAACAACTGGAACAGATCTGAGGCAAAACCCAAAAGGGAAAAGCCCCGTTTTTGTGTTGCCAAAAACTATATACTCCCTTGATGACCTTCACACGGCACCTCATTTCCTCTGCACTCCGTTCCGACGCTTCTTGTTCTTGTCCACGGGAAACCCCCCGGCGCAACGTAGATCCTTGCATACATGTTGGCTTCAGGTCATGATTTAATTTTCTTATCTTATCTTGGAGTTTAGCCTAATGTTCGCATACTAACACATACTTCACCCATTCCTAAATTGCTTCCCCCCCCCTTTTTTTTTTTTTATATAAGACATTTGACAATACAATATTCAGCAAATTTCAAATCAAGGATGTTATTATCATTTCATTTACATTCAAATTTTCTTTTATTAATATGCAAGTATTGCATCGAGAATTTAGATACTTGTTAAATCTGAATGAAAGGTAATACTTTATAAATTCTCTTTCATTCAAGATTTAATAGTTGTATAGAGTTGGGTTGTTTCTAAATACTCACATAATGAGTCTTCAACATTCTGGGCTATTTCATCAATTCTTTGTTGCACTGTATTATTACTCAAAGGAATTTTCTTGATAATATCAGAGGCAAATTTCTCTTCTACCCAATCAATGTTTGGAATATTAGTCACCCATGATGATCGCTCATTTGGTAGCCATAAGGCTAAATTGGTGATGTATTTCTTTGTCCCTGCAACTGAGCCACCAGATCTGTAGCAATTAGCCTCCACTTCATACCAGATAGATTCAAACTCACTGCTACATGGGACATTGTTATCATCACTGTTTTCTTGCGTTTGTACCCTAACTGGACTTAAGTCATCTGATATCATTAGTAGTACTCATCCTCCTCTCCTATCTCTTGTCATTCCTAAAAATGCTAGAAAATAAACTGCTTTTGGGTGTTAATATTTTGAATGGTTGTGCTGATTACTTCACATTACAAAAATTACTAGAAAGAATACATTAGTTGCTGAATAATGACATTAATAGACTATAATGGTTGTGCATTACACACTGACCTAATTTAAAAAGCATAGTGAATTCTAGTTGGTAAAAAAAACAAGTTTTATTAAGTTTAGTTGATAGCATTGCTACTGTTATATTTTTAAAGGAATTTATATTTAAATAAGTACGAAGTGTAGTGTACTGTTCTCTGTGCACTAACCATTATGAAATACCACAACTTTGACTGCACATCTGACATATTGCAAACATGCAACTGATCCATGCATGGAATGCACTATACTTTTACTTACTTTTTTAAAGTATATTAAATCTAAAATATGCTGTTCTCATTGCAGCGATCTGATTTTTTTTTTTTTTTTCCCAGATTGATCCTAAAGCTTGTACACCTCGTGGCATGCAGAAAGTAAGTGTATGTATTGTATAATTCCTTTTATGGCAATTTTTTTCTATTATTTACAGTTAATATTAACTGCTTAGATACAGCATTCGAATGCTTTCTTCTTGCAATAGATATACTTTGTATACTTGTTCTATTTTTTGTTTTTTTCTTATTTACTTCCTTTCTCCATTTTGCTAGTATTTCTATTTTAGAGACTACTAAATAATGATCTTCCTTCTATATAGAACAGTACTATGGAGAGCATAAAACAAGGGAGGTATACAAAATGATCAGAACCATTAATAGAAAGTGGCAACCAAAACAGACTACAATTAAAGATGAAAAAGGCAAAGTATTGATGAATAAAGAAAAAATTGTACAGCGGTGGACAAGATACTGTAGTGAGTTATATGAAGAAAAACTAGATTCAGATAGCGTTGGGAAACTGACTGAAGAATTGAAGCAGATATCACCACCAGGTAATGAGCATGATATGGATTTAAGAGGAGAGGTAGAAAAAGCAATAGGATGGCTGAAACACAGCAAGAGTCTTGGTAACGATAACATTACTGGAGAAGTGATTAAATATGGTGGTGAAAGTATGGTTACAGAAATGCACCAACTATGTAATATGGTATGGAAAGAAGGGAAAATACCAGAGGAGTGGGTGAAATCAGTATTAGTAACATTATACAAGAAAGGAAATAAGCTAGAATGTAAAAATTATAGAACAATTGCCTTCATAAGTCACCTTGGTAAAGTGATGATGATCATATTGACAGTAAGATTGAGAACACAATTGGAAGCATAGCTTGCAGACGAGCAAGCAGGATTTAGGAAGGATAGAACTACAATTCAACAGATTTTGACAATGAGGTTAATAGCAGAGAAAGCTAGGAGAAAAAACAAAAACATATATACTTGCTTTGTTGATTTTCAGTAAGCATTTTCAGTATTGACCAGAAAGTGATATTAGCAGTTCTCGAATCCTATAGAATTGATAAAAATACTAATAGCTATATTAAAAGATGTTTATCAGAATGCAGTCAGTTGCAGCAGTTAGAATAGGTGATGATTTGGGGAAATGGTTTAAAACAAGCAGAGGTACTAGACAGGGAGACCCAATATCACCAAGCATTTTCATCGCACATTTAGAAAGAGCAATGGATAAAATGAAAGAAGATGCCAAAGGAATATCTGTACACGGAATGAGAATTAACAATCTGAGATTTGCAGATGACATTGTTATTATTGAAGAAGACGAAAGAGAACTACAAAAAACACTGAAACTGTTAAATGAGGAAGGGAAGAGATTTGGACTTGTTATGAACTTTGAAAAAACAAAGACAATGGTATTTGGTGAGAAGAACATGAAACAAAAGATACAAGTGGATGGAACTGATATAGAAAATGTAGAACAATTCACATATTTGGGAAGTAAACTGACATATGACTTGGACTGTAAAAAAGAAAGAAAAAGATCAGGATTGCAAAAGGAAGAACAAATCTGAAGGCCATGGATAACATCTGGAAAAGTAAAGTGAACAGTCTGCAAACAAAACTAAGAGTATTGGAAACATGCATCTTCAGTGGTGTACTGTATGGATCTGAAACGTGGGTAATAAATAAGGAATCAAGAAAAAGAATTTTGGCATTTGAAAGAACTTGTTATAGGAAAATTCTAAGAATAGGATGGGTACAGAAAATCACCAATGAAGAGCTCTATCAGAAGATACAACTAAAACAGAATCTAATGCAGAAGATTATAAAATGGAAGCTGCAATTATTTGTACACATCTGTAGAATGACTGAGGACTGGAAGATAAAGACATTTATGTTTGGTATTTTGGATGGTTTAAACAGAAGAGGTAGACCATACAGAGAATGGATAGACGATATAAAAGACTGGTGTGGAATGGGTGTGCAAAAACTGCAACACTGGACAAAGAAAAGTGGAAGAAGATAGTGAAACAGGCATCAGACATCAACGGGCAGTGAGCCCATGGTTCGTGATGATAAAATAATGATCTTAAAAATTTCACTTCCTTTGTAAATATCTCTCGCACGTAGAACTAGTTTCTGATTAGTAATGATATAATCAATTATAGATCTTTTCCCTCTGCCATTCCAAGTATATCTATTTATAAATATAAATATATATATATATATATATATATATATATATATATATATATATATAAACAATGATATATATATTTATATATATATATAAATAATGATGATCTTATATATATATATATAAGATCATCATTATTTAGAAGGTATTTTACCTTGGGTATAGTAAATGTTAAAAATACCAAGCAATTTTAAACCTGGTTTTACTCCATTTCCCAAGTAAGCAAACAGACAAACAAGTCAAGTTTGCGCCTGTAAGTGATGCAAGTCTAGCTGATCCTACAGGTAGTGCAAGACCAAGGCAACTCGTGGTAAAGGTGGCATAAGCTCTGATCACTAATCTTAATATTTACCCTTAATGCCAAAACACATCTCCAAGAAGGGGATGTATATGATGTTTTGTATTAAAGGCAAGGGGCCACTAAGGGATTGGATTATTTCCAACACTGGCATTAAGATCTCCTGCTATTAATATATAGTCATTTTTATTACATTTATTTAACTGTTTTTGTAGTTTCTCATAAAATTGTTCCGAATTCTCTTTCCTGCCTTCTTTAGGGGGCATATACCCCTACACTATTTAAGTAGCTTCTATTTCTTTTTAATTTAACTGTTATAATTCGATTATTTACCAAATTGTACTTTCATGATCTATTTTTTCCATTTATTATCAATTAAAATGGCCACACCACTAGAAGCTCTGTTATTTTGGTTCACTCCACTGTATAGCATAGTAAAACCATCTATATTTTTTGTTCCCTTTCTTTTCTTTTTTTTTTATCACAGCTGTATTAATATTTTCAGTTTTTAGTTGTTTTATAAATTCTAATTCCTTTGTTGTTATGCTTCGCACATTCCACATGGCTACATTTTAAAATGTCTGAGATTCCTAATTGGTTACCTTTATCGTTACTTGGTCATTTTCTGTGGTTTCAGTCCAATGAATTTTCCAGTTCAAGTGTCTGAGTTGTTGAAATTTTTTACTTGGTGAAGTAACCAGTCTACGCAAAATCCCTAAACTTGGAGGATTTCTCCAGGGTATCTCTCTTAGTCCTTCCCTTACCTGCCGACCTGTCCAGCTAGGGAGGCCCTACAGTAGCTTAGCTACTGCTGGCATAACTCTTGAGGTCATTGGTGCATGCAAGCCTCCTTACTGCATCAAGATGGAGCACCCAGATAACTGTCATGTTCTGCTGGTTCTAATGCCTGATCCACATAGCTTACACCATTCCATTTCCTCAATTGCACGACATCGAGATTTCATTGCTCTGGTGATTCTGAGATTCATGGACAGTTAAGGAGGTTTATATTGAAGAATTACATGAGGAACCTTTATCAAGTCTCTTTTGACTAAAGGTGGGTTAGCCAGTCTCATACGGAGATAGGTTTTTTTTTTTTTTTTTTTTTTTCACTCAGAAACTCTGGTTTTTCATCCTCCAAAACAGGCAAACCAACCCCGTGAACATACACATCTACAGACATAGGACACCCTGGGAGGCATAGGGCTTAACCATATTATCTTTGAGTTGTGGTTGCAAAGTCCAGGAATAGTTGGAAGGTCGTGGGTGCTTAAGTGCCTATTAGGACCACTGATGGATGGATGTATTGAAGAATGTAAAAGTATGTTTTGTTATAGTTCTGTGATGGTTGAAATAAATGCCAGTGAACAAGTTTTCTTTTAGGTATAAAGAGCTAATAAACATCATTTCGGCAATGAAAACATTACTTAAATTAAGGGGATATTAAATCCCACATAGTTTTAAAACCGAATAAGAAACTCAAAGATTGGGATCAGATAGTTTCTTGCCGAATATAGGAAACTATAAAGTATCGGCGAACACTTAGCGTGAGCTAATGCAAGTGACCCTAGTACGTGGTACAATACTGGACGACTCGTTGCAAAGGTGGGGAAAGTTCAGATCGCTGTTCTTAGGTATTTTCCATAATGTAAAAACATATTTCCTAGGAAATGTATGCTGTTATTACATTATGGAGGGAGGTCACTACCCAGACTGGTTTCAGCCTTTTTTGAGGCTTCATCAGTGAGTAGGTAGACCTAATACCAAAGTGTATAGCGAATAGAACTTATATACTTTGTGAACGAGTTTTCCAAACAGGTGCAACCATTAAGTTACTTAAGTATAAAGAGCTAATAAGCTTCATTTCGGCAATGAAAACATTACTTAAATTAAGGGGATATTAAATCTCACATAGTTTTAAAACCGAATAAGAAACTCAAAGATTGGGATCAGAGAGTTTCTTGCCGAATATAGTAAACTATAAAGTATCGGCAAACACTTAGCGTGAGCTAATGCAAGTGACCCTAGTACGTAGTACAATACCGGACGACTCGTTGCAAAGGTGGGGAAAGTTCAGATCACTGTTCTTAGGTATTTTCCATAATGTAAAAACACATTTCCTGCGAAATGTATGCTGTTATTACAATGTGGGATTTAATATCCCCTTAATTTAAGTAATGTTTTCATTGCCAAAATGAAGCTAATTAGCTCTTTATACTTAAGTAACTTAATGGTTGCACCTGTTTGGAAAACTCGTTCGCAGAGTATATAAGTTCTTTTCGCTATACACTTTGGTATTAGGTCTAGCTACTCACTGATGAAGCCTCAAAAAAGGCTGAAACCGGTCTGGGTAGTGACCTCCGTCCATAATAATAATAACAGCATACATTTCCTAGGAAATGTGTTTTTACATTATGAAAAATACCTAAGAACAGCGATCTGAACTTTCCCCACCTTTGCAACGAGTCGTCCGGTATTATACTACATACTAGGGTCATTTGCATTAGCTCATGCCAAGTGTTCGCCAATACTTTATAGTTTACTATATTCGGCAAGAAACTCTCTGATCCCAATCTTTGAGTTTCTTATTCGGTTTTAAAACTGTGGGATTTAATATCCCCTTAATTTAAGTAAGTTTTCTTTTGATTAGAATTTTCCATATATCTGGTAGGATTAGGCCTTGATTCTTATTTAAGTTATCTGTTGAACGGGTGACTGTAGCAGCTTCTTTGAATGTTCTGGAATGGTAGTTCTCTTTTATGTAGGGCATATGACTCGTATCCCATTCATTATTATGGTTGGTAGAGGCAAAGTGGGAAGAAAGGCCTGATATATCTTGTCTGTTATTCCTTACATAGCCTATGTGTTCCTTCTTTCTTGTTTCAAAACTTCTAGATGTCCATTTGATATAATTGATACTGCATGAACAGGGTATGCTATAAACTCCGGATTATTTGTAGAGTATTTATAGCATACCCTGTTCATGCGGTATCAATTACATCGGACAGGCATCTAGAAGTTTTGAAACAAGAAAGAAGGAACACTTTCTATGTAAGGAATGACAGACAAGATATATCAAGTTTTCTTTTGTTTTATTTAATGCACTCTTGTTATATGTGGGGGCTACTGATATATCGAAAATGTGTAAAAAAACAGGAGACAAATTTAAAAACATGGAATAAAGAGTTCAAGAATAAAGAGAAAAATGCATTCTTAAATGAGAGAGATTCCAATCTTTCAAGTTAATTTAATCACAAATGCACCTATAAGGCCTAAGAGTAGTAACTAAAATATTCAGTACATATAAAACAAATAGTATTTAAAAGTAGCCTAAAGTAGCTCTTTATTTTAATGAATAATACATCATACCCATACATCTTAATTACATATTCTCTACTTGTCATGCTGAAGTGTTGAAGACTCATGGTTGAAGGCTACTTTTTCAGGAATTGCTCAGTGGAGACCTGGCTTGCAGTTTTGAACTTTTGATTGTAACCTCTTGGTGCATAACTGCCTTCTGCTATCTTTGAAGAGTTTGGGAAATTCTTCAGCAGCATTGTGATTTGCAGCTACAGCCTCACCAATTATGTTGAAATCGTGGAATGCATAAAGGGTCAAACCACCCACAACTTGCAACAAAAGGTGCCAGTCACTTTTCATCATTCATGAGATCTTCATACAAATCTTTTTTGCTTTCTCTTCTATGACAGCACCCAGATAGCTGTCATATTCTGATGCCTGATCCATATAGCTTGTATCCATTCCATTTTCTCAATTGAAATTGCATGCCATCGAGATTTCGTTACTCTGGTGATGCTGAGTTTCATGGACAGTTGTGTGCTCTTGCGAAATGTATCATCATTATCAATGTAGAATTACTCAGTCCTGCCACCCTTTAAATGTTAAGGCTACGTTACCTCTATCAAACTGATTCAGAACTTGAACCTCACCTCTAAAATTTCCTATGCCTTTTCTTTACTTGGTCTTTTTATTCACATATCTTTTCACTCTTAGTTCCCTTTGTTTTTCTCTTGCCAGACATCTTGCTCAAAGTGTGCAGAAGTTATTTACAGATAAACAATTCTCTTAGACCAGTAAAGCAATAAGGACACAAAATGAACACTTGAACACAGCAGACTGCGATAGGAAATGGTGCACATGTAAGCTTCCACTTCTTGGATAAGAAACAGCAAAAGTCCTTATCTCCTGTAATAATTAAACCACGTAAGTGAAAATGCTGATACTAAAAATATCATATAATGAGTTACCTGTACTGCAAGAATTGCCTTCTTTGATTTCCTCTAATCTTTTTCGGTAACTATGATGTTATTTAAAATACACTGCTTGGAAAGAAGTCAACAGGCATCCCATTCGTGAGGCACGTCGTGCCATGAGTGATGTGGTTGTAGCTGATATAAATTGGACAGATATGATGCTCCCAAGTTGGTGCAACTGTGTCCGGGTGAAATGGCTCTGAGAAGTAAACTGACAATTTGAAAGATGTGTTGTGATAGGATGCCATGTTGCAGGTCTACCTGTTCAGCAAACTGTTGACAAATTGGGCCATCCAAGGTCAATAATACCAGTGATTAGTATCAGTGATACCATATGTGTTTCTTCCTGCGCTTTCATCTCAGTGATACTGAGATGAAAGCGGAGGAAGTCAACTGTAAGTGCCACCCACAGTAGACGACCCACCACACTCATCAAATGTGATCATAGGGTGCTATGAAAGATAATGTGTAAAAACCACCATTCAATGGCCAACACGTTGAATGTGGAGATCTGCATCGACTGGAGCATGAATCTGCACAAAAGTTCAGAACGGAGGCTCACAACATGGATTTCTATGATAGGATCACAATATGCAAGCTCCACATTGCTCGAATCAGTATGCAGTGTTGTTTTCAGTTGTGCAATGACAATGCACAATGGAACATGGAAGCTTAGAAAGCTGTGTTATGGAGTGACAGATTGTGCTATACCCTTTACTAAGCAGATTAAATGGTGTGGATGTGGCAGATGCCCAGTGAATGTCTTACCAGAGTGCATAACCCAACAATGAAATTTGGAGGTGGCAGTGTATTGTGATGGTATGTTCCTGTGTTTCCTGGTTTGGCCTTAGACCTCTGTTTATAGTGCCATGAACATTGAATTTAGAGAGATGTCTGAACATTCTGGATGATGCAATGCTTCCTACTTTGTGGCGTTTATATGTAACTGACAATTGTCTCTTTTAGCAAGACAATGGACTGTCATAAGGCTGCTGCTATAACTGCATGGTTTGTAGACATGAACATCACCACACTTGACTAGCCTCCACAGAGCCCTGATCTCAACCCTATTGAATATCTGGGATGAAATGGAGCGTCAGGTGAGGTCAAGGAACATCTACCCCCCCACAACCCAGTAGCTGATTACATGGCTATAGGAAGAATGATCCAAAATTTTCATATATCGCTATCGTATGCTTGTAGAAAGTTGGTCCCCATATTGTTGCTGTGGTCATTGCATTGAAAGGAGATCCTATACCTTAAGATGGGTGGCATGGCTGTTTATTCCTCACATTATGGTGTCCATTGACTTCTTTCCAAGCAGTGCATAAAGAATATTTACCTGCTTGTTACAAATGCATTGTTTCAGATTATTACTTGAATCAACATGCGGTGTTGTCTTCAGTTGCAATGACGATGCACAATGGAATGTGGAAGCTTAGAAAGCTGTGTTATGTTTAGTGTTGATCACGATCTGCTTCCTTTCTGTGATCACTGTTGCTTGAATATAACATCTTACATAACAGGAGTAGTGTGAACATGATATTTCTGTAATTCCTCAGCTAACATAATCTCTTTTGCATTGATGCTTCTAATGTTAAATTGCCATTTTTCAATTCTATTGAGTGGTTTTGTAGCTCATTTTTCCCTGACTTGATTTTTCTTATGAACAGTTGGGAACAGAAGCTTATTTTACCATATGATACTGTAGGTGGTAAGTGCAGCTGATAATGTGGATGTCTCATGTACCTTCATTGGTGTGGTTTGAGCCAATACAGAATATTGGCAAAATCCCATATTGCCAGCCTGTCTTTGTTCATTTAGTATCTGGATGAATACCTAATAATGGAATATGTTATGGGATAGTAAAGTGGATTTTGGGTTAGAAGCCTGATCTGATCTGTGGTTGATAAAAGCCAACATTTCAGTATTAAGATTGCTATTTATGCTTTGATTATTCAGATTTTTATACCACTTTTCCCCTTTCATGTTTTGAAAATTCTCTTATAATAACAAATCAATGTATGCATATTTCATTTCTTTATAAGTAAATAGACATGCATAATATGTGTGGTTTATTTTCTTAAAGTTTCTAATTCCTATTAGATATGTTCGTTTTTACTTTAATTTTTCTGTGTGTGTGTGTTTTAACCCCCCCCCCCCCCATTTGCGGTTACCTGACCCTGAATTCTATATTATTTAGCATGTACTTTTTTGTTAAAGTAAATTTCTTCCATAGTATTTTTATTGTATTTTATTTTTTTTAGTATCTTGGCTAGGTAATAATTAGATAATCTGGATTCATTAAAGACTAAATATGGAACTTGTTCAAGTCCCTTCCATCCTCCAGTAAGCAGGATAGTGATCTTGCAGCAAATAATGAATTCTCTGTCACCTATAGACACCACATATCCACAATGGGATTCAAGCCATTGCAGGCATAAATATCCTATCCACTTGGCCAAACTAGGCTGCCTGTATTATATTGTATATATGCAGGCCTTGAAACACTTCATGCTAGCTCACCAGTCAAGTGTCAGCCTTTGTGGAGCATGGCAGCCACCTTGAAATATCATCCACTTGGTCAGTCACAGATGTCAATTTATAATCTTTTGTTATTTATTGACTAATTTCTACCTTCTGTAACTACCAGTATTGAAGTTTTTTTTTTTTTTTTTTAACTTATAGCCTAAAAAAATTCTGTGTTCTGTAGAGCTGCATTTCTGAATTATGTAAAAAACATAAATCTTAGCCTGCCCTTTGTGCTAGTGGACTATAAGTATAATGCAAAATTCAGAATGATTCCAAAACATTGGCAGACAGGGCCGATGATGTAATACAGCAGCAACAGTTCAAAAGCATTTGGATTTTTAGAATTGATATAAAGAGATTTTATATTTTATTAAAATAAAGAAAAAAACTGCAATAATTTTTCCCCAACTCAACTCATCATATTTCATTATTGGGTACAAAATAAGCTGATGAATATTTGCAGGCACCATATCCCAACAGGTGCAGTAATTAAGGTAAAAAGTACAAAATTATGTATACATATATAAATTGATTATTAAGCTGAAACTTCTGATTTTTTATTTCCTTTTTGTGCACCTAAAATTTTCACTTGTCACAGATAAGCAGATGCAAGTTTTTTCAAGTCCTGTATATGAAAAAAAATATAATATAATTTTGCTTCAGTGATCACCATTAGTCAACATCAATAGGCTTATGCATATTTGTACCTGGAACATTATACTTGTTTGACAACATGAGTATTGTGCACTTGATTGGTCTCATCAGCAATGCAATGTTTTTTTAGTTTCTTTTAATTGTTATTACAGCTTGTAGGAATTTTATTTTCTGTTACATTAATGAAAAATGGTGATGCACTGAAACTTTTACATTAATTGTAATCAATTTTAACTTATTAATGAATTAGCCATAATTTGCTTTGAAAATGATTCTAATACTGAACAAATATTAAGTAATTGTTATAGTTCTTTTTATGTATGTTGCCTATAATTCAAAGTGTTCAGTAATTTATTATTAAAACTGATCAAGCATTCAGTACTACTTTTTGGAGATTATTATGTTCTATGTTTGCCATAGGGTAAAAAAGGTGGAAACTATCCAAAAATATTTTTGGGTGGATTGCCTCCAACATGTACAGAAACAGATATTCGAGGCTTCTTTTCAAAGTATGGCAAAGTAAGTATCAGCATATCCCGTACTCATTTCATACTATGAATTAATATTTTTATATATTTCATGTTGGTATTCTACATTTTATTTTATTTAAATTCTGCTTCTGGTATTATTACTTAAATATATAGAGCTTCTTTCTATTAAAGCAATGAACCAATCCCAAATTCTTTGCCCTGATTGGTCAAGTGGTCAGTGTATTCACTCTCCAACCAATAGGCTGCAGATTTGAATCTTGTCATGGGCTTGGATGTTTGTAAATGTCTGATGTTTATGAATGTTTTAGTTTTAATGTTTATGAATACCTCTGCCTTGCTTATTGGAGGCCTGAAGTGGCTTGAAAAAGTTCCATGCTTGGTGTCTAGAGTAGGGTTTCTGGACCTGCAGAAAAATAAATAAAATATAAAAATAGGGAAAATATCCTTAACCCACCCCCACGTCTGAATGCACTATGGGTTCATAAATAAACCTTTTGTGAGTGAGAGCCACATAAAAAGCAGAAAAAATCAGTTTAATATATAGGTTTTGGTGATATTCTGAGAATCTTCTCCTTATTAGCATTATTTGTCTCCACCCCCCTCAATTTAAGTTAATATCATTGAGGCTCTTCTTTCACCACTCATTTGCTGTCTTTGCATTGTTCTTGGTTAAATTCTCCTTCATATTAGTGTTTATTCAGTTCCATATAAATGTAGTTCCAGCTATTACTAGTTGTATATAGCCACAATTTTGCTTTGTGAGCCCCCTTTAGACATTTAACCTTTAAAGCTTTAACCCAGATGCTGTCTTTTCACTTCCTTCCTCCCTCTTTTTATCACTTCTACTTGAATTTATGAATCAGTTAAATGTTCCCTTTCTACTAGAGCACATGTGCTGTTTGAATTGCATTTAATCTTCATCCTGCTCTTATCTGGTTTGAGTATCACATCTGCAAACAGTCCATGGTGCCATTCATCACATTCTTGCCATTATCACATCTATAACAGTATCAGACAAGGACGCGATCGTAGATAATGTCTTAGATGGTGGCGTTTGTAATGGCATTCTTGTGCAGTTGCAACATTGTTATCACAAAAGTTGTACTAGATGTTTTATTTTGCTTAGTTGTAGCATTAAAATGGTCTGGCAACCATGAAATTATTTTAATATTTAACACATCCTGCATACCAGATTTCATCAACTTCCATCTCCATACACAGAAATTATCAAAATTTCAAACCCTTTGGCCATTAAAACTATCCAATTATTGTTGGAGGAGAGAATTATTCATTGTCCAAACTTCAGCCTAACACAAAAGTTGGCTCCTGTTGACCTGAACAGTAGAGTAGGAAATGAAAGTTTGCAGACAAGAGCAGCGGCTAATATTAATGGTAAAATACTTGCTGGATTTCTGTTCAGAACATTGGTTAGTCATTACTGATTCTATTTGAATATGGAAGATCTCTATAAATTCACATGGAGAGAAACACAACATATTTGTCTTACATTATTGCTGATAGTGATAGCTTCATGCTGGTTTAGGATGTATAGGTGAGAAAACTGGATTTAATATAGCAAGTAATCGCCATTTAGTGAGCAGAATAAAAATGAATGTCATAAATTTTCTGATATGTACCCTCAAGGTATGGTCAGGCTAACATAACAGCACCACATGATTATTATTAATTTCCTATCAACAGTTTTGCAACAAATTAGTATTACTTGTGAGCACTCCAGTATTGCATTATCTAACATTTCATTCTTCTAAGATACTTCTGACTGAATCAATCCACCTAGACCTTGGTCTTCCTTTGGGGATAGCAACCATCTTCACTTCAAACATCTTTTTTGTTATCCTCTCCCATTCTATTTGAGTGACCTGACCCTACCACGTTAGATTAGCCCTGGTCACACATTCTTGAATGTTAACAATGGCAAGTTTATTCCTGATGTCTTCATTTTTAATATGATTCTGTCATTGATGCCATCTGTTCAGTCCCCTGAGTTTTAACTCTCATACCTGTGGTCTCTTTGATCAAATGCTTTATTTTTAATCCAACTCTCTGATTCATAACTTCAAAATGGTAAGAACACCATCTTGTATATTACTAGTTTACTATTCTAATTTCTCTCTTATTCCATATAAATGCTAATTTACTTTACTGCCTTTGCTAATTACATTGTCTATTTCCATATTTAATTCTCCACCCTCACTAAAAATTGTGCCTAAATAGCTGAGATGTTTTACTTGTTCTAGTTCTCCATTCAGGATGCAGTTGATGTTTCAGTAGTTCTGTCTATTTTCAATGTCTTTGTCTTTTAATTGCTGATTTTCATACCAAATTTATCATATCAGTTATTCAGTTTAATCAGGGAATCCTGCAAACTTGTACTGAATTTATTTAAGTTTGAATAGCTTCTCTCTTGGCACCTTGTCATATGCCTTTTCCAGATCTACAAAACTTAAATACAGATCTTTGTTATATTCCCATGATTTCTCCACTATTTGTTGTAAAGTGAAGATCTGATCCTGACAGCCTCTATTTGGCCTAAAACAAGCTTGTTCTTCACCAAGCTTTTCTTCCACAATTCTTCTCAACCGTTTCTCAAGTATACTTGCATAAATCTTACCAGGAACACTCAGTAGGGAAATACCTCTGTAATTCTCGCATTCAGTTTTATTTCCCTTTTTATATATGGGTACTATGAGAGCTCTACTCCAATCATCTGGAATTTGTCCCTTTATACAAGCCTTCCGAAAACTATGCAGCGCAGCCACTGTAAGACTTTTATACCTCCATACTTTAGTATTTCTGGTCGAATATCATCTATTCCTGCTGCCTTTCCACATTTCAAGCCTTTGAATGGCTTTTTCTACTTCAAGTATGGATATGTGTTCCTGACTCTTTCCCCAATTTCTGAGTTTCTTCAACAACCTCCAGAATATCTTGTCAGCTTCTTGATATTTATTTTCTTGCCAAAGTCTTCCCATGACTTTTGTTTAGCTAATTTTACTGCGTAAAATTAGCTAAACCACAGCCTGGTTATCAACCTATCAAACCACAATCTCACCCAAGGTGAACTCTCACTACTAAAGAAAGGTTTGAACTGCGCCATTGCTCCGAGGTCAGTGAACAAACTTGATATCATTTATCATATCGAGAGAGGTTTAAAATTTCTCCCCACCAATCTAGCTGATAAAATGCGAATGGAAATATCGTGTATACTAAATTAAAACAAAAAACTAAGCAGCAACTTAAACAAAACTGAAAATCTGGCACTTAAATCCTTAAAAAATAACCAAGATATTATAATCACGAAAGCAGATATAGGTAATGCCACTGTCCTTTTAGACCGTACAACATACATTGAAAAAATGACCATTTGATATCGGACCACAACACCTACCAAATGGTAAACTACAACCCCACAAAACATAACAAAAAGAAAACAACTGAATTAATCAAATCTGTCCACACATGGCCCTAAGAAAACAACAAAATAATTAATACCTCATTATGCCCACGCAACCAGAATTTATGGCCTACCAAAAATACACAAAGCAGCCACACCACTATGTCCGATTGTTGAAGGAATTGACAGCCCAAATTATCACTTAGCCAAAAAATTAGCAGCCACACTCAAGGAATTGGTAGGTCAGTCCACTTCCTACATAAAAAATAATACACATTTCATAAATAAAATTTAAAAACATTACACTCAACGACCAAGATTTATTAGTCAGCTTTGACATAACTTCCCTTTTCACCAATGTCCCAATCAATGACACTATCTTGCTCTTACAGAACATATTTCCACACAACATCACAGCCCTCTTTGCCCACGTACTCTGCTCCGGATATTTCGTGTGGCAAAACAATTTTTACTTTCAAAAAGAAGGTACAGCCATGAGCTCGCAGCCCCCCCCCCCCCCAATAGCTAACTTTTATATGGAAGACTGATCAACGTACTCTAGAGACAGCATGTCTAAAGCCCAAAATTTGGCTCGCATACATCGACGATATTTTCGCCATTTGGCCCCATGGCCATGAAGCACTAAATACATTCCTTAGCCACCTAAATAAGCAACACAAACATATCCATTTCACCATTGAAATAGAAAAAAACAACTCTCTTCCATTCCTAGTCACATGTCTTCCCTCTGGCTGTCTCTCCTTCTCAGTGTACTGTAAACCTACACACACAGGCCAATATATACACAGAAATTCTTACCACCACCCAACACAAAAACTAGGTGTCATAAGCACAATTAAACACAGAGCTCAAACTATTTGTTCTAATGAACAAGCTCTAGATTAGGAATACAAGATCATCAACCAAACATTTATAAAAAAAAAAATGGATACAGTAAAAAAACTATTCACAAGATTTTCCACAAAGATACCGGTAAGAACAAAAAATATTTCAGGAATGCTATTGCCATTCCTTATGTTAGAGGCATTTCTGAAAAAATAGACAGAACACTACGCAAATATAACATTAAAACCATCTTTAAACCCCTGAATAAGTTAAGACACCTACTCAGTTCCCTACACCTCACCAAAACCTGGTTTGAGAGGAAATTAAAGTCATGTAAAATGTTCAAACATAACCCAAATCTCAACAAAAATGATGGCCTAACCATTCCAGGAATGTGGAGGACCCATCTACAACCTGTATAACAACCCAAATTAGCCGAAGAAAAATCCCACTAAAAGAAGACAACCTGGCGAAGTGTTTGTAACATTCAACAGCAACTGAAGGAAATCATATTATAACAATCAGAACTGTACAAATCCAGAAGAATATTAATACATGAGGACTGTAGCAGTTTATTGTAGTTGGAATTTTTTTTTAAATTTATTTATTTATTATTTTATTTTACTCTTAATTTTTTTAAAAAATTTTATTTTATTTATTTATTTTTATCACTAGAGGTCAGGCTAGGAAAAACGATTAATTAACTACGTAGATTTAGTTTACTGCTATACAGGGCTAGAGCATGTAGCTTGGTTAATTATATGCATGCATCATTCTGATGATGATGACCTCGATACAGGGGTCGAAACGTCAAAGTTTATTTTATTAATAATTAATAAAATAATCTTTTCAACGTGTGTTTTTGTGTCCCAAAATTTATAAATATGAATGCTGATCACCATGTAACCTTAAAGAAAGAATTTTACACATGTTTAGCTTTCTTACATTTGTCTCTGTATTCTGTAAGAGCACAAGCTGACTTATTTGCCAGGAACTTTTGATATGCTTTCTTCTTTTCCTTCACTGCCTCTTTAACTTCCTGTGTCTACCATGGAGTTCTGAATTTTCTATCCTTGTAGACAACCTCACCACATGCCTCTCTGGCTGAATCAATCAGGGATTTTCTTCAAGGCTTGCCACTGAATTTCCAAGGTTTGGTTCCTGTTCTCAAACTCTTTCATTTTTTCTTCAATAATCTTTGTGTATTTTAGTCCACAGTTCACATCTGAGAGCTGCTCAACTTTTATTCGCTTTAAAACTTTCTTACATGTTATCCTTTTCAATATGAAATTCAATTTTATCCTGCTCAAGACTAAATAGTGATCAGTTCCAATTTCAGATCCTCTGTACACTCTGGTGTCCTGCACCATGGAGAAAACATCACTATCAACAATAACATAGTCAATGAGACTTTTCTTATTCTTGCCTCTTCTCTCCATGTGAATTTGTGCACATTTTTATGTTGGAACATGGTGTTAGTAATAACTAGTCCATGTCTTGAACAGAAATCCAAGAGGTATTTGCCATTATTATTAGCTTTGCTCCTTTCTCCAAATTTTCCCAAAATATTTATGTATGTCTGACAATCATTTCCTGCTCTGCTATGTAGATCCGCAACGAAGGCCAACTTTTCCGTTTTTCATTGTGTCAGTTGCTTTTCTAAAGCATCAAAAAATTCTTCCACTTCTACCTTAGTAGAACCTTCTGTGGGACCATAGGCACAAATAAGTCTCATTGTCCAGTTCCCCATTCATATTTGCCCACATTACTCTACTTGAGACTGCCTACCATTCAAGATGATGAGCCTCATATTTTGTGTTGAATACTATGGCTACTCCTTATTTTCCTTGATTGTCATTTCCTGAATATAACATTTTGTATTTATTGCTCAAAAAGATCTCTCCAATTTTTGTCATTTTTGTTTCAGTCACCCCTATTATGTCGATCTGGTACTTATCTAATTCCTCAGCAAGCTCCGTTTCTGTGCAATTCAGGCTTCTTATGTTGATAGTACCAATCCTTAACTCTGGTTATGTTGAGTTGGGGTGTGCTTTCAGATATGTTCCAGTAGCTGACTTTTCGCTGTTCGCTCTGGTTCCCTGGCGAAAATAACGGGGGCGTGTTTAACCGGGTGACACCCTAGCCAGCATGAAATTTTGTCATGTTGTACCATCATTTTCTATATTGGTTTAAGCCAATAAGAATACAATTTGGTTGGCTAAATCCCAAATTGCCAGCCCATCCTCGTTCGTTCAGTATCCAGGTAGATACCCAACATGGTGCACCACAAGAAGGTGAGGATTAGACATTAGGTCAGAAGTCCTGGTCGGTTCTCCGCATTGTTTTAAAGTCTATGTGGAGGTCTCCTCTCAGTTATACAGCTTTGACCCTTAAGCACCCCTATTTTGTGTACTATTATTTTGATTTAATTATTATTTTAACTATTATTATTTATTTTATTATTATTACAGTAGAGTATTTTTTCATGCTGTCGATTGTATGGTTATACTGTACTGTAGGCCTATTTTGATTTATTGTGTGTTCATGATTGATTTTTTTTATACTGTACAGTACATACTATATTGTCTGCATGAATCGCTGCTGTCGTTAATAAACTGATTAGTCACCACTCTCACAATGTTTGTGTATCTTTACATTCCTTCAACGACAACAATGACTTAGCCTAAAGCTTGATTGTATATAACGCTCAGTTTTTCTTTGGTTATTGAAATGAAACGTTGTCTGAGTTATCGTTTATTGTTTTGTGTTTTCGTAAGTTTTCAGTGAATGATTATAGATTGTTTTGGTAAGTGCGATTTTATTTTTCAGATAAATGTTTAAAGTGATGACAGTTTTGTTTATTAACTTAATTTTTTATTTTACTGTTTTTAATACTAAAATTTATTTCGTTAAAATGGCTACCAGGTCGAAGCCTACCAAAAGAAAACTTGTGACATTATCTTTGTCGTATTAGCGTAAAATAATTCAGCGTCTAGAAAAGGGTGAAGCAGCTGTACAACTTGCTTCTGAATACAATGTCGACAATTCTACAATCAGTGACAGTTAATATATGTATAGAATGGGCTCAGCAGAATGATACACATTCCACAAAATTTTATTTCTAATGCAACTCTGAGAAGAAGCATTAAAAAAAAGTTTAACTTCCAAGAAGCAAAAGAAAACGAGTGGTTTTTTTTACAAAGAAATAAAAAAACTTTTTTTTGTGTTATTTTGTGAAATTTTTTTTTGTGTTGTGTACAAGAAAGTGATATTTTTTATGCAATTTTATTAAATCAGAATCCTCAACAATACAGGTACATACAAACTAAATTTTTTGCTAAAATTAACTTGTGTACTGTATTATTTTTAAATTTTATATTATGGTACAGTAGCTTTTTTTTCTATCAGTTACTTTATTTATTTACAGAATTAAATTGATGTACCATTAGAATCTGATTATTTTTGTCTTAAACACTAGTTATTGTTGTCTCTTGGGGGAAAATTCACTAATCCAAATGAGCATGGTTTTTATTAGTTCGGATTAGCGAGATACCGCTGTAGTTTGTTTTATACAGCTGTCTGAAGCAAAAGTGTTGTCTGTATCCCTTGAAATGGATAAAATTGAATATCATGGGGTTATAAAATTCTTTGTAAAAGAAGGTTAGAACAAAACAGCAGTCAAAACAGTGGACAGAAGACAGTTGTTTAGCATTAAAGAAGACTAAGTCTGTTCCATTAGTAGGAAAGTCATGGTGTCAGCGTTTTAGGATGTTAAAGACATTTTTTTTTTTATTAATTATCTTGAAAAGGTAAAACAATAACTGGAGAGTATTATTCCGATCTTTTAACTAGACTAGGCGAAAAAAAATCGTGAGAAAAGACCCAGTTTGCAGAAGAAAAAAAAATAGTCTTTTATCAGGACAATGCACCTGCCCACGAAAGTGTTTTGGCAATGGGAAAATTAAGGGATCTGCACTATGAATTGTTGGAACATCCATCCTATTCCCCAGATTTCACTCCCTCTGACTTCTATCTCTTCCCAAAACTAAAACTCTTTCTCGCTGGTCAGCTTTTTTCTTGAAATCAAGAGGTGATTGCAGCTATAGAAGGGTATTTTGCAGATCTTACTGAGATCCACTACAGGGACGGGATAATGGCGCTGGAGCATTGCTGGTATAAATATATTTGTCTTAAGGGAGATTATGTTGAAAAATAAAAATAATTTTGAAATTATAAAATCGTTTTTTCATTGTCAGACCGAGAACTTTTCAGACCATCCTTGTATGAAAATATTTAACAAGGATCCTAACCTCATAGTAATTCCCTCCTCCTTTCTAAAAAGCTGGCTCTTTGTAGACTCCAGAACATTACTTCCTGTCATCTGTCAGTCACTATCTTACCCATCTTAGTTGGTAATCATCAGCCTATTTGGTGCTTTTTAATAGATGGTTATGTGATACACTGTCGAAGCTTTGCTAGAAAAGATATATACATTGCATTATAGCCATTATTACTTTGATGTGCTTCTCTTGTGACTTCATAAAACATATGCAGGTTTGTCGTAACTGATCTTCCCTTAATATCTATGCTTTGCTTTGCCCAGCAGGTAATCCCTATCAAGCATATCCTGGATATGATTCCTAATTAATTTTTATTACTTTGTCTATAACAATAAAAAGAATCACTGGTCTGTAAATCAAGATTCTCTGCTTTATGTGATGAACATCCTGAATTGGTACAATTCTTGCAGACTTTCAGAAGGTACTATTCCCAGTCTCACTGATTCATTGAAGGATGATCAGGGGTGGATTTATTAATCTTGATATTATCTGTTTACTACCAAGAGAATTATCAACCTTATCAGTTGCCATGTGATTTTAAGATATATGCAGTTTCTTCTTCCTGCATTAAATAATGCTTTGTCAAGAGGTTTAACTGCTATCAAAAGACAGATTAAATTTTGCTAGCATTGAAATTAACATGTTATCATCCTCATTAAAGAATAGTTTTGGAAATCAGAATTCATGGTTGTTGAAATTGATATATGAAAGATTTGTTGATTTGTATAATGCAAAATTTTTCCAGTGAGAAAGGAGTTCAGAGTACTGCCATCATAAAAACTACACATTAGACTAGCCGTCAGCTGAAAGTGGTTCTTTGTTTGTAGAACCTTTGTAGAATCCTACCATTGTTTGCAAATTTCGAGGATAAAGATGAATCCAACACAGAACACTAAGACCAGATGGATTGGACTTGCTGTCTACTGAAGGTGGTCCTTTGTATATAGAAGGAAGAGAGTGAGTGAGAGCCTTGTAGAATCTTAGCATTGTTTGTAAATTTCAGTAATGAGGATGAATTCAATACACGTCCAGTAAGACCCAGAGAAGATGGCTAATCTTGTTGCAGATACTGACCAAAAGAGATCTTTTGTACCTAAACTTTTCCATTGTATTTGTCTAAAATCATATGTGGCATAAAATCATCTGTTTCTCCACAGGGGACAGTAACCATACTTATCATTTAGTTGGGTGGGTTCCATGTAGCATGGAAATTTAGTGTTAAATAGTTTCTGCATTACTTTAGAACTGAGATGAGAAAAAATTTGATCCAGAATCTCCTGGATGTGTAAGCCAAAAAAATGGTAGAGATAAACAAGTAACTTCTAAATAATATTAAATCTGTGAGAACCAGATATGCCAGACATTTAATTTAATAAGGAGTTTCAGAAATTACTTTTGAAGAGAAAAATAGAAAGAAAAAGAAAGGAGAACTAGTTTCATAATATCAAGTGTTGGACTAGAATGTAATTTGAAACTTATTCACAATAAGGACTGTTTCAATTTATAGTATCCAACCTCTTGGTAGAAGAATTAGCATGAAATAAGAGCATATTCAGTTTCTTTCTTACCTCAAATCTCAACCATAATGAATGTATACTTGATTTATGAAACATTGAAAATTCATTTTTTTTAAATTGGCTAGAGAATAACCATGCATTTAATATTCGTATAAAAAATTACAAACATTAAATAAATTTTAATATTTTGTTAGTTCTCGTGATTATTTATATCTGTGATTTTATAGGTAATTGATGTTGTAATCATGTATGATCAAGAAAAGAATCGATCGAGAGGTAAGTATTGCATAAATATTTATACTAATTTTAATGATTTCAGGTTTTAAGACTTAAAATTAAGGCATTTATCTTAAGATAATTTTTAAATATTTATGCTAAATTTTATAGAAATGTGTATGTTTTTATATATATATGTATATATAGAAGTTAGAATATCAAAGTTGGAAAAATATATAAATATTGGCCTAAATAGGCTATTTAGAAGTAAAAAGTATATATTTAAGTACCCCTTTGAAACCATGTAAAATACAGTTTGGACTTGTTATAATTTATCATCATGGTTGTCGGTGCAGTGTCACCTTAATTGTTTACTGCTAAATTTTGAGAGGAATAATGATTTTATCTATCTTTCTCCATTTTCAAATCTCTGCTTTGGCATGAAATTAGTGAATGAAGATCAAATAAGATTCTTTTCTTTTCCCAGATGGAAAAATAATTTTTTTATATAATTAAATTGTTAGTTTATTTACACAACTTTTGAATCCATGCAAATGCATGTTCTTGACTTTTTTTAAAAAAAACTGTATATCAAGAATATACAAATCATTTCCTCCCTATCTTTTTTTTTTTTTATTATTATTATTAAACTTAATATCAATGTGTAAGCATGCACTACAAATTTCCTTTAATTTTGTACACTAAAGTGTATATTCGAAAATTTTGATATCAGTTTTCATAGTCAGTGAATAGTGTCTATTTCTTATTTAAGGTTTAAGGAAGGGAGTTGTAAATAAATTGTACTGCTAGTTAATTTGTTGATTCAAATTATATAATTGTTTTTTGAGTAGATACGGCTGATTCTGATTGTTAAGGTACAATATTGTCAGTTGTTCTAAGTTGTTGCTCATCCACTTATTTCCCTTGCCTTTGCTAGCTGTAAGTAGTACAAGCTGTGAATAGTATGTATCCATTTTCAGAATATGGATTACAGTAGTGGAAAAATCTGTGCTTTAGTATAATGTAATTTGGTTGATGATTTGGACTATATCAAATGAATAGCTTTTCTGTGTGGGGATATCTTTTCCGAGTTATAAAGCATCATGCCAGGCCTTCTTATAACAAGTTCTGACTGTATTAAGTTGTATTATTGTTAATAATGGAATTCATGTAGTTTTGTTCTTTACTTATAGGTTCCTGCTAAGTGCTGTTTTACCATGGTATGACACAAACTCCTGTGCTCATCCTGGTTTAAGAGCAAATTTTATAATAAAAAGTAAAATTTTTGTGGGGCATAAATAACCTTGATAAATTTAAAATTAAATGAAAATCTTAAAAGTAATTTGGAGGGGAAAAAATTACATTTTTGTTCTTTGAAGTATTTTAATTTTGTCACAGTGGTTTGTGTCATTACTTTGAAGACTAAATAGATAAGATTGTGCTTCCTTCCTTCGTCATTTGACGTTAGGCTTTGGATTTTTGTCATTCGAGTCCGAAGACAGCGTCGATCAAGTTTGTGCAGAACATTTTGTGACCTTCAGCGGCAAGCAGGTGGAGTGTTGACTATTTGTAATTTCCTTTTTTTCTTTGAAATTTTTTTGCCGTTGTCTTTCTCTCATGCTTGGACTCGAAAAAAATGCCTCCAGGACTGTCAAGGGGTTAGTTAAGAAAGTATTTAATATAGTAATTAGGTATTTTCATTGTTATAGCTGATAAGTCCTAGTTAAAAACATAAGTATGTTTTCATAAAAAATTACTTTTGAAATTAGTCTATGAAAACATATCTTAAGCTAAAATATAAGAAGCATGAGAGACTAAAGTGGTGAATCATTTTTGTAAATGCTGAAATATATATATATATATATATTCTTTTTTTTTTTGCTTTTTTTGTTTTTAATATCTCATGTAATTTTACCATTATATATTTTGAAACTTGATTTCAGCATTTACATATAAAATCATCTGGAGATAAATGTTAAATGCTCTTTGATGATTTTAGTAAGTTCTTGCCAGAAGAATAGATATTTTGCTCTTTTTTTATTTTGTTTGTATATGTCTGGAACTAAATGATTTGGCTGCCACTTGTTGATTTTGCAGTTGGTTTTGGCCAATATATTTGCATGATACATTTAGATTGACAAAATTGAGAATTTTTTAAACATGGTTATTTAAGTATTATATTTGCATACACATTAAAACTAAAAAAGGAAAAAAAATATACTGGATTGAATTAGTTTCAGCCATCATGCATATACTTTCAAAAATTAATTTAAAAGAAATCCTAAAGTAAATATAGAATTTAGTTTTTACTGCCCACCAGATTAGAAATTTGTATATAGATATATCACAGAAGATAGAGGATTTGTGTTGATGACTCGCACTGTAATGCATTCCATAAAAGTAACAGAGAAAACATGGAAGTTTGTGCACATTTATTTGGGAAAAAAAAATCAAGTTTTATGATCTCTAATATTTTTAGAATTGTGAATAAAAATATACTAATTAATAAGTTTAAGCAAATCTGCTGTTTTCAGTATCTAGATAATTCTTAACATTATTATGATCTTCTGATCTAGCTATACAGTTTGAAATCATGAAACTTTATTCAGAAATTTATGTAAATTAATGGAATTCATTTGTCAGTATGAATCAGTGAATATTTAACGAATTTGCAAATTGCAGTTTTTTTCCTTTCATCCCCAGTCAGCCTAATATTGGTGTGTGTGCAGTAACGAACTGATATCACATTTAACATGCATTTGGTCATATTCACATTGTCGACCATTGCATGCTTAAATTGTTTTCCATGCAGCAAGCACTAACCCCCCCCCAGATGCATTGTCTAAAAGTGTATGTGCACTACTCTGTTATCCATGTAATAAGTTCTCAAACCCACTTATTACAATTTGTGGATGAATATTACTAAGGATAATACAGTGTATTTGGTAATTCCTAATTCTAGTATAGCATATAAGAAACTGTTTTCCAAAATCCTCTTGACGTTAAAATATTTAAGCATTTCTGGTCGAATATCATGTATTTCTGTTGAGTGTTTTCTACCACGTTTTCACTGCTTGTTTTATTTAACAGTCATTTAAAGTAATTACTCCAGACATCTAGAATATCTTTTTCTTAAGTTTTCATGTCATCTTTATCATCTCTGATTTTTCAGTTCTCTTTCCTCCATTTCTAAGCTTTTCAATAGCCTCAGTGCATTTTTCCACCTTCCTGATGCTGTCTATATTCTTACTGAAGTCTCTCCATGACTTTAGTTCAGTTAGTTTTAGTGTTGTTCTTTCTTACATTTTTATCTGTTCTCTAATAGCACAAGCTGACTTAATTGCCAGGAACTTTCAATATGCTTTCTTTTCCTTGACTGCCTCTTTATCTTTCTGAGTCCGCTGTGGAGTTCTGATTTTTTTATCACTGCAGAGACAATCTTATAATTCCTACAGACAATCTACGAATACTATAGTTACTCCTTTTCCTGATTGTTATCGCTAGAATATAACATCTTGTACTTGTTGCTCAGAAAACTCTTGTCTGTTTCACTGATACCTATTATGCCAATCTGGTACTTATCCAATTCTTCTGCTACTTCCATTTCTTTTCTGTTGATGCTTTTTTGTTGGTGTCACACTTGAAATCTGATATAAAAAAATTCAGATTTGGGGTTGTTCCAGGAGCTGATTTGCTATTCAACATGGTTCTATGGGAGGGGGGGGGGGGATCCCGTGTTTAAGTGGGCAACACCACAGCTGGCATGAAATTCATTTTATTTTGGTTTGCTATAAGCCAATAAGAATGGCGTTCTTATTGAAAAGAATAATGTGTAAGAAAGTTTGAAAGCGAATAAAAGTTGAGCAGATCTCAGGTGTGAACTGTAGACTGAAATACACAAGATTATTGAAAAAAAAAAATGAAAGAGTTTTTGAGAACAGGAACCAAACCTTGGAGATTCAGTGGCAAGCCTTGAAGCAAAACCCTCATTGATTCAGCCAGAGAGGCATGTGGTGAGATAGTCTGCAAGGATAGAAAAATCAGAACTCCATGGTGGACACAGGAAGTTAGAGGCAGTGAAGGAAAAGAAGAAAGCATATCAAAAGTTCCTGGCAAATAAGTCAGCTTGTGCTCTTAGAGAATACAGAAACAAATATAAAAAAGCTAAACACTGTGTAAAACTAGCTAAACAAAAGTCATGGGAGGACTTTGGCAAGAACATAAAAAATAAATATCAGAAGGTGGCAAAATATTCTGGAGGTTGTTGAAGAAGCTTAGAAATGGAGGAAAGAGTGCTGTAAAAGGAGTTAGAGATGATAAAGGTGACATGAAAACAGGAGAAAAAGATACCCTTCAAGTATAGACTAATTAATTCGAAAAATTGCTAAATGAAACAAGCAGTGATAGCACAGTGATAACAAAAAACACTCAACAGGCATACAGTCAGGAATTTGAGTTGTAAGCGAACAGTTAGAATTGAAGGAAGTATAGGAAGATGGTTTAATGTTAAATCTGTGTGTGACAAGGATGTACATTATCCTCTCTGTTATTCATTATCTATATGGATCACATTATGAAGGAAAGTGGTATTAAACATGATATCAAAATTGGAGATGTTAATGTCAGCTCTTTGCTTTATGCAGACGATGTTATACTTCTAAATAAATCCGCTGCAAGTCTATAAGATTCCCTGACTAAATTGAATCACTGTTGTAATAGATATGGTATGAAGGTCAGCAATAAAAAGACAACGAAAATAAGCAGAATCATTGAAAATGTCAACTGCGTTGTGAACTGAGAACCTGTGGAAGAAGTAAAACATTTCATCTACTTAGGTACGATTTTTAGTGAAGATGGTAAATTAAATATGGAAATAGACAACATATGGAATAAGAGAGAAATTAGTCGGAACACTAAATTAGCTGTATACAAGACTGTGTTCAAACCAGTTTTAACTTATGAATCTGAGAGATGGGTCAGAAGTAAAACCACACTTGACCAAAGACTAGAGACTGCAGATATGAGAAACCTGAGAAAGATTAGAGGAATGAACAGATATCATCACTGGCAATATCATATTAAAAATGAGGATATTAGGAAAGAACTTGACATTGTTAGCACCCAGGAATGCATTAGCAAAGCTAATCTCAGGTGGTATGGTCACTTAAACAGAATGGGCGAGGAAAGATTAGCAAAACAAGTGTTCTCTGCCAGGTTGTCAGGAAAACGATCCATAGGAAGACCAAGATATAGGTGCATTGATATGGTAGAAAGTGCCTTAGAAGATAGATATATAAATATAAGATCTGATAATGTTGGAGTCTTGACAAGTAACAGACTGATTTGGAGGAAAATTGTAGATAAGAAGTTAGTAATGATGTAAATTTTTCATGTGGTACTGTCATCCTGTACATGTCAGGAATTTGATGATGAGAATGGCGTTCTTAACGGTCAAAGCTTGGATAGCTAGGAGGAGACCACTACATGACCTTTTCAGGAATGCAGAGTGCCAACCAGGCCATCTGACCTAATGTCAAATCCTTACCTTTTTTTGTGGTACACCCTGTTATCTACTTGAATATCTGAACGAATGAGGAGGGACAGGCAATTGGAATTTAGCTGATTTAGCTCACCAAATTGTTTTTTCTTATTGGCTTAAACCAGAATGCAAAATTATGGTATATATGATGATAGAACTTCAAGCTGAATGAGGCTTCTGGTCACCCCCCCCCATATAGTTTTTGTCAATGAACCAGGGCAAATAGCAAAAAGTGAGCTATTGGAACAAATCCCAACTGAGCATTGGCAAGACTCAAGAATGGCACATTCAACATAAACAGAATCAATGGAAAATAAATGAAACTAACAAAAGAACTGGTTAATTACCATATTGACATAATAGGTGTTACCGAAATAAATCGGACAAAACATATGAGATCTTTCTAAGTAATAAATCAAAGATGTTATGTTCAGGCAATGAAAATCAGGGAAAGGAAGGAAGAATTGGATACTCTATTTAATACTAAATATAAAGATAATTTTCTTGAATGGCCAGCAATATCAAGCCAAGTGTTGTGGGCAATATCAGAATAGGTAACTGAACAATGAGACTTATTCATGCCCATAACCCACAGAAGCTTCTTCTTAGGAAGAAGCAGAGGAATGTTTTGAGGCTTTAGATAAGGCAGCTGACAAAACAACAAAAAGTTGGTCCTTGTCAAAGATCTAAACAGAGTATGAAATGACTACCAGACATAGAAATGTTTTGGGAAAATTAGGAGAAAAGAACAAAGCAAATAATCATGGTAACTACCTGCTGGATTTCTGGTCAAGACATGGACTAGTTATTATTAACATGTTCCAACATAAAAATGTGCACAAATTCATTTGGAGTGAAAATGCAATAAGAAGTGTCATTGACTATGTTATTATTGATAGTGATGTTTTCTTGCTGATTCAGGACAAGATTATACAGAGGATTTGAAATTGGAAATGATCACCATTTAGTTTTGAGCAGAATAAAATTGAATTTTATACTGAAAAGAAGACTATGTACAAAAGTTTTGAAACTAATCAAAGTTGAGTAGCTTTCAGATGTAGACTAAATACACAAATATTACTCAAGAAAAAATGAGAGTTTGAAAGCAGGAACCAAAACTTTTGGAGATTCAGTGCAAAGAATAAAGAAAACATTAATTCAGCCAAAGAGGCAGGAATAGAAAAATGAGAATACCATGATGGACTCTGAAAGTTAGAGACACTCAAGAAAATAAAGAATGCATAACAAAAGGTCCTGAGAAACAAGTCAACTTGTGTTCTAAAAATAATACAGAAAAAAATGCAAGAAACCAAGCGTTGCATTGAACTAGCTAAACAAAGGTCACAAGAAAACTTTAGTAAGAAGACAAAATAAATATCAGGAAGATGACAGAATATTCTGGAGGTTAAAGGTCAAGATATTCTAGTTGTCTTGGGATGATTGTTAAATGAAATAAGCCGTGAAAGCAGAGTGTTAAAGAAAACATCTAACAGGAGTGGAATGAGCAGTACACATTTATATCTGAGGTAGAAAAAGCCATCACAAATCTGAAATAAGGAAAAGGTACTGGAATAGATGATATTAGACTTTACATGTTCACATATATGGAGGTACAAAAGTTTTCCAGTGTCTACCCTGCGTAATTCAGGTCTGATCATAGGGTTGAATTCCATGTGATTGGAGTGGATCACTCATAGTACCTTATCCATAAAGGTACTGTAAGATAATGTGAGAATTACAGAGGAATTTCCATACTGAGTGTTTCCGATAAGATTGTACGTTGAGAAAAGACAGAGAAAAATTATGAAAGCAAATCAGGAAGAAAAACATGCTGAGTTTGTGCTGAATAGAAGTTCTCTGAATTAGATTTTCACCTTAAGAAAAATCGTTGAGAAATTAGGAATATGGATCTGTATCTGAGTTTTGTAGATCGGGAAAGACATATGACAAGGTACAAAGAAAGGAGCACCTCATGGCAATGTGCAAAGAGAAAAGCTGTTCAAAACACTATGGTTATATGGTGTAAATGGTGCATTATATTGAGCAGTATGAGTCTATATTTGAGTTGTAAGTCAGCAGTTACAATTGAAGGAGGTATACTTTGATGCTAAATCAGGAGTGAGAAGAGGGTGCACATTATCTCCACTGTTATTCATCATCTGTATGGTTCACCTGAATTAAAGCAGCATTAAACTATATATCAAAATTGGAGATGTTAATCTCAGCTGTTTATTTTATGCAAATGATGTTAGACTCAAATATAAATCCAGCAGAAGTCTGCAAGATTCCCTGATTAAATTGAATAACTGAACTGCTGTAATAAATTTGGTATTGAAATTAGCAATAAAAAGACAGTAAAAATAAGCAGAAACACTGAAAACATCAGCTGCATTCTGAATAAAGAACAACTAAACTAGCTGTATACAAGACAGGCTTGAAACCAATCTTATACTTACGGATTTGAGATATGGGTTGGAAATACATTTGATTGAAGACTGAAGTCCAAAGATGAGAATTCTGAAAAAAATTATGGGAGTAAGGGCATTAATGTCACTCATTAAAAACAAGGATAAGAGGAGAGAATTTGACATTGTTAGTATTCTGGAATTTGTAAACTGTTAATTTCTGATAGTCATCTAAACATAATGGGAGAGGGAAGATTAGGAAAACAAGTTTTTTTTTTTGCTAGCATCGCAGGAAAAATTCGCAGAGGAAGACCTACAATGGTTGTAAATGAAGTAGTGATAACACACTCAGGAGATGTAGTTAGCATAGTCACTAATTATATGTACTGTACATGTGCACAAAGCAACACAGCTCATTCTAACAAGTGTCCTTGTGTGGCCCTAAGGTATGTTCACAAGATTAGAACAATGATTCTTGATCAAGGTCCAGGCTGCACAAGGTAAAATTGCAGGTGATCTTTGGGAAGCCTGTAGCAACAGTAACCTATCCTTATTGGACTTTCACAAGATGGATCAGGGACTCCTTGCGGCTGATTGGCGATGGACTATGCCAGTTGACTCAGGAAACTGGATCAAAAACTGCGATAAACCAACAAAGTGTTTGGAACATTGTAAGAGAGGCTCGGTATATGCAAAATTTCAGCTTTTAGGGTTCCATATCACTTGACAGAGATGCAAAAATGGCACAGGTATGCAGTTGCTGGCATCCATCTCGAACAATACAAAAATAAAGGGGGGATGCATTCCTGAATCATATCATAGCCATTGATGAAACTTGGGCAAGGGCTTATGAGCCTAAACTGAAGAGACAATCCAATAAATGGCACCATTCAGGATCACTCTGTCCAAAAAAATTTCACCAGGAACCCAGCAAAGTTAGTCATGCTGGTAGTCACTCATGATGTTCAAGGTGTCATTCATCATGCTGTGCCCCAAGGGCAAACTGTTAATACTACTATTGATGATTTCTGGAGCACCATTTGCATTCTGGCTTTAGGAGAAAGAGACCACATTTTTTATGGGTTCTCCATTGTGTTTGTTGCATTATGTCGTTGCAATTTCAACTTGTTCCCCAAAATGAAAGAACCTCCTTAGAGGTCTGCAGTTTTGTGATGTGCAAGAGATTCTTCAATTGGTAGGTTGCACTATCACTGATATCAACAGGCAGCACTCTGCTGATGGTATCCAACAGCTCTCATAAATTTGGAAACAGGTGCAGAACATGACAAGCAATTGCATTGAAGAGATATATTTGTACAGACTTGATAAACTATTTTACATTTTTTGCACGTTGCCACTACGTTATTTACAACCCTTGTAGATCTAGGTGGATCGATACAATAAGAATTACCTTAGAAGACAAATGTAAGATCTGATAATATTGAAGTCCTGATAGATTAATTTGGTGGAAAGTTGTCAGTAGAAAGTGGTAATAATGTAACCTTCTTATATAGTATATTATTATCCTGGGCCAGTGGTACAAATTAAATAAACTAAATTGACTCAAATTTCATCATCAAATTCCTGATGTATACTCTTCGAGGGTGCACATCAGGAATTCAGTGATGGTGAAATTTGAGTCATTTTAGTTTATTTCATTTGTACCATTGGCCCATGAAACTGGGATAAACCACCAAAGTGTTTGGGACATCCTAGATGAGAGGCTTGGTATGCAATAACAAAATTCAGGTAAACAAATTTGTGTGGTACACAGGGCAAAAATTGGATTAAAGCTTCAACTGTGCACTTGATATCTCTATTTTAATAAAACTACCAGCATTTGTTAGTGTTGTAAGTTTGTCATATGCATTGTGATTGTTTTTGTAAACATGATATATCAACAGTTGAAAATTCAACTATCTAGTTTCATATTGTATTGTCCATAAACGTCATCAGAAATTGCTGGTACAATGCGTGTTTTTTGAAATTCACATGCAACTTTGTGCAGTGATTTTTAGTTTTAGGTTTAAAACTTGTCAACAAATACTTATTGTATCTTACAGTCTTAGTTTTAGACTGGTGGAAAACTTTTTTAACGCTAATCTGTTAATTTTTGTTGACGTATATTTCAATAGTTTCTCTCTTGTTGGGTGTGAAATTTAGTAATTCGGATCTCTTATATTTCATAATTATTTCTAATTTAGCTTGATTGAGAATATTTTAAAATCCAGAAAATCAAAATTATGTTGATGATGCAGTTGTAATAAAGAATGTATACACAAATACTGTTGTGAAATATGCACGCTGTTTGAATATTTTAGTCTACAATCCACTCTGGACTCAGATTCATATATAATAAAAATTGATCTGGCCAGTGAGGCACTTGGGTGAGTTTCCTACAAGGAAAGAAGAATCACGCCTTCATGTGGTGGACTTTCTAGAAAGTCCACCACATTTTAGAGAACACTTTCTAGAGTTCTCTAAAATGTGGTGTCTGTAAAAATGTTTAAGGAAAATTAGACTTTGGGAAAAGACATAGAAGATAAATAGCATGAAAGTGCAAAATGTTCTGGGACAGTTGAAAAACTTAGCATTGGATGAAAGGGCCACAAAAAGAATTGGTGATAAATATAAACTTTTTGATGAAAAATCTTTATAGAAATTCAACAAAGAGTGCAGCATATCAGAGCCAGATATACTTACTGTGTAGATTGTAAAGGGCATAGTATTTTTTAGGAAAGAGAGACAAGATAAGACAGAAAGGTCTGCTGTTAATAACATCAGACAAATTGAGTTCAGTATGGGTAAAAATGGCTGCAGTACTAGTAAGAGATTTACGTGTAAGATATCTGGTGTCATGTAGATTCTAACAAGATCAATACATGGTGTTGTCACAGACCTAATCGATTGATTGCTGATGTCAATGAGATGCATCAGCAAATTAAACTGATGGGTGCCAGATGAGTAATTATCTAGCACCAGTCATTAATTAGGTAGTGGTGAAATCACGTACTAATGAAATGAAACCAAATTTATTTACACATTGTGAGATAATGTCCTCAAGTAGCAGGTAACAGAAGGAACTCAAGGTCAAAGAGTGTTAGATATGATCATAGTGTCAGAGGGCATTTCATTTCAACTTGACTACTGTCTCCATTTGTTGACAGTGACCATGTCCAACTGACTTGGGAAGTAGCTAAGTTTATGGAGATTTCATTCAGAGAAGATTATATGCTGAACTACAGATTAGGAAATTATGACCAACAGAGGAGTATACTAGGATCTGTCCTGTGGTATTGGCTACTAGATGGGAAGGATGAGAATATCATAAGTGCATGGGATGCATTTAAAAAATACTTAAGTGATGCAGTATCAGAATGTATCCCTGGAATTTATAGGCATGAAATGGATTGCTATCTCAGTAAGCAAGAGATTCTCAAGAGAAAGATGAAAGAAGGAATACTATGTGTATAAGAATGTCAGTTATTACATTCGTATATATACATAATAAGTTACAGGCCAAAAGAGTTAGAAGTATTGAACAGAAACCTAAGTGTGTATAAATAAAAATGGCCCTACAAGCTAAAGACAACTCAAAAGAATTCCATTATTTTGCTGCAAGTAAAAGAAAATGAAATGTGAAAGAATAACTTCTGAATGCAGATGGTATATGGGTGGCAGGAAGAAAAGATCATTCAGCCCAATGAGGGCTTATTTTGCTAAGAGCTATTAACCTGTTGTATATAACATTTAGCTCATTGCTAGCTGTTCACTGGATGAAGGAACACTATGTAGAGGAGGTGCTGAAGTGTTGCAGCTGATACTAAAGGAGGGTTCAACTGAACTGGCTATGCCTCTGACTAGACTATATAATTTGAGTTTTGGAACAGGGAACATTCCACAGGAAGTAGAGAGAATGCATGATCATCTGATTGAACAAGGGTAGACAAATACTAATGTTCTATTAACCTATCAGTATCTCTGGAGTGAAGATTTTGGAAAAGTTGGCAAGAGCTCACATACAGAAAGGGGGTTGACAGTGATTCTATACTTTGCAAAGATCAGTAATGAGGGTTTACTAAGATGATGTCACATTTGAGCAATTTGCTCACATTTTATAATGTTGCAGTTGAGTTATACAAGGAGAATGGGTGAATACCTTTTGGAGCTTTGCTAGTAAGGCTTGACAGAACAGCATGGAAGGCTGTTGCATAAGTTGCAAGATATATGATTGGATTATAAAATGTTAGTGTGGATAATAGGGATGGCTGACTAACTTCAAAATCAAAATGTTGTATGGGAGATGTGAGTGTGCAAGTTGGAAGGTTACCAGTAGTATACTACAGGAATCTATTCTGAGTTCATTATTATTTAATCTTTACATTAATGATATTGTGAAGAATTTTACATGTGGCATACAGCTGCTTGCTGATAATGCAAAGATAGACAAAGTAATCGGGATCGAGAGTGATATACACTTTTGTAAAATGATTTGAACAGGCTGGAATTATGGGCATCTGTGTTATACACTTTGGTATAAGATATCCAATGACATATATCAGTGGGATTATGCTAGGAAAAAAAACTGATCAGTCTAAGGAGCTTATATTTATAGTGGATACAAAGTTGAAAGACCATAAAGCAAAATTTGCAAACACAACTCAGAGGATAATTGCAATGCTGAAACAAATGTTGGCATGTAAGAATAAGGAAGTTATCTTGTCCCTTTACAAGGCTTTGATCTGACCTCATCTGGACTATTGTGCATAGATTTAGTCTCCTAGTTTCTGAGATGAAGATACTGTAGAGAGGGTTAAAGATATCAGGATTATGAAATGTGAATTATGAGGAGAGATTGAATTCTTTCACTGCAGACAGGAGAAAGAGTAGTGATATGATAGAGACGTACAGACTTCTGAAGGGGTCATATAGTACACCAATAGATGGAATTTTTAATCTTATGGAGGGCAGAGAGAATGAGAGCGCATCCATGGAATTAAGAAAGAATGAATGCAGTCAGAAAGTGATCATATCTAGATTTATCTCTCATTAAAGTGGTGTGTGATTAGAATGAATTGCCTTTTGGAGGTTGTGTGAATGTATTCCAATAATAGATGTGACAGCTGGTGTAGGTATGGGCCTTCTTTGATAAGTCCCTGACTCTCCCCAGAGGTCTTCTGGTATTAATATCATTATTTAAAAGAGGAAATCCACCAGAAACCTGCAGTATGGAAAAGCAAGGAGTAGATGACATTCATCTAGGTATTCAACTAGCATAAGAATTTTATGCTAGTTACACAGTGCAGTTTAGAAAGTTAAATTCCAGATTATTGGGATGGAGCTCTTTGTTGAAGCCTGTTTTTTAAATTGAAAATTAAAGAATGTGAGATTTACAGAAGAATTTCTCTAGTATGTGACTCCAACATGTTTGAAAAGGGGTTAAGATTTGGAAGAGATACTTTGATAAGAACAGACTGAGTTCACTAAATAAATAGTTATCAGACTTTACTTGAAAGTAGCTGTTCCCAACTTATTTTCATTGCAGAACCCATTTCACCTTGATAAAATAAAAAAATTTTAGAATCCTGACAATTTTTACTGATTATAAATAAAACAAATCAGAAATAATTTATTGAAAAAAAAAAAAAAAAACAGATTAATAATTGGAAAGCAAATATCATTATTGTTCTATGATTTAGGACTGATACATCTGCACATACACTGCAGCCCACCTCACTACAGATGATTTAGTCAGGGAATATGACTCAACTAGTGGTGGGAGAATTGAATGCAAGTATTCGATTCACTTGTCCACCACTTGACTCACAGATTTTATTGAAATTTTTGAAACTTTATTTAAATAAATTTTTCCTAGATATTTTAAACTATTAATTAGAGCTCAAAAACTAGTTTTATCAGCAGAATCCTAGAGTTCTGCAGAACACAAGTTGGTTGAATAGGCCTATGACTCAATTAGTGGTTGAGTCATAGGCCTCAACCACTAGTTGAGGCCTATGACTATTTCATAACTCAACTAGTTATGAAATACCTGCTCAAGAATGCTTAAAGTTAGGTGATTTAAATGAGACCATTATGCAGAGAGAAATGTATAACCTGTAGTTAGAATTTAAGGATGAACATGATTCATTGTTGTAAATGAATTACATTATGATTGAGTGCCGTTAAACTTTCTGTCAGTTCACACACAGTCTTTAGGATTCTCTAACTAAATTGAATAACTGCTATAACAACTATTGGTATGACAATCAGTAATTAAAGGACAAAACTGTGAAAACAGGAAATTAGCTGCATTCTCACTAGAGAACCTACATTTCAACTATTTAGGTAGAATTTTTAGTGAGGAAAGAAAAAAAAAAGGAAAATTAACAGTTGGATACTTAAAGAAAATTAAGTGGAAATAAAAAGCTCTTATGTTGGACGGTAAATTGAATGAATTTATATGGAATAAGAGAAATTAACAAAATTCAAGATGCCGTTTAAAGCAATTTTTATTTATGAATCTATGAATTTGTTTAGAAATAGTTGAAGACTGGACAACAGGGTATGAGTTTTTTGGGGGGGGGGATTAGAGGAGTGAATGGATGACATCAAGGATCGAATTATATTAAAAATATAAATATTAGAAAGGAACTTGACTTTGTTTGCATTGAAGAATTTGAGCAGAGTTTATGTATGTGGTGATATGATCATCTAAACAGAATGGAAGGGGGGGGGGGGGTTAGCTAAACAGGTTTAACCCAGGGGGGAACAATGATTTTGGTGGATTGGTGCAATCAATAATATAATGCCTTTGAAGACCAGAATGTAATATCTGGCAATACTCTTACTAATACTTCTTTAATTTGGAAGAATATTGTTGATAAGCTCATGTTATGTAAACTTAATTATATAGTACTATTATAATATTCTGTACTATCTCTTAAGGATATATAAGAAAGTGTTTAATTTCATAGTGATATATTGTGTGTGTGTGTATTTATTTATTTTATTTATTTTTTTATTTTTTTACTCATTGAGAAGAATCTTGGTCATTTGTGTTTAAATTACTATTTTATGGTTTTATGTGACCTGCCAATAGTTTTACATTTTAAATCCCACAGTAACAGTATCTGTCTACATTCCTGGTACCTCCTTTCCATCTCTTTTGTTGTTATTGAAATCTTATGCCCTGCTTTGCCCTAAGTCATTAATACTCAAATCTGCAGTACCATAAATGCTTAATCTTGTCTTAGTAATTTTTTCATATTTCTTGAACATATTTTCAGCAGTGCTTTTGAAATCAGGATTGTTGTTCCCATGAACATTTACTGGTACATTTTTGACAACTAATCTAAGCTTTATTCAATTGTCATTTGTTCTTTCAAACTGCCTTTCTGTAGTTACTTATGTCTGGTCCCACAAAAAGATCTTAAATGTGAAAGCCTTTGCAGTTTGTTACTAAGTTCCTTAAAATATTTATTCATGTATAAATATGATTGCTTATGAGATTGCTTCATTAACCAAAATTTCTAAATTTTAGCCAACCCACTATAGCAGACTCATAAAGACCACTATAGTAAAGGAAATTTACTATAGTAAACTTCCTTTAGTAATGTTTATAAATGTTATTTAGATCCAAAAATTTTTCAGAGACTATTGTTTAGAAGAGAAAGATTTCTCCCCCCCCCCCCCCTTGGCAAAATGATATTTTTAACTGGATTATTGTAGCAGAACTATCTGCTCACTACAGATTAACACATTGAGCAGCTGTGGCAATAGTTAAAAAATATTGTCAGTTCTAGTAGAACATGCTGCATGATTCTTTTCATTGAAACAATTAACTGCCTTATTAGCTTGAATTTAGGACTCATACTGATAAAAGTTACAACTTGTATAATTTAGTACCATGAGTTGGCTAACGGTTAGATAACAATGTCCTTCTCCACAGGCACAATTTTTTTTTTTTTTTTTTTTTTTTTTTTTTCCTTCCAAACCACTTTGGCCTACAATATAATGGTCTTGAGCGAGCACTGGAAATCATCTACTAATTTTGTACCTGATTTGGCATTTGAGTACTCCTGATTTTCAGTCTAGTTCTTTATCTAAATAGCTGTTTAAGAACATCCATTCGTTATCCTAATGCCTTTTCTTGCATATTATATAACTTCATTTTCATATCTTATGTACTAAGAAAATGTCCTAGGAACAAGTAGATTGTTTGCTTGGAATCTCTTATCAGATCATTTAATTTAATTATCAGAGCATTTTGTGAACTTTTGTTGTTGATTTGCTTGTAAGCATTTTATTCATCACTTATATTCACATCACATTCCAAGTCATTCGATACTGATACATGATGCAAATATAAGTGAATAAAATGTTTACTAGTATGAACTAAACAATTCTGGGTGCAGAGTATAGGTAGATTTGGTCCATAAGTCGCATCTACCATCTTCTTTAATGCAGATAAAGATTTGAATAGGAAATATCCTCTGTTGGTTATGCAGATATCTTATCCATGTTTTTGTTCATGTGTACTATTGTAGTAGCAAAAGGGAGAGACTACTTCATTTTAAGTCCACTTTGTCAGTTCTTTAAAATTACATTTTGAAAATTTGAAGCAAACTTTGTGATGCATACAGTATATCTCAATACTGGATGCATACAGTACAAGTTTTAGATGTATATGTGATGTGCATTTTTAACAAATTTTACGTTTTTGTACATTTCTCCAGCCTACCAAGACCATTTAAATTCCTTGATGACAGACATAATGCATAATTAAATTATGAAAATTAAATTTATTTTATTTTAAAGTTAAATGCAAAATAAATCATTTCACTCCAGCTGAAAGTAGATGTCTTTGCAGAATTCTGATTCACTTATGCACTTGTGCTGTGTTTTTTACTACTTAAAAGTGTAGATGATCTGTTGCAAACATGTTGGATATCTCCATATCTGTTCTCAGATATGCTACTACAAAAATAAAATTTTAATAAGGGGTGCTTAAGTGGCAAAGCTGTATAACTGAGAGGAGACCTCCACATAGCCTTTAAAGGAATGCGGAGAACCGACCAGGGCTTCTGACCTAATGTCCAATCCTCACCTTCTCGTGGTGCACCCTGTTGGGTATCTACTTTGATACTGAACGAACAAGGATGGGCTGGCAATTTGGGATTTAGCCGACCAAATTGTATTCTTATTGGTTAAATCAAAATAAAAATGATGGTACAACATGACAAAATTTCATGCCGGCTGGGGCGTCGCCCGGTTAAACAAGGTCCCCGTTGTTTTCGCCAGGGAACCAGGGCGAACAGCGAAAAGTCAGCTACTGGAACAAATCTGAAAACAAACCCCAACTCAACATCACCAGAGTTAAAGATCGGTACTATCAACGTAAGAAGCCTGAATGGCAAAGAAATGGAGCTAGCTGAGGAATTAGATAAGTACCAGATCGACATAATAGGGGTGACTGAAACAAAAAAGACCAAAACTGGTGAGATCTTTCTGAGCAATAAATACAAAATGTTATATTCAGGCAATAACAATCAAGGAAAAGAAGGAGTAGCCATAGTATTCAACACAAAATACGAGGCTAATCTTCTTGAATGGCAGTCAGTCTCAAGTAGAGTAATGTGGGCAAATATGAGAATGGGGAACTGGACAATGAGACTTATTTGTGCCTATGGTCCCACAGAAGGTTCTACTAAGGTAGAAGTGGAGGAATTTTTTGAGGCTTTAGAAAAAGCAACTGACACAATGAAAAAGGAAAAGTTGGTCCTTGTTGGGGATCTAAATAGTAGAGTAGGAAATGATTGTGAGACATACAAAAATATTTTGGGAAAATTTGGAGAAAAGAGCAAAGCTAATAATAATGGCAAATATCTGTTGGATTTCTGCTCAGGACATGGACTGGTTATTACTAACACCATGTTCCAACATAAAAATGTGCACAAATTCACATGGAGAGAAGAGGCTAGGAATAAGAAAAGTCTCATTGACTATGTTATTGTTGATAGTGATGTTTTCTCCCTTGTACAGAGTGTACAGAGGATTTGAAATTGGAAGTGATCACTATTTAGTCTTGAGCAGGATAAAATTGAATTTCATATTGAAAAGAATAACATGTAAGAAAGTTTTAAAGCGAATAAAAGTTGAGCAGCTCTCAGATGTAAACTGTAAACTAAAATACAGAAATATTATTGAAAAGAAAATGAAAGAGTTTGAGAACAGGAATCAAACCTTGGAGATTCAGTGGCAAACTCTGAAGGAAACATTGATTGATTCTGCCAGAGAGGCATGTGGTGAGGTTGTGTGCAAAGATAAAAAAATCAGAACTCCCTGGTGGACAGAGGAAGTTAAAGAGGCAGTGAAGGTAAAGAAGAAATCATATCAAAAGTTCCTGGCAAATAAGTCAGCTTTTACTCTTACAGAATACAGAAACAAATGTAAGAAAGCTAAACAGTGTGTAAAACTAGCTAAACAAAAGTCATGGGAGGACTTTGGCAAGAATATAGAAAATAAATATCAAGAAGGTGGCAAAATATTGTGGAGGTTGTGGAAGAAGCTTAGGAATGGAGGAAGGAGTGCTGTAAAAGGAGTTAGAGATGATAAAGGTGAAATGAAAACAGGAGAAAAAGATATCCTTGAAGTATGGAGTAATTACTTTGAAAAACTGCTAAATGAAACAAGCAGTGATGACAGCACAGTGATAAAAAACACTGACCAGGCATGCAGTCACGAATACATATTCATACTTGAAGTAGAAAATGCCATCAAAGGCTTGAAATGTGGAAAGGCAGCAGGAGTAGATGATATTCGACCAGAAATGCTGAAGTATGGTGGTATAAGAGTCTTACAGTGGCTGCACTGCATAGTTCAGAAAGCCTGGACAGAGGGACGAATTCCTGATGATTGGAGTAGAGCTCTCATAGTACCCATATATAAAAAGGGAAATAAAACTGAATGTGAGAATTACAGAGGTATTTCCCTACTGAGTGTTCCTGGCAAGATCTATGCAAGTATACTCGAGAAACGGTTGAGAAGAATTGTGGAAGAAAAGCTTGGTGAAGAACAAGCTGGATTCAGGCCAAATAGAGGCTGTCAGGATCAGATCTTCACTTTACGACAAATAGTCGAGAAAGCATGGGAATATAACAAAGATCTGTATTTAAGTTTTGTCGATTTGGAAAAGGCATATGACAAGGTGCCAAGAGAGAAGCTATTCAATACGCTGCAGTTATATGGTGTCAATGGGGCATTATATCAAGCAATACTTAGTCTTTATTTGAGTTGTGAGTCAGCAGTTAGAATTGAAGGAAGTACAGGAAGATGGTTTAATGTTAAATCTGGTGTGAGACAAGGATGTACATTATCCCCTCTGTTATTCATTATCTATATGGATCACATTATGAAGGAATGTGGTATTAAACCTGATATCAAAATTGGAGATGTTAATGTCAGCTCTTTGCTTTATGCGGATGATGTTATACTTCTAAATAAATCCGCTACAAGTCTGCAAGATTCTCTGACTAAATTGAATAGCTGTTGTAATAGATATGGTATGAAGGTCAGCAATAAAAAGACAAAGACAATGAAAATAGGCAGAATCATTGAAAATGTCAACTGTGTTGTGAATGGAGAACCTGTGGAACAAGTAAAACATTTCAGCTACTTAGGCACAATTTTTACTGAAGATGGTAAACTAAATATAGAAATAGACAACAGAATCAGCAAAGCTGGTATCGCGGGAAGTCAATTGAATAAATTCATATGGAATAAGAAAGAAATTAGTCGGAACACTAAATTAGCTGTATACAAGACTGTGTTCAAACCAATTTTAACTTATGGATCTGAGAGCTGGGTCAGAAGTAAAACACTTGACCAAAGACTAGAGACCGCAGATATGAGAGTCCTGAGAAAGATTAGAGGCGTGAACAGATGGCATCAATGGCAATATCATATTAAAAATGAGGATATTAGGAAAGAACTTGACATTGTCAGCATCCAGGAATGCGTTAGCAGAGCTAATCTCAGATGGTATGGTCACTTAAATAGAATGGGAGAGGAAAGATTAGCAAAACAAGTGTTCTCTGCCAGGTTGGCAGGAAAACGACCCAGAGGAAGACCAAGATATAGGTGGATTGATACGGTACAAAGTGCCTTAGACGATAGAAATATAAGATCTGATAATGTTGGAGTCTTGACAAGTAACAGACTGATTTGGAGGAAAATTGTAGATAGGAAGTTAGTAATGATGTAATTTTTTCATGTAGTACTGTCATATCCTGTACACCCCTTGAGGGTACATGGCAGGAATTTGATGATGATGTATTTGAATATATACAGTAAAATCTGAAAAATTACATGTGACATGCCCAGCATGTTTACATTTTTTTATAATACAGTGATGCCTGCTCTGCTGCATGCTTATCAATCCACTATGAAAAAAAAAACAAAAACAGAATAGATTAAAATGTATATATTAGATGTTTAAAGTCAAAGTATATCTTCTTGATAAGATGATAGTGAATTAAGCCTTATATGCATAATAAATTACACTGTATGCACATAATTTTCATTTGTCCTAAGAGCTATGTATCTGTCTAAATTCATACTTTAAAAAAAAAAAAAACCTGGATAGGAAATGCAAGAAAGAAAGAAATAATATTCATCGAACCCTAATTCTCAAAACATTTCATTGTTATGTGTAACACAAATAAGTCAATAGATACAGCATGAAGAATGAATCTTGTACCGTCTATCCAGAAATAGGTCTAGATTGGCAGATGCAAGTAGTGTTTGAAGACAGATGTAAGACATGGCAAGTAATAGACCATTTTAGAAGACACACATTGTGTGTCTTCTAAAATGTTGATGGTTGCAGAAATGAATCACCACTCCATTAGTTTTTACAACTAGTATACAAATGATTTTCAGTCTGAACAACAGCACAAATTATGTAAATCAAAACAATTTGCTACTCTTCGGGCATTATATGACAGGTCTTGAGAAGCTGCATGTTTCTTTGCTTTAATGACACTTTTTATCACTCCCATACTAGAGGCCATGACTATAAGAAATGCCTTGTGTGTGTGCTTGAGTCAAGAGCAAAGTAATTTGAGGATATTCTTTTAGAGGAATTGGAGGTAGTTGTCCTTAGGTGTTGTTGGGTTCAGTCAGTCAGTGGTTCAAATGTAAAAGGATTGTTTTACAGTTCTTGCTCATGTTATTGCAGGTTTAGTAGAAATGGAATCATGTTTTGCTGAACAGTTCCCATGAAAATACCTGTAGAATACAAGGGTGGTCTGAAAAGTTCTCAGCCTCAACCATAGATGGCAACAATTGGCAAGATTTTTTTTTTTCTAAGTTGGTACATCTGTCATAAGCATCCATGTGAAATTGCAAGTCATTCTGTCAAGCAGTTTGTTTTATACAGCTGTCTGAAGTAAATGTGTTGTCTGTATCCCTTGAAATGGATAAAATTTATTATTGTGCGGTTATAAAATTCTTTGTAAAAGAAGGTTTAACGCCAAAAGAAATTCGCTCAAAGTTCATAAACATTTATGGGCATTCTTCTCCTTCATTTTTGGTAATTAAGAAATGGGCTGTCGAATTTAAACATGGCCATTCCAGCCTTGAAGATGATCCACGTGAAGTCTACCCAAAAAGTGTAACAACACCAAAAATCATTGATCAAGTGCACGATATAATATTAGATGACTGATGAGTCAAAGTGCGTGAAATTGCTGAGACTATAGGCATTTCAAAAGAACGTGTAGAATATAAAGGGTGTTTCAAAAAGAATGACCCAATTTCAAATAATTATATTTAATAATGAAAATGTGGTACAGTTACAAAAGTACAGGTACAGTTGCAGAGATATACAATTTTCAAATCGGGACACTCTTTTTGAAACACCCTGTCTTTTGCATGAAGAATTGCATATGAAGAAGCTTGGCACAAGATGGGTGCCGCGCTTGCTCACATCAGATCAAAAACGCACTCGCATGAAAATCTCTGAACAGTGCTTGGAGCATTTTAACAAGAATAAAACATTTTGTGCATTGATTTATTACCATGGATGAGACTTGGATTCACCATAACACACCAGAATCCAAACAGCAGTCAAAACAGTGGACAAAATCCAGTTGTTTAGTGCCAAAGAAGACAGTCGGTTCCATCAGCAGGAAAGGTCATGGCATCTGTGTTTTGTTATGTAAAAGGCATTTTGTTATTAATTATCTTGAAAAGGGTAAAACAATAACCAGGGAATATTATTCTGATCTTTTAACCAGACTAGACGAAAATATTCTTGAGAAAAGACTCGGTTTGCAGAAGAAGGAAATCATCGTTCATCAGGACAATGCACCTGCCCACAAAAGTGTTTTGGCAATGGGAAAATTAAGGTATCTGCACTATGAATTGTTGAAACATCTGCCCTATTCCCAGATTTGGCTCCCTCTGCCTTCTATCTCTTCCTAAAACTAAAACTCTTCCTCTCTGGTCAGCATTTTTCTTGGAATCAAGAGGTGATTGCAGCTGTAGAGGGGTATTTTGCAAATCTTACTGAGTACCACTACAGGGGTGGGATAATGGTGCTGGAGCATCGCTGGAATAAATGTATTAGTCTCAAGTGAGATTATGTTGAAAAATAATTTTGAAATTATAAATTATTTTTTTTATTGTTAGACCGAGAACTTTTCAGACCATCCTCATACATAATATGGAAACTTGCAATGTGCAAGAGAGATAGAAAGTGAGAGTTGTCAGTTAACAAACTGCCTCTTCTGAATAGCATCAAAAATTTTAAAATAGATTTTAGGTGCACCATCCCAAATGTGAAAACAGTATTCTAAAGGAATACTGTTTTCCCTGGAGGATTTTCCTGTGTAGAGTAAATAGCTAGAGAGATGAAAGTAATGTCCTGACCAAAAAATACCAAGTTTTTGGAAGCTAAGTATGCTATAGAAGTGATGTGATTGTTAGTAAAGGCTAGGAGTTAAAGTGAGAAGTGAGATCTGTTCTTGCATTATCAATGGTAATTAAGATAAGAGAAGAACTAAGGCCTATTTTATGAGAAGAGTGTTTTGGATTGGAAGTGTTAAAGGTGACTAGATTATCATCTCATCAAAGGATGGTATGGTGATTAGTGTTTAGGGAGGGGTGGATATTAGTCAGTTACCATACATTCTTCTGTTTTTTCCAATTTACTTAAAAGCATATGAATCTAATTAACAAATCTGTTCTTTCCTAAGTGCATAAAAACGAATCATGTTTTAGGAGAAAAATGACTGCATCAGATTATGTCTAGCAAAATCATATATCTGAGATATCCATCCTTGATAAGATAGAAGAGATAAGGGATTTTCTTATGATAAAAATAAAATTGCAGAATTCTGGCCATCCTAGTTGTCCTTCATATTTATAAAGAAGGTTCCCATCTTACGAAGAACAAAGTATAGAAAGTGAGGTATCTTATTGCATATAACCATTTCCTGAAACCAAGTGGAATCTGTTATGTAATGTGATAATGCCAGTTACAGCAGTGATGCAATTTTTTTTTTTTACCATTTGATGAAAATTCATCTGCAGGTTTTACTGATAACATTATAGATTAAATGCAGAAAGTTTCTGCTTGATTATGAAGTAAATTAAAAAAAAAAAAAAAAGATCCAACACCTTTTTATTCCTGCTGTATAGAGAGTAGGCGAGGCGGTTTTAGCCCTACTTTTGGAGACAGAGTGGGCAGTTCAATCTCCACGTAGCCAATCAGAGATATCTGGCCCAAGGCTATCACTAATTAAGCGGCCTGCAGTGACATGGGTTCTATGGTCAATTTTCTTGAGTTTTATGGAGTGAAAAACCCAACTTTCTGGGAGAAAAAACCCTCTTGCTCATGCCAAGAGATTGACTAACTCAGGAACTGGTCAAAAAAAGGCTTAGTAAAAGTTCATCTAATCGGCCACTAGATATGAACTCTAAATCTAGCTTCAGGCATTTTAGCACTGAGGAGTGCAAACACTACTTCCACTGAGCTACATAGGCTCTTTAAGTAAATTATAATATACAAAAAAAAAAAAAAAAAGTAGTTAGTAGACTCTGACTACTTGAACTCTTACTACATATTGAGAAATCCATTGAACAATACATGGAAGATCATGTTAGAGATATTGAATACCAAAGGTGCGAGGACTTAGCTTTATCATCACATGTATGCTTCCATGTTAATCACAAGATTAGCAAGATCCAGATTCATTCGATTATCATGTGTCATCTCCACCTAGGAAGTTCACTACCAGATATGACTCATGGTTGACCACGGGCATAAGGAGAATGTGGTGAGGACCCTTTCTCTTCCACATTGTTGTAAATATTTTTGACTAGATCTGTGTATATTCATGGAGCCAGTTGGTCTGTTCTGAGGGATGGAAAAATCCTCTGAGCATTATTTCAAAATATTTAGATAAAAAAGACATTCTCAGTTATTGGAAATACAGGGATAATAGTGAAAATACCACAGAAAGGAGATTTAGGAAACTGTAATAATTAGTGGGACAAAAACTTGTGTTATTAGCAAAATGATTCAAGAATCTTTATTTTAGATGAGGGTATGAGAAGAGAGCAATCTGGTTTTGGGACAAATTGTTCATGTATAAACCACATTAATGCCTTAACAATAAACAGTCAGATGAATTTAACTCTCCTTTCTGTTTACTCTTTGTGGATTATGCAAAGCTTTAGATTCTATTACTAGAGAAACAAAAGAATGCCACAGAAGATAATAAACCTCATAAAGGAAGGATATAATAAATTCCAATGCTAATATCTGTGTGATTGATATGATATTTGTCACAACCTTTTTCAAACTGTATCTGGAGTACTACAGGAATATTAGTTAGCCTTACATTTATATGTACTGGTGCTAGTTGTGTTCTAGAACAGACAGCAATGACATACCAGAGGAATATCATGGAAAATAATTTTTGGGTGATCTACACAATGCAGATATCCCCCCCCCCCCCCAAAAAAAAAAATAAAAAAATAAAAAAACTAACTGCATTACAAGAAAAATTGCTGAAAGTTATTATTTATATGGGCACTCCATGGAGTCAAAAGACTCATTGCAGGAAACCCACTCTATCCATTAACACAATATCTATTGTACATCTCCTTAAACCTATTCACTCTTGGGATTCTCTGGCAATCCATTCCACTCATTCACTACTCTCCAAGAAAAGAACTTAGTCTGCACACCCTTACTAGCCAAACTCTTAGATTGCTTCCAAGTGTGATCCCTTCTTTTATCCACCTTACTACTCCATGTATTGAAAAATTTCTGTGTCAATCTTATAGTATCCCTTTACTAACTTATAAATTTCTATCATATACCCTCTTCTCTGTCTGTTTGTTAAACTCTACAATCCACACACCCTCAAGCTATTCTCATAGGAAACATTTCACAGACCTGTCATCAGCTTGGTCACTCGTCTGAATTCTCTTCACCACCAAGTAACACAGGTGACCAAATCTGTACACAGCGGTCAACATTTGGCCGAATCATAGTCTTATAAAGTGGAATAATAGCCTCCCTATCTTTGCTTGTTAATGTGCTCTTCAACATCCAATTAATCCTATGAGCTATTTTGCCAACTCTTGAAATATGTCCTCTGAATTTCAAATAAAGGTGGACTAAGCTCTCATCACTTGTCTTAGTATCTCCCATAATGCAAAGCACATCTCCTTGCGGACATGTATAATGCTATGCATTAAGGGAAGGACCACAACCCAGACTGGTTTTAACCTTTATTGAGGTCTCGTCAGTGGGAGCCAGAGGTCGTGATACTAAGGTGGAAGTAATGAAGAACTCATATTTACTTATGTGAGTAGCCAAAAGGTGTCTCACCTTATTATTAAATTACTCTGGATTAAACTAATTTTATTATAGTCTAACCAAGTGGGAAAAAAACTTCCAACATCTTTCTCTAAATCCAGAGTAATTTAATAAGGTGAGACATCTTTTGACAATTCATATAGGTAAATATGACTTCTCCATTACTTCCACCTTAGTATCACCACTTCTAGGTCTGGCTCCCCTGACGAAACTTCAATAAAGGTCGAAACTGGTCTGGATAGTGGACCTTCCCTTAATGCATAGTATTATACATGTCCGCAAGGAGATGTGCTTTGCATTATGGGAGATACTAAGACAAGTGATGAGAGCTTAGTCCACCTTTACCACGAGTTGTCTCAGTCCTGAAGATACCTTGGGTGCAAACTTTGTTTGCTTACACTTGGACAAAGGATTAAACTACATTTTCAATACTTTTACTACTCCAGAGATACTAATTGGTCTGTAATTTGCTACTTCTGTTTTGGAGCCACTTTTATGTAATGGAACTATTTTACCCTCTTTCCACTCTTGGAACCTTGGCAGAGCTGAGACTTAGAGTAAACAACTTTGTCAGATGCACCACTGCCAGTTCACTTGCACATTCTTGTAGCACATGAGCAGACATACCATACCATCCAAGCCCAATGCTGTATTCACACCGATATTTTTCGATATGCTGAGCACCTCCAGTTCATCTACCTCAGTGCTCACATCAGTCTCTGTCACCTCAGTAACTGCAGAATCATCACCTGGATGATATACCCTTGCAACATGATCACTTAGTAACTGAACTATTTCTTCTGCTTCTGTCAGTTTTTCTACCATCAGCACTGAATAAAGTTATCTTTCCATAATCTTTTTTTTTTTTTTTTTCCCTCTTACTTGCTATGAAGTGAGAAAACTTTTGTATTTACTTTGGTCTGCTTAGCTAATTTTCTCTCAAAATCTTATATAGCTTTCCTTACCAAGAAGTCACCTTCTTAATTGTTCTTTATATGCTCATAGGAAGGAATATAAACAACAATGCTGATCACATTGTTGTTTATATTCCTTCCACAATGGTTTCTTTTTTTGCAATTCCTGTTTTATATTGCTAGTCATCCATTTAATTCCTACTCGGTTTATCCTCCTGACCCTGGGTATATACTCTGATACAGCCTTGCTCAAGCAATCCTTGACCACTTTCCATGTAGTTTTTATGCCAATGCACTGCTCTTAGTTGTCTCCTACATTTGTCATAATTGCCAGCTTTGTAGTTCCACATAAACCCTTTCTTGAGTGAAATTTCCTTGGGGGAAAGTGACATGGTCACTTTCCCCCAAGGAAAGTGATCATGTGATCTGACCCCTGATCAGAAGAAGAGTTACTACTGCAGTTATAGATAGCATCTGCTGATGCTATTACCGGATCCAACACTCTCAAACCTCTGGTCCCTTCCATCACGTGCTGTTTCAGTTAATTATCATGTAAGAACAAATTCCATTTGCATTTTGCCATGTGCCCTTTCCCCCCTCCAATCATAGTTGAAGTCTCATGATAATAATAATAATTGCTCAGCCTGCGCTCATTGTACTAATCTGATGATGCATGTTGCCCACATTTTCTTCTAACCCCCCCCCCCCCAGGTCTATAGTAGCTACCAACAATATATTTTATTCTATTGGCCTCTATCTCACAGCAGACAATCTCAAATGAACCATTTCTTTCAGATCTACAATCTTCCTTAACTTCTATTTTTGTTGGTTGAAGTTCTTCAGCTATCATTAATAATACATCTCCTCTTGCCTAATTTCGTCTATCTTCTCTGAAAATGCAATATCCATTACGTTTTATCCCTGTAACTACATTCTCTGACAATCAGATTTTGTTGATGCCAATAATTTATAGCCAAGTTGAGCTGACTAATGCTGAAACTTCTCTCCTTTATTTCTGATACTTTGGGCATTTGCATACATAACTTGCAATATTCCTTGCGCCCACCATTACCCTTACATAATGTCATTACCTGCGTATTCAGACTTAAAACCTGGGAAACTGCACCTAACTCTTCGTAATCATTCCTGAATTCATACTTATCTATTGCAGAGGAGAAACATGCTTCATTGCCCCCCCCCCCCACATGTCTATAGTCCCTTTTTTTGCACTTAGAAAACTCAACACTTTTTCCAAGCACCTAACTCCAAAACCATTTATGTATAGTCCATCAAATTCAATCCATACATCTGTATATTGCACATAATTTCTCCTGCACAAATTTCTCATTGGCAATCATGGCCCATCTTCTCAATTCTGTTCTATCATACCGAGGCAGCTGAGTCACAATCTTTCATTTTTGCTTCTTCTAACAACTCTCATATCTTTTCTCATTGCATATTTCTCACCTTTCAAATCATTTGTGCCTGCCAAAACAATTAATTTGTTCGCTTCTTTTTTTCTCCAAATTTAAAGTTTCATTAACATCCTTTATCTTTAAGCCTGGAAAACATGCTTTCGTCGCTTTCTCATTACGTATACCTCTTATTATTGAATCCCCATACAATACTAACTCTTTTCTCTTAGTTTCTTGCAATTTTTATATTTTTCCATCCTTCTGTACCATATTCCAATAATTTCTCTGGTCACTCGAGCTCACGTTTTGTCTGTGTAAGTATGCAATTTCTTTCCACAGTAGCATCTCATCTCCACCTTATTACTTTCAACCATTTCCTTCAAACTCTCATTTGTATTTCATGCACTATCATTCACTGCTTCCACTACATTCTCCACAACACTTTGACAATCCTATATCCATGATATTCACTTCATTATTTTGCTCCTGACATGACTCGCATTTCTTATGCTTACAAAACATTTCCGACAAGTGTTTTCTCCATTTTTGCTCTCATACCACAAACCATTCACTCTCCAACAAATACATTAGACACACGTTGCATTGCACTAAATCCTACACGTTGATATCGGTCAACACCGATGTCTTGGTTACCATTTTTTCTCGTATGCATTGATGCCATAATGAAAAACATTTTTGAAAGTGAATTATGTAATAACAGTTGACTAAACAACATACTCAAAAATAAACAAAATACCAACAATTACTTATAACAATATTTGCTGATATTTACTAAAAAAAAAAATAATGATTTATCTGAGCAACACATGTACAACATCCACTACTAAGGACAATGCTAGTGCTCTCCAACAAACGAAAACAAGAAATGAGGAGCAAAGGAAACAATGTACCAAGTACAAATTGAAAATGGAAAAAAAAAAAAATTGAAACTGTTCCAAATTTTGCATATCTCAATAGTGTTTTATCTGCAGATGGAGGAGCAACTAGAGATGTTGAATATAAGGATTCAGAAAGGCAAGAAGTGAGGTATAAAAATGAAAACATTATTGCATGTATTAAATCATTTCTTTTATTTGGATGTGAAACATGGTTGGTTTCAAAGGAAATACAAAGAAAGCTACAAACATAAACAGTGTTGGCAGAGTATACTTAGGATTTGGTGGCCACAAATTATTACTAATAAATACCTCTAGAAAAGAACAAATCAGCAAAAAAAAGTCGACATGGAAATCAGAAAATGAAAATTTAGATAGATTGGATATATATACTTAGGAAAGATCATCAGTGTGTGTGTATCCTGTAACCAAGATTCCTTTCTTCCTCTGCATATGTTCTTTGGATTTAATGGAAAGCCTACCCGGTATGCACAATTCACAAAACCAGTTCTCTGTCCCATGTGCAAATACAACACAAGATTTGTGCTATTATTTGCCATTAGCAAGGATAAGGTATGAATATGTTAAGAATTGGATTTAGCAGATGCCAATCATTTTCATGAAGAAGACTTGAACAAAGTACAGGTTCTTGCAGATTCTGGTATAAAGACCACATAATTTTAAGATAAAACCATCAATTTCACAATTTCTCCTGGTTTTTTTTTTTTTTTTTTGCTTATGCACTTTTTTTGAAAGGGGATAGTTTGTAAATATCAGTTAAATTACTACTTTGACTGTATCAAAGCTGAAATGGAATCAGTTGTTAAAAGACTAATTTAACTTATAATGACATATATGCCAGCTGGAATTCTGTTTCAAAACAGTGCAGCATATCCAGTATGTGAGACAGAGAGAGAGAGAGAGAATTCTTCGTGGATGATCAGACTTGGGATTAAGAGGTATGCACACTGGACGATACCTCCATTCCTCATCTTATCATAATCACTTCAAGTAAAAAATATAAATAATCAAAATGCTAAGTGATACACAAGAAAAATTAAGCCATGGTATTTGTTCTTCATTTTTCTTCTGTGTGTTGCTAGAGATGTATGCTTTATTCCTTAGCATTTTGATTATTTCTAATTTTTACTTGAAGTGATTGTGATAAGTGAAGACTGGAGGTATCATCCAGTATGGGTAGGCTTCTGTATACTGAATAACTGACTTTGTTGGAGACCTCTAGGGCTATGTCTAGAAATTGGTAACCCTATTATCAAGAGTAAAATCTATACATAGCTTATTAATTCTTTGTTTTGTTGACAAGATATCATTGCATCACAAATTTTGTGATGATATCTCATCAATGAAACTAATTTTTTTTTTCTTTCAATAAACTTAACCGTATTTGTCCATCCTGTATATGGTGCTACTATCTGTGACAATGTTTGGAGAGATTTGAGGCTGCCAAATTAGCATCTCCATTAGGTCTCAAAGGTACTTCTGCTTTGTCTTCACTGCTCTGTAAATTCTTGGAAATAATTGATGTCTGGAAATGAATTGTCTTTGAATTCTTCTGACCTGTTGATGAGGCTTTTGATCAAATTATTGGTGACCATGTTAGTCTGAGTGTAGTAAGTTATTTTAGATGTGTGTTCTGCAACAGCCACAGTTATTATATTTGCCTGTTTTTATTTTTATAACTAATTCCTCTAGAGCTCTAAATTTGATTCTTGAAATATTTCTGTTCTGTTTTGCTCTTTGTGTTACTGCTGCTGTTTGAATCGGGGTTAGGTCTTTTGGGTCGTTAGCTAATTTTGTGAATCCTTTTTATGTTTCAGCTGTAATGTCCACTTAGAAGTATTGTAGAGGGATAAGGTGAAATTGAAACCTTTCAATAATATATTTAATTCTGCATACATGTCTGAAGAAAGATTAAATGACTTTTTTGTAAGAGTGGTTTTTGTTTCTTAGGAAAATTGAAGTTCTTTGTTAGCATTGTTAGTTCAGAATATAGTGTAAGCAAACTGAACTCAGTCTTCAATAATTCAAATCTAGTTGCAGAAGCTGCCCTTCTCAAAGAAAGAAGGCATTTTTTGCAACTAGATTTGAATTGTCCACAATTGAGTTCAGCTTGTTTACACTACATTCTGAACCAGCAAAAGTATTTCAAATTATCTGAGAAATGCAACACAACTGTACATACTTTTCTGTTAGTAGTTGTTTTATATTATCAGTACACCCTTTGTAAAATAGAAACTATACCATTGAAAATTATTAAACTGAATCAATAAGATTAGTCATATGCATTAGTTTATATTATGTGGTTTAATTTTTAGCATTTAAATGAACTTTGTCATTCTGTAATGTATGTGTGGTTAAAATATGGTTGAGCGTTTAGAATAACCTGACACTAGCTATTCTTCTGGTGAGAACTAATTTTTATTTATGAAGTATATTGAAGTTGAATTTGGTTTTTTACCTGGAATTTCAAAGTTAATAATAATAAATTGAGATAATGAATATATCTTAGAATTATCAATTTTTCTTTTTCTGTTTCAATTTTGTTTGCTGTTTTGAAGAGATCAGAAGTTTGGTCTTTTGACATTCATATGTCAGAAAACCAAACTTCTGATCTCTTCAAATTGAAGTTAATGTTCAAACAATATTGTTTTAAATCTAAAATGTTCCCTCCCCCCTCTAAATTGCAATGATATAGCTAATAGGTAGATCCTCACTCAGTATGTTATTGTATTTGATTATATCTTGCATTCACATAATTAGGCCCAGTAGCTATGTTACAGCCAGCTTAGTTTTCAGATACTTCATTTTTCCTGTAACGAGGTGGATAATTTTATCTCAAGTCTTAAATTATATGTGACTAGCAGTTATATTCCACTTTTCATCCTTATTATACCCAGGTCAACAAATGTTTCTTGCAAAAGATCTTCACAGCTAGTTTACTTAGATATGAAGTAGTTGACTTCATATTAGGTTGCCCAGGTATTTCATAATACATGGCATATTCCTGTTTGGGCATGTACAACGAAATGTATTATGAGAAGGGTTGGCACCCAGGCAGTTTAAGCCTTTACTGAGCTCTTAGAGAGCTAAACCATGTAACTACTGAGTTATAAATTAAAGATAGATGCCAAGAAATTTTATTCTTGGTTTCATCCTTTATCCAAGTGTAAGCAAACAAAGTACTTTCATGACTGGGCAACTCATATAGAGACTAATCCCATACTGCAAGCATATATTCTAGGGACATCTATAATGTCTATAACTTCCAGACTGGTTTTGACCTTTATTGAGGTCTCATCAGTGGGAGCCAGACCCAGAAGTGATAAGGTTTAAGTAATGCAGGAATCATATTTACGAGTTGCCCAGTCATGAAGTTACTTCATGCACAAACTTTGTTTGTTTACACTTAGATAAAGGATTAAACCAAGAATATAATTTCTTGGCATCTTTAATTTCTAATATAACCAAGTGGAAAAACTTTCAACATCTATCTCTAATTCAGAGTATTTTAATAATAAGGTGTAACACCTTTTGCCTACTTGTATATGGAAATATGACTTCTGCATTACTTCAACCTTGTTATTACATCTGGGGTCTGTTCCCACTGATGAGACTGGTTTGGATAGCGAGTTCCCATAATGCATAGCATTATACATGTCTGTAAGGATATGTGCTCTGCATTATGAGGTTCTAAGGCAAGTGGTATGAAGTCATTAGCCTCTATATCTATATACAAGTTACCCAGTCATGAAGTTGCTTCATAAGCAAACTATTTGCTTACACTTGGATGAAGGATTAAACATTATCTTTAATTTATAGTATAACCAACTTTAAAAATATATATATATTTAATTAATATAACTAAGTCATTTCTGTTAGGTAGCATGATCTATCACCATATTAAAATATTTGCCAAAAATGTTTGAGAAAAACAATGGAATTTAAATAAGAAAACACATATAACCACAGTAAAGAAGTTGTAATAAGATTATACTGTTCACAAACAAATCTGTTTTAATAAAAATTTCAGTTTCTGATACACAAATCTTCTATGTGGAATAAGCAATCGGATTCAAAGATAAATTAAAATCACATCCTATAAACACTGGTTATAGGCATGTACTTCTGAGGGGGTGCCAGGTTGTAAATAGTTATACTAATAGCATCTCTTTCCCCCCCCCCCTCCTCAAGACAAAACTGGAGCTTCAATACACACATTAATGATGTACACACCACCACTTGCAGGCATCAAAACTCAATCTGTTATTCCTAACCAAATCCCAATTGGCATCGACCTCAGCTATCCCAACTACATAATTCATTCTGCAGAATGAAATTTGCACTTTTGTCAAATCGGGCATCTCTTCCAAAAGGCTTTTAAATGCGAAATCTCAACTTTTCAGTCTGCTCTGGTTCAAGATGTCCTTATCTCGCTTTATAGCTTTTATTTGTCTTTATCATTTTCCTGATTCAGACAACCATGCTACCCCTTTTCAACTACTTATCTTTAGAAGCTGATTCTATATAGTCTTATTTTCCAAATTGTAATATTATTTTCCTATGAGACTTTAGCCTTCATAACAAACTAGATGTCTATCTCTCTACTCTTCACAGATAAAGTTGGAAGGAAAGCCAAATCATTTATTATGATCTAACACAAATAATTAACCTACAAACTAGAATAATAGACCATCTTTATCGTGAATCTTTTCTTCACCAGATCCATGTTCCCATTTATGGAGATGGTTGATCTCTTCTCAGCCAATATGAGCCTCATTCTATGGCACTACAGCAGTGCCAATTTGGATAACCTCTGGGATTTCTACACCGCTTCTCCCTGGTCAAATTATTACTTTTTCTCTCCTGATCCAAACACATACTCTGAACTAATAACTGAAATAAATCTTACTGGAATAAGGGCATTCATTCTCCACCTCACTGCAATTCCCCCCCCCCCCCCCCCATCTCTGTCCAAACCTAAAAATTGTGCTTTTACAGTTCAGATAGAAATATGGCATACATTAGTCAAAAACTCCAACTTCTCATCAGTATACACCGTAGCCTGAAACAAGTTAAAGAAGGGGGAAAAAAAAAATACAAAGCAGATTTCATAAGGGAAAAGGGTAATAACTTTGCCTCCTGTGCAGCTGTCACTTGAGTCTTCTGGTTATTTGCTAAAACTACTTCTCCTTTTTTCCACCTCTCATGATCATGATAGTAACATCACCCAAAGGTAAGGCAGATTTCTTGGCATCAGTCTTTTCCTCCAATTGTTAATTATACAACCAAGGCAAATTACTTGCAATACCACAAATAAATTGCTCACTTCATGTCTCCTTTGATCTTTCAACAAAAGATCTTGTTAGTCTATATGCTAATAAATCTCCTGGTCCAAACTATCCCTCTATTTGTGCTCCAGAATTAATGCCCATCCTATATTGTCTATATAAGTTGTCATTCATCTGGAATCTATCCAACAGCATGAATGTTGAGCATGTATCCAGCTCGTACCTGGAAAAGGAAGATTAAGTCATCCATGCCACTACCTGTAAATGAGAAGTTAATTAGTGATCACCAATATGGATTCTACCATTTTCATTTTGCAGCAACAATTTCCTTGCTAACCTTGCTGCCCACCTTTGGACATAAGCCATTGATAGATTTGGAGAAATCACATGAGGTTGCTTTTTTTTTATCTCAGACATTTGATTGCCTGGCATCGAGGCCTTCTCAACAAGCTACCATTTTATGGTATGTCACTTGCTCTTTGGATTTTCAACTTTTTCATGGATTCCTCTAATTAGATTTCTCTTACCAATGCTGGAGTACCCCAGGATTCTTTACTCTCACCCACTCCCCTTTCTCCTTTAGATTATAGATACTGACATACCATGATTGCTAACCTCCAAATTGGGAAAGCTGCTTAAGAAGAATATAAATTATGCAAAAAAAAAAAAAAAATGCTACAACTATGTCTGATCTGTTTTCTGTCATTTGTTTCCTGCAAGAAAAAGCTGTTTCATCCTTGCTTGGAACACTGAAGACCTTTCTAGAAGGGAAGAGGGGTGTAGGAAGAAAAGTAGTTCTGAAGTTTTTTCATCACACATGAGATTTTATCCAGAACTTGTAAAGTAATATGCATTAAATTTTTCAGCCATAGAATGTCAGTCTGATTAAGTTTTAGAAATGAATTGCCTGCATGTTATGTTATCTCCGTGTGATAACTGTAGAGTATGACTTCCTGTGTGAAATAAACATATATATGAGTATGATATGACAATTTGGGATTTAGCGAACTAAATTGTATTCATATTGGCTTAAACTACAATATAAAATGATGGAACAACATGACAGAATTTCATGCTGGCTGGGGCATCGAGTGGGAAAACAAGTCCCCTGTTGTTTTTGCCAGGGAACCAGGGTGAACAGCGAAAAGTCAGCAGCTGGAACAAATCCTAAAACACCTCAACTCAACATTACCAGATTTCAAGATCAGTACTCTCAAAAAAGCCTGACTGGCAAAGAAATGGAGTTAGCCAAGAAATTGAATAAGTACAGAGGTGACTGAAACAAAAGACAAAAACTGGTAAAATCTTTCTGAGCCATAAATACAAAATGTTGTATTCAGGCAATGACAGTCAAGGAAAAGGAGGAGTAGCCATAGTATTCAACACTAAATACAAGGCTAATCTTCTTGAATGGCAAGCCACATCAAGTAGAATGATGTGGGCAAATATCAGAATGGGGAATTGGGCAATGAGACTTATTTGTACCTATGGTCCCACAGAAGGTTCTACTAAAATAGAAGTGGAGGAGTTTTTTGAGACTAGAGAAAGCAACTGACACAATGAAAAAGGAAAAAGTTGGTCCTTGTTGAGGATCTGAATAGAAGAGTAGGAAATGAATTGTCAGACATATAGAAATATTTTGGGAAAATTTGGAGAAAAGAGCCAAGCTAATAATAATGGCAACTACCTGTTGGTTTTCTACTCAGGACATGGACTGGTTATTACTAATACAATGTTCCAACATAAAAATGTGCACAAATTCACATGGAGAGAAGAGGCAAGGAATAAGAAAAGTCTCATTGACTTATGTTATTATTGATAGTGAAGTTTTCTCCCTGATGCAGAACACTAGGTGTACAAAGAATTTGAAATTGGAAGTGATCACCATTTAGTCTTGAGCAGGATAAAATTGAATTTCATATTGAAAAGAAGAACATGTAAGAAAGTTTTAAAGCGAATGAAAGTTGAGCAGCTCTCAGATGTGAACTGTAGTATTCTACAGTTCACATCTGAGAGCTGCTAAACATTATTCAAGAGAAAATGAAAGAGTTTGAAAACAGAAACCAAAGCTTGGAGATTCAGTGGCAAGCCATGAAGAAAAAAACATTGATTGATTCAGCCAGAGAAGCATGTTGTGAGGTTGTCTGCAAGGATAGAAAAATCAGAACTCCATGGTAGACACAGAAAATTTTTCTTTTTCATTGTGTCAATTGTTTTCTCTAAAAGAGGCAGTGAAGGAAAGCATGCTCTTAGAGAATACAGAGACAAATGTATGAAAGCTAAATGCTGTGTAAAATTAGCTAAACAAAGAAAATAAATATCAAGAAGGTGGCAAGATACTCTGGAGGTTGTTGAAGAAGCTCAGAAATGGAGGAAAGAGTGCTGTAAAAGGAATTAGAGATGATAAAGATGACATGAAAACTGGAGAAAAAGATATCCCTGAAGTATGGAGTAATTACTTTGAAAAATTGCTAAATGGAACAATCGATGACAGCACAGTGGTGTAAAAAAAACCTCAACAGACATGCAATCAGGAATACATATTCATACTTGAAGTAGAAAAAGCCATCAAAAACCTCAAATGTGAAAAGGCAGCTGGAATAGATGATATTTGACCAGAAATGCTCAAGTATGGTGATATAAAAGTCTTACAGTGGCTGCACTGTATAGTTCAGAATGCCTGGACAGATGGACGAATTCCCGATGATTGGAGTAGAGCTCTCATAGTACTCATATATAAAAAGGTAAATAAAATTGAATGTGAGAATTAGAGCGGTATTTCTTTACTGGGTGTTCCTGGTGAGATTTATGCAAGTATACTTGGGAAATGGTTGAGAAGGATTGTGAAAGAGAATCGTGAAAAACAAGCTGAATTCAGGTCAAATAGAGGCTGTGAAGATCAGATTTTCAATTTACAATAAATAGTTCAGAAATCATCGGAATCTGAAAGTTTTGTAGATCTGGAAAAGGCACATGACAAGGTGCCAAGAGAGAAGCTATTCAAATGCTACAGCTGAATGGTGTCGATGGGGCATTATATCAAGCAACACTCAGTCTTTGTTTGAGTTGTAAATCAGCAGTGAGAATTGAAAGAATTACAGGAAGATGGTTAAATATATTAAATGTGGTGTCAGACAAGTATGTACATTATCCCGTCTGTTATTCATTATATGGATCACATTATGAAGGAAAGTGGCATTAAACCTAATATCAAAATTGGGATATTAATCTCAGCTCTTTGCTTTATACTTTATGCAGATGATATTATACTTCTAAATAAATCCACTACAAATCTGCAAGATTCCCTGACTAAACTGAATAACTATTGTAATAGATATGTTATGAAAGTCAGCAATAACCAGACATAGACAATGAAAATATCAACTACATTGTGAATGGAGAACCTATAGAACAAGTAAAAATTTCAGCTACTTAGGCACAATTTTTAATCAAAATGGTAAATTAAATATGGAAATAAACAACAGAATCAACAAAGCTGGTATGGTTGGAAGACTTATAGTTGGAATAAATTTATATGCAATATGAGAGAAATTAATCAAAATACTAAATTAGCTGTATATATACAAGACAGTGTTCAAACCAATTTTAACTTATGGATCTGAGTGCTTGGTAAAAAAAGAAGTAAAACAGTTGACCAAAGACTGGAGACTGCAGATATGAGGGTCCCGTGAAAGATTAGGGGGTGTGAACAGATGGCATCAATGGCAATATCATATTAAAAACTAGGATATTAGGAAAGAACTTGACATTGTTAGCATCCAGGAATGTGTTAGCAGAGCTAGTCTCAGGTGGTATGTTGACTTAAACAGAATGGGAGAAGAAAGATTAGCAAAACAAGTGTTCTCTTCCAGGTTGGCAGGAAAATGACTCAGAAGACTGAGATATTGGTCGATTGATATGATAAAAAAATGCCTTATAAGATAGAAATATAAGATCTGGTAATGTTGGAGTCTTGACAGGTAACAAGATTGATTTGGAGGAAAATTGTAGATAGGAAGTTAGTAATGATGTAAATTTTTATGTAGTACTATCATATCCTGTTAGGATATGATAGTACTACCATATATGGAGACATACCCTTGAGGGTACATGTCAGGTTTTGCTCCCTATTATACTCATCAATTTGATGATGAGTATAATAGGGAGCAAAGTTAGTCTACATTACCTTTCCATTGAACATGTTCATTTAACTTAATCCATACACTGTAAGTTCATTCTTTCTTGGATGGAACACATTAAACAGTTTCCAGCTATGTCCTGACGAAAGGTGCTTTAAGTTTTTAGTTTCTTTTGTGTTTATTGTTTATATTAATGACTAAGCTGTTTAAATATCTGTTCTTTACTGTGAAGACACGAATTTCAGTACTTCCCAGTGGGAATAGATTAGCATAGTAGCATGCAACTTTGGGAATATAAAGGTTCATACAGAGGTGGAGGTGTTTTTCATCTCACAGAACAACCCAGCTGGAAGAAACATGCAATTAATGCATAATACTCCAAATAGCCATAGTTGTAAAAGGAAGAAGGGAACTCTGTTTAGGATATTAACTTTTCATATAAGGCAATAAACAATGTATAGAAATATTGTGTGCAGCACTGTGCTTCTTGCTTAATGGCAGGCATAGAAACTCTGTCAAGGAAATATATCGTGAAATACATTGCTCTGTTATTATGGCCTACTATCTTACTTTGTTTTATGATATAGCAGTTATATGCTTTGGCCAGTTTGTCTTGTGGACTGAAAAAATCCCAGCTTTTTGGGTGGAAAAATTCTCACTTTTGTGAGATTGACTAACTTCCCCTCTGTTGAAAAGCACTTGTTTTCACATCCTAAGCTAGATTTGTGTGTAGGCCTTTCCATCAAAAGTGCATTTTCATTACCAGCTGAACTACAGGAACTTATGTTGCTATGCCCTGTGAGAAAGGAGACAGGATTTGCTTATATTGGAATAAATACCATTGTACTTTCTTAGGACAGGGGAAGGGGTAATTATTCACTACTAAGTTGGGAGGTAGGAGTTGATTGAGATTATTGCCATGAGGTAAATGCATTGTTTACCAATTGTGTATTTTCTGTGGGGTTTGTATGCTTTTCAGTATGAAAAAACACTCTTAAGGAAAAAAATTTGAACTCACAATTTTTAGCTTGAAATCCACTTGGCCAACCAAGCTGGCTTACTGAATAGAATATCCACTCTTCATCCAGCTGGCTGTGGGTTTGAATTCTGGCATAGTATGAGTATTGTGAGTCTAGGTGGTTGATAATTTATTTGCTCTGTGTGAGACCACTATCCTACATATTAAAAACCTGAAGTGCTTCAAAAGTACCACAGTCTATCCATGGAAGCAGAGCATCCCATTTTGTGACTTTTTGTCCAAATATGCAGTAGTAATGTGTAATATGTTTACAGATTTTTCTATGGGTGTGTGTGTGGGGGGGGGGGAAACATTGAGGGTTCATGTTCTGAGAAATGAACTTGAGCTTTTTCTTCTAAAAGATGTCACTGCAGTTTCAATACAGAGAGGCACGTGGAATGGGTTCAGAATCTTGTGGAATTTAGGTAAATTTTAAGTTCAACGTATGGAAAAAAAGAAATGCACCCACACTGCTGATATAGTATTGGTTTTACAACCTTTTGGGTGGGAATAACATGAAAAGAAGTGGGGAAAATACTCTCCTGCTTCTTCTGAAACTTTTATTTAAAAAAATTCAATTTTGTTGTGTAAAGCAGCATGTAGTAAATGATAAGTGAAATCTTAACTTCTCTGCTGTACAAGGTTTAGTTAAAGTGGCAAATACACATGCTGTTTTTTTCTTTACTTCTAACTTGAAACTAATATACTCAATCTGTTTTTTTTAGGTGAAACTTTTATATCAACATTAATATTGTATTTTGAAAATTAACCATCTTAAGATGCTATACAACTTTCATCATAATGAAAACTGCTTAAGTTAAGTGAAGATAGTAGTCACTATTCTTGTGATATCTGATTGTTACTAAATTTTGAGGTAGCTGGTGTATCTGTGCCCTTATAAATCATTCAATTACATTGCCTCCCCTCACCCTCATTTCTACCCATGTAATGTTGGTAACCTATAGTATGTTTAGTATCATAGTAAGCTAAGGATTAATCTGGATTCTTTCAAGTCACTTCAGTAACTAAACAGTAATGGTATTACACCTGTAAAAGTCTGCCATTAAATTCATTAACATCCATTCTGCTGTGGTGAAAATTTCAAACCTTGTGATATATCACAAAATATGTAAATCACACCATTTGCCTGAGAAAGAGATGTGGGTTTTTGAATACCATTTGTGATTGCTAAAATTTTATTGGGCCTTTTTCAGACAGGACTAAATTATTCACTCTCAGATGGATGCAGAAAATTTTTATTCCCATAAACTATCTCATGGCATAGCTTTTTACTGCCTTTCATGAAATAGGAATTTATGAAACCTAAAAGTAGGTCAGTTTTCTATTTTTACTGTTTCATAAGTAAAGAAGTTCCTAGTACTTACCCTTTCCTTCATGGTTACATGGTGATCATCATTCATTATTAAAAATTATAGAAACAACTACCATGTTATAGTAAAACATCAGTTTACTGTAAACCAAAATAATCACTTGATGTTTCGACTTCACATTAAGATCATCATCTGGAGTATACACGTATATATACAAAGAAATAAGCTACATTACAATCTATATGGTATACTAAAGTTACATTAATTTGGTCAACCGTTAAAACCTGGTATAAAAACGTTTTTATATCAGGGGTCAGGCCAATAGCTTTACCTGTTGACCAAATTAATGTAACTTGAGCATATCATGTAGATTGCAATGTAGCTTGTTTCTTTGTATTTGTATTTCTTTGTATACTCCAGATGATCTTAATGTGAAGGTCGAAATGCCGAGTGATTATTTTGATTTGCATTAAACTGAAGGTTTAATGCAAATCAAAATAATACGGTAGTTGTTCCATAATTTTTAATGATGAATTCCTAGTACTTCTCAGTTAATTATTATTTTAATGGTGTGTCTCTCAGTGAAGTCAGAAGACTCATTATTATCCAAATACCTAGGTATCATTTGATGTACTCAATATTTGTGCATTCTGTGGGAAGTCAAAAGCTTTATTTTCTATTTTTATTTAATGTGTGTGTAATGCAATACTAGTCTAATACAAAGTGGATGTTTAGAGAGGTTTGTTTTGCTGTAAAGGAACTATGAAATGATAATTACAAAACTTTTGATCTTTTAATAAAATGAGGATTTACTTGTTACCTATATTGAGATCATTTATGTTCCCAATAATTGTGATTCCCTATACACTGAAATTCCAGTTCAGATTTTGCTTTATTTTCCTTAACTTTATCTTATTTTTCAGGATCAGGTTATTGTGATTATTTTTTAAATAGAAACTATTTTCCACATGAATATGTTTGTGTTGTGTTTTAAAATATCGATATATATTATTTTACAGTTCTAATAAGATAAATTAGAAACAGGGGTCATCAATTACAGTGGCTGCTCATATCAGTTTTTGCATAACATCTATTACTGACAGTGTGCTGCTTTCAAAAAGGATTTAGGAGAAATCAATCATCATTGAATTTTATTAACCATGAACTTTGAAGTTGAATAATGGACATGTTGGAATGAATGTATTTTTCTGATTATGTGGCTGACTTTTCTAAACTCATTGAGGATAGATCAGCAAATGAAGGTTGACGACCCCTGTACATTCTTAGTCATCACATCGTTTCTTGTAATTAGGTACTTAACAGTGGAGGTGTGGTGTGGTATTTTAGTTTGTTTTAATTTCAATTTATGTTTGGTATGTACATCTCTTCACATCATTATTCAGCTATTGGGACACATTCTTTACGAATATATAGTTATGATTTGTATAAATCCATACAAACAATGCAAATTAATATTACTTATAATATTGCATGCATATTATAAGGAATATAATAACTTACAATTTTTTTAGAATTTTGGTATAGCTAATTGTACATTCAATCTGGAGTACAAGTACTTGCTTTTTTTGTTTTGTTTTTTTCTAAATATTACCACTTTGGGTGAACCTGCTGGTACTGTTGCAAAATTCCTCCAAAATACTTTATCTTAAGTAAATATGAAAAACCATTTCATCATGTAAATATTTTTACATGAAATAATTTTACATTTGTCTGCTATGGTTAATTATAACAGAAATTGCTCAGAGAAGTATTTTCTTGATGGAATTAACCTTTTCCTATATTAATTCCACTTTAGTTAATAGTTTTCTTAGAAATAATATGTAAATAATAGCTGTTGCTAGTTGCATCATTACTTCCATTAAAAGTCTGTTGAAGTTAATTGATTTAAGGTGCTCGTTTATTTTAACTTGCCTAAGGTCTGAATTGTTTTACTTTAAACTGCAGCAAATAAGTTGGTAGTAACAAGGACATCTGCTGTTGTCAAAAGACACTAGCTTCTTTAATGGTAGTGAATTAGAGAAGTGTCTTCAGTTTTGTTTCAGTCATCAGGACTGATGCATCATCTGAAGTTTGTTTCACAGTCATGAAAGAAAGCAAGTTAAATGACTGATATTTACTTTTCCTCTAAGTACCGAGATGAGAAAAATAAGAATGTCACATCAGAATGAATTGCACAAAAAGGAAATTCTTTGTTTCCAAATTTCCATGAGAAGTAATATATGAAATGGTCATTTCTTGCTTCTGCTGTACACAAGAATAAATATAATTCATAAACACTATTCTGGAAATTTGAGAAATGCAAATGCTAATATTGTTCACATCGCACATTTGGGCATTAGCCTTAGAAAGGTTCAGAAAAACTGCCAGTTTTTCTGAACCCAAACTGTGTAATCATGCTAGACAAAAACTTTCTAAGAAAGCTGTCTTTCATTTTATATTCATTTGTAACTAGTTTTTGTTACTATGCCAGTTTCCTCTTTGACTGCTTATTGTTCTCTTTATCTTCATTCTTTTCAACTAATGCTGAAATATCTTAGCTTTTTTTTTTTTTTTTTTTTTTTTTTTTTTTTTTTTTTTTTTTTAGCTTTCTCCTTTTAATAAAGTTTTTACTTAATAGTAACCATTGCAAGTGGAGTGATTCTTAGCATCATTTCTTTTATGATGATGATCTTGCACACAAACTTATAACATGTTAGTATGCTGGGTGGACTTGAAGGAAATTTTTTAATTTGCTTGCAGAATCCTCAAGGATTCAGTTTGGTTTTTTATAAGAAATAAGTAATATAACATAAGTGCAATTGCTGTGAAGCTAAAAGGCATTCAGACTGTTAGGAAAGACAATCAGCAGTTCGTATCTTGTATAAAATACCACTGAAGATTAAGAATCAACATTTCTTATTATGTAACCTCAAGGGATGAGAGATGTAGGATATAATAAGCCAACAGTTTTAAGATTTCAGTACTAATACACACACACACACACGCACACACACACACACACACACACACTAGGGGGACTACGCCTGCCCCCCCCCCCCCCCCCCCCCCCCCCAATGATCCGGACTGGTAGGCCGGTTATCCTTGAATTCCAATGACTCGAATTTTGAAGACTCTACACTCGGGGTAGCCTCAGAGTTTCAAAACATTTCAAAAAACTTGACAAAAACATTACAGCCTGCATCCATTGCCAATTTCAGCTTATCATTTTATAGTATAGAGTAGATATATATATATATATAGAGAGAGAGAGAGAGAGAGAGAGAATGAGAATATACTAACACATTTTATCCTCTAAAGGAGATAGGTTGAGCTTTAGCCCTAACTTTTGAAAAGACTAGTAGGCAGCTGGGTTCCACTCTTAGCCAATCAGAGAATAGCTGGCCTAAGGCTAATCATTGACGTTTGGGGAGGAGAGTATGGCATACAGTTGCCACCGTCATCTAACATTATATATTACTGTTTGAAATAGTGAGTTCTACGTTCGATTTCTTGAGTTATAAGTGATGAAAAACCTGAGTTTCTGGGAGAAAAAACCCCACTTGCCCATTCCAGAGACAGACTAACTCAGGAACCAGTTGAAGAAAGGCTTAGAAAATTTTTCCTCCAGTCATTTAATTAAAATCACTTAGAGTGGTCTTTCTTCAGGTAGCCTAGCACTTGGGATGAAATACCATTTCCACAAGTCTATGCAAGCACCATTTCATTACTAGTTTTTTTTTTTTTTTTAATCATCTCTCCAATGTAGCCAGCTCTTTGTTCTGCCTTCTAAAGCATTCCTGACTTCTTTGATCTCTCTCGATATCAGTTTTCTTCTGAATCCTTTTCAGCCATTATTGCTTGCTTTAATTGCCAGTTTGTTGAAGTAACCATACCATCTCAGATTAGCTTTGCTTACATATTCTTGAAATTTTTATGTGACTCCTGTCCACCAAAAGGCTGTAAACCTGTAGTACATTAGTACTGGCATCACAGATTAGATAATCTAGAAACCGTGCTCTAGAACATAACTTTTTCAAGCTATTTCAGATATCCAGTAAGCCAGGATGATGGTCTCATACCAGAGACTGAAATCATCTACTTCCTAAAATACTAACAATGTCGAAGGTCTAATTTCTTCCTTTTTGATAAGTCTCAAGTTGGTTTTTTTTTTTTGCATGTTCTGTATTGGCATATATTGATTTATTGATTATACATTTTCCTGCCTAGTTTGATTTTTTTTTCCCCTGAATTTCATTCCATATTTGTTAGTAATTATTTAATTGGTGTAGTCTTTGACGGTTATAAAGGATGATTTATTTAGAGAGATAACATTATCCAATCAACTATTTAGTGTTACATACCAATTTGAACTCATGGAATTCAATGGAATAAATACAGCATATGTAAATAATTAAACTTAATCGCTCCTATATTTCATCTTGGTCACTTGGACATTGTCAAGGAAATAATATTAAAATAGCAAACACACACAAATTTGCACAAACTATAACTTGAATTGATTAGACTAAAAGCCTAAAGTCCTATGAAGGGGTTGCCCTGTATGCATACTGTTGGCTAGCCTTTAGCTGTGTTGAATGAGAGGCCCCAGAAGTCGTTTCCCAAATCTTGAGAAATTTAATACAATCATATTTATTAAGATTACGGTGGTTTTTTTAATTCTGCTACTGATTCTAAAAAATAATAATAATAATTCAAATTTGTATTTTTTGTGGCGAAGCATAGTAGTGCTTTTCCATCTAAAAAAGTACAATCTCCTCCTCACAGCATTCGAACCTGATCTAAAGCTGGCTACTTCATCCATTCTCCTAAGGATCCTCTACCCTCTCCATCAGTTGCAGGTATTTAGAGTTCCTTGTTCTTGCAACTTATCTTATTATTGTCAAACTGGGAGATATGTTAAAATCTGCCTAGAAGAACATAAAGAAATCTGTTGCCATAAATGTGGTCATTCAGGACTTGTTCACCATGCCTTAGATACCTTGCACAGAATCAAATGGGGGGGGGGGGACTACTATGCTTCACCACAAAAAAATAAAAATTTGAAAGACTGTTTTTAGCATCCCATCTTTAATCCAAGACATGATTTGGGAAACTTTAATTCTTAGCCCTACCACCTAACACAGCTAAGTCTAGCTTGTGTTGGGCAGGAAGGTAGCCAACAGCACCCATAGAAGGCAACTCTCATAAGAGACTTCAGGCTTTCAGTCTAATCATTTCCACTTATTGTTTATGCAAATTTGTGTGTGTATTTGCAATTTTAATATTGTTTCCCTGACAATGTCTCAGTGACTGAGATGGCATATAGAAGTGATTAAACGTGTTGTTTAATTATATGTGCTATATTTATTCCATTAAACTCCATAATTGATGGCATTATCCATACATTAAAAAACTAAGTGTTAGCATCAGCTTAAACAGGATAATTGTCATTTTCCTCAACATGATCCATATAATATTTAAATAACAGAAATGAATGGCATAGAACCTTGCCTTACACCTGATTTAAAACCAGACAATTTTCCTGTATATCTTTCATAGTGAGTTCTTATTTTAAATAAGATGTTATAACATGTTATTTGCAGATCTTCAACTTTTAGTCTTAAAAGTATGTTTGACAGCAGTGTCTGTTCAAATGTATTGTCCATTCTGCAGTTATGCTCTAGTCTAGTCACCTTATCTAAGTGAGATGGCAATATTGACATTTCATATTTAAGTATTTGCACTTTCTTGTAGTAATACTGTAGTTCACTTTTAGAGGGATTATATTATTCAAAATACACAAATGACTTATCTTCTAAAAATACTTTGCTAACCTGTAATCAGTTATCACTAAATTAGTACAAATTTCTGAAAGAAATAAATTGCTCTTGAAAGATAATTTAGTTGTTTTAAAATGTAGGAAAGTTGATAATGGCCAGTTGCCCATTGTTGTTCAATAGGAACATAAACACATTGACTACAAAAATAAAAGAATCACCAGAATAAACTCAGTTTCTTTGCATATTTTTAAAATGATAGCTTATATTTTCTTTATCTAAGATGGATTTCACTGATGTCAACTGAAAATGTTGAAATTGGTTTAATTTAATTCTGTTGTACATTAGCAATACTAAACATATTTGGTATTTCTAATGGTAAGCTGATCATGAAATTCCACACTGTCATAGATTATATGAATTGCAAGATTTTAGCTATTTTACTTTTATGTAAGTCATAAAAGAACTGTGTCCTTGTTAAAGCTATTGATAACATAAGGATAAGATTTATATATTTGACTTTATAAATTTGAAAATACTTAAGAGCAAGCTCCTTCATCTATAATTTCTTCAAAGTGAAACTTCTATTTAAGTTTTCTAAAGAATATATCTCATAGCATGTGCAAGACCTCTTTGGCTATCTTTTTGCATAGTTCGCTATTTTGTTTGCAGTCATTGTTTTTAGTTCTTTCAAAATAATTTTTTTTCTTTCCTTAATTTATATTTTTCTGTTATTGTTTAGTGAAAATTACTCCTGGCATTTGTTGAAATACCATTTTGAAACTTCTAATGTAGACCTTTACTTTGTGGATCTCTTGCTTTAAATGTTTTATGTCCAATTTTATTTCTAAAATTGGAAACAATCAAGTTCAGAATTTCAAATAATTCAAATTTTATTTATTTATTTATTATATTTTTTAAATTTCGAAATAAGTCTAAGTCTTTACTGCAATTCTTGTATTAAAACATGTCTTTCTTTCCATAGAGTCGTATGTTATGGAAGTAAACTTCACACTTGGTTATATTTAGAGAAGTACAATGTTTAATTTAAAACCAATAAAAAATAATCATCTAATCATACAAAGGCTCAATAGTTTTGACAATACCTATGTTATTTATTGTCTGTCATCTTAAAAGCCAAAATAAAATAAGCTTTTTAGAGAGGCAATGAGTAATTAAGCATTAAACTTCAGACTTTGGAGACTTCTTTTGCTATGAAAAAAGATATTAGAATTAATGTATGATATAAATTACCACATTAAGTTGAAAAAAATCTTGTTTCTCATTAGGTTTAATGGAGTAAATACAGCATAGACGTACAATAAAATACAAGTTTATTGGATCCTATATTTAATTTCCATCACATGCATCATCAGGGATACACTTTCAAAATTGTATAAATACACAAACACCCAAAACAATAAGTGGGAAAAAATTATGCTCAAGTTCTATGAGGGGTGCCCCTAGCTTTTAGCTGTTGGGCAGGAGGCTTAAGAATTAAAGTTTCCCAACTTTTGGAAAGTTAAACACAGCCATATTTATTAATGTTAGGCTTTTAACAAATCTGCAGCTGATTCTAAGAAAAGTCTTCCGTATATTTGTTGCAATGAAGCATGGTAGTTTTTCTGATTCTTTGTAAGGTATTCAAAGTAGTCAGCCAGACCAGACTCACCATACTTATGGCAGCAAGTGTTTCTTGTGTTATGTTGGCAGATTTCCCAATTTTGGCCATAACAAGATAATTTGCAAGAATAAGGAACCTTTTAAACACCTGGAACAGAAAGGGGAGGGAGTGGATCCTTAGAGGAGAAGGGCAACCAGCTTCAAATGAGTTCTGAAAGCAGTACAGATCTGGTGATTATAAAATAATGTCAAGTGTTCAGAGCCCTCTGGTGAGTATGTATCGGACAAAACACACCAATATTCGGTAGATGTACGCAATGGAACATGGGGATACGATTTAACGGGGAAAAAAAGTACCAAAAGTTGCCAACTGGGGAAATTTTGGCACTGCCAAATTAATTTTAGTAGGTGTGAATAATGAATGACTAAATGGCAAATGAGAGACAGCGCACATCAATTTCATGACGTTAATTACAAATGAGGTTCAATATGACCACCATTCTGACCCAGGAACTGCATACGGTGCAAGACATTTTCCACAGTGGCTCGCAACATATCAGAATTGATTAGTCTCACGTGTGACATTATTTGATCTTTCAAAGTTGGAACATCGGGTACATGTCCTTGATATACAATGCTTTTAAGAAATCCCCACAGCCAAAAGTCACAAGGATTGAGATCAGGCGATCTTGGTGGCCATGGCGTGGGAAATGCACGACTAATGATTCTTCTGTCAGAGAAATGTTGTCACAAAACATGCTGTACCTGAAGTCCGATGTGGGGTGGTGCACCATCCTGCATGAAGATTGTCGAATCGAGACATCCTTTTTGCTGCAGTTGTAGAACCACAAAGTTCTGTAGCATATTGGCATACCTGTTAGCATCGACAGAACAGGTCACTGGTCCGTTTTGGCGATTTTCCTCGTAAAAGTATGGACCGATGATAAAAGATGCCGTAAATCCGCACCACACTGTGACTTTGGGCGAGTGGATAGGCATCTGCAGATACACGTGCAGATTAGTTGCAGCCCAAATGCGACAGTTGCGGGTGTTAATATTGCCGTTCAAATAAAAGTGCGCTTTGTCACTCCATAAAATCTGCCGCAGCCATGCATCATCCACTTCCATTCGTGCTAAGAATCTCAAAGATAAGTGTGGTCGCATCACCAGGGTGCAATTCTTGAACATGACTAATTTTATAGGGGTAAAACTTCAACATCTGATGTAGGATTTTCCACACCGTTGTGTATGCGATATCCGTTTGACGGGATATTGCTCGTGCTCTGCTGGTACCCTGCACATTCGTCATCTCCTGTTCCACAATAGCAGTTGCAACTTGTTCAACTTGTTGGTGATTGATTGGTTTGCATCCTCTGCCTACTTGCACTGCTAAAGTTCCAGTAGTTTCAAATTGCCGAATCAGTTTTCGTAAATTTGTTACGCTAATTGGTCATTTTCGTAAATTTTTCATACGGCGAAAATCACGAAGAGACAAGCACTGGCATTATTGTTCCGCTGGTAATAGAGTTTGACTAACAAAGCACGCTCAAGTAAGGTAAGAGGCATCTAAAAGCAGTTTGTCTACGAATGATAAGAAATCTCACAGACTTTCCTTTTATTGCATGATCGCTCACAAGAAACGCGATAATGCAAATGAATGCATTTTACTCAGTAAACAGTGCCAAAATTTCCCCATGTTCCACTGTATAGTCTACCGAATATTGGTGTGTTTCGTCCAATACATTACTCACTAGAGGGCTCTGAACACTTGATGTTATTTTATAATCACCCGGGATATCATCAATTTCCTGATATATATACCCCAAAGGGGTGTTCAGGTTACTATCACTATATGATTAAGTTTACATTATTATTAATCTCCTATCCACAATTTTTCTCCAATTTAGTCTATTAGCTGTAAGGGCTCCAATATTGTATCTAGCATTTCTTTATTCTAACGCAGTTCTGACTGAACCAATCCACCTAGACCTTGGTCTTCCTCTGGGAAGACCAAGCTTAAGAAGACCAGGAAAGTCTCTTTCTTGGCATCAAATACCATTTTGCTAACCTTTTCTCACCCATTCTATTTAAGTGGCCATATCATCTTAGATTAGCTCTGCTGACACGTTGGCGAGTCTGTTGATAGATATGACCATGAACCTGTAGAACTGCTTTGGTAATCTGTTTAACTTTGGAGTAGAGCTTTTCTATAGAGTTATTGTCAATTTTCTGTAGAGTAGCAGCAATTGCTGGACAAGAATAGATATGGGCAGGTGTTACTTCGAGTTGGACAGTTCTTGATTATTTCATAACTTCTAGTACTGTCTGGCTGAATTTTCATGCATTTAAATTGTTCTGTCCTTAGTCTGGTGATGATTGTGGTTATTTCTCTACTTTCATTAATTTCGCTCATTTCATGCTTCTTGATAGTTTGTTTTAACAATTTACTTTTGCGACAGACAGCATCAGTTAGTGGTAGCTGGTATAATTTTTGAGGTGAGTATCTTGCTTCTTTGGCTAGTCTGCCTGCTCTCTTCAATATTTACAGTGTAGAGTTTTTTCAAATTTAAATTTGTTAGATGTTCATGAATTTCTTGCACGGGTTTTGTTTTTTTCCATTTTTTAATGCTTCAAGTGCAGATTTTGAGTCACTGAAGATGGTTATTCTGTCTATAATGTTTATTACTGGATTAGAGAGATAGAACTTTAGAGCTGCTTGTATGGCTGTTAATTTACAAATGAAGTTTGATGCTATTTTGACACCTGTGGATTTGATTTGCATTTCCTTGCCTCCAGACAGAATTATTAAAACCCTACTCCTCCTTGATTAAGTGCTTCATCAGATGATCCATCAGTGTAGGTGATGACGTGGTTTAGTTTATTTAAGAGATGTATAGTGTCAAGTCCTTTTCTTTTATTTTCATGCTGCAGATCCTTTTTTGAACAAGGTTCTAGGAGATTTAAGTTTATGATTGTGTTTTTTGGTAGTATAGTGGGAAAGAATGGCTCTTTGCATATTTCGAAAACAGATCGACAAGTGCTCTAAGTTGATCTGTTTTCTAATTTCATGATCATACTGTAAAGTAGATGATCTCTTTAGTCTAGATTTTCCCTGTCCAGGCATCGAAAGTCCTGAGGGAGATGTGATCCCATAATTGGCTCCTCATTCTGTTTAGTGAATTTAACTGCGGCGAGTTTCTTCTGTCTTCTAGACAGAAGAAACTCATCATATGAACTCCACACTCTTGTTGAGCTTTTAAATTATTTGTGGGTGAGATTGCACCTATAATAATTTTTGCTGCTTTTGATTGTACTCTGTCAATTTTTTTTTTTTTGAGCTAGTAGAAGCTGGAGCCCAGATGGATGAGGCATATTCTATAGTGGATCATGAGTGCTATATATGTAGTTTTAAGTGTCTTCGGTTTTGCACCCCACTTTGTTCCACAAAGCCTTTTAAATGATATTAAGCTTTTTAAGAGCTTTATTAGATATATTTATAATATGAGTTGTAAATCACAGTTCAGTATCTAGAGTTAGGCCTAAGTATTTTGGAGACTTTTTTCTATTTTGGTATTATATATTTGATTTGGGGATTATTATTATGTCTAGTTTTTCTATCAGTGGAGAAGATATTCAGTTTTTTTTTTTCTAGGTTTATCTGTAATTTAAGTTCCTTTGCCCATCTTTCTATGCCTTGTATTGATTTTTTAGGACTTTTTCAGATTATTGAGGATTACTGCTTGTGCCAGATTGCTATATCATCTGCATAGTGTGCTATTTTTATATAATTTATGATGTGAGGATGAATATTGTTCATTTAGATGAGAAATAGGGCTTAAAACAGAAGCTTGTGGGATGCCAGCCTAAGTTCAGTACTTGCCGACATATTCTTTTCATGAAGTTCTTTTCTAGTATCATTATTTTTAATATGATTTTACCATTGATGCCATCCATTCATTCCCCTAATTTTTCTGAGAATCCTCATGTCTGTGGTCTCTAGTTTTCGATCAAGTGGTTTATTTCTATCCCAACTCTCAGATCCATAACTTAAAACTGGTTTGAACGTATACTGCTAGGTTGATTTGGATAATTGCTCTCTTGTTCTATATCAATTTATACAGCTGGCTGCTTATTCTGTTGTCTGTTTTCATATTTAATGTGCCATCTTCACTAAAAACTGTGCCTAAATAGTTGAAATATTTTACTTCTTCTGGAGGATCTCCATTCCGAACGCAGCTGAAGTTTTCAATGTTCCTGCCTATTTTCATAGTTTTTGGTCTTTTTATTGCTGATTTTCATGCCAAATTTCTTACAGCTGTTATTCAATTTGGTTAGAGAATCCTGGAGACTTGCACTAGAATTGTTTAGGAGTATAACATCTGCACGAAGCAAAGAGCTAAGTTTGACATCTCGGATTCTAATATCAGGCCTAATGCCACTTTCTTCCATAATGTGATCCAAATAGATGATAAGAGTAGTTATAATGTGCATCCTTGTCTTACCCTCTGATTTTGCATCAAACCATCTTGTATTTCCTTCAATTCAATTCTTTCTGACTGCTGACTGACAATTTAAATATAGACTATGGATTGCTCTGTATAATGGTCCATTCACCCCATATAATTGTAATGTTTTGAAAAGCTTTTCTCTGGGCACCTTGTCAGTAGCCTGTAACCAGTTGCTTAATTACCTATTTAATTAAGGAAATTGAATTGTCTGTATGAATCTTTCTTGAGTCTATTTTTTTTTTTGGAGGGGGGGGTACTATTATAAAAAGCCTAGTGTAAATCTTCATAAATTTTTCAGTTTCACATCTGTAAAATCCACTAACATATTAGAATAAATTTGACTATATTTTCTGTTATATTCTAAATTCAGCCTCCAATTCTGCTTTCAATTCTGCTTTTTTTCTCTGCAAAAATCCTAACACTGTAAATCACAAATCTGCCTGACCTTAGAATATTGTTCTTACATTTTGGGTAGTGCATCTAAAATCTCTCTGGATACAATCAAGTCTCTTCTTAGAATGCTTGATTGTCCACATGCAAAATTATTATTGGGTTTTTGATCCCTCATGTCTCCTAAATGGTTTGTTCTTCATATAAGTTGACCTGTTGTGTAGAGCTAATATGGGGGAGGGATCATGAAAACAAATATTGACAACATTGCTCTTTCACTGAACTGGCTTCATTCCTCTACTTTTCTCTTAAATGTTAAAACATGAACAGATGCTATTTAGCATGCATATAATTCAGCTCTGCACTGATGAACTTATTTTCTTATTTTTCATTCCATATATCTGTTCTTTAGAATACCCTTCCTACTGTTTTCTCCAATGACAACCACCTCAGCTTTTCATTAAACATTACTACAATTACTTCTCTCTCCCCCTAATAATATCTGACCACACATTATTATAGTTTTTATTTTTTTTTTAATCCTCGCATTTAGGGTTAATGTGAAAAAAAAAATTCACAAAAACAAATTTGACAATCAAATCTGTTTCCAAACAGTTTCAAACTATAAACATTTTGAATAAACAGTATATACCATGCTTAATGTATGCTTGTAGTGTAACAGGTTTTTTTCCTTGAATCTGAGATTAGTTTTTATCAACCAGTACTCATGACTAGTTGATAATTTATATATATATATATATATTAGCAAATAATGTGAAATAATTCCTTTCTGGCATTCTGGATTTAATGAAATTTTATATTTATGGCTGCAATAAAAATATTTTGACCATTCAATAATCAAGTTAGACAAAAGGTTATCTGTAGTATATTCCATGATAGTGCTGGTTATGACTGTTACTTTTTTCCATAATAATTTCCTTTTTAAACATTACATATTTTAAACATTACAAACTCCAAATATGAGTAAGTGTGAAGTTTTTTTTTTTTTTTTTTTATACTTAGCTTGATATGATCTTTTTTAAAGTAGTATTTGTGAAATATTTATTACTCATGTAAAAGAAAATTCAATTCCTTATGCTCACCATGAAAACCTAAAGCTTATATATGATTTGTAGAAAAAAAAATCACTACAGCACATTTGAATAAATTGCACTTTTAAGTTATATGTAAAAAAAGACAGTGACTACAGAAATCACTTTCTTTTCTGCATAGTAAATATATATTCTCTTGCAATAGTTTGAGCTGTGAAGGGGTGGGGACCCTTTTAAGAGATGTCTAATAAACAGATTATTCAGTGTTTTCTACTTTTATGTTACAAATGCTGTTAGAAAATAGAGCTTTAAATTGTTTGCATCCTTTTTTTTTCTTAATATTCACTGTTGATTGGCTCATTATTTCCTCCAGTGGGCTCAAGAGGGCTACATATATGATGTATTAAAAAATCAGATGTTTCCTGGTTCTCAAAGACTGTATATAGTTTGCATAACTTTTTTTTTTTTTTTTTTTTGCTAAATCCAGTGAGTTGGCTGAGTAATGTGTGTGAAGACAACTTGATTCGTTCAACACAAAACATGAAATGGTGCTTTTCAAATCACCTAGCCATTCATTTGTCTTAAGCTATACTAAGACATTGTTACTTTTAAAAATGGCTTGCATATTGTCCATGTTGGGTGGCCATTTATCAGCGTTTTGGTAGCATTTATCAGCGTGTGTGTGTGTGTGTGAAGTGAATAAGCATGAACCCCTCTTCTACCATTTGAAAGGAAGTTGATTACTTGGAATAACAGGTATAAATCCTGTTTGGATGTTTGTCCTGCCAAGCTGATGTTTTTGAAACAAAAGCCTTCATCCAACTAGAGCTGATTTAAAAAAAAAAAAAAAAAAAAAAGAAATTCACTTCAAAAGAGCTATTGTTATACCCTTCTCTTCCAAGTTGCTTATTAAATACTTAATTGAGGAGGAGGAAATTGTGGTATTGTCTATATGAAGCTTTCTTGAATATTTATTTTTATTTTTTTTTAATTTTTTGGGTTACTGTTATAAAATGCTTAGTTAAAATTTTCATTAATTTTTAAATCTCACATCTGCTGTAAAATACACTGAGCATGTTAGAATAAATTTAATTATGTACTTTCTGTTTCAGAAATTAGACTTTTTTTTTGTTATATTCTAAATTTACTAGCTTTCTTGATGGCAGAATGTAACATTTTGCATGTTATTTTCTAATAGGTGGAATGTAAGAAGGCAGAACCAAGGGAATTGTCTAGGGGACGTAGGACATTTACTACTCAAGGAACCGATAATCAATGGAGTGGATCAAGTATGGGAGTGAGTGGATCTTCAGGCTGGGGAACTTCGACAGTAGTGCCAACAGGTCCAACACCACCTTCAACTGTAGGTGTGGCAGCCACAGGTGTTACCAGTACTGCACCACCTGGAGGTGCTCCTGTAGCCAATGGTATGATGCCAGGTAGTTATCAAGGAAATTGGGGGGTGCAACAGCAAGCTGGATTTACACCCCAAGGTAAGAAGATAAATGCATTCATTCATTTAATGTCTTTACAATGTTTTATTTTAATTTCAATTAAGTTTTCAATGGTACATGTAGAAGGTATTTTACCTTGGGTAGAATAAATGTTAAAAATACCAAGCAATTTTAGACCTGGTTTTACTCCATTTCCCAAGTAAGCAAACAGACAAATAAGTCAAGTTTGCGCCTGCAAGTGATGCAAGTCTAGCTGATCCTACAGGTAGTGCAAGACCAAGGCAACTCGTGGTAAAGGTGGCATAAGCTCTGATCACTAATCTTAATATTTACCCTTAATGCCAAAACACATCTCCAAGAAGGGGATGCATAATGTTTTGTATTAAAGGCAAGGGGCCGCTACCCAGACTGGTTTCGACCTTTATTGAGGTCTCGTCAGTGGGAGCTAGGCAGAAATACCAAGATTTAGTAATACAGAGCTTATAAGTATTTTACCAGAACAAGTTGCCATAAGGTTTTAACCTTATTAAATAAAAATCTCTGGAGGAGATATAGATGTAGAAGGTATTTTACCTTGGGTATAATAAATGTTAAAAATACCAAGCAATTTTAAATCTGGTTTTACTCAATTTCCATTTCTCTGTTCTTTTGAACATTCTTTCTTGCATTGTTTTCCTAAATAATTACAACTGCGTGCCGTTGAAGAAACACATTGGGTGCCAAAAATATCCCATATGATGTCAACTTTTTAATTCTCCATATCCTAAAAAATTAACTAATTTCATCAATTGGTATTAATTGACTTATACTAAAATGTATTATCTCGTATTAACATTCTATCATGATATGACTATAGTATTGCATTGAAGTTATTCAAATAACTCCACACTACAAAAGCTTTGCTTATTCTATTATCTATTTCCAAATTTTATTTCCTATTTTTTACCGAAAATTATCTGAATAGGTGAAGTATTTTACATGCTCATGGTTTGCCTATTTGCATGTTATTTCTGATTTTTCATGCCAAGTTTGTTACGAGCAGTTATTCAATTTAGTCCTTGAGAACTCATAGTGGATTTATTTAGGATTAAAACTCATCTTCATATAGTAAACACGTTAAATTGCAAATATCTCAAATATTGGATATCAACACCTAAGAACAGCATTCATCTAATTAGCAACCACCACTATGGATTCAAATCCTAATGAAGGTCCACAGCAGATCTTATCCACATTATCTACCCCTGGATATGTGCTGTAGAAAGGTTTGGAGAAACCCATGCCATTGCACTGGACATTTCCAAGGTATTTGAGATTTAGCCTCAAGGGCTTCTCAGCAAATTGCCAGTTTTCTCTTTTTTTATTGCATGTACTGATATAGAGGATGTTCTCTCTTCAGATTTTCCAACCGATACATGTTCTTCAGGACTATTATTTCATCCACTCACTTCCTCATCTAAGTAAATGACCTCTCACTGACCTCAAAATAATAATCCACAATTTTGTTGCTGATAGGTTTTGGGTTCCAGGCCTAAATCATGAAAGGATGTGTGTTTAGAGCAGTGAAGATATATATATATATACATATCTTTTTTTTTTTTCGATTTTAATTAATAATAATAGGTTTTTTTTTTTTTTTTTTTTTTTTTTTAAATTTTGTTGGATATATATTGAGTTCTTTAGATTTTAAGAAAAATTTGTGTATTTATTATTAAAATATACTATCTGTATGGCGGCAAGGCATAGTAGAACAATGCAATGTCTTTGTTGGGAGAGTTTAATATGAGAGTGTGCAATATATGTGATGATTTGTCACAAAAGTCGAAAGATTTGTGGAAGTGTTTAGAGAGTGAGTGCCAGTGATGGATGCGCAGAAAGTAAAACATAATAAAGAAAATATTGATGCAAGTGTCCAGAAAATGTTGGAAGCTGGTGATATAGTTGAATGTGGTGGAAAGTCAAGAGATTTAGGACATTATGAAAGAAATAGCTCACTTACATGGAGTCCTTCAACCATAGGGAAAATTGTGAGATTGAATGATTGCAGAAACATTGGGTGATTGATAGAGCTGAGAATTGAAAGCAAAATGTATAGTGTGAAACAAAAATGGGTAACTAAGCAAGAGGAGGGAAAAAAAATTATGGTGATTCTGTGATTAGAGTTCTTAATGAGAGTGTGACTAAATCCTCTTTCTCTGCTGTGAAAATTATTAGTGTGGCTGTCAGAATGCATAAAGTAAGATAAAAGAATATTCCTTTCCCCCATCACTGATGACTTGAAAGGTGAGAAATATATAAGAGCAGATAAGAAAGAGTTGGAAGAAGCAAAGAAGAGGTGGAGAAAGAGAGCAGTAATGATCGTAAGCCTGCAGCCACACTGTGATAGAGTTGAGGAGGAGGACAATGATTTCAAATGAATCAGTGGGTAAGTTGTTTGTGAACTGATTTCACTGGATGGAAGGACTTTTTTATGTTGGGCCCGTATACGAGAGGGTTGGCTAGTCAACCTATAGTACTTTAGTACCGTATATGGGTAGTGGGATGGGAAAGGAGAAACTTGTTGACATTCGATTTAAAAGCCTGTATATTGTATTTCTTGGGAAATACATCAGGGGGAAGGCTGTTCAGCAGTAGCAGGGATGAAGGAGGAGGAAAAGAAACTTGTTCTGTGAGTTTCAAGGTATACTGTGAAACGATGTTGGGCAGCAACAGCTGTACATCATGTTCTAATGGGCTTAGTACAGAGTTTGGGAATTATCGATGCTGTTTCAGATGAACTTTTTCCATGGAAATATTTATAGAATATACAAATTGCAGAGACTAAACGTCTATGTGAAAGTGGGGAGGGGGGGTGAGTTGGTAAGAGATGGATCATTTATCAGTCTAATTGCTCTCCTATGTATTGAATCAAGCATTTTGAGGGAGCTTTTAGGAGCCCATTCCAAATGCGAGAACAGTATTCCATAGCTGGGCAGATTTGTGATTTGTATAAGATTAACAGCTGTTTTGAGGTGAAGTAATGTCTTGAGCAAAAGAGAAAGCCTAGTTTTTTGGAAGCTGAGGATGCAATGGTTGTGATGTGCTTATGCCAGGAGAGGCCTATTGTCAAGGTAATTTCGAGAAGAGGATTTGAGTGTTATCAAAAATAACACTGGGGAAAATGGTTCTTTTTTTTTTTTGTGGGAGATAAGACAGAACTGGGTTTTACTAGCTTTGAAGTTGACAAGGTTATCGAGCCCCATTGGAGGATTGCTTGGAGGTCCGAATTAAGGGAAGTTGTTGTTGATGTGTTCTGTGGGTTTAAGTGAGTTGTGTAGGGTAAGGCTTATCAAATGAAAGGGAGGAGTGCAATCTGCAAAACTGTATATTGGGTTGGAGGTCAACTGAAGTAGGTCATTGATATACAGAAGGAAGAGGGTCTGTGAGAGAACTGAACCTTGTGGGACCCCAGCATTAGTTGGATGGTGGGGAGGATAGGGAGCCATCTACCATCACACATAGTGTGCATCCAGACAGAAAGCTGGCAATCCATCTGCAGAAGTCCTGAGACAGTCCAAATGATGGAAGTTTGCTTGGTAAGCCTTTGTGCTAGACCCGATCAAAGGCTTTAGAGATATCAAGTGCAACAACTTGGGATTCGCGAAATTTTTCCATGGCATATGTCCAGAGATGGGTGATATATGAGAGCAGGTCACCTGTTGATTGGCATCAACAGAATCCGTACTGGTGGTCGCTTAATAGCTGGGTACCTTCAAGGTAGAGTAGTAGTAGTTGGGAATTGGTGGTGTTTTCCCATCACTTTAGATAAGATTTTGGTGAGTGAGATAGTGCAGTAGCTAGATGGCAGCAGTTTGTCACCTTTTTAGGAATGGGTTGAATATAGGCCAATTTCCAGGCTTTGGGATATATATATATATACGCGCGCGCGCACGCACACACACACACCAGTTGAGTAAGATAGTATGTACAGACGGCATAGGATAGGAGTCAGTTCAGCTGCATAGACCTTCAGGACAATTGGAGGAATGCCATCAGGACCAGGAGCTTTTTTTGTGTCTAATTTTGACAACAGGTTTATGAACTCTTTCTGGCAAAAGGATACAGAGGGCATTGTATGTTTGGCAGTTGGAATGACTGGGGGGGGGGGGGGGGATTTGCCATTGTCAGCTATGTGTGCATTGGAGCCAAAGTGTGAAGCCAGGAGATTAGGTTTTTCTTTGGGTCATCTTGTAATTGAGCCACCTGTTATGATAGGGGTGGGAGTAGTGTAGGGCAAAAGTTGTGACCAATTGCTTTGGCAAGAGACCAAAAAGCATGACTGCTGCTAGAACAGTCATGCTTTTTGGTACCTGCTTTTTGCCCGTTCAAATTCTGTTTTGGAATCATTGATATTTTTTTTGCATCTGTTTCGGGTTTCAGTATAGTCACTTGAAGGAGGATGAGGTTCTTAATTTGAGCCAGTTGTGGTATACGTGATTTTTTGTTTGTACAGCCTTGGCAAATCTTTTGGAGAACCAGGGTTTGGATAGGGGATGGCAGTTCAGGGAAGTGTGGGGAATGTGTGTTTTCATGCCAGTGAAGATTACGTTAGTGATACGTTCAGTTCATATGTTTGGATTGGAAGACTGCAAATGAAGCATAGTAGTCTTGGAGGCTGTCCCATTTGGCACTGTTATAATGCCAAACTACTCTTGTGTGGGTGTGACTATGTAAGCATTGTTGCATGGGGTAGGAGATGAGCACTAGGTTGCGGTCAGAATTACCTGGGGGGGGGCTCACTAAAGATTGCACTTAAATAGATCGAGTTGGGCGTGTCAAGAAAGCATTGTTGAGTGAGCATGGAATTGCAACATTGGAAAAACTGAAGCTAAGCTGCAGGTAAGTGTGAGAATTACCAAAAATGTGGAATCTATTTTCTGAAAACGAGAAATTCAAATTCGGTAGTCATTACAAGGTGTAAAAGAAGTTGGGGCCAAAGAGGGATGCTACAGTTTATGTATACCAATGCTAGAAGTTGTAGGAGTAATAAGAGTTTTTGGCATTGCTTGTTTGTAACTTGACCAAAAGTTGTAGGTACCAGTGAGACTTAGTTGACATGATGTAATTACAGTGATAGAATGAGTGATATAGTATTTCAGGAAAGATAGAGAAAATAGGAGGGGAAGAATACTGCTGATGATATCAGATTAAATGCAGCCAAAAAGAAAGAAGAGAGAGATGAGGAAGACAGGTGAGCATGGCAGTTCATTTGAAGTGTGTGATGCAAGGGATGATGTGGAAGACATGCAGCAACACATTACCACACCATCTGCTCCTGCATCATTAAGCAGGAGCTGTAAAAATAAAATAAATGTTGTGGCAGGTATATACGGAGAAGAGTGGTCCAGCTCGCAAACAGTACACCACCATCATCATCAAATTCCTGCCATGTATCCTCAAGGGATGTACAGGATATGATAGTATTACATGAAAAAAATTACATCATTACTAACTTCCTATCTACAATTTTCCTCCAAATCAGTCTGTTACTTGTCAAGACTCCAACATTATCAGATCTTATATTTCTATCATCTAAGGCACTTTGTACCATATCAATCCACCTATATCTTGGTCTTCCTCTGGGTCGTTTTCCTGCCAGCTTGGCAGAGAACACTTGTTTTGCTAATCTTTCCTCACCCATTCTGTTTAAGTGACCATACCACCTGAGATTAGCTCTGCTAATGCATTCCTGGATGCTGACAATGTCAAGTTCTTTCCTAATATCCTCGGTTTTTAATATGATATTGCCATTGATGCCATCTGTTCACACCTATAATCTTTCTCAGGACTCTCATATCTGCAGTCTCTAGTCTTTGGTCAAGTGTTTTACTTCTGACCCAGCTCTCAGATCCATAAGTTAAAACTGGTTTGAACACTGTCTTGTATACAGATAATTTAGTTCCGACTAATTTCTCTCTTATTCCATATGAATTTATTCAATTGACTTCCCACCATACCAATTTTGCTGATTCTGTTGTCTATTTCTATATTTAATTTACCATCTTCAGTAAAAAATCGTGCCTAAGTAGCTGAAATGTTTTACTTGTTCCACAGGTTCTCCATTCTCAACACAGTGTTGACATTTTCAATGATTCTGCCTATTTTCATTGTCTTTGTCTTTTTATTGCTGACCTTCATACCGTATCTATTACAACAGTTATTCAATTTAGTCAGGGTGGGTTTTCTATAGACCGAGAAAACCAAGGTTCCATCAGATTGGCGGGTGACTAGTGTGTCTAAGAAAGGAAGGCAGTTGTTTTTTTCTTCTTCCAAGGTGAATTTGATTCTGGGGTGTTGGTTGTTTAAGTGTGTTAGGAAGGAGAGGAGTGCATTGGAGCCATGTGGCCAAGTAGCGAACACATCATCTACATATCGAAGCCAAATGGTTTGTTTTTGTGGAGCAGAGTCAAACAGTATACTCAAGTAAGAAAGACAAAATCAGATTATGAGAAGAAATAGCCAAGAGGCAAAAGGAAATCCCAAAATCTTGTTGCTATGTAAGGAAGAATGACTATTGAAGGATAACATGAACAACTGCTGTTGGTAGCAAGGTGACAGAACCAGACAAAATAGTTGTTACTAATTGACTACTTTGCAAGGCTCTCACATCCAAGTGAGGATATTGCTGTGACAGTTGCAACAAGAACTGATGTGAGAATAGAGGCTGATGATTTTGAAGTAATTAGAATACTGTGGAATCTCAATGTAAATACTGCTGTGGGATAAGATGGGATATCAGCTCTCATATTAAGAGAATGTGCAAAAGAATTGATATTGCATTTGACTCGGCAGTTTAACTCGGTCTCAGCTATGGTAAAATTCCAACAAAGGGTAAGTAAAGCAAAATAGTTTTACTGCATGAAGTTAGCTTCACCACTATGGTAGCAAATTGCACACCAGTTGGTATCTCAGGACTGGTGGCAAAAGTATATTGAAAAATTTGGCCAAAGATGGAATTCAGGAATAGGTAAATAAGAGCACGATGCTCTATGGAGGACAGCATGATTTTGTCTGTGTGGCAGGGGAAGTCCAACCTTAGTAATTTACTAGCTTTTGTAATAAAGTGACCACCGAGTTATATAAGGCAAGTGGCAACATGATGCTACTGCTGAATGTTGCAAAGGCCTTTAAGAGGATACCACGTAGAATGCTGTTACACAAATTGAAAGAAAGTGAGATAAATATGAAGCTGATTATATGGATAGGGTGGCTGAAGAACAGATATCAAAGAGGGACAGAATTCAGAATGCAGGCAGCTTAGTGATATGCCACAAGGCTTAGTACTTGGACTGCTACTGTTAATTTGTATGTAAATGATACAGGAAATGAATTGAAGGGAAATATTCAGTTGTTTGCTGATGGTGCAAACTTTTGTAGCAGTGACATTTGTAACAAAGCTTGCAGAATAATTTAAATATGCTGGCAGTATGGGCAAAAGATTACATGCTAGTTTGACGTGGAGAAGTATAAAGTTACGAATTTCGAGATGAAAAGATTACAAACTGTGTACCACATTAATGAAACTGTACTCTATCAAATTGAAGCTAGTTTTTTGGTAATGTTGGTAGATGGTTGAAGTTCAGAGATATATTGCTGGTGTGTCTAAAGTAGCTCAGAATTGCTTGAATATTGAAGAGTACACAGATAGGGAGGTTATCATTCCTTTTTTGCCTTGATATGGCAACATCTGAATTCCTATTTAAATAACTTTACATGGCTTACCCACATAACAAATATATACAATTTATTCAATATCTCCAATTAGGGTGACCAACTCTCCCGTACTTCCTGGGAACTCACTTTTTTTTTTTTTTTTTGATCATCCTGGCTCCCATGTTTTTCATAATCAATCATTGTCGTTAATTTTTCAATGTATATTATAACCTCCAAATAAATACAATTTGACACTAATATCGATAGTTTGGAAAATTCTAATCGATACAATTCTGTTCTGGCCAACGAATATACATGGGTGTTCCGGCAAAGATATTATATCATTGCATTGATCTTGTAACCTTTGGCGCCATTTTAATAATCGATACCTATTTGGAATAATCAAATCGTTGGTAGCAATTTTCGATATACACTTCCAGAATTTGTTTGTCTGTTTCTATGAAATCAGAAAGTAGTGAACAAAAGTGGGTGAATATGTTTACTGAATTAAATAACAAGAAAATCAATGTTCCAAATCTTGGTAAAATTTTAGGCTTTGTGTTAAGTATTCCAGGCTCAGATACCCACACTGAGAAAATGTTCTCAATGATGAACAATAAATGGACAGATCAGAGAAATCAAAGTAGCTTAGAATTAATTAAATTAGAACTAATGGTAGTGATCAATTTTGATTATGGTTGTAAAGAGTTTTTGCAGTTTGCACAAGGAGACAAGAAAAAAAGCTGCTGCAGCATCTGTTGATAAATATAAAGAAGTTTAATCTAAGTATGGATATTGTAATTGTATGCAAGTATAAATGTTTAAAATTATATTAAATATTTTGATGTGCTATAATTTAAATTGCGATTTTTATATTTTAAATATAAACCATCCTATCAATTAATGTAGGATTCACATCCTAAAAATTTCACTAAAATTTGTCACGACTCAGTCTCCCTTATTTTCATGTTTAAAAGTTAGTCACCATATCTCCAATATCTGCTATTATGTGGACATTGTCAGGGAGTTACTCTTAACTACATTCAAAAGATGAATCAAATTAATGATCATAAATCATGTATATATTAGATTGTCTTGTTTCAGTTGAAGTATGTGATATTACACTATTAGTTCAAAAGAAATTGTAAGTTGCACAGATAAAAATTTAAAATAACCAGTAATTAAAAAAAAAGAAAAAACTTATGAACCACTAATAGTGATCACTTTCTAAAACTTGGATATTGACATAGTCTGATTAGTTCATGTTAGGACAATTTCATATCATTTCACGTTTTAAGGAAAAGACTATCATATTTGAACTTTCTTTCATGAAGAAGTTTTGTCTGGTTCCAAAGCTATTAATCTGAATTACTGCATCCAGATTGGGTCACTTGGGTTTCTTGTTGATGGGGAGGTGGTGGAGAGAATCTTGAAGGAAAGTGACGTAGATTGTGAGGTCTGTGGAATGCTTCTTTTGATGATATAAAATGGCGTATTTTGTAAATGTTTAAGAGTTTTATAGGATTGATGCTGAGGAAATATTTCATCACTTGGCTAGAGGGGCAGAACAAGTAGTCTTCCCTTGAAATTGAGAAAGAATGTGGTTTGTAGAAAGTTTTTTTTGCCTTGCATTAAAGATGCATAGTATACCCAAGGTAAAAAACTTTCTACATCTTTCTCTCATCCTGAGATTTTATTTAATAAGGTCAAAGCACCCTGTGGCAACTTGTTCAGGTAAAATTCATAAGCTCTGCATTACTTCAACCTTGGCATTTTTAGGTCTAGCTCCCACTGACGAGACCTCAATAGAGGTCGAACCCAGTCTGGGTAGTAGCCTTGCCTTTAATGCATAGCATCATACATCTCCGCAAGGGGATGTGCGTTGCATTAGGGGAAAATACTAAGGAAAGTGATCGGAGCTTACTCCACCTTTACCACGAGTTGCCTCAGACTTGAACTACATTCAGACGCAAACTTGACTTGTCTGTTTGCTTACTTGGGAAATAGGATTAAAACCAAGTTTATATAAAATTGCTTGGTATCTTTAATGCAAGAATGTGGTTTGCCAGGTTGTGAGGACTTTTTTGCATAGTAAATGAGCACGTGTTGCCAGAGTCATTTGTGGGTGCTTTGTCATCAGTGATTTCAAGGAGTACGATAGATATTGTATACATGACTTGGGTCCCCTGTGATGAGTCTTGTACAGTACATGTTGATACCTGTACAGTAATATAGTGCACTCCACATGTTGCTCATATGACAGACCTTGCAGTGCTCAAGCATATCAAGCTTTAAATGGTTAGCGGTGCACTAAATGCCGATCTCCATATTGTTCTTAAGTGGGACAGTAACAAACATAATTGCCTTTTAAAGGCAAACATAGTTTGCCTTCCAAAGCAAAATTTTATTTTTATTTTTTTTAATTTTTTTTTATTACAAAAACCCATTTTTCTTCCTTTATCATTGATAATGCTCAGTTCAGAAGGCAAGACCAGATCACTCCCACATACCTCAGCATTTCCTATCGCAAACATATCATTTCTATATCATCCTTAGTATCCAAAAAAAAAAACATGGCATTCTTTTTAATGTTACTTTTCCTCTCTCCTGCTCTTAATCTGCCCAGCCTTGGAATACTCACGTGGACTGGTGCTCCTAAAACTTAAATGTAGACTGTCTCATTTATATCCTATAATTATAATGTTTTGAACAGCTTTTCTGTTTGAACATTTTTTGCCATTTCCAGATCTACAAAATACAGATCCTTGTTATATTCCCTGCCTCAAGTATGCTCGAGGCTAAGAAAATCTTACATAAAACACTCAGCAGGAAGTTATTGTAATTCTCACATTGTTATATTTTCCTTTTTATAGATGGTACGATGAGAACTTGACTCCAATTGCTGGAATTACATTCTGACCATGCCTTCTGAATTATGTAGCGCAACCACTGTGAAACTTGTATACCTCCATATTTGGCAAAATAACTATTCCATCTACTTTCCCATATTTCAAGTTTCTGATGACTTTTTCTACCTTAACTATTAATATGTACTTCTGACTGCATATATCTTGAATATGTTTTCCAAATGTCTGGTTACTTGTTTCATTGAGCATTCTTAAAATAATTTAACTAATATGGAAATGTCAAAAGTAATTGAATGAGTCAGTATCTCTAAATCTTCTCAGGACTAATCTAGCGTTGGGTGTGCCATTTGCTAGGAGATCTAATTGGATTGAGAGTTGCAGAATACATCTTTTCCAGTCACTAACTTGTTGGCATCTGGGGCTTGTCACTGGGCAACACCCAGCCAGCATGAAATCTCATGTTGTATTATTATTATTTGTAGTTTAAGCCAATACAAAGAACAGTTAAGTTCCAGATTGCCATATGATCCTCTCTCTTCCAGTACCCAATGGATACCTGCTAATGGAATACACTTAAATGTTATCACAGTAACACAGGATATGAATTGGAAATAGGAGAGACTGGAAGGCAACACTGCTGCTTGAGCAAGAGGTAGTCTTTATGCATTTGGCCCATATAAAGTCCTTACAGTTATGGGGTGTATACTGTTGTTTGCATTGAGCATGGCTGGATTTAGAGAGCCAAATTGGGGTTTTGAATTGAGCCTTTGAATGTATACTAATTTATTTTTATTTTTTTGACTGCTTTGACACACTTGGATACACTTGGGAGGTGTGTGTGTGTGTCGGGGGGGGGGGGTTGAGTGGAATGAATGTCTTCATTCCAGCAAGGATTTTTCTTTTATCTGGCCAGAACAGGTGTTTAGAATAGAAAGTGGAAATAGTAATCAGGCCATGAAAAAGAAATGGAGAAATCCTGCATTCTTCCAAGATGAGACCATTGTGGTTCTATAAGATATGAAACTGGGATTAGAGTGGAGGTGAATCTGTAGAAAACAGTGTGGACAAGGTTATGGTCAGAATGGCCAAGAGGAAAGAGAGAACTGACATTTGCAGGGTATTTGTGGGAATAGCTAGTTAAGAAAAGAAGCCAAAGATAGAATTACAAGAATTAACTGGCTATTGCTGATAGTAGACAGATTGGCTTCTCTTGCAGTTTGATTTGTAAACCTAGAGGAGGGGACCTAATTAGAATCATTAACATTAATGAATTATTGTGATAGATCATCATTGTTGATGTCATCAGTATCCTTTCTGTAAATTCAGATCACGTGTTTATTAAATTCACTATTTATAATTTATTTTTCCTCCTTTATTGATTCAGTTATTTCTATGTATTATAACGTTTTCACATAAAGGATCAAGTTGTAGCTTAGCATTCAAAAAAAAAATAATAATTTTGGAGACTTGCAATCCTTGATCTTGTTATCTGTCTAGATGTATTTTAATAAAAGAAAAATGTGCTAATGATGCTGTGTATAAATGATGTGCACAATGAGTAGCTCTAAATGCATATCTGCCTTTCAGGCTTATGCATTAATTGCTCTTCATCTTGAAGTGCAAGCTAACAAATGTCTATGGAGTTTTACTTCAATATGATTAAGTACAAAAAATTACTGTATTCTCAATAGATAGTCCAACTTTTAATCTTCAGCTAAAAATTTGGTAAACATTTTTGATGCAGTGATTTGGTATATAAAACAGTTGGCTGGATAATTGAAATTGTGTTTATTATTAACCTCCCAACCGGCCGGTGTGGATGAAATATTCATCACTCCCTAGCTTTTTTCATGGATCAAAACTTCGTCGGCATTCTACCTTTTATCATGCCATTACCTTCCTCTGCCGTTAATCTCGTTACGGCTATTCTATAGACATTAGTGGATTAACTGTTGCTGAGTGACCTTTGTGTCCCCCTCCCCCTGTCTTTACGTCTATTGTGTTGCTTAGAATTTCATTTACTGTCCTAAGTTATTTGACCTTTCTTGCCTCTAAAATGATTTATTGTGTCTCTTCCCAAAAATTGAAACGAATTTCACATATGCGAAAAAAATCAATCCTGAAATGACCACTGATCAGCTTTTGCAATGAATCTATTTAGTGATAGTAAATGTGGTGTATTTTATTCTACAAATAAGTGCACAGGAAGAGTTGCACTGATTGTTCTTTCACTTTACGTATAATAATTGAATAATTTTTTTTCGAATTTTAAAATTTTCAAATGTTTGCTTTGAAAATATTATGTCAAATATTTATATTTTTAAATAATATTTATTGAAATAAATATGTCCTTTTTCTTTCGTTTCTAGCGAAATAGCGTTATATGGATCATCACATTTCAGATTTAGAAACGATTTTTTGTTATTCATAAAGACAAAATTAAAAAAAAAAATGTTAAAATGCTAAATTGCATTACTCTGTTTCCGATCGTGTCTTTTTGGTATCAAAAATTTACATCCAATGATATTTTAGCAGTGATTCTTCGCCTTCGTCATTTATTTATTTATTTGTATTATGCATATTACGATAATATCTAGTGCATAACCACATAGATATGTTGAAAATATAATGTGAAAAATATCATATACGGAATGATTCAACATTTTAGCTCATTTTGAAGATTTTCTAATGCTTTCCCCCCCCCCCCCCCCCCCCCTTATTCTCTCCTGGAACTGAATTGCATAACTACTCTAAATTTCTATGCAGGTTTGATAGCTTTTCTAGACAGCATTCAAAATCAATTACTGCATTTTACCATTTTGACAAAAGATATACGGCAATCAGATTGTATTGTGAAGCTTCTAATTCTGTTCTATTTATTTGCAATCTAAAACCAGCTGTTCTACTGTCCGCTGAAATTATGTGAAATTTTAGAAATAATATGCTATATTTTCACCATGCAAAATTGTTTATATGCATACCACACAAAAGAAAGTTCAGTAGTATTATTTGTGTTTGTTTTTCTTTTAAAAAAATCTAAATATTACTTCTGCTGCTGCTGGAAGCTATTTCTGAAATAATCTACGTCTTCAAAATACTTGGTAATATCCTCTTAGCTGGAGGCTTATTACTCTCAGTGCTATTGAGAAGAAAGGGGAGAACACTAAAGTGCCCCAGGCTGTAGTGCAGAATATGTCAAGAATTTCTTGTTTCCTTTTCGATTGTTGATTACAGATATCCTAACAGAAATACTGACATTTCTTTTATATGCTGATACATTATTTATGCCAAAATAATTGCTTAATTTATAATGATCAATTTCACTTTTATTATCAAAAATTAGAAATTAAATCATACAATTATCTTGAAAAAGAGGATTTGAATTATTTTCAAAGAAAAGGTGCATATGCGTTTCATAATCTTCTTTTTTTTGGGGGGGGGGGTAAACTATCAGAGGCGAAATAAAGTTCAATTCTATTGTAAAAATATCGAAATAAAATTTCACATTTGATATACATATTTTGAATGATAAAAATAAGCAAATGTATCGCTTACTTTAAAAATTGGAGAATAAAATATCTGAATTATGCAGAAAATATAAATTTAAATCATAACTGTTAATTTCATTTTGTAATGACCAATTATACAAATAAACCAAGAAAGTGAAAGTACAGATTACTATACGACATGAAGAAAAAATTTAGTAATATGATTAAAGAATTTCATGTTATTCTCTATAAAGCAAAGTTGCTCAAGCGTGTCCTAAAGGAAATCTGTTAAGTATTATTCGATTTCGATGGTTTTGTACAAAAATAAAATGAATATAATCTGGAACGTCGGCAGCCGGTTTTCTTTTCTTTTCTTTTTTTAAAAGAATATTTCAAATAATTATCGTGAATTAATTTCTTCGAGAACAAAGAAAAATCTTTTGTCTAGTAGCGATTAGAAAAAAATTAGCGCAAAAAAATAAAAAATTAAATTGGTTAAGTGAAGAAATTATGCAAGACCTTTATTTTGTCCAGAAATTAAAACTGTATTGTACAGTAAAAAGAGAAAACAAAAATATAAATAATTTCTCTATTTTTAGTCTATCATATATAACTAAAATCCAGTTCACCAGCATGGAACAAGAAAGTCCGTTTCTTGTTATAGGCAACTGAGAGGCAGCTACGAACGGGAGATAATCCGATTAACCTTTCTCTTCAGCGTGAGGGTTTATCACACCTTCTAATGGACATGACAGTCAAATTGCACTTCTTATCCAGGTTCTTTAAACAGGTGGACTGAATCTTATCCAGATTTAGTTGGACGTCTATAGATGTCCTAGCTGGTAGGAAGGTTAATCAGTAGTTTTTTTAATTATGGAGAAATAAACTGCATTTAAGTATTAAGTTTATGATTTTAAAATTATAGACATTGTGTTTACTATATATATAATTTTTTTATTTTTTCGGAATCTATTAAGTTATCAAGAATTTAAAAAAAATAGGAGGTAGATTTAACTCATCACTGATATAGTGAGTAATGGTTATAACAAGGAACTTTTTACTATCCCCTCATGCTTGTTCGATTGCATCCAAGTTCGATTGTATGTATGTAATCCATAAAAAGGTTGCAAGCCTATATGCACATTAGTACTATGGGGGAGTTTAAGGATTTTTTATATGCTTTACATTTTTACATAATATAGAGACTTCAGTTCTCTAATAAGTGGAACAGTAGTCAGTGTGTGATGAGATTCAAACTCATAGTATGTTGGTTTGAAGAGCAGGTGTTAACCACTCAGCCAAAGAGGATGGTTATAATAACTGAATAAAGTGATTTATATAACAAGTATTATATAGTATTTTAACTAAATTGTGAAAACTAAGGTTAATTACATAGTAACTGATTTAGTTATTTCCAGTATTTCACTAAAGTGAAATTGATATCATCAGGATACAATACTGGTATAGATATGTATGTGTGTGTGTAGGTACTAGAATTAAGTCTAAATTGTGCATTCTGGTGGGCTTGATTTGTGTTCTTGGTTGTTGTCTGAGGATGAGTGTTTCCTATACGAGAGGCACTTTGATGCATCCATAAACTATGCATATATAATCGTGCATCCATGATTACCATAGTTTATTAGGGCAGAGCTGGATTCAAGGAATATTCTTTCAAATTTTGTATTTGTTTTGGTGAAGTAAAGTAAGCTTCCTCACCTGAACATTCACTGCCATTGATTTAACTGTTTACTTACCCTCCTCCTCTCACTGTGGAAAACTGATCACTTATTCCGGGAGTAATCATTTCCCCTGTGATATCCTTTTTGCACAAGCAACCATATGTTATGTCATGAATATTAAAAAAAACCAAGCCAGCTAATGGCACACCTTCTCTTCCATCCATAGCAGAATTAGATTCTGTGGTGGTTAGCTTATCTCTTACCAATGATGTAGTTAATCATGTGATCATGTATTTTACAAGCTGCCACAATTACAATTCGTAAAACATGTAGTTAGTTTCCACTTTTCCCTAAACCATTGCGGAATGCTAATTGCACAGCAGCCAAGAAAGTATGGAGTATCTTTGACCACAACAACAAACCTCACTTTCAAATGTGCCTGACCAAGAAACATCCATCAGCAGAACTAAAAGGAATCTTGGATTCAATACACATCTTCCACAATAGGGGCAACCAATAACAAAGTGTGGGATTAAATCTGAAAAATGAAGGGCAGGTATTTCACTCACTCACTTTCCAGCCTTCAATCTAATGGATGTACAGTTGCTGAAACTCTTGGAAAGATTTTTTTCCAAAACATCAGCAACATCTTATCTGCAGTGTTCCCTGCCCCAAAAATGTCAACTATTCTTATAGTGACGTTACTGTCGGTCATCCCAACAGTAATGTTATTTTTAGCATTAAGTTTTAAAAGGATATAAAAAACAAATTACTTGCTGATTTAATCAAGTATATATATATATATATATATATATATATATATATATAGAGAGAGAGAGAGAGAGAAAGTTTTTTACCCTGGGTATAATATATGTTAAAGATAACAAGCTATTTTAAATATAAACCTGGTTTTTTACTTCATTTCCCAAGTAAGCAAACAGACAAGTCAGTCAAGTTTGCACCTTCAAGTGTTGCAAGTCTAGCTGACCCTGTACGTAGTGCAACTCGTGGTAAAGGGAGTATAAGCTCTGATCACTATTCTTAATATTTACCCTTAATGCAAAGCACATCTCCTGGAGGAGATGTGTTTTGACTTGCAACACTTGCAGGCGCTAACTTGACTGACTTGCCTGTTTGCTTACTTGGGAAATGGAGTAAAAAAAACAGGTTTATATTTAAAATAGCTTGGTATCTTTAACATATATTATACCCAAGGTAAAAAACTTTCTACATCTATCTCTCATCCTGAGATTTTTTTTTAATAAGGTCAAAGCACCTTATAGTAACTTGTTTTGGTAAAATAAAATATTTATAAGCTCTGTGTTACTTAAAACTTAGTATTTTTTAGTCTGGCTCCCACTGACAAGACCTCAATAAAGGTTGAAACCGGTCTGGGTAGTGGGCCTTGCCTTTAATACATAGCATCATACATCTCCTCCAGGAGATGTGCTTTGCACTAAGGGTAGATATTAAGAATAGTGATCAGAGCTTATACTCCCTTTACCACGAGTTGTACTACGTGCAGGGTCAGCTAGACTTGCAACACTTGCAGGCACAAACTTGACTGACGTCTGTTTGCTTACTTGGGAAATGGAGTAAAAAATGAGGTTTATATTTAAAATAGCTTGGTATCTTTAATATATATATATATATATTCTCCATTTGAATCACTAATGCTCTTCCAATGTTGTGAAAGCTTCATAATGCCATTTCTATAGAATTCAGGTCTGGAGGCAAAGAATTTGCACAGGCTCAATTTCAGTGCCTCTAATGTATCATATTGTTTTTCGTTAATGAAATGTTGCAAACTTTGAAATAACTGATAATCCGAAAGTGCAAGATCAGGAGAATACAGAGGATGTGGAAGCTTTTCCCAGCCAAGTTCCTCAATCTTGGTACAGGTGATTCTTGCACTATGTGAAGATATGCGTTATCATGGTGAAAAACACCATGTTGTGATTCAATTGTGACCAGAGAACACTTCTTTTATTTCAATTTTTCATTCAGTCAATCTAGTTGTTCACAATATATTCAGCTGTGATTGTTTGGTTTCATGGCAAGAGTTCAAAGTGTATAATACCAGCTATATCCCACCAAATGATTAACAAATCCTTCTGAAGGTGAAGGTCTTGTTTTGACTGAGGTTTAGCCTATTCCCCTGAATGAACCCTGCCTTCAGTGCTTAATATTCTTGTAAAGTATCCACTTTTCATCATGGTGACAGAGCCTCCGTAGCTCAGTCGGTACAGACGAAGTCCTTTGGTCAGGAAGACCTGGGTTTGATTCCTGCTCATGACACGAGGATCCTTTATCTGGTCTCTTTTGACTAAAGATGAGTTAGCCAGTCTCATACAGAAGTAGAGAGTTTTTCACCTGGAAACTCTGGTTTTTTGTCACTCAGAACAGGCAAACAGGCCCATGAAAACACACGTGGATCTACAGTCATAAAATATATACTTAATCCCTCATTAGGAGAGCTCAACCAGCCTAAGGGATGGTGAAGGTGGGGGGAGGGTAAACTCTCACACAAATAAATAAAAATCACTGGTGACTACATGACTCAAAAATGGAGATTGAACTTCTCAAGAATGAAGAGCAATGTAGATGTTGACGCACTCTCTTCAGTTGTTGTTAGCCAGTTTATGAGGAACTCACTTGGCGAGCTTAGACACTATTCCAAGTTCTTGCAAAATAGCAATGGGTAGTTGATGATGATGGATTAAGATCTTTTACTAAATCAACAATTTTGTGCTAAATCTTCAACAGTTGTATTGGCATTTCTTGAAATAGCAGCTTCCAGCATATCATTATCGAGCGAGAGGAGTCTTTCAAGCTAAAGTCCCTTTGTCAAAATTTTTGGAATCATTGCTGGCACTTTTGTACATTCAAAACATTATCACCATTCACTTCTTGCACCTTTTTTTAGTGTTAGCAGCATTGTTGCCTTTTTCAAACTCATGAAGCATGATGTGCTCTTCATCTTAGCGGTACTTATAAAACTTGTTTAGACAAGGTGAGACACGTTTGAACAAGTAGAGTATAAAAAAACAACATTACCTTTTGGGATGACCTGATAAAAAGGCAATAAATTCCATTCTCTTTGAGTGGCACAAAAGACTAAAACGAAATGAAAATTGCTTTGCATGGCCATTCCTCATGTTCAACTACTTTTGGCCCATGGTTGGATAATCCCTACAACATTCATTAGACGATCATATAATCCTTTTGGTTTGTGAACAAAAACACTCTTGGAAGTTCTAAATATCAGGATAAACAGACACCATCAAATACACTACTGCTGTGGTGTAGTGTATTTTATGGTGTCTGATAAACTACTGCTGTGGTATTCATATGTACCACTATGCAGTTTTTCTTTCTACAGGCTACCCCCTCTCCTATAGCTACTAGTAGTTCTTTCAGGCACATAGGCTAAAAAATCAGAGTATTCCATTTTATCTACACAGAATGATCAAAATCAGGAGCTCTGAGATCTTCTGTTGCCTTCCCAGACAGCATCACATCTGCATGGATCCTATTAGAATATAAGAACTTCATTGCTGAGTGTATTCGTATAGAGCTTGCCATAAACTATATGAGATTGCAACACAACCAAAGGTGCATTATATATACAGATTCACAGAGTTCCTTACATGCAATAAGTCTAGAGCTGCAGAAACTTCAAGTGCTCTCATCCAACAAATCCTCTCTATTATGGGGGTCACATTTGGACATGTGCTTTTGGATCCCAAGTCATGTTTAGACTAAAGGAAATGAGGCTGCAGATACTTCAGCTCATTTCTGAAGCTTTCACCACCTGCATATAATCATAAGACAAGCTTTTATTTCTGAGGCAGCCATCTTGGAATAGTGAAACTAAGTTCTTCAAGTGCCATCTCCTATTGGAGGTCAGTGACTACCCTGTCAAATTTTGAGTGATCATCAGCCCCTCTGAACAGTTCCTCAGAGCTCATGCCAGTCCACTGGCTGATGTCTGCCAGCCAAGATTTTCTTTGTCATCCTTGTCCTCTTCTATTTATCTTCCCTTTTATAATCAATTGAAGTATCTTATATTTTTCATTACGAAGTAGGTGACCAAGATATGCAGTTTTTCTTTTTTATGGTATCTAAAAGTTCACGTTATTTCCCCATTTGTTTCGGTACTTCTTGACTGGATGTCTTTGCTGTCCACAGGATTTTTAACATTCATCTATATAACCACATCTCAAAGACTTCAAGTTTTTTTTTATCGATGTTGTCTTCAAGGTCCAAGTTTCTGTACTATCCAACAGTACAGACCATACATGGCATTAAACCATGCATACACTAAGCTCTAAATTTAAATTGTGGTTACACATTGCTGATTTCATTAGGAGAAAATTTTTTCTTGCCATTTCAATTCTTTTATTTCCATTTCTGTATTGCATTCTTCATTTAACCAGTATTTGAGAGATTTAAATTTTGTCACTCTATATGTGAATTCTGTGGCACTGAACTAACCATCATTTGTCTGAACCCTAACACTGAAACAAGCTTGGTTATTTAAGTGTTATTTTTGTTTTGAAATTTTCACAGATGATTAATAGTCATCACCTTATGTCATCATGTACATATTGTATACATTAGTTTTATTAATTGAACTTATATGTATAATATGTACATGAGGTAACTTTTCCAAAAATTTTTTGGGTGTTTTTATGAATTTCTTACCTTTTGATTTTTATGTACCTTTTTTATACTTGTTTTTATACACTTTTTTATGCTTGTTTTTTATATACTTATTTTCCTGTCAGTCTATGCTGTTTTATATATTTTATTTATTTATTTATATTATGTATTTTTATTACATTTTATATTGTTGTGATATATATTGACACATTATAACCTTAACTGTTCTTTTGTCACTAAACCAAAAACCAGTCCAAAGCCTTTTGCTCTCCATTGTCCTGTGGTATCTATTCAAGGTATATAGTTTGCATCAAGGGGTTGCTTAAGGGTCAAAGCTGTATAACTGAAAGGAGACCTGAACATAGCCTTTAAAGGAATGCAGAGAACCTACCAGGGCTTATGACATAATGTCCAATCCTCACCTTCTCGTGGTGCACCCTGTTGGGTATCTACCTGAATACTGAACGAACGAGGATGGGCTGGCAATTTGGGATTTAGCCGACAAATGGTATTATTATTGGCTTAAACAAATATACAAAATGATGGTACAACATGACAGAATTTCATGCCAGCTGGGGCGTCGCCTGGTTAAACAAGGGCCTCCGTTATTTTCGCTAGGGAACTGGGGCAAACAGCAAAAAGTCAGCTACTGGAACAAATCTGAAAGCACACCCCCAACTCAACATCACTAGAGTTAATGATCGGTACTATCAACATAAGAAGCCTAAATGGCAAAGAAATAGAGCTAGCTGAGGAATTAGATAAGTAAAAGATCAACATAATAGAGGTGACTGAAACAAAAAAAAAAAAGACAAATACTGGTGAGATCTTTCTGAGCAATAAATGAAAAATGTTATATTCAGGCAATGACAATCAAGGAAAATAAGGAGTAGCCATAGTATTCAACACAAAATACGAGGCTAATCTTCTTGAATGGCAGGCAGTCTCAAGTAGAGTGATGTCGGCAAATATCAGTATATGGAATTAGATAATGAGACTTACTTATGCCTATGGTCCCACAGAAGATTCTACTAAGGTAGAAGTGGAGAAATTTTTTGATGCTTTAGAGAAAGCATTTCACACAATGAAAAATGAAAAGTTGGTCCGTGTTGGGGATCTAAATAGCAGAATAGGAAATGATTGTCAGACATACAAAAAAATTTTGGGAAAATTTGGAGAAAAGAGCAAAGCTAATAATAATGGCAAATACTGTTGGATTTCTGCTCAGGACACGGACTGGTTATTACTAACACCATGTTCCAACATAAAAATGTGCACATATTCACATGGAGAGAAGAGTCAAGGAATAAGAAAAGTTTCATAGACTATGTTATTGTTGATAGTGATGTTTTCTCTCTGGTGCAGGACACCAGAGTATACAGAGGATTTGAAATTGGAAGTGATCACTGTTTAGTCTTGAGCAGGATAAAATTGAATTTCATGTTGAAAAGAATGACATTAAAGAAAGTTTTAAAACTAATAAAAGTTGAGCAGCTCTCAGATGTTAACTAGTTTTAGACTAAAATACATAAAGATTATTGAAGAAAAAATGAGAGTTTGAGAACAGAAACCAAAACTGATTCAGTGGCATGCCTTGAAGAAAACACTGATTCAGCCAAAGAGGCATGTGGTGAGGTTGTCTGTAAGGACAGAAAAATCAGAACTCCATGGTGAACAGAAGTTAGAGGCAGTGAAGGAAAAGAAGAATGCATATCAAAAGTTCCTACAAATAATTCAGCTTGTGCTCGTAGGGAATACAGAGACAAATGTAAGAATGCTAAACAAAAGTCATGTGAGAACTTTGGCAAAAACATAGAAAATAAATATCAAGAAGGTGGTATAATAAATTTAGTTTAATCCTTTATCCAAGTGTGAGTATATAGGTAGAGATGACCTCCTAATGCTTGGGCCTGGCTCCCACTGAAGAGACCTCAATAAAGGTCGAAACTAGTCTGGGTAGTCGCCCTTCTCTTAATGCATAACATTAGACATATCTGCAAGGAGATGTGTTTTGCATTATAGGAGATACTGAGATGGGAGTGTTGGTATCTTGCTCCACCTTTGCAACGAGTTGCCCTGGTGTTGTACCACCTTACCCCAGTCCTGAAGCTACTTTCAGGCGCAAACTTTGTTTGCTCACACTTGGATAAAGGATTAAACTAAATTTATTATACTCTAACCAAGTGAAAAATAAACTTTCAACAAGAAGGTGGTAAGATATTCTGAAGTTGTGGAAGAAGCTTAGAAATGGAGGAAAGAGTGCTGTAAAAGGAGTTAGAGATGATAAAGGTGACATGAAAACTGGAGAAAAAGATATTCTTGAAGTATGGAGTAATTGCTTCGAAAAATTGCTAAATGAAACAAGCAGCGATAGCACAGTGGTAAAAAACACTCAACAGGCATACAGTCAGGAATACATATCCATACTTGAAGTAGAAAAAGCCATCAAAGGCTTGAAATGTGGAAAGGCAGCAGGAATAGATGATATTCGACCAGAAATGCTGAAGTATGATGGTATAAAAGTCTTACAGTGGCTGCACTGCATAGTTCAGAAGTCCTGGACAGACAGACGAATTCCCGATGATTGGAGTAGAGCTCTCATAGTATCCATATATAAAAAGGGAAATAAAAGTGAATGTGAGAATTATAGAAGTATTTCCTTACTGAGTGTTCCGGGCAAGATTTATGCAAGTATACTTGAGAAATGATTGAGAAGAATTGTGGAAGAAAAGCTTGGTGAAGAACAAGCTGGATTCGGGCCTGTATGAAAGTTATAACTTTCATACAGATTAAATTGTAATACATTTTTGGCAATACAAATTTCCGAAGGACATAGTTAAGGAATTAATGTAATGATGGACTATGTCCATTCCTAACTCTGATGCAGCTCTCACAACATCTTGCCATGGACCAAGTGATTCAGGAGTTCTTGAGGCAAACTGGCCCACTCCTGCTTCAGAGTAAGTATATGGCCTTGTTTGTTTTGTGGAGTTGAATTTCAAGCAGCAATGCATCTCCCTATTGTATCCCAAACATGTTCTGTGGGGTTGAGATCTGGGGAGTGTTCTGTCCACTCGATTCGATTAATATCCTCTGTCTCCAGAAGTCTCCCCACTGTTCGTGTATAATGTGGTAAAGCATTGTCATCCATAAAAATGAATTCTTTGCCTACAGTACCATGGAACAATCGAATATGACATTGAAGAACTTCATTGCAAGTCGTTCACCAATTATGGTCTCTTTTTCCTTCACTTGTAGCTCGTTGCGTCCATTAAGCATAAATCCTCCCCACCACCATATCTTTGAAGAACGTTCTCATGGTGGTAAGCAGTACGACTTTCATGCCAGATTAGAATTGGAATGGAAGATTAAAATGACTCTCATCCATAAAGAGTACATTAGCCCATTGGTGTGTTGTCCCATTTTATGGATACAATACCACTGAAAATATGCTCTATGATGAGCTGTAGATATAGGGATTCAGACTAATAGAGTATTTGAAACATGCTTTGGGTATATATAGACCCAAATCTTGTCACAATCGTGTTGCTACAGTTTGTCAAGATATTCACATATATGTCAAGATATATGGAGCTGACCTGCCATGGTTCATTGATTACTTTTTACTGTTATAACCAAAAAATCTGACTACATACTCCATGGTAGTGCAAGGACAGCCTCTTAGCAAATGTCTGGAACACGCATTCCATTGGTTTGAAATGCTGCTCCAAGCCTGGGTATAACTCTGTAAGATTCCAACTCCCTGGCAACATCGCTAATTCTGCAACCTTCTTCAAGCTTTCCAATAATTCTTCCCCATGTGAAATCATCTAGATGATGTCTTTTGAGACATTACTAGACATTCAAGTTTGCAACTTTATTCCTTCACGAAGAGAGCGTTTTTCAAACACAATTCACTTACCTCAGCCTTTTGGCCTTTTATCCTGTTAAGTGCTACCACATGATCCCTTTGCATGCACTTCAAAAATTTGAATGTGTACCCACTTTCTACTTGAAATCATCACTTACACAAATTGCCAAAGGCTGATTCGTCTGAATTTGCAGTTATAATCTTCAGAAATGGTGTTCATCCTTAAGTTTTGGACACCAGTGTGCATCATCCTTATGAAATGCTCTTCTCTAGAGACTAACATGGAACTTTTTTCCATTCACTCCAAGTTTATGCAGTAACTAAGTAGTTTTATAAGAGAATTTGTAAGAGCTTATTTATAATTAAACTGCTAACTTATATAAGTTGTTTAACACCTGCTTTTCTTTCCCCATCCCACCTCAAAGCTGGATTTGGTGCTTCCTATCAAAATTGGAGTAGTGTGCCTGGAAGTTATGGAAGTTATCCAGCACCACCTAGCCAGTATCCACAGCAGCCATATACAGGATATGGTAAGGAACTACCTATTTGTATAGAAAATATTTTCATGATCTGTTTTATATATTCTAGTTGATATAATTGCTAAAAATAAATCTGAATATGAAATCTGAAATATTAAAAATGTGCTGCAGAAATTAAATTTTCTGTTAGGTAATCTTATTTCCTTTTATTAAATGATGTTAATAGTCAGGAACCCCTTCTTTCTTAAAACTGTTTAGTCTTTCTTTATATTGTATTTATACCAAAAAAAAAAAAAAAAAGTCACCCAGTATGATGCATAATATAGTATGAATTGAAGGGGAAAAAAAAAAAAAATATATATATATATATATATATATATATATATCCATTTGGCATCAAGCCTGGAAGTTATGTTTCAGTCCATCCAATATACTATAGGTTTTCAGAATGTTGTGGTTAATGTTTATATTTTTAAAAAAATATTACCCGATCAAATAATTTTATACTTAGAACAGTTTTGATATGCATCTTATTTTATAATATATGCATATTTATCTATCTATTATATAAAATGTAGAGATCATAATTACTAACTCGATTTATTTAGCTAATAAACAGGAAGAACTGCCAGTATCCACCTGGAACAGCATAGAAACCAACTTAGAGCCCTTTGATTTAGCAGGCCATGCCATGAATATGAATCCCTGGATCCAATGGAACAAAATCTTCCCTTTATGCAGAAGTAGATATAAATCAGAGAAATTATTTCTAGAATCTGCCACAGCTTTATACCAATCACCAAATCTGGACAAATTCAGTTGTAACTTTCCCTGAAATTTGGGAGACAGTAATTTTGAGACTTTCAGCAAGTTTCCATCATTATACCCATAGAGGGTGCCATCTGACTCAGAGTGTAGGTTCCCACCTTTCATATTCTGTGTTTGCCTTCTTGCAAAGTTTCCCATCATGCACATGCTTAGTAGTACTTCTTTGATATATGATAGTCAATGATATGCCTTTTTGACCAAGGCAAAATAATTTGTTAGCTAAATAAATTTAGTAATTGTTATATGTGTAAGACTTTTATACCTTCATACTAGAGCATTTCTGTTCGAATATCATCTACTCCAGCTGCCTTTTCACATTTCAGGCTTTTGATTGCTTTTTCTACTTTAAGTATGGATACGTATTCCTAATTACATGCCTGTTGAGTGTTTTTTATCACTATGCTGTCAGAGATTTAACAATTTTTCGAAGAATATCTTCGAAAAATTGATTAAAAGGAATTGCTAATTCCTTTTCCTTTTACGATACTCTTTCCTTTTGTATTTCTGAGCTTTTTCAGAAACTTCCAGAATATTTTGCCATCTTCTTGATGTTTATTTTTTATGTTCTCTGCCAACCTGGCAGAAAATACTTCTTTTGCTAATCTTTCCTCCCCCATTCTGTTTGTGACCATACCACCTGAGATTAGCTCTGCTAACACATTCCTGGATGCTAACAATGTCAAGTTCTTTCCTAATATCGATGTTTTTAATGTGATATTGCCATTCATGCCATCTGTTTACGCCTCTAATCTTTCTCAGTACTCTCATATCTGTGGTCTCCAGTCTTTGGTCAATTGTTTTACTTCTAACCCAGCTCACAGATCCATAGGTTAAAATTGGTTTGAAAACTGTCTTGTATACAACTAATTTAGAGTTTTGACTAATTTCTCTTTTATTCCATATAAATTTATTCAGTTGACTTCCTGCCATATCAGCTTTGTTGATTGATTCTGTTGTCTATTTGCATATTTAATTTACCATCATCATCAAATTCCTGCCATGTATCCTCAAGGGATGTACAAGACATGATAGTACTACATGAAAAATTTACATCATTACTAACTTCCTATCTACAATTTTCCTCCAAATCAGTCTGTTACATGTCAAGACTCCAACATTATCAGATCTTATATTTCTATCTTCTAAGGCACTTTTTACCGTATCAATCCACCTATATCTTGGTCTTCCTCTGGGTCGTTTTCCAGCCAACCTGGCAGAGAACACTTGTTTTGCTAATCTTGACTCGCCCATTCTGTTTAAGTGACATACCACCTGAGATTTAGCTCTGCTAATGCATTCCTGGATGCTGACAATGTCAAGTTCTTTCCTAATATCCTCGTTTTTAATATGATATTGCCATTGATGCCATCTGTTCACGCCTCTAATTTTTCTCAGAACTCTCATATCTGCGGTCTCTAGTCTTTGGTGAAGTGTTTTACTTCTGACCCAGCTCTCAGATCCATAAGTTAAAACTGGTTTGAACACTGTCTTGTATAAAGCTACTTTAGTGTTCCGACTAATTTCTCTCTTATTCTGTATGAATTTATTCAATTGACTTCCAACCATACCAGCTTTGCTGATTCTGTTGTCTATTTCTATATTTAATTTACCATCTTCAGTAAAAATTGTGCCTAAGTAGCTGAAATGTTTTACTTGTTCCACAGGTTCTCCATTCACAACACAGTTGACATTTTCAATGATTCTGCCTATTTTCATTGTCTTTGTATTGCTGACCTTCATACCATATCTATTACAACAGTTATTCAATTTAGTCAGTGCAGCTTGCAGACTTGTAGCGGATTTATTTAGAAGTATAACATCGTCCGCATAAAGCAAACAGCTGACATTAACATCTCCAATTTTGATATCATGTTTAATACCACTTTCCTTCATAATGTGATCCATATAGATAATGAATAACAGAGGGGATAATGTACATCCTTGTCTCACACCAGATTTAACATTAAGCCACTTTCCTGTACTTCTATCAATTCTAACTGCTGACTTAAAACTCAAATAAAGGCTAAGTATTGCTTGATGTAATGCCCCATTGACACCATATAACTGTAGCGTATTGTATAGCTTCTCTTTCTGGGTACCTTGTCATATGCGTTTTCCAGATCGACAAAACTCAAATATAGATCTTTGTTATATTCCCATGCTTTCTCAACTATTTGTCTTAAAGTGAAGATCTGATCCTGACAGCCTTTATTTGGCCTGAATCCAGCTTGTTCTTCACCAACCTTTTCTTCCACAATTCTTCTCAACCGTTTCTCAAGTATACTTGCATAAATCTTGCCAGGAACACTCAGTAGAGAAATACCTCTGTAATTCTCACATTCAGTTTTATTTCCCTTTTTATATATGGGTACTATGAGAGCTCTACTCCAATCATCGGAAATTCATCACTCTGTCCAGTTTTCTGGACTATGCAGTGCAGCCACTGTAAAACTTTTATATCACCATACTTAGCCATTTCTGTCGAATATCATGTACTCCTGCTGCCTTTCCACATTTCAAGCCTTTAATGGTTTTTTTACTTCAAGTATAGATATGTATTCCTGACTGTATGCCTGTTGTGTGTTGTTTACCACTGTTTTCTCACTTCTTGTTTCATTTAGCAATTTTTCGAAGTATTTTCTCCATACTTGAAGGATATCTTATTCTCCCATTTTCATGTCAACTTTAACATCTCTAACTCCTTTTACAGCATTCTTTCCTCCATTTCTAAGCTTCTTCAACAACCTCCAGAATATTTTACCACCTTCTTGATGTTTATTTTGTATGCTCTTGCCAAAGGCCTCCCATGACTTTTGTTTAGCTAATTTTACGTAGTGTTTAGCTTTCTTACATTTGTCTCTGTATTCTCTAAGAACACAATCTGACTTATTTGCCAGGAACTTTTGACATGATTTCTTCTTTTCCTTCATTGCCTCTTTAACTTTCTGTGTTGTCCACCATAGAGTTTTGATTTTTCTATCCTTGCAGACAACCTCACCACATAGCCTCTCTGGCTGAATCAATCAGTGTTTCCTTCAGAGTTTGCCACTGAATCTCCAAGGTTTGGTTCCTGTTCTCAAACTCTTTCATTTTTTCTCAATAATCTTTGTGTATTTTAGTGTACAGTTCACATCTGAGAACTGCTCAACTTTTATTCGCCTTAAAACTTTCTTGCATGTTATTCTTTTCTATATGAAATTCAGTTTTATCCTGCTCAAGACTAAATAGTGATCACTTCCAATTTCAAATCAGCTGTACACTCTGGTGTCCTGCACAAGAGAGAGAACATAATATTGACAATAACATAGTCAATGGGACTTTTCTTATTCCTTGCCTCTTCTCTCCATGTGAATTTGTGTACATTTTTATGTTGGAACACGGTGTTAGTAAGAACCAGTCCATGTCCTGAGCAGAAATCCAACAGGTATTTGCCATTGTTATTAGCTTTGCTCTTTTCTCCAAATTTTCCCAAAATATTTAATTCTTCATTAAAAATTGCACTTCAGTAGCTGAAATGTTTTACTTGTTCCATAGGTTCTTCACTCAGGATGCAGTTGATTCAATGCTTCTGTCTATTTTCATTGTTTTTGTCTTGTTATTGCTGACCTTCATATCTATTACAACAGTTATAGTCAGCGAATCTTTCAGATTTGTAGCAGATATATTTAAAAGTATAACATCTGCATAAAGCAAAGCAAAGCACTGAGATTAACATCTCCAATTTTGATATCAGATTTAATACCACTTTCCTTCATAATGTGATCCATATAGATAATGAATAACAGAGGGACTAAAGTAAATCTTGCTGATTTAACATCAAACCATCTTCCTGTACTTCCTTCAATTCTAACTGCTAACTTACAGCTTAAATAAAGACTAAGTATTGCTTGATATAATGCCCCATCGACACCATACAACTGTAGTGTTTTGAATTTTCTCTTGGCACCTTGTCATACACTTTTTCCAGATCTACAAAACTTAAATACAGATCTTTTTTATATTCCCATGATTTTTCTACTATTTGTCCTGAATCCAGCTTGCTCTTCACCAGGCTTCCCTTTCACAATCCCTCTCAACCGTTTCTCAAGTATTCTTGCATAAATCATACCAGGAAAACCCATTAGGGAAATACCTGTAATTCTCACATTCAAAATTATTTTCCTATATATATATATATATATAAATGTATATATGGATACTATGAGAGCTCTACTTCAATCTGGAATTTGTCCCTCTGTCCAGGCCTTCTGAACTATGCAGTGCATATTTGAGCATTTCTGGTCGAATATCATCTACTCCAGCTGCCGTTCCACATTTTAGGCTTTTTCTATAAGTATGGATATATATATATATATTCTTGAGTGCATGCCTGAATGTTTTTTGTTTTTTTACCACTGCTGTCACTGCTTGTTTCGTTTAGCAATTTTTCAAATTACCCCAATATATCAAGGATATCTTTTCTCCATTTTTCATGTTACCTTTATCATCTCTAATTCCTTTTACAGAACTTTTTCTTCCAATTCTGAGCTCCTTCAACAGCTTCTAGAATATTTTGCCACCTTCGTTATATTTATTTTCTATGTTCTCACTGTACTAGGGGCAAAAGTCTTCTCATGACTTTGGTTTAGCTAGTTTTACAAATTGTTTAGCTTAGATTTCTCTCTGTATTATCTAAGAGCACAAGCTGATGTATTTGCCAGGAACTTTTAATATTCTTTCTTCTTTTACCTCTTTTAGAGAAAGCAACTGACAGAACGAAAAAGGAAAACTTCTCGTGTCCACCATGGAGTTCTGATTTTTCTATCCTTGCAGACAACCTCACCACATGCCTCTCTGACTGAATCAATGTTTTCTTCAGGGCTTCCACTGAATTTCCAAGGTTTGATTCCTGTTCTCAAACTCTTTCATTTTTCATCATCATCATTGAATTCCTGACATGTACCCTCAAGGGGTGTACACAATATGATAGTACTACATGAAAAATTTACATCATTACTAACTTCCTATCTACAATTTTCCTTCAAATCAGTGTGTTATTTGTCAAGACTCCAACATTATCAGATCTTATATTTCTATCGTCTAAGGCACTTTGAACCGTATCAATCCACCTATATCTTGGTCTTCCTTTGGGTAACTTTCCTTCCAACCTTGCAGCGAACACTTGTTTTGCTAATCTTTCCTCAACCATTCTGTTCAAGTGACCATACTACCTGAGTTTAGCTCTGCTAACGCATTCCTGGATGCTGACAATTTCAAGTTCTTTCCTAATATCCTCGTTTTTAAAATGATATTGCCATTGATGCCATCTGTTCAATGCTATAATCTTTCTCAGAACTCTCATATCTGCGGTCTCTAGTCTTTGGTCAAGTGTTTTACTTCTGACCCATCTCTCAGATCCATAAGTTAAAACTGGTTTGAATAATTTCTAATAAAAAAATAAAATAAAAATCGTGCCTAAGTAGGTGAAATGTTTTACTTGTTCCACAGGTTCTCTGTTCACAACACAGTTGACATTTTCAACGATTCTATCTATTTTCATTGTCTTTGTCTTTTTATTGCTGACCTTTATACAATATCTATTACAACAGTTATTGAATTTAGTCAGGAAATCTTGCAAACTTGTAGTGGATTTATTTAGAAGTATAAAATCGTCAGCATAATGCAAAGAGCTGACATTAACATCTCCAATTCTGATATCGTGTTTAATACCACATTCCTTCATAATGTGATTGATATAGATAATGAATAACAGAGGAGATGATGTACATCCTTGTCTCACACCAGATTTAAAATTAAACCATCTTCCTCTACTTCCTTCAATTCTCACTCCTGACTTGCAACTAAAATGAAGACTAATTATTGCTTGATATAATGCCCCATTGACACCATATAACTGTAGTGTATTGAATAACTTTTCTCTTGACACCTTGTCATATGGCTTTTCCAGATCGACAAAACTTAAATACAGATCTTTGTTATATTCCCATGCTTTCTTAACTATTTGTCTTAAAGTGAAGATCTGATCCTGACAGACTATATTTGGCCTGAATCCAGCTTGTTCTTCACCAAGCTTTTCTTCTACAATTCTTCTCAACCGTTTCTCAAGTATACTGGCATAAATCTTGCCTGGAACACTCAGTAAGGAAATACCTTTTGTAATTCTCACATTCACTTTTATTTCCCTTTTTATATATGGGTACTATGAGAGCTCTGCTCCAATCATCTGGAATTCGCCCCTCTGTCCAAGCCTTCTGAACTATGCAGTGCAGCCACTGTAAGACTTTTACCAGCATACTTCAGCATTTCTGGTCGAATATCATCTATTCCTGCTACCTTTCCATTTTTCAAGCCTTTGATGGCTTTTTTTTTTTTTTTTATACTTCAAGTATAGATATGAATCAATCATGGATATGTTGTGTGTTTGTTACCACTGTTCTCTCACTGCTTGTTTCATTTAGCAATTTTTCGAAGTATTTTCTCCATACTTGAAGGATATCTTATTCTCCCATTTTCATTCAACTTTAACATCTCTAACTCCTTTTACAGCATTCTTTCCTCCATTTCTAAGCTTCTTCAACAACCTCCAAAATATTTTGCCACCTTCTTGATATTTATTTTGTATGTTCTTGCCAAAGTCCTCCCATGACTTTTGTTTCGCTAATTTTACGCAGTGTTTAGCTTTCTTACATTTCTCTCTGTATTCTCTAAGAGCACAAGCTGACTTATTTGCTAGGAACTTTTGATATGCTTTCTTCTTTTCCTCCAGACAACGTCACCACATGTCTCTCTGGCAGATTCAATCAAGGTTTTCTCCAAGGCTTGCCACTGATTTTCCAAGGTTTGATTTCTGTCCTCAAGCTCTTTCATTTTTTCTTCAATAATCTTTGTGTATTTTAGTCTACAACTAGTTAACATCTGAGAGCTGCTCAACTTTTATTAGCTTTAAAACTTTATTTAATTTCATTCTTTTCAATATGAAATTCAATTTTATCTTTCTCAAGACTAAATAGTCATTGCTTCCAATTTTAGATCCTCTGTACACTCTGGTGTCCTGCACCAGGGAGAAAACATCACTATCAACCATGACATAGTCAATGAGACTTTTCTTATTCCTTGCATCTTCTCTCCATGTGAATTTGTGCACATTTTTTATATTGGAACATTGTGTTAGTAATAACCAGTCCATCTCCTGAGCAGAAATCCAACAGTCATTTGCCATTATTATTAGCTTTGCTGTTTTCTCCAAATTTTCCCAAAATATTTCTGTATGTCTGACAAACATTTCCTACTCTACTATTTGGATCCCCAACAAGGACCAACTTTTTCTTTTTCATTGTATCAGTAGCTTTCTGTAGAGCCTCAAAAAATTCCTCCACTTCTACCTTAGTAGAACCTTATGTGGGATCATAGGCACAAATAAGTCTCATTGTCCAGTTTCCCATTCTGATATTTGCCCAAATCACTCTACTTGAAATTTCCTGCATTCAAGAAGATTAGCTTCGTATTTATTGTTGAATACTATGGCTACTTCTTCTTTTCCTTGATTGTCATTGCCTGAATATAACTACCTGAATATAATCTTTCTGAGCAATAACTTTCTGAGTTATTGCTCAGAAAGATCTCTCCAGTTTTTGTCTTTTTTGTTTCGGTCACCCTATTATATCAAACTGGTACTTATCCAATTCCTTAGCTAGCTCCATTTCTTTGTTGATAGTACCGATCTTGAACTCTGCTGGTGATGATTTGTTACAGTAGCTAACTTTTTGCTGTTTACCCTGATTCCCTGGCAAAAACAAACTTGGTCCTTTTTAAACTAGGACATCCCAGCTGGCATGAAATTCTGTCATTCATTGCTTTTGTTTTACCAGTTTATAGCGGATATTTAATTTTTTTTTTTTTTTTATTATGTTGCTCCCATGAATGGTTGTAAACCTATAGTGCATTAGTACTGTGGGAGGGCTAAGGGTTTTATTATTATTATTATTTTACATATTCTGGAAACCCTACTCTAGATTCCGTGTGTTGAGTGGTGTGAGGACACCATGTTGCTTAAGTGGTGTGAGGACATCATGTTGGAGACTTAATGGAATATATACAGCACGTGGAAAGGATTAAAACTGATTTTAATACTTCCAGTATTTTGTCTCAGTCACTGACTCATCTTTAGGCAGTCTTAGGCAACTCGTGGTAAAGGTGGAATAAGCTCTGATACTATTCTTAGTATTTACCCTTAATGCAAAGCACATCTCCTTGAGAAGATGTATGATGCTATGTATTAAAGAAAAGGAGCCACTACCCAGACTGGTTTCGACCTTTAGTGAGGTCTCATCAGTGGGAGCCAGGCTTAGAAATACCAAGGTTTAAGTAATGCAGAGCTTATAAGTATTTTACCAAAGCAAGTTACCATAAGGTGCTTTGACCTTATTAAATAAAAATCTCAGGATTAGAAATAGATGTAGACAGTTTTTTATCTTGGGTATAATATATGTTAAAGATACCCAGCTATTATAAACCTGGTTTTAATCCATTTCCCAAGTAAGTCAAGTTTTGCGCCTGCAAGTAGTGCAAGTCTAGATGACCCGCACATAGTAGTGCAACTCATGGTAAAGGTGGAATAAGCTCTGATCACTATTCTTGGTATTTACCCTTAATGCAAAGCACATCTCCTTGAGAAGATATATATAGTTGCGAAGAAATGTGACAAAACAGATAAGAAATTAATAGATAAAGTTTGGTGTTTTAAGAATGCCTATAATTTTGTTCTGAATACAACCGAAGTCTACTTTATCTATTCAGTATGATTGTACATAAGTAAACTTGTTGCAGTATTTTTATAATTTCTCCTAGAATTATTATGACAAAAGTAGATAACTGGAATAATGGAAATGACAGTTTTTTATAATAATTAAATCACCAATATGAATCGCATTATGAGGGAAGCAATATTAAACCTGAGTGTTAATCTCTGTCTGTTTACTTTATGCAGATGTTATATTCCTAAATAAATCTGGTACAATTCTGCAGGATTCACGACTAAACTGAATAAATTTGGTGTTAAAAATCAGCATTAAAAGACAACAAAAATAGGCAGAAACAAAGAAAACAACAACTGCATCCTGAATGGAGAGCCTATAGAACAAGTGAAACATTTTCAGTTATTTACACACAATTTTAGTGAAGAGCAGTGATGATGGCACAGTAATAAAAAAAACACTGACCAGGCATGCAGTCAGGAATACATATCCATACTTGAAGTAGAAAAAGCCATCAAAGGCTTGAAATGGGGAAAGGCAGCAAGAGCAGATGATATCATTAATATTAAACTATCATATTCGACCAGAAATGCTGAAGTATGGTGGTATAAAAGTCTTACAGTGGCTGCACTGCATAGTCCAGAATGCCTGGACAGAGGGACGAATTCCCTATGATTGGAGTAGAGCTCTCATAGGATCCATATATAAAAAGGAAAATAAAAACCGAATGTGAGAATTACAGAGGTATTTCCCTACTGAGTGTTCCTGGCAAGATCTATGCAAGTATACTTGAGAAACGGTTAAGAAGAATTGTGGAAGAAAAGCTTGGTGAAGAACAAGCTGGATTCGGGTCAAATAGAGGCTGTCAGGATCAGATCTTCACTTTACGACAAATAGTGGAGAAATCATGGGAATATAACAAAGATCTATATTTAAGTTTTGTCGATTTGGAAAAGGCATATGACAAGGTGCCAAGAGAGAAGCTATTCAATATCCTACAGTTATATGGTGTCAATGGGGCGTTATATCAAGCAATACTTAGTCTTTATTGAGTTGTAAGTCAGCAATTAGAATTGAAGGAAGTACAGGAAGATGGTTTAATGATAGTATTGAACTATCATAAACTATCAAAAATAATATTAATATAGTATTTAATGATAGTATTAAAACTGGTGTGAGACAAGGTTATTCAATTTACATTATGTACATTATCCCCTCTGTTATTCATAATCTATATGGATCACATTATGAAGGAAAGTGGTATTAAACATGATATCAAAATTTGAGGTGTTAATGTCTGTTCTTGGCTTTATGCGGACGATGCTATACTTCTAAATAAATCCGCTACAAGTCTGCAAGATTCTCTGACTAAATTGAATAACTGTTGTAATAGATATGGTATGAAGGTCAGCAATAAAAAGACAAAGACAATGAAAATAGGCAGAATCATTGAAAATGTCAACTGTGTTGTGAATGGAGAACCTGTGGAACAAGTAAAACATTTCAGCTACTTAGGCACGATTTTTAGTGAAGATGGTAAATTAAATATGGAAATAGACAACAGAATCAACAAAGCTGGTATGGTAGGAAGTCAGTTGAATAAATTCATATGGAATAAGAGAGAAATTAGTCGGAACACTAAATTAGCTGTATACAAGACAGTGTTCGAACCAGTTTTAAACTTATGGATCTGATAGCTGGGTCAGAAGTGAAACACTTGACCAAAGACTAGAGACCGCAGATATAAGAGTCCTGAGAAAGATTATAGCATTGAACAGATGGCATCAATGGCAATATCATTTTAAAAACGAGGATATTTGGAAAGAACTTGACATTGTCAGCATCCAGGTATGTGTTAGCAGAACTAATCTCAGGTGGTATGGTCACTTAAACAGAATGGTTGAGGAAAGATTAGCAAAACAAGTGTTCTCTGCCAAGTTGGCAGGAAAACGACCCAGAGGAAGTCCAAGATATTGGTGGATTGATACGGTACAAAGTGCCTTAGACGATAGAAATATAAGATCTGGTAATGTTGGAGTCTTGACAAGTAACAGACTGATTTGGAGGAAAATTGTAACTAGGAAGTTAGTAATGATGTAAATTTTTCATGTAGTACTATCATATCCTGTACACCCATTTGAGGGTACATGGCAGGAATTTGATGGTGATAAACAAAAGAATTGGCAAACCTGATATAGTACTAAAATTAGTTGAATAAATTTATGTGGAATAAGAAAGAAATTGGTGAAAACACTACACTAGCTATATACAAGACAGGCTTCAAATTCAATTTTAACTTATGGAATTGAAAGCTCGGTTAGAAATAAAACACTTGATCACTTTCATGTTGCACTATCATAATATTCTGTACCCCCGCCCCGAGGGTGTGTGTGTGTGTGTATATATATATATATATCATTAATGTAGTGAAGTATGAGTGCATAAAATGGTAGTTTATATGATGTACTTTCTATATTAAATCTACTTTTCTATATACACACAATTTGAATAATAAAATGTTAAAGATGTCATGTTATAATTTCATTTAGTTGCTTGAAAACTTGAATCGTAAGATTCAAGGCCGACACCTAATACCAAATACATATGCCTGGGAATAAGGACCTACAAAATGAAATGTGAAATCAAAGTTTAAAAAGATTTTCTCTTCATAAACATTTGTTAACATAAAAGAAGTGTTTCGGTGATAATAGTACAGCGGCTACTTTACTACTCTAAAACCACTGTATTGTGATTACCAAAACAAGAGATGTTGGTTATTAAGAAATATCACAACGCAAGGTGATGAGTCCAGTGCATTGTGTGTGTTAATTGCTGGGCCCAAACTAAAGTTGATATGATATATCAGGGGTCGCCAAACTTCTTTGACCGTCGACCCCTTCAAGAGTTTCTTGACTTTTTATCGACCCCCTCTATTTTACTATTACATAATTGTAATAGGATAAGCAAAAAAGACGCTTGTTGGTAAATACGTCATTTTGGCCTACTTGGTTGGCCTCTGTAACTATTTTCATGACCTTGCTCCATCTTACAGGTCCTATTCATGTCGCTGTTCCTACGATTCACTCTTAATTGCGTTGTCATTCAGGATGGAGATAATTCAAGTTAACCGAATTAAATATTACCCACAGGATGATGTCTTATATATTTCTATCGACCACTGTGATATATCATGCTTCTAGAATAGTAAAATAGACCAGAAGGGCATCTATTGAGAGAAATTCTTATCAAGGAACACAATGAAAATGGGGGTGGGGGGAAAGTGCATAGTTTAATCAGGGTTAGATTTACAATAGACAGAAATAAATGGCATTTTGAAACAAATCAAAATGCCTTCTCAAAACAGCTATTTATTGAAGGTAAAAAAAGCAATGGAAATGATCTATTGCCAACTGCATGCAAAATAGTATCCAAAAAGCAGTTTAAATTACTTTTTTTTTTTTATGGCAAAAAGAATACAAAGCAACTATAGCTTAATGTCCAGTCCAGAAATCTGTCACCTCGTGGATGGCTTGGAGGTTACCATGAAATTGGTGCCTTAGACCAGCGCTTCCCAAACTGTGGGCTGTAGGTTTTGTTGAGGGGGGCCGTGAAATAATGAAAACAAATTTAAAATGTTTTAAGACTAAGTAGATTTTTTTATTTTAAAAGAAACGTATTTAACTTTTATTATTTCTTTTTTGTTATTTTTTATATTTTAATGGAAAAATGCACACATTGGTGTTGGTTCACAAACTTTGCTTCCTGCGTATTTCGGCGCTCAATGAATATTAGTAAATATTGCTTATTCATATGTTTCATGTTTCATTTCAAAGCAGTGGTTAATTGTATTTACTTCGAATGCTCTCCAGGGAAGCTCCAAATCTTCTTGTCCCTTTCATCACGCGTTCGTAATCAGGGACTGTTGATATTGACTTTATATACATATCAAAACTCGTTTTATATTATCACTGTCATCCGAGCTAGTTTTCTGTTACCAATAAAAGTTTCGCATATACTTCACACATGAAAAAAAGCTTAAACAAGTTCATGTGAGGAGATAGTAAATCGCTTGCAGTGGTAAACAACACACCCTCCTTAACAGTCACTATACTGCAGAGGCAATAAAAACAAGTACTTTTATTATGCCAGTGAATAAGGTATGAGCAGTCTGTGTAATATATTTCTCAACAAATAGTGCAATTAGAGACAACTGGGATAAAAACACACTAATTAATGAATCACATGTCCCCTCATACAGAAACTATGCTGTATAGACTGAAACAAAACCATATGTTGCATGGACAAACACAGAGTCTAACTAAAATCTATTGTTATTAATTAGATGTGCATGAGTTCGATTTCCCAAGGCAGCAATAGAATTCAACCGAACATGTTAAAATTCGTAAAAGTGTTAAAACTAATTAATATATATATATATATAATGAATGTTATGGCAGTTTCACATATGGAATTCGGTTGAAGAGAGTTAGCATTTCAACTCAATTGTCAGCTATGCTTTTATCTTTCGGTTGCGCGATCTTTTGTTAATACCGCGCCAATCATATGCACATTTTAATAACCTGCCTTTGCTGTCTGTTTCGCGTTAGGCTTAATTACCGTAAAGGGAGAAAAGTCACAAAAGAGAAAAATGTTCCTGGTCCGGGGATTGCCTTATTCAGGTAATATTCACTAATTTCATGTTATCAGTCTGTGGTATGCCAGTATTGGTAAGTGGTGATATTATTTGATCGATTCTACATTAAAAATTTAACCCTGAGATGGATAAGTGGCTGATAAAAAAAAAATTTAAAAAAATTCCCGCAAACCATCAGAAGAAGCAGAAACAGACTAAAAAAAAAAAAAAAAAAAGACAGTATTTCATATTTTACCAGAACAGCCCGCATCGTCTTCAGAACCAAACAGTAAGAGGCAAAAAATGTAATATATGCATTTGATTTTTGCAATATTCGCTGTGCATGTTTTGTATTGAATATAAATACAATAAATATTATAATAATATATCTCTCTATTGCGATTTTTTTTCGAGGGGCGCCGTGAAATATTTTAATTTTTGCAAAGGGGGCCCTGACATCCAGAAGTTTGGGAAGCACTGCCTTAGACAATCTTTCACAATATGAGTGATCATCTGGGCTAATTTGAAAGTCTGAAAGGTTGTAGCTTAGGTTGTTGTTTAGATCTACAGGGTTGAGGATGATTTCCTTAGATTCTATAATCTTCCTTTCCAATTCGTCATGGCAACAGAAAATGTTAGATTTGTCCCAAAGGATTGTATTGCTATGGTGTGGTGTGGGTAGGTTTCATGGCCGTGATACCTACCCACAATCTTCATACATATATATGTATAATCAAAATTTTGACTAATTGAACTAAACTGAAATGGAGACACAATCATATAATTACAAAACAAAACTATACATACCCCTCCGCAAGTAAGATTAGTCGCTGATTCTCATAGGATTCTCTTTCAACCCATCAAAGACTGGAATATAATGCAACATTTCCAGCATTATATTTGGGACTGTCCCTGGCCATAGTCTACAAGTAATCATCTATTAAACAGAACATGTCATTACTGCCACAACATTGCCCTGTTCTGGTTTCAAACCCATGACCTCATCATATAACCAGAACACCAATGTAATATGGTGGATTTTGATATTTTGGTGAAATAATGCAAAAGAGTATTTACTTAAACAGTGAAGATACTTAAAAGCATAATCTGTCACATAAAGTCATGTCTGGTTGGATTTTAAGAAACATGTTTAGTAGTACAGCTGTTTTACTTCAAATGAGAACACAGAATAAATTCATAATAAATATCAAATAATATATAAATAAATAAAAAATTTGAGAAATCTTAAACACTTGAATGAAAACTGTGAAACACATTGATTTCATATGTATGGATTGAAACTGATAAAAACTTGAAATTTGTTTAGATTTTTTAGATGATGTAGAATTTTTATTTTGGGTTGCATTGACACATTTGTTAGAGAACCAGGGTTTGCAGTAGATTGGTGAATGAAGACCCACACTCATTCTAGTAAGGATTATTTCAGTTATTTAGTTAGAGTATACTTGGATCAGGAAAGTAGAAACAGTAATCAAACCATGGAAAAGAAATATAGAAATCCCAGTTGCCATGAGATATATGGCTAGGATTGGCTGGAGAGGGTCTGAACTGTGAAGAGGAAAGCCAAACATTTTTAGTATTTGGAGGGTCAGTTGACTAAGAAAAGGTTTAATAGGTTGGAAGAGTGATGAGGATTTTCTGTTGTTCACACAAACAGGTTGTGTTGGAGCAGCCAGGTTACTTGGCTGTGGTTGGCCAATGATCCTAACATGCAAAGGAAAATGGGAATGGGAATAAATGATTTCAAATAGACTTCCCTTCCTGTTTGATCTTTGAAGTTAGAGAAAGGAAGCCAGTAAAGATCTTTTTAAGTTTTCAAGGAAGATAACCACGCTCTTTGGATAATTAGTGTATGAAATCAATTTTGTAGAGATAATCAAAGGTTATCTTTGAAAGTCGACTTTATAAACCAGGCTACAAAGTGAAATATGGAAATCTTCTCAGAGTAGATTTCACATTTGAACTTTGGAAGTAATGTTAGATCTGACAAATGCACATCCTCTCCTTATAGAAGGCATCACACATAATGTAGTTAGGATAGCTAAGGTGAACTGTAGTTGTCGAGGATATAAAAAATAATAGATCAGGTTTTGATACCTGTGAATGGTGCTGCACATAATTAATATATGTATTGATGTCTTGAATGTTGGGTGAAATGGATGTGGAAGTGTATTTTATTCTAAGAAATTTTGATGTTTTTTTTTTTGAGCTAGGGGTGGGGTTGGTGTTTGTTTGGGAAATGTTTTTTATAATTGATAACCAAATAATACTGATTAATCCTTCAAATATTTTGGTAAGCATCGATACATTTTCGTATATTTTCTAACGAAACTGCATTCTTTAATATTTCATTGTGTCGCAATTCCAAAACTTCCATCAGTAGTCAGTTTGGTAGGTCATCAATGGTGACATTACAAGGGTTCAATATCCACAAAAATCTACAATAATACCAACAAAAGTTTCCTTTTGTTACTTAGATAGACAGCCAATAGGCTTCACTTCGGCAAAGTAAGTTTATTCAAATTAAGTGGATATTGAATCCAACCTTATTTCTTAGCCGAATAAGAAACTCAAAGATAGAAAATCTAAGAGTTTCATGCCAAATATAGAAATCTATAAAAGTTCAGCGAGTCCAAGCATAGGCTGATTCAATATCCGCTTAATCTGAATAAAGTTTCTTTTCGTGTTTGCCATCTAACTGTAGATGCCAATTTGTAACATATATAATCATGTAGATTTTCTTCCATCATATATAATCATGCAGATTTTCTTCCATCATGTATTTCTTCAACAGACATAGTTTGCCTTCAAAAGCTTTTGTGTCAGAAAACAGTTCTGATAGTAATTTACCTTGGCCCTACAGGTTCGAAATAAGTTCATTAAGGCAGCTGTGATGTCTACCATAAATGCAAGAGACATAATCCATTTTTTATCCGATAGTTGTTGGACAGTATTTTCATGTTCCGTCATGAAAATATCTATTCCTAAACGTAAATTAAAAAATATTCTTAGAACAGAACCTCTACTTAACCATCTAGCACTTGACTAGTAGATAACGTCCTCTTGAAATGTCCATAACGTCTTTTCTTGATGATAAAATTTTACTGGCCACATGCCATGTAAGTAGGGTCAACCTTTTTATGGCCCACCAAAAATGCACGTTTGGGCCGCATGTGGGTCACTGGTTGCCGACCCCTGGTCTAAGGCACTTTGTACCATATCAATCCACCTATATCGTGACTGGGTAGTTTTCCTGCCAACCTGGCAGAGAACACTTGTTTTGCTAATCTTTCTTCGCCAATTCTATTTAAGTGACCATACCATCTGAGATTAGCTCTGCTAACACATTCCTGGATGCTAACAATGTCAAGTTTTTTCCTAATATCCTCATTTTTAATATGATATTGTTATTGATGCCATCTGTTCATGCCTCGTAATTTTTCTCAGGACTATCATTATCTTATCTGCCATCAATTGTTTTATTTCTAAATCAGCTATTAGATCCATAGGTTAAAATTGGTTAGAAAACTGTCTTGTACACAACTAATTAGACAAAACATTAACTAATTAGTCAATGTTTTGACTAATTTTTCTCTTATTCCATATAAATTTATTCAGTTGACTTCCTGCCATATCAGCTTTGTTGATTCTGTTCTCTATTTCCATATTTAATTTACCATTTTCATTAAAAATTGTAAAATTTTAATGAAAATTTACAATTTTATGCCTGAGTAGCTGAAATGTTTTACTGTTCCATAGGTTCTTCACTCAGGATGCAGTTGATTCAATGCTTCTGCCTATTTCCATTGTTTTTGCTTTGTTATTGCTGACTTTCATACCATATCTATTACAACAGTCATTCAATTTAGTCAGGGAATCTTTCAAACTTTTAGCGGATTTATTTAGAAGTATAACATTGTCTGCATAAAGCAAAGAGCTGACATTAACATCTCCAATTTTGATATCATGTTTAATACCACTTTCCTTCATAATGTGATCCATATAGATAATATACATCCTTGTCTCACACCAGATTTAACATTAAACCTTCCTGTACTTCTTTCAATTCTAACTGCTGACTTACAACTCAAATATAGACTAAGTATTGCTTGATACAATGCCCCATTGACACCATATAACTGTAGGATATTGAATAGCTTCTCTCTTGGCACCTTGTCATATGCCTTTTCCAGATCGACAAAACTTAAATACAGATCGTTGTTATATTCCCATGCTTTCTCAGCAGGTTGTCTTAAAGTGAAGATCTGATCCTGACAGCCTCTATTTGGCCTGAATCCAGCTTGTTCTTCACCAAGCTTTTCTTCCACAATTCTTCTCAACCGTTTCTCAAGTATACTTGCATAGATCTTACCAGGAACACTCATTAGGGAAATACCTCTGTAATTCTCACATTCAGTTTTATTTCAATTTTTATATATGGGTACTATTAGAGCTCTACTCCAATCATCGGGAATTTGTCTCTCTGTCCAGACTTTCTGAACTATGTAGTGCAGCTACTGGACTTTTATACCACCATACTTCAGCATTTCTGGTGGAATATCATCTACTCCTGCTGCCTTTCCACATTTCAAGCCTTTGATGGCTTTTTCTACTTCAAGTATGGATATGTTTTTCTGGCTATATGCCTGTTGAGTGTTTTTTACCACTGTGCTATCACTGCTTGTTTCATTTAGCAATTTTTTGAAGCATTTACTCAATACTTCAAGGATATCTTTTTCTCCTGTTTTCATGTCACCTTTATCATCTCTAATTCCTTTTACAGCACTCTCTCCTCCATTTCTAAGCTTCTTCAATAACCTCAAGAATATCTTACCACCTTCTTGATATTTATTTTCTATGTTCTTGCCAAAGTCCTCCCATGACTTTTGTTTAGCTACTTTTACACAGTGATTAGCTTTCTTACATTTGTCTCTGTATTCTCTAAGAGCAAAAGCTGACTTATTTGCCATGACTTTTGATATGCTTTCTTCTTTTCCTTCATTGTCTTTTTAACTTCCTGTGTCCACCATGAAGTTTTGATTTTTCTATCCTTGCAGACTATCTCACCACGTGCCTCTCTGGCTGAATCAATCAGTGTTTTCTTCACGGCTTGCCATTGAATCTCCAAGGTTTGGTTCCTGTTCTTAAACTCTTTCATTTTTTCTGCAATAATCTTTGTGTATTTTAGTCCAGTTCACATTTGAGAGCTGCTCAACTTTTATTCGCTTTAAAACTTTCTTACATGTTCTTCTTTTCAATATGAAATTCAATTTTATCCTGCTCGAGACTAGATAGTGATCGCTTCCAATTTCATATTCTCTGTACACTGGTGTCCTGCACCAGGGAGAAAACATCCATATCAACAATAACATAGTCAATGAGACTCTTATTCCTTGCTTCTATTCTCCATGTGAATTTGTGCACATTGTTTTTTTGGAACATGGTGTTAGTAATAACCAGTACATGTCCTGAGCAGAAATCCAACAGCCATTTGCCATTATTATTAGCTTTGCTGTTTTCTCCAAATTTTCCCAAAATATTTTTGTATGTCTGACAACCATTTCCTACTCTGCTATTTAGATTTCCAACAAGTACCAACTTTTTCTTTTTCATTGTGTCATGTTGTTCCATCATTTTTTATATTGGTTTACGCCAATAAGAATACAATTTGATCCGCTACATCCCAAATTGCCAGCCCATCCTTGCTCGTTCAGTATCCAGGTTGATACCCAACAGAGTGCCTCACGAGAAGGTGAGGATTGGACATTTGGTCAGAAGCCCTGGTGGGTTCTCCCGGATTCCTTTAAAGGCCATGTGGAGGTCTCCTCTCAGTTATACAGCTTTGACCCTTAAGTACCCCCGGATATAAAATGTATGAATTCATATTATACAATTAATTTAATAAAGTGAAATTACAAACTTGCATTACATTTAATGATTTTTCTGTTGTTGAGTTCTGGTAGAAAGTTGCTTTATAGAAGAGCTATATTTTGTACATTTTAATGCTACACAGGCAGCGCTCAAATCTTTGCTCAGTCTATTTCTCCCTTTCGTTTTGATATTATTTAAGGCAGAAAATAGTTTCACAAGAGTATGTAGCAAAAAAAAAAAAAAAAAAAAAAATTGTTAGAACAGCTTTAGAAACGATTCTAAGAGCATGAAAGTTTTTGGGAAGGCTGTTCTACACGCTTAGAATTTCACAGTCTGAATTTTTACACACAGTACCATGCAGCCATTCCTGCTCAAGTTCTTCTAATTCATTTCCAAGAGCAGTAAACTTTCTTTTCCAGATAGGATTACACTGGAAGTCGGCTAGTTGCGTTTCTAGATCTTTTAAATCCAACCACTCAAAGCCATCTAATTTAAGATTCATGAATTCTGTTTCATCAGGATACTTTATGAATTGGATTATTTGTTCCAACATTCGAAATTCCTCAAATTTAGAAGAAAACTGCTCAGTTATTGACTTTAGAACTTCGATAGATTGGTTGATATGCTGTTCACGATTTTTGGGGTTGGTTTCGTTAAAAAATTTTTTACTCTTGGGAAATACTTAAAATTGTTACTTTTTAAATCACGTTGAAATATTTTGAGTTTATTATCAAAGCTCTTGATCATGCCAAATATAACATCCACAGATTTTCTGGAATCTTGCAATTGTATATTAAGTTCATTCAGGTGCAATGTAAAATCTTTAAAAAACATCAGCTTACTGAGCCAAGCAGAATCGTTCAACTGAGAAAATTTGTGCTCCATGCCCTTCATATTTAAATATAATTTAATTTCATTTAAACATTCAACAAACTGTTCAAGTACTTGGCCACAACTCAACCATCAAATATTATTGTACATTAATAGACCATTGTACACTGATTCAACTTCGCTTAAAAGTGAATTAAATTCTCGTTTAAATTAAGGGAATAAAAATCCCTTATTATTTTACAGCCAGCATGCGAAACTCTGAGATCGAAAGCTACCATCTAAGAGCTTCATGCCGAAGAACTATCGGTGAATCCAAGCGTAAGTGAACACCTGATAGTACAACACCAAGGTAACTCGAAGCAAAGGTGGAGCAAGATCCCTCACTATCTTTGATATTTTCTCATAATGTAAAACACAGCTCCTAGGAGGAAGGGATTTTTATTCCCTTAATTTAATTAACTTCACCAGAAAAAATAGCCGTTTGGCTTTTTATCTTAGCTATAATATATGGGCACACCTTTCTGGCATTCGTATAGTGAAGGCATGCAAGTTCTTTTCACTTAAACTTTATATCATTAAGGTCTACCTACTCACTGTAGAGACCTCAAAAAAGGTTGAAACCGGTCTGGGTAGTGACAGCAAGGAATGAGAAAAGGCTCACTGATTATTCCTCATGCAGGACACCAGAGTGTACAGAGGATTTGAAATTGGAAGTGATCACTATTTAGTCTTGAGCAGGATAAAATTGAATTTCATATTGAAAAGAAGAACATGTAAGAAAGTTTCAAAGCGAATAAAAGTTCAGATGTGAACTATAGACTAAAATACACAAAGATTATTGAAGAAAAAATGAAAGAATTTGAGAACAGCAACCAAATTTTGGAGATTCAGTGGCAAGCCTTGAAGAAATCCCTGATTGATTCAGCTAGAGAGACATGTTGTGAGGTTGTCTGCAAGGATAGAAAAATCAGAACTCCATGGTGGACACAGGAAGTTAAAGTGGCAGTGCAGGAAAAGAAGAAAGCGTATCAAAAGTTCCTGGCAAATCATCTTTTGCTCATAGAGAATACCGAGACTAATGTAAGAAAGTGAAACATGAAACTAGCTAAACAAAAGTCATGGAGGAACTTTGGCAAGAACATAGAAAATAAATATCAAGAAGGTGGCAAGATATTCTTGAGGTTGTTTGAAGAAACTTAGAAATGGTGGAAAGAGTGCTGTAAAAGGAGTTAGAGATGATAAAGGTGACATGAAAACCGGAGAAAAAGATATCCTTGAAGTATGGAGTAATTCGAAAAATTGCTAAATGAAACAAGCAGTGATAGCACAGTGGTAAAAAAACACTCAACAGGCATATAGACAGAAAAACATATCCATACTTGAAGTAGAAAAAGCCATCAAAGGCTTGAAATGTGGAAAGGCAGCAGGAGTAGATGATATTCCACCAGAAATGCTGAAGTATGGTGGTATAAAAGTTATGCAGTGGCTGCACTGCATAGTTCAGAAAGCTTGGACAGAGGGACGAATTCCCTATGATTGGAGTAGAGCTCTCATAGGATCCATATATAAAAAGGAAAATAAAAACCGAATGTGAGAATTACAGAGGTATTTCCCTACTGAGTGTTCCTGGCAAGATCTATGCAAGTATACTTGAGAAACGGTTAAGAAGAATTGTGGAAGAAAAGGTTGAAGAACAAGCTGGTTTCAGGCCAAATAGAGGCTGCCAGAATCAGATCTTCACTTTAAGACAAACTGCTGAGAAAGCATGGGAATATAACATAGATCTGTATTTAAGTTTTGTTGATCTAGAAAAGGCATATGACAAGGTACCAAGAGAGAGAATTTATTCAATATGCTAGTTATATGGGGGTCATTATATCAAGCAGTACTTAGTCTTTATTTGAGTTGTAAGTCAGCATTTAGAATTAATGGAAGTGCAGGAAGATGGTTTAATGTTAAATCTGGTGAGAGACAAGGATGTACATTATCTCCTCTGTTATTCATTATCTATATCGATCACATTATGAAGGAAAGTAGTATTAAACATGATATCAGAATTGGAGATGTTAATGTCAGCTCTTTGCTTTTTGCGGAAGTTGTTATACTTCTAAATAAATCCGCTACAAGTCTGCAATATTCCCTGACTACATTGAATAACTGTTGAAATAGATATGGTATGAAGGTCAGCATTAAAAAGACAAAGACAATGAAAATAGGTAGAATTGTTATAAATGTCAACTGTGTTGTGAACTGGGAACCTGTGGAACAAGTAAAACATTTCAGCTGCTTAGGTACGATTTTTAATCAAGATGGTAAATTAACCCTTTCTGATCTGAATTTTTTTTTCCAAGTGAAAAAAAAATTTCTTTCTGTTTATTTTGTCTTTAGGTCTAAAAAAGCAAGAGTATCAAGTATTTTGATGAAAAATACATTTCAGGATAGGAATTCTGACCGACTGATTCTATATGGATTCATTATATTGTGGTAGCAAATATTCAACTTATGAGATTATACTCTATAATCCAATATATGTGTATTATTCTATTAAGTCATAAAAACCGATATTGGTAAGATTTATACGTATAATAATACATATACCTGTTATTATGTTAAAGAAATGGAACTACAGCGTATGATACCAATTGGAATCATTTGCCATGTAATATGGACTACGAAAGCCAATACAGTTAGTGAGTCCAATTGGAATCACTAGGGCAGAAAGGGTTAAATATGGAAATAGACAACAGAATCGACAAAGCCTTATGGTAGAAAGTCAATTCATATGGAATAAGAGAGAAATTAATCGGAACACTAAATTAGCTGTATAGAAGACGATGTTCAAACCAGTTTTAACTTATGGATCTGAGAACTGGGTCAGAAGTAAAACACTTGGCCAAAAACTAGAGACTGCAGATTTGAGAGTCCTGAGAGATTAGAGGCATGAACAGATGGCATCAATGGCAATATCATATTAAAAACGAGAATGTTAGGAAAGAACTTGACATTGTCAGCATCCAGGAATGCGTTAGCAGAGCTAATCTCAGGTGATATGGTCATTTAAACAGAATGAGCGAGGAAAGAATGGCAAAACAAGTGTTCTCTGCTAGGTTGGCAGGAAAACGACCCAGAGGAAGACCAAGATATAGGTGGATTGATACAGTACAAAGTGCCTTACATGATAGAAATATAAGATCTAATAATGTTTGAGTTTTGTACGTCAGACTGATTTGGAGGAAAATTGTAGATAGGAAGGTGTAATGATGTAAATTTTTCATGTAGTACTATCATATCCTGCATCCCCCCTTGAGGGTACATGTCAGGAATTTGATGATGAACAAAATTTACTGAAGTTATTGCACTATAAAAATGTTTTCATTATTTACTCAGATAAATTCAACATTTAACTGCGAATTATATTTTCTGTTAAAGTCATCATCAAATTCCTGCCATGTACCCTCAAGGGGTGTACAGGATATGACAGGTACTACATGAAAAAATTACATCATTACTAACTTCCTATCTACAATTTTCCTCCAAATCAGTCTGTTACTTGTCAAGACTCCAACATTATCAGATCTTATATTTCTATCGTCTAAGGCACTTTGTACCGTATTAATCCACCTATATCTTGGTCTTCCTCTGGGTCGTTTTCCTGCCAACTGGCAGAGAACACTTGTTTTGCTAATCTTTCCTCTCCCATTCTATTTAAGTGACCAATACCACCTTAAATTAACTTTGCTAATGCATTCCTGGATGCTGACAATGTCAAGTTCTTTCCTAATATCCTCATTTTTAATATGATATTGCCATTGATGCCATCTGTTCACGCCTCTAATCTTTCTCAGGACTCTCATATCTGCGGTCTCTAGTCTTTAGTCAAGTGTTTTACTTCTGACCCAGCTCTCAGATCCATAAGTTAAAACTGGTTTGAACGCTGTCTTGTATACAGCTAATTTAGTGTTCCGACTAATTTCTCTCTTATTCCATATGAATTTATTCAATTGACTTCCCACCATACCAGCTTTGCTGATTCTGTTGTCTATTTCTATATTTAATTTACCATCTTCAGTAAAAATTGTGCCTAAGTAGCTGAAATGTTTTACTTGTTCCGCAGGTTCTCCATTCACAACACAGTTGACGTTTTCAATGATTCTGCCTATTTTCATTGTCTTTGTCTTTTTATTGCTGACCTTCATACCATATCTATTACAACAGCTATTCAATTTAGTCAGAGAATCTTGCAGACTTGTAGCGGATTTATTTAGAAGTATAGCATCATCCGCATAAAGCAAAGAGCTGACATTAACATCTTCCATTTTGATATCAGGTTTAATACCACTTTCCTTCATAATGTGATCCATTTAGATAATGAATAACAGAGGGGATAATGTACATCCTTGTCTCACACCAGATTTAACATTAAACCATCTTCCTGTACTTCAGTTCTAAATGCCGACTTACAACTCAAATAAAAACCAAGTATTGCTTGATATAATGCCCCACTGACACAATATAACTGTAACGTATTGAATAGCTTCTCTCTTGGCACCTTGTCATATGCCTTTTCCAAATCGACAAAACTTAAATACAGATCTTTGTTATATTCCCATGCTTTCTCGACTATTTGTCATAAAGTGAAGATCTGATCCTGACAGCCTGTATTTGGCCTGAATCCAGCTTGTTCTTCACCAAGCTTTTCTTCCACAATTCTTCTCAACCGTTTCTCAAGTATACTTGCATAGATCTTGCCAGGAACACTCAGTAGGGAAATAACTCTGTAATTCTCACATTCAGTTTTATTTCCCTTTTTATATATGGGTACTGTGAGAGCTCTACTCCAATCATCGGGAATTCGTCCCTCTGTCCAGGCTTTCTGAACTATGCAGTGCAGCCACTGTAAGACTCTTATACCACCATACTTCAACATTTCTGGTCGAATATCTTCTACTCCTGCTGCCTTTCCACATTTCAAGCCTTTGATGGCTTGTTCTACTTCAACTATGGATATGTATTCCTGACTGCATGCTTGGTCAGTGTTTTTTATCACTGTGCTGTCATCACTGTTTGTTTCATTTAGCAGTTTTTCAAAGTAATTACTCCATACTTCAAGGATATCTTTTTCTTCTGTTTTCATGTCACCTTTATCGTCTCTAACTCCTTTTACAGCACTCCTTCCTCCATTCCTAAGCTTCTTCCACAACCTCCAGAATATTTTGCCACCTTCTTGATATTTATTTTCTATATTCTTGCTGAAGTCCTCCCATGACTTTTGTTTAGCTAGTTTTACACACTGTTTAGCTTTCTTACATTTGTCTCTGTATTCTGTGAGAGTAAAAGCTAACTTATTTGCCAGGAACTTTTTATATGCTTTCTTCTTTTCCTTCACTGCCTCTTTCACTTCCTGTGTCCACCAGGGAGTTCTGATTTTTTTATCCTTGCACACAACCTCACCACATGCCTCTCTGGAAGAATCAATCAATGTTTTCTTCAGAGTTTGCCACTGAATCTCCAAGGTTTGATTCTTGTTCTCAAACTCTTTCATTTTCTTTTCAATAATCTTTCTGTATTTTAGTCTACAGTTCACATCTGAGAGATACTCAACTTTTATTCGCTTTAAAACTTTTTTACATATTATTCTTTTCAATATGAAATTCAATTTTATCCTGCTCAAGACTAAATAGTGATCACTTCCAATTTCAAATCCTATATACACTTTGGTGTCCTGCACCAGGGAGAAAACATCACTATCAACAATAACATAGTCAATGAGACTTTTCTTATTCCTAGTCTCTTCTCTACATGTGAATTTGTGCACATTTTTATGTTGGAACATGGTGTTAGTAATAACCAGTCCATGTCCTGAGCAGAAATCCAACAGATATTTGCCATTATTATTACCTTTGCTCTTTTCTCCAAATTTTTCCAAAATATTTTTGTATATCTCACAATCATTTCCTACTCTGCTATTTAGATCCCCAACAAGGACCAACTTTTCCTTTTTCATTGTGTCAGTTGCTTATTCTAGAGCGTCAAAAAATTCCTCCACTTCTACCTTAGTAGAGCCTTCTGTGGGACCATAGGCACAAATAAGTCTCATTGTCCAGTTCCCCATTCTCATATTTGCCCACATTACTCTACTTGAGACTGGCTGCCATTCAAGAAGATTAGCCTCGTATTTTGTGTTGAATACTATGGCTACTCCTTCTTTTCCTTGATTGTCATTGCCTCAATATAAAATTTTGTATTTATTGCTCAGAAAGATCTCACCAGTTTTGGTCTTTTTTGTTTCAGTCACCCCTATTATGTCGATCTGGTACTTATCTAATTCCTCAGCTAGCTCCATTTCTTTGCCATTTCAGGCTTCTTACGTTGATAGTACCGATCTTTAACTCTGGTGATGTTCAGTTGGGGTTTGTTTTCAGATTTGTTCCAGTAGCTGACTTTTCGCTGTTCACCCTGGTTCCCTGGCGAAAACAACGGGTGCCTTGTTTAACCGGGCGACGCCCCAGCCGGCATAAAATTTTGTCATGTTGTACCATCATTTTTTATTTTGGTTTAACCAATAAGAATACAATTTGGTCGGCTAAATCCCAATTTGCCAGCCCATCCTCAATAGTTCAGTATGAAAGTTGAAACCCAACAGGGTGCACCACGAGAAGGTAAGGATTGGACATTAGGTCAGAAGCCCTGGTCAGTTCTCTGCATTCCTTTAAAGGCTATGTGGAGGTCTCCTCTCAGTTATACAGCTTTGACCCTTAAGCACCCCTTCTGTTAAAGTGGTTTTAAATATGTTTAGAACTTGTATTACTCAGTCGAGAGACTTGGAATGCATGCATGAACGAATTTCGCACAGAAGTCAAATGATAACTTTAAGTTTATAATATTTAAAGCACGTATTTATAAGATTGTATCGTATAATGTTGATAATAATTTTTATAAGTTTTTATAAAATCATATGACTATGCAGAAATTATGATCAAGAAAGAAAACGTAAACTTAAAACCCTCGTTGTTTATAGGCTATTATTAAAACACTTAAGGAATAGAACAACGTAGTTAAGGATATAAATTAAATTAAACTTTAATAAATATTTTCCGATATTTCCTCAATGTCACATTGCCATCTACTAAAGGAACTTGCAAAAAAAGTCCTTTCCAAAGCAGTCCCACCAAAATCCAACATATCCAACAAGGAATATAAAGCTCTACAGGAAATGAAGAATAATAAAGAAATAGTTATCACCAAAGCGGATAAGGGAAATGCAACTGTAGTCCTTAACCAAAAGGACTACACAGGTAAGCTGAATGCTCTTCTCTTAGATCGGGCTACTTACCTCCCCATCAATTACAATCCCACCAACTCTCAAATTAGAAAACTTCACAGACTCCTTAAGAGAGTCACTTCTTGGCCTGTAGAAGTTACCAACAGATTAAAGCCATTTAACTCTATACCCCCCCCCCCCCCCCCGTATTTATGGACTCCCTAAAATACATAAAGAAAATGTGCCATTACGTCCCATAGTGGGTGTCATTGATTCCCCCACATACAAATTAGCTAAACATTTGGCCAAAGAACTCACACACTATACTGGCAACACACCATCACACATAAAAAAAACTCAGCCCATTTCAAAGCCAGCATAGAAAACCTTACACTCCAACATACTGACATAATGGTCAGCTTTGGCGTCTCCTCTTTATTCACAAATGTCCCACTCAAGGAAACTCTAGAGCTAATCCAAGCTAAATTTTCTCCCTATATCTCAGCCTTATTTCAGTTCACAATGAACTCAGGCTATTTCGTTTGGCAAGGAAAATTCTACAAACAAATAGAGGGGACAGCCATGGGTTCACCACTCTCCCCACCCTTGGCCATTTTCTTTATGGAGACCTTTGAAGAAAAAGCCTTAGCCTCTGCCCCACAAAAACCAACCATATGGCTTCGCTACGTTGATGATGTGTTCGCTATTTGGCCACATGGCTCTGAAACACCTCTCTCCTTCTTAACACACTTAAACAACCAACACCCCAGAATCAAATTCACCCTGGAAAAAGAGGAAAAAAAACAGCCTCCCTTTCCTAGACACACTAGTCACCCGCCAGCCTAATGGAACCTTGGTTTTCTCAGTTTACAGAAAATCCACCCATACCGGCAGATACATTCACCAACAATTCCCCCCTACACACACACACAACAATATGGAGTAGTGAAAACACTATACAACAGGGCTAAACTAATCTGTTCAAACGACTTGGCCCTAAACACTGAACTAAATCACATCCTCAACACTTTCTCAGCCAATGGCTACCCCCCAAAAAAAGTCCAAAAAATATTAGAACCTACAAACCACAGATCTCCTTCCCCCCCCCCCTCTCCACAACAAGGATTACTCTAAATCCATCACCATTCCCTACATCCGAGGCACCTCGGAAAAGATTACCAAAATCTTAAAAAAGCATGACCTGACCTCCTGTTACAAACCTTACAGAAAATTGGCATCCCTTATCTGCTCCACTAAAGACCAACCACTTCCCCTAGACCTACCTGGTGTATACCATGTCCCTTGCAGTTATAATCTGTCTTACTTTGGCCAAACAGGCAGGACAGCGAATATCAGAATTTCTGAACACAAGGCCTACCTCCGGTTTCACAAGTACAGCCATTCTGGTCTTGTGGACCATGCTCTGGATACATGCCACAGAATACGGTGGAAGAAAGCTACAGTAATACACCGTAGCAAATACAAATACGAAAGACTATTTATGGAATCAGCCTCAGCCCTAAGAAATTCTCCAAACCTCAACAAATTTGGTTGTATGCAACTGCCCCAAATTTGGGAGGCTTACATCAGCAGACCTTCAACCCAACGGCCAAGAACACCTACTTAGCCCGCTAGAGGGCACCATCAGGACTTTTAGGAGAACAATAGCTTCATCTCTTCATTCCCAGTTACTGTGTTTGTAGTGCCTACGTGCACGTGCTTTTTTTGTAAGTTCCTTTAGAAGATGGCAATGTGACATTGTCGAAATATCGGAAAATATTTATTAAAGTTTAATTTAATTTATATCCTTAACTACGTTGTTCTATTCCTTAAGTGTTTTAATAATGCATAACCAACGTATAAGCCTGTCTACGAGAATGTTTATAGGCTAGTTATAAAATAGAAATAAGCTAACTACAAAATAAAATAGAAATAGCCTAACTATAAAATTTAATTCTTTCAATGAACCGAAACCTACCGTCGCCTTAACTGAGAGCGATCTTACATGATTTATCGCAGTTTTTTTTTATCGGAATACCAGTATCTTTCAGCATCCAAGGTGTGTCTGTGCTGATGTGCTTGTCATAGTTTCGCCATCACTGCACATAATGGCACTGGAGCATTGCTGGAATTAATGTATTAATCTTAAGGGAAATTATGTTAAAAAAATAAGAATAAATTTGAAATTATAAATTCGTTTTTTAATTGTTAGGCTGAGAACTTTTCAGACCACCCTCGTATGTATCAGAGTTGTGTTGAAATAAAATGCTTGTTCGAAGACTGGAGACCAGATATAAGAGTTCTGTGGAGTGAACAAATAGCATCGATGGCAACATCATATTAAAAATGAGGATATTATTAAAGAACTTGACATTGTTAACATTCGGGAATGGGTTAGCAAAAGAAGTGTTCTTTGCCAGAATGCCAGGAAAAAAGACCTAGTGAAAAACCAAATGTAGGTGGATTGATACAGTAAAGAGTGCCTTAGCATACAGAAATATAAGATCTGATAATATTGGAATGCTGAGAGATAATATGTTTAATTTTGAGAAAAATTGTCCATAGGAGATTAGCACAACATGAAAAAATTACATTATTACTATCGTAATATCCTGTACCTCCCCTGAGGGTATGTATCAGGAATTTGATTATGATGATGATGTCTGCTAGTTGAGTTATTTGGCAAAAATTGCATAAATTAGTCAATCAGTTGAGTTAGTTAAACCTCTCCCCCCACACACACACAGAACTGTTATTTTTATTTTTGAACATTTTACAGTGGAGTTGCATGGATGCTATTGTTCACAGCTATGTTTTCTTAATGGTTTAGGATATGATTATACCCAGGATTTGAAATTGGAATTGATCACTATTTAGTATCGAGTAGATTAAAATTGAATTTCATATTGAAAAGATGAGTTGTAAGAAAACTTTAAAACATATATTAGTATAAATTCTTGTGGTTATTAAACTCACAAATGTTTTTCTTCTGTGAGTTAAGTTACCTATAGCCATCACAAAAAATATAAACATTGTTTCAGTACTATAGAGTATATAAATTAAATTTATATACTTAATTAAATTAAAAATTATGGTACTCACTGAAATAATGAATAATTTAATAACTAGAATCATTTTTGAAGTGTATATGATATATTTGGAAGGAAAGAAAAGATAAGAGGAAGAGCATTTACTTCTAATGATAGTAGATGATGTGAGTCCAGTTAGAGTAAACTCATGAAAGCAATAAGAGTAATGTCTCATGTAGCACTCAGTGTGAGACTAACAGGATAAGTGTTGGGTATAGCTACAGGCCTGATGGTTCATTTGCTTTAAATGATGAATTCCATTGCCAAATGACCCTCGTTGGTAAAACAAGTAATCATTAGAAGTGACTTGCATTGTACAAATATTGATTAGATAACAGAGAAAACTGTGTGTAAGAATGAATGAGAATTTAATGAAATGTTAAAAGACAACTTTCTCAAGCATCATGTGGAAAAATGAACTTATGCTCTACTGACCTGGGAAGTAGCGAAGTCAGGAGAATACTATATTCATCCCATAGTATCAGTTACTAAATGTGGAGCTTTGAAAAAATGTTTAAATGAAGCAGCATCTGAACGTATCTGTACAGTTACAGGAATAAACAAGACGTGAGTGAAATTAGTTTGCAACCTTATTGAGCAAGGGGTCCATAATACGATGTGGAAGGAATATTGTGAGAGTGGTTAATACAAAAAGCTAGGTTAAAGTGCGAAAAAAAAATTGGCTGTGCAGGCTAAAGGCAACCCAAAAGAATGTTATTATTATGCTGCAAGTGAAAGAAAGAATATCTTTACTGAATTCAGGTGGTGCATTATAAGCAGATGCAATTGTTGAAATTACGAGTGCTCACTTTGCAAATATTTTTGAACCTGGTGTGTGTGTGTAATGTGATGCACAGTTCTACCACTATGTTGGATGAAGAAACAGGTGCATAAGAATGATATACAAGAGCTGTTGCATAACATGGTTAAGAATTCAGCAGTAGGTTGTGAATTATTTTAGAGAAGTTGATAAGAACTTAGAAATGGGTTGACAGATGAACTATACTTTGCAAGGAGTTGCATGGGTTTACTAAAGAGTACATTTTTGTAGTACTGTTATGTCTGAGTTAGTAAAAACATTTCATAAGTTAACATATTGAAGACTCGTGCATATATTGGAGAATATGGGATTGGAATATAAGCAGTTAACTTTTCACCCCCAACATCAAAGTTGGGGTGGGAGATTTGAAATCTTCCAGATTTAAGGTGACCATGGCATAATCCAGGGATCAGTCCTTGACCATTGTTGATAATGAATCAAGCTATGACCTGACGATATGTTCAGTTGTTTGCTAATAATGCAAATATATGCAGGGCAATCGGGGATGCCACTGATATGCAGCACTTAGAGAATGATAAATAATGTACTTTGGTGTGTTGAGATATCAATAGTATTTATATTGGTGGAATTATGCTTTGGGAAACTGAGGCCAGACATATAAGAGTTATGGTTTATGAGAAGTTGCATACCAGAAATTGCAAACACAACAGAGGATGATTGCAATGCTGGAATGAGCATTAACCTTAAGGTAGTCATTTTCCCTCTTTTCCATATTCTTGATATGACTCCACCTTTACTACTATACATAGATTTTATCTTCTGAATTCAAAGGGGTTAAAGAAGCTGTGGAAAGAACTTGACATATAAGAACGTACAACATGATAATAAATAACACAAAATGAATTTAACGTAAGTATATACACCCAATTCTCCATTTACACAGTAGATTGGTTCCAGAAAAAAAAAAACGTAAAAATGAAGACTGTATAAAACAGAATACAATGCATATGAAAAAATAGAAGAATGGTTCCAGATGTGAAAATCTGATACGAACAACAAGTTATTTTCATACAAAACATATGAAAATCATTGAATAAAATTATTTCATTTTAATGGAATATTTTTTTATTTTAAATACTTATTTAAAGTATATACATGTATCTTTCTTAAAGAAAATAGTGTGTCATTAATAAATCAGAAATTTGAAAAAGGCCTAAACACTCACACATATGGCTATTAGTTAAATTTTATTTGCTATCACTTTCTGACAATAGCATTTGCATTCTTTTGTCTGAGATTGGAATTAAATTATTTCCATTACTTGTGAAACATTTTGGCTGTCCTTTTCATACTGCAATAGTGAAACATTCTCTTCAGTAAAAGGAAATAAATGAGCATTAATTTCCAATAATTCTGAAGGTTTTTTATTTATTTTTTTTTTAACCACAAACTCTAATTAATCATTGAGATCCTGTTTTGACTAGATCTTTGTATAATTCTTCATATTGCACCATACATGACTTCAATTCACTTTTAAACTGTTCAACTCATTCAGTATTTGGATCATGTGTAAGAAAATGACTTTGCAATTTCCTAGCAATTTGAAGCCCTTCTTTAATTAATCCTGCAGTGAGTGGAAACTCTTCATCATCATCACTTTTTTTCTTTTTCATCAAGATTCTCAAGGACAGCTTCTATTATTTCCTCTTCACTAACAGCCTTGTCAACCATCAATTCTTCAATATTGCAGATTAAAAATCATCAAATCCGTCTCTGCCAACTGCATGTGCTAATCTGATGATATTTGGATATTCAGTTGTATGCAAAGGTGCAGGGTTTTTCTTTTTCACACATTCTGGCCAAGTAGCTTTCCAGCATGCATTTAAAGTTGATAGTTTCAATTCTGATAATGCCAGCTTAGCAAGTTTTATGCAATACAAAATAGAAAATTTCTTCTACACATTAATAACTGTCAGTAAATTATCCTTACCTAATTTATCCAAAATTTATTCGAATGTTCTTATGTAGTAAGTTTCGAAGGTAGTGATCACCCCCTCGTCTAGTGGTTGTATTATGAATGTTATATTAGGTGGCAGTAAACAAAATTCCACATTCAGGTGTTCTAAAACAGGATGGCTAGTCTCATTGTCTATAATCAAAGTCCAGATATTTTTTTCCCATCAAATAACATTTAACTTCTGGATCAAAACATTGATGGAACCATTCCATTAAAAATTTCTTTTGTAACCCAACCGTTTTTGTTTGCCTTCCAGTGCACTGGTAATAATGTGTTAAAATTCACACCTTTCTCATTGCCCACGGTCTTGGGGATCGATTGAGTAACAGTTTTAATATATGATCTCCTGAAGCATTCCTGCAAAATAATAGTCACATGATCCATTTTGCTATATAAGTTCTACATGGCTTTTTTTTTTTTTTTTTTTTTTTCTTCTTCTCCAAAAACGGCTGGTCTCATCTTTCAAACTTGATCAGGAGTGTAGCTACCATTTTCAATAATTTTGGACAGTTTTAAAAGAAATTCCCTAGCTTTCGGCTCATCTGTAGATGTGGTTTCTCCTTTTATTTTTACATCATGAAGCACATATCTTTTGAGAAATTTTGTAAGCTAACCTGTGCTTAAAGAAAAATCACAATTGTTGTTTGACGTTGTTGGCTCCTTTTCCTGAATCTGTTTGTACAACCATAATGCTTTCTGGCCTTTTCATTTTTCTTAATCATTCTCAAGGTAGCTTCATTCAATCAGTAAATTTTCTTGACTACTCCTGTCTAACTGAATTATCTGACATCGTGATGAATGGGGTAATGTTACGAAAATATCTGAAAATAATAATTACTTTTACTAATTTGATATTACGCATACAAAACTTTCAAGAACAAAACACTTTGAATTGTAAACAAGAAATGATTGTTTAGCAAACAGCTTAACTCCTTCCAGGCAGCTTTATATAGGCAGGCCTCCCGTAACCGACCAACTTATTTCAAGGAATCAGCATATCACCCTACCTTCTCCTAACTTCAGGGAATCGTAACTACAAAAATTGATGTTGTTGTTGTCACCACAGTTGTCTACATTCTGTAGCGTAGATAATCCCTGATATTTAAAACATTGAGGGGGGGGTCTCCAAAATTCAAGTTTAAGGGCATATGTGCCATTCTAGGAAAGGATAATTATAATGGAAATACCCTTTTAAGAGAACTGAATTCAAACAGAAATTTTAAAAATAAGTGGAATTTGAACCATGCTAAATCAAAATATACCATGTAAAAATGGAATTGCTTTTGTTTTCTAAACAGTGTTATTTTGAAATGTGCAAACTGCACGTTCATAATGTAGAGTGTTATGTATGGTCTAATTATATTAAGATTTTAATAAAAATAACGTTACAAGATTTAAAAAAAGTTTTTATTCACAAATTCTTTCATTAACTCTTTTCCCATCATTTCTATTTAGAATTGGACTTAAATTCATTTCAGTCGATGTAGCAAGATCTCACAACTCTCTTTGTATAAACGTCCCAAGAGATTATTACTTTTATGGAGAACCTTAACTTTCTTCCAATGAACTTGATGTCTTTGGTGATAGCATGCTCTACAAGTCCCAATTGTTCTGGATTGTGAAACTTAACGTGATCTAAATGTTCATCACGATTCACTGCAGATCTACCTGTTTGACCAAAATACATAATCCATACAGGCAAGGAATTTCATACACTCCAGTGTAGACCAAAGGCAGAAGTTTATCATTAGCTTAGCCTAGAAAAGTAGATATCTTGTTGATAGACCAACAGATAGATATACTTTCTGAGATGCTTTTAACATAGGGAATGGTGACTCGACAGACCACCTCTGTATCACTATTATGATAGGCAGATGAGAAGGAAACTATAATTGTCTTGTTGACATATGATTCAGTAAAGCCATTAGTAAGGATGATGGAATTGTGATTTCTTTCTTGGAAGAGCAGCATTACAATGGAGCAAAGAGTGTGCTGGATGTACTAAAGTCTTAATGATGACATATTTTTGACAATTGTGACGGTGTGAAATATAATTGTCAAAAATCTGGTACAATTAAGATTTTACTACATCAAGTATGCTCTTTGCTCCACTGAGTTTGTGACAAACATTTAGACTGTCAAGTTTCAAGAGCCAGAGCAATTGGGATTTGCAGAGCATACTATCACTACCAGACACTGAGTTCTTTGGAAGAAAATTTAGGTTCTCCTTAAAAGTAATAATCTCTTGGAATGTTTGTTCAAATAGAATTGTGAGACATGACTACATTAACAAAATCTAAATACAAATGGACTTAAATTATCCCTCTTATGGCAAAATAGTTTTTCACAAATTCCAAAATTAACTTAATTTTTCTTAATCTTGTTAACATTATTTTTACTATTTGTGTCTATAAATAGAATGCAGGAATATTCTAATTATTCCGTACAGTAGAATATTATACTATTTAATATTAGAGACAAAAATAATTTAATTACAGCAGTTGGCATTCTAAATTTTGCTAACCAATTTTTAAGCGTAGCATCTTACACATGCAGTGTTCTTTAGTTGAAGTTCATCTTTAGTAGAACGTCATGTACCTTAACCACGCTACACTAAGACGTCAATGTTATCATGGATGCGAAGTAGAAGTTGATGTCATCTTCTAAATTGCTGATAGATGTCATGTACCTTAACCACGCTACACTAAGACGTCAAGGTTATCATGGATGCGAAGTGCATATTAAAATTCTAATATCATTGATATTACATTGAAATATATGATGGATATGTAGCATATGAGGATGCGTATTTGATCCATAATGGCCAGTTAGGTGGTTAAGACTAAACTGTAAAATTAAGCCAAAATTATATTATGAGGTTGTTAGAGTGAATATTTAAAAGCAGTAAGTAGTAGTAAAAGTAATGATAAATATTATACTATAGTTACAATAACATTTGATAGAGAAATGTGCTATCATTTATATCACAATATTAATGCTTTCACTTTATATTTTAACTGAAGGTGTTACATCTCCTGGATATAACTATGGATATGGAACATCTGTTGGAACTGCACCTCCTCCAGCACCTACAGTAGTACCTCCGCCTCCAGCAGCAGTACAGCCACCATCAGTATCAGGTGGGGTACAGGGACCAGGAAATGATCAGTTTCCTCAGCAAGGTCCACTTGGACCTGGTTCGAATTCTCTCCCAGGAGGTCAGCAGCCAGTGCCTAATATTGTTCATGGATCTTCTGCACCTCCTACATCAGGTTAGTTATCTCATTCTTGTTGTGTGTTTATATATATATAAACTGTTTATATATCAGGTTGGCAAATAAGTTCGTTCGGTTTTTCATAGTGGAATGAAACACATTTTATTTAATATATATAATACACACTAGTCAGATATATACAGGAATACCTCGATTATCGTGGTTATTGTTGCCATGAAAAATACCGAGATAATCGGGATAAATAATGCGTGTAAAATGGGTGATCAATGCCAAGGATTTTTCAAATCTATTAATTAAATTTTATATATCAAGTAAAAAAGAAATGTGTTAAACGTGTTAAGTAAAAAATGAAGGTTCATTAAGAAAAACAAGATTATTCTTTAATCGTTATTTATATATAAGAGAAGTACATACAATTATTCTTTCTTGGATAAAAATTGGTGTAGAGTTATCTGGTGGATGGAATTTTTTCTTTTTTCTTCGTATAAAACTCGGTAGCAATGGATGGAATTTTCAATTTCCCGACGAACTTTCAGTGATTGCTCGAGATTAGGATCGCTGTTCAAGATTTTTTCTTTAAAATTTTCAGCAAACATTTCGTCCATTTCTTTGAGGGTAAATTCCTTCGGTGCCAAGTCAATTTGTTCGTCATTATTATCGATTTGAGCATCGTAAGCACATTCTCTCTCGAGGTTAATTAGATCTTCATCATCCAGCTCTTTATCATGTGACTGAAGCAGGTCCTGAACATCACTTTTTTCAATTTCTTTTAGTCCTGGATCGAAGCCAAGCTCAGTTATGTCATTGATAACACGGGTTACTTCATTTTCAATGCCTTCCAGAATTCTCTCAAAGTCATAGCTTCATCTCCTGTAGTCTTTCCTATTGCTTGTGAAAAAGTTCTTCGTAGGTAATATGCCTTAAATGATGCGATTACACCTTGATCCATTGGCTGGATGATGGAAGTGGTATTAGGTGGTAAATAAATAACTTTTACATTTTCGCACAAATCATTCAGTGCTGTTGCATGACTAGGTGCATTATCTAATATCAACAAGATTTTAAAATCAAGATTTAATGACTTGCAGTAAATTTCAGCTTCAGGACAAAAACAGTTTTTAACCAGTCCTCAAAAATAGTTTTCGTCATCCAAGCTTTTCTGTTGAATCTCCAATGAACAGGGAGAAAATTTTTATCTAAACTTCTAAGCGGGCGAGGATTTTGTGAACAATTAATAAAGAGAGGCTTCATCTTGTAATCTCCAGAAGCATTGCCACATAGTAAAAGTGTTACACACTCCTTCGAAACCTTGTAGCCAGGCTGTGATTTTTCATTTTTTGCAAAAAATGTTTTAGTGGGCATTTTTTCCCATAATAAGCCTGTTTTGTCAGCATTAAATATCTGATCTTCGGTATAATTTCCTTCTTCAGTGATCTGTTGCAATTCACCAGGAAAACTAGCTGCTGCTTTTTCATCGGCACTTGCAATTTCACCTTGTACATGAACACTATGAATGCTCGATTGCTTTTTGAACCGATCAAACCACCCTGAACTTGCAGAGAAAGTTTCTTCCACTACTGACGCCGAATCATTTTTGTTTTCTAATTGTTTTCTTTTTAAAGTTTCAAACAAATTCAATGCTTTTCTTTTTATAGTCATTTGACTAAGAGGAATTCTCTTTTGGTTACAATCTTATATCCACACTGACAATAGCATTTCCATTAAAAGAAACACGTATAAACCACAGTGAAAATGATTTAATTGTAAATATTTCATCCTAAGTATCTTAGGACATCATCAGTACAGTATTTAAACAAAAATACAGTTAGGGCGCATGATTACAATAGAATCTCATGAAAATGTGCATAGCGTGCTAAAGTAGTACAACAACAACAACAACAAAAAAAAAAAAAAAAAAAAAACGTTAATTCTTTAACACAGTTTTGTATGATAATTTCCCATACTTTAGGAATAGTAAGAACGTCGTTGCGGTTTAGGTTTGGTCTGTGTAGTAGGGCTTCAGAACTTTCTTTGTATAAACGTTCATGTTTAAATAAAGATCTATGTAAAAGTTTAGCCTTTTCCCAATGGATCCTATGGTTTGGATTTTCAATTCCGTGTTGAGAGAGGCCAGATTTTTGCGGTTTAAGAAGACGAATGTGGTCTTGATGTTCCGAGATGCGTTTCTGAACAGACCTACCTGTCTGTCCAAAGTAAGATAATTTGCATGAGCATGGAATCTCATAAACACCAGGTAACATCAAGGGTGAGAGTTTGTCCTTAGGAGAAGGTAACAAGTTGTAAATTTGGTTGATAGGCTTGTAAGTAGTGGCAAAATTGTATTTCTTCATAATTTTAGAAAGACGTTCTGAGATGCCTTTAACGTAAGGTATGGGAACCCTATGCACTTCTTCCTGTCTGGTTTGATGTATGCAGAAGTGACTGATGATTTTTTGAGTTGTTTTGGGATTAAATCCATTTAGGATGGCTGTATTTTTGATAACTTCTAATTCCTGGTTTAACGATTCTTCAGAGGAGCAGAATTTGTGTGCTCTGGAAACTAGTGATTTAATAATGCCAGATTTCTGAGATGGATGATGAGCAGAAGAATTGTGAATGTAGCGACCTGAGAATGTAGGCTTGCGAAAGACGGAAGTGGCGATGGAACCGTCTTTTCTTTTGATGTGTAAATCCAAAAAAGAGATACCCTGTGGAGATTCTTTTTCTAACGTAAAGTTGATGCGATGATGAAGAAGGTTAATTTTATCTAGAAACAGTTGTAATTCGGGTTTGGGATGATTCCATACTGCAAATACGTCAGCGACATATCTTAGCCAAATTTTTGGTTTGGGTTCAAAAGTGAATATTTTTTCCTCAAGGTGTTCTAGAAACAAGTTAGCTAGATTTGGTGATAAAGGAGATCCCATTGCTGTTCCTTCTTGCTTGTAAATTTGACCTTTCCAGGTGAAGTAACCTGATGCAATAACAAACTTGAACAATTCAACTATATCAGACAGAAATTTTTGAGTAAGTAATTCTATTGTTTCTTTATGGGGAATGTTAGTGAAGAGGGAGACAATGTCGAAGCTGATTAACAAGTCAGTTTTTGATAGTTGAATAATTTTTGTGTGAAACTCAGTAGAATTTTTGATTGAAGAGACTGAGTGGCCTATGTGAGGGCGGAGAAGGTTAGATAAGAATCTTGATAACTTGTACGTTGGACAGCCGATACAGTCTACGACAGGTCTAAGTGGAACATTAGTTTTGTGTAGCTTAGGTAAGCCATAAATTCTTGGAGGTCTTGCATGGTATGTCTTAAGTTTTTTGATAGTTTCTTCATCTAAGGAGGAAGTTTCATTAAGTAGCTTATTTAATTTTCTGAATTACTTACAATAGAATTACTTACTCAAAAATTTCCGTCTGATATAGTTGAATTGTTCAAGTTTGTTATTGCATCAGGTTACTTCACCTGGAAAGGTCAAATTTACAAGCAAGAGGAAGGAACAGCAGTGGGATCTCCTTTATCACCAAACCTAGCAAATTTGTTTCTAGAACACCTTGAGGAAAAAATATTCACTTTTGAACCCAAACCAAAAATTTGGCTAAGATATGTCGATGACGTATTTGCAGTATGGAATCATCCCGAACCCGAATTACAACTGTTTCTAGATAAAATTAACCTTCTTCATCATCGCATCAACTTTACGTTAGAAAAAGAATCTCCACAGGGTATCTCTTTTTTGGATTTACACATCAAAAGAAAAGAAGACGGTTCCATCGCCACTTCCGTCTTTCGCAAGCCTACATTCTCAGAAATCTGGCATTATTAAATCACTAGTTTCCAGAGCACACAAATTCTGCTCCTCTGAAGAATCGTTAAACCAGGAATTAGAAGTTATCAAAAATACAGCCATCCTAAATGGATTTAATCCCAAAACAACTCAAAAAATCATCAGTCACTTCTGCATACATCAAACCAGACAGGAAGAAGTGCATAGGATTCCCATACCTTACGTTAAAGGCATCTCAGAACGTCTTTCTAAAATTATGAAGAAATACAATTTTGCCACTACTTACAAGCCTATCAACCAAATTTACAACTTGTTACCTTCTCCTAAGGACAAACTCTCACCCTTGATGTTACCTGGTGTTTATGAGATTCCATGCTCATGCAAATTATCTTACTTTGGATAGACAGGTAGGTCTGTTCAGAAACGCATCTCAGAACATCAAGACCACATTCATCTTCTTAAACCACAGAAATCTGGCCTCTCTCAACACGGAATTGAAGATCCAAACCATAGGATCCATTGGGAAAAGGCTAAACTTTTACATAGATCTTTATTTAAACATGAACGTTTATACAAAGAAAATTCTGAAGCCCTACTACACAGACCAAACCTAAACCGCAACGACGTTCTTACTATTCCTAAAGTATGGGAAATTATCATACAAATCTGTGTTAAAGAATTAACGTTTTTTTGTTGTACTACTTTAGCATGTTATGCACGTTTTCATTAGATTCTATTGTAATCATGCGCCCTAGCTGTATGTTATTCCTAATTTTTGTTTAAATACTGTACTGATGATGTCCTAAGATACTTAGGATGAAATATTTACAATTAAATCATCTTCACTGTGGTTTATACGTGTGTTTCTTTTAATGATGATCGCCCCACAGATTTCGTTATTTAAAAAAAAAAAAAAAATAGCATTTCCATTTCAATCATAAGATGGCTTCTGTTTCTCGTAGTTTGGGACACAGACGAGGTCGATGCACTCTGTCCTAGTTGCTTATAGTTTGCAGCGTGGTCTAAAATATGGCGAACAGTTGATTCATTTAGATCGTACTCTCTTGCAATTTTGGCTTTGCTTATGCCTGCTTCATACTTATTTATCGCATGCAACTTATCTTCTAAGCTGATCACTCTACGTTTCTTCTTGATAGCTGTAGACTTGAAATCATCTTTATTTCTTTTAGCATTCATTGTAGGGGTAAATAACAAGAGAAATAAATATCCACATGTACTTCAGTCAAGGGCGGATAGTTACTGGTAAGTGGTGAGAAGGCGCCTTCGGATAAAAATGAAGCAATACCTGGAGAGTGGCGACTCGAACTGGTTGCATATGTAGTGGGCTACATCTCGCGGCCGCGATAATTCGAATTTGGAGCACAATAATTGGAATTTTGTATCAAATTATAAATCGAGAATCGCGATAATCGAGGTATTCCTGTATTTTACCCTCTTTATCAATGACCTCTTGCCATCTGTCCACTAACTTCATTATGTTGCGTTCATGAAACTCCTGAGGTTTACTGGCGAAAAACCGATCCAGGTGTCTTTTGACAGCCTCCTCATTAGTGAAGGGTTTCACGTTCAGAGAATTCTGCAACGAATGGAATAAATGGTAATCGAAAGGTGCCAGGTCAGGTGAATACGGAAGATGCGGCAAAACATCCCAGCCAAGACGTAACAATTTACTCCGGATTGTTAAGGATGTGTGGGGGCTGGCGTTGTCGTGGTGAAAGACAATTCCTTTCCGATTTGCCAATTCATGACATTTTGTGCTAATTGCACAGTCCAGTCGCGTTAACTGTGAGCAATAGACAGTTGAATCAATCGCTCGGCCTGACGGTAACACTTCGTAGTGGACAACACCTTTATAATCCCACCACACAGAGCATGATCTTCTTTGGGTGCAGTCCCGCTTTAGAGGTTGTTTGCGACAGTTTGCTCTTGTGTCCACATGATCTTTTATGTACCACGTTATCGTACATGACCCATTTTTCATCTCCCGTAATCACCCGCTTCAAAATGGGTCGTTTTCTTGGCGACATTGCAGTGAATTACAGATGGATATGCAAGCAGTCGTATTGGCCTCAGTCAATTCATGCGGCACCCAAACAATGAGTTTTGAAACATATCCCAGCTTGTGCAAATGGTTTTCAACGCTTGTATGGGATATGTTCAGTACTACAGCAATCTCCTGCACTGTTTGTGAGGGAATTTTGTTGACGATATCCTTCGCAACACTTGAATCAACCAGTGCGAGGCACATCACTGACGTCAAAATCTCCAGAACAGAATTTGGCATATGCGTTCTGTTAAGGCACCATCCCCATATATGCTGCATATTTTTTATGGGCCTCCGCAGCTCGTTTGCCTTTTTTGAAATAAAAAAGCAAAAAATGCCGGTAATGTACGTTATTTCCTTCCATTTCTAAAAATATGTTACACACATGCAACTGAAGTAGGCCGAACGAAAATTCACTGAAAGGTTATGTGCAGTAGCGTTGCCCGGTAGCACAACAATAGCGACAAGACAAACGGCGTAAACTTGTACTAATGCATAAACTGAACGAAATTATTTGCCAACCCAATATATATATGTGTGTGTGTGTGTATGTGTATACACATTTCGCACACACTTGTATTAGTAAAGCCGTTAGGCCCAATTTCTCTTCAGTCTGACAAGGATGTGTATTATCACCATTCCATTGAGTAATACACATCCTTGTCAGACTCCTCTTTTTCTATCCATCCATTGTGAGAGCATGTTATTTTTTTATCAGATTGTTGATTCCAATATATGTTTATTATTCTAAACATCTTATAGGCTAATCTTTACTAAGATCCTTTTAAGTTTATTGTGATAGAGGCCAGCAGGACAAAATATATTGTCCACTATAGGCCTGGGGGGGGGGGGGGGGGTACGGGAAGATGATGCATTCATTGGCAGATAGCATAGTGAGCACATCCTGAGCAATTATTATGCAGAACTTTTACTGTGGGAACTTAGACTGGAGAGCAGAAACTGGTGTGCAAGATAGTAGTACATATAGTTACCAAGAGACAGTTGCCTGAAACAGCATGTTGTGGAGGGGACCAGGACTTTGACAATGCTGGATCTGGATATATTATTAATAGCATCAAAGGATGTATCCATGACCAAGGTAGACACTCTGCTTCCAATTGTAGACAATGACTATGCAGTCTTGTTCTCAGAGGTTGCTCACAAACTGTGCTATATGCAGGGAGATCTCAGGAGTAGTGAATTTATTTGTAATATAAGGAACACACTGACAAACAGAAATCTATTTATCGGTGTGTTCTGTATACTAGTCCAGATGAGCATTCAAAACTTATTAAGGATAATAATAACCTCCTTATCTCTGTTTGTCAGCATGTTCTTCAACAACCAGGTAGTGTGATGAGCTATTTTGGCCACTTTAATATCCCCTAGATCTCTGTTCCCATCAAATATTGCAGCACTTATTGCACATAGGCAATGTTCCCGCTAATTTTCACCCAGCCTATGTACGCATGAAAAACATTTTGTGTACAAGTTCCCAGTTTCAAACTCAACGTGTCATAGCCTGTGCTCACAATAGCAAAAGCCACAAACTCATTTGATACTAGTGACAATATCTTTGTTGAAAATTTCTTGAATGCTGCATGCTAAAAGTTTCTATAAGAGCAACTTAAATGCTTACGCCTTCAGCTCCTTAAATACTGCAGATACATGCAGGTTATAAACAGAGTGTCAAGTTCTAGAGTAGGAAATACTATGCCTAAACCTTTTCAAGCATAAATTCAAGTCACTGTACTGTCTAGATAGTTGACACCCCCCCCCCCCCCCAAAAAAAAAGAAAGAGAAAAAACACTAGAAAATTTTTAAAAAATCTTTTCCTAATTAAAATTCTTTTTTTTTTTTTTTTATTTTATTTATGTTGTGTCGTGTCTTCTATTTCTATACTACTTATGAATTAGCGATTATTGCAGATGCTCAGCCATTGGTCATATGCGATGCGTAGTGTGTATTTTTCAAATCTTCTATTCAACTCCCCCCCAAGATTAAATCCTGAGGCAATGTTCCCTCTAATTTTCGCCCAGCCTATGTACGCATGAAAAACATTTTGTGTATAAGTTCTCAGTTTCAAACTCAACGTGTCATAGCCTGTGCTCACAATAGCAAAAGCCACAAACTCATTTGATACTAGTGACAATATCTTTGTTGAAAATTTCTTGAATGCTGCATGCTAAAAGTTTCTATAAGAGCAACTTAAATGCTTACTCCTTCAGCTCCTTAAATACTGCATATACATGCAGGTTATAATAAACAGTGTCAAGTTCTAGAGTAGGAAATACTATGCCTAAACCTTTTCAACTCCCCCCCAAGATTAAATCCTGAGTTTGATACAGCTCTTTGTATGTTGCTTTGTCTTGAAGAAGAATGTCAAAACCACTTATACATTTCGGCAACTAAAAATTCTAATATTCTTGGGAGAGATTCTGCACAAGTGTGAGATATTGCCAGTTGTAATGAATGGCATACACATCTAATTAAGATTAAGGAGAGAATATATGCCTTCCATTGTTCATAAATGCCGTTATTGACACCCAATCATAACACTGGTGTTGTCTGTACCAATTGTAATGAGATTTTTCATGTCCAGTTTCTTGGCCAAGAGCTTTTTATTTTCAATGCAGCCACAATATCACTAGCATCACACTTTTCTAGAACCGCCATGCTTAGAAATGTGTGCATAATTTTGTTGAATTTCTTGCTATAATAAATGATGGCAATTCCTAAAGTCTTGTTCACTGTGATATCATTCGATTCATCTATTAGCAAGCTGAAATTTCTATCTGCAATTAGATCTTCAAAATGCTCATTTAGAATATTCTTTACAATTGCAGAGCACTTGGTTTGTTGCATTTTTACCTTTGGTATAATTTGACTATCTGGGGTGATATTTTTGCAAAGATCTACTAGATGATCGCAACTGTTCAATGATGAATGATAACAAAGAAATAATGCTATTCTGGCCTCAAAGTTCGCTGTCTCATCAGACTTCTTCACAAGATTGTGCTTTACAAATTGACAATATTTAGCAGCTATATTATATCTGCAAAACTTTTTTTTATTTATGTTGTGTCATCCTTTTGTAGCATCATCAGGAACTTCACACAGCCATTTATTAAACTTTCCCATTTGCAACCACTCCCTCCTAAAATTTTGCTTGTAAGCTTTATTTGTCTCTTTGCTCATTTTTGAAGAAGGGTATGCAACTCTACTGCAATGAATTACAATCAGTCTCTGAAAACTTCCCCACTCACTATTGTAACTCTCAACCAGAACACTATGTAACAGACTAACTTGTAGCGGCACTCAACTTCAAGGCGGCAAAACAGCAGACTGTTGGGCCACTTGACTGATTGACATCATCGTGCATTTGAAACGTGTGTGATACTCGCACCAAACGTACGATACAATTCTTTATCAAATGTGAACATCTAGAAAACTTTTAAAGCAATTTCTTTAAGAGTAGATTATAAAAATAACTAAAAAGAGCTGAAACAAGTTCTGAAGGAGCTAAATTTGGAGCTGGGTGCTAGATTAAAAGTTCTGGAGCTAGAGAAGGAAAAAAGGTGCTTGATCTAGCTCCAAAGAAAGCTAAATTGGCAGCACTGGTGGGAACCACAAGTTTGTATATGACATGGAGTTAACTGATATGGCAAGCCTGGAAAACAATTATTTGGCTTTTTTTTTAATTGTTTTTGATTGTTGATGTGAATCAGTTTTGAAAAATATTTATTTGTTACAGGTACGATGGGTAATTACTCCCAGGAAGCATCTAGTTTTGGTCCGTCTCGTGGATATGGCGGTACTGCAGATAACATACAAGGATATATGCCAGCTGGACCAGGTATCTAAAAAAAATAGTACTTTATTTCTCGTCAGAATATACTGTTTAAGAATTAAAATTTTCATGCAAGGCAGTCCACCTGGTATTTACACGGTGAATATTTTCATATATATATATATATATATATATATATATATATATATATATATATATATATATATATATATATATATATATATATATATATTGATTATCAAATTGCAGTCCTTTTCTGATACAGATATGTCCAAAACAGAAATACAATCTGTTTTGGACATACCTTGTTTTTCCAGTCATTTCTCTTTTAATTCAAATATTGCTGGTGTTAGAGGTTTGATTTCTTTGTAATGGGGGAGAGGAGAACTGCACTAAATAGCTTTCCTTATTTCATTAAAGCTGCTGGCTTTTGTTGGCCAAACATATTAGCATCCTCACTGTGGTGTGCCTGAATGAATGTCTATGAATTACCTGAAATAGAAAATGGTTGTCATTACACTTCTGAGGACTAAGTTTGGTGTGTACAAGGGTGCTCTGAAAAGTTCTCGACCTGACAATGAAAAAAACGAATGCATAATTTCAAAATTATTTTTATTTTTCAACATAATCTTCTTTAAGACTAATACATTTATTCAAGCGATGCTCTGCCATTATCCTGTCCCTGTAGTGGTTCTCAGTAATACCTACAAAATACCCCTCTATAGCTACAATTGCCTCTTGATTCAAAGAAAAACGCTGACCAGCAAGGAAGAGAGAGAAGTCAGAGGGAGCCAAATCTGGGAATAGGGTGGATGTTCCAACAATTCATAGTGCAGATCCCTTAATTTTCCCATTGTCAAAACACTTTTGTGGCCAGGTGCATTGTCCTGATGAAAGATGATTTTTTTTCTTCTGCAAACCGAGTCTTTTCTCATGAATTTTTTTTGTCTAGTCTGGTTAAAAGATCGGAATAATATTCCCTGGTTATTGTTTTACCCTTTTCAAGATAATAATAAACAAAATGCCTTTAGCATCCCAAAACACCGATGCCTTGACCTTTCCTGCTGATGGAACTGACGTTGTCTTCTTTGGCGCTGAACAACCATCTTCTGTCCACTGTTTTAACTGTTGTTTGGATTCTGGTGTGTTATGATGAATCCAAGTCTCATCCATAGTAATAAATCGATGCACAAAATCAGTTTTATTCTTGTTAAAATGCTCCAAACACTGCTCAGAGATTTTTATGCGAGTGTGTTTTTGATCTGCTGTGAGCAAGCGTGGCACTCATCTTGTGCAGAGCTTTTTCATATGCAATTCTTCGTGCAAAATATATGCTACACGTTCTTGTGAAATGCCTATAGTCTCAGCAATTTCACGTACTTTAACTCGCCGGTCATCCAATACCATATCATGCACTTTAACAATAATTTCTGATGTTGTTACACTTTTTGGACATCCTTCACGTGGATCATCTTCAAGGCTGGTACAGCCATGCTCAAACTCAGCAGCCCGTTTCTTAATTGTCGAAAACGAAGGAGAACAGTGCCCATAAACTTTTATGAACTTCGGATGAATTTCTTTTGGTGTGTTAAACCTTTTACAAAGAATTTTATAACCACATGATAATCAATTTTAAATATTGCCTATTTGAAGCAGAATAGGCGGTATTTTGCATAACTTTCCTTTTTTGTTTCATTTCTATCAGTCATGAAGAATTGTAAGTAAAGATAAATATGTACATATCTTGAAAACATTTGGTGTGTTCATTTGTCACTAAACAAAAACAGAAGTTGAGGATTTTAGGTCTGATGGAGCATGCAGATGGTTTATTTGAAGCTATCTGGTATGAGATAGACAGTAAGACAAAATATATTGTCCACTATAGAACCCCCCAGCCCCAGATTACAGGAAGACTTGGGTGCCATGATTGACAGATAGTACAGTGAATTCATGTTGAGCAATGATTGGAGAGCAGAAACTGGCATGTAAGATAATAGTGGATATAGTCAGCAAAGGACAATTGTCTGAAACAGCATGTTGTGGACCAGGACTTTGAGAATGCTGGATCTATTTTTAATAGCATTTCAAATGTAAAAAATAACTGTGCAGTCGTGTTCTCAGTGGTTGCTTACAAACTTGGTGATAAACTTGCAGACAATATGCAAAAGCTCCTAAACCTCGATTCGTTCTTACAACACGTTCTGTAAATCACAGCAAATTCTTTTGCTATATGCCTCTGGATTTTCAGAAGAGTGTTCGTTGCAACATCCCTGTTTGTTTTGTTTATCTTTGGGACCCCTGTTTTAAACTTTTGTGCATCATTTCACAAACTTGTGCTAACTTGCACACTTCTATAGTGTACTGGATAATATTATACTAGAAAGCTGAATTCAAATCCTTTTAAGGATGCAACTTGAAGATCTATATTTTCTCACATATAGATAGTGAGATTTTTTTTTTTCCATCTTGCAAAACAGGCTAATCAACTTATCCTTCTCCATATGAATGAAAATTTTTATTATGCAGAATAAAAATTTTCTTACAAATATTTCACTCTTATTCCTGATTTAGTAATACATCCAAGGATATGCCACATCATCATACGGTATGTCTACAAACATCAGTCATTATTTGTGATCTGATGATGTAGTCATGGTTACACCCACCCACACCATAATTTGGTCAATCCACCAAAACTGCTGTGTGTGTAGTGCAGGAACATTTTTAATTGTCCTTGCATATGTATTCATCATCATCATAATGCCTATCAAGGATTTAGGCCTGGTTGGTCTGTTCTGGCCTTAGAAGTCATCGTTGAATCTCTTAAGAGGGGCGTCCTGGTTTTCTTTTTCCTAATGTTTGTAATTTAAGGCTTGTTTTGGCAATCTTTGTTTTCATTCTTTCAATGTGTTCCATCCATTCATGTTTATATATATATTTTTTTTCTATTACTGATTCCTGGTTTAATTCTTTCATAATTTCTTTGTTTCTTTTGTGATCAAATAGAGTATAGTTTGTAGTTTTTCTCATAATTGTTTGTCTTTTTATTTTATTGTCCAGATTTCACTTCCATACAATACGTATAGTATTGGATACTTTTAGTCTGGTTTATTTTTGTACTAGGTTTGGTTTAAATATAGAGTTAATTACAGTATACCTGTTATTTTTAAATATTTTGCAATTTTTAGGTTTATATCTTTTTCATTTTCATATGCAATCCTACATCCTAGGTAGTTAAATGAATTCACTTGTTCTAAAATCTTGTTATTCATTGCTATTTTAGTTCTTATGGATCTTGTCCTTTAAAGGTCATTGTTTTTTATTTTTATGTTGATATTATAATTCCATAATCTTTGGCTATCTCATTTAAATTTAAAATACCTTTCTGTAAGTTATCTTCAGAATTTGTAATTATTATTTGGTCATCAGTAAAAAGGAGAGTGTTTAAGTTTACAGTAGGAGAAAGTTTAATACCTTGATGGAAATTTTTATTCCATTTTATTATGCATATGTATTCATGCAATGTTATTGCAAATATGTTTTTATATAAAACTTCTGACAGTTTTAATGGCATATAACCAACCAGGCGGGTTGGCTGAGTGGTTAGCGTATCTGCTCTCCAGCCAAAAAGCTGCGGGTTCAAATCCTGCCATGGGCATGGATGTTTGTGACTGCCTGTGAAAATACTAGTGGTGGTGGTGGGCGGTAGTTGCGGTTCATTGTGGTTGCAGATGGGGAGTTGTAGAATGGGTGCCCTCCCTTGATGAGTCTTTGGACTCTCTGGAGGTGTCAGGTAATAATAATATTATGAACAGCTTTTATGAGGCTGCATCCAGTAAATTTTCATCCTTTTCAGTATTTAGAAAAGCACAAAGGATTTCATTTTCTATTCAGACTGTTACAATAATTATTTTCTCATGCAAGCAAGAAAACTGAGAGCTTCAAGAAAGGAGTAGTGAAATTTATTACATTCCAGTTTTTGTGAAATTATGATTTTACTTAATGATCCACCAGATAATTTCAGACTCTTAGATATACATTTTATTCTCACTATAGCAGATCCATAGTGACCACAGGAATAGTTTGCTATAGTGAATTTCTTTCATAATTTCTTCGTTTCTTTTGTGATCAAATAGAGTATACTTTGCAGTTTTTCTCATGTATTATTTATCGGTCTTTGGCTGTGCCTTTACAGTAGTTGTATGTTTTTCTTTAAAAAAATAGAAGATATCATAAATTCATTACTGTCAGCTAAATAGCTGAACAAAGAAACTTTTGCTTATAAGAATGCAGCATCTATCATCATCAGAACTTCACAGCTGCCATTCCAGGGCAGCTGTGAAGTTCTGATGAAGCTTTTATTTTTATTTTCCTTTTCCTTTATTTTTGGAGAGAAACTGAATATCTCTCTCTCTCTGTCTGTGTGTGTTTACACGTGCATTACTATTGGGTTGGCAAATAAGTTCGTTCGGTTTTTCAGTGGAATGAAACATGTTTTATTTAATATATATAATACACACTAGTCAGTTATATATTAACCCTCTTTATCAATGACCTCTTGCCATCTGTCCATTATGCCACATTCATAAAACTCCTGAGGTTTACTGGCGAAAAACTGATCCAAGTTTTTCGCCAGTAAACCTCATTAGCGAAGGGTTTCCCGTTCAGAGAATTCTGCAATGAATGGAATAAGTGGTAATCGGAAGGTGCCAGGTCAGGTGAATACAGAAGATGCGGCAAAACATCCCGGCCAAGATGTAACAATTTACTCCAGATTGTTAAGGATGTATGGGGTCTGGCGTTGTCGTGGTGAAAGACAACTCCTTTCCGGTTTGCCATTTCATGACATTTTGTGCTAATTGCACGGGCCAGACGCGTTAACTGTGAGCAATAGACAGTTGAATCGGTCGTTCTGCCTGACGGTAACACCTCGTAGTGGAAAACGCCTTTATAAACCTACCGCACAAAGCATGATCTTCTTTGGGTGCAGTCCCGCTTTCAAGGTTGTTTGCAGCGGTTCGCTTTTGTGCCCCCATGATCTTTTATGTACTATGTTATCGTACACGGCCCATTTTTCATCACCCGCTTCAAAAATGGGTCATTTTCTTGGTGCCGTTGCAGTGAATCACAGATGGATATGCAAGCAGTCATATTGGCCTCAGTCAATTCATGCGCCACCCAAACATTGAGTTTTGAAACATATCCCAGCTTGTGCAAATGGTTTTCAATGCTTGTATTGCTGCAGTACTGAACATACTGCAGCAATCTCCCTCACTGTTTGTGACGGATGTTTGTCTACGATATTCTTCACAACACTCGAATCAACCTCGGTCGGCAACCACTGCGAGGTGCATCACTGACATCGAAATCTCCAGAACGGAATTTGGCATACGCGTTCTTTTAAGGCACCAGCCCCATATACGCTGCATATTTTTTTTATGGGCCTCTGCAGCTTGTTTGCTTTTTTTGAAATAAAAAAGCAAAATATGCCAGTAATGTACGTTATTTCCTCCCATTTCTAAACGTATGTTACACACATGCAACTGAAGTAGGCCACACGAAAATTCACTGAAAGGTTATGTGCAATGATGCCTTTCAACTGCACAATAGCGTTGCATGGTAGCGCAACAATAGCGACAGGCAAAGCTGCGTAAACTTGTACTAACGCATACACCAAACGAACTTAATTGCCAACCCAATAGATTCTAAAATAAATATTTATTAGTACTGTATTTAAAATAATGTGCTGAGACTGAAATAAGACTTATGATAAATGTTTGATTTCAGGTTATGGTCCAAGTAATACAGGAGGCTATGTTCAAAGTGATGGAGCAAATCGTCCTGCCACCCAAGCCTACCACCCATACAGGCGCTGAATTCCAGCCATATTATTTTATGTACATCTGCCCAACTTTGTCATTTTGATATGTTTATACATAAACACACCTGCATGCATACCTATGTATATATGCATGTGTACGCATTTATGTATAAATATGAAATTGCTCTTATTCCACTTCTGTTGTGAAATGTATATCTTGTGTATGTCAATTTCTTTTCTTTACACGACAGTGAACTGGAATGTGTCTTGATGGAAAATAAAACATTAAGTCTCTTTGGCATATATATATATATATATATTTTTTTTTTTTTTATTGTGAATAAAAATACTGAAAATCAGTACATACTAAGAATGAGAAATGTAACTTTTTAAAGAAGAAAAAAAAAAATGCTTCCCTATACATATATTATATACACAAGAATACAAGGACCTTGAGTGAGTAAAGAAGTTAGCCTGTGCTAATGACTGTTTTTAATAAGCTTTACAAATTTACTATATATTTCTTGCAGTGTTTAATACCACATAAGGAGCTAGTTTATAAATGAATCTGTTTTCTTATTTTTACAAGTTAGTAAAATTTGAAAATATTTTCTGATAAAGATGGGAGAACTTAACTGATAATTATCCTGCCCAGGCATAGCTAGAAAGTCAGTTTCCAACTTGTCTAAACAACAAGTAGGTACTAGCCTTGTAAATCTACAATGAATGTAGAGCTAGCTTTAACATTCATCCTCACTGCACAGTTTTTACTTCCTTGTGACTAGCATGATTTATTTCAAAAACGAAACTATTTACACATATACAACTCGTGTAAATTAATATATCTACAGCAAGCCCATGAAATCTGGCCTTCCCAAAGACTAACCTTGCATTCCATTGCTCCAGAATTCCAACTATGCTTAGTTGGAATTCTGCCTAACATGCAGCTAATTCTTCAAGCAACTGAGATGGTCAGATATCATGTTACTCACTGTACTTGATATTAATGCATAAATTATAATACATACTTTCATTTTGGTGTGTATTTTATTGTGCAACTATAGATATGTTACCATATTTATTTTAAATTAAGACGCCCTCTTATTTTTTTTTTTTAATTTTTTTTTTGAACAAGAAAAACATATTGCCACACTAAGTAGGTATGCTAAATGAGGCTAAATAATTAACATAAGGTGGATTTTATTTACGTATATATTTTATTGGTATAAAATTTTCACCTTAGTACCAAGGGCTTCTTCTAAATATGACTTTGAAATTAAACAGCAAGAACGAAAATTAGTAAATCCATAATGAAATTGATGAAAATAATCTAATTGATTCTCACTACAGCAAATGCACAAGGACCAGAATAGCTTGCTATAGTGAATTTTCTTTAAAATGGTGTTATCTGCGGGGCATTTGCTGTAGGATATTTTTCTTTAAAGAAATAGAGGATATTATAAATCCATCACTGTCAGCAATAATTGAATAAGAACTTATGCTTATTCAATTATTTGCTCATGATGTAGTGTCACTATGACACTACATCATGTACATGCATTTCATAGTTGAATCTACCAATCTCTGTTCTTGTTATTTAAAGGTCATACTGAAGATGCCCTTGATACTTAGGGTGAAAATATTATACCAATAAAATATGTAAGTTAAATCCATCTTAAGTTAATTATCAAGTCTCATGTTCCCATTGGTCAAGTTATAAATTTAAGGAGTTTGCTCAATAATCTTATGTAACTAAACAAGCTATTTGTATATCTCAGTTGTGGGTCCATTGCTCTTCTTCATTATAGAAGTGCAGTGCTATTTGGGGGGGGGGGAGTCTAAATTCTCTCGGATGGAGCCAATATGTAATTAGTTTTTTTTTATATCAATAATAAATAAAGTATCAAGGATGCATAATTTTCAGAAAACTATGTCATAAAAAATGCGACCTTCTCCTCTCTTCCCCCCATTTTTTTTACATGTAATACTTGTAAGATTGAATTGATATAAGAGAGAAAAGCAAGGATTTATCACATCTTGAAGAAAACTGAAAGATTACTTATTCGGGAATTTCTCCATTATCATACCTTGTACATGCAAGCAAGTATGAACCGTTGGCTGATGTGCACACAGGCATTTTTATTATGTAAAAGCTTAATTTTGACTTCATGAAATGGCAAGAATAATGGGAGGTCATTAGAATATTGGTTCAGAGTTAATCTGTGATAAATATAGCAGAATTTATATGTAAGACTAATGTTTACAATAAGATTGCAGTGTGAAATACAAATTGCACACCTTATTTTATAAATTTGAATTCAAAATAATACAGTAAGTGATCAAGGAACATTACTAAATGTCTATCTTTGTTCATTGACTTCCTATTATCAGTTTTCTGAGGTTGACTTAATTCAAATAAATATGGTAATTATTAATATATAAAGCCAAAATAAATATTAGTCAAGGTATTCTTTGACTGAAAATTTTGCTCTTCCCTCCCTTTACCATCTGAGTGATGGAAACTGCCATCTTATATCGCATATCTTACTTAATATTTTCAGATGATAGTGTATAGGCATTACAGTTGATTAAAACTTTTTTTTTAAAAAAAGTATTTTGAGTTTCATGCTTTTTTGTACATTTCAAAGTTTACAGCCTTTTGCTTTACTATTTTTCTGTTTAAAAAAAAAGCTATAATGATAGTAATTCATTTCTGTAGATTATCATTTAAGCAAGTTAATCAGTTAATGTAAAAAATAAATAAAATAATACTTGTTATAATCAAATAAAATCCACTTAATGGGGTAAAGATTAAATTATCAATTTTTTTCTGTTAGCTTTCCGGTGGAATAAATAAATTTTGAATATGATCTCTCTTAGGAGATATAAAGTAATTTAGATTTCTGATATTATATAAAACCTAAAATATACGTTATGTAATGAACATATAGCACTGGTCTTAAATGCAATATACATTTCATTTCAGCTGAGGAGAATCATTTAAGAGCAAAATAATCAGTCCAAATGTTTTTATATAGTTATTACTGTAGCGGTGTTCTTTGCATATGCATCCATTTGGATTTCTTTGGTTCGTCATTCACGTAACAGGAGTGACTTTTCCATAGATCTTCAAGTTTGATGGCTGTTACCAGTAATTCTTCAAGTGACTCCCTTACCTAAATAAAAATTTCAGTTTATTAGTATTCCCTTCGTTTTCTATTCATCTAAATCATGTTTGTGTTATATTCCTTAATACAAGAGTAATCTTCATTAGCATTTTTTCTTTAAATCAAACTGTGAACTTATTGCCAGTATTTTGGTAGATAATGGGAAGAAAGAAGCCTTGTTAGCATTGGATTTTAAATGATTGGATACTGCAATCTTTGGTACACTGATGAAAAATTTCTCCAAAGAATAGAGAAAGAAAAATAATCAAATGAGTTTGAAGTTAAACTGATATAGGTTGATTTTTGTATGGTGATTCATTGATAAAAATATTGTTTGATTAGAGTGTGACAGAATCATGTTTCCCTGGAGCTGAGATGCAGGATGGTAGTGATGCAGATAGTGAAGATGTTTATTTTTGCCTGTACAAACAAGCAAAAAAGAAGAGTGAGAAAGTAAGTCATGAGTGTTGCCATGACATGGTAGAGGCAGGCGAGCTGATTCAGCTATGATTGTGAATGAGTCAACGTGCAGGAGGAATGGTGTGGAATGAGTTTGATGGAAGAAAAAATTTATGAGGTGGATGGCTTGTATTTGAATAGATTTTGGGTTAGGAATCTTGAGATAAGTGTTGTTCAGCTGAGAGTTGAAGAAACTATAATGTTTGGGGGGTGGGTGCAGGTGAGTGTGAAGCGAGGATTAGTAAGTGATTACAATGATGCTGAGTGTAGCTCCCTGGGTTCTTACCTTTGGTAGGCTAAGAAACGCAAGGTGTAATGGAGGTATTGCAGTTTATATACTACTGCCAGAAGTATTTGGAATAAGGGTGAGCAGTTTTGAGCATTAGTTAGCTCAATTTGTCCAAAAGTCAGACATTAGTGAGACTTAGTTGACTGAGGATGATATAGGGATAAGATGCAAAGGATATAACATCTTCAGAGCAGACAGAAGGAACAGGATGGGGGAGAGAAGTACATGAGAGCAGGGATGCAGATGGCAGGTCATGTAAGGCTATCTGGTGTGAGATAAGAGGCCAACTGGATGAAACATATAATTGGTTGTTGTTATAATCCAGAGGGTATAAGGGAGAACATAGATCGCATTGGCAAATTAGCATGATGAGTAAAGATCAAATAATTATGTAGAATTTCAACTATGGAGACAGACTGGGAGGAGGAAGTGAAGGAAATGAAATTTATACAGCTGCTAAGAGATAATTACCTGAGACAGCATGTAATGAAAGGGACATTAAAGAAACTATACTTTTTTTCAGGTTATCTTGGAAGTAAAGAAATACTACAGGCAGTATTGCTTCCAAAGGTAGCGGGATATTAGTTCACTATTATTATGGCAACAGTGAGGCACGTTGCGTTTGTAACTAAGCATATGCATAGAAAATCCCCTAAAAGCCGTCATTGCCTGAATCATACCATTCTAAGTATAACATTGCATTATGATTGCTAATATGAAATTGCATGGCCAAGATGACTATACAACTGTGTGCCTTTTGGATTTTCTGGAATTAACTGATAGGCTGTAAAAAAGTAGATGTCGTATAGATGATTATAAACTGGCTTAAGATAACCAGTGATTGTTTACGTTATGAAGTGAACTTCACTCGTCACGACGCACATTTCTGATCCCTTCATTGATTTAATGAGGAGGCTCCTCATCACCACTCAGGCTGTGTAGTACACATTTCTGATCCCTTCATTGATTTAATGAGGAGGCTCCTCATCACCACTCAGGCTGTGTATAGTATCATTACATTATGCATCTTCACTAAATAAAGATTCAGAGCTGTCATCTACCGTGAAACACTTTCCATCAAGGGCCTAGAATTTTTCTTCAATAATAATAATAATAATAATATGGGTTATGCAACTTTTCCATGTGCACTCAGTAATTTTTTGACATCCTTTCATGACCAGTCTTTCAACATCTGAAAATTTGAAAGTTGTATTTTTAGCTGTAACATGCCCCTTAATTTGTGCCAGGATGAGTTCTATGGGGTTCAGTTCACAATGGTATGGTGGAAGACAAATAACTGTGTGGCCTTTCTGTTTGCGAATACTGTCAATGCGATATTTTTGAAACTGACTCTTGATATTTGCCACCAAGTTCAATAGTTCTGTTTTCACCATATCAGAAGTAAAACAGATTCCTTCAGCCACTTCTAAATATCCTTTTTGCATGTAGCCTGAGATGGCACATTTTCCAGTCGGATAGAATGGTAAAGCACATTGTCCGTTACAATAACGCTGTTAGGCTCAATGTTTGGCAAAAACATGTTCGTGAACCAATGTTCATAGTGCTTTCCATAGATTTCCTTATGATAATCGCCTTGTGATTTCTGCGCTCATAAAATTACAAGGGCCTCTGGTACAAATCCGTTTTCGCTGCCAGCATGTATTATGGTTATATACGAGACCCCTTTCCACTCCGTGCTTTCAGGCTTGTCATTAAGCCAAACGAAAATGCTTGATGAACACTTTTTACTGTTGTGTCCTGGAGAACTTTAGTGCAGGTGTGATCGGCATTTACCTGGGTTTCGTCTGTATAAATTTTTCGTCCCTCGCGATGATATTTCCTGATGGAACGCAAATACTGATCATGCCATAAAATTATATTTCTTCCATTTCAAGTAATGCTGATGATTGCTTTCTTGTGACATAAACAAAACCAAGGTCCTTTAACAAACAGTAAGTTGTTAATGAAATGTGAGGGAGATCTTCATTGTTTACAGCAGTCATTACCTTATATATCATAGGAATTTTGTTTTCTTTCGGAAGAAATCGTGCACTTTCTGATGAATTGTTGACAGCGTAAAGTCATCATATTTTACCGATCGTGTGCATAGGCCTCTTCTTCCCTGGTGTACGCAGTTGTCCATCGTGGTCAGTTCCTTCTTCATGCGGTATGCTGCTCTCTTGCTCACACCTGTCAGTTCTGCTGTTTTTTTCTTCACGATATTGCCCACTGTTTCATCAGGATTTCTCGTCCGTTAACCAGCATAAACATTTAGTATGATATGCTTTTTTGGAGCTTCTCAGAGGTTTGCCTTTAGGATGCCTTACTAATTTAGGACTGTGAGTGGGAATACAAGAACCAACACAACTAGTCATCTTTGTCATGTTTAGGGTAAAGTCGGCATTCGTCAGAGACCATGTGATAGATAATTGCATTTTCCAAAAATAAGTTCCGTGTAACAATTTAATGGTATGAAACGCACATAATTCTAGTATCGGCAAGTGAGGAAATAGTAAAATGATTATATACAAAGTACCACATGGTGTGATAACCTAAAAATTTTAAGGAACTATTTTATGCAGCATAAACCTATAGTAAGAAAAGCTGGAGATGTACCTTATTCTGCTACTTCCAAGATAACCTGAAAAAGAGTATAGCTGTTCTTATCTAAAAGAATTTTACATGTCATTAGTCCTACCCACACAAGGAGAAGTTCATGGGATAACCAGCTGTTTGTAGCTAGTGTGCATGTATAATACTTGTATACTTCTAGGAATCAGCACAACTCTTTATTCAAAACCGTGAAGCATCTTGTAGTGTATTTAGATTCAAATGGAATATTGAAAAAGAGTTCAGAAAGGGAAGATAGAAATCTGTTATTGTTTTAAAAGTAGCACTTTGTAGGTAAGTTAGTTTATTTAGCAGTGGAGATCTTTATTCTCTTGTAGTGTTGGGGGATCCTCTTGGTTAATGTTATTTGTGTGATTTTTGCATGTTATGACAGAAGTCCAACAAAGCGTTCTATGTCTGGTTTGTTTGTTGTGAATATTTTCTAAAGGAGAGATATTTTTAAGTCATTTAGTCTGAAGTCTGTTGCAATAGGACAGTTTGTTTCTTCATTTTAAGAAAGGAAAACATTTTTGTCAAGTTGCAGGTCAAACTTTGGACTGCTGATTGTTTTCTAAATTGAAGTCCCATCTGATGGTTATCCATTTTGAAAATATGGTTCAACAACGTGAAGAATTTTATCATGGTGAAACAATTTATTCTACCGTGTAATGAGTTAAGTGCCACTAAAAATTATTGAAAGGAAGGAAGATTATGTTGAGAAATGTATGAAAATGGGTGGCAAACTATCTCTTTTTATTATTATTTCACTGGTATCTCTCTCTCTTTTGGGTGTGGAGTTATAATAGAGGTATTATACATCCATTGTGTGTTTATTATTATTACATTACACCTCTGGGGAGTCCAAAGACTCATCGAGGGAGGTCACCTACTCTACAACTCTGTCTCCATCAACATCAACTACCTTCATCATTTACCGCCGACCACCACTAGTATTTTCGCAGACAATCACAAGCATCCATGCCCATGGTGGGATTCGAACCCGCAGCCTTTTGGCTAGAGAGCGGATACGCTAACCATTCAGCTAGCCAGGCCAGCAATTGTAGATATTCAAAAGAAAAATTAATATCACTACTGATGAGACTTTTTAAGAGCTTGTGCTTGTAAGTGCTAAATTGCTGATAGGTTTATGAGAAAAAATGTGTTCCATGCACAGCAAATCCTTAATACACTGAATAATCTTCTTTTCTGAAGACTGTCAGAGATAAAGGATGCAAGCTGACTATGATTCTTTAATATAATCTCAATCACTGAATCTTCATGTTCATCCTTCATCCATATTTAACAGTAATCTTTGAAATTTCAAATATAGCACAACCAGTAAGTTAGAACCACCTGAAACAAACTTCTGAAAATGGCTCATTGGAATTCAAAGCTATATGAGGAACTCTCTTGTCATACACTGTGTTCTGCTATTCCTAAGTTTTACTTATCTAAGGTTAAAAATTTGGTATATCAGTGTATGCCATGTGTCAAGAAACCTTGCTTGCCACAGGTTTGCTGATATATATTATACAGTGCTGCACACTTGTGGACAAGGGAAAGGAGGAATTTGGTGATGTGTTTCTTGAACAGCTTTCATATAAAAGTAGACGGAACGAAAGAAGGATGAGAATTTGGTTTGATTAGTTTGGAGCTGAGCCATGTATGGATGTTGACTAGCAGCTGCTTATGTTTTTACATGTTTGGAGGAACAGGGGTGGCTAATTTGTTTCATGGCCCATGAATTGTATTTTTTACATAACCTGGAAATCCTGCTCTAGAAACCAAACATGGAATTTTTCAAGACACTTCAGGCTTCCAGTAAGCAGGACAGTGGTCTCGCACCAAGCAATGAATTTCATCTCCTACCTAAGCAGCAGGAGAAAATGCAGTACATTAAAAAAAAAGGGGGGGGGGAGGCATAAATATGACATCAATTACAATGATTAAAGGAGTCTGAGAGATAAGGCAGATCATCTTTTAATCAGATTTTCTCTTCTAGATAGTAGCAATCTTGTTTAGAATAGTTATTGGCACACAGCATCAGATATAAAAACAGTATTCTGAAACTGGCAGAGTTGTATAATAATAGGCATTATATAGATGAGAAATAGTTGATTAAATGAAATTTGGAGATAGAGGTGTCTATGGATGTGATGTATTTGTCAGTAAATAATGCTAAAGGATTCAGAGGATCATCTTTTAATTACATTTCCCTCTTCTAGATAGCATCAATCCTGCTTAGGATTGCTTTTTGTACATGACATCAATGTGAGAACAGTATTCCTAAACTTGCCAGATTTGAGATTTTTATATATTAGGAAGTTGATTAAATGAAGATATAAAAATAAGACTGGACTCCTGTTTTGACACCTGATAGCAATAGTTTAGTCTCATGGTACTGTCTGGATGTCAGACATGTATAAACATGGAAGAATAAAAGTTGCACCCAGTAATCTTATTAATGGAGAAAGTTCAACTGTTGTTTTGTGAAATTAGAGAAGGGAAACCAGTTTGAAGTATGTAGGCTGTATATAATGCTAAATTTTTATCTTGGAACTGCTTTGGTGTACTTGTTGAAAAATCATAGCTTGGTTAGCAGTCATGAATTTTGTATGAAATTAGGAATGAAGGCCCTCGTGCCATTGAATCTTATTTTTGTTATACCTTTGGAAGATATTTGAATCTGGAGAGAAATGGTAATCAGGACATGAAGCTGAAACTGGTTGGTTGATGTAGAAAAAACATGGACATTGTAGCAGTCTAAGTTACTTGCCAAGAGAAAGAGTGATATCCATAATGGTATATTTTGAGGAAAGCTGTGGTTGGAGAATAATGAGGATTATTTAATATTCTGGTTGGTGGGTGAACAGTTTTTGTTAGATCATTACTGACAGTTAATACTTCCCTGCCAGCAATATTCTTTAAGTTGGAGAAAGTTATGGACACTAAAGGAAGATGATCTCACTATTTGGGTAAGTAAACCATGGTGATTTTCCCTTTCAATCATTTCCGACCGTAGGTGACTTTGTAGGCATTGCTCACAAAATGTTCCTGGTGAGATTTTTTACAGGGTAGTTCACGATCACCCTCCCCCCCACACGCACACACCCAATTGCTGTAAAGCCATGTGCTGGGCTCAGGAGCGACATATGGCTGGGACGTATTCATGACTGCAATCCATGTGCGTTCACGGGGCAAGTTTGCCTGTTCTGGGGGACAAAAAACCTGAGTTTCCAGGTGAAAAAAAACCCTACCTCCATATGAGACTGGCTAACTCGCCTTTCGGCAAAAGAGACCAGATACACATCACCGACAGGAATCGAACCCAGGTCTTTCTGACCAAAGGGCTTCATCTATACCAGGGGTCGGCAACTTTTTTGGAGTGAATAGCCATTTTTAAAATGATATGTTAAAAAAAAATTAGGGAGCTGCACATTGTTTTTTTTACGATAACACATTATCATACTTGTAAAACACGGGTGACATGTCACATGAAATTATGATATTTTAAAATATTAAATAATAAAACAGAGATTTCCTTCTCCTTACAAAAGCATATGTATAAAATCCAATAACACATATTTCTTTAATTTTTTAAATTTAAAATATCTTCTTAGTGTGACTTTTGCTGTTGAACTTCGGATAGTTTCTCAATATGTCGTAATTTTCATTTTCAAACATGACGAAAGACTCGCGTTGTTTAGTTGGTTTTCAACTTTTAATAAAATTCATAATTGAAAATATTTGCTCACACAAATATGTCGATCCGAAAATCGATAGAAGTCCAAATGCGTATGTTTTTAACTGAATATAAGTGTCCGGTAAACAATTCCACGTGTCAAATAGAATCTGATCTTGCTTTTTAACATCTTCTATTTCAGACCATTTGTGTTGTATTGCAAGGGTAGATTTTTATCTTTTCAACTCCTCCAGATCAGCTTTAAGATTTCTAAATTTTAAATTCCACAAATCCTTGGTTTTCTGGTCCTCTAACTCAAGTTGAAATGCAGCCTCATTAATTCCAGCAAAAGGTGAAAAATTTAATTCGGCAGGATTAATTTCAAGTGGTCGCAATAAAAATTATATAGTTGTATTGTTCTTTCTAAACTCCTCAAATCTCCCATTAAATTCAGATCGCATATTTACCACAATTTCTTTGAAAAAGGCTAAATTTATGGAATTATCAGCTTGTTCTTGATATTTCTTCAATGTAGGAAAATGTAATGTGCCTTTCTCTAAGTCTGTCGCACACAAATATAATTTTTGTTCAAACAAAATCGCTTCTAAAAGCAAAACTGCTGTATTTCCCTTTCCCTGTAGTTTCTTATTTAATGCGTTTAAATGGGAAGTCATATCCACCATAAAGTAGAATTTTTGTAACCAATGAGTATCTTCTAACTGTGCATATTCAAAGTCCTTTTGTCTCAGAAACAACAATCTCTCCAAGGCAGGTGGCAAATCGCATCAACACCGCACCTCTGGAAAGCCATCTTATTCTGTTATGCGAAGAAGATCAGAATATTCGCAATTGATTTCTTTAAGAAGTTCACAAAATTTCCGATGATGTAACGGTATTGCCATTATTTTGTTAACAAATTCTACAACCAAATCCATCACTACTGTTATCTCTTTTGGAACAGTTTGTGCACAAAGTATCTATTGATGGATTATGCAGTGAAAGGAAAACACGTCATGCAAAATTTCTTTTTTAAATAAAGAAACAAAACCTTTTTTTTGTACCTTTCATGCTCGGTGCCCCATCGGTCGAAATAGATATTATTTTGTTAATATTAATACCCTTACTTTTCAAGCAAGTGGTAACAGCAGATTCAATGTCTTCTCCACGAGTTTGTTCTGTAAGTAGCAGTATATCGAGTAATTCTTTCTGTCGTTGAGAGTTTATGTATCTACAAATAAGTACAATCTGTGCAATGTCATCCACATCACATGATTTGTCACAGGCAATGGAGAATCCTGGTGTTGAATTTAGATCTGTAACTTGCTGGTTTGTTATATCTCCTGCCATTCATATAGTTCTGTCCCTTACAATCTTAGCAGATAATGGCATTTTTTTTATTTTTGTAATTATTTCCGCTTTGTTTTTAAAATCGCAGAAAAGATATTTGGACATTTTAATAAAACATTCTTTTACATATTCACTGTCTGTAAAAGATTTTCCTCGTTTAATAACTTCCTGAACAGCCACAAAACTAGCTATAGTTGTATTTCTTTATTCTTTTATCCATTTGGGAAAATGAACATTTAGTTAGGTTTACTCTGCGTTGCAATTCTTCTACTGCCTTTTTTTCTTTCATCTCCCCGTGGATATGCTTTGTCAAATGTATCATGTTTATTTAAAAAATGTCTGTATATCTGTTTTTTATTATTTGAAAGCTTTTTTTCATGGCATATTAAACACATTGGAAATCCTGCTGTATTTGCTACTCTATCTTTCTCATCTTTGCTGACATTTTAAATACTATAAAAATATTTTTATTTTGTTAATATTTAATTGAATGTTACAATATTCACGTTACCTAACACAATCACCAGTAAATAAAAGCACGGCAATGTCCACTACAAAACCTTTACTTATTTTAACACAATCACCAGTAAATAAAAGCACGGCAATGTCCACTACAAAACCTTTACTTATTTTAACAAAGATTTACATACCACACCTGCACTATATGCGAAGACGATGGACACGTTCAGACAGCAAGCGCTACATGTGCTAGCCTAGCGTGATGTCATAAATGTGTCCGAACCAAGTGCGCGATCACCATTCGTTACAAATTAATTTAATTTGTAGCGATTAATTTTTGCTACAAAGTAGCGCTCTGCCTGGCTGATTGCGTCCAATGTAAACTGACATTTTTTGAGTATTGACATATGGTTAGGGGTCATTTGACCTACAAAATATTTCTTTTTTATTTCTATATTTTAGATAGATCGTTTAATAACGAAAAGCACCGCAATTATTCATTCAAAGAGCCGCAGATTGCGAACCCCTGGTCTATACTGACTGAGCTACGGAGGCTCAAGTAAACTATAGATTATTCTTAAATAATAAAGTCAAAATGGTAAAGACAGCAAAAGAAAGCAACAAAATGTAATGCGTTTGAGCTAGAGCAGATCATAAAGCAGAATTCTAGGTTCTGACATAGCTTCAGATCTGACAAATGTGAGTGTATCACCACCCTTCTTTACAGATGAAGTCAAGCAAAATGTAGTTTAACTATTTGAGGTAGACAGTAGTTGATGCTATCAGTTAATCCAGTGTTTCTCAAAGTGTGGTATGTGTGCCTCCGGGGGTACGTGACAATTTTCGGCTATGCATAATTAAAGGAATCATATTTCTCAACAAATAGTGCAATTAGAGACAACTGGAATAAAAACAGCACCAACTAATGAATCACATCTCCCCTCCACCATAAACTGCTGTATAGACTCGAGCAAAACCATATGTTGCCGGTGCAACATTCACGACGGGGTGGTGCTTGACACATTCACGACGGGGTGGTGCTTGACGCCACCCCGTCGTGAATGTGTTAAAACTAAGAAATATATAGTGAATGTGTTTCAGATATGGAATTCAGTTGAAGGGAATTAGCATTTCAACTGTTGAAATGCTAATTTATCTTTGATTTGCGCGATCTTTTGTTAATACCGCACCAATCATATATGCTTCTTCATAGCTGCTCTATGTATCTCAAGTCTTGTAAATTACTGGTAATTTTTGCTTAAAATAATGGGAAAGAAGATGAAGCTATTTGGGTAGATGACTTTGACGATGCATCAAGGAAACTTCTTGATGCCAAAAGTAGCAATAGCGAGTAGGAGCTTCTTGGTAAGTCATACCATTTTTGGATTTTTACTGAAAACTTTAGTTTCCGAAAATCCCTGCATATATCTCTCGCATCAAGATTTTTTAGCTTTAATTTTGGGAAAAAAGTGAGTTATATTCGAGTAAATACTATGGTAATTTTTTTAGCTTTCAAATTCTTAAGTATGGATCATTGGTTAAAGATTGGATTTATAAAACCCCCAAAAGAGAGCAATGTAGCAAATACAAGTAGCTGTAAGCAACAAGAAAACATTGATATTGCATCTGGATCAAATGAAATTGATAAGGGTGTGTTGTGTGACATCCCTAGAGAACCAACTAGGAAGAAGATGAAAAATCTTCATAAGGGCGGTAGCAGACTGGAAGTGTCTAATTGTAGACCAGTTTGTGTGTCATCAGTAGTTGTTAAGATCTTGGAGAAAGTAGTGAGGGACCGTATATAGCATTGGGCAGATGAGGGTAATGTTATCTGTGAGAGTCAACATGGATTTGTGAAAGGGTGCTATTGTTTTAGCAATATGCTAGCCTTTTATAATAAAGTTACAAGAACATTAGATTAGGGAAATGCATATACTGCCATTTTCTTAGACTTAGCGAAGGCATTTGACAGGGTGCCACATGACAAGCTGATATTTAAGTTGCAGCACATGGATCTGGATGTCAGATTGGTCAACTGGATTCAGGATTGGCTGTCTGATAGGTATCAGAGAGTTGTGTATGGTGGAGCAGTTTCAAGGAGGCAGAGGGTTGCAAGTGGGGTCCCACAGGGCTCAGTACTAGAACCTATGTTGTTTAACCTTTATATCAATGACATTGCAAGGGGATATTCAGTTGTTTGCAGATGATGCGAAGCTGGGAAGAATTATTAGAAATAGTGCAGATGTGGTAGCCCTGCAAGAGGATTTGAATAAGCTAGATAGATGGGCAAATGAATGGGTGGTGTCAGTTTAATACAGCAAAATGTAAGGTCTTGAGGTTTGGGAAACATTAATGGGATGCTGCATACTCTATGGTAGGAGTTATACTGGAGGAAGTAGGGGGAGACAAGAGATCTGGGGTTGATGATTGATAGAAACCTGAAGTTTAGGGGACATATTGCCAAGGTGGTGAAGGTAACACAGAGGATTGCTGCAATTATGAGAAGGACACTGACCTGCAGAGATAAGAGGGTTATCATTCCGTTGTATTAGTCTCTGATCAGACCACACTTGGACTATTGTTCTCAGATTTGGTCCCCAGGATTTGAAGGGGATAAATTAACTGTGGAAAGGATACAAAGGCAGATGACAAAGATAGTTTCAGGACTGTACAATGTTAGTTATGAGGATCGGCTGAGGGAATGTGAACTGCAGAGTTTGGTGGATAGAAGAAGGAGAGGTGATATGATTGAGACTTTTAAACTGTTGAGAGGTGGTTACAGGGTTGACACTGGGGAGTTCTTTCACTTGGTTGAACAGCGGGAAGGAGTGATGAAAAGAGGCCATCCCTGGAAGTTACGAAAGGAAACTGTGAGCAAGAGGGTGAGGAGTGGTTTCTTTGCATGGAGGGTGGTTGAACTGTGGAATGCATTGCCTGATGGAGTGGTGAGAGCGAGAACGGTCAATGAGTTTAAGGAGTGGTATGATAGACTTTGTGTTTCTTAGGGGGGGGGGAACCTCCCCTCGATGACTCTTGACAGACTATGTTCTTAGGAAGGACCTCCCACGATGAGTCTTTTGACTCCATCGAGGCCTGAATAATAATAATAATAACTGTATGTTCTCCATTTGCCTGTTTTGAGGGTTGAAAAATCTTTTCAATTATTGAACAGTGAAGAGGAATTGGTGGCTGTAATCATTACAAAAAAAGGTATCTCTAGTTTGGGATTAATTTTCAGGCAGAACAATTATGCCTCTGAAAAATTGGAATAAAACCACACATTTCACTAAATTTAAATATAATAATCTCTCAGTTATCTGACTGGTAAATTGATTTCCTGATATTGGTAATTGAGGAATTACTGTATTTTTGGTTTTGCAGGATTTAAAACTTTGCAATTTTCCAAATGAAGAGAAATGGAAGCATGTGCTTTTGAAAGTGAAGATTTTATTTTGTTGACTGTTATGTGGATTGCACTTCCAGCAGTTGCTTCAGTATTGCACTCTGCTGAGTAATTGGCACTTTTTTAAACTCCTTTGAGAAAAAAAAAAAAAAAATTATCACCCTGATCCATTTCGTTTGATTGTTTGTTGCATTCATGTTTCTCTCTCTCTCTTGAAAAACAAAATATCCAGCAAAATCAGGTAACAAAAAAATAATATAATAAAATGCTGTTAAATACTATGTTTAGTGTACATAACCTTATATAATGCAATATACAGACTGAGATAAAGAGCCAATAGGCTTCAAATAATGTTGGATTCAATATCCACTTAATTTGAGCAATATACAGATATATTTATCCATATATTGGATAATTGTTGCAAATCATTACTTAGAATTAACCACGCTACCGGCCAAGATGTCTATAGCCATCAAAGTTATCATGGATGCGAAGTACATATTAAAATTGTAATGCCATTGATATTATATTGAAATATATGATGGATACGAAGTGTATGAGGATGTGTAATTGATCCATAATAGCCGGTAAGGTGGTTAATGTACAGAAGATAGATGTTGTTATGGCCACTTCATTAAAGAAAGTGGTATTCTTGAGCTTAGTACATGTAGATGACATTTGCCTTAATAAATCCACTTTTAGCTAAATTAAATATTTGTCATAATAAATTTAGTTATATAAAAATTGACAATACAAAATAGGAAAACAACTTCATTCTTAATAGTGAACATATAGAATTAGTTGCATACACTTGATATTTTAGGTACAATTTTTACTGAAGAGGACAAAATAGGTTAACGAAGTCTGGCATAGTCAGAAGCAGCTGAATTAAATTTATTGGAGCCAACACTTTCAAACCAGTGTTTATCATATGGATCAGGCAGCTAGGTTGGAAATAAAACAGAGTAAGACTAGATGTGGGGTTTATGAAGAAAATTATGGATGTCAATTGATGTTAGTGAATGTTAAAAGTGAAGATTAAGGAATTTGACATTCTTAACATCAGAAATAGATCAGAACTAATTCAAGATGGCATGATCACTTAAACAGAAAATTAGCAAAACAAGTGTTTGAAGCTAAAATGTCAGGAAAAAAAGACCCACAGGAAAACATAGGATGCCTGCATGAAGTAGGAGTCCTTTAGAAGATTGAAATGCAAGAGCTGATCAAATCAGAGACCAGACTTTAATTACCAGTTTGATTAACAACATGATCAGAAACTGGTAACTAAATATTGTGGATTAATTGTCATTTCATGTGCATCTGTTTTGTGTGTGTGTGTGTATGGATATTTTTGTGGTATACTGAACTCTTTGTTAAGTGAATTTTAAAAATTACCTGGGTTAATTGATTTATTTTTGTGGTATACTGAACTCTTTGTTAAGTGAATTTTAAAAATTACCTGGGTTAATTGATTTACATGGTCCTTTATACCTTTTACAAGTTTGGTAACATCAGCAGTTACATCAACATTCTTATTCTGTGCAGCACCATTAAACCTATAAAAATAATAAAAACACTTGTGAGTCTTTTATTCTGTTAGTAATAGACATTGAATCAGACACATCATAGGCTAAATTAAAATTAAGTTTAAACAAAATACCATTGTGAGATGAATTATTGTGAATGTCTTCGGGTGAGAGAGATGAACTTCATTACATGGTTTGAGACTCCCCTTGCTTAATTGGATCACTGAAATAGCTTAAGAGTCCCATGTTTAGTCACTAAAGCAGAGGTTCTGGATTATGTAACCCTTAGTCTACTTTGCAGTTATTAATGATGTATATCATGAATAAGATTCATGCACATACACACACAAAAAAAATACTGTATCCCTTAACACTGTTGTTTTGCAATCTCATAATCTGAAACTGCCATCCATTAGTTTTTATGGGGAAGTAAAAGAGAACACATGAAAGTAATCACTTCCCTGTGTGCTCTAATATATATCACTGTGAACCATGTTCTTCTTTACAGATGCCATGGTGAAAATTGGCAAAAGTATTTGGAGAGTACATTCTCACAACATATAGAATTTAATTCAGCAACGTTGGTCAATGAAGTAGAGACAGATAGTTTGGACAGTAGCATCTGCAATTCCAGAAACATTGTTTTTCCCTCTTTAAAACCATGGTGGAATCCTGAAATCACGCTTTGTGTTTGTCAAATCCTGTGAATGTATGAACACATATTTTTAGTAGCTTCTTCCAAATGCCATTTATATACTCTACTGTTACCCCACTCCATGCTGCTTCTACATTCTTTGTACAATGCAAAGTATTATGTTATATTCCTTCGAAAGTCTCTCAGAGTTTTGTCACCATCAGTAGCAGTAATAGGCTGAGGAAAAAGTATTTCCTAAATAATGTTTTGATAACATCCTGGTCCCATGGGATGCAGGGGTGAGGGGATAATTGAACATGTTAATGGGATGACTTGTAAGTCAAGGACTGAGTGTATATTGATTTGCTGTTCACTATGGTGATGTATCGATTTAGCTCTGACCAGAACAGTACCTACACTGCACCTCCATTCTCTTTACAGATTCTGTGATCTGTTGTTTGCAATCTTCCTGTACTTTCTCAAAATGTAAAATATCCAAAAGTAGTTGGTGAGGTTTTTGACAGTATTTGGAATAATGTGGAAATGTATACAGCCCTTATTCAACAATGCACTTGCCGAGTCCATTGATATCTAGCAAGTGTGGAGATAAGGTAATGTGGTCAAAAGTGACAACACATTTACTTTATAAGACTTGAGAATAGATGGTATGTACAGCATTTGGAGAAGATAATGAATGAATATACAGCTCAGAAATGGTTAAAAATCTGCATTGAGTAATGAATCACTTGAAGAACTGATGGCTGCTATTGTCAGATTCAATCCATATATATAAGTTTTACTGCGGAAAGATTTGATTGGAAAAGTGCACAAACTTAACAGATGGGCACTGCAAATGAGAAATTTTTGGAGTGTTGTTGGTAGATGGTGAAAAATGGCTTAATATACAGTAACATTAAATAATTACAGCATTGGTTATCATACAATGACCTCCACTCACTTCAAGTCCCACAACTCATCAACAGAAGATTTGCTGTGTGTGTGTGTGTGTATATATATATATATATATATATATATCGGATGGAATACAACTGGTATTGCTCATAATGAGCTGATACCAGCCAACAGTCACAGGGACATCTGTTCAGCATTAATGCACTACTCCATTAACATCCTGCACTGGTTAATAGCAAAAGGCATTGTGTTGTTTCAAAACATAATTATGAAGCTTCACTTAATGCATGTGGCCCTGGACACTATAGAATTGGTGGGGAAATGCTAGACTGCCATAGACATATTCCCTAGACATTATCTAATTATCATTTATCACAATCACAACCAACAATTAAACTTGAAAGGCATAAAATGGAGTTAAATGATTTTTTTTCACTTTCTGGATAAATTGGATTTCATTCACTTTTTTATGAATGTTTTATTAAAACATTGTGTACTAAATTTTTGGTCGCCTCATTACATTATTCTTTAAAATAACTTCCATTCACTTATTTTGGATCTTAAGCCACATTGGAATCAAAGTTACTGTAGATGCAGTTGCTTGATTTCAGATCACCAATTACTGTTTGTCAGTCCCTGATACACACTGCCAGTAAAAGAAAATTTATTAACAACACTCATCCTGGCAAGGAAGAACTACAAATAAATTACATCAAGCTTGAAATTAAATATTGACAATCAAGTCTATATTACAAAGAGAGAGAGAGAGAGAGTTATTCTTGCTAGGCTCCATTGATCCTTGCAGATCATAGTAATCTTACTAAGCACTGATAATCACCTGTGTACAGTACTGGACCGAGATAATTTTGCACCCTGGGCACACATGAAGTCTGCCCGGGACAAACTCTGTTGCTTTTAATAATTGTAAAGTTTCTAGCTTCAAATTGTTTTCCGGAAGTAAACTGATCGTTTTTGAATTTGAAAATTGCAAATCATTATTTTTGGAAGGAGTGCTGGCCTTAGTTTTGGTGCGTGATCAGCTCGCCCCTTAATCTGGCACTGCCTATGTGTAAGCACTAATATTCATCTAACCATAAGTCATATTCTGGTGGAATACCACAGAATTCATGAATGTTACTGCTCTAGCTGAGCTATGATTTACTCAGAGTAGGAAAACTATCAGGAAGAATACGACTTAGGGATGTCTATCCAACACTGACAGAATCCATGTTTTTTTTAACACAGAATCAACTTGTACAATTATATATATATATATTGAATTCTGATTGCCTCAGGGGCTCACTTTATTGAGTGCGGGTGTGGCAAACCCAAGGTACCTGATGCTGGAACATGCCTTACTTCATGTAATATACATCTGTTATATTATATTATCTGTAGACTGGTCCCTCCTCTTCCTCCCTTGCGTCTTTCTTTCTTCTCTTCTTGCTCCTTCCCCTGAATGCTATTAGAGTATTCGAGGGGAATCTTTCCTATTTTTCTATGTCATTTCGTCTTGTGCTAACAGGACATTATCAAACACTGTAACATGATCAGGCCATCAAAAAATGCTCATACCGCATCATCCATCATGCAGGTTACCAAGGGACGCGTTCGGGTTTTAGGCAGAGAGACCCGTTCGAAAAATATGTTACAGTCTCCCTTAGACAGCACTCTGCTAGAGGAAACTTCATCAATGGGCCCGCTACCCGTTTGGGGAGGTGTTTAGGGGTAGCGCAAAGAAATGGTTCTGCAAAAGGACGGAAATGGCAACGACAACAGCACCAGACTATGGCTTTAGGCAACTGGAACATCTTCTCTCTGACAGGAAAGGAGTTGGAACTGGTTGAGGAAGCCAAGCGCTACCGGCTGGACTTAGTCGGGCTTTCTTCAACCAAGAGGAGAGGCTCTGGAACTGTCGACCTGGATAAGGGGTGGAAGCTCTACTACGCTGGTGTGAGCGTGACAATGTCTGCTCAGGCGAGTGTGGGAATACTCACAATCCCCCCAGCTGTCAAACTGTGTTGCTGAGTGGATCCCATTGGGGGGACGGGTATGTGTGTTAAGGCTTCAGATGAAAAACCATGATTTGGCTGTGGTGCAAGCCTATGCACCTAATCTGGAGTCAGAATACTCTGCCTTCCTAGAGGAAGTGGATGCTGCTTTTGACAGGGTGGCAGACATGGAATCAGTCCTGCTAATGGGTGACTTCAATGCACATGTTGGAACAGATGACCAGACATGGAGGGGTGTGGTTGGGAGGAACGGTGCCCCTGACCTTAACATGAATGGGTTGAAATTATTGGACTTCTGCTGTACTAACAGCTTGTCCATAATGAATACCTTCCAGCACCGAGAAGTCCATAAGTATACCTGGTACAGGGATAGACTAGAACAAAGGTCTCTGATTGACTTCTTTATAGTCTCAGCAGACCTATTTTCCTCAGTGTTGGATGTTCGTGTGAGAAGAGTGGCAGAACTGTCAACTGCCCACCACCTTGTTGTGCGCACTCTACGGTTTCAGAAACCAGATGCTACCATCAACGCTGGTAGGCCTAAGCAGCTATACTGCGTGAAATGGGAGACATTGGAAAATGAGGCTGTGAGGAAGAATTTTGCAGATGACATTTCCTCCAGGTTCAAAGAGATTCCCAAGCATACTGCAGATGTTGAGGAGGAATGGAAGCTGTTCAGAACAGCTGTCACTGCCTCTGCACTCTCATGGTGTGGCAGAAAGCGGCTTGGCATGGCAACGGGCAGTGAGAAAAGGACACCTTGGTGGAACCAAGAAGTCCGAAAAACTTTCCGAGCAAAAAAAGGAGACCTACCTAACATGGCTTAGAGTCAGGTCACCTGAGATGCGTTTGCGGTATGCTGAGGCACGAAAAGCTGCTGCTAATGCAGTAAAGACAGCAAAGCAGAAGGCTTGGGAATCCTTTGGAGAAAGATTAGACTCATCCTATGCAAATGCAAACAAAGTATTCTGGCAGACCATCCGCTGCCTTCGAGGGAGGAAATCGTGCACAGCAAGGGCAATTAAGCCCTCTGATGGTGCACGTTTAACAACCGAGAAGGATATCCTCCACGGATGGAGGGAATACTTTGAGAGCCTTCTTAACCCGGGTGGCTGGCCCAGCAGTTGTGGACATCCAAGAGGTGCAGATTGGGGCAATGACTAGTCTCACAGCAGAAGAGGTCCATTTAGCAATAAAATCGCTAAAATCAGGCAAGGCTGCTGGTGATGATGAAATTTGGCCCGAAATGCTAAAAGCCTTAAATCGAGACGGTGTTCTCTGGCTGACTCGAGTGTGTTAGGCTGCTTGGATATCTGGGCGAGCACCAAAGCAATGGCAGACAGGCATAATAATACCAGTCTTTAAGAAGGGAGACCAGAAGGATTGCAGTAACTATCGTGGCATCTCTCTGCTCAGCCTGCCTGGGAAAGTGTATGCTAAGTGCTTGGAAAGATGGTGCAGGCACATAGTTGAGTCAAAGTTCAGGAAGAACAATGTGGCTTTCGTCCTGGTAGAAGCACAACTGACCAAATCTTCACTTTAAGGCAAGTCTTTGAGAAATCTTGGGAATATGCCAAGAATGTCTACACATGTTTAAGGCATATGACTGGGTTCCTAGGGATAAGCTTTGGCAAGTAGTACAGGAGTATGGAGTGGATGGTCAACTGTTAGCTGCCATCAAGTCCCTGTATGAATGCCCAGAGTTTTGTGTCAGGGTAAACAGCACAAAGTCTGAACCTTTCACAGTCTCCGTTGGCCTCCGCCAAGGGTGTGTTCTGTCACCCCTCCTTTTCATAATATTTATGGACTGGATTGATAGGCACAGCCGAGGCAGTGAGTGTGTCAGAATTGGAAAATGTAGCATTGGACGTCTGCTTTTTGCAGATGACCTAGTTCTGCTTAGCTCTTCCACAGATGATCTCCAGTGGACCCTGGATAGGTTTGTAGCTGTTTGTGCAGATGCCGGATTGAAGATCAGTGTGGCCAAAACTGAAACATTTGTGGTCTCAAGACAACCATCCCGGTGCACTCTAAATGTAAGTGGAATCCCAATGAGGCAAGTGGAGAAGTTTAAATACCTTGGGTCCATATTCACGAATGATGGAAAATGGGACATAGAGCTAGATACTCGAATTGGCTTAGTAAGCTCAGTATTGCAGGAGCTTGGCCGTTCGGTAGTATTGAAGCTGGAGTTAAGCCAGAAGGCAAAACTGGCTGTCTTCAATACAGTCTATGTCCCCATCCTCACCTATGGTCATGAGAGTTGGGTAATGACCGAAAGAATGCAGACACGAATCCAAGCGGCTGAAATGAGGTTCCTTCAAGGGGTTGGTTGTGGGGCTGACAAAACTCGACAGAGTCAGAATCTCTGCAATTCAGGAAACCCTCAATACTCAACTGCTGCTTCTCCGTGTTGAGAGATCACAGTTACATTGGTATGGGCACCTGGTCAGAATGCCACAAGAGGGGCTCCCTCAGCAGGCCCTCTTTTGCCAAGCCAGAGGGTGTGAGGTCATGTGGAAGGCCAAGGACTCACTGAATAGATTATATCCAAAACCTTGGGTGGACAAATTTGGGAATCCCACCAGAACACCTGAGCTTGGTGGCAGAGGATCGTGACCATTGGAAGTTCCTCTTGCAGCTGTTGCCCCCCACAACCCAATTAGGAAGCATGGGCCTTGAAGATGTATGTATGTATTGAATTCTGATAAGTAATATGATAGGAATTTTAGTGGATTAATATGAAAGGAATTATATAAAAAGTGAAAGGAAAGAATGAGAAGCAATTCCTGAAAGTTGTACAAGTGTGTGGTGGTGAGGGGTAGATTTTTTACATGGTGAGAATGAGCAAGTTGAATGCTGAGAGTGTGAATGAGTTTAAGGTTCAATATCATATATGTTGCTCATTGAGTGAGATTGCCTACAATGAGTCTGTTGACTGCAAAGGTTTGGTATAATAATAATTATGAAAGCAGAAAAATGCTTTGGAGGCTATTAGAAATGGCAGAAAGTATGTTGTCAAAGAAACCAGAGATGGCAAGGTGATAAAGTGAAGATGAAGATATTTTGAATATCTGGAATAATTACTATGGAGAATTGTTAAATGAACAACTGTGGGAGAAAATATTCAGGCAGAATTCTCATAAATATCTTTTATTTAAAATCTTGCTATTCATTGAAAAAAAGTAACTTTTTCAGTAATTTATGAACTTTTTTTTTTCTGAGACAGTGGGATCTTGATCTGTAATAAAATTTAGTAAGTGGAATTGTCATCTAGAGAATTCTACTTTTGTGTTGTAATCATCTTATCAGCTTTAGTTGTCACTTTTGTATGACTTTTTCAAACAGTTATTTCTTCTGTAGCATATTGCTTTTAGGAAGTTTGGATTTGGTCAGAATTCTTGCTATGTTAATATTATTGACTATTTGGAGGAAGCAGATTGTAAATTCTATATTCATCGTAATTTCTAGTTTTGGTACTTGTCTTAGTGTGATAGTAAAGTTAAGACCAACCCAGCAACTGTGAAAATCTTCTATTGATGCAATATTATAGGTTGCCAAGATCACATCATCTTGCATAACATTTGGTGCACCACCCTTCTTCCTGTCAGCATTAAAAAAAAATCGCATTTAACATCTGTAGATATTGTCACTCCCATACCTCACTGGGTTTTGGGAGTGAAGTCCTGCTTGAAGTGGCTAGGATTACAGATGCCTTTTCCACACAGAATTAGTAGGACAGTCACAAATATTCCTTTTCCATGGCAGGATTTAAACCTGCAGCCTCTTGGTTGGAGAGTGGATATGCAAGCCACTCGGCCAATCAGGCCTCTGGTTGGCTGAGTACAGAAACAGATAACGGAAATTACCATGCAGAGTGCCACTTTCTCTCTATGCAGACTGTCCTTGATTTCTGGGTCATTTCATTCTTGTCTTTGTTGACTGTGTATTATCAAAATGTTAGCTTGAACTGTCAGCTTGTAAATGACTAATCTGGTTAGTAAATTATTTATTTGCATTCCAGTTCATAAGTCTTTGTTCCAGAAAATTCAACATGAATCATTGAAACACCTATGGAAATATGAACATGGAAATGATAATGCTTTAGAAGACTAAAAAGAAATTATTCATAGAAAATTATTGCCAGGAAGCTTGTAACAATTTAACTTAATTATTTTGGACTATCATAGTATCCTCTACATGCATCAGCAGTATCCTGGAAACTTGGGTTTTTCATCCCGCATACAGACAAATCGGCCCTTCAGAACACACGCAATTTACAGACAAAAAATACTAGTTGTGGTAGTGGTGAAGGTGGGCGGTAGATGGCGTTGATGGAGATGATTCGTAGTTGAGGTTCGGTGTAGTGGTTGAGGCAGTTGTAGGTGTCCTCCCACGATGAGTCTTCGGACTCCTTGGAGGTGTCACGAATAATAATAATAATAATATATATATCTGCAAATTAAGATGGTGGTGACAATGGTTTTTATAAACATTGTCCATAATGCATTTCAAATATTACTGCTTAGCTACGATAATGATTCATATTTGAATATGTATTGTTACTATTAATTCATTTATTGATGTGAAATTAAATTAAACAACTTCAAATGAAATGTACCTATAAGATTTTTAAGGAAGTAGTTAGAAAATAAACCATTTCACTTATGAATAAAAGGGCCAATGTGAACATGTGTTTAATTTTATGTGATTTTGAAATTTACAAATATAACAGCAACTAGGTAAAATGTTTTACTCCTGGGAATGTATTCTGCAAATTTTCAAAGTTATTTTATTATTATGTGACATCTTCAAAGACTCTCTGTGTGGAGGACTTCATACAACCCAGTATCTTCACTTACTGCCCACTACTAATAGTTTTTTTTTTTAAAAAAAAAGCAAATGACTGTTAAGGTCTAGTTCAGCTAGGGCAGACTGTGACATACACAGCTGCAGTCTCAAATACAGCAGAACAAAGCCCTTTGGCTTCTGAACATTGATAGGGGGCAAGGGAAAGAATTTCTCATTTTAAGAGAATGGAGATAAGTAAATCATTTGTTTGATCTACAGGGGAGAGAGAGAGAGAGGAAAAAAGAAAGTGTATCTTTTAGAACAGGTATGAAGACACCTCCCAAAGATTAGTAACAAGATCCCCTTCCGAAAAATATTAATCATATTTGAATTCTTTACAAGAATTCAATTTATATTTTAGTTATAAAACATTTATCACATGAACACACTATCAACTTCATCTTGGATGAACTCATTTACTGATGTCCCTTAAATACTGAGAGACCTGAGCATGTGTAGCAAAAAATTACACTTGAAAACAGTAATTATCATTAAAATCACTAGGCAGAGTAAGCATTTAGGTAATTATACAGGGTGATCATAAAGTCATGCAACCGAAAGTTGGAATTTGTACTAATTGTTTCCAAATTGTTATAATCATTCCTTATGCCACTAGATATCACCATCATATTATTACAAACTTTTGGAGATGCCGAGTTCACTGTGACGTGTACAGATTGTTCTCAGTGTAGTTTTGTTCATTATGGAAGTGAAATTTTTTTTTTATCCCAGCTTCCAAAAGTTTCCATTTTGGAAAGTTATTTTACTAATTGTTCTTACGCATGCGTTGTTGCCGAGGAATTTCACGAGAAATAACCAGGTACAGCAGTCCCTCAGAAGTCAACGATAATGAGATTAGCATGCCGTTTTTAGAAAACTGGATCTGTTACCAATAGGAATCGCTCCAGAAGACATGCCATTTTAACTGACTATAAAATGGATGAGAGAGCACTGCAGCAGTCCTCAACAGAAAAAAACCTCAGGAAACTTGCCATGCAATCATCAATGTCATATGGTAGTGCTCAGAAAGCTGCAAGATCATTTCACATTTATCCATACATATAGTGTGCACTCAATCCATGAGCTAAAGGACCCAGATAAAGGCAAGTGAACAATCTTCTACAGATGATTATGCTCATTCATTAAAGAATGTAGTATAGAGATGCTTGATAGAGTTTCTTCAGTGACGAGGCCTGGTTTCATCTTAGTGGGTATGTGAATAATCAAAACAATAGGATTTGGTCATGTGAAAATTCACATGCTTTTCATGAAAACGTTTTGCATTATCAAAAAATTGGAGTTTGGTGCAATATTACAGCGTCGTATAGTGGAACCTGTTTTCTTTGAAAGGACGGTGAATGATTCGGTCTACCAAGACATCATCACACAGTTCGTGGCACTCCTTGAGGTCCATGAACACCATTGTTAGTTCCACCAAGACAGTGCCACGTGCCACACATCAAACAGTACTGTATATTTTTTGCAAGAATTTTTTGGTGACCATCTCATCTCAAAAGAATTGTGGCCTCCAGGAACACCAGATCTTTTCCTTTGAGGATATCTCAAAGGTGTTGTTTATTGGAATAATCCTCACATACTGGATGAACTAAAAATGAACATTTCAACAGCGATTGAAAATATCAGTGTGCAAGTGCTTCACAAGATGCCATCAAACCTGGTAAAAAGAGAACGAGCTTGCATTCACAAAGGAGGTGGCCACTTTCAACACATGCTATAATGAGGTTCCTATTCTTCTTTTGTTATAAGTCTGAGTATAACCTGTATTTGTAGCTGTTTCATTTTTTATATACTTCTAATTAATCTCGAAAGAGATGTTATTTCTGGGTTACGTGACTTTATGATCACCCTGTATAATGAGACTGTTTATTTTAAAAATTCAAGAATTTGTATTTTTCTGTAGAACACTCACCTACTAATGACATCTGTCTGCCAGTTTTCAGCCACGGCCATCCGACGGTGAACAACACTTATGCGATATATGAGCACAGTAGCTGACATAAACAACAAGACAAGTCTGTAAATATAAAAAAAAAAAAAAAATCATGGTGATAAAATTCTACTAAACTAGACCCCCTAAAAAAAAGGAATTAAAATGAAAGCTCAGTCATCATTGATTTTCAAGACTCACTTTTACCAGCAAAGAATTTTTATTTTTAAGGTGAAAGAATCAGAAGTATATCAAGTGTTGTTTGGGTTAGACGTTAATAAGGCTGTAGGAGTGGATGATATGTTAACACATACTTTTAAGGAATGTGTAAAAGAGTTAGCTATGCCCTTGACCTGGTTATTTAATGAATGGTTTGCAGTGGGTAAGGTTCCTGAGGAGTGGAAAGAAAGTAAAATAGTACCTCTCCACAAGCATAGCTCTACGACAGAAGTTCCAGTTACAGACTGGTCTGTATATCTGCAATTTTGGCCAAAATGTTGGAGAAATTGGTGAGGAATAGGATATAGGACTGGGTGGATGGTACTCAAGCATAATATTCTTTATAACAATCAACATGGGTCTGTGAAGGGCAGGTCTTGTTTTGGCAATCTGCTTACATTTTATAAGGTGACAAACGTGTTGGATGCAGGAGATTTGTATATAATGATTTTTTTTTTTTTTGGACTTTGCAAAGGCATTTGTTACAGATTGGTGCATAAGTTGCAGAAGATTGGATTGAATAACAGATTGCTTAAATGGATTGAAGATCTGCTTTCTGATCAATGCCAGCAAGTTGTCTATGGATGGAGCAGTATCTCAGAAAAGGAAGGTGACTAGTGGAGTGCCTCAGAGTTCTGTTCTTGGGACCCCTAGTGTTTACTTACTTGGTAATGATATTTGACTAGGGAATCTTTAAATGTTTGCTGATGATGCAAAGTTAGAATTATCAGGAGTATTGCTGATGTTAATTCTCTACAGGAAGATTTGAATAGACTTTTAGCTTGGACAGATGGATGCAGTTGTAGTTTGAATATTAATAAATGCAAGGTGTTACACTTTGGGATGCAGACATATAAAGCTATATACTGTATTGGTGGAGCTGTGCTTCAGAAAGTGGATGAGATTTGGGATCTTGGAGTGAGAGACAGTGGACTAAAGTTCCAAGGATACGTTGCAAGTGTTGCAAAGACTGCACATCGTATTGATATGATAAAAATACACTGACATAGGAGGAGGTAGTGATGCATCTATATAAGGCATTAGTCTGACCACACATGGATTATTGTGCTCAAATTTGGTCACCTAGTTTTCTTTGTGATGCGGAAGCACTTTAGAAGCTCCAAAGACCAACGACCAAAGTGATATCGAGACTGGAGTACTGGTTATGCAGAACAGTTGACGGAATGTGGATTACAGAGGTCAGCAGATAGGAGGAAAAGAGGAGATATGATAGAGACTTCAAGTTGTTTAAGGAATTCTACCAGATTAATACAAAAGGAATTATGAAAAGAGTGGACATTAAGATGGGAAGAACAAGAGGCCATCCCTGGAAGTTGTATAAAGATGTAGCAAAGAAGGGTGTAAAGGAATAGAGTTTTTACACTGAGAGTCATTAGTGAGTAAAATGTGCTGGAGTGCATTGTGAATGCAGGGCATGTAAATAATTTTAAAGTTCAATATGATAGACATGTTGCTGATTTGAATGGGCTTCCCACAATATTAACTCCTTGGAGGTTATTATAATAATAATCAGGAGTGTGCCAAAGGTATTTGCCACCTGGGGTGCAAACTTTTATCAGCCGCCTGTCTGACATCTAAAAGTCATCATCATCAAATTCCTGACATGTACCCTCAAGGGATGTACAGAATATGATAGTACTACATGAAAAATTTACATCATTACTAACTTCCTATCTACAATTTTCCTCCAAATCAGTTTGTTACTTGTCAAGACTCCAACATTATAAGATCTTGCATTTCTATTGTCTAAGGCACTTTATACTGTATCAATCCACCTATATCTTGGTCTTCCTCTGGGTCTTTTTCCTGCCAACCTGGCAGAGAACACTTGTTTTGCTAATCTTTCCTTGCCCATTCTGTTTAAGTGACCGTACCATACCACACCACCTGAGATTAGCTCTGCTAACGCATTCCTGGATGCTGACAATGTCAAGTTCTTTCCTAATATCCTCATTTTTAATATGATATTGCCATTGATGCCTTCTGTTCATGCCTCTTATCTTTCTCAGGACTCATATCTGCAATCTCTAGTCTTTGGTGAAGTGTTTTACTTCTGACCCAGCTCTCAGATCCACAAGTTAAAACTGGTTTGAACACTATCTTGTATACAGCTAATTTAGTGTTCCGACTAATTTCTCTCTTATTCCATATGAATTTATTCAATTGACTTCCTACCATACCAGCTTTGTTGATTCTGTTGTATATTTCCATATTTAATTTACCATCTTCAATAAAAATCATGCCTAAGTAGCTGAAATGTTTTACTTGTTCCACAGGTTCTCTGTTCACAACACAATTGATATTTTCAACTATTCTACCTATTTTCATTGTCTTTGTCTTTTTATTGCTGACCTTCATACCATATCTATTACAACAGTTATCCAATTTATCATGGAATCTTGCAAACTTGTAGCAGATTTATTTAGAAGTATAACATCGTCCACATAAAGCAAAGAGATGACATTAACATCTCCAATTCTGATATGATGTTTAATACCATTTTACTTCATAATGTGATCAATATAGATAATGAATAACAGAGAGGATAATGTACATCCTTGTCTCACACCAGATTTAACATTAAACCATCTTCCTGTACTTCAGTTCTAAATGCCGACTTACAACTCAAATAAAGACCAAGTATTGCTTGATATAATGCCCCACTGACACAATATAACTGTAGCGTATTGAGTAGCTTCTCTCTTGGTACCTTGTCATATGCCTTTTCCAGATCGACAAAACTTAAATACAGATCTTTGTTATATTTCCATGCTTTCTCAGCAGGTTGTCTTAAAGTGAAGATCTGATTCTGACAGCCTCTATTTGGCCTGAAACCAGCTTGTTCTTCACCAACCTTTTCTTCCACAATTCTTCTTAACCGTGTTTCTCAAGTATACTTGCATAAATCTTGCCAGGAACACTCAGTAGAGAAATACCGCTGTAATTCTCACATTCAGTTTTTATTTCCCTTTTCATATATGGGTATTATGAGAGCTCTACTTCAATCATCAGGAATTCGTCCCTCTCTCCAGGCCTTCTGAACTATGCAGTGCAGCCACTGTAAGACTTTTATACCACCATACTTTAGCATTTCTGGTGGAATATCATCTACTCCTGCTGCCTTTCCACATTTCAAGCCTTTGATGGCTTTTTCTACTTCAAGTATGGATATGTTTTTCTGGCTGTATGCCTGTTGAGTGTTTTTTACCACTGTTCTATCACTGCTAAAAGTAAGGGTTATTAATATTATAGTAGTTAATGTCGTGTTAAAGTCAATGTTGCCGCCCATGTGCGGTGCATCTCTTGCACCCTCGGGTTGCCACGGCCTGGATAATAATAATGTATGTACTGGGCTCGACAAATTATGCCAAATCATACTTGCCACACAAGGAAAAAAAAACGTTCCTGACTAATATCCCCCCTCCACCATTTTTAATATATATATCCAGTCAATGGGAGTTCTATAAAGTGATTAATGGTGCTTGTAGGGATAACATGTCCTTTGTGTGACAATTTCAAGAAGGAGAAATCAATGAATAAGAATACAAAGAACTGTAAAAACAATACTGATATTTTTGGAAAATATTAGTTTCATTCAATTTTGTTACTAGAATGGTTCATTATATTACACATATTTGTCTATGATTTGTTAACATTAAACAAGATTTTTTGTTTAGAAAGTCTTTTTTTAATTGTTGAGGGTGTGAGTAAGGGGGACAAGGAGTGAGTTTATTTGTGTGGAGAGTGGTGGGTGATTGGTATGCATTGCCTGGAAGTGGTGAGTGTAGAAACAGTGCATAGAGATGAAGGTGGTGGATAGGCACCTTAAAATTTTGGGACATTTTGCTAAAATTAAGACAGCACAGTGGCTGATTATGGCAATGATGTAGAGAACACTGACATTGAAGTAATTATGTTATATTATATACAAGACTTTGATCAGACCACATGGATTACTGTGCAAAGATTTGGCTACCTTAGTCAATTGTCTCTTAACCCTATTCAAAAGGATAAGTTTTTGGAGAGGGTTAAGAGACAATTGACTAAGTCAGTTTTGGATCTCTGGAATGTGGAGTATGAGCACAGGCTGAGAGAATGCCAACTGCAGAGCCTAGTGGATAGGAGGAGGATTGGGGAGGGACATGATCAAAACATGTAAGTCAGTAAGTGGTAATTACCAGATTAATTTGGACGAGATTTGTAAGAGAATGGCTGGAGACAAGGAGAACAAGAGGGCATCCCTTGAAGCTATATAAGGAAGGATGAGAAATAGGTTTTTTGCATGGAGAGTGATGGGTGATCAGAATGCACTGCCTGAAAATGTGGTGAGTGTAGACACAGTGAATGTATTTAAGTCAAGGTATGATGAGGTGTGAGAGCGGGAGATCCTATGGTGATTCTTGACTCCATGGTTGATGAGCTACTTGCCACAGGTAAGTGGGTGAGCATATTTGTCAAGCCCTGTATACATATATATATATAGATAGATAGATAGAATAATAATCTATCAGAAAAGATACCACTAGATTTACATATGCAGAGTATCATCAATTATTTTTAGAAAAGAAAACCCTTTTGCCAAATTTTCATTCAATTTTGAACTTTAAAAGTATTCAATCATTTTTATATCCACAAGACTTTTGTCACAAAAAAAAAAAAAATGAGAGAGAAAGAAAGGTAGCTAAAAAAAAAAATGTCAGAATACAGTCCATAAACCAGTGGTGATCTTTGGGAGATTTTTACTGATAGAAACTAAGTAAAACAGTTGTGTGTCAGCAGTATGAACTATATGTATAGCATGCTTTCTGCTGGTTAAGCAGAAAGTAGGATATTTTGTTGACTGGAGGGACATGAGATATTTCATTACTTTATTATCATGTTATCTGTTACAGTTAACTGTACAAATTACCCCAAGGAGGTTCAATACCTACAAAAAAAAATGGAAAATAAAACTTTGAAAGATAGTCAGTGAATTTATACTCGCATAACCAGTGAATATATTCCTGCATAACCAGCCATCTCCCTCCAGTTCCTCCAACCCGCTTGTATCCTGCATCCCACTTCCTTCTATCTATCTACCAATATTTGTCTGGACATCCCTGTTATTTGAAGTTATGGAACATTCCAAGTTTGTTAATAACAAAAACCAGTGCATCAGATATTAGGAATTAGTATTTCATTGTAGCAGTTGAAGGTATTATGGCAACACGACATGAATTCAGTGATTGAGAGAGGTGCCATTGTAGGATGTCACATTGGTAGCATATGTTCCATTGCCACTCAACTGGAGCATCCAAAATAAACAATTGACAATGTGATCAACAAATGGAGATGTTCTGGCATCACCAGAGCAGCTGCTGAAAATGAATGACAGGGACAGGAGAGCATTAAAACAGGTAGCATGCAACAACCTGCTACAATCGCACAGACCATCCGTGATGAGTTCTAAAGCACCATAACACCATGGTGAGCACTAATACTGTATGAAAAGAACTTCATTTACTGGGTTTCCATGGTAAAGCAGCAGCACACAAGCTAAACATCACAATAACAAACAAGGCAGCTCGTCTGGCTTGGTGTGAACTGGACAGTTGACCACTGGAAAAATGGTACTCTAGAGTGATGAATCAAGGTTCACCTGTTTCCAGTCTGATGGCAGGATGTGGAGGCAGCCTGGTGAAGGCTCGTCAACACAGTGTGTTATACCCACAGTAAAGTTTGGTGGTGTGGGAGTAATGGTGCATGGTGCAATTAGCTGGTTTGGAGTGGGAGGTCGTTGTTCATGGTTCCATGAAGGTGGCTCAGTCAGCACCTTGATGTTCTGGATAATCAGGTGCTGCCTACACTGTGGAGTTTTTATGGAATGGACCTGTGTTATCACCAGCCATCTCCCCCAGTTCCTCCAACCCGCTTGTATCCTGCATCCCACTTCCTTCTATCTATCTACCAATATTTGCCTGGACACCCCTGTTATTTGAAGTTATGGAACATTTCAAGTTTGTTAATAATGGATACAAGTGGGATGCTTGTATCCTGCATCCCACTTCCTTCTATCTATCTACCAATATTTGTCTGGACACCCCTGTTATTTGAAGTTATGGAAAATTCCAAGTTTGTTAATAACATAAAAACTAGTGTACAGATATTAGGAATCAGTATTTCATTGTAGCAGTTGAAGGTATTATGGCAACACGACATGAATTCAGTGACTGAGAGAGGTGCCATTGTAGGATGTCACATTGCCACTCAACTGGAGCATCCAAAATAAACAATTGGCAATGTAATCAACAAATGGAGATGTTCTGGCATCACCAGAGCACATTGGCACCTCTCTCAATCACAATCACACCTCTCTCAATCACTGAATTCATGTCGTGTTGCCATAATACCTTCAACTGCTACAATGAAATACTGATTCCTAATATCTGTACACTGATGTTTATGTTATTAACAAACTTGGAATGTTCCATAACTTCAAATAACAGGGGTGTCCAGATAAATATTGGTAGATAGATAGAAGGAAGTGGGATGCAGGATACAAGCGGGTTGGAGGAACTGGAGCATCCAAAATAAACAATTGGCAATGTGATCAACAAATGGAGATGTTCTGGCATCACCAGAGCAGCTGCTGAAAATGAATGACAGGTGCAGGAGAGCATTACAACAGGTAGCATGCAACAACCTGCTACAATTGGCACAGACCATCCGTGATGAGTTCCAGAACACCATAACACCATGGTGAGCACTAATACTGTATGAAAAGAACTCCATTTACTGGGTTTCCACGGTAGAGCAGCAACACACAAGCTAAACATCACAATAACAAACAAGGCAGCTCGTCTGGCTTGGTGTGAACTGGACAGTTGACCACTGGAAAAACAGTATTCTAGAGTGATGAATCAAGGTTCACCTGTTTCCAGTCTGAATGCAGTGTGTGGAGGCAGCCTGGTGAAGGCTTGTCAACACAGTGCGTTATACCCACAGTAAAGTTTGGTGGTGTGGGAGTAATGGTGCATGGTGCAATTAGGTCGTTGTTCATGGTTCCATGAAGGTGGCTCAGTCAGCACCTTGATGGTCTGGATAATCATGTGCTGCCTACACTGTGGAGTTTTTATGGAATGGACCTGTGTTACTATCACGACAACAATGCCTCATGCCACAAAGCTGCAGCTGTTATGGAATGGTATGAAGAGATGGACGTTAAATGACTGCCCTGGCCTGCACAGAGCCCTGATCTCAATCCCATCGAACACCTTGGGACAAATTAGAGTAGCAATTGAGGTCCAGAGCAGCATGTCTTGATCTGTTGCTGAACTCAGTGCTGCTGCTTTGATAAGGGGAATGGAAACAAATTCCACCTGATGTCTGCTGCACATTTGTGGAAAGCCTTCCTAGAAGGTGCAGGAGGTGATCAAAACCAAAGGTGAATTGATACCCGATATTAGGGTTCACCTGCTGGTATCAATTGTAAATTGCTAAAGTGGCTGGACAATTATTGCTAGATAGTGTATATATAAATATATAGGTAATTGAATGGTTTGGTTAATTAACTATTAGTGATCCTAACTGGTGTAACAAAAGACATCGATTTGGCAGGATTGTATATTTTATTATTATTATTATTTTTCAGGCCTCCATGGAGTCAAAAAACTCATCATGGGAGGTCCTTCCTAGGAAACACAGTCTATCATACCACTCCTTGAACTCGTTAACCGTTACTCTTACCACTCTATCAGGCAATGCATTCCACGGTTCAACATGTAAAGAAACCACTCCTCATCCTCTTGCTCACAGCTTCCTTTTGCAACTTCCTGGAATGGCCCCCTGTCATTACTCCTTCCCAGTGTTCCATCAAGTGAAAGAACTCCCCAGTGTCAACCCTGTAACTACCTCTCAACAGTTTAAAAGTCTCAATCATATTACCTCTCTTCCTTCTTCTATCTACCAAACTCTTCAGTCCACATTCCCTCAGCCGATCCTCATAACTAACATTGTACAGTCCTGAAATCATCTTTGTTATCTGCCTCTGAACCTTTTCCACAGTTATTTATCCCCTTCAAATCTGGAGGACCAAATTTGAGAACAATAGTCTAAGTGTGGTCTGATCAGGGTCTTATACAATGGAATGATAACTCTTTTATCTCTGCAGGGCAGCTTCCTTCTCAGTATTGCAGCAATCCTGTGAGTTATCTTCACCATCTTTGCAATATGCTCCCTGAATTTCAGTTTTCTATCAATCATCACCCCCCCCAGATTTCTTGTCTCCCCTACTTCCTCCAGTACAGCCCCTCCAATCGAGTATTCAGCCTCCCCTCAATGTATCCCAAACTTCAAGACTACATTTTGCTGCATTAAACTGGTACCCCCATTCATTTGCCCACCTGTCTAGTTTATTCAAATCCTCTTGCAGGGCTGCCACATCTGCACTATTACTAATAACCCTTCCCAGCTTCACATCATCTAGAAACAACTGAATATCACCTTGCAATCCATTGACAATGTCATTAATATAAACGTTAAACAATACAGGTCCCAGTACTAAGTCCTGTGGAACCCCACTTGTAACCTTCTGCCTCCTTGATATTGCTCCACCACACAGAACTCTCTGATACCTATCAGACAGCCAGTCCTGTATCCAGTTGACTAACCCAACATCTAAACCCATGTGCTGCAACCTAATATCAGCTTATCATGTGGCACCCTGTCATATGCCTTTGGAAAATCCAAAAAAATGGCAGTATATGCCTTTCCCTCATCTACTGTAATTGTCATTTTATTATAAAAGGCAATCATATTACTAAAGCAAGAGTAATATGTTATCTGTGAGCATCAACAAATCCATGTTGATGCTCACAGATAACATTACCCCTTATCTGCCCAATGCTGTATTTGGTCCCTCACTAATTTCTCCAGGATCTTAACAACTATTGATGAAACACAAACTGGCCTATAGTTAGACACATCCAGTCTGCTACTTCCCCTTATGCAATGGCACTACTTTACCTTCCTTCCATTCCTTGGGTACCTTTCCTGTAGCCGGACTTTCATTGAAAAGACAGGTCAATGGAGCTGTCAGTTCTTCTTAATTATTTAATTTAAAAATATTTTAATATTAAATATATTATTACAAAAATGATATTCTTCTGGCCAAATACTTTACAGAGCAGTGCTAGTACATATCCCTCAGTTTTGAGAAACACTGCCATAGCCTCTGTGTCCTAAAGACTTCATCCTCTCTCCTTTAATCTCTATAAAGGACACATACACCTCTTCCATGTGTGAGAGACAACTGCTCTGGGTGGTATTAATTTTTGCTTCTCAATTAAATAAAGGAAAGTTTATATCCCATGCAGTTGTTCTCAGTGTCAGTCTCTCCTCTCCGGTATTATTATAGACTGCACCCTCACATGCTGAGACAAATAATTCTTCCCAACTAATCATTGATCAAGTAATTCTTTCTATTTGATGTATTCTTCTGCACAGACTCATTTATTGAAGTCTTCTACTAACCTCTTCCTCAGGGAAGAAATATGCATATATAAAATATAAAAATGAAATAAGCACTAATCTGACCTTTTATAATAAGAAAATACTGTTATCTAGTTACAAATGACTAAATAAATTTGCATATGCTGACTGGTGTATTAAGTAGAACATACATCATAGGAAAGATACTCTTATATTAAAAAAGTTAAGGTCGGAGTCACCGGATTTTTCTTATAAGCCAAAATATTTTCTTTTGCAACAAATGTTAGCTCACTACATACATTAAGGATACTAAGAAATTTTATATTTGGTTTTAATCCTTTTCCCAAGGAACAATGTTTTGCTCGTGAAATATATTGATGTCTGAACTACTTGTATATAGATAGACACTAGTGACTTCATATCACTTGCCTTACTATGTATCCCATAATACAAAGCACACCTCCTTTTGGACATGTATGATGCTATGCATAATAGGAAGGGCCACTACTCAGACCGGTTTCGACCTTTTATTAAGATCTCATCAGTGGGAGCCAGATCCGGAGAGATACCAAGGTTGAAGTAATGCAGAAGTCATGTATATATGAACTTGAACTTGAACTTAATTGGACTAAGTCCTTGACTCTTTATCCCTTCATCTGGATTTTAGATTGTGGGTGATGAGATTATTGTGGGTAATTTACCCGCTCATTGTGAGCATTGAGGCTGTATCAGCTTTCTCTTGCAATGGAGGATTTCGGTTTTTTATGTTTGAAACGATCTGAGGGCTTGTAGTCCGCTGCCTGTCGAACTAGCTGATTTGGGTGATTATCCGTGATTGTGAAAAATTTCTCTGCAATGCTTGTCATGTAGGTCTTAATATCTGGAAGATTGGCTTCTTGATGTAACTGGATGTTTCTGATGAACCATGGGGCATTAAATGCCATTCTTAGGCATTTATTCTGTATTATCTGAAGTCTGTTGATGTTGCTTTTAGTCGTGTGACCCCAGGTTGGAGAGGCATAAGTTAGTTGCGGTCTGATTACCGATTTGAAAAGTAGGATTTTGTTGCTTATGCTTAGGAAGCTGTTCCTGTTCAAAAGTGGATATAGTTGTGCTATAGTCTGACTTGCCTTAGTGGCAACACTGGCAACACTATCCATATGTGACTTGAAGTTTAGACGTCTATCAAGATGAATTCCCAGATATTTGGTAGAATTGCGCCAAAGGATGATTTTACCAAACATTTGTATGCTTGTATTCGGTTCTGCTTTACGTCTGGTGAAATGTACTGCAGAGCTTTTGTTTGGATTAATTGCGATACACCACTTGGTGTACCAATCCTCCAATTCATTGACTGCTCTCTGCAGCTTGATTGTGGCCAGGTGTGGACGGAGGGATCTGGCTATAATGATTGTATCGTCGGCATACAGAGCGGTGATAGCTGGAGACAGTTTGAAGAGATCAGCCATGTATATGGAGAAGAGTAGGGGAGATAGTGTAGAGAGCCTTGAGGTACTCCGGCCGTGATTCTCCTCTCTGTGGATCTGATACCGTTGAGTTTTATTTTAAATTTTCTGTTGTGTAGATATGATTTGATAAGTAGCACTAGTGGCAATGGAATACCAACTTCGTGTAGTTTAAAAATTAGTCCATGATGCCATACTCTATCAAATGCCTGAGTGATGTCTAGAAAAACTGCGCCAGTGTGTTGGTGCCATTCATACCCTTGGGTTATATGTTCGATAACTCTGTAAATTTGTAGCGTTGTGGAGTGATATTTCCTAAAGCCGAATTGTTCATCTTGAATTATATGGTTGATATCTGTTGCCTCTTGACGCCGTGTGAGAATAGCACGTTCGGCTATCTTACCTATGCATGAAAGAAGGCTGATTGGTCTGTAATTTTCAGGAAATTGTGTATTTTTCCCAGGTTTGGGAATTAGGAAAACGTCGGCAATTTTCCATCGTTGTGGGAAATAATTTAGCCGGAGGATGGCATTAATGATGGCTACTAGATGCATAACCCCTTTGCGAGGAAGTAACTTGAGTACCTTATTTGTTATTCCATCTGGACCTGGAGCCTTTTTGTTATTTAGTTTTCTTAAAATCTCATATACTTCTGTTGGTGACACGGATTTGTTATTGGATTGGAATGAGGCATTTTGAGTTATTTTACACACTTGGGTGTGAATTTTACTTATGAAATTTATATCTGTATTGATATAATTGGGGCTGCATTGTTTTTCTAAACTGTCAGCAAATGCTTCAGCTTTTTCCTCGTCGTTGTAGACAACATTAGATTCACCTTGGATTGGAGGAAATGTAAAACGCTTTGAATGGAGTAATTTCATCATTTTCCATACTGATTGATCCTCTGTGTTTAATTGGAGAATTTTGTTATTCCAGAGTTGGTTACGGTGGTCCTTTAGGGCATATCGAACCTGGTTTGTTGCTCTATTATTATTATTATTATTATTGTTCCGGGAAACTCCAAGGAGTCGACAGACTCATCGAGGGAGGCCCTAACATCATGTCAAGAACAACTATTCAACATTCACACAGTATCTATCATACCTTGCCTTGAACTCATTCACGGTCGTAGCACCCACAACACACTCTGGAAGCTTATTCCACTCATTTACCACTCTCCAAGTAAAGAACCTAGCTCTAACACCCTTGTCAACCACGCTCTTGCCCAGCTTCCATGCATGGCCCCTAGTCCTCCCACCACCACCAGTCTTATTTTCAAAAATATCTTCTGGATCAATCTTATAGAAACCCTTCAGTAATTTGAATGTCTCAATCATATCACCCCTCCTTTGCCTATCATCCAATTTCTGCAACCCACAAATCTTCAACCTATTCTCATAAGGTGCATTCCACAGACCTGCTATCATCTTGGTCACTCATCTCTGGACCCTCTCCACTTCCTCCCCATCACGAAGAAACCCTGGTGCCCATAACTGGGCACAGAAGTCCAGACGGGGTCTTATCAAGGCTCGATACAGAGGAACAACAACTTGTTCTTCTCTGCATGTTAAAGTATTTTTCAGAAGCCAAGTGATTTGGTGAGCTGTTTTAGTTACTTTTGCAATGTGCCCCCTAAACTTCAACTCCCTATCCACCAACACTCCCAAATCCCTGGCCTCATCAATCTCCTGGAGTATGGTTCCACTAAATGCGATATACTGCTGCTATTCTTTTCACCCCAAAGTGCATAACCTTACACTTTGCCACATTAAATTGACATCCATTTTTCCTAGCCCAGTCCTCCAAACTATCCAAATCATCCTGTGCACTCACAATTGCTCTACCCAACTTTGCATCATCAGCAAACAAGTGAACACTTCCTCTCAGATCCTTTCCAATATCATTGATGAACAAATTGAAAAGCAGTGGTCCAAGAACAGAGCCCTGTGGCACTCCACTAGTCACAAGACGTCTTTTAGACTCCACTCCTGAATAAACCACTCTTTGATATCTCTCCTTCAACCACCCTCCTATCCATCTCACCAACCCTATATCTATACCCATCTGCTCCAGTTTACTGATTAGGGTTCCATGTGGTATCCTATCAAAGGCCTTTTCAAGGTCCAGTAGTATCACTGTAAACCCATTCCCCCTATCCATTTCAGCCGTCACTGTGTTATAAAACGTGAGCAAGTTACTGAGGCATGATCTACCCTTCACAAAACCATGTTGTCCTCCATACAATATCCCATTTTCATCTATCCAATCCTGTATTCTTTTCTTGACTAATTTCTCTAAGACCTTGACAATGATTCCTGATATGCTAATCGGTCGGTAATTTACAACAGCAGTCTTGGAACCACCTTTATGCAGTGGAACTATTTTCCCCTCTTTCCACCCACTCGGGACTAACCCAGACCCGAGACTCAAATTAAACAAAATGGTCAAGGGTACTGACAATTCTTTAGCTGCTTCTCGTACAACACGAGCTGGTATACCATCCAATCCCACAGATGTATTGACATTGAGGTTATGCAATAGACTACTTACCTCCACTTCATTAACCACAATTCCCGTATAATCTACTGGTTTATTCGTTTCTGCAATGTCACCACCTGGATGATATACTCTTGCAAAGTGCTCACTCAGTAACTCAACTATTTCAACTGATTCAGTTACCTCCCTACCATCAGCATTCTTTAAAATCAATCTGCTATGTACATTTTTCCTTTTACTTGCTACATATCTAAAAAACTGTTTAGGATTCTCTTTAGCCTGCATGGCCAATGCTCTTTCGTAATCCTTTTTTGCTTTTCTTACCACACTCGTCACCCTTCTGGCCTGCGCTTTATACCGTTCATGTGCCTGCCGGTCACCCTTCTCCTTAAATTCCCTCCATAGTTGTTTCTTTTTTTGCAGCTCAAGCTTAAAGGTGTTATTCATCCATTTAACCCCTACTTAATTTATTATTCGGACTCTAGGTATACAGTCAGCCATTGCTTCATGCAAGCACTTCTTAACTACCTCCCATGCACTATCAACTTCTAGTCCTTGCAGTTGTACATGCCATGGCACTGAACCAATCAAACTCCTAAGCTTGTCATACTTTCCAGCCCGATAATTCCACATGTACCCTGTCTTAATTGAAAATTCTGCTTGTTTATCCGCTGGGTCCATTGTTCTCTGATATTGTCTTCTTAATCTGTTTTTCTCTTGGATAAGACGTTTTATATCCTGTGGAAGTTTATTTGATGGTGTACATTTGGTTATATTTGTTACCTGCATTATAGCTGTCAGCAGTTGTTTTTCAAGAGTCTTCACTGCTTTTTCTACATCTTCAGCAGATGTTATATGCGGTACTGGACCAAGGTTTTCCTGGAAGGCTGAGGGAAGTTGTTTCCAATTTATAAATGTGGTGGTGTTTTCTGTTATATCTTGTATGGTACCTAGTTGTAATATGATGGGGTTATGATCAGAACTTAAGTCGTTGATTGCTTGTATCTGATAGCTGTGCGCTATGTTTTTTAATATAGCTATATCTAGCACATCAGGATGACCGGTAGCTCCATAATGTGTGGGTTCAGTGGGTCCTATTACTGTTATATTTCTTGAAGTGGTGTAAGAGTTGAGTATTCTTCCATTAATATTTGAGTTTCTGCTGTTCCAGACTGAGTGTTTGGCATTAAGATCTCCGGCTATAATCACTGCTCTGCCTGTATTTAGTATCACCTCTAAGTCAGATTCAAGCAGTTTTTTATTTGGGGGGTTGTAGGCTGCATATATCGTAATGCTGCTTGTGTTTTCCATATGTATTTCTATTCCTGTAGTTTCCATGTGTTCTGTTTGGGGTTCTGCTATTGAATTATGTTTTATGTTACTTTTCACAAAGATGGCAGTGCCTCCACCTCTAGCAAAGCATCTGTCTGTACGGTAAGTGCTATAACTATTGATTCTGATTTTGTCACTTGGACGAAGATGTGTTTCATTTATGAGGATGATGTCTGCTTGAGTTTCTGCTGCAAACTCCTGCAGCTCCTGTAATTTGATAGATAAACCATTTGCATTCCATGAAACAATTTGTAATGATTTCAGTTTTCTTTTAGATTTATCCATTAAGAATTTCCATAAAGAGTGATTGTGTATGCCTTAAGATGATATCTTTGGCTTCTTGAGTTGGGTTGGTTTGTTGGAGTTCAGCAAGCATTTCACCTAAGTGGCTTGTTATGTTCAGTAGGATAGGTTTGTTGGTTTGCTGTGACTGCTTTGGTTTTTGGTCTTTTTGGAAGGTTGATCTTGTAACTTCAGCATATGATCTTCCATCCGTTGTGGAGACTATGGTTTGATGGGAAGATGCTTGTTCTTGAAGAGGTTTACTGGTTTTGAGTTGAAAATTTTGGTTTTGAGGAAATGCTATTCAGCCCCTATAGTTTGCAGGGTGTGGTCCTCCGCAGTTTGCACACTTTGCTGGAAGTGTACGAGGTTTATGGCATTCATTTGATGCATGTTTGCCACCACATTTAACGCAACGAAATTCAGCCTTGCAGCATTGTTGAGCATGCCCAATCTTCTGGCATCTATGGCACTAGGTTGTAGTTGATTTATGTTTCAATGCCTCAACTTTTATGACTAGATCACAGATGGTTTGGAGATTGTATATATGTTTTTGGTCTTTGCTTATTTCCACTAGAATTAGGGGATAGGGTGTTTTATCAACTCTCTGCATTCGGCTGACTTTAATTGGGCTAAATCCCTTAAGTTGGAGGTCTGCAGTGAGGTCTTCTATTTGTAATGTTTCAGTTACTCCCCTTAACACTACTTTTAAATTTTTTTCACTGTTGAGTGCAAAAGTGTGATATGGCAAATTGTTGTTATCTAGAAGTTTGGTCATTTTTCTGTAATCTGATGATGTTTTAGGTTGTATGCGAATCCCTTCTTCTGTGTTTGTGGCTTTAATGAAGGTGATATCTGAAGATTTCAGCGTGGATGCAACGGACGTCCAGTGCTCCTTGGCCCTTAGGACGACTGGGGGTACCCTTTCTTTAATTACATTATCTGGTTCTATCTCTACTGTTTTGGGTGTATCTGCAGTAGAGGAGATTTTTCTTTTCTTTTTGACTGTTTGAAATTCTGTGTTGGTTTCCAAAAACTGCAGAGTATTATCCTGAGATGCAGCATTCTCTGTATTCGTGGAGTGACTTGATTCTGGTTCAGTCAACATACTTCCTTCATTAGAATCATCCATCCTATCTTCTGTGACTGCTGTAGGGGGGGGAATGTATCTAACAGCTTTACTTTCCCTGGCCAGTTGTCGCTCAAAAGTTTTCCTAATCTTAGGAATTCTCTGTAAACTTCTTCAAATATGCCTTCATTGAGAGGTTTTGTCATGATTGATAGAAGGCAACAACTCTATTAGAATAAAGTTTGAGAAGTGGGACCTAGAGCCCAATGTAAATATCCCGTAGATCAAATCGATCTACCAGCAAAGGTAGTAAATGTTTCACAGAGTGAAGGACACTTACCTCTATATAAATATCCCGTAGATCAAATCGATCTACCAGCATCAGTTGCAAATATTTTACAAAATAAATTTTTCTTCAGAAAATCATAACAACTATTTAAATCACTGATCACATATATAAACACTTGGCAACCGCCATTTGTCTCATATTCTCATGTATATAAACATAAACATAGCATCATTGGCCAGAAGGGTGAAGCAAGATGCTTTTATTCCCAGTTGTCTGATAAGGAGGATGAATTGAAGGAAAGATTTATGAGCTGAGAGCTCGCCCTGGGGGGCACGGAGATTAGTCATTGTTGCAAGTATTTAGGATGGTTTTTGGCCTCTTGTATTTGAAGAGGTCAGTCTCTTCATAGTTTGCTGCTTGTTTAACTAGATTGTTGGGGTGTGTAGAGATCTTTGAGAAAAATTTTTCTGCTGTAGTTAATAGGAAGGAGTAGATGTAAGGAATGTTTGTATCTCTATGCAGTTGCACGTTCCTTACAAACCACGGTGTGTCCAATATCATGCTTAAACACCTATTTTGAACTCTCTGCAGTCTGAGGATGTTGGAGTTGGATGTGTGGCTCCAGGCTGGAGAGGCATATGTCAACATTGGACGGATCGTCAACAGGTAGAGGAGCACTTTAATTCTGGTATTCAGTCTACTTTTTCTATTTATTAGAGGGTAAAGTTGTGCAATAGTTTTAGATGCTTTCGTACATAAGGCTTTGGTGTGTGGGTTGAACGTTAATCTTTTGTCCAGAATTACTCCAAGATATTTTGTTTCTGTTTGCCAGGGGATTTTGGTGTTGAAAAGATAAAGGTCCCCCATGGGAGTTGCCATTCTTCTGGTGAAAAGTATTGCTACACTCTTCTCGGGATTCACTTGTAATCTCCATTTGGAGAACCAATGTTCTAGTTAGCAGGTTTTCTTGCAACTTTTTAGTGACAAGATGAGGTCGTAGAGATCTGGCAAGAACTGCTGTGTCGTCCGCATAAAGTGCTAAGATGGATGACATTGGGTTGTGCGGGATGTCTGCCATATATATTGAGAATAAGATCGGAGCCAGTAGGGAACCTTGAGGAACTCCCGCAGAGATCCGTCGCTGACTTGAAACTGTACCATTTATTTTGACTTGTATGTGTCTGTCCTGGAGGTAAGATTTAATTAGGTGGACGATACTTGATGGTATACCTGCTGAAATGAGTTTGTGTAGTAATCTCAAGTGCCATATTTTGTCAAAAGCTTTTGCTATGTCAAGGAAGACTGCTCCGGTGTGCTGGTGCCAATTGTATCCGGTGGTGATATACTCAATTATCCTATAAATTTGTTGAGTAGTACTGTGATGTTGTCTGAATCCAAATTGTTCCTTAGGAATCATATTTAACTCATTTACTGAGTCCTGGAGTTTAGAGAGAATGATTTTTTCAGCAATTTTGCCCAAGTTTGAGATTAGGCTGATGGGTCAATAGCTTTCAGGCAGGTGTGGATCTTTATCTGGTTTATGCACTGGGACTACATCTGCGACTTTCCAATAGCTGGGGAAATAGTTAAATCGGAACATGGCATTGATTATGGTGGTGAGATGTACAACAGCTCTTCGGGGTAGCAGTTTTATTACTCTATTTGTTATGCCATCTGGGCCAGGGGCTTTTTTATTCTTTAGCTTCTTTAGAATTTCATAAATTTCCGCTGGTGAGGTGTTTGGAGATATGTTTGCAGGTATCGGTGACTTTCAGTGCATGTCTGACATGGAGGTGGATTTTATAGACATGTTTGAAGTCCAAGTTGTCATATGTAGGGCTACACTGTTTTTCTAGGTTCTTTGCTATCTCTTCAGCTTTTTCTGTGTCCGTGTGTACTAGTCCCATGTCTGACTTGAGTGGGGGAAGAGATTTGCTTTTGTTTCTGATACTTCTTAATATATTCCAGATGGAGTGATCGCCGGGTGATACAGAGGCTAGTTTGGCTTCCCAAGTTTTGTTCCTATAAGCTTTAAGTGCTTCTCTAACTTCATTGTTCAGTTTGTTGAGAATCCCCTTGTCCTGAGGTGCACAGGTGTTGTGGTACCTTTTCCTTGCTTTGTTTTTGTTCCTAATTAGATCCATGATGTCTTCTGGAAGTCGGTTTGGCTTAAAAGTGGTTTTGGTAGAAGTGACAACCTTTATGGCTGAGGTGATTTGCTGAGTCAGACGTTTGACAGCATTTTCAATTTCTTTTATGGAGCTGATGTGAGGGACAGGTCCAATGTGTTCTGATAGTACTTCTAGAAGTTTTTTCCATAAGATAAAGGAGTGGGGAGGAGGCAGCAGTTGTTCTTGCTTTCCCAGCTGGAGCAGGATTGGGTTATGATCAGATGTCAGCTCATTTAAAGAGACTAGGCTATACTGTAGCTTAATATTTTGTAATATAGCAATATCAAGTATGTCAGCTGTGCCATACGTACTGTGATGGGTTGGTTCTGCAGGGCCTGCCACCACTGCATAATTTGAACTGGAGTAGCTAAAGAGTGTGTAGCCATTTCTGTTTGTAGTTTTACTGTTCCATGCAGGGTGTTTTGCGTTTAGATCACCGGCAATGATTATTTGATGATTATTGCCTAGGACGGCATCTAGATCTGAATATAATAGATTCTTTGATGGAGGGTTGTAAGCTGCATAAAGTGTTAGTTTCCCAGTTGAGGTACTGGGTACTACTATTCCTGTGAGCTCTAGATTTTTGGTTGAGGGGCTAGTTACAGAGTGGTGATCGATGTGGTTTTTTATGAAAATGGCAGTGCCTCCTCCTCTGTAGTTTATTCTGTCATTTCTGTGGAGAAGGTATCCTCTAACTTTGGGGTTGTCTGCTGGTCTTAAGTGGGATTCATTTATTAAGATGATGTCTGGGTTGTATCTTTGTGCAAACTCTTGGAGTTCCAGAATCTTGTTTTTAAGTCCATTAGCATTCCAAGCAATGATCTGTAGGGAAACTGGAGTGCTTTTATTTTTATGCATTTATGAGAGCTACTAGAATGGATTGGGTTTCTTGCAGAAATGTTTTTCTGGAGTCCGATGTGGGGTTAGATTTACTGAAATCTTGCAGCATATTTGCAAGGGAGTTTGTAATGACTGCTGCTAAATTTGGGTTGTATTGCTCCTGAGTGGTCTTTGTTGAGCGGACTACTTCTGCATAGGACTTTGTCTGCCGATTGAGGTTTGCTTCGATCCGGGCTTCTGGTTGCGGCATTTGGTTTTGTATCGTGTTTTGTCGACCTCTGGGGGGGGGGGGGGGTTGAGGAGCTCGTATACAGGGTGTTCGGGATAAATTTGACATATTTATAATTAATTATATTTTTCCGTAAGTTACATGTATTAACACACACTTCTCTTCATTTAAAAGTTTGGACCCTTCTTCATTCATATACAAGATGTCAGAAAGGATGGATAGCTGGAACCCACCTGAATCATGGAAGAGAATAACTTGTATCATGATGATTCGTGCCCGCCATCAAAATAAGGATATTACGACTGCTGCCCAATGCTCCCTGAATACAGTAAAAACAATCAGGCATGAACTGGAGACTTGCAATGGTGACTACGAGGATGTAGCAAGAAGAAAGATCCCTAGCAGACGATCTGATTGCGTTCGTACAGCAGAATTCCTCGCAAATCTGCAGGAACAGGTGTTGAAGAACCCTGGCATTGGAATTCGGGCTTTGTTCGTGGAGTTGCTAACTGTAGTCAAGCCCTGGATAACAAGGGTAGCCAATGGTAGGCCGTATGTATGGCAGCAGGATTCGGCCCCTTGCCACACCTCTGGGAAAAGTCAAAAATGGTTGTCTGAAAATTTCTACGACTTCACCAGTCCAAATGTTTGGCCTCCAAACTCCCCAGACCTTAACCCCATGGATTATTTTGTATGGGGCGCAGTTGAAAAAGACACCAATCGCACTTCCAGTAATACAAAAGCCCAGTTAATGGATAAAATTAAAACAGTTTTTGCGGCCCTTCCCAGGGAGACTGTAGCATCAGCTTGTTCGAGGTTCCGAAGCAGAATTGAAGCTGTGATCGATGCTAATGGTGGTTATTTTGAGTAAATCTTGTTGATAGTATTGTAATTAACTCTGCCTGTAATGTTTTTTTGTCAATTCATTAAATTTAATAGATACAAAGAAGATTTTCTTTTTCCTTACGAAACTGTCAAATTTATCCCGAACACCCTGTATATATATATATATATATCATATACAAGTAGCCAAAAGGTGCTAAACCTTATTAATAAAAATCTCTGGATGAGAGAAAGATGTAGAAAGTTTTTACCTTGGGTGTATTATATGTTAAAGATACCAAGAAATTTTATATTTGGTTTTAATCTTTTTCCCAAGGAATAATGTTTTGCACATGAAATATTCACATCTGAGCTACTTGTATATAGAGGCTAATGACTTCATATCACTTGCCTTGGTATGTATCCCATAATGCAAAGCACACCTCCTTTCAGACATATACAATGCTATGCATAATGGGAAGGAGGTGTGCTTTGCATTATGGGATACATACTAAGGCAAGTGATATGAAGTCATTAGCTTCTATATACAAGTGGCTCAGAGATGTGAATATATTTCATGTGCAAAACATTGTTTTTGCTTCCTTGGGAAAAGGATTAAAACCAAGTACTGTATAAAATTTCTTGGTATCTTTAGTGTTAGCTATCACTTGCATTCAGGTGTACTTACCTTACAGACAGAATGCTGTAACATTTTCTAATAGCACAAACACAGCATAAGAAATTGGGTAATACATTACTTGTGTTATTCCATTGGTTTCTCCTGTCATATTTTTTCTTTAACAAAAAATGCTCAGTCTCAATTCATTACCCACCATTATAACTCAAGCTTCTAGTCCTGGTAAGCCAATCTGATATTTTAAAGTTTGTGAAAGTACTATTTTATTAATATCTCAAGGAATACTTGTTGAGCCAGAGGGTATCCTTTTTACATATGCAAGATATTATTCTTGACAAAGCACACTAGAGCTGAAAATGCTTACTGATAAATGCAGAAAAATGTCACAATTACTGATGTTACTGATCAGCATGAACAAATAGCTCTCTGCACTGCAACTCATTCTTTAAACAAGTGTACTATAAAAGGATATTATAATATGTCTGGTAAAACAAAAGTCATACACATGACAGAATAATGTAATTCTGTCATAAGAGAGCACTAATCACCTAGTCAACTATTCTCTGTATTGTAAACAAATACTGACATGACATACACCAGTTATTAAATTTCTTAGAAACAACATTGTATTTAAGTTCTTATGAAATATACTTACAAGAGTGTAGACATCATAAGTAGCAAAGAAGTTCTTGGTAATCTAAAATGAAAGTAACTAATTCAAAATCTGGCATCTATGCAAAACAACAGAATGAATAGAAAATTACTACAAGAAAGTGGTTATTTTATTATTATCATTGACCTCCATGGAGGGGGTAAAAAAAAAGATTCATTGCAGAAGGTCCTTGCTATAATGCTCATCATAGCTACACTTAAACTTATTGGTTTCCACACTCATGCAATGCATTCCACTCCCACTACTCTCCAAAGATTTTTCATTGATTGGTGGGACAGAGATAAATCCAAGCCATCCATTAAAGTTGAATATGCAGCTTTAAGGGATAGTCATGTGTTTTACCTTTGTTTCTCCCATCATTCTATGAAAAATCTTGTCTACAGTAACCTGGTACAAATTCCTCACCAACTGGTGTGTCTTGATCACACACACCAGTCTGTAGATAGATGACATTTTCTTAGTCTGATCTGCATTTTCTCAATCTACACAATAAATTGGCTTTTAAATTGCAGGGAATAAGAATTGATAATAGATTGGTGACATGGATTAGATACTAGCTAAGTAATAAATATCAACATATTATGTGGAGAAGCAGTGTTCCAGAGAGGGAAAGTGACAAGTAGGGTGCCACAGGATTCTGTGTTGGAGGTCATTTCTATTTAATTTATGAATTAATGATACACCATCTAGTTTAAAGGGAGGCATTAATTTGTTTACAGATAATGCAAAGCTAAGAAGGATTATGAAAAACAACTGATGTAAGATTACCTGAGGAGGATTTGGATAGGCTGGCCTGTGGATAAAAGAATAGGAATATCTCTTCAATGTCAATGAGTGTAAGGTTTTGGATATCAAACCAGGGAGATAGAATGTGCTGTATTAGTAGACGTGCACTGCAAGTTCAGGGACACTTTGCAAAGGCAGTGAAGACAACACAGAGGATTGCAGAAATAATGAAAAGGACAGTAAGTTCAACAAAATGGTATTGATTCATTTCATTTGGACTACTGTTCACAGATTTGGCCTCCTAGCTTTAAAGGGGATGAAGTAACATCAGAAAGAGTTCATGATTTTGGGAATGTGGGATGTTGACTGTAAGTTACAGCATCTGTCAGAGAAGTGGCGATATTATTATTATTATTATTATTTGACACCTCCAGGGAGTCCAAAGACTCATCAAGGGAGAGTGTGCCAACAGCATCGAATGATTGGTTCTCCTTCCAACTACTAACCGCGCTCAAACTTACTTAACTGAGCCATTAGTAGCAGAGGCTCTACCAATCGACCAACCTTTGCCGGTATATGATAGAGACATGGTGAGGGAATTTTATAGAACAGATACAGGAGAATTTTTAATATATGACAGGAAGGGAAAGAACAAGCGATTATTCATGGAAGTTGAATAAGAGTTGGATGAATAAGGAAGTAAGGTGCAGATTTTTCTTATGGTGGTGAGCAAATGCAATATGTTGTCAGACCAACATCAGTGAATGAGTTTAAGGAAATGTATGACCAGCATTGTGCAAGTGTGATGGATTATCCCTGAAAGTTGTTCTTGTTGTTTTATATTTTAAGCGTAAATATGATGTAAATAAGCTAATGTTATGTGTTGAGTGGACCTCAACAATGAGTATTGGACTTCATGGAAGTGGTGACAGTGTAATAATATTAATAATAATATAACCAACATTCTAAATACCTGACGCCAAATAGTTGGCCTCAGTTACTTTTCTCTGGAGCCTTCCCAAAGCCTCATCTCCAAAAAAACAGGCGACCAATTTCCTATTCATTCTCAACGTCTATTCTCTTGAACTGTTTTACTCAAAATGTTTCTCAACAGTTAACTCCCAGTTATCAAAGGACTGATTATGAAATGTTTAGGCAAATTGGTTGGGCATGTAAAAAAAAGGTGATACTAATGGGAGACTTTAATTACAGGAATACAGAATGGAAGGAGGAGATAGTGAATGGGAACAAGGAGAGTGAGTTTGTTGAATTTCTGAGAGGGAAATATCTTAAGCAGCATGTGACTGAAGCAACTAGAGGCTTTAATGTTTTGGATTTGGTGATAACTTCACAAGATATAGTTGTTAATGAGGTGTTGACACTGCTGCCAATTGGTAAGAGTGATCATAAGGTACTTGTTTTTGGGAAGTGGTGAAACAAGAAAAGGTTACTGCCAAAAATGGATTATATGTGAAAGTATAAAGTGGGTGATAGGAAGCTCTGTAGGGAGTTAGCATCAATATGTTGGGGGGATGAGCTGAGCAGTAAAGATGTTGACAGTGCATGAAAATTCACAAGGCAGTATCTGAAACAAGCAATGTATAACTGCATACCATGGATTAAGCAGTAAATAGAGTAGGAGTGAAATGGATGAACAGTGAATTCAAGCAAACTGTGTTGGAAAATAAAATGCTACGGATGAGGTACAAGGCACTTGGTGGTGATTGGATCCATGAAGAGCATAAAGTGCATGGTAAAGAAAGAAAAGGTGTAGTATGAGAAGAGATTGGCTGGTCAGGCCAAGATTAACTTGAGGGAATTTTTCTGCTATATGGCAAGCAAGAGAAAGAATAATTATAGCAGGTTGACACTAGTGAATAGTCATGGCAGCAGAATAATAGTTCAAAGGATATTGTGGAATTATTGAATGAGCATGTTATAGTTCACCCACCGTTTGTAGGTCCCTGCTTTGCATCTTTCCAAGAATAGTCGATTCATGCTGAAGGGGAGAAAGAAATGAAGGATGTCCAAATTGGTCGCCAACACGCGAAATCACGTGCTTTATAGGTAAAATTTTCCAACTGTTATACAAGCAACATAGTTAACTACAATAATCATAAAAGAGAAGTTAATTTTCCGACCGGTAATAATAAACAACTCATCCCACTATACGGACTGATTACCCTATTATCGGAATGGATTCTCCTTTTTCTGAGATGCGCAGAAGTGTCGAAGGATCTCTAATTGGTGGGCGAACTATATCAGTGTATATCATACTGGTGTAAATGATGTGGTGCAATATATAGAAGGGAGGCAAGTATTAGGAGAACTGGAAGTGAAAGAATCACAGGCGTATCAGATGTTGGTTGGGTTAGATGTGAATAAGACTGTGGGAATGGATGACATAAAATAATCACTTTCAATAATTAGCTATGTCCTTGACCTGGCTATTTAATGAAAGTCTTGCAGTGGATAGGGTTCCTAAGGAGTGGAAAGAAGTCAAAATAGTACCATTCCACAAGCATGGTTCTAGAATAGAAGTTTCCAATTATAAATCAGTCTATATAACTGCAGTTGTAGTCAAGGTGTTGGAGAGATTGGTATAGAATACAGAATTAGGTTGATGGACATAGCATTCTTTATGATGGTCAGCATGGATTTGTAAAGGGTAGGTCTTTTTTTTAGCAATTTACTTGCATTTTATGATAAGGTGACAAGTGTGTTGGATAAGGGAAGATCATACGCAGTGATATTCTTGGACTTTGCAGAAAAACGTGTTTGATAGACTACCACATGATAAATTGGTGTACAAGCTGCAGAAGATGGGAATAGATATCAAACTGGTTTTATGGATCGGAGATCGATCGATCGATGGATTGGTTAATTGGCTCTCTGAACGATACCAGCAAGTTGTTTATGATGGAGCAGTGTCTCAGAAAAGGAGGGTAACCAGTGGCATGTGCCAAAGTTCTGTATTTTGGGCCCCTGCTGTTTAGCTTGTTTGTAAATGATATATCATGTGGATGACTGGGAATTTTCAGTTGTTTGCTGATGATGTAATGTTAGGGAGAAGCACTGTTGATGTTAATTCCCTTCAAGAAGATTTGAATAAACTTTTCACTTGGACAAATAGTGGGGTTGTAGTTTTAATATTAATAAGAGCAAGGTGTTGCATTTTGGAGTGCAGAAATATAAGGCTGTGTACTATATTGATGGTGCTGTACTGCAGGAAGTAGATGAGATTCAAGATTTGAGAGTGATGGTTGACAGTACACTGAAGTTTAGAGGGCATATTGCTAGCATTGCAAAGGCTGCACTGCACATTGTAGTGCTGCTATGATAAGAAGTACCCTAACATGTAGGGATAAAGAAGTGGTTGTGCCATTGTATAAAGCACTGGTACAACACACTTGGACCATTGTGCTCAAATCTGGTCACCTGGTTTTCAGTTTAATGTGGAAACATTGGAGAGGGTCCAGAGAGGATTTTATTGAATTAATCCAGATGGGATTATAAAAAGAGCGTGTAAGGCGAGAGGGGAAAAACCAGAGGCCATCCCTTGAAGTTGTAAGAATGTGGTGACGAGGGGTGTGAGTAGTTGGTTTTTTACATGGAACACATTACCAGAATGTGTTGTTAATGCAAGGAATGTTAAGGATTTTAAGATTCAGTGTGATAAATATGTTGTCAGTTGAATGAACTACCCATGATAAGTCTGCTAAATACATGAAGGGTGGAACAATAATAATACTAAGAAGTTTCACTGCTCTAATCCCTAAATTCACTGCACTAATGTGCTATAGATTCTTTAACCTTTCATGCATGGAATTTATTGTAAAAAAAATATATATGCACTGATTCAGGCCTTACAGTAGAAAACTATAACCTCTATTTCCAGAAAGATTTTAGTGCATCACCTCAGATGAAAGACCAGAATTTCTAAGGGTGAATTTATTTATATAGTATTAGTGAAAAATAATGGCTTGAATAGAAAAGTATTACAGCAAGTTTTTAGAGGCTAAGAAGACTCTGGATATGTTTGTTCTATGAAAGGCTACTGGTGCAAGTGAAGCCTAGAAGAAAAAAAAGTATCATCAAGAAGAAGAAAAAAATATTTAAAAACAAAATATAAGAAAAAAAGAAAGAGTATCATCAAAGGAAAGGGGAAAAGAAATCAGATCTTCTTTAAGAAATAAAATAGGGCTGTGCTTTGGTAAAACATTAAAGTTCACTAGATTGTCATCACCCCCCCCCCCCACTAGAAACTGGAAAAATCAGTATTTAAAGCACTACAAGGTTTATTGTATGACAAAGAGGAGCAAAGTGTACTGTCATCATCACTCTATAATTAGAATTTAAGGTAAATGAAATAAAGGCATTTATATTCACCCTGAATATTGAAAGAAAATAGTATAAAGCATAGTGAATATAATATGGGTCTGTATCCAGGATGAGCACTACCACTAAGAATGTCTTTCGCCACACCATATTTTAATTAGACACTTCTATACATGTATTTATAAAATTGTGAATTTTTAAAATCCTAAAGCAGTTTATATTACAAATTTATATATACATTTCTAACAAACTGTGTGTCATATTCTATACATTGCATTTTGTGATGTTCAAGAATCGGTAACATGGATGTATTAAGTTTTGCAGAAAAATCAAAATTGCACTAAGATGCGAAAATGGCTTAATCAGCTAAGACCTGTCAGTACATTTTTGGGGGGTTTCAAGCAAGAGAATAAACTCAATCTCAAAAACGTTATTTTTAAATCAATACTATTTCAATAATAAAATTGATTAACTATTTTAAAATGAACAGTCATATATACTTTTCATTTCATTTTTGTAAAGACAAGGAAAAAATTTTCATTAAAATACTTACTTGTATATTATAGTGACTGCCTCTTCTACTTTGTTGAAGTAATCTAGAAAACAAATTTTAATAATTGATTTTCTTCAATAGATGGTCATTTAATATAGAATACAAACAGAGACAAATACATCATTATTGTTGTTTAGCGTCCAAAGACCTCATTGTAAAAAGCTCCATAAATATTCATAGTATAATCATACCTCTCACAATGCATATCCAAAATGTTACTGCAAACTAACCATTATTCACACAACACCTATCATACCTCTCCTATAAAGGGAGGCTGGGTGGACAGGGGTACACAGCGTGAGAAAGGTGAATGCTCCGAGAGGAGGTGAGAGCATGTGTAGACAGGAAAGAAATGGGATGACCTGGGATCAAGAGGAAACAGTTGGAATTGAAAAGGGTTTTAAAAAGAAAGGAAAATAGTCCCAGTTGAGCATAGAGAGATCACATCGAGTGAGTGGTAACAGTGGAACTAGCTCTAGATCCAGAAATGAGCTGTTGTGTTTGTATAGGGCGCTAGTGGGTCAAGCGCTACGGACGTGTTTTGAAGAGCTCCTGATTCAGATAAGTTTTACTAGGAATAATTAAGTATATATGCGTAATTGTTTAAGTAAGAGAGGCTGTAAACGTTGTACGCTACCGATATTATTAGTGTGGGATTTTTTTTTCTTGCTTAAACTAAATACAAAAACGTTAATATTAGACCTAGTAACCTGCAAAGAAAAAAAAAAAAAAATGGCGGTGGCATTGTCATTCCATGATTTTAATTTGGATTTCAGTCGGTTCGTTAAGTGTGAGGTCTGTAATATGTATTCCTTCGATTACATAAATGATTTGTGGATATTTAGTGCAGATGGAAGAAGGGTGTGTGCGAAATGTGACCTGAACGAGGAATTGATGAATGCGAATATGAAGGTGATGACAGAATGCTAGTACCGATTGTGTCGCGAGTGCACGTTTGAAAGAGAAGGATGGTGAGAAAGAAGGCGAAAAAATGTTAAAAAATCAGGAAAAAAGAAAAAGCGCGATTTGACAACCGTAACGGATGTTAAAAGGGACGAAAGTGAGGCGGAAAGAAACGAAATTGAGAGAACGAATGAAAGTATAAATGGCGTGATGCAGAAATCGCAAGTAAAAAAAATCGAAAATATGAATGATAGCGAAAAAAGAATGACTGATGGCGAAAGTTGGACGCATGTTGGAACGAAAATACTGAACCTAAGAAAGATGAATGACAGTAAAAGTGAGAAGAATGATAGCGAAAGTTGGACGCATGTTAGTCCAAAAGTACGGAAACAAAGAAAGATATGTGAGAGTGAAAGTGAGAAGAATGATAGTAAAAGTTGGACGTATGTTGGACCGAAAGTACGGAAACAAAGAAGGATGAATGAGGGGGAAAGTGAGAAGAGGGGGTCGAGAGTTAGAAAGTTAGAAAGATTTAATGATAGAGTGAATGTGTCGCGAGGTTCGGAAGGTGAATTGGATTGGATGAAGCAAGAAATGAAATGGATGCGGAATGAAATTAAGAGAATTCAGGTCAAAACTATTAAAATAAATCATGATGGCATGAAAGAGTTAACAAAAGATGAGTGAGTGGCGTTGTATGGAGACTCCATTATTAAAGGTGTGCTAGAGGATAAAATGCACAAGATATGTTTTCCAGGCGGTAAAATGAGTAGAGTGATTGAGGCATTGAATATGAGGCGGGAACGAGCAAAAGAGTTAATTGTATAAATTGGTACAAATGATTTGAGAGAGAACAAAGAGCATGTCAAAATGAATGTCAGGAGACTGCTTGGAGAATAGTGTGACAGGAAGGGTGGTCAGTGTGTTGCCTAGGTATGATTGTGGTGAAATGAGGCAGAGAGCAAGGATCTCACACATTTCAGCCAGAATGATATTCTGGCTGAAATGTGTGAGGAGATGGGAGTACAGTTTGTTAATGTGTGGAATGAGTTTGAGGGATGAAGTGAGCTGTATGGGAGCGATGGACTGCATTTGAGTAGTTATGGTGTGAGTCGCTTGGAGAGACTGCTGCTGGAAAGTAGAGAAGTGAATAGAGAGAATGAATCAGATCGAGAGGGGAGTGATGTGGAAGAGCAGGAGAGTAAGACAGGAGAGATTGAAGAAGTGGAAATGAATGGGGAAGTGAGTGGTATGAGTATAGAAAATGAGAGAATGGGTGTGCAAGAGGAGTAGGGAAATGGGGAGGCTCAGGGTGGACAGGGATACACAGCGTGAGAAAGGTGGATGCTCCAAGAGGAGGTGAGAGCATGTGTAGGCAGGAAAGTAATGGGATGATCAGGGATCAAAAGGAAACAGATGGAATTGCAAAGGGTTCTAAAATGAAGAAGCAGAAAGGGAAATGGCCCCAGTCCAGCACGGAGAGATCACATCGAGTGAGTGGTATCAGTGGAACTAGCTGTAGATCCAGAAATGAGTTGTTGTGTTTGTATACCAATGCTAGAAGTATAAGAAACAAGGCGGATGAAATGGTTGCACTAATTGCGTCTGTGCACCCAGAGATTGTCGGAATAAGTGAGACATGGTTAGATGAGGATGACATCCTGACAGGAATAGAGATGGAAAGGTATGATGTGTTTCGTGAGGATAGAAGGGGTAAAAAGGGAGGGGGGAGTGCTATTGTTGATAGAGAAAGAGTTATGTCCATACAAGGTAGAGATGCAAGAGGGAAATGGGGCCAGTGGTTTTGAGGCAGTATGGTGTGAGATAGAGGTGAATAGAATCAAATACTTGGTGGGATGTTGTTATAGACCTGGTAATGTGGATGGTGGTGATAGTGAAATGTATAGTCAAATAAGCCAAGCAAATAAGAAAAGGGTGATCATTATGGGTGATTTTAATTATGGCAATATAGACTGGAATGAAGAGATAGCAACTCGAAATAAAGAAAATGAGTTTCTTGAGTTTTTGAGGGATAACTACCTCAGACAGTATGTAACAGAGGGCACAAGAGGATTAAGGGTCTTGGATTTGGTCATCTCATCGGAGGATGTAATTATCAATGAGGTATCAAATCATCCACCAATTGGTGAAAGTGACCATGAGGTGATTACTTGGGTGGTCGCCAGCAGTGCAAGGATTCCTGTGAAAAAAGGGTATATGTGGAACTACAAGGGGGTGATTATGAAGAGCTCAGGAGACAGCTTGCAGGTGTAGCATGGAATGAGGAGTTAGCTGGAAAAGAGATCAATGCAGCTTGGGGGATTTTCAAAAAATATTTAGTGGATGCAATGTCTAAATGTATACCACGGGTGATAAGGTTAAATAAGGTAGGTGTGAGATGGATGAATAAAGAGATTAAGCATGCAATACAGAGAAAAAGGGCATTGTGGAGGCAGCATAAAAGAAGTGGAAGTAACCAATTTCATGAGGTCTACAAAGACCAGGCAAGGAGGGTGACTTGGTTGGTGAGAGTAGCTAAAGAGAGGTATGAACAGCAGTTAGCTAATGAAGCTAAAAAGAATCCTAGGGAGTTCTTTCGATATGTAGCCAGCAAAACAAAGAATGATTATGGAAGGATGACATTGATTGGAGGAAATGGTATAAAGACAGCTGTTGCAGAATGTGTGGTGGAGATACTTAATGAGCAGTTCATAAAGATCTTTCAATCTTGTGAATGTGACTTCATGGAGAGATTAAGAGCAGTTGATGATGGGGAGGAGAGACTGACTGTAAGTGAACAAGAGGTGTTTGGGGAGTTGAGTAAACTAGATGTAAATAAGGCTGTGGGACTTGATAATATATCACCATGTATTCTGAAGGAATGTGCCAGAGAGTTGACACCTGCCTTGACATATTTTTTTAATACGAGTCTCGAACTCAAGCATCAAGCTATAGGCCTATCTGTGTGTCAGGTGTTGTGGTTAAGTTGTTGGAGAAGCTTGTGAGAACTAGGATCCAGAGTTGGGTTGACAACAATGGTATAATCTTTGATGGACAGCATGGATTTGCTAAAGGGAGGTCGTGTTTTAGTAATCTACTTACTTATTACAATAAAGTGACTGCTTCCTTGGACAGAGGAGAAGGATACACAGTAATATACTTGGATTTCGCAAAAACTTTTGATAGAGTACCTCATGATAAGTTGACAGTCAAACTAGAGCAGATGGGGTTGGATATTAGATTAGTGTATTGGATTGGAGACTGGCTATCTGATAGGTATCAACAAGTTGTGTATGGGGGTGCAATATCCAGGAAGAGGAAAGTCACTAGTGGAGTGCCTCAGGGATCTGTTTTAGGGCCATTACTATTTAACTTGTATATTAATGATATTGGCGAAGATTTGGATGGAGATATTCAGTTGTTTGCAGATGATGCAAAGTTGGGACGAACCATAAAGAGTAGTGAAGATGTTGTGGCCTTGCAAGAAGACTTGAATAAATTGAGTGATTGGGCAAGCAAATGGGGATGTGAGTTCAATGTTGCAAAATGTAAGGTTTTAATATTTGGAAAACAAAGATGGGATGCAGAATTTATGCTTGGTGAGAATATATTGTTGGAAGTAGAGGAAATAAGAGATCTGGGAATGATAGTGTATAAGGATCTAAAATTTAGGGGACACATCGCCAAAATTGTGAAGACAACACAAAGACTTCTGGGAATGATGAGGAGGACACTGACGTGTAGAAGTAGGGAGATTCTTGTTCCATTGTATAAGGCTTTGATTAGGCCACACATGGACTATTGTGCCCAGATTTGGTCACCTGATTTTCAGAAGGATGAAGAGATGTTGGAAAGGGTCCAAAGGCGACTGACTAAGGTAGTTTCTGACCTCTGGAATGTCGAGTATGAGGAAAGATTGAAAAGATGTAATTTGCAGAGTCTAATGGAGAGAAGGAAGAGGGGAGATATGATAGAGACCTACAAGTTGGTAAGGGGTTGTTATAGGATCAATGGTGGAGAAGTTCTACAGCAAATAGTGGGAGATCAGGGGAGAACCAGAGGTCATCCCTGGAAACTGTATAAAGAGGGTGTGAGTAGGGGAGTGAGAGGCAGGTTTTTTTCGTGCAGAGTTGTGAATGATTGGAATGCCTTACCTGAGAGTGTGGTGTCTGCAAGGAGTTTGAATATGTTTAAGACCCGGTATGATGAGATGTGTGTGAGATAAAAGGACCTCCTAGATGAGTCTTTGACTCCATGAGGTCTTGTTTAATAATAATAATATGTTACCGCTAAAGTGCGAAAACCGTTAACGTGCACGTTACCTAGCTAATCTGCAGATTAACTGATTTGCTCCACTAACGTGCGGAATCAAGAGTTTTCCGCATTTTACCTAGGTAATGTGCACATTAACGGCTTCCGTATCGTTAAAGTTCAAAAGTTTGTTTCTCTCATTTCCTTTCCCTACTCCTTCCCCCTCTCCCTCCACTTTTAGTTTGGTTTTTTAATAAGTAAACATAATTTTATCATATGTTTTTTTTTTCTTAATTGTAATAATATTTTAAACCGTTTGATTCCTTGTATTATATTAATTGATTGATGATTGATTCTATCAACTAATTTGTTGATTGTTTGATTGTATTAACTTGATTCTTTAGATATCAAAAAATAAATAAATAACATTATCTTAATTTAAACATACAGAAACGTTGCTGTTGTTCCAGCAAAGATCTTATTTTCACTTTAACGAGTGCCTAGTAGGTAATGTGCAGATTACCTAGGTAATTTGAGAAATGAAACAATTTTCCGCACATTAACGGATCACCGTAGTTAATCTGCACAATACCTAGATAATCTGCAGAATAACTGATTTCTGCACTTTAGCGGTAACATATACAAATTATTATTGTTGTTCCGGGAAACTCCAAGGAGTCAACAGACTCATCGAGGGAGGCCCTAACATCATGTCAAGAACAACTATTCGACATTGACACAGTATCTATCATATCTTGCCTTGAACTCATTCACGGTCGTAGCACCCACAACACACTCTGGAAGCTTATTCCACTCATTCACCACTCTCCAAGTAAAAAACCTAGCTCTAACACCCTTGTCAACCACGCTCTTGCCCAGCTTCCATGCATGGCCCCTAGTCCTCCCACCACCAGTCATATTTTCAAAAATATCTTCTGGATCAATCTTATAGAAACCCTTCAGTAATTTGAATGTCTCAATCATATCACCCCTCCTTCGCTTATCATCCAATCTCTGCAACCCACAAATCTTCAACCTATTCTCATAAGGTTCATTCCACAGACCTGCTATCATCTTGGTCACTCGTCTCTGGACCCTCTCCACTTCCTCCCCATCACGAAGAAATCCTGGTGCCCATAACTGGGCACAGAAGTCCAGATGGGGTCTTATCAAGGCTCGATACAGAGGAACAACAACTTGTTTGTCTCTGCATGTTAAAGTATTTTTCAGAAGCCAAGTGATTTGATGAGCTGATTTAGTCACTTTTGCAATGTACCCCCTAAACTTCAATTCCCTATCCACCAACACTCCCAAATCCCTGGCCTCATCAATCATCAGTATCAGAAGCTTATAGAGAGGAATGGTAACTTTTTTATCCCTGTTAGTCTGCATAAGTCCAAGTGATCTTCTGTGCTGTTTTACCATATCCTAGCAACAACTATTTCCAGATTCCTGGCCTCATGAATTTCCTGCAGTAAAATCCCATTAATAGAATACATGAGTAGAAACTTATTTCAATGCAAAGTGCATGACTTACATTTTGCCACATTCAAAGAAAAATCATTATGCTTTGCTCACAGTATTAGCTTATTCAAGGCAAATAAATTAAAGATAGCAAGAAATTATATTCTTGGTTTAATCATTTATCCAAGTGTAAGCAAGCAAAGTTTCCACCTGAAGTAATTTCAGAACTGGGCAACTTGTATATAGAAGCTGATGACTTCACATCACTTGCCTTAGTATCCCATAGTGCAAAGCAAACATCCTTACAGACATGTATAATGCTATGCATTATGGAAAAGGTCATAACCCAGACAGTTTTGACCTTTGGTATCACTTCTGGGTCTGGCTCCCACTTATGAGACCTCAATAAAAGTCGAAACCAGTCTGGGTAGTGACCCTTCCCATAATGCATAGCATTATACATGTCTGTAAGGATGTTTGCTTTGCACTATGGGATACTAAGGCAAGTGATGTGAAGTCACCAGCTTCTATTTACGAGTTTCCCAGTTCTGAAATTACTTCACGTGCAAACTTTCTTTGCTTGCACTTAGATAAAGGACTAAACAAAGAATACAATTTCTTGGCATTCCAACATTATTCAAGACATCTTTCAGGATTACTACATCACTTTCATTTACTATTGCTCTTCTCAACTTAATATCATCAGCAAACAACTGAATATCACTTGTCAAAATTATCTTCAATTTCATCAGTATACAGATTAAACAGCAATAGACCAAGAACAGAGCATGTGGTGGACTATTGTATACTTTTCTGATCTTTACATCTGCTCCACCACAGTGGTGCACCCAGGGATGGGGACAAGGGGCCCTGGGCCCCCCAAAAGAAAAAGGAAATAACACCAGAAAAATTTCCAAAAATCTTTTCCTAATTAAAATTCATTTTTTTTATTTATGTTGTGTCGTGTCTTCTATTTCTATACTACTTATGAATTAGTGGGCACATAAAGTGGGAATACCCTATAGCTCTTGGGAATCGCGGCCACTGTGAAAGCAAGGTGATTGAAGTAGTGCTCTTACAGACTAAGCGCTACTTTGTTCGCCCGAGCCGGGCCAGAGGAGATCACGGGTATCATGTATTGGCAATCACTGTAGATGCTCAGTCATAGGGCATATGCATTCTCATATAGCGTACATTCTCAAATCGTCTACTGAACTTGGCACCCACCCCCAAAGATTAAATCTTGAGTGCTCGGCCCCCTCTAAGATTAAATCCTGAGTGTGCCACTGCTCAACCATACACTACTCTTTAATGTCTGTCTGACAACCACCTATTTATCCATCTCACAAATGTAAGACTGTATACATCGCCATTCACTTCAGCTTACTTAACAAATTCCCATGTCGTATCCTGTCAAATGCTTTTGCAAAGTCAAACAATATATATCACAGTGCAGGCATTGTGTTTATCCAACTCTAGCTTCACTCTATTATAGAAACGGTAATTGCAAAGGCAAGACCTCGCTTTAACAAAGCCATCTTGTCTGCTAAAAAGTAATAAATTGCTGCCCACCAATTCTTGAATTCTGACCTTCAAGATGTGGAACTTTTATTTATGTGTTTGATTCATGTTTTTAATGTGGAACCTGTCGCAAGCACATACTGGGATTCAAACTCAAAGCTTGTTTGCTGGAAAGCATTACCAATATGAGTTATACTTGGCTTACTTATCTAGTAAAAATGTAAAAATAATCTCACTGGATAGCAACTTTTGATTTTAAAAAAAATCACAGTATTAGAACACCCTTTCCCATAGCTTATCCCTATAAATACAACAATCCTTTCTAAAATTTCTAGTCGGGGGGGGGGGTTGATTTTATCCACAGTTGAATCCAAAATATTTTTAATTTAAGAAAACATAATTTTATTATTATTATTATTATTTGTTACACCTCCTAGGAGTCCGAAGACTCATCGCGGGAGGACACCTATATTATACAACTGTCTCAATCACTACACCGAACCTCTACTACCAATCATCCCCATTAATGCCATCTACCGCCCACCTCCACAACTAGTATTTTTTGTCTGTAAATTGCGTGTGTTCTGAAGGGCCGATTTGTCTGTATGCGGGATGAAACCCCGAGTTTCTGGGAGAAAACACCCTGCTGCCTCCATATGAGATCGAATAACTTGCCTTCGATTGAAAATTGAAAATCGTCCACATAAAGATTCCTCCTGTTGCGACGAAAATCGAACTTAAGCCTATTTTTTTTTTAACTTTAAGAAAGCACAGAAGAATATATGAAATAGAAAGGACCCCTCTAGTAACAAAAATGAATTTTTTTTCTGTCTTTCTTGCCTGGTTCCAGAGTTAGTCAGTCTCTGATACAAGCAAGCTGGGTTTTTTTCTCCTGGACACTTGGGTTTTTCATCCTGTAAACTCAAGAAAATTGACTGTGGAACCCACACTATTTCAAACAATAAATATATTATATTATGATTAGAACCACAAGATGGCGGCTCTTGTTTGCCATCTTATCGCTGGATCCCACTTAAAATTAGTGATGACCTTGGGGCAGCAATCTCTGAATAGCTACCTGTGGAGAACAGCCTACTCAGTCTCAAATGTTAGAGCCATAAACGCCTCGCCTATCCCTATGAAGGAATAAAAGGCGTTAGTGGATTTATTTTAGTTTTTAATATAATCTCCATTTACATAACAGTAATTCTTAGGGAAAATTATTATTATTATTATTATTATTATTATTATTATTATTATTTGACACCTCCAGGGAGTCCAAAGACTCATCAAGGGAGAGTGTGCCAACAGCATCGAACGATTGGCTCCCCTTCCAACTACTAACTGTGCTCAAACTTACTTAACTGAGCCATTAGTATCAGAGGCTCTACCAATCGACCAACCTTTGCTGGCAGGTGATTGTCTCACTCCTCCACGAGGAGTGAGACAATCACTCCTGGATGCCCATCAATTAGATATACTCTTTAAGGAATCAATATATATATTATATTAACGAAAAGATTCCCATATATATATATATATATATATATATATATATTTATAAAAATAAATTTAACTGACTAGAACCCGAGAAAGTATAACAAAAAACCTTTAATACATCACAACTAGTTTCATCGGTGATCCGACTTCTTCAGGTGAGAAATAAAAACATAAGACATAAAATAACACGGTAAAAAATGAACTTTACAGCTTAATAAAAAGCAGAATAATAACAGTCATATTTGAATAGGTGACCGCGTGCTACCGTTGGCATGAGTAGAATGTGTGCGACAGCTAATTTTTGAGCGCCAGTACTGGATTACTGCGCTATGGGAATCGGGTAAATTGTAGCTAAGATTATTGTTTAAATGTGAAGGGTCCAGAACTATTTCTTTTGATTCGATGATTCTTCTTTCGAATTCATCCTTGCAAATATATAAATTAGTAGTGCGTTCCCAATCAACTTGATGTGGCTGTTCTTCAAGGTTAGAGTTTGCCGAGAAAAGGACATGACTGGAAAGGGCGCTCGCTCGTGCTCTACTGTAGGAGATGTCACGTCTATGTTCCTCAAGACGAAGTGAAACAGATTTGTCTGTCTGGCCAAAATAAGGTCGACCACAGTTGCACAAAACTTTATAAACACCAGGAAAATGCAGATGGTTGTGTTTTGGTTTTGGTCGACTCAGAAAAGAACGAAGTTTTGGCAGCGTAGTATAGTCGGTCTTTATGTTGAATTTTTTCAGAATCTTAGCTAGTTTTGGGGTAAGAGTGCTGATAAAAGGCAACTGTATATGAGTGATTGGGTTGGAGTCATCTTCTTGTCGAGGATGTTGGCGTGGTCTCAAGCGTTTAGTGATGTTACGAGACGAATATCCATTATTTAAGAAGGTGTTTTTCAGGAAGTTAAGCTCTGTTTGAAGGTCTTCTTCTGTGGAAATGAGACATCTTGCTCGATGACTCTTACCCCAAAACTAGCTAAGATTCTGAAAAAATTCAACATAAAGACCGACTATACTACGCTGCCAAAACTTCGTTCTTTTCTGAGTCGACCAAAACCAAAACACAACCATCTGCATTTTCCTGGTGTTTATAAAGTTTTGTGCAACTGTGGTCGACCTTATTTTGGCCAGACAGACAAATCTGTTTCACTTCGTCTTGAGGAACATAGACGTGACATCTCCTACAGTAGAGCACGAGCGAGCGCCCTTTCCAGTCATGTCCTTTTCTCGGCAAACTCTAACCTTGAAGAACAGCCACATCAAGTTGATTGGGAACGCACTACTAATTTATATATTTGCAAGGATGAATTCGAAAGAAGAATCATCGAATCAAAAGAAATAGTTCTGGACCCTTCACATTTAAACAATAATCTTAGCTACAATTTACCCGATTCCCATAGCGCAGTAATCCAGTACTGGCGCTCAAAAATTAGCTGTCGCACACATTCTACTCATGCCAACGGTAGCACGCGGTCACCTATTCAAATATGACTGTTATTATTCTGCTTTTTATTAAGCTGTAAAGTTCATTTTTTACCGTGTTATTTTATGTCTTATGTTTTTATTTCTCACCTGAAGAAGTCGGATCACCGATGAAACTAGTTGTGATGTATTAAAGGTTTTTTGTTATACTTTCTCGGGTTCTAGTCAGTTAAATTTATTTTTATAAATGTATACATCCCGAGTAAATCCTAATTTCAACAATATATATATATATATATATATTATATTAACGAAAAGATTCCCTATTTCCTCAGGGATATATCCCTGAGGAAATAGAGTTTGCATCCATATAGGAGGTGAGACTGTTCTAAGTTTGATTCTAGTCGTAGAATAGAGGAGATTTTTTCTAATCTTTTTTTCGACTGGTTTCCAGAGTTAGACCTGGAACCCGGTTTTCTTCGGGAAACCCCTAGTTTCCGGGAGAAAAAATCCGCTTGTCCATGCCAGAGATCGACTAACTCGGTAATTGGTCGAAAAAAGGCTTAGAAAAAAGTTCCTCTAGTCGGTGACTAGACTTGAACTTTTATTATTATTATTATTATTATTATTATTATTATTATTATTATTATTATTATTATTATGTGACACTCCAGGGAGTCCAAAGACTCATCGAGGGAGAGTGTGCCAACAATATCGAACGATTGAACCCTTCCAACTACTAAATGTGCTCAAACTTGCTTAACTTTTTGTGTGAGCCATTAGTAGCAGAGGTTCTACCAATCGACCAACCTTTGCTCTTCGAGCGGTTTAGCGCTGAAGAGTGCAAACACCACTTCTACTGAGATACACAGGCTCTTCATTAATGTTCTAATTAATATTAAATGATTAAGTTAGATATACGATCTGACCAGTATCTTGTTAGGAGCGTATTGCAATTGAAGCTTAGATAATGTCACCAAGGCCTCCTCCTACTACTACTGCCTTTTTAATACTGAAGAATTGAGCAATGCGGATATTGCTAGAATTCACCATGATAAGTTGCTTAACCTTTTTGAAGCTTACACCACGAAAGTATGGGATGGCTTCAAAAAGGTTTTGCATTAAACTAGTCAATCCGTTTAAAGGGAAAGAAAAAAAGCAGAATTTTTTTAATAAAATCCAAATTAACTGAATTGCCTTACTACTGAAATTATTTCACCAGTAATGCATTACAGTTAATTACTGAGAGAAGGAGAGAATGCCAAAAGAAGCTGCAAATACATATTCGCTGTGCCATATTAATCACTGAACACTAAGAAATGGTAAACTTTATCTTTCCAATAGTTTCTCTCTCCTCAGCTCTATGACTGCGTTCAATTGATGATATTAAATTAACAAAATAGATTTATATTTCAAAATAATAGAAGTATAATGAAAAATCTTTCCAAAAAGCGATGTTCGTATGTCTTTATTTTTGTTTTATTAATGCGTTATTAGACTCTATTCTACCTAGAACGAACCCTTCACAATGAGCAATTATTATTGAATGCCAAACTGCCGAATTCACTTATAATTGAATCTCCATGGAGGTTCAATAATAATAATAATAATCAGCAAATGTCTTGCATGAACGCAGAAGAGATTCAAAACATACACTACAACGTTGCAGCATATATTTTTGCCGCTTTTGTTATGATAAATCTGACTACTAAAATTTGAAGAGGTTAGTGCTGTGAGTGAGGAAAAAACAAGTATCATATTTGGTCCTTCAATCTACTTAAGGTCCTGCTATTAAGCTGCGGTAGTGTTACATCCAAGCAATGGAAATAACCTGCCACTGAAAGACCCACAACTTTTAGGTTGTGGATCTTTCAGTGATAAGTATAGTATAGTTATAAGTATATAGTTATAGTATAGTATAAGTATAGTTATTCACAATCTTTAAATAGTAAAATGCAGTAGACTACTCAGACAGAATCATTTGCACAAATTCTTTTTGGAGAAAAAAAATGTACAGAAAACCAGATTATTGAAAAATTCGAAATATTTTGCAATTTGTATTGAAGATCAAAATATTTTGAGGAATAAGTTTTCAGACTTGGAAATTTTATGGTTTAGAATGATTTAGCAATTGAATAATATATACATATATATCTTAGTTCTACCACTGTTCTAACATACTATACATTTAAAAAAAATGCTAAAAAGCCTCAGTAGTACATAGGAAATGGTGTTTGCATCCATAGCACTAGGCCATCTAAAGAAAGATAGTTGTGAGTGCGAATCTACTTCGCTGACTAGATGAACTTTTTCTAGACTTTTCTTCAACAGTTCCCGACACAAGGAAGCAGGTTTTTTTTCCCTCCCTGAAACTGGGGTTTTTCATCAGTATCAAAATGTCCCCAAAAAGAGAGATAGGGCTAAAATGGCCTCTCTTACTCTCTTCAGGGAAGTAAATGTGTTAGCGAATTTCTTAAAATAAAAAATAATAATAAAATAAAATTTGAAATTTTAACAATCGGCCGTCGAACGAACCCACACTATTATCAGACATTAAAAATGTTGTGTTAGGGTTAGGGACCACCAGATGGCGGCACTTACTAGCCGCCTTCTTCATTGCATGCCGATTAATTATTGATAGCCTTGGGCCAGCTATCTCTGATTGGCTAACAGTGGAGATTGAACTGCCCACTCAGTCTCCAAAAGTTAGATAGGGCTAAAAAAACGGCCTCGCCTACTCCCTATAAGGGAACAAAAAGCATTAGCTGATTTATTTATTTTTTAAATATAATGACCAAATTAATCACAGAAGTAGATATTTACTTTATTATATTTAATATTTATAAGGGTGCTAATTCCTCATTATATGTGGTTAGAAATTCAGGAACCTGAGAGGATTATTAGAATTTTTCTTACCTTTTGCACAACTGAAGCAACACTTAACTGTGAGTTTTGATAAGAGAGCACCATCAGTGTGATCCACAGAAGCGGCCATTTTCTGTGGTGAACAACTACTTTGCTTTGATTTCGGTGATGGAATGTCCTGGACATTTTGAGGTACGGAATTGTCAGATGAGGATGAAAATTGATCGGAAACTCCACTAAAAGAATCATCATCTGTGCCATTCTATAGATGAAAAGTAAAGTAAAAAATAAATAAAGAAAAGTAAATAATGGATTGATTTCGAAAGTTATTTACATCGATTCTATGATTAACTTGAATTTGGTTAATTAAAGATAAATTATTATTTAAAAAAAAGAACAAAGGAAGAAACGGGAACACGGCGTGCAGCGTTTCATTGTTCGACGATTTAATTTTTACCTTTTGATATGAAAGAATCTAAACTATTATTGTTATTAAGGAAAACATCAAGATGTTTTTTTTTAATATTTAAAATATAATTAAACAACAGTCAATATAATATCTTCTTTCACTATGCGCCATTCCCGCTTCCTATACAAGGTCCGCGTGTTACTTAGATGAGACTTCTTGTTGGTACCACTCCCAACCGACTTGTCACCTAGCCTGCCGCTGGAGGGGGGGGGGGGGGTATTTTTGACTGGCAGTAGGAAAAACCCTACTGCCCGCACCCAAGACTGTCTAACTTGGCTATGGCTGAGGAAGATCCTCAAGTTCCTCACGTCTTCAATGGGAATCGAACCTGGGACACTCCTTCCCCAGGCATATGGTTGCGAAACGCAAAGCCCTAGGCTAAGTGCTCGGACTAACAGTCAACATAATATATGAAATGGAAATAAGTGGCAGATTACACCGAAATTCAATCAAATGACTGAAATATTAACTCGTCACAAATTTGACGAAAATAAAATATATTTTATTCTACCATTAATGAACTAGATTAAAAAAGAAAGCGGCCTTTTGTCTCATCATGAAAAAATGCGCGAAAATCAAAAATAACAAAACAAGTACAAAAATACATAAACGGTTAGTTGATTGGTATTTGGATTACAACACAATATTTTGTTTGTAGTTGTATTACTGAATAGCTTCTTGCCACTAATAATTGTTATCAACTTAAGTTAAAACAACAAGAAAGATCTATGTCGTATATCCAGGTACGCAACTGAGTGCTTATTAGGAGTTTTTGAATAGTTTTATTTATTTTTTTTTTAATGTTAATCCCACCTATGAACGATTGTTAGCCTGAGTGCTTATTAGGAGTTTTTGAATAGTTTTATTTATTTATTTTTTAATGTTAATCCCACCTATGAACGATTGTTAGCCTGCAGTACATTAGTATTAGTACTGTGGGTGGGCTAAGGGTTAGATAATTTGGAAATCTTTTAGAGACCAAACATAGCACTTTTCAAGCCACTTCAGGCCTCCAGTAAGCAGGGTGGTCGAATGAACACCAGCGACAAAATTTATCTACTACATAATGACATCCACAAGCATTTACGATGCTCACAGCCTTTTGATTGAAACGTAAATACGTTAACTATTCGGCCAACTAGCTCTCAAACATACATGCATATCTTCAAACGTACAAAAGATTATTATATCATTTGGAGTTAAACTATAATCGCATACTTGTTTGGTAACCTGGCCAGTTTTCCTCTTTTAAGCAAGACCAAAATTTTCTGGAGGAAAACCGAGTTGCTTCCATATGAAATCAGCTAACGCACCTTCACTTGAAAAAGTGCACATAAAGATTCCTTTGCGTTATGATGAGAATCAAACTTTGTTGATTATCGACCAGTGCTTTTACTTCCAAGGAAAACACAGAGAATAATAAATTTGGACGCATTTAAAGTTATAAGTAGACTACGAAAACGAAATATCATTTCTAAGTGTATATGGAATATTAACATAGCAAATCCAAGTAATCTGTGTCGCTTTTGAGTCGGTTACTTTGTATTTCATACGTGCCTCAGTTTAAATGCTGCAAGGATTTTTTTAAACCATAGTTGAACTTTCTTTTAAATGTTCGACTTGTTGGGAAATGTTTATAAACAAAAAAAGGTGACGTTTGGAATAAGATATGTCTTTTGTTGTCTGACGTTTTATGAAGGAATATTTTTAAAATATTTATCCGATGAGTAGGGGGCTCGCCTCTGAAATCTAGTGCGTTCGAAAACTTCCAAACACACTACATAAATTTTCTAGGAACTGGAATATCCTAGGCCAGTGATGGAGAACCTATGACACTCGTGTCAGCACTGATACACTTGAGGGTTTCAGGTAACCTTGAATGTTGAAAAATATTGGTATTCTGATGAAAAAACTGCGATAAATCGGGTAAAATCGCTCTCAGTTAAGGCGAAGGTAGGTTTTGGCTTTGAGAATAAACTCAAAATATTTCAACGTGATTTAGAAAGTGACAATTTTAAGTATTTTCCAAGAGTGAAAAATTTTTTTTAACGAAACCAGCCCCAAAAATCATGAACAACATATCAACCAATCTATCGAAGTTGTAAAGTCAGTAACTGAGCAGTTTTCTTCTAGATTTGAGCAATTTCGAATATTGGAACAAACAATCCAATTCATAAAGTATCCTGATGAAACAGAATTCATGGATCTTAAATTATATGGCTTTGAGTAGTTGGATTTAAATGATCTAGAAATGCAATTAGCCGACTTCCAGTGTAATCCTATCTGGAAAAGAAAGTTTATTGCTCTTAGAAATGAATTAGAAGAACTTGAGCGGGAATGTCTGCATGATACCGCATGTAAAAATTTAGATTGTGAAATTCTAAGCATGTGGAATAGTCTTCCCGAAAACTTTCATGCTCTTAAAATCTTTGCTAAAGCTCTTCTAACAATTTTCTCTTCTACATACTCTTGTGAAATTCTATTTTCTGCCTTAAATAATATCAAATCGAAAGGGAAAAATAGATTGAGCAATGATTTGAGCTCTGCCTGTGTAGCATTAAAATGTACACACTATAGCTCTTCTATTCATATTCCATAGCTCTTCTATTCATATTCCATAGCTCTTCTTCTTCGCTAGGTGTCGCACAGATATGATCGTCGGCTTATCGAGAGCTCCTGAAAAGATTAGTAGTATTTTGAATGATATAATCACGTAATCACAAGAAAGATATTTATTTAACCAAATATTTCGGTCTGGAAATAGCAGACCATCGTCGGTGGTATTACAAGAACAGTTTAAAAAATATACAAGCTAGAATACTAACAATAGATCGTTGAAATTAGAACATGCCGCGTGATGTTATATCACTAAGTATGAAACGAAATATTTTGAAGTAGAAACATGATTGAATTTGCTATTAAAAAAAAAAAAAAAAAAAAAAAAAAAAAAAAAAAAAATTAATGAGTAATCTTGATTAGGCTTTCCCAGATTTTTGATATAGATATGCAGTCATTACGATTCAGGTTGGGATGATGGAGCAAGGCCTCCACGCTTTCCTTGAACAAACGTTCGAACCTGTAACGGGATCTATGTAAGAGGCGCGTTTTGGACCAAAGGATGCTGTGGTCAGTTTCAATCCCGTGTTGAGCCAAACCAGACTTTTCAGGTTTATTGTGAAGAATGGATGATTGATGTTCTTGGATTCTTTTTTCAAGAGAACGTCCAGTCTGTCCAAAGTAAGAGAGATCACAGTTGCAAGGAATTTGATAAACTCCAGGAAGAGATAAAGTTGAGCGTTTGTCTTTAGGAGAAGGAAAATGAGAAGACAATTTGTTAATAGGAGAATACGTAGCTGTTAAATCATATTTCTTCAAAATTCTTGCGATAGGTTCTGAAATACCGGAGATATAAGGAATAGGTACTCGACGTATTGAATCTTTGTTGTTTTGTGGAGGATTATAAGATGTAAGAAGACGTTGAATACTTTTTTCAGAAAAGCCATTGAGTTTCATGTGTTGCTGGATAGTAGAAAGTTCTTTCTGTAGATAATCAAAAGTAGAACAATTAGTTTTGGCTCTTTTGATGAGACATTTTATAATTCCTGTTTTATGACATGGATGATGGGCTGATTCTTTCAGAATATAACGACCTGTGAATGTTGGTTTCCTGTATACTGTAGTTGTAAGAATATTTGAAGATGATCGGATGAGGAGAACGTCTAAAAAAGATAACTGGTTGTTTCTTATAATCCTCCACAAAACAACAAAGATTCAATACGTCGAGTACCTATTCCTTATATCTCCGGTATTTCAGAACCTATCGCAAGAATTTTGAAGAAATATGATTTAACAGCTACGTATTCTCCTATTAACAAATTGTCTTCTCATTTTCCTTCTCCTAAAGACAAACGCTCAACTTTATCTCTTCCTGGAGTTTATCAAATTCCTTGCAACTGTGATCTCTCTTACTGATTCTGAAAGAATCAGCCCATCATCCATGTCATAAAACAGGAATTATAAAATGTCTCATCAAAAGAGCCAAAACTAATTGTTCTACTTTTGATTATCTACAGAAAGAACTTTCTACTATCCAGCAACACATGAAACTCAATGGCTTTTCTGAAAAAAGTATTCAACGTCTTCTTACATCTTATAATCCTCCACAAAACAACAAAGATTCAATACGTCGAGTACCTATTCCTTATATCTCCGGTATTTCAGAACCTATCGCAAGAATTTTGAAGAAATATGATTTAACAGCTACGTATTCTCCTATTAACAAATTGTCTTCTCATTTTCCTTCTCCTAAAGACAAACGCTCAACTTTATCTCTTCCTGGAGTTTATCAAATTCCTTGCAACTGTGATCTCTCTTACTTTGGACAGACTGGACGTTCTCTTGAAAAAAGAATCCAAGAACATCAATCATCCATTCTTCACAATAAACCTGAAAAGTCTGGTTTGGCTCAACACGGGATTGAAACTGACCACAGCATCCTTTGGTCCAAAACGCGCCTCTTACATAGATCCCGTTATAGGTTCGAACGTTTGTTCAAGGAAAGCGTGGAGGCCTTGCTCCATCATCCCAACCTGAATCGTAATGACTGCATATCTATATCAAAAATCTGGGAAAGCCTAATCAAGATTACTCATTAATTTTTTTTTTTTTTTTTAATAGCAAATTCAATCATGTTTCTACTTCAAAATATTTCGTTTCATACTTAGTGATATAACATCACGCGGCATGTTCTAATTTCAACGATCTATTGTTAGTATTCTAGCTTGTATATTTTTTAAACTGTTCTTGTAATACCACCGACGATGGTCTGCTATTTCCAGACCGAAATATTTGGTTAAATAAATATCTTTCTTGTGATTACGTGATTATATCATTCAGTCTTATGTCGCAAGTATCCTTAAAACAACAAATAGTAGTATTTTGTGTTATCATTGGCAATTTTACTAGAATTTTACGTAGTATTTTTACTTTTTGTTTCTTGGTGTGTCTGTGCGATTTTTGTGTGTTTTCTGTGTTATTTTAATTATTATTTTTAAGATAAGATAGCGTACATATGGCACCGATAAAAAAAATGGCGGCAAGGTCGCCATGTTTGTTTAAGAGTTTTGATGTAAACGAGTTTATGCAATGTGCTGTCTGTGAGATGTATGCTTTGCGAAGAGCGGTGGGAGTCTGGTTAGGTGGTGATAGTGGAGTTAATATGTGCAGAAAGTGTAAGGAGAATGAGGATCTCAAGCGTGTTTCGGGTGGCGAGAGTGATATCGTTAACGATAGTCAGAATGTAGAAAATGCGGTGTGATAGAGAATTGCGAGGTAGTGCCAGATAGGTGTGAGAGCGTCGTTGAAAGTGTAAATGAAGGTAGAAACACAGAAAGAATGGATGATTTGATCGATAATGAAAATGGTGAGATAAATGCGAGTAGTGAAATCGCACGTTTGAGCGGAGCGATACACAGAGCAAAAAAGGCAACTGGAGCGTATGGAAAAATGTGTTCTGAACCTACCGACTAATAAACAGCGAAAGCCTGTTACGAAAAATAATAGAATGTTCGTAAATGTCAATAAAATGAAGGAGCGAGTGCTGTATGGGGATTCGCTATTAAGAGGTGTGATAGTTCAGAGTTTGACTAAATCGTACCAGCCGGGTGCGAACATAAAGGATGTCAGCGAATCTATTGGAGCGCAAAAACAGAGGGTGAAAGAGATGATAATCGTGGCAGGAACAAATGATTTGAAAGAAGACAAAATGGAAATGATAGAGGATGTGAGGGAATTACTTGAGGTAGCAAAAGAGAAGAGTGAGAGAGTTGGGATGGTGAATATTTTACCGCGGTATGACAGCGAAGTGTTTAGAAGGAGGGCCATAATTGCCAATGACTTTATGCGTGGGTTATGCATGGAGAGTGGTGTGGAATTTGTGGATGTGTGGAGTGAGTTCGATGGGCGAAAGGATTTATATAAGATGGATGGGTTACATTTGAATGGAGTTGGTGTATGGAGGCTTGAAAAAGTGCTGATGAATGATGTGGAAGTGGATGTACAGACTCAGGGAAAGTAGATTTATTAAGGGGGGGAGTAGATATGCAGATTTTAGGGAGGCAGTTGAGTGTATGAATGAGTATAATATGCCCGAGCGAGTATGAAGGACAACAAATCAGAATGGGATAGTTAGTATAAGGCATCAAATTAGGAATGGGACTAATGGGCTTCTGCAATTCATGTACACTAATGCCAGGAGTATTAGGAACAAGAAGAAAGAATCTTTGGCCTTGGTTGGCACTTCCAGGCCACAGGTTGTTGATATTAGTGAAACATGGCTGACAGAAGATGATAAAGCTAGTGGGATTGAATGCGGCGGGTATAGCGTGTTCAGGAGTGACAGGGAGAATAAAAAGGGGGAGGAGTGTTATTGATGAGTTGCAGCCAAGGAGTATAGAAGTTGAACTGCAGGATAGAGAAAAGAGCACATTTGAGGCTGTTTGGTGTGAGATAGAATCTAGCAGAATAAAATATACAATTGGGTGCTGCTATAGACCAGGTGATGGAATAAATGGTGGGGATAATATGCATAGCCAAATAGAAGAAATGAGTGGAAGGAGGGTAATTATTGTGGGTGATTTCAATTATGGTAACATTGACTGGAAAGAAGAGAGGGCACATGGAAGAAGGAATTGGATTTTATGCGGTTATTAAGGGACAACTATCTGCGACAGCATGTAGTGGAAAATACCACGGTGGAAAGAGAGTGCTTGACCTAGTAATTGCAACTGAGAATGTGGCTGTAACGAACATGACCGTGTTGCCACCAATTGGTGAGAGTGACCATAAGGTCATGACTTGGGAGGTGGCTAAAGGAGTGGAATTTACAATTAAGACAGGGTACATGTGGAATTACCGGGCTGGTAAGTATAACAAGCTTAGGAGTGTGCTTGGCTCAGTGCCATGGCATGTAAAACTGTAAGGGCTAGATGTAGATAGTGCATGGGAGGAGGCAATGGTTGACTGTATACCAAGAGTCCGAATAAGAAATCAAGTAGGGGTTAAATGGATGAATAACACTATTAAGCTTGAGCTGCAAAAAAAGAAACAATTGTGGAGGGAATTTAAGGAGAAAGGTGACCAGCAGGCGCAGGAACAGTATAAAGCTCAGGCCAGGATGGTAACAAGGGTGGTAAGAAACGCAAAAGCGGATCACGAAAGAAAATTGGCCATGCAGGCTAAAGAGAATCCCAAACAGTTTTTTCAATATGTTACAAGTAAAAAGAAAAATGTTCATGGCAGAATGATTTTAAAAAATGCTGAGGATAGGGAGGTAACCGAATCAGTCGATATAGTGGAATTACTGAGCGAACACTTTGCAAGAGTATATCATCCAGGTGGTGACATTGCAGGAATGGAAGAACCAACAGCTTATACTAGAATTGTGATGAATGAAGTAGAGGTAACTAGTCTCTTACAGAACCGCAATATCAATACATCTGTGGGATTGGATGGTATACCAGCTCGTGTCGTACGTGAAGCGGTTAAAGAATTGTCAGTGCCCTTGACCATTTTGTTTAATTTGAGCCTCGAGTCTGGGTCAGTCCCAAGGGGTGGAAAGAGGGAAAAATAGTTCCGCTGCATAAAGGTGGTTCCAAGGCTGCTGTTGAAAATTACCAGCCAATCAGCATAACAGGAATCATTATCAAGGTCTTGGAGAAAATAGGCAAGAGGAAAATACAAGATTGGATAGATGAAAATGGGATACTGTATCGGGGACAGCATGGTTGATGAATATGATTTGGGGTTCCCTCGATGAGTCTAATGACTCCCTGGAGTCGCCCGTAATAATAATAATAATAAAGCGATTTTCTACCAGCACTCAGCAACAAAAAGTCATTAAATGTAATGTAAGTTTGTAATTTCAGTTTATTAAATTAATTGTAAAATATGAATTCATAGATTTTATATCAATGTCCTATTAAATAAATAGCCTAATATGATATGAATAAGTCACCATCTATGATTATGTAGTTAAATTTATAATGCATGTATGCAAGTGGCACATCAACAACGTCAATATTTAAAAAAAAAAAAAAAAAAAGATGTTTGACACACCTGGGTAAAAAGGTTTGCCATCACTGTCCTAGGCCATTTTTGGAATATATTTTATTCCAAATGTTAAGAATAACTGAAATTTTGAATTAAATGTTTCCTTTACGTGATGCACCTACATTATAGGTTCCCAAACTTTTTCGGGCCACCGCCCACTTTGCAAGACATAAATTTTGTAACGCCCCCCCAATATTTGCTTTGTTTTTTCCCTCTAGTTAGCAATATAAGTTGTGCTAACTAGGCTAACTATAATTTACGATTTTATTTCTTTCTTGCCATTATTATTTTTACTCGTATTATTAAATTATATAAAATTGGGTTTATTTTTGTACAAATCAATTAGAAAAGTGGCTTTATATATTTTATATATTTTTTGAAATGAAATATAACGAATATATTTGCTACTGTAAACATAACCTATTATACACACATATATACAGGGTGTTCGGGATAAATTTGACATATTTATAATTAATTATATTTTTCCGTAAGTTACATGTATTAACACACACTTCTCTTCATTTAAAAGTTTGGACCCTTCTTCATTCATATACAAGATGTCAGAAAGGATGGATAGCTGGAACCCACCTGAATCATGGAAGAGAATAACTTGTATCATGATGATTCGTGCCCGCCATCAAAATATGGATATTACGACTGCTGCCCAATGCTCCCTGAATACAGTAAAAACAATCAGGCATGAACTAGAGACTTGCAATGGTGACTACGAGGATGTAGCAAGAAGAAAGATCCCTAGCAGACGATCTGATTGCGTTCGTACAGCAGAATTCCTCGCAAATCTGCAGGAACAGGTGTTGAAGAACCCTGGCATTGGAATTCGGGCTTTGTTCGTGGAGTTGCTAACTGTAGTCAAGCCCTGGATAACAAGGGTAGCCAATGGTAGGCCGTATGTATGGCAGCAGGATTCGGCCCCTTGCCACACCTCTGGGAAAAGTCAAAAATGGTTGTCTGAAAATTTCTACGACTTCACCAGTCCAAATGTTTGGCCTCCAAACTCCCCAGACCTTAACCCCATGGATTATTTTGTATGGGGCGCAGTTGAAAAAGACACCAATCGCACTTCCAGTAATACAAAAGCCCAGTTAATGGATAAAATTAAAACAGTTTTTGCGGCCCTTCCCAGGGAGACTGTAGCATCAGCTTGTTCGAGGTTCCGAAGCAGAAGTGAAGCTGTGATCGATGCTAACGGTGGTTATTTTGAGTAAATCTTGTTGATAGTATTGTAATTAACTCTGCCTGTAATGTTTTTTTGTCAATTCATTAAATTTAATAGATACAAAGAAGATTTTCTTTTTCCTTACGAAACTGTCAAATTTATCCCGAACACCCTGTACATGCTCTATTTTCTCATTGACATAGAAAATTGACATCTATTTCTATCTGACATGGTAAATTTTCAAATGATTAAATAATTCAAATAGAAAATTGATAAAAAAAATTGATCGTGTAAGACGGGCATAAGATGAATTAAAATGCAATATTTAAATTTTAAATGATTATCTAATCGCAATGGTATTTGGTGAGAAGAACATGAAACAAAAGATACAAGTGGAAGGAACTGATATAGAAAATGAACAATTCACATATTTGGGAAGTAAACTGACATATGACTTGGACTGTAAAAAAGAAATAAAGATCAGGATTGCAAAGGGAAGAACAAATCTGAAGGCCATGGATAACATCTGGAAAAGTAAAGTGATCAGTCTGCAAACAAAACTAAGAGTATTGGAAACATGCATCTTCAGCGATGCACTGTACGGATCTGAAACGTGGGTAATAAATAAGGAATCAAGAAAAAGAATTTTGGCATTTGAAAGAACTTGTTACAGGAAGATTCTAAGAAATAGGATGGGTACAGAAAATCACCAATGAAGAGCTCTATCAGAAGATACAACCAAAACAGAATCTAATGCAGAAGATTATAAAATGGAAGCTGCAATTATTTGGACACAGCTGTGGAATGAGTGAGGACCGAAAGATAAAGACATTTATGTTTGGTATTTTGGATGGTTTAAACAGAAGAGGTAGACCATACAAAGAATGGATAGACGATATAAAAGACTTGTGGAATGGGTGTACAAAAACTGCGACACTATGCACTGGACAAAGAAAGGTGGAAGAAGATAGTGAAACAGGCATCAGACATCAACGGGCAGTGAGCCCATGGTTCGTGATGATGATGATGATGAAAATCACGAAAATAATTAATTTTTAAATATATATTATTAATTTCTTCTATAAAGAAATTAATAATATATATTTAATTTCTTCTGATCCCACTATAGCCCCCCCCCCCTAGAAGGCTTCAGTGCCCACTTTGGGAGTCTATGATCTATACGGAAAAAAAAATGATTATGTGCTAAGCAGCTAGAATCACTTTGTTCTTTGCAGTCAAATGGCTTAGGTCAGTGGTTTGAATATTATTATGAAGATAATTGATAAATTTTAGAAATAAATGATAACCAGAAAACATAATATAACGAACTCTATTATGAAAATGCAGATATACCAAAGCAAAATGCTCAAAAATACACTAGTACATCAAGACTAGTGATAAAATTTTAAACAGAAATCACGTCTTTGCAAACAGGGAAAAAATAAAATAAATAAACAATGCCAATAGTATTAGGAATATTTGAATATCACGAAAAATAATGTTATCGATAAAAACATTTATCTTAAAAAATCAATAACGAGTTTAAAAGCACCAAAAATTATTGATATGAATTTAAGTATCGCGTATCCAGTAAGTGCTTCGAAAAGTTTCATTGGTCTAAAGGTAGAATTCAGTTAATGCAATTAGAAATAATAATGTTTATCAAAGTCGCTTTATAGTCTGTATCTAAAAGTTATTACTGATAGGTCATGTAACTCAAATCTACAGCGAAAATTTTCGAAGCCTTAAAATGACAACACTTAAATTCCATTCAGTATTTAAAAAAAAAAAAATGGAGTTCTTTTCTACCTCGTGTAGGCAGCTTTTTATAAAATACTATATGCCAGATCCGACAATAAAGTTACGAGACTACGAGCTAATTAAATGTAATTAAAGTTATTTTAAATATAATTCAATCATCAAAGTAATCCACTTAAATATCAGTGTATGTTCCAGCATGTCTTCCAGCTAACTAAATTATTTTCTCTGCTTGTCTGTTTTCATTTTAATAATTAAATGTGTATTATTTCATATTAAATATCGTATGTTTTCAACATTTTTGTTGTAGAATGGCGTTGTCAGTTACATCTCATGGTTATCGCCCATTTTACATTATGAAACGCAAATTTCGTTATTAGTAAAAACGAGGTGTTGTTATCGTATTAATTTCATAATTTTATTTTCAACTGCATGAACAGATGAAAATAAAAATTCCCAGACAACAATTTGTGATACAATTTGGGACTTGAATATGAATGCGTATTGTTATTATTATTATTAATTCAGGAAAACAACGTAACGAACGTAATAACAGCACTATCATCACAAATAAAAAGATTCCTATATTTAATATTACTATATTATTATGCATATAGAAACATTCATAAAAAAAAACCTCATAATAACACTTGTATTAATTACCGTGCTTTGAACTTAGTTCGAAACTGTAAGCGTCATGAAGCCTTGCCCTTTTTTAGAGTAAGGATCGTTTGTTGCCCTTTCTGAACGTAGATTAATTTTAATAATAATAAAAAAAAAATATTTTTTTTTGTTTCAGTCATCCCTGAAACAACAAAATATAATATATATATATATATATATATATATTTTATTTAAATAAATATGTAGGAATGTTTTAAAGCGAATAAAAGTTGAGCAGCTCTCAGATGTGAACTGTAGACTAAAATACACAAAGATTATTGAAGAAAAAATGAAAGAGTTTGAGAACAGGAACCAAACCTTGGAGATTCAGTGGCAAGCCTTGAAGAAAACCCTGATTGATTCAGCCAGACAGGCATGTGGTGAGGTTGTCTGCAAGGATAGAAAAATTAGAACCCCATGGTGGACACAGGAAGTTAAAAAGGCAGTGAAGGAAAAGAAGAAAGCATATCAAAAGTTCCTGGCAAACAAGTCAGTTTTTGCTCTTAGAGAATACAGAGACAAATGTAAGAAAGCGAAACACTGTAAAACTAGTTAAACAAAAGTCATGGGAGGACTTTGGCAAGAACATAGAAAATAAATATCAAGAAGGTGGTAAGATATTCTGGAGGTTGCTGAAGAAGCTTAGAAATGGAGGAAATAGTGCTGTAAAAAGAGTTAGAGATGATAAAGGTGACATGAAAACAGGAGAAAAAGATATTCTTGATGTATGGAGTAATTATTTCGAACAATTACTAAATGAAACAAGCAGTGATAGCACAGTGGTACTCCACAGGCATACAGTCAGGAATACATATCCATACTTGAAGTAGAAAAAGTCATCAAAGGCTTGAAATGTGGAAAGGTAGCAGGAGTAGATGAATATGCGACCAGAAATGCTGAAATATGGTGATATAAAAGTCTTACAGTGGCTGTACTGCATAGTTCAGAAAGCCTGGACAGAGGGACGAATTACCGATGATTGGAGTAGAGCTCTCATAGCACCCATATATGAAAAGGGAAATAAAACTGAATGTGAGAATTACAGAGGTATTTCCCTACTGAGTGTTCCTGGTAAGACATATGCAAGTATCCCTGAGAAACCGTTAAGAAGAATTGTAGAAGAAAAGCTTGGTGAAGAACAAGCTGGATTCAGGCCAAATAGAGGCTGCCAGAATCAGATCTTCACTTTACCACAAAGAGTTGAGAAAGCATGGGAATATAACAAAGATCTGTATTTAAGTTTTGTCGATCTGGAAAAGGCATATGACAAGGTGCCAAAAGAGAAGCTATTCAATACGCTACAGTTATATGGTGTAAATGGGGCATTATATCAAGCAATACTTCGTCGTTATTTGAGTTGTAAGTCAGCAATTAGAATTGAAGGAAGTACAGGAAGGTGGTTTAATGTTAAAACTCGGGTGAGACAAGGATGTTCATTATCCCCTCTGTTATTCATTATCTATATGGATCACATTATGAAGGAAAGTGGCATTAAACGTGATATCAGAATTGGAGATGTTAATGTCAGCTCTTTGCTTTATGCGGACGATGTTATACTTCTAAATAAATCCGCTACAAGTTTGCAAGATTCCCTGACTAAATTGAATAACTGTTGTAATAGATATGGTATGAAGGTCAGCATGAAAAAGACAAAGACAATGAAAATAGGTAGAATTGTTGAAAATAGCAACTGTGTTGTGAACGGGGAACCTGTAGAACAAGTAAAACATTTAAGCTACTTAGGCACGATTTTTACTGAAGATGGTAAATTAAATATGGAAATAGACAACATAATCAACAAACTGGTATGGTAGGAAGTCAATTGAATAAATTCACATGGAATAAGAGAGAAATTATTCGGAACACAAAATTAGCTGTATACAAGAAAGTGTTCAAACCAGTTTTAACTTATGGATCTGAGAGCTGGGTCAGAAGTAAAACACTTCACCAAAGACTAGAGACCGCAGATATGAGAGTTCTGAGAAAGATTAGAGGCGTGAACAGATGGCATCAATGGCAATATCATATTAAAAACGAGGATATTAGGAAAGAACTTGACATTGTCAGTATCCAGGAATGCGTTAGCAGAGCTAATCTCAGGTGGTATGGTCACTTAAACAGAATGGGCGAGGAAAGATTAGTAAAACAAGTGTTCTCTGCCAGGTTGGCAGGAAAACGACTCTGAGGAAGACCAAGATATAGGTGGATTGATACGGTACAAAGTGGCTTAGATGATAGAAATATAAGATCTGGTAATGTTGGAGTCTTGACAAGTAACAGACTGATTTGGAGGAAAATTGTAGATAGGAAGTTAGTAATGATGTAAATTTTTCATGTAGTACTATTATCTATATATATCATATATCATCAATATATATATATATATATATATATATAAATTGAATAAAAATTGAATGACTAGAACCGAGATTTAATTTCCATACGCATTTCGACAGATTTGTCTGTCTGCCCGAAATAATTAATATCGCAGTCACATAATATTTTATATACGCCAGGGTATTTGAGTTGATGATGACAAGGTTTTGGGTGGCTAATTAAGGGACGGATCTTTGGAAGTGGAGTGAACAAGGTTCTGATATTGTATTTTTTTAGAGCTTTTGCTAATTTATGTGAAACAGTATTATATATCTATTCCTTACATAAGTACTGTTTCACATAAATTAGCAAAAGTTCTAAAAAAATACAATATCAGAACCTTGTTCACTCCACTTCCAAAGATCCGTTCCTTAATTAGCCACCCAAAACCTTGTCATCATCAACTCAAATACCCTGGCGTATATAAAATATTATGTGACTGCGATATTCCTTATTTCGGGCAGACAGACAAATCTGTCGAAATGCGTACGGAAGAACACATGAGAGACATTACTTACAAGAGACAGCGAGCAAGTGCATTATCAAGTCATATCCTCTTCTCGGCTAATTCTAATGATGATAACCAAAGTCACAAAGTCTGCTGGGAAAAATCTACAAACATCTTCCGTTGCAGTGACGAAATAGAGAGAAAAATTGTGAAATCGAGAGAAATCATCTTCAATCCTGTTCATCTAAATAACAACTTAAGCTACAACCTCCCAGATAGTCATTCAGCTGTAATCATGTACTGGCGTTCACGTGATGCAGCAAGCACGCACTCTCCCAATAATGCAACAAATGAAAGAACAGCTTCAAATACAACTACAACGTTTTCATGCTAATTATGTATAAAGACTGTCTATGTTGTTCATAGTCTTTTAACCCTCAATGTTTAGTGTTTTTACTTTTATAAAGTCACCTGAAGAAGGCTGTTACAGGCCGAAACTAGTAGTGTGTTTATATTAAAACCTTTTTAATTAAATCTCGGTTCTAGTCATTCAATTTTTTCATAAAACTATATATATATATATCGAATTCCTTTTCCAGAGTGCCATTGATTTTCACTACAAATATATCAAACATTTCCCCAATTTAAAAAATTAAAAAAAAAAAAAAAAAAAAAACGCTGTCAAAACAACTAGTTTATATAGAGCAGAATTCACGCGTGAAATTACATATCCTAACCATGGTTATAAATCGGGCTACTGTGTGCACAGCATTAAAATCAGTCTCATACTTTATTGTCGACCTCGTATTTCTAATCTGCTTAAAAAGTAATCCTTATCTGCAACGCAACGATAGGGAAATTATAAGCAAAACTGGACTGTTTTATAAAAATAAGCAACTGGAAAATGAAACAGAAAAACATCTATCACCAATGGATTACTTACTGGTATGACGGGAGAATTATCACTTTCTGTATCATCTGGTAATTCCATTCCCTGTGAATGGAGATGCAATGGAATTAGAATAGGGAAAAATGAACCTCACTAATAAGAAGTTCACTTTTATTATTTTTATGATTAAATTCTAGCCGTATAACAATTTAATTTAATATATACTTAACTCAGGATGATTGCAACCTCTGTTATAAATCGCTTTTTAATTATTTCAAACTAACATGTATAAATAATTAACAGAAATGAACAGCAAACTACAGTGAAATAATTAAAATCTATAGGGAAGAAAGTCGTTAATTTGAGCAAATTTTCTGTTTTTAAATTGATTTTTCCCTTCCAGGGATTGCAAACATTTTCAACTGGTGACCTTTGTGAAGTCTAGTATCATGCTGCCTTCTCCGTTTAATAATTTCTGAAAACATTTTACTCAAAATTTATAATCAATACTTTAATATAAAATTTCGAAAATATTAAATGTGTAATTAAATATACATTTAGAATTATAATAGGCTACTTTACAGAAGCATGAGATAGAACGCTAATTTTCAAAAAACGAATCCAGCTCAGTAAGGCATATTAAAGAAATTATGGAAGCAGTTGGCACGAATACTGACATTACCTGCAACCAAATATCACAGCATTTCTCCATGGCAGACGTGCACTCCATCCTACAACCTCTCACTTTGTCAACTACAAATGTCTAATGCACCATCATCTGTCTACCTTCAATTGTTTAATTATTATTATATAGGTATTTCCATAGAGTCAGAAGACTCATCGTAGGAGATCGATTATTCACGCAATACTTATCATACCTCTTCTTAAACTAATTCACTACTGAAGCACCCACAACCACCTCTTGAAACCCATTCCATCCATTCACCATCCTCCAAGCAAAAAAATCTAGTCCTAACAACCTTACTAACTGCACTCTTACACAACTTCTACTGATGATCGTTTGTTCTCTCACTTCTTATCATGTACTGAAAACAGGCTTTAGTGTCAAACCTTTAAAACCCCTTTAATAACTTAAATGTTTCTATCATGTCTCCTCTTTTTCGCCTATCTGTTAATTTTTGAAACCTACAGACCGTCAATCTATAGGAAGCATTCTACAGAGCTGCCACAATCTTTGTCACTCGCCACTAGATCCTTTCCACCACTTCTTCATCCCCCCCCCGCCAGATTCCGGGATTCCAGATTTGTGTGCAGTAGTCCAAATGCTTCCTTATTAAAGCCTCATATAAGTCACCAATAACCTCTCGATCCCTGCTTGTTAGTGTGTTCTTCAAGAACCAGAGTTTTTCTTGAAAAAAAAAAATCACAGGAGATTTGTATTTAATCTCAAAGTGTTTGTTATAAAGGGGACATTTTTATTTGTTATTTTCTGCCAGCAGCTGCTCATATATATCCGGCACAAGGTAAGTCTTTCCTATTATCAACCACTAAAAACTTTTAATATCAATGTAAAATACATTAAAAATAATATAAGTCGCTCTATATAAGCGCCTCCGTAGAGCAATCGGAAGAACGACGGTACGTTGTGCCCTTCAATTAAGAAAGTTCTAATTTTTTTTTTCCCGTCGTGATGGGAGGAATCTTTATATGGACTTTTTCAACTGAAGGTGAGTTAGCCGATCTCATACAGAGACAGCAGTTTTTTTTTTCTCCCGGAAACTCGGTGGAAGAACATCCACAGGAGAACAGTGGGTGTTCTTCCACCGCGATGAGTCTTTGGACTCCTTGGAGGTGTGACGTCACGAATAATATATACGAAATGATGAATATACATTTGCGTTATTAAACATATACAAGCATCAAAATGCTTGATACCCACAAAGTAATCCAAGCTAATGTCTTTATCTACCAAAATTGGGACTGGAGGAATTAAATTATTTTATTTAATTCCTCCCGTCCCAATTTTTGCAGACAGAAAACATTAAAAAAAAAGATCAACTATTTCTTACATACGGTATTTATTCAAATTAATCATTAACTAAAAAAATATAATTTTTTTTGTTAAGTAAAAAGTAAGAAAAAAAAAAAGAAATGACTATTGAAAATAGTTTTATACAAAATTTCGTTCCCATTATAAAAGATATATGAATAGTGCTGTAAAGTAGATTCTAAGAATACTACTTGCGATTTATAATAACAGAAACACGTTTTCTATAATATAAGGAAGCAAACAGACGAAGTTGGATATTAAATTTCACTTCAGAGATTAAAAAAAAAAAAAAACGTTTCCGATAAGACCGCTTGAACTACATGGCTCTCCAGTCAACACCTTCATATAAAATTTGCAGATTAAAATAGAATGCGTAAGCAATTCTACATTTAAATCCCAATTCTACAATTTTTAATTATAGAATTGGACTGACAGAGGCCATATACCCACCAATTCAGCTATTTTTAGGATAATTTGCATATTGTATTCATTCTGTTATATAAACACCTGAACACCCAGGTGTACTTGCATTTAACTATGACAGCTGCAACTAATTTTATCTAACAAAGTTCTTTGTGATAAAACAACTTACAATCAAGTCATTTACGTATAGAATATAAGTAATCTGATTACTGCTGATCTATCGGTTCTTGAAAAATTATTATATCTACGAATAATAGTTTGTATGAAATTAGGTTTTTCCTCTTTTTAATAAAGAAGCAAAATAAAGTGTAAAGTTCAAAATAAACTCTAAGCTCTCTTCAGTATCATTTGTGAAATTTCAGAGATATAAAGATATTTCAGGGAAGGGCAGTGTGAGTAAAGTACAAATATAGAAACAAGCAAAAAAAAATAACGAAATTATCCCAGAGAATTAATGTCCTAAAAGGATCTGCATATTAAACCGAATCTGTAGTTGGTAAGTATTTCAAACACCAGATTTCATGCAAATCCACTCTGTCAGAAAGAATTATTATATAGACACGCAGATGGTAGAGAGAGAGAGAGAGAGAGAGAATGGGGAGGTAGTGCAATGCATCTAAAAGAGAAAGCAGCATGCTTTTTTTTTTTTCTTGCGGTTTTTTAAATGCCATTATTTATAAACGGGTCACACTCTGCTCCAGATTGAATTTTAAATTTTCATATTTTAAAATAACAACAACAAAAAATTAGAGATAAATTCTCTCATTAGAAACAACTTAATGCTTGTGGTTGCAATCACGATTTAAATCATTATCAAAAATAGTACTGACAATAAAAAAAAGAGGTCACGAAAATTTTATTTCACATATAAAAGTTTTTGCTTAATTTAGCTGGTTTACTCTCCAAACTTACATGATTATTTGATGTTACTAGCACTTGCTGCATTAACCTGTATGTAGCATCTCGGGATAATAGCGAACCAAATATATACTGTAAAAAAATTTAAAAAAGTACTATATATAAGTGCGTTAGCTACAAATATACTATATACAGTATAAATCTAAATATCTTAACATTTCATCATTATTGGTATTCTATCAAAATACATTATTACAAATATCGTAAATTTTTTTGTAGAAAACTACAATTTTTTTACAAAAATGAAAAAAAACTTAATTATATTCTTAATTATATGATTAAGATTTGTTACATCATATTGAAAAAGTTGAAGAACTATGATTTAGTATCCTTCTGAGAGAAATATTAAATAAGGTAAAATACGAAAATAAACTTATTATTGGTAATGATGATGATGACTCATTATAAGCATGAAGCTGTAATAAGCAGGTAAGGCTATTTCAATAAAACTTTGTATGGTATTTATTATTATTATTATTATTATTATTATTATTATTATTATATTAGACAGCATTTTCATGTAATATATCCATAATAATTTTATTCTAATTTAAAATATATGTACATGTTTTTTCCGCTTTTTAAAAGACTTTTCGTTATAGAAGGCGCTACCGAACCTCGAACCTCAACGTTCAGTAACATTCGACAAGCATACGATAAACTGAATCACTCATTTTATCAGCAGACTCGTCTGAATAAAATTGTTTTTAAATGTGATTATGTATAATCAAAACACAAGAGATTTTTTTCTCTCATTGTAAAATTTTGTATTGGTTTTTGATAAACTTCTGAAATTGGTGCCTACTATAGTAAAAGGGAAATTGGCATTCAGCTATTTAAATATTTACAGCGCAATATCTTCATATAATGCATATAAAGGGAATAATGCATTTGGAAAGATCACGTAAGTAATCATGTTTAATTATTTTCTTATTTTAATATAAACGTATGTATTATTCTTCGTTCTCCGTGCTTTGTTTTTCTTTTAAAGACAATCAATATACAGATTTATTCAACCAGTCTGCCTTATTGATTTTTTGCTTCTTTATTTGATATTTTCTTTATTAAGAAATTTATGGAGATTAATGACGGAAACCTTACGTTGGGTATTATTACTTAATGACGGCCAAATTATACGCATCGTTTTATTTTCTGTCGAGTTGTATAGATTACATGCTTTAAATTATTCCTCTGATGGCCGCAATAGAATAACTTTCTTAATTATCAAACCATTTTCCTTTATTTTGCTATCTAGTATTTTCTTTTTAGTAAACTTTTCCTTTATTTTACTATTATGTTTCTGTGTAAGTAGTTTAAAAAGAAGGAAAAACTGCGCATGGTGCTGTTAAAACAGTAAAGAACATCAGTAAATCGATCAGAAGTACATGTATGATAAAAGGACTATGGGACTTTTTTAAAAACTTTTTTTTTTCAAGATAAATAAAGTTCATTATTGTCATCCTTGTTCTGTGTTTGTACGTTGTAAGTCGATCCCAATACATACTAAAATTAAATATCTCGACAGTGCGCATATTGCTATTAATTTGTAACTGTCCAGCACAGATATTATACTTGACATATTCTGATGAAATAAAACATAAATTATTCATAAATTGTTTGCTCAGCATTTAAATAACTATAAATAATATAATATCCATATAATTAATTACTTATTTAATAACTATAAATAAATTTATTGAAAATATATCCCCCTTTTCTTATATATATTTATTTTTTGTTATCTCATAATGTTGCTTTTTTGTTTTTAATATGCATTATTATCATTATTATTATAAATACTTTCTGGAGTCGAAGACTCTCCTTGAAAAGTAGAGAAGGAAGTAATGAAACAGCGCAGTAATATCTGTTATACCCTGGTTTAAACTTATTCACCGTCTGAGAATTCACCTCATTTGGCAACCATTGCAATCACCACCCACCCCTCTCCATATAGGCAATTTATACCTTACTGTCCTCCTCATCACATCTTTACATAGTTTCCATGACTAGCTCTTGTCTTATCTCCTTCCATTCTTCAATCCTCTGAAAAATATCCAGGCCCCCTCTCAACAATTTATATGTTTTAATCAATCATTCCCTCCTGTGTACCCAGTTCGGTGAATTACATTCCTTAACCTCTCTTCGTTGCCAACATTCCACAATCACAATACCGCCTTTGTTCAGGGCCTTTTCTTGGCAATAACGCAATCTGTTATTGTCACCATCAAATATTTCTTAACTGTTTCCGACGCAGTATTCATCTTTTTCCTCTTTAAGTTTATTTTCCCATGTGTGTGGGTGGGTGTGCGTGTGTGTAAACACATTATTCATTAAATTTTACACGCAGCATCTGGTGTATATTCAGCGATTTCTATTAGCTACTTGCACAATTAATTCTGAGTATAATATAATTCGTCTGCCAAAAAAAAAAAGAAAAAAAAAGGAAGCCTTCATTTTCCCCCCATTTTACTCTTTATTAATAAATGAATAAATAAGAAGGAGTGTTTACCTTTTCTTGTTCCGTATATATTCCCACGGCATTTGGAATGATTTTGGCTGTACGTTCTTTGGTTACTTTATGAACATCACTTATATGAACTAATAGCTGCGAGGAAAAAACAAAACAAAATCATGATTTAATCGAAATTTAAGTAAAAACAGTTAGTAAACTATAAATATTAATCAAAACACGTATTTCTAGAAATGACAAAGTGAAACGAAATCATTTGCCTAAAAGCGTAGATCAGGTAGATTACTTTAACACACAAAATACAAGCACTATATATATATATATATATATATATATATATATATATATATATATATATATATATATATATATATATATATATATATATATATATATATATATATATATATTTTTTTTTTTTTTTTTTTTTAACATAGGAAAGAAATCTCGAATCGGTTTTAGAAGTTACGTTCTTGTTATCTGTCTAGATCATCCGTTATTCTTGCTTTCATCTCTACCAGAGATGATTATTGATCCTTAATTTTTTTTTTTTTTGGCAGGGGGAGAGAATCTAAATGCATAGTTTATAACTGTTCTTTGTAAAATTGGTAAGCTCATCTTCGCGCGTATAACAAGGCCGCTCTGACTAGACAGATTTCGGTGAAATTCGACATCATTACTAAAACCTTGGCTGTTTAGTCTAGTTTAGAGGTACTCTGTAATGCACATCACCGACTCACTCTAGTTGGAGAGATTATGATAAAAACTGGTAGTTAGAAGCCTTATTAAAATTTATCCGGATCGCAATTTGTTAAGCTTAAGCCAATATCAAACATATTCTTGGGATGAACGTATTCCAAAGCATAAGTAGCTTCGGTAACCACGGTAAACACAAAACTGTTAACAGCTAATTCTCTCTCCTGTTTAAATCGATAGTAAATTGTGTAGCAGATGTTAATGCATCAATTATCTTCTGTTTGCTAAATATATATATACACACATACGTACCTGAGTTCTCCGTCCGAATATGCTGGAGTAGAATCCGAAACAATTCTTGGTGATGTACAGATAACCTTGAAGTAAGATATCGGACACAAGAGCACAGGCAAAATCTGAAAAATAAATCAATAAAAAGAAATAAATTGAGGGAATGAAAAATTTGCCATTTAAACTATTGTTTAATAGAATTTCGTGAACATTTAACAACAGGGAAATCAACAAAAAAAATATATGAGTAGGTTTCCAAACCTAATTCATCAGTATATTAGGAATAGGAGTAATAATCAAATTATCTTATCAGTTACATTATCACATAAATAAAAATGTATTGAACAGGTCAGAGACAGAGCCACATGGTAAAGATTTCACAGTGGACTCATCCCGTCATCTGACAGATGAGAAAGAAGAAGAAAACCACGCTGACCGATGGAGCAATATAACCAATAACTTGCGGACGAAATCTGAATTTCATGCAGACGCTTTGATACTAATAATGTGATTTCACTATGGGTATTTTTATTTTTGAAAGATTGTAAATCTATAGGACTTAATACCGTAGGTTGATTAAGGGATTGATAATCAGGAACCTTTCGCTGGATAATGAAATTCATCTCCCACCTAACGATTACTAACCCACTAACGAATCCCATCCCACAGTAGGATTCGAAGCAGTCTCGTGGTTTGAAAATGGATATGCTAGCCACTCGACCTGCAAGGCTGGCATATATATCCTGATTTATCCTTAATATTTATTACACAGTACTTAAATAACAGATATGGAGATATTACATCTTAGTTGAGGGAAGCATATAATTCATTATAGTGATTTTCAAGAGTTTTTCCATAGACGATCATTTGATCCTTGTAGGAATCTCATCATCAAACAAGTAGAAACCTTCCTCATCCATTGTATACGAGAATGTCATGGATCTTCCAGCTTCCTAAATTCTGAATAGGAGGTCTGTGTAGCTCAGTGGAAGTGGCATTTGCTTCCTCAGCACTAGGCTGTCTGAAAAAAGGCCTCGGTTCAATTGTAGTCGCCGACTAATTAGAGGAACTTTTCCTAAGCCTTTCTTCGACCGGCTCCGAGTTAGTCGATCTCTAGCACGGACAAGCCGGTTTTTTCTCCCGAAAACTCGATTTTTCGTCTCGTAAACTCAAAAAATTGACCGTAGGACCCCACACTATTACAGACAATAACATATCATGTTAAAGTTAGGGACTACGAGATGGCAACACTTGTCAGTCGTCTCTTCATCTGATGCCGCTTATAATTAGTGATAGTCTTGTGCCAGCTATCTCTGATTGGCTACTGATGGAGACTGAATTTTCTCCTCAGTCTCCAAAAATTAGATAGGGCTGAAACGGTCTCATTTTTTTTTTATGTTGAGCCCATGCACAAGAGGTTGGTTGATCAACCTATAGTACATTAGTACCGTAATACGGTAAATTAGTATCGTATATATCATATAGCCTACTCTTTATACGGGAATAAAAGGCGTTAGCTGAAACTGAATAAGAAATACCCATTGAAAATTTGAAATACATTGCTGCAGCCATTATGAATATAACAAATATGTGTAATATAGGGAAAGTAATCAGGTTACCCTCTTTTTTTTTTTTTTGTTGAGATGCGTATGTGTTCCAAGAAATCCGAACTTATAAAGCGAATTTCCACGAATTTCCACGTTATTTCCACGTTACCGTTTTTTTTTTTTTTCATATCTTTTGATTATTTTCATTGAGTGATTGATTTTTTTTTATGTTTTTTACAGACTTACAGCCTTATTCGTTATTATTTGCGTGTTGACCTCAGGATACCGATTTTTTATTTAAATCTTCTATCCACGCAATTAGCAATTTTTCCAACTCTCTGATGGTTTCACTCTGAAATTGGACGATTTTCATTGACGAGAAGGGAGTAACATTAGCTGCCGCTTCTTTAATTCTGTCCTTATCTTTAAAGATTATTCTTATTGTTGACTTGTTTAATTTAAATTCATGGGCGACGTCAACAATCTTAAAACAGGACTCAAGTTTTTGTATGATTTTTAACTTCTTTTTTTATCCAAATTGATAACAGCGCGTTTCTTTTTCTGCGCTGGCCTATTCATTGTTGGATTTTCCTTCCCCGGTCATATTGTCATTTGAATAAGGGTGCAAATTAAACCTGTAATAAATTATATACGTGTGGAAACAATAAACATCGGAAGTGTATGAAGTGTATCAAACCGACATTTACGTATCTTTGTTTTGATAGTTCGTCTTGAAATCAGCAACGAATATTGAACTCGGAGATATGAAACGATGCGCTGGATAATAACTCTTTTCGACAAAGTGAAAAGTGAATGAGAGAGGCTCTTTCAGAAAATACAGAGGTAGTGGAATAAAAAAAAAAAAAGAGCAAGAGAAATTGGCCAGCAGCTACTCAATAAATTGTTCATGAAAATATCTACAGAAGAGACATAAGACGGACACAGGGTCTGTGAAAGAATGATGGAATGAACCTGCGGGACAGCATCAAGCATTTCTGGAGAGTGTCAAGCATTCGGGCGGAGGTTTTAGATATACCACCTCAAATGTGTGAACAGTATTCCAAGGTTCAATGGATTTGGAATTTTACCATGTATGCAGTTGGACAGGTGAGCAATGGTGTCTACAACCGAAACGTACACTTAGTTTATTTGTTTATTTATTTGGTGTCTGAAGAGAAATATTATTAAGAGTAGTATGAGGAAATTAAGTGACCGTACGATATGTCTTTCCAAAAATACCTTACATACCTGAACTGGCTATTCCTTTGACCAGGCTATATAATTTGTCTTAGAACAGTTGGAAAATTCCACAGGAGTGGATAGAATGCATGATAATCCCATTGCACATGGTTTGTGCAAACACTGATGTATCTAACTGTGGACCTATTAATATCTCTGGAGTTGGTGGTTAAGATTTTGCAAAAGGTGTTCGGGGCTCACATACAGAAATAGGTTAACAGAACATTTGTACTTTGCAATGAATAGATTGGGTTTACTAAGTGAAGGTCATATTTCAGAAACTTTCTCACATTCTATAATAATATTACCATTGAACTAGACAAGGGGAATGGATAGACATGATACTTTTGGAATCTATTAAGGCTTTTGAGAGAATACGGCATGGAAGACTATTGCATAAATTAGAGAATATGGGTTTGGATTATAAAATATTAGCATCGATAAGAGGATGGCTGACTGACAGATATCAAAATGTGGTATACAGGGGGTGGGAATCTGCAAGATTTAAGGTAGCCGCAAGGATCAGTCCTTAGTCCATTGTCATTCAGTCTGTATATTAATGACACTGGGAAGGATTTGACATGCGACATACAGCTATTCGCTGATGCAAAGATAGGTAGGGTAATCATAAATGCGGCTGATATGCAGTACTTGCAGAATGGCTTGAATAGCCTGGAATTGTGGGCATGGAAAAATGGATGTCAGTTCAGTGTCAGTAAATGTAAAGTCGTGCACTTTGGCGTGATTAGATATCCAATGTGGTATTATATCGGTTGGATTATGCTAGATGAAACTGATCAGGCTAGGGATCTTGGAGTTTTAGTGGACAGGAAGTTGAAGTTCAGAGGCTATGTAGCAAAGATTTTCAATACAACTAAAAAGATAATTACCATGCTGAAACGAACTTTAACATGTAAAGATAAGGATGTCACTTTACGTCTTTACAAGTCCTTGATAACACCTCACTTGGACTATTGTGCGCAGGTCTGGTCTTCTAGTTTCTGTGGTGATTTTAATAGAATGGAGATAGTGCAAAGAAAACTGTTAAAATGATATCAAGATTGTGGATACAGATTATGAAGACAGATTGAGAATTTGTAGACTGCAGACACTAGCAAACAGGAGAAAGGGGAGTGATACGTTGAGGCTTACAGACTTCTTAAAGGGTCATACAGGATATCAATCGATGAAACTTTTCATTTGATGGAGGGTGGGAAAAGGACGACAGGGCATCCTTGGAAGCTGAGAATGAATGAATGCCTATTCATTCTCAAACTATAGCTAGCATGCTATAGTTTGGTCATTTCTAAACAGATCCTGAAAATGAGATCTAGATTTTTCTCTCATTGAGTGGTGCGTGCTTAGAAGGGACTGATTTGGAGGTAGTGAGTGCAGGCGGTGGGAATGAATTGTAGAACAGGTATGGCAGCTGGTGCGGATATTAGTTCACCTTCTTCGTTGAGTCTGACTCCAGGTTGTCAGGAACTCAGTCTTAACAAAAAAAACTGTGAATAGAATTTAAGGTCACTGAGAGAAGGTCACTTATGTAGAAGGAAGAGAATAGTTAAAAGTAGGTACCCCGAAGTACTTCAGCCTTTGTGGAAAAAACTAACAACTGGACACAGTTGCAAAATAACACATTTCACTGAATTCCATCTGATTAGAGTGAAAGTGATGTTTTGTAGCGTATCAAAACGTTTTGTCTATTTTTGAGAACCAAAATTAGGCAATTTAGTCTAAAAATTATATATTTTTTTAATTTCTTAATTTTTCAGTGAAGTTAACTGACTGAAATTGCAAAGAAAGATGAATGATTATAATAATAACGAAGCCAATGAAAAGTTGTGGAGGAATTCATGGATGACAAGAAAAAGCTGAAGAGGTAAAAATAAGTAACGCAAAGGAGAAATAGCAGTGGTGTGTGTGCGTGTGTGGGGTTATCTTTATAAGTAGGTCTTTGTCTTCAGTGGCTAATATAAACCATTGGACGACAATCGCTAGCATACTATAGTTTGGTCATTTCTAAACAGATCCTGAAAAATACTATCGTTTGATCAATTCGAAAGCTTGCTTTTCAAAAGATAATGGAGTATTCATAAGTTTGTAAAATAAATATATTTTATTTCAGTCTACTTCCGAAATGTTCCAAACTTATTGCACATTAAGCAAGGTGTAGGATCCTCCTCTTGATACCAAACATAGCGCGTTTTTCAAGCCACTTCAGATCTGATCTCCAGGGTTCTCTCAGCAGAGAATCAATAATCGCACTTAAAGAAATTCACAAATACAGCTAATTCTCTTTTTACATGGCCTTTTTCACACGATTTCGAAATAACATCGTTTAGAAAACAAAAGCACTTCTATTTTTACATGGTATATTTAAATTTAACACGGTTCAAATGGCACTTATTTTTAAAATTTCTGTTTGAATCCAGTTCTGTTAAACCGGGCATTTCATTGTAATTATTATTTCCTAGAATGGTACATATGTACTTAAACTTGAATTGTGGGGACCCCCCCTCCTCGATGTTTTAAATATCAGGGATTATTCTACGCTACAGAATGTAGACAATTGTGCGACAACAAAAAAATCAATTTTTGTAATTACGATTTCCGGAAGTTAAGCCGACAGATGATCCGCTATATTCACTTGCTTGGTTCCTGGAAGCAGAAGAGTGCTATGCTGATTCCTCAAAGTTTAATTGGTGTGTTATAGGAGGCCCGACTATATAAAGCTGCTTGGAAGGAGTTAAGCTGTTCGCTAAACAATCATTTCTTGTTTGCAATTCGAAATGTTTAAAACCATTACTCATTAATCGATCCCTAAGACTGCGGGCAACGTGGATTTTAATACGTTACCAGTGCACTGGAAGCAAACAAAAAAGGTTGGGTTACAAAATAAATTTTTAATGAATGGTCCCATCAATGTTTTCTTGCAAAGGTTAAACGCTGTTTGATGGGAAAAAAATCTGGACTTTAAAGTTTTATTGATTATAGACAATGCACCTGGCAATCCTGTTTTAGAACACCCGAACGTGGAACTTTGTTTTCTGCCACCTAATACAGCATCCTTAATACAACCACTAAACCAGGGTGTGATCGCTATCTTCAAAACTTACTACATAAGAAGAACATTCCAATACATTTTGGGTAAATTAGATAAGGATAATTTACTGACAGTTATTGATGTGTGGAAGAAATTTTTTGTTTTGGATTGCATCAAACTTGCTAAGTTGGCGTTATCAGAATTGAAACCATCAACTGTAAATGCACGCTAGAAAACTATACTTGGCCAGAATGTATGAAAAAGAAAAACTTGCATACAACTGAATATCCCAATATTCAGTTGTATGCAGGTCATCCCAATATCATCAGATTAGCACATCCAGTTGGCGGAGAAGGGTTGATTTGATGATTTTTCGTCTGCAGATGTTGAAGAATTAATGGTTGACAAGGCTGTTAGTGATGACGAAATAATAGAAGCCGTCCTTGAGAATCTCGATGGAAAAGAAAAAAGTGATGATGATGATGAAGAGATTCCACTCACTGCAGGATTAATTAAAGAAGAGCTTCAAATAGCTAGTAAAATTGCAATGTCATTTTCTTACACGTGATCCAAATACTGAACGAGCTGAACAGTTTAAACGTGAACTGAAGTCACGTATATGGTGCGATATGAAGAATTATACAAAGATCTAGTCAAAACAGAATCTCAACGATTAATTACAGAGTTCGTGGTAAAAAAAAAAAAAAATCTTCAGAATTACTGGAAATTATTGCTAATTTAGTTCCTTTTACTGAAGAAAACGTTTCGCCATTGCAGTATGAACAGGACGGACAAAGTGTTTGAAGTGATGGAAGTGATTTAATTCCAGTTTTACATAAAATAAAGCGGTTATTGTCAGAAAGTGATGGTGAATAAAATTTAACTAATAACCATATGCGCAAGTGTGTTTGCGCCTTTTAGAATTTCTGTTTTATTAATGACACACTATTTTCTTTAAGAAAGATACATATGTACTGTATATACTTAAGCATTTAAAATAAAAAATATTCCATTAAATTTAAATAGAGGTGTATTCAATGATTTTCATATTTTTTTTTGAAAATAACTTATTATTCATATTGGATTTTCACATCTGGAACCATTCTTCTATCTTTTCATACGCATTATTCTTTTTTACATGTTTTTTTTTTTTTCCCGGAACCAATCTACCGTGTAAAACGAGAATTGGGTGTATCCACAACATAGCGAAACCTCCATGGTTTGTCTGCTCTAACCAGGCCAGCTAAATAAATACATATTTAATATGAACATCTCCGAAAGATCGACAGCAAGAACATCGTTTGACTTTAAAGGCATAATGAATGAATTAACTGTATAAAGGATGTCAGAGAAATAAGGCTTATTTACAAATATTATGTTAATAAAAAATAGTATGTGGAAAAACTATATGTGACCAATCAATTTGGATTTTTTACGATCTTATGGAGACTTGAAACTTACTTGAAAACTAGAAATTTAAAATATTAATTCGTACAGTAACTTAAAAAAAAAAAAGAAAAGAAATGCAATCTTTCATATAAAAAAATTCACTTGTTGAAAACTCAAATGATTATTTTAATCTTTAATCTATAATCTTTCTAATTAGTAATCTCATTTTGATAATTAATGCTGTTTTCAAATTCACTTTTTTTTTTCAAATATCTGAAAACGCACATGATTTGATTCATTCGTGGGAAACTACAAGAACTACACTAATGCCATCTACCACCACTAGTATTTTCACAGACAATCACAAACATCCATGCCCACGGCGGGATTCGAATCCCCAGCCTTTACTACTAAATATAATACTACATTTTGTCGTTGTACAATAACATTTATTTAATAAATCAATAATTCGTAATCAATAAATCAAAATTAGCACCAATGCAATAAGTGTAAGTGTCTTTTTACGAAAGTAAATTTTACTTTATGTTACTTTTACTTAATGGTGAGTTTTTGTTAACATTTGGACTTGAGCATTTTAATTTTAATTTTTTTAAAGTTTCCTTCCGAATCATATGATATATTCAGTGACTAAATCATAGGTAACTGGTTCGCTGAGCTTTGTTTGGTGATAAAATTATATTTCATAATTATTTCGAAGTCCGTCTGCAATATCAGCGTACACCAAAGTGAAGAAGGAAAAAACAGTTTTTATCATTTACTCTCAAAGTTCAATTTCATGTCTGGGTAGATATTTTGTGTAACAATTTCTCTCATAGGTGTCCCATATTGACCAATGTGTCAGTTAAACAAGGCACGGTATAATCAAAAATAGAAATCCCTCGATTAATGCGCCTCCGATTAGTGCATAATTTTTTTTCTATACCCAGATTCGATTAGTGTGTGCCTCTAAAATTCTAAAATAATTTAATTACGATTTAAAACATTTTACAAAGTTATTTTTAATGGCATACAACATATTTCCATCGTCTGCTAATTACATAGCATTTTGCTGATCATATCTCGTACTTCTTTGCAATTGTTTTCCTTACTATTTTTTATTTTAAAGTATTTTCCCAACCTTTCATCATGAGTAAAAGAATTAGTGAGCAAAAAAGTGGAAGTGTGAAAATGATTCGAAAAGTAATCTCATTGGAAGAAAAACTTGAAATAATAAAGAAAAATGAACAAAGAGAGTCCAGAGCAAAGATAAGACAAGAATACAAAATGGGTGAATCGACTATAAGAGCAATTTTAAGCAAAGCTGCTGAATACAAAAAGAAAGGTAAGGCTGCTTCAAGTTCACCATGCATGCACTCGAAATCAAAGCATTATAATGATTGAATTAGAGAGACTTCTTTCTACATGGACCGAAGATTGTAACCAAAAACGGATTCCGCGCTAAGCACTGACCTTAAGAGTCATTGCTTAGCGGGATCCGTATTAAATCAAAAGCATCCAGTTTCTTTGCAACCTTGAAAGAAAAGGCTATCAACGATGGAAAAGAAGAATTCCACTCTAGTGCTGGGTGGTTTGAGCGTTTCAAAAAGAGAAATAGCCTACATAATGTAGGGGGGGGGGCTATTGTGACCAACAAATATTTAATATCGATGAAACCGGCCTTTTTTTGGAAGCAAATGCCTTCCACGACTTTTCTGGCCAAATCAGAAAAAATCTCAGTCGCAAACTCGAATGAAATGACTGCTAGCAATATGCGAGCCGTTTGGAAGGACATTCTACCACATCGTGAAAATGATTTTAGAGGGTTTTCAAATGAATCTAAGTTAATTAAATCTCATTCTGAGAAAATGAGTGATTCCGACCTACTAAATTTAGATGCACAGCGGGAAGATCCTGAAGAATATGCAGAAAATTTAATCACTTACAAGTCCAAAGAAATTTCACAGAAACAATTTGAAAATATTTTTCGTACAATCGAAGTTTTTAAGCTGCAATGCTTAGAAGCTGACCCCTGATAAAGAGAGAAGCAGTAAAATTTGCAGAAGAGGTAATAGGGCCATACCGTCAGTTGTATGAAAAAAAAAAAAAAAACAGAATGCCCACCAAACTACGTTAGCTCAATTCTTTGTTAAGAAGGAGAATAATAATTTTATATTCTGAATATGTTTTATTATCTTTCAGCTTCATGGTTTTCCTTTAACTAGGTTCTCAGATATACCCTAATTCTTTATAAAAAAATTAAGGGTCAAAAAAAGAAATTATGCTTTTCCCCATAGGTTATTATATTCAATTAGTGCATTTTCGATTAATACGGCTATTTTAAAGAGCATATTAGGCGCATTAATCGAGAGATTGCTGTATTCGTATATATGATGTACGAGTATCGAAATATGACCATTTTCGTTTGACACAAAAGCAGACATTTTGCACATGAGCACCTCCTACTCCAAGATATCTTTCATAATTTGTAATCAATTAAATATACTACTACATTTTGTAGTTGTATAACAATATTTATTTAATAAATCAATAATTCGTAATCAATAAATCGATATTAATATATTAAAATATAATACATAAATATTTGTAAAAAAATAAGTGTTATAATTATTGTACTTTATAAAAACTGCCCAATAAATTTGGGCGGTTCTTTAAAAGTGTATGAAATTCCTAGCATGAACAATAGAAATGACATTTGACAGTCATCATTATTTTTAGGATCGACACTGTTGGTTTTTTTTTTTTTTTTTTTTCAATTTAAACAAAAAATACATTGAATAAGTTTTGATAGTTAGGAATGTGGTGTGTTATTGTTTTCAAAATGACAGCATATTTAAACCCATCGTTTGATCATTTGGAACGGATATTTATTCAATACCTGTTCAATGTAATCAGCTGCAATCCTCTCAAAGAGAGGAAGCCGCAGAATTAGGATTTTCTTAAAGAAGGATTTACATTAACCAACTTATGTTTTTGAGTTTGATGTTTTTTTTTTTTTTTTTTTAATACCAGAAAAAGAGGGACATTTAAGTGTCTCCCAGCTTTTCTGAGAAAAGCAGGGCGGAAGCCTAAAATCTGGAATGACTGTCACGCCAAAATTGGGACGTGTGGTCACCTTAACTATACATCATCAAATATTTCGTTCGTAATTTTTATCGCGTATACGATGAAAATATATATGTATATGACACTCAGCTAATTTTTCTTTCTTACAATTTTTATAAATGCATAACGGCTCCTCAAGTCGGGAGCATACTTACAATTCACTAATTCTTCCTCTTTATCTACTTCCGGAAACTTCCGATGAAAGCGAAGGTTGTGCTTTTTGATCAAACGAGAATGGGATGGTGACACAGCTGATGAAGATGCCGATGTCACAGTGGGCATGCTCACACATCGTTTGTCTCGAATGAGGCTAAAAAAGAAAATTAAATTATAAATAAAATGTCATTATTTAGAGCATCATATAGCAAGGTGTGAGACTATCAACCACAAGAACACTTTATTTCCATATATTTAACATGATATAATATATGTAGCATACAATTAGTAATATACAAACTTAATGTGTTCACAAACCGTTTTATTTTAAAAAAAGCATTCATAGCTATTATTTTTTAAAAGTAATATCTCTTGGCGATTTTGTTTCTTGCTTGCCTGTAATATTTCAGAAAAAGGAAATCAGTAGCACATAAACTTCAAAGTTCAAGTATCCCAGTGATTACTCTTTTTGTGTCACGGCCGATTAATGCTCTTTGAACTTGTGGGCAGATCACTATAAAAAAATCATACCACGAACGAGGAAAAATAAAAGGCTTAAGAATATCCATCGTCAGCTACTTTCATTTTGCTTTATCATAAAATGAGTTATTAATAAGCACTCAATAACTGGTCAAAAAATTAACAAACTATTACTGGCAACTACCATCAAGTTAGCGTTAATTTTTAACACTACGTGCAAAATGCTGAATCGCATACTCGTATCCAATCTCTTTGAAAAGATCAGTTGTCGATAGGCATTCTTTTGTCCAGTTTGGCAAATCGAAACAGTAGAAGAGTAATTTGCAGAGTTGGCACTCTTCCTGTGTAGTTAGTTATCTTGTTCCTGCTTGAGTGGTCGTTATCGGTAGACTGGAGAAGTGACTAAAATATCTTTCATCTTATTTTTTCAATGATAAAATGTAATATCTGTTCTGCGGAGACGGGAAGATGATTCATATTACATCGACTAGGGTTTTTTTTTTTTTTTTTTGCATATATTGTTCTTTTCTGGTTTCAAAGCACTTTTGAATAAAAACAAAATCAACTAATTTTTTTTTAAACTCAGAAAAGGGATTATATCATGAATGCCTTAAGTTATTCCGATAGAAAAATATAAAATGTCTTTGTAATACTTCGGAAATATTTTTGTAGGAAACCTATTAATAGTATCTAATTGTCAGCTTTGCAGAATACTCTATATCAAACATGGGGCAACCTTTCCTAGTTCGGGGGCCAAATTATCATTCTGTCTCCGAGTCAATAAACAACTAATAAATAAAATAAATTAATATTAAATGAATTAAAACAAGTTACTACTTCATATTTCATTTATTTATAATATAATGCTTTGGTATAAAGCTCTACATAAATTTTATAATATAATGAACGACATAACAATTTAATGTGAAGATTGGCCTTGTACTTTATTGACGTTAATATTACTCAAGGATAATCGCATAGAATTTTCGATGTTTTCGTCCGTTATTCTTGTCCGAATTTTTGATTTATTGTATTTCATCCTCGAAAAAAACTGTTCACACATATATGTGCTGCCAAAAAGACAAATGATTTTTCTTGGAAAGGTGCGTAAATTTGTCTATTTTTCTTCCACTAAATAAAATTTATAAAAATTCATCAAAGCAATGATGTTGTTAAATTGTGATTTTAGCACTAAATCCGCCTGAAGCTCAATAAGTTCCATCTGTAAGTTTTCTGGCACATTATTTACATCAGCATCCATCAGACGAGCAAATATAGCGAATGTGGAGTCTTTGTTTTTGAAGTCGGCAAACCTATCAAATTGCTCTATTACTGCCTTCAGTTCATCTCCATAACAATTATAAGGGATATTTTTGAGTTGCTAGAGTAGGAAAATGCTAACAATTTTTAGCTCTTATCTGACTTTTCAACAATCTTAGTTTATTACAAAAAGCTTTGGCATGTCCATGCAGTTCATGAACCAATTGTCCTTCTTTTTGCAATTTAAGATTCAATTCGTTTAGGTATCCGGTGACATCTACAAGGAATGCTAAATCACACACCCACTCATCATCTTTTATTTGGTTAATTGTGTTTCCTTTTATGTCCATAAAATCTGCAATGTCTTGTCTCAGATCATAAAATCGTTTTAACATTTTACCTTTACTCAACCACCTCACTTCACAATAATAAGACACATCTTCATAATCCGAAAATAGGTCTGCCAAATACTCCTTAAATTGGCGGTGATTAAGTGCACGTGACTTAATAAAGTTAATACTGGCTACTACAACTTCCATAACATTTGTGAATTTAATCGATTTTGCACACAGATTTTGTTGGTGGATAATGCAGTGAAAATTTGTTAAATTTTCCGGATGGATCTCTAGTTCTATTGCTCTTTCATGAACTATTCCAATAAATTCCTTCTGTGCACCAACCATTACAGGGGCTCCATCAGTGCATATGCCAGATAGTGAACTCCATTTAAGCCCAAATCTCTCGAAGTCTGTGTTGACTGTTTCAAATATATCTTCACCGGTAGTTGTTCCTTTTAACGACCGAAGCGCCAATAATTCTTCTGTGATGTTGAAATCCGCATCAACTCCCCGAATAAATATTGCTGGTTGTGCTGTATCCTAGGCATCGGTGCTGTCATCTAAAGCAATTGAAAATGCTTCCAATCTAGCAATCTTCTCTTTTAAACTTTTTTTTGATATCATAACCCATAATTTCTATCCGTCGGAGAACAGTACGTCTCAGCAAACGAATATTCTCGAAGTCTTTTTTCTTTTCAGGACATATTATACTTGCAAAATCCAGCAGACATTCTTTGATAAATTCTCCTTCACCAAATGACTTAGAATGCTTAGCGATTTTTTCGCTTACCACAAAGCTGGCTTTGACAATGCTGTGGTGCTGCGTTCTTTGCTTGTTGAACATTTGCAACTGGGTATCCAAGTTCTTCTTCAACTTCTGTATTTCATCTTTTCGTAGTTGTCCATCAATTTTTGAATGATCCGCATGTCTCGAAGGAAAGTGTCTCTTCAATCTGTATTCTTTGTTGACGGATACGGATTCGTTGCACAGCAAACATACAGGCAAACCTTTATTCAGAATAAAATATTAATCTTCCGCCCAGTTGTCTTGAAATTGACGATTCTCTGCATCTACTTTTCTTTTTTTTTGCAATAACCCCTGACATTGTCCCAAATTTATAAGCGATATTCAGAACTGTCAAACAAAACTGTCTTCTACACCGCAGGCACTAAACAGAACACATCAACGCAGGCACCAAACAGAACATAACATCAATGCAGGCACTGAAACAAAGCACAACATCAACGCATGTACCGAACTAACACGTTGTAACACGTTCACACACGCGGCTAGTCAAAGTGAGAAAGAGACCTTGGTTGGACAAAACATAGTGTGTTTTGCGCAAGTCATATGACGTCAGCTTAATGTGAGTTAGTAGAACACACTATGTTTTCTCCCACCATGAATCAGACAAACTTCGCTGAAATAGATTAGGGCCGGATCAAAAGAAGTAGAAGGCCGAATCAGGCCCACGGGCCGGGGGTTGCCCATATGTGCTCTATATCATCTGCAGATATCACCTGCTAGAAAAGAAGGAAAAACTTGTTTACGCACATTTAGGCTTAAGTGCTAGTTTACACTCATCATAAAATTTAATGGAACAAGGAACCTCGATTCTGTCGTGACGAGAGGAATCTTTATATGGGCTTTTTCAATTGAAGGTGAGTTAGCCAATCTCATACGTAGATAGCATGATTTTATCCTCCCGAAAATTCGGAATTTCCATTCCGCATACAGGCAAATAGGCCATGAGAACACACACAATTTACTGACAATGTATATTAGTGCTGGCGGTGGGCGATAGATGGCACTGTGTTTGTCGATGGTTGTGATGTCATGTAGCTGGAGGATTAAGTAAGGGAGACGGTGGGTTGTAGTGGAGTAATATGCTTCCCCACTATGAGTCCTTGTACTATTTGGAAGTGTCATGTAATAATAATACAGCACAAGGAGAAATAATTAAACAGCAGGTTTAATAGTTTCAGTATTTCGCCTCTATCACAGAGGTCTAATATTAGATTAGAGGAATATAATATTAAAATTGTAATAACACTAAAACACCCACACCAATACGTGGAAGAAAATACAGTATACTCATTAAGCCTAAAGTCCTATGAGGGTCGCCCTCTAAGGTGCTGTTGGCTAGTCTTAGTTGTTGGGTGGGAAGCCTAAGAATTAAAGTCGATATCTTGGGAAGTTTAACACATCCATATTTATTAAGGTTGGACTGGTTTTTTGAATCTGCTGCCAATTCTGAAAATAGTCAATTTTATATTTACTGCGATGAAGCATAGGTTTATTCCATCTGATCCTTTGCAAAGTATCCAAGGCATAGTCAGCTAGACCTGACTGACCACAATTGTGGGGGGGGGGGGGCGAATGTATTTTTTGTGTTCTTCAGGCGGATGTTAGAGGATCTCTCAGTTTAACCATAATATGATAAGTTGCAAGAACAAAGAACCTTGTAAACGCTTGGAACAGAGAGGGAAGGAGAGCGAAGAAGGAATATCCTTAAGAGAGCGAAGACGGAAAACCAGTTTTTAGGTACTGTTTCTAGGTGTTTCCAAGGTCACTATTTTTGAAAGTTTTCCCAAAAAGGCACTACCTTTTGCTGACTTGGTTAGCTGAGTGATTAGTGTACTCACTTTCCATCTACCAGGCTGTGGGTCCGAATCCCACCATGATCGTGTATTTTTTGTCAGTATCATCAGTGGTAAATGACTTAATAGGTGACCGCCATTCTGATTATTGGAGGCACAGAGTGTTTTGAAAAGGTTCCATGTTTCATATTTCGAACAGGGTTTCCGGATTATCTTAGCCGGAACTACTCATGGTACTAATACTAATATATTATAGGATAACAGCCTTTCGTGGATCCCCTGGGATTCAGATGAGAAGGTGGTGGATATACCATAGCTATAAAGGCTATATTTTATGTAATAAAATACCCACTCAGGGACATGTTACGTTATTTACGATAAAAAAAGCTTAAATTTGCCTATAGATTTTTCTCTCGTCTTTATGAGCCCAGTGAACCAACATTTATAAAACTGCCATCGGACTAAATTAAAAGGAACAAGTAAAGTATTTTTATCAGTTCCATCAGTGTCCACCAAACGTTTCAAAATTTTCATTATTGACAATGGAAGTAATAACCAAGTTCTGGGTTGTTTATTGATTATTTCTAATTTGCAAACTTAGCCGAAAGCATTCTTTTCCATTACAGTTTTCAGAACTTCCGGGTACGGATCAATAAGTTAATATCCAAGGAAGCTTTTGTGTTACCTGTACAATAAGATGGTGTTTAGTGATTCGGTATACCTGTAACTGACAGTTATTTTCTTTTTTAAAAAAATTAATATGTCTTTTAGATCCCATGAACCATGACGGTGATCAATATTAGGAGCGCCACAAAAGCGCTCACTTTAAATCTCTTATAAGGAAAAGTTGTGAGGCTTCATTTATAAAGGGAGGCGGGAGTGATCGATCAAAAGTACGAAATAGCGTGAGCTCTTTCTGTCTAAGGCAGTTTTTCTCAAAATGTAGTCCATGGTCCATTGGTGGATATATAAATGTCCAAATGCAGTTTAAAATACGATATATTAAATTAGTGTTAATTAAAAAAAATCTTGTACATAATTCATTTAATTTTCAATTTCGATATAATAAGAAGCAGAATATTTTGCCACATACTGTATATCTCAACACGAGAGTGTATAGTGGTACATAAAATCAGCCACTGTGTCGTCACCATTCGCCGAGAAATGCGCAGTCTCTCTCTCTCTCTCTCTCTCTCTCTCTCTCTCTCTCTCTTTACCCGAATATTTGATATATAAATATATTTTGTACTTTTTATATAAACTAAATTCCTTGAATGCTTAAGCTTGAATTAACAATTAAATAATTTGCAAGTGTCTCACTTTTTTGATTTGATTCACAATATATTCAATTTCTATGCTAATTCTCCACTAAAAAGATATTAAGGTTGTGTTTGGTTGCGCTAACGACTCCACAATTTTGAACTTAGGGGCGGCATATTACGGTTCGCCTCTAATGGCTAAGACTGTTCCATAGAGACAGAAGGAATGAATGAGGAGGACAAGGAAAAGTTGTTTCGATATATTTAAAGCTGAACAGCGAACTGATGTTGACCATCAACTGCTTGTGTGTTTATAGACTTGAGGAAAAGACGAGGAATGGTATCCAAGTTGAACGGAACATCGTCCATGAAAATACTTCTAAGCATCAGGCAAAACTGCGGGTTGTGAGATAGCTACTGCAGTGAGTCTGTGAGAGAACAATCGCTAATTAATTGGATGGTCCTCTTTTGCACAGCATCGAGCATTTGTAGAGAGGTTTCTTGTGCATCTCTACTTATGTGAGGTGATGTTGATAAACTTTCTATTATGTGAAGCCCACCCCCAAAGGCTGTAAGCCTATAACATATTAGTATTAACATCATGGAAGGAGTGAGGGTTACATAATCCGGAAACTAGAGACCAAACATGGAGCTTCAGTTACTTCTGTCTTCCAATAAGCATGGTAATGGTCTTCTACCGGACGATGAAATTTATCATTTAAAGACCCATTTCTACAACAGTAGGATTCGAACCCACACCCTGTTGATTGGACGGTGGTTACGTTATCCACTCGGCCAAACACAGATGAAGCAAGATATATCCTACATGTTTCCTATGTTCAAAGTGTTAAACATATGCTAAAATATTCTTTCTTGACTGCATGCATTTGCTGACAATATTGTGCTACTAACAGCAGAAACATACCGGCCACCTGGTGCAGAATCTATTGTTACCATAAAAATATAGACGTATAACGTCACACCCACCTTAGACATTCGAACAAACGATACTATTTTATTATACAGAGATATTTTTGTTTTTTTTTATTAAACATATCTTTCAAGTCTTGTAAGAATACTTTGTCTTAAAAGCTAAGAATACCAATTTGCTAATAATGCTAATAAATAATTTGAGATATTTAAAAAAAAACAACACTGCTTATCTGATTTTAAAAGCGTACATTTTTAACGTTGTTATATATCCTTTTATCATTAATAACCAGCACTCACAAATTAGTAGAATCCTTCGTTGCAAATATGGATAAGGAGACATTATTTTTTTGATAGTAGTTAACTTTTCCTCATTCCATTGTTAGCAATATGTCTTTTGTTCTTATTTTTGATAGATAGGATACATCAAACAGATATATGGTGTTTAAAGTCCCTGTCATCTGCTGCTAAATAAAATAAAATAAACCTGCCGAACAAATAAAAAAATGTATGACTTAACGGATTAAATTTTAGCATTTCCATGCGTACTATTTTATCTCGCATCTAAAATCCATTTAATCTGTTGTTTGATCTGATGAAATTAAGCACAAGGTTCTTAAGTGATTAAAATAAAAGATATTTGAAGGAACTTGTATAAATTTGCAATAAAACCTATTCTAATTCCCGAGGCAGCTTTATTCAGTTTGCATAACACAAACGATCTCCTTCAAACTAACCTTGTTAACATTTCATTCAGTGATATGATATTTTAAAAAAAAAAAAATGAATTCCACCCTCGAAAGGGTGTAAAACATAAGACATTACCACCGTTGATGGGTTAAAATCATATCTTTAATATTTACATTTTATATATATATTTTTCATTAATTACTGTTATTAACGGCCTGTCTTGTAAAATCTATGTTATTCCCTAAGATATATGTTAAAGAAATTTAACAAGAGCAAGTGCATTCCCGGTGTTTGATATGTTATTTGTCCCCAAATTAGCAGATAACACCACCTGCTAATTTGGGTCAGTTGCGGATTTGAAATCTTTGTTAGTTAGAAAAAGTACACTAATTTATGTCAAATGGCGAGAAAGACAGTGTCCCATCCCTTCCGCATTCCTCCCAATCAACCAGTGATCCCAGAAAACCGAAATGAAAAAAAAAAAAAAATGAATGAATGATGATAATCAAATTGGAGGATATTATGTATCAATTTAATATCTTACTTATGCGAAAACGAAGCCTTTCGGCTCTATAACTTTATTATTATTATTATTATTTTAAATTTCACTACTCTTTTGAACTTCCTTCTAATATATTTTAACGTCTCTTACGATATTTCTTTATTGCCAATTGCATCAAGATTGCCATAGCATTTTCGAAATTCGGAGGATTAATCAATTTTTTCCCTTTCAGTATTTCTAAATGAACCGAAATTCTATATAAGTATATAAGAATAGACCCCCACACCTACATTTTGAAAAATGATTTACTATTAATAATTTAGGAATGTTCTGTGGATGTTCCATTGAATAAACCAGGACCGATTCGATAAGCAGAATCCAAACGTTCAAAAATTATTTCAAAATTACTTACATTATATCAGCTGGAACAACGTTGCCAAGAATCATGTCCTGTTATGATATCACTAATATTGTTAAACCGATTCCATTGCATATCCAAATTCAGACATTTTCTGTAGTGTGTTGTTGTGTACAACTGCTGATAACTCATTGCAGACCAGTGAAAAGAGGCGGTCGGCTTTATCAGTAAATGTCACGTGATCTGGCTTATCTCAGTAAGGTTTCTTCCTAACTGGTTACCCCCAATAGATGCTAGTTGGGAAGAAACGCGTTAATCTTTACTCCTTATGACTACTACTTCCATGTGGTTTTACCCCTCCTCCCCGCCCCCTTTGAAACTGAAATCCTCTTTTGTCAACAAGCGTGTACGTATACTGCATTTGAAAGTCGTTTGATTCGTGTGTTCCGAGTTCATTGACTAGATTTGTACTCTGCCCCCTATCGGCTTCGTATGTGGGTGAACATTTTCTAATATCTGCAGAGATGAAGAGACATTATTGGGTCAAGTGTCATTCGCTGTCTTATGTGGATATATTGTACAGGATTATAAATTTAATAGAAAGAAAGCAGCACTCTTCGTTAATTTTTTTTTCTTTTCTCAAGAGTTCAGGAAACAGAGCGAGCGAACGAGAGAGAGAGAGAGAGAGAGAGAGAGTCTGCGTATGAGAATTACTAGAAAGAACTAAAAATCCGAAGCCTGTGTATTATGTGTTTTAATTGCATTTGCTTTTCCGGTCAATTTTTCTGTTTGGTGAGAGAAAAATTCTTCTTACTACATATGTAATTCAGCTACGGTTGAAAACTCTTATTATAAAGGGTTCTTCGCTTCTAGAACGGTATTTGAATCTGAGTCTTTCCCACTGAAGGGCAAATGTCGTCGTCTTTGCGACTGCGCTGTGGAGGCGCTGAGAGACAGAGAGAGCTTCTCATTTATATCAGGAGAATCAAAACATACGACAGATCAGATCAGGTGCGCATGGTTTCTCTAAGTATCGTAAGATAATCACACTTGGTACTTTTTGCGTAGAAAGTTCTAGTTTTACAGAACCGCGCAGTCTTACATATTTATTATTATTATTATTATTATTATTATTATTATTATTAGCCTTCCATCAGGAAGGTCAACAAACTCAGAATTATCCTTTACATGCTGACCGACTTTTCATGCAAGATTTCTTGATGTGCGACCGACGAGAAGAATTCAAAAAATTGCGAAAATGTGAATTCTAGTAGCGCCCCTCCCCCAGAAAAAAATAACTAAATAAAGCATAAAACATGTTTTTCACTTTAAGTCGAAATATCAGTCTAAAATACTGAAATAGAATTTTTTTTCGTTGTGTAAGGCTGGGAAGTGGGGGGGGGGGCGAATAAATGCCAGGTTGCTATCAATAACTACTTTCGTAGAGATAAGCCGACCTAGAGAACTTTACGGCTTGCTCGGGCGGTTAACCCTTTCCGCTCTCCAGCAAGGAGGCTGAGGGTTCGACTCCCACCATGGAAATCGATGTTTTGTGAATGTCTTTAGGTGTTTGGTGAATTTCATCATCCACTGTGAAACTATCACTTTGCTTATTGGATTTCTGAACTGGTTTGAAAAAGTTCCCACGTTTGGTTCTGTGGAGCAGGATTTGTGAATTTTCTAACACTTAGTCCACCTCTGCTACTGATAACTGCTCGTACTAATGTGCTTTATAGTGGGAATGATGACTAGGATTCACATAAAAAATGTGAATAAAGAACTTTTATTCTTACTATATTAAAGTGATGTGCTCATGATTGCTTTCAGTAATCGTTCTGTAAGTAATAGATATTATTTGACTGTTACTTGTTTATTATTTGTCTACAACTAATAGACAAACAAATGTCGGTTTTTCAGGGTTTAATCAACTTTACGATCTTTGATCTTTGTATTTATATTTGTTTTGATGCGTCTAGCCCTAAAGAGGCTACCAGTTCTCTTTTAGATTGTGAAACTAGTCGGCGTAATTTATTTATTTAGCTAACGACTAATAAATTCCTGTGTTCTATGAACAATGATAATAATAATTAGCAGATATGATGCAAAGACAAAATGGCATTATACAATGGTGTAGGCAATTATGAAGTGTTGCCATAGTGGCATATGTGGAATAGTGGCTTGGCGGAGTTTTAGAATGCAATATTTGTGTCTGGATTTACTCGTATAACCAGATATGGGAGGGGAAAAAATTAAATTTACTCCTAAACAATGAGAGGTACATCACTAAATTCAAGATGTATCTTCCTCTGATTGCATATTTTGAAGTAGCTAAAGAGCTTCATTAGGTACTCTGAGATTATCTATGTAATAGTTATATATATTAGATGTGGCTATAAAATAATGACAGTGATTTTATTCAGCTATGTAAGAATGCAACGAGTAAGGATGGATGCTGTGCGCCACTTGGATATAACATGATTTTGTGTTTTCATCCTGCGTCAATGCACCGCCTAAATGTGGATGAGCCTACTTATTTTTGTCTGGAGAAAAATAAATTCATTAAAAAGAAATAGAAATAAAATTTTTCTGAAAAATGTAAAGAAAAATAAAAAAAAAACCTTCATATTTATATATGATTTTGCTTTATTTATTTATTTTATTTATTTTTAAGAACTGTGTAGCTCTATGGAAATTGCATTGCATTCATAGCATTTTCAAATACCAAATTTGAGAAATTCATCACGCCAGAATTCCATAATATCCTTCGTACGGGCAGACAAAATGACTCTCACAGGAGTATCATATCACTTCCATATCCCTATAAAGCAATCGCTATTGAAACTATTGCTAGTTGCCGGAAGAAACTTATAGGATCGATTCTAGTCACTGATTAGAGAAACTTTTTCTTGTCTTTTCTTCAGTTGATTCCCGAGTTCGTCGATCTTTGTCATGGACAAGTGGGGAATGAGTGATAGAGCCACGAGATGGCGGCAATTATCTGCCGTATAATTCTCTCTCTCTCTCTCTCTCTTCTGAAAAGCATTGATTGATTCATTGATTGATTGAGCTCACTATCAGTGATGGCCTGAAAGAGGGAACTGGCTGCCAACTTGTCTTTAAAAAGTTAGTTAAGGTTAAAGGAGGTTCGCCTACTTCCTTTGGGAAATAAAAAACGTTGGAGGATTTATTTTATTCAGAATTTATTTCAATGATCTAATATTCTAAATCTAAGTATTTTTCATTGTTTCCATTTCAAAAAATGTAAATAAAATGCTTTCATTAATTAAACAACTAAATGGAAAATTCCACCTCATGCGTGGTATTTTCGGTGTAGTTGTTTATTTAATTAAGGACATCGTTTGTCATTTTTTTGTTCTTTAGGAATTCATAAGGCTTCGCTCTCCCTGCCAGTTCACCCTTTAATATTCACTTGCCCGTAATAATTAAAGAAAAAAGTAAGTGGTGTTGACACACGATCAATTAGCCAGTTTGAAGAAATGGCACAGCCAGAAAAAAAAAACTTATTTTAAAAAACCTTCACCTTTAAAAAATTCTTAAGTAGAACAAACGTGTCCTCCTTTTGAGGGGCGTCTGACTACCCATTTCGATGTGGCATTGCTTGGCTATATCAAAGTGCTTTTATAATGTGTGTTATCATATGCCTTTGAATATTACTTGAAGTTAAGTTCACATTGAAGAAATGAGTATGATCAAGAAGAGTAGTAGTCTGAGAATGTTAAGAAAAGAAGTCGTGTGTTGTATTGACACAAATTCAGATGCCAACATGGAACTTGAAACTATCGAAAACTATACATTATTTAACTGACATCCGGTTGTGGTGTGCTGTTCTTTGAAGAGGTATAGAGTTATCTTCGAAGCTGTGGTTAAGATAAATGCCTGCACTAAATAACTCTAGATATTTTGGAGCTATTTACTGTCCAAGGCGTTCTAAATTGGACTGGGTTAAGGACTATGGTAGCACTAGAATTTTATAAAAAGAGAATAGCGATTTATCAAGTTATAAAATGTGTATGATCAAGAAGAGTAGTAGTCCGAGAATGTTAAGAAAAGAAGTCGTGTGTTGTATTGACACAAATTCAGATGCCAACATGGAATGTATAGTATAGTATATTTTGGAAGTCGATGTTTTTAGTCATGATCAGGATAAGATCTGTAAGAATTGCAAAAGATTATTGTTTTCTTCCCAAACTTAGAGAAAAAGAGAAAACACACACACACACACGGTTTTACTCATTTCAAATAATTAATATAAAATAATCTTCTATTAGATTTTTATGTTCCAATGGGAGTAAGTACAACTTTTTTTAGCCATAATTTTCTGTACTAGGTAACATAACTTGTTGCCTCTCTTAGTCGTCTCTGATAGCTGAATCTCCTTTTCCCTTAGTAACAATTTGCAGACTTGCGGGTGAACAAAGCACAGCAAACAATTCGGCCGCCATTTCTGTTTCCCAGCTAGAGTTATGCCATCTGCCATTATTGTCTAAGCTAGTCAACTAATATCAACTAACTAGTGAAACCGCCAGGAAGAAAAAAAAAAGCCTAGAAATAGCTCCTCTAGTTGGCAACTAGAATTGAATTTATGAATCTTTCTTTTACTGATTTAGTGTTGAAATCAATGTGTTTTGTTTGCTGTTATTGAAGTGAATTCTTCTTCTTAATGTAGCTTCCTCAGTGAGAGGTTGCAGCTCCATGTCCTTCCAGTTCTCTCTGTTGGTGGCTTTCCTTTTTGTTTCCGCATAGCCATGTGATCCTGTCCATGATCTTATATCTTCAAGCCACGTCCTTCGTTTTTTGCCTCTTGATCCTTTTCCCATAATTTTTCCTTCTAAAACTATTAGTATCCTCTGTCCTGCTGAACCTCTCAGTACATGTCCTGCCAGTCTCATCTTTCTCTGGATCATTTCCTGTAATAAAGATCTCTGAGTTCTCATTCTCTATAAGACATCGGTATTTGTCGCGTGATCTGTCCATGAGATTTTCAGAGCTCTCCTGTATCACCACATTTCAAAGCCATTATCTTTGTCTCGATATCCACGGAACTTCTGAGCAGATCTTTATTTTTCCAGAAAGCATCTTTAGCTATGATTGTTCTTATTTTTATTTCTTTATCTGGCTTTCCATCTGCAGTAAAGAATGTAGCTTCCTAAATATTTGTATTCTGAAGTATTCTGAAATATTTGTATTCATTATATTAATGAAATAAGAAATCCTATCCTAAAGGATAAAATAAATGTAATTATAATTGCGTGCGTGCGTGTGTGTGTGTGTGTGTGTGTGTGTGTGTGTGTGTGTGTGTGTGTGTGTGTGTGTGTGTGTGTGTGTGTGTGTGTGTGTGTGTGTGTGTGTGTGTGTGTGTGTGTGTGTGTGTGTGTGTGTGTTCTAACCCATCGCAACAAAATAAGAACTATTAAAATATCTCGTGAGTATTTGCCTATTTCCTTCCTATCCCCCAATATCGGAATCTTCCTCCAATATTTCTCAACCACTCTCCTCCACCTATTCTTTAAAATAAAATCTGGATCTGCTTTTGTTTCGATTAAATGAATGAATTGGCAGAACACACACACACACACACACACACACACACACACACACACACACACACACACACACACACACACACACACACACACACACACACACACACACACACTTATCATTTCATTGATGTAGGAAAGGGAGAAATGGAAGAGGTTGAATTTTCTCCGCCAAATTAGGAAAAGGAGCCAACTGAGCCAGCTCAGTTGGCTCCTTTTCAACACACACACAACCAAAAGTTGATTAACTGTTTTCCTATTTTGCCGAAATTCCAACAGTGGGCTTAAACAAATTTCAGTAAAATCTTCAATCATTAAAAAAAATAGATTTTGACAATATAAATAATCAGTTCGTTAGAGCTAAGGCAAGAAAAATTAAACTTACCTAATTATTGCGATCATACTGCAAATCTTTTAATTTTTCTTCTATTTTATTTTTATTTCATTATTTATTTTTATTATTTTACTTCCACTGTTAAAACGTATGTATATATGACTCTGCAGTCCAGAGTCATACTTGTATGAACTGCAAAAGTCATACTTGTTGAGCACCTGAATATTATTACAGAAAAACGTTTTCGTTTTACAGTTTTACGTCGTAAAAGAAAAAATTACACAGCAAAACATTTCAATGCAACGTTTTACTGTGGATTTTTTTGCTTTACACTGTAATTTTCTGACTTGAACAAACCTTAATATGCACAGTTAGCAAATGAGTGCAGGAGCGCCAATTTTGAATTTTCTTCCAAGGTGCATAACACCCTCTCCAAATATGTGGAGAGAGTGTTAGGCACGCTGGCGATCTTACAGCATGTAATTGAAAACGGGGACTAAACTGCGAAAAAAAAAAGCCAGCTTTATTAAGTACATACGAAGGATTTTATATCGCATTAAATAGGATTGATATAATGCTAATCCTGTTTAATGTCTTGCATACTAAACGTGCTTATTGCATATAGATATTTTCAGATTAATTCAACACATTTTGTAACTTAAACAGTTGGTCTAGGCCAACCCCCCATATTAAACCCCATATTAAAGCAAGTTAATAAAATAAAAATAACGAATTATTTTTATTTTATTATTGTTTATTTTTTAGTGCAGTACAGGCTACGAAAATTTTCCACCATCAAAAGATTGCAAAAAAAAAAAAAAAAATCCCTTTACAAAACAGCTCGTGTGATGACATTACAAAAACGTATCACTAGAGGGTGGTATTGAAGCGAATGATCGGAAAAGTAATCTAAGACTACTAAGCGATAGATACCAGGAAATAGAACATTGTTAGACAGGCAGGCACTCATTAGGAAAACTCTTTTCCTCAATTGCACCATGAACTGTTACTAATCTCGAGGATCTTTGGATTGAGCGTTGTGATGACAGAAGCGTAGCCTCAACTGGTATATGTAGTACGAACAGGTAACTGCTGGGGACGACCTTGAAGCTTACAATTTATGGAGTGTAATTACCCAACCAATGTACATTGGGACAAAGAAACGTTAATAAAGCGTACGAAATGTTCATTTATCGTGGATTTTGTACACAGACATTTTCAAGGTCGTCCTCCCACTGCTCTGCCAGTTGATGGTGATAAGGTTAATCAGAATTAAGACTGATTGTTCATGACTGCAGAGAAAGCCATAAAATTTTAAAGAAAAGGAATCTTTCCGATTTATTGTAAATCATCAAGACTTTAGTACACAAAAGAGGAAAAACAAGTTGAAACTACTACACAATTGGAAAAAAAAAAACACACTAAAAATAAATTGCGACTATCTATGGGCTCCAGAAGGTCATAGAGCATAGAACGATCTCTCTCGTTGCTGACGGATAGAGAATGTTTATTTTGCCCCATACCTTGACCCTTCTAAACTTATCGGAAGAAACACTACTAATTGCTGATGAAGCATAGACGGTTAGTTTCATTACCATGTAGTTTTTATTCATGTTATAGCAAGTTAGCATTGATATAGTAATGTTGGGATACTTCAGACTTCAATCTCCAAAACTTGTTTGCATCCGTGATACACTCAATGAAATTTGGATTCAAATAACAAAGTTGTATGGGATAGTAAGGACTTTACTCTATACTATTTATAAATGTAAAAGAGCTTTTATGAACATTAGAAGTGCAAATCAATGTGCTTTCAAAAGTGTATATGCTTTGCAATTTTTTTTCCATGACTCTAAGATAAAAGATAAAATTTAAGATAAAAGTTTTCAAGACTTTTCGTATGAACCAGTGAAATCTATAAGTAAATGAAATATACAAGTACTAAATGTGACGTAATTCTCTTATATTTCCATAGCATTAATAGGTTCGCTTATGTGGCGAAATAATTAGTTTGTGGTATTTTATTTAATTTTATTTTTCAATAGACTGTCGTAGTGTAGTGGTAAGATGCATGCTGTTACTTTTCAGTGTTCTTGTGCAGCTTATCCTATAGGATAAGTTGAACCCGATAAGATGAATTGGAGGGGGGGGGGGCAAAGGACAAAATGAATGATATGTGCTCGCCACCAAAAGGCTAGTTATAATTGCAAAATAAAAATTTGAAATAAATGCTACAAACTGAAAATGAATATTTTGTTCACAAAAAGATGAAATCTTAATAATAATAATAATAAATATTCTACAAATTGCCCTACCCCTAAAAATGTCACTTATTTCCTTAATATTTGCAGTCACCTCTTGTATTAGGGAAGAATGATTAAAAATTTTAATCCTTTTTCCCTAATACGAGTGAAATTGTTATTTGTAAATTTATTATTAACATGGTTTGCTTATACGAAACTACTTTTTTTTCGAGGCGAATATCCCTCATGTGACGAATTGTCTGGTAAAGAGTTCCAGTAGAAATACCAGAGCCTTGTCCTAATATTTAGATATCTTTAAGATATATGCCTTTCATAAGATTAGCATCATCATGATGCTGACGCTCCTTCTCTTTATCTTATTCTGATCCTGCTCTTGACTAGCCTATTTCCTTTCTCCCCATCTATACAACAAAACATTATGCAAGGGAACTTGACCTAATTTAAGTTTCTTATTTTAAAGTTGTCAGTAATTTAAAAAAATCATTTAAAATAAGTAATCCAATAACTTATCTTCAGACCCACAGCCTGCCAAACATCCATGGCTTCCGTAAGCATGATTTTAATAGGATAAAGTGGTTAGTCTTAGTGTGCGCGTGCTTTCCTGGTTGGTTTGTGTGATTATGAGATGAAAATCTCGAGTTTGCGTGATGAAAAATCCTGCCACCTCTGTATGAGCAAGATTAACTCATCTTCAGGTGAAAATATCTTGTAAAGATCGCTTCCTAGACGGGATTAGAACCCCAATTATCTCCAACCAATGAGCATGGAGGATCGACCTAAATAATACTAAGAATAAATTATTTTATTTTAAAATCAATTTGGACCGAGCCAAGGCATTAAGCAATGCAAAGCGTTGGTGGGGCATCGCAGACATCGCTTTGTTATAGTAGCATTAATATTTTGATAATCAAAGTCAGTATTTAGATTATTAATAGTCGGCATTTTGATACCCAAAAACTTGAATATTTTGATAGTCGGTAGCCTGAATATTTTAGTTATCAATAGTCTTATTATTTTAATCGACAGATTTGATGTTGTGATCCTCAAAATATCAAGACTGACTAAACAAACACACGTAATAACCACAGTAATAAGTTTTAATAAGTAAATATTTCATCCTAAGTATCATAGGACATTGTCAGTACAGTTAATTCAAACAGTACTAGGAATAACATGCAGGTAGGGTGCATGATTATAATGGAATCCCAATATGCGTGCAGTAGCGTGGTATAGAATTAAATTAAAATATATCTGAAGGGGGAAAAATAGATTACATTAAAATAAGATAACATATATAAAAATTATTTTACACAATTTTGTATGACAATTTCCCATACTTTAGGAATAGCAAGAACGTCATTACGGTTTAGATATGGTCTGAGAAGTAGGGCTTCAGCACTTTCTTTATATCAACGTTCATGTCTATATAAAGATCTATGTAGAAGTTTGGTCTTTTTCGAATGGATCCTATGGTTTGGGTTTTCAACTCCGTGTTGTGCAAGGCCAGATTTCTGCGGTTTGATAAAACGGATATGGTCTTGATGTTCCGAAATGTATTTATGAACAAATCTATCTGTCTGTCCATAGTAAGACAATTTACAGGAACATGGAACCTCGTACACGCCAGGTAACATCAGAGGTAAGAGTTTGTCTTTAGGAGAAGGTAACAAGTTATAGATCTGGTTGATTGGTAGCAAGTTTGTATTTCTTCATAATTTTTGAAAGACTTTTGGAGATGCCTTTGACATAAGGTATGGGAATCCTATGGGCTTGTTCTTGTCTAGGTTGATGTGTGGGGAAGTGACTGATGATTTTTTGAGTTGTTTTAAGATTGTATCCATTTAGTATGGCTGTATTTTTGATTATTTCCAATTCTTTGTTTAGAGATTCTTCAAAGCAGTAGAATCTGTGTGCTCTGGTTACTAATGATTTAATGAAGCCAAATTTTTGAGATGGATCATGAGCAGAAGAATTCTGAATGTAGCGACCTCAAAATCGGCTTGCAATAGACAGAAGTGGAGATGGAACCATCTTTTTTTTTTGGGGGGGGGGTGCAAATCCAGAAAGGAGATACCCTATGGAGATTCTTTTTCTAGCGTGAATTTGATGGGAGGATGAAGGTTTATTTTATCTAGAAACAGGTGTAGTTCTTGTTCGGAATGACCCCAGACAGCAAAGACGTCATCGACATATCGTAGCCAAATTTTTGGTTTGGGTTTAAACGTGAAATTTTTTTTCTTCAAATTATTCTAGAAACAGGTTGGCTAGGTTTGGTGATAAGGGAGCCCCCCCCCCCCCTCATTTGCTGTTCCTTCCTCTTGCTTGTAAATTTTCTCTTTCCAAGTGAAGTAACCGGACGTAAATTGTACAATAAATATCAAGACTATTGTTATCCATGCATATTTTGATTCGCATGATTTCTTTGCTTATTGTTTACAAATACGAACAAAATAGATTCTTGTTTATAAACTCGAATGTGTTTCTTATGTAAACAATCTAGTTCGTTCTTCAGTTTTGTCTATCGTCTATCGTTAATTAATTTCAAAGAAATTAAACGACATTTACTTGTAATTAACCAAAACTTAGATGTTGTAAAGACTCAATTCTTATGCCCAATTCAGTTCGTGCTGCACCTTTATTGAAGAAATAGCAAAAATGTTTTAATAATGAATTTTGCAAATGTTACTGTTTATTTGTCATGACAAATGATAGTCAAATAAATAAAAATCGACTGCAATTATTATAAAAGGTTATATCGATCTGAATGGCACACACGTAATTTAGCGTAATAACGAATTCTAACAACAATTCTCATTTTTCTAGTTTTCGTTGCTAATAAATGGATATACCATCCGCTGTTTAATCGGCACTTCCTTATAGACATTTACTACCATGGTAGTTCTGTTTCATTTTTTTTTCCTTTCTAGAAAACAACAGTGTTATCTCTTGTTTAAGACTGAACCAATAGTAGATTCATCTAAGTGAAGATAAGATATATCGCTTTACAGATTCAATGGCTTGGATGGAGAAATAGCGTGACTTGGACTGTTATAAAACACACCCGCCAGATATCACACGTGAACTGTGCTCTTGCGATAAGCCCATTGTTTGAGATAGAAGCAAGATAGCTTTCGCGTGTAAAGTCAAAATACGATTTTTTTTTAAATTTATTTTTTGTTTCCCTAAATACACGATGTGTATCAATACACGTGGATGAAACTGCGCTTTTGTAATTACCTATTGGACTCTTTCGAATAGCTTAACTTCTGTATAACTAAAATTCATATATGTGCTTTGATTAAAAGCAGGACAGTAAAGTCCATGTGACATCCAATACGCTGTAATTCTCTAACGTTTGTTTGTTTACGAGAGGTAAAACATGGAGTTCCCCATAGAGGAGGGGGGGGGGGAAGCTTCATCGCCTTCCGAGACCACATAACTCATCCTCATAGAAACAAACGAGAATAAGGTATTAAAAAAAAAAAAAAAAAAGGTGTGCTTTCTGCCTATTTCTGATCTAATTTCTGGAAGAACCTGAGTTCTTCAGCTAATGCTCTGTCTCTCGTGATATAAAGAGCTATTTTATGTCTTGCTGCAATTGTTCCTAAATGCTGTGTTAATTTGATTGTGAGTGCTTTGAACATAATGCGACAATAGTATCGCTCTGTGGTGTCATATAACATTTTAAGAACTTTTCCTTAAAAAAATCCTAAAGATTACTGTAATACCGAAGAATATAATTTGGTATGATTAATTATTAAAATGTATTCGATTAAATAAAAATTCACATGACTCAGCAAACTTTAAATGACTGACACAAAAGTCCATTTCACAGGAGGCATCAGAGATGTGCCTCCTTCTCTCTGTCTCTCTTTAAATTTTTCTCGAAATATATCTATAAAATGTGCATTAAAAAAGAAATAATTAACAAGACAGATCACTCAAATTAATTGTTAAATATGAAATCGAATTAAAAATATCACCTCAAAAACAAAGAACTTGAAGAGTATGAAGCGAATTCAAAATACTCTATTTTCTTTATTTATTTTGATCACCAGCGCATCAAATCCGGACATCTTGATAAGATTAATTTCATGACATCTAATTTCTGAAACATTAGTTATTATCATTGTACACAAACACACACATATTAGTAACTATTGGTGAATGATGCTTTTTTTTTAACTGGAAGGTGACTGATCTAATTGAGCATTTTAGAAAGGTAAGATTTAATTTCCATGATCTTAACGAGGTGCAGCCCAAACGTTTGAGGAATTTACTGCTCATGTAATATAAACTAGTTCATTTGATTCTCCTCCAAAGCTTTCCCTCCACTGTTGATGCAGCGAAATCCATTGATTCTATTCTGGGGATTCCATTCGAATTTTTGCCATCTTTTGGAAACGAAAAATAATAATAATAAAAAAAAGTCTGGAAAAGGATACTTGAGCATAACGAATTTTTTTTGTTTTTTTTCACAGAAAGGGTGGTTAGCCAGTTGGGTATTCCCCCCCCCCCCTTAAAATTAAATGGATCGACACTTAAATCATGAACATTGATTAAAATGCCTTCGACTTGTCATTGAAGATAGTTAAAGGATAGGATAATAAATATCCATCGTTATTTTATAGCCATATTCTATTTTGGCAATGCAATTTATTATATTTTTAGGAAATAATACTGCAACTCAACTTTTATTTATAATAACATGCTTAATATTTTATAACATTTCTAAATTCTAAAAAATATTGCATTTATATTCCGATAGTGTGTGTGTGTGTGTGTGTGTGTGTGTGTGTGTGTGTGTGTGTGTGTGTGTGTGTGTGTGTGTGTCGTGCTTATCAGTCATTCCTCATCGGACTTCACTTCTCCAAAATCAAGTCTCGTTCTCAACAATGACAATTTTTATCAATGAAGGATATCGAAGTTGCAGTGACACACGCAGTATATATACAATACAATACAAACAATACATATACAATCCTTCCAAGTATATGCATTATTTTTCTATCGTTTTTATGTTAAAAATTTACGATATTTTTATGATTTTATAACGGAGGGTATGCTATTAACCTTATTTTCCCTCCCATCCCGTATTCCGAAAAGTTGTATAGCTTGCTCATCTGAGAATGACGAATTGCTCTTTAAAGCTTCTTTACGGTTACAAAACTATAATTTTGCATTTTGCGAAACTGTATGTAATTTCAATATCTTCCCTAAGGACTGGAGGGAGGTATCAAGATTTCTTCACGCATAAATCTAGATAAATCTAGATTTGTACACCGAAAAATCGTTTTATCTGCACGCGTTATCCTAATACATTTATGGTGTGTGTGTTGTGCTCGTAAATTGATGTTAATTTGTGAAAGCATGTCTTACTGAACTGTGAGCAAGCTTTATTTATGACTCTCTTGACACCGATGTCTTGTCCTTGCATACCAAGCACTTGCATGAAAAACAGATAAACTTCTCTTATAAATTACTCTTTCTTACTTTTTAGATTTACACAATGTCCATTTACTGGTAGATAAATATGGCTTCTGTTGTCCTCAATTGAATTTTCTCTCATTCTTTGCAGTTATCAGAAACGGAAACCCACGATATACACAAACGATCTTTTGTTTGCTAAAAAATTTACATTTGTGATGTAATATTTCACAGTGATGGCAGCGCCATCTCTCGTTTGCAACTCAAAAATTTACCAAAGTAGGTGATTGCTTCCACGCATCAAGTTGGATATGTTTTTCTTTCTTTTTTTTTTTTTTTCCTTTTATAAATTTTCGTCATAGTTTCTCGAAGCGAGACAAGGTCTCGCTGCGGAAATATATGTTAATATTTATTCTTAATTCTGTGTCATGTTTTTAGGTGAATCTTTAAATATACAATGCAAGATACTCGTGTAACTGTTTCCTGAAAGGTCGACGTCTGTTATAACGCGGTACTTTGATGATCTCGAGGGAAAATAATTAAAAATATAGTCTCTCGTCGTCGTTTTTCATTATATTGTGGTTTATTTCATTTTCGGCTCGCAGTATTTACTCTTGTAATTTATTTTCATTAAATTGTTTTATTTTGGACTTCAAATAGTACTCGCAATAAAAATGCATTAGTAATACATTTTTATATTATTTTTATATATTTTTTTATATTTTATATATTTTTATATTATTTTTATATTATTATTTTATTTTATTAGAAACAAATATATTACTAATACCACCACAATAGTATTTTTTGTCTGTAAATCGTGTATGTTCTCATGGCCGATTTGCCAGTATGTGGGATAAAAAAAAATCGAATTTCCGGGAGGGGGGAACCCTGTTACCGCTGAATAAGATCGGCTAACTCACCTTCAACTGAAAAAGATTCCTGTTGCCACGATGAGAGTCGAAACCAGGTCTTTTCCACTCGAAGGGTTATAATGTACTGTCGTTCTAACGATTAAGGCGCTTCAAAGCATGCTGTTGTTGGTGACAAAATCTGGCAAACTCATTACACATCTATAAGTTAAAAATGAAAATAAACTGTCCGTAGTACATAAGCCAAAGTCGCTCTAGATTCATTTACTTACAAAAACATGGATGTTATTGTAAAATGCATTATTTTTTAATGCGCATTCGTAAGCGAACATTAGGAAATGGCATCAGAGAAAAGTACGCATTAGCATCGTCATGTTTGCCCGTCCGTCTTAAAAAAACAACTCAAGAACTGTGGAACAGCTTTAAAATTAAAATTTGTTAAAATCTCACATTAACTTTATATGAAAACCAAAATGTATTTTTCACAACATAACTTCACTATGTAAGTGACACAGTGGCGCTGCTGATTTTAATTACTAACTTTGGCAATTCATCGCTTTTTTTATTTGTTATCTTTTGGCCATGGTAGTTTTAATTGGTCCCTCCGGAATTAATCGCTGCCAATGACCGTAAAGTCGTATTAATTATCTTACTATTTTGTTTACTAAGTAGCAGTTGTCGCTTAATTGCATTTTTTTTTATAAAGCGCTCCCCCCCCCCCGCAGGAAAGATTTTTTTAAGCCTATAGTATATTAGTATCGTGAGTAGGCTAAAGAATTTTTTCTATTTTATTTTATTAATTTTACATATTTTTGTATTTTTATTTTTTACATAGACGGAAAATCCTAATCTACAGACCAAATTAATTTCAAGATTACAGTGTTGATCACATTTCTACGGTCACTTTTTTTTCTTACGATAGTGTAAAACATGGATGAAAAAATAAATTTCTTGCCAAGCATAATATACTCAAAAGCAATAAAAAATTTTACACTATTTCAAAAATTCATGTTCAACGGAAAAATATGTTACCGAAGTTTAGAAGTCAGTTTCTCAAACATGTTTCACGGAAATTCTTAAGTTTATAACGAATATTTATGTTAAATTTCGAGTAATTTTCACGGACACTCACAACTGAGGTTATGTTATATTTTTCAAAATCTAATGGGTATTTCGTAGTGCGTAGTTGCTATTTTTATTTGGACTGTCTTCAGCTTCATTTTCATCATGAATAGAATTTCTAATTCAGTTAGCGTTTTTAAAAGTTCTCATCTTCTGTTTATTCAACTTAATTTGCTGTTGTTATCTGATATTTGGGTTTTTCATTTAAAAAATAAGTCTCGGCTAGTAATTTATGTCATTTATTATTGATAATGATAAGCGTCCAACATCTGGTGGCTCTAGTAATGTGTCTGGCTTTCAAAAACAAACATCTACTTCTTGTTAGTTGGAGCTATCTGGAATCCCGTCGTGTTTCCATTGCGATTTTATGAGCTTAATGCACCATTGAGAGTTACCATGTGGGAGTGACTTATTTTTCTAGGTTACTGTGATATGATATCACAAAAAAAAATAAAAAAATAACTCTTTAGTTGGTTGTATTGAATATATCATCATTTAAGCCCAGTCATCATGTCACATTGAAAATGGGTCACTAAAAAGTGCAACCATTCGAATAAGGACCCATGTGCATCTTACTTGAATATGCTCTAAGGTTTATTATCCGTAATTGTATGAAACTTTTTTTGTCACTTACGGGTTATGGCATTTATACATTCTACCTATTTAGAATCGTTCGAAAGAGTTCAGAATAGTTAGGAAACCTTAAACCAGCGATTTTGACGCAGAAAACATTTGCTGAATTCTTCTTCTTTCGCAGTTTGCTTCAAAGCCTGAACCACTTTCTCTTCACTATCTTCAGTACTGTCAAATCCTTTGTACTTTCAAGATAACATTCAGATTTAGAGAGGGTTCAAAGTCATTCGGTGTGGGATCTGAAGAATAAGATGAGTAAAATTTTTTCGTGCGAAAATCTGAGTGACAACTCACTGTGAGTTTCCTATCAAAGTTTCGTGTTATTCTTTCGTAATCTACATTTACCTCTCCAACCGGATAACTGGAGTTTTGCATCATGTAGACAGACAACCCGATCTGAGAACACACACACACACACACACACACACACACACACACACACACACACACACACACACACACACACACACACACACACACACACACACACACACACACAGGGAGAGAGAGGGGAGAGAGAGAGAGAGAGAGAGAGAGAGGTGTTAGACAAGAATATCAAGAGCCTATGGGATGTTAATTAGGAATAGCCTAAAAAGGACAAACTAGATCCGTGCTAGAGTGCTGAATTAGGGGCTGTAATATCGGAAGCTTAATCTAGAGCATAGGTTCCCAAAGTGGGCGGTACCACCCCCCCCCCATTGGGCGCTGAAGCCTTCTAAGAGGGGGGGGGGGGCTATAGTGGGATCAGAAGCATTTGGGGGCATTCAGGCGGTCTAGGGGTCGGTGGCTCTTTATAGAAGAAATTAATAATATATATTTAAAAAATAATTATTTTCGTGATTTTGCGATTAGATAATCATTTAAAATTGAAATATTGCATTTTAATTCATCTTATGCCCGTCTTACACGATCAATTTTTTTATCAATTTCTATTTCAATTATTTAATCATTTGAAAATTTACCATGTCAGATAGAAATAGATGTCAATTTTCTATGTCAATGAGAAAATAGAGCATGTATATATGTGTGTATAATAGGTTATGTTTACAGTAGCAAATATATTCGTTATATTTCATTTCAAAAAAAAAAAAAAAATATATATATATATATATAAAACCACTTTTCTAATTGATTTGTACAAAAATAAACCAAATTTTATATAAGGGGGGGGGGGCGTTACAAAATTTATGTCTTGCAAAGTGGGCGGTGGCCCGAAAAAGTTTGTGAACCTATGATCTAGAGGAAGAAAAATAGGCAACCTGAATAGGGTGTGATAAATAGGAACCTGAGAAAGAAAGTTGCCGATCAGGGAACTGAGCCGAGGATACTTCAGGGGCATCATTTATCTCCTCCTTTTTCTCTATATATAATAACCGTTCAACCACGCACAATCAAAAATTCTTGCTGCGACTTTATTTGATCTTTATAGTCTTATTTTGAGCATTTTAAGAGTATCACCTGCAGACTTCCAATTCCTCATGGAAATAATCTTAATACAGATATTAATATTAATTAATACAAATAATATTAGTACATTATGGCTACTTGCAGCACATCGATCCAGTAATGCGCGACTTTTTTATTTATTTATTTATTTTATTTTTTGTATATATTGCACAAGTCACATCTCGGCATGCGCAGCTCTGAATTACCGTATTTTATTGAGCAGTTTATAGCTCAATAAAATCTTATTACTATTGAGGAGCGAAGGCAGGTGCTGGAACTGTCTTTAACGATATCTTCAGCGACGTACCTATCAGGTCTAATGTCTGAAGAAAATTTAAGGAAAAATGTTTTGCTTCTTGATTTTTCTCGTTATTGCTCTAGCACAGAAATTCTTCAAGAAAACACCTCTTATGCACTCAGGAGCACTGGTTGTCTGAATGTTTTTCAGATTCTGGGACGGAAATTAGAACCAGTTTCTCCAGTAAATAACTCATTGCCACTTTTCGGACTGGAAGCACTCATGACATTAACAAACCTATTTTTCGGTATTAAACGATATGCACATTCTCTAACTTCTTTTCATTCTCCAAAGTAAGTACTAGCGTACTAATACCTCTAACAGTTTTATGTTCTTTAGCAATAGGTTGGTAACCAGTTCCACCTTTCATCATTGCTGCAACTGAATGCATTTCTGCGGAGTGCTAGACGAAATGTGATGTTCCTAATCCTCACTATTATATTTTGTATGCATTCATATGTATTATATGGTCGATTTGCTAAGTTACATGTTAAAAACCCCGAGCTGTGCCAAAGACTGAGAAACTCTAGAACCGGTTGGAAGAAAAATCCTAAAGGTATCCTCGAATCGATGATTAAATTCGTAGAAATGATTCCAAAGTTACATCAGTGCCCTGATGTGTGCATATTCTTTTGTATAAATCGCGTAAAAATTCATTATTTTCTTTCACTCAAACTATCCTGATTATCTACTTTACTGCTGTAGTTTTGGCTTTATAAAGATACCCTAATATTTTACCATTTAACACTTTACCACTCACATACTGAAAAATGTGAAAACCATACTGTAAAATTGGAAGGGGGAGGGAAAGAAAGCTAATGCTGAAAACAAGAACACAGAAGTGCATGAAACTATTTCATGTAGTTGCACAATATTGTTCTTTAAAAAAATCTAAAAATGATTCAAGAAGAAAATTAAGGAAGTATAATTCCGGACTGTATTTCATAATAAAATTAAGTTGTCTGCCACATTTTTTATATGCATTCTGAAAACTACATGACGATTCTGACTAGTTTATTGCAGTGTGGGTTGCAATTTATGCTGAGCATTGAATCTATAATTCGCAGTGTCCACTTTAAGTCCTCCTGCATTAGCTGGTAATATTAGCTAAATAAAAACGGCAGAATATGATGATGCTCAATCTCATTCTAAGAGACAGAACTCAGTAATACGATATCTGGGTCACCCAGGAAGCTAGAGCAAGCCAGGTAGGAGAATTAAAAAATGCAAAATCCAAAAATAGTCAACGCGTGTGGTATCTCCAGAAGCTTTAATTTTGTTCTGCATATAACGAATAGTTGTACAAATTATACGCAGTTTTATCTTCTTTATTTCTCATAAGAATAAAATGATACTAGACAATCAGGATCGCGTCGTCTCAACTAATGATGATGCATAATGCAGAAAAAATATATAAAAATAAGAAAATTAGTAGAGGTCGCCAATACCAAATTTTGTTAACTCCAACCAGTCGGAGTGGAGTCATTACTTTGTATCCCGTCGAAATTTTGCCTAATTTTGCCTCTACGAATGATCCAATGCAAACCAAAATTTAATAGTTTGCATATTTAATAATATTAAATATTATTAAATAATCCTTTAAAGGATTATTTAATAATATTTAGTAATTAATCTCCTAGCACGCGGAAACAATGTTCATTGGTGATCCGCCAACTGTTCTTTACTTTGTATTCTATTCTTTTAACTGTTTGTATGACACTGAAGATGTACTGTTAATTTCAGTACGAAATATTTCTACCTTTATTAATTAAAAGTTATTACTATGGTTTTTACGTGTTTTATTATTAAATATACTATGCCACAGGTACCACTAAAGATGAGTTTGTGCATGCAATCAATTTTTTTTTATTGCACATATGTAATATGCATTATTGCTTAGTGATTAGCATTTTCAAAAGAACTCTGCTGCCAACCTTTGTTGGAAATGCAATTTTATTCTGACATTGTTTTGGTTTTAACTCCCACAAATGAAAATCACAGCAGGACTTAAAAATTCAGTTCCCTAATAATGAAACGAAATCAAGGAACAATTTGATTTGATTTGGTTGCTTGTTTGTTGTTCTAACAAATATTAACTTGCTAAGAGCACCAAGTTATATTAAATGCACACCTAAAGTTTTGAATCTTTTATTGTATAAAGTTTTCTCCAGGGGCTGTTTTCTCGCAGTGAATCTTATTCTCCTTTTTGTTTGGAATCATAGTAATTTCAAATGAATCCCCAAAATAGTCTAAAAAAATAAAAAAGTAGAAAACTTATTAGTATGTGTCCAAATCGCAGTCTATCTTTATTTCTATCTCTTTTTTTGAACCTGTCATCGCATTTGCTAAGCACAGTGCCTATCCACTAGTATCTTAGCTTTCGAGTTACTTTGGTTTAGCTAGTAGTGACGATGCACTGGATGGAAAGGCTACCTAGCTACATAGTAAACGTCGCTAGTAGTGTAAACTTTGGTTTACACTACTAGCGACGATGCACTGGATGGAAAGGCTCCCGCGAGGAATCTTTATCAGTTTTCAGCCGAAAGTGAGTTAGTCCGGTCTCATACGGAGGTGACAAGGATTTTACTCTCTGAACCTCAGGTTTTTCATTTGCAAAAAAAAAGACAAATCAGACTGACAAGCTTAACAGACTACGTATATAAGGTTAACTAGTTTTATAAAAATCGTTAATTATATTTATAAAAAAACTAAATTACTTGATCATTACAGGCCATTGAGCGTAAAATATTAATTGAAAAACGAAATAAGATCTTAGTTTTCTCCAACTTTTGCATAATTAAAATCAGCAAATATCTACTTCCCATACTAAATACACCCTACCCAATGCATTCTATTTATTTATTATTTATTTCAATATAAAGTAACCAGAGAATCTTGAGAAGGCGAAAAATCTATTATCCCTTATAATTATCCCTTATTATTATCCGATAAATCTATTATTATAGGATGAGTTGGGGAACTCATCCTCCCGTTAGCATTGTTCATCTCAATCGAAAGTAATGGAGAAATCCAGTAACCCACTCATTATCTTAAGCTTCCCACTTAATAATTTAATAATAAAAGTCGTTCAGAAATGCTAACGCAATTAGTACGTATTACCGTTGGTTTCTGCCAACCTTGTTTGTGTTCACCTGTCGATAAATATATGTTACGAAAAAATTGAAGCTTAAGCAATCACTTTTCGTATTTAAAAGACTTCCGAAGATACAAAAAGACGCAGCGTCATAGTAATCTCATATTTTATATAATGTGTCTTCTTATTTCTTCATTATATATATATATATATATATATATATATATAGTCAACTAACAACTCCTATCACTGATTCATTCCTTTTCCTATCGGATTAGTGTTATTCATTTTATGTTGAAAACATTTATGCTCCAACAGATATTCTCATGACCATTAATTCATAAACTGATACTTATAAATTTCCACTTTCTTCTAAAATTACCAGAATTATGCTTTTTCTTCACTTATCTTTTTCCAGGGCTTCAAAAATTCAACAGTATTCAAACAGAACCCAAATGTCAACTCATCCCGAGTGTTAGTGTATCACAGGTTCATTAACCTGTTGTGTTTAAAATGATTGCCTGCTGTTATTTCCTCGTGTAATACCATAAAAGGCTTGCGGTATTGTATAGATATTGTATTGTATATTGCGGTATTGTATAGATTACTGTTGTATAGTTTCCTAGCGATTCTGTATAGCTTTCGTATTTCCATTATCCGTCGTAAATGTAAACGAGAAAGTTTCACAATTGGCCGCCTGCCATTGACTGACACCATTCTATCAAAGATCATGAAGCCACACTGTCGACGTGCGATAGCCCTATTATCTAAAAATAGAAAGGTTTAGCGCCCCGCCTATGCTAAACTGACTTTACTCTCCATCGGTTTAAATACAAGCATGATAACGACTTTAGATTTCCTACACGTCAAACATTTACGTAATAAGGGAGAACATTGCAACCGTGTGGAGCACACGACTTCTCAGAAGACAGAAAATGATATTTTGTGCATTAAGGCTAAGTTCTCCACAGGGAGCGATTAGAAACTGCTCGCCTTACTCTTTAAGCTGGGTCTGTGCTAAAACAGCTTGCAAGTGGCGGTGTTAACCTTCAATAACATCCTAGTTCTCAGTATAGTCTTAACAGCTTCGCGATATGAAAATGAAAATTTACAAATATATATATAATTATTATTATTCGAGATTTGAGGTTCACTTTTTTTTTTCATTATAGCGGCCTTACTGTGGCGCTGATATGTATCTATGATGGCATAATAAATTATGCAGTTCATTTTTCCCTGTTTTTAAATAAGAGAGAGAAAATTTCCACATGTGAATTGAGAGTAATGGAGACGAATTCATAATGTGCAATGGTCGATTAACTCAACAGGGTTAATTCGAGTATTCGAAAAGGTTATAAAATTCTTTGTTATTTTCAGGCGTGACACATCCAGTAAGAAATGTTGGCCTTTTCACAACACTCATGAACAAGAGGGATCTGAATAAGTGAAAAAAATATATGTGGTCATGGTGATAGCTGAAAAACAAATGAACTAAGTTGACACTAAAAGTCGCAAGCACACCATTGCAAACTGTTGCCTCACAGCTTCTTGTTTAAGTAGTTAATACACTGTTGCTATGGTTACCCCTTACCACTTGGGTACGTGTTAGAGGCTTTCAATTTTGTGCCAGATAATATCTTTACTGCTCGCACTTATTTAATCGACTAGTCTATACGGTGATTAATGCATTGTCCAATAATTTCCCGGAATTCTACTACAAACTCTTTCTGATGTATGACACAAATGCATTGTTTCAGGAAGATCCACCGTAGCTCAGTCGGTATAGATGAAGCCCTTTGGTCAAAAAGACTTGTATTCAATTCCCGTCAGTGACGTGAGGAACTTTTATCTGGTCTCTTTCGACTAAAGGTGAGTTAGCCGGTCTCATATGAAGAAGGGGGTTTTTTTTCACCTACAAACTCGGATTTTTTGTCCCTCCCCCCCAGAACAGACAAACTGGTCCAGTGAACAAGCACTGTTCTACAGTCATAAAATACTTACTCCCCCCATGAAGGGACTGAACTCTCCCCATTAGGGACGGAGGAAAAGAAGGAAGGATATTCCCGAATAAATAAATCAATTGTTTCAGGAATAATACTGCTCCGACGAGGGGGGGTGATATCCTACCAACAAGTAGAAAAAAAAAAAATTATGTAAATATTCTTGATTGAAATACCAAAAAAAAAATAATAATAATAAACCCAAATTAACAGTTTCACGAACTACAAAGAATAAAATTATTTACTTTGTATTAAGTGAATTAACAGCTGTAAGAAGTGGGATGTATATTGATAGGATGCTCGTAGAATGTTTTCCCATTTCTTGAAAAACGAGGAACTGCTTTTTCATATTACGGCCCTTATTGTTTCTTATTCACGCGGCTAATGGAATATAGAACTCCTCATCGAAATATCATATGATATTATTACATGTTATTACTTTGCAGCTGTACAGTATCATCGCGATGGCGAATGATTATATTAGGAACCCTTAGAAATTGACGTAATAACTGCTCTTTGATGATACTGCTCGTTATATATCTATCAAATGGTAAATCCATAAAATCAGAATTTAACAGGTTTTGAATGTGGTATAACTGCGAGCACTAGATCAGGTGTCAGTATTAATACAAGCAGTAGTCCTATCATGACATCCAAAAGAGATGTGTCAAGGTTTTACTAACTGCCGTTCATAAAAAAATTGATAAATAATAATAATAACAATCCAGTAAAACTTCGTTAAATTAATAATTCAAGATAGCAACATTCACCATCATCACCATCATCATCATCAGAACTTGGGCAAAAGCAAAAAGGGAGAATACTTCTGAAACCATAAAAAAAAAAAGAAAAGAAAAAGAAAAAGCACATTCTACAAAGCGCCAGTAATTCAAAACAAACCTTATCCCTTCCAAAAACAACAAAACAACAGCATATCAAATAAAAAAAATGTCAATTTTAAACGTTCCTGTTCTTTACATCGATTTCCCATAAACGGGAGAGATGGGCATGGAATCATACTTGTTTAAATTCCGCTTGTATAAGAGGCTTCATAGGATTCTTTGAAGAGACTTCACTGAGCCGGCATAAAGGAGGTTCATTTGTTGTTATCTTATTTTGTAATGAACATGCAAAGCATACTACGATAGATCAAACTGGTTGGCCTTTTTCGTGATATCCATGTTGTCCGTGTGTTGTTTCCTCTTATTTCTGTACATCGACCAATTTGATCATAATTGATTGAAGGAACGGAAACAAAGAAATGCTGGAAAACTAAGAGAGAAACCTATCGATTGTATATGAGAGGAATATAGCAACTTTTGGACAGGGAAGAAAGAAGTGTAAAACTCAAATTTCTCGAAGATGTGAGCAACTGTTTCAAAAATTCCATTAATATAATGGAATGCACCTAAACCATCCTCTTGAGAAAAACATACCCAACTCTATTCCACTGAGGGAAAAAAAAGTTAACCTTGTTCGATGAATCCATATTTCAGTTTTATCATGTTGGCGGAAAGGCCATGGATAAGGCAGTATAAGTCTACAGATTCGTCCATCAATCTTGCTCGCTTAATATTAGACGTTCTGTGTAATAGAACGTTTTAGTGTGTAATAGTGATTAGACGCTCAAAAGTCGTTTCTCAGGATCCGTTCTACTCTCTAACAAGTTTTATTTCCATCATGAATACGTGAAGAAATCAGTTTAAAAACATATATAAAGCAAAGTATTTAAAACCATGCTCATGCACGCGTACATTTGAACACCAAGATCTACGAATTGTATGAAATCGTCTGACATTCACAAACAGATCGGTCATTCGACGAATTGACTGATACTTCTATTTTAGTTCTCATTTTTATCACATTACTTAACTTACAAGTTAAGAATATAAACTAACACGTTAAGAAGGCAAGAAACTAACAAATTAAGAAGTTAAATAAGAAGTAAAAAAATGCGATATGAGAAAACTTTATGCTCTTTTAGCGTTTTTTTTTATATATTTTTTTTTATATATATTTTTTTTATCAATAGACGGGATGGGTCTTCACTTCTCACAGTTGCTGAGATTGGGTGCACTATCACAACTTCGTAATGAATATTTCTAATCATAACCAGTAATTTATTTGCATCTGCAATACTCACATGTATTCTACTGCCAGTTTCGCTGAGGCATGAAACGCACAATCACTTGTTTTCTTCGTGGAAGGGGATGGGGAAGAACTGTTACTTATCTGAGATCAACTAATTCTGATCTCAGTCTCTTTCTTCTGGACTGATCTTTAGGTAAGTTACCATGAGGCTAGATAGGTCTATAATATGCAGTATACTGTATTTCCTACTTTTATGCGTCTCATTCGTATACCTTTATGCAACTATAGTTCTATAATGTGTCAATTTATTAAATTTAGGTATATATAATACTTATTAAGGTAGTAATTTCTAAAAAAAAGTATTTGCAGGAAATAAAGGCCAGTCTGGTTGGTCGAATGGTTAGCGTTTCTGATCTCCAACCAACGTCGCGAGTCCGAATCCTGTCTCTTGGCATGGATGTTTGTGATTATTGGATGTCTGAAGTAGCTTGAAAATTTCGATGTTTGGTCTGTAGAGTAGGGTTTGCGGATTGTGTAAAAATAAATGGGAAATACAAAAAATATAAAACTTAATTTAAAAATGGAAAGAAGACCTTAGCCCACTCATAGTACTAATGGACTATAGGCTCACAACCTTTCACGCGTGGGAATCATATAAAATAAATAAATAAATAAAGGGCATCGTTAATATTGTTCCTAAGCAACGGAAGCACCACTGCATAAAGTTTAGAAACCAATGAGCCATGGGATCTGTTTCTGAAAGTAACCAGGGTTTGGGTTTATATGGAAACAAAGTAAAGTTTTGTGCCATCTTCTAACAGAGTGGAAGCATTTCGATTTTATTTCTTGAAACTGTTCCCCCCCCTTTTTTCCCCCAGATATTGAATTTCGTTTTTGATATGCAATGGTATTTAGTCTGACAGAAACATCACAAGAAATTCGCTGAAGATAAGTTTGCATATCAAAACGGATTTAGATCACACAACAATGACAAGAACGATGGGCAAAGTGTTATTTGTCACAGAAGACCCTTACTTTGAAAAAGAAGAAGGGAAAAAAAAGTAAATTCGAATCCTCTACATCTTATATTCTTGTGCATCGATTGCGTATTTTCTGAACAGACTAAGTTTCATTTCTTATTATGACTTTCGTCTTTCATATGATAATTTATTAGTACTTTATCATCATCGATTCACCGTTCAATAATATGCTTTTTTTGCCACATGTAAACATGAATTAATCTTAACAGGAGGAAAAATTAAACATAATTCAAAATTATAAGTGACCGACATTGGAAGCATTCCAAAAAAAAAAAAAAAAACTTACAAAGTATTCAGCTACTTGAACATGCTGGATGCTACTTTCATCTCGTTTTTAAATCTTCAACTCTTGCCGAAAACTCTTAGAAGCACCGGAATACATGCACGCTCATGCAAACATACACAGACGCACATAACGTATGGTAGCAACATCTGCCTCTAAATATTAGAGTAATTGGCTTCTAGCCAATGGTTTTTCAAGTGTCTTTTTCGTAAATTATGATAAATGAAAACAAAATAAGACTTTATTAGAAAATTAGGAGAAGAAAGAAATTGAAATATATAGTCTGCATATTTTCCCACTTCTCTAATTAAGAAAATTTGTTCTGACCCCGGTTGCTATGAAGTTATACTTTATTTAAAAGTGTTCCTGCAATCGGTGTGTCGGAAAATTCAAAAACAGACATTAAGTATGGTATATAGACTTTTCTGTATATTTGCATTCATTACATTTTAAGTACACAGGAAAATATGAAGCTCTTATATTTCCTCTAAATGGATTTATTTCTGAGTATGTAATTTGCTCCATTGAATTATAGTAAAATATATTTCTTGTAAAATAAACTTCAGAAAAATAAAAGTCAGAGCATTTCAGGCTTCTTTGAAAACACATATTTAAGAATCCAAGATTTGTTTTTATTGTGAAAATAACAGCTACTCGGGGGTAAAAATAAATAAGAAATTTTGTTTTTATTACGTTAATCCTACGCAACGAAATGGTGTAAATCTAAGCGCATTAATAACGTGAGTCAACTACAGACTAGATAATCGGGAACTCAGCTCCTGACACCAAACATGTTTTTTTTTGTCACCTCAGGTCTCCTATAAGCAATATGTCTCGTCTACTACCCAAGAAGTTTCGCATTCATTCCATAGTGGAATTTGAATCCGCAACTGGTTGAGAGGAAAGTGGAGATCTATCCACTTTGGATAAATATCCGCTATCCATTTTGGATTCAGTAAAATAAGTTTTAGTATCCAAATTAGTGTTAAACCGTTAATCTTCTTTAAGACGTTCAGTTCTCAGCTACAGTATACGCACAGAATAATGCCAGCAAGAATCTTTTATTGCTATTTTATTTTATTGCTATCTATGACGATGCTATTTGGAATGATGATTTCTTTCATGCTTATGAGACAATTTTATTTCTTTTTAACTTTTTTTTACTCTTTTACGAACTAAATAAAAGTGGATAATGCTTCTGGACGCAAAGATCGCGCTATTATATCTTTAATGACTTGACAGATTTTGATGAAATCCGATAGTGACGATGCTTATTAAAATTTAATTTTGGTCCGAGTAAATCACCCAGAGAACAACTATATCTGTTCATCCGACTGGTTGCTGGCTTCTCTCTCACTTTTGCTTTTGCTGGGGGTTTCTACCCCCTCCCCCCTTCTAGTAGTTTGAACAATTGGCGATGTTCAGTCTCTTACGCAGTCATACGTTTAACATGCTAGACTATTCATCGATACTTGCTCATACTGTTCATACTTGCTCAGCAGTCCCATTTTCAGGTCTCTCTCTCTCTCTCTCTCTCTCTCTCTCTCTCTCTCTCTCTCTCTCTCTCTCTCTCTCCTTCCAAAATTGGCTTGTTTGTTTTATTGTTCTTCTATTCTTGTGAACTGAGTTCAATTCATAAATATCCAACACTATAATGAATGCAATTATTCGAAAGCTTGGTTGGCTACTTCTGACCAACATACTGCTAGTTCCCGTCGTGAGCATGGATGTTTTGTGATTGTCTTTAGGTGGGAGATGAATTTTATCGTTGGTGGGAGACACTGCATCGCTTACTGGAGGTCTTGAAATGACTTGAAAAAAAGTCCATTTTGGTCTCTATACTAGAGTTTCCGAATTGTGTAATAAATAACTAAAAATTCAAAATAAATAAATGAAATTAAATGAGTAAAAACAGAAAATAAATCTTTAGATAAATTTTCATAGCAACTTTAACTGAGTTAAACGAAGGAGAAGAGTGTCCATAAACTTTTATGAACTTCGAATGAATTTTTTTTGGCGTTAAACATTTTTTTTCCAAACAATTTTATAACCGCACGATACTCAATTTTATCCATTTCAAGGGATACAGACTTTTGCTTCAGACATAAAAACAAAATGTTAACTTCGAAACAGCGACAAAGTCACCATCATCAGTTAACGTCGTGTTTACTAATAAGCACAGACTGAGTTATCATTGTAATTCTATAAATATTCTGAGCTGGGCATTTGCTCAAGAATTCAAGAAGTCCGCTGTATGCAAAAAAAAAATCTTTTATATTTGTTTAGTGTTTTCAGTATCATCAAATATTTTACTTGCGAGGATTCTTCTCCTAAGTTCGGAAAAAGAAAATCATACTACGCCATATCCATTAGGTATGGGAGTTCGCATTAGTAGAATATTGGACCAGAAATGCAACAAAAGTCGGACCGAGTGTGCAAATACGTTGTAATGATAAAATTTCCATTGGCGAATGCTTATATTTGCACTGCAAGAACTTCCTACCTCTTCCAAAGGTTTCCGCTATTTCTGACCAGATTACAAACTGCACCTACCGATTCTTACTGTTCAAGAACACCTAGAATGTCCATCACCTTTGACAAATTCTCTTTATAATTAATGCCGTAATTTGCTCGAAAATTCTTGTACTGCTTACTAAGTTACCACTACACTGTTTGTATTAATTCATCTGTTTAAATTACCATCGGGTATTTTTTTTTATGCAGAATATAATGCACATGCTCATTGTTCTTGTTTCTGAGACATCAAGGAATGGTACACAGCTCTACTCCCATGGCAATGTGATTAACCAGCGAAACAAAGTTAATCCTGCACCTTTTTGATCAGAAGCGCAACTTACCAAACAAGGAAGAGTGTTGTTATCACTACATTATTCAAGTTCACTGTGATAAGCCAGCTGTGTGTATGTGTGTGTGTCCATAAAGTTAAAAAAAGTTTACGAGAGTCCTGTTTCCAAGTTTTGAAACAGCAGTAAAGTCTGTAATGACTTTACAACCTCGCTCATAAAACGGGTTGTTTTATGCGCAAAAAAAAAAAAAAAAAAAGATCGGTAAGAGTGATGGTATGTATATTACATTATGTAGGAGATTACTCTGAACGATACCATCTCCAATTTTTTTCCAGTACTTTTTATGTTAACGTCTTTCATGAACGGTGTTGGATTTTAGTAGCCTACTAACTGACGAAGGTTTTTATTTATTTTTTTTTTTCAACGAAAAGAACGAATGATACGTAGTATAATCATTTTTTGTATACTGCAACGGCTTCTTTGAATATTATAGTAATTCGGCTACTAGCTTCTTGTTTAATAATTCCGTTCTATGCTTAAGGGCTTTTCCTCAATCTCATGTGGGAATATTACCAAAGCATAACTTCATGCCTGCTTTGTGGTTATCGAAAAAATTAGCGATCCTTCTGATATTCCACACAGTCAACGTAAAAATTAAGGGAGGGGGGGGGATAGTAAGAGTAAATATACATATTATGAGATTCTTGGACGTTTTTTTTTTTTTAGAATAAAAATCCTTTTAGTTTGTCAAGGTAGTTTTCTAGTTTCGTAAACGGTGACCCAGGCGTGTCTAGTTTAGACACGCCTGGGTCACCTTTTCTAACGTTTATTTATTATAATGCAGCTTACAATAGGTTTATTTGCAGAAAAAAATAGTTATATCATAATTAAGGGCATCATCTTCTCACCCTCAACAATAAATGCATTTGTGCATTAAATTTACGTGGAGACTAATTGGTCCGTTGGCATAGTCTGCTTTTATTTAACAGAACATTTTTAAATATTACTCAACTTGACCTTCAAACATCCTTGTTGGAAAAATTGAAGCGGAAACTGTGCATCTGTGAAGAGAAAGGGGGGGGGAAGATGCGATAATTTCAGGAAATTAAAAATTTTTAAGAATATGTGTGTTACATCATCCGAAGATAGGAAGAGGTGTTATAGAGATGGGGGGGGGGGGATAAAGAAGAAAATTCGATTTATATTAACATGATTTGTACTGTTCTTTAAAATATTGTCATTCGTTTTTCTAATTTTTAATACACAAATCAAAGAAGAACGAAGCCATGAAAGATTTTTCAAAACGATTACACGAATAAAACAAGTAAAAATTATTCATAACTACTAACTGAAGCAGCACAGCGCGAGTTAATAAGCTGCAACCTATATTTATTGTTAATACGTTTAACAATGGCTATCTACTCTGATATATATCATTACTTATAAAGTCAATTTATGCAGAATGGTAGGTCTTTGCGAATCAAATTTAAACCCTGAGTTTGTATTTTATATTCGAAGAAATCGGCATTATAAAGATTTTACTCCACATATTCTTTCAACATAGAACAGACAAATATTTTCATAAAATCGAAAAGGTTTATAATTTTTGCTTTTTATAAAAATATTTATATGACATCTTGCTCCTTTCACGCGCTTAAATAGACCGAAGCGAATTCGTCCCATTCACCAATCCTTGCTAGAACTGTGAGTGACGCTGTTTGGCGTCCACTCCTGTCACTTTTGAAAATTATCACTAAGTGATACATTCATTCATTCATGACTCAAACAACACCCGTGAGCGATTGCCCATGTCAAAAAATGAATATCTCCCATATTAGTAGACAGAAAATTTTAGTGAAGTCGAATCTGTGTGAGTGCACTTTATCTGGCCTAATACCTTATAATATATTCATTCATCTTGCTCCGGAGAATTCCTCCCCCCCCCCTCCCTGCTTGTGTGTGCGTGTGCGTGTGTGGCTACCAGACTGTTCTACCGATATCGATCGCCGTCTGTTGTACTTGTGTCGCCACTGGTATCTGTACCTATACATAATTCTTGGCTAAACAGACCTACTTTATTTCATCATAAAGCTCGTCGTCCGTCTCTATTTCTCTGTTCCCTCCCTTTTTTCTTTCTGTTTCCACCAGTAAGCGATGACTCTTTGTCTGGCTGTCTCTACTCTTTTTCTTTCGTTTGCTTTTTTTATTCGTCTCTTACTCCTCGCTCTATATTTCTGATTCTTTCGCTCTATATTTTAATAACTGAAACCACGGTAAAATACTCCCCCTCCCCCTTTTTTTTTTGTTAATTTTCCATGATGCTTCCATGGCGCAATACGGAGAATGATACACGTTCCCTTTGGTGGAGATCTGGATTCGAATCCTGAAAGATGCGGAGAATTTTATGCCATCTGAGTTGATGCTGGCTGTCCTACTTGACAAGAAACTTTCTCCAAAACCATAAAATCTTCTCCGGAAACTCCGGGAATTTTAAACAAAATTAACATCTTCAACAGTTAAAACAATATTAGCCAAGCACCCGCTTCTAAATTGTAACCAACCTCCTGATTATTCGGTACTTGGTTTACTTTTTTTACATACGACATGTTTTTATGCGATTCTTTTTTTTATATACTAAGTAGATAAAACAGTCGAGAAATCGGTTGAATGATGCAACTTAGAGAGATATCTGCGAAAGATGCGATCCTCCGTCTCTTTGTTCGCTTCAGCCGAAATTCTTAAAACAGCATAAAAAATGCAGGCAATAACACTATATTCCAAATTTGGTATTCTAATCAGTTGAAGAACGTGACTTGAGGCAACTCCCCCCCCCCCACACACACACTCCATTCATTTTAATCCAATTCGACTGAAATTTTTTATAAGACATTAAGCAGTATCAAAACAACTATATATCTTCCTGATTTGGTTATATCTAGAAGATATATATCTAATTGATTTGGCTCTTCAAATTCGCTATGAATTTGAATTAAATTTATGAATCATGAATTAAACAATAATTCACTGCTCATTCTTAATTAATACAAAAAAAAAACTTTCCGTGCACATGGCTTACTGGCATAATATAATTGTAATATTACAATTATACGGAACGTGATGTTATATACTATTTAGAATTCTAGAAAAACTTAACTACAACTATTTAAATGTTATATTAACGGTTATAAGTATGATATTATTTCCGAAAGAAATAAAATACATTGCATTAGTAAACAGTGTAAACTTATGCCGAACGATGTTACATCCCTCTAGAATTATCAAACAAACAAACAAATAGGTAGATACATATTTAAAGTAAATATTTTATAAATGCTTTCATTTTTAACGAATCCGCCACTGTTCGTTAGAGCAGAGGTTTCCAAACTTTGGAAAGCAAAAGGGCACGTCCTTTTTTTTTTTTTTTCTTTTTCTCTTTTGATTTACCATTCAAAAACTAAAAATTACTTTATTTGCTAGCTGATCATCGTCGTGAAAATACGTATGGGGGATTACTAGATACACTTCATATGCAGTAGTGTGTATAATTTAATTATATTTACGTCACTTTTTTTTCTTCATTTTAATTATAAGTATGGCTATTCAGCTCAATTTGAATAACGAAATATGGTCCTGTTGATACAAACGATTCAAAGTCTGCTCCTTGGGCTGTTCAGAATTAGCAGGTTTTTTAGGTTTCACTGCATCATTGGTCATCCAAGTTATATTGATATGATTCTAGCGGTTTCGGTTCTGATAGCTTCATTGCGGGGTGCAGATCTTATGGTTGGTATAAAATTGAACAACTTCGACTTCGATAAAAATCGACATAGTTTTATCAAAAACAAAAATAACAGTCGAGAATTTGGATTCCTTTGTTATGGCCACACTATTGGAACAACCAAAGCATGAGGATCCCAGATTTTCCTAAATCAGCTTTAATTCGAGTCATTATTAAATAAACCTAATTTAAGATGTATCAAAAAATGTTGAATCTTACAAAATTTTATCCCATTTTAAATTTCGCAGTCTGATTGGGCTCAATCGGTTTGCGAAACGAGAAATTTAAAATGCATATCTACCCTATAGATATAAAATGATAAGCATTTTTATGTAACGTTTTTGTGTCACGTTTTTTGTCCGGCTTCTTAATATAATATATATTTAATAGTAATTATTAATAATAATAATTTGGTGTGGGTACTGTAATTATTTTTATAAAAAATTTGAGGAAAAGAATACTTTTTTTTTTAAAATAGAAAAATATTAAATGTTGCACTATTTTTATATATATATAAGACAAAGCTAATATTGAACAAAATTGGCTGTTTTCAAGTCTTAGCAAGTAGTGCAACATGAGGATAACTCGGAAGTAGTGCAAGAAGGGGCAACTCGCCACAAAGTTGGAGCAAGCTCCAAGCATCTGATCCAAAAATAACCAGCTTACTAGTCCGGAACTCGGGGTTTGGGCGCCATAGGCTCCGGGGGGGGGGGAAACCGCCCTTTCGAGTCTTCAAAATTCGAGTCATCAGAATTCAAGGAGAACCGACCTACCAGTCCGGAACTTGGGGGGTTAGCGCCAGGGATGGGGCGGATCTCCCCTTTCGAGTCGTCCTTAAAATTCGAGTCATCAGAATTCAAGGAGAACCGGCCTACCAGTCGAGAACACGGGTGGTTGGGCGCCGTAGGCGCCAGGGGGGACGTAGCCCCCTAGTATATATATATATATATATATATATATATATATATTCTCGACATTTTAAAGAACAAGATTTCAAAAAAGATGTTTTCCTTGCTTTCGCATTGCGTTCACTCCGGCTACTTTCAATATGAGAAAAAAGTTTATAAACAAAATAAGGGATTGTCAATGGGCAGCGCCCTGTCTCCTATATTAGCTAACATCTTTTTTGAAGATTTCGAACAAAAGGCAATCTCCTCAGCTACTCTTAAACCAAAAATTTGGCTGAGATTTGTAGATGACGTATTTCTTATCTGGGAGCACGGCACCGATAACCTTCAGTCTTTTTTAAATCATTTAAACAACTTCCACCAAGACATCAAATTAACAATGGAGGTTGAAGAAAATTGATCTCTTCCCTTCCTGGAAGTAAGACTTACTAAGACATCTAATTCTATAAAAATCTCAATCTTTAGAAAATCTACACACACAGATAGATACCTGCATGCGTCCTCACATCACTATCCTGCACAGAAAGTGGGTATCATCTCAACCCTAGCAGATCGTGCCAGATCTATACTGTCAGATGAGGAAGAGCTAAAAAATGAACTACAACATCTACAAAGAACCTCCACAAGTAATGGCTACTCGTCGAAAACTATAAGCATCTATACTGCCGCTATCAAAACAACTCAGAAACACAAGACAACACCAAAGGTTATATCTCCTTACCATACATCAGCTCGCTCTCCACGAAACTAAGAAGAATTTTACTAAAGTTCAACATAAAAACCTGTTTCTCTACTCTTCCTGAACTAAGATCGATTTTAAGCAAATACAAACAAGCTCACTATCATCTACAATTCCCAGGAGTATACAAAATCATGTGACTGCAGGAAACAATACTATGGCCAAACTGAAAAATCCATCCTCCACGTCTGGAAGAACACCAGAGAGACATTGCTTACAAAAGAACTAGAGCAAGTGCCCTGTCAAGCCATACTGTTTTCAGTAAACAAATAAGATGAAGGCCGTCAACATGAGATAAACTGGACAACAACTTCAAACCTTCATATATGCCATGACGAGGTAGAACGCGGCTGAATCTAAGGAAATTGTTATGGACCCTCATCATATAAATAATAACCTTAGCTATAATCTACCGGACTCTTTCAGCTCTGCTATCCGATATTGGCACACTCGTGAAATCAGACGCACGCAGCTGCCTAACAATGGAACTTCAACACGGACTGTAGCTACAGTTCAAAGCTAACTTAATTTTATAATAGTCGTTTTTATAGTGATACAATGTTTCTTGTAGTGTTTATTTGCTTTCTATGTTCCCACGCCTGAAGAAGTCGGACAATCCGATGAAACATGTTGCGTTTTGAATAAATTTAATTGTTTTTTCTAATTCTCGGATCTAAGTCAGTATATATAAATATGAACATATCCCAATTCCGAGTTAATATTACAGATCGTCATATATATATATATATATATATATATATATATATATATATATATATATATATATATATAATATTATATATATATATATTAAACCGTATTAAAATATTCGGGAGTTTAATACCATAACTCAGCAGAAACTTTCGTAGAACTGCCATTAGGAATTTTAGAGTATTGAAAAAAAAATTCACGTTTGTTATCTAAAGCAGGATATCTGGATTATCTAAACCTTTCCACATCCACGCTGGGCTAACACATTATAGGTTTACCTCTTCGAGTGGGATTCGCATAAAAAACATTAACACACATTAGATTAAAATTGGTTAAGATTAGGAACACCACCTCTCATCTAGCACGCCACAGGAATGCACACAATCTCGATAATGATGAAAAGCAGTGCTCAGAGCGCTATAAAAGGTGCAGCCTGTTGGGAGAATGAAATTTTTTTAAAAAAAGAGGCGTTAGAGAATTTATTAGTATGATTATTTCATTTTTAACTTGCATTATGTATTTCATAATTTAATTTGTGTCTGTATGTGTGTTATTATTATTTTAAAATTCATAATTGCTTTGGTATCTGGCAAGGGGGATGTGTATCTTACTTATTGCTCCAACTATCTCACCACTGGATGGCACTGCCAACAAATTACTCAGATAAGAAACACTTGATATTTTCCAATTTTCTTATCTTTAAAATAATGGGATTGATAATCCACTTCATTGTAGAATTAAAATTGTCATCATGGTCTGGAAATGTATCTTATCTGAGAAACACTGATTTGATTCTGTAGATACTTTCAAGTTCTAGGTGGAACTCAACTTTCCATATGGTGCTACGTTATTTAGTTATTTTTTTGAGAAACAATATAAACAATTACTGGCTAAAATCTGTTTGTACAATAATGCGTGAGAGGTTTAACAACATGGATCATTCAAAACTTTAAAAAAAATCAGAAGAAAATAAGTGTCTTACATAGACGGTTTCTCACGAAAAGGAAAACGCTCTTTCAGCTCGTGCTAAGGTGTTTACTTGCCCTCAGTCTTTCGAGAAATAATAGCACGTGCATTACTGCATGTCTTCTTGTTATTGAAATGTGCGTGAGGATGTCAAGGTCGCCCTAATTTCCACATGAACGACGAATATCTTAAAGCTACGTAAGATTCAGACTTTCACACTTACCCCCCTTAGGCGGAGCAGCGACATGAGATTGGAAAAGGAAAAAGCGGAGCAGCACACACGCCAGCCATGACTACCACATTCATGATCTCTAGAAATGACGTTTTCGCGTAGGAGCACGCGAATCAGACCATCTCCGACACAGGCGCAGTACCCAGCCCAGTTTTGTGGAGGTCGCCACATCTGCTGCAGTGTTTTGTTGTACATACTTCATCTCTGTCATTGAGGGCCGACAACTCGCTCATCACGTCGGGTCATTATTGCAAAATGATCTCTGATGTTATTTATTTATTTATGTTTTTTTATGTACGTGTGTTTGATTGTAATAAAACAACCGTTAATCATTGTAGGTGGCGCCAACGTACTAGCACTTGATGCGAGAATGAAATGTCAGTGCTTTAAAAGGAAATACTCCCAGAAATATAAACGAATAAAAATTCAGTTTTTAAGCAGTTATCTGCAAGTAATCAATCTCATTTAGGTTTTTCTTCTTTTTTTTTGTAAACAGGAATAACATCTTTTTAATATTTAGTTGTTAAGAAAATTGATAAAGCAATCGAAATGTAACGCCTGACATTTATTTCAAGTTGTACTATCGAATCGAAAAGCAAAAGTAACAAGAATAGCTCACAGAACAGAGAGAGAGAGAGAGAGAGAGAGAGAGAGAGAGAGAGAGAGAGGGAGGGAGGGAGAGAGATAACAAATAGATACTAATCAATAAATAATATTTCTAAAGTTATTAAATTGAATTAAGCTAACTGAATACTAATAGCAGACTGCTTTGCATTCTCTCTTGTCTCGAAATGATTGAAAAAACTTCTGATTGCTTGTAAAAAGTTGCCGAAAGAAACTTTTCTGTGTTTAATATGACACGAGGATTCAAATCATATCATAAAATCCTTTGTTTCTATGGTGGCCTGAATGCGTAGGTTATGAGTTTCAACCCAGCACTATACCATATTCGTCCGACGAGATTGTTATACAATTGATCACAACGAAGATATGTTAATACAATACCAATCACTGACCACCTTCTTTCAGATTAATGATGATTCCAAATAATGGACGAACAAAGGAACCTTCAAAATTTGTTGACCGAGTTTTAATTCCACTGAGCAGCAAAAAAGTGTTATTGATTTTCAATAATCCATACTGTTTATTCAACTTTATAAATGTGCGCAAGCATTGCAATTATAAATGTCATATTAATTTTTCTCAATTCAAGATACATTTTCTTGTAGCTCAGTCTTAAAATTATAAGGGATATAAATAGATTGATAAACTAGTTTATGATTTTCATGGACAAAAGCTTAACGTATTTAAGTAGGCGAATGGTGTTTTTTTTTTTTTTTTTGGATACTGTTTTTAGTCACATCATCATATTACCTACTGAGTCATGCTACGCTAGCAGTCACCCGCAGCTTTAGTTAAGTTATTTCCTCAGCATACGTTCACAAGTCTTGCAGGATTTTTCTAAAGTTTATCACTTACAATTGTTTAGGCAGTTGACAGAACAGTCACGCATACAAATAATGCTTTCTGTAATACCCTGAAGGGATGACAGTAGGCAGACGGTGACATCGCTGGAAAGAGTGGATTTATATCTTCCGATGGGCACTCTGGAATGCTAAGTTCACGGCCTTTAAAAGGATTAACTGTTGTCCTAATGGAAAAATAGGAAGCAGATTTATTCTGAAAGAAATGCATGATGATTCTCTTGCGGAGTCATTCTTACGTCAGCAAAAATCAAATAATTTATTGAACTGTTCATCCATTAGAGTCAACTGGTAATAAGCAGGCCACTAAGTAATGACAACGCAGGACATTCCCTGCTACCACAAGTCTTCTCCAAACAAATATAAAGCTTTCTTACCGACACGGGAAAAACAAAACGGTGGTCGTTTGCAGATGATGATGATGATGATGTTTTCGTTCTTCGGCAAAATATCGATATGTATATGTTATGTAACAATTCTTCAAAGCTTCCGTTCGTCTGTTCTTAAAGTTTCCAGGCAGGAAGTAAACACTCAGCCAGACCAACAAGACCTAATTATAGTTTTCTGTTAGTGTATACTCTCCCAAGAAACATGACAGCACTACTCTACCGAGGTCGTTAAAGGTTCAATAACCCTACGCTTTTTTTGGTCACGTAAAGTTTATGCATGGCATAAAACTTGACGGAGACTAATGGGTTCTGTGAAGACGTCGTGTGTTAGTACGACTTGTTGGCCGTTTTATTACTCAGATAAGAGCAAAAAGCTATTTTGTATGAAGAATCATTTAAATTTTGTATCACTTTTATTATCGAAGGTGGAGGAAAAATTAGTTGAATATATTAAATTATAAAGGCGAATAAAAAAGATGGTATTTGAAAACTTGTGGTTGTTGTTTGTTTAATAAAAGAAGGAGACAAGACAAAAATAGTATTAGTAAATAAATCGCGACCAAACGGCCGAGAAGCACAAAGAGAGGGAATAAAAAAACGAAAAAAAATAGAAAAAGAGAAAGTAAAACAACAGAGATAAAAGAAGATAGAGAGAGAAAAATGGTGAAAAAAAGAGAGAAATGAAAAAAAAAAAAGAAAGAGATAATACGAAAGACAGAAGTTGTGGAAAAAGCGAAAAATAGAAAAATGAAAGAAAAACAGCTGAGAGAGGAGATAATATAAGGCGGAAATAGAAAAAGCAGAGAGAGAGAGAGAGAAGAAAAAGAGAAAAGGAAGATACAAAAGCAAGAGGAGAGAAAGAAAATAACGAGGACAAAGTGCGATATAAAAATAGGAAGAAGAAGAAACGTAGAAAAACGAAAATAGTGGGAAAAAAGCAAAATGGAGAAAGGAAAGGGAGATTAGGAAAGAGAGAATTGAAAGACAAAGCAGAAGGGTGGGAGAGACAGAGAGAGTAAAAGTGAAAAATAATATAACGAAGAGAGAAAAAATGAGTTCGAGAGAAGTAACATCATTGCTATTAGGCTTCGTTTTTGTGGGAGATGAGAACCTTTTGCCATATACTCATGATAAAAGAAATTGAAATTTTAAAGCTGTCAGAGAAACGTTTAACAAGTTCGCATTTGTTAGGGAATGTCAAATACATTTGACTATACAGAATGCAGAATGCTTAGCGGTTTCTATATGTGTGTGTGTTCCCTTAATTTGCTTTCTAGGAAGAAAATCGGATTTTTCAGGAGGGAAAACCCCTGCGACATCCGAATAAGACCAACCAATTTACCTAATCGAAATGCCCTTATTAAAGTTCTTATATGACGATAGGATTTGAACTCAGAAGTATTTTTTTAATCAAAGGATAAGTATCGTTCCTTCAAATGCCCTTCAGCTATTTATTTCTAGATATGAGCATAAAATTGCAGAGTCTCGTCGTTAAATTATTATAACCTTTGCCTTTCCACAGTTAAAATGGGATGAAAGCATTACAGGCTGTCGTACTTACTCAAATTTTCAGTTTTGCAAAATCTGTTTATATCCATTTATTAAAAATTTCTGCGTCCAGTTACTTTGGTAAAGCAGTGTATGTAATTTCTATAGAAAATGGAGTTACGGCAAACACTAAATGCTTGTTAAAATCAAATGCTTATATTTCTGACATAACCAAATAATCAATTGAATTCTATCCAGTTTCTATTTCAATTATGGTTATTGAATTCTCTTTTAGTCATTGCTGTAATGGAGGTGAAAATAGGTCGAAACAACTACATTAACTTCACTTTCCATTACTACAAAATGGTTTATATCGATTATAATTATGTGCATTACTGCCGATGTTTCACATGACAATGATGACATAATTTATTAGTTATTGGATCGTTTCCAATTTTATCATCTCCTCACCGAATGGTAACTCTAGCGATTAGTAACAACCAACCAACCTAGAAACATCAATAAAGTTGCCTGGAATTCACGTCCTTCAAAGTAATTATGGCTATCGAACTAATTGATTCACGTCCAGAAATACAATGTTGTATGTCATTTGAGTTTTTTGTTTATGCATTTTAGATATCGTTTTATTTTTATTTTGAAAATAAATCTTTGAACAGTAATAGTGTATAGTCAGTTTTATTGACGAAAGTTTAAAGTGAAGTTAAAAATTCTTCGCGTATTGTGAGCTAGCAGCATAGTTAGTTCGTTTGGTAAGAGTAACTGTGCACGTGGAAGTATGTTGTCATGGTTTCCTAATGTTTGAATTAGAGAAAGGCTTAAATTTTCATCATGAACTATTCATTAGTTCGCTGTATTTCACTGCATTATACCGTGTGGATTCTTGTAAATGTTTGGCGAGAGCGGCGCGAGCTCTCGTATCTGTGTGTGTGTGTGTGTGTGTGTGTGTGTGTGTGTGTGTGTGTGTGTGTGTGTGTGTGTGTGTGTGTGTGTGTGTGTGTGTGTGTGTGTGTGTGTGTGTGTGTGTGTGTGTGTGTGTGTGTGTGTGTGTGTGTGTGTGTGTGTGTGTGTGTGTGTGTGTGTGTGTGTGTGAGAGAGAGAGAGAGAGAGAGAGAAGAGAGAGAGAGAGCTATATAACATAGCACTTTTTAATGTATGGAGTCTGACTTCGATGGATATTACAATAATGTAAATAGTATTGATGCCACAAGAATACCTAAATGAATCTGAAATATTGCTACTGTAAAGACCGAGTTTTATTTAAATATTTAAATACTTATATTTAAAAATATTTACATTTTTAAATACAATTTAAAATTTTAGAGAATATTTAAAAACTAAAGAAGCGTCATGAGAATGTAAACAGATGAAGGTATTCGAAAATGGACATTAATTCGATATAGGTTATTCGAATTGTATTCATTTTTGTTGGCCATAAAATCAAAGTTTTATTATGTTTACTGATTTTACGTAGGCCGACAATATTAAAAATATAGAAACTTAATTTAGAAGCAAAAACTGCATTTTCTGTAGTAAAGTTTCATAATTTAATACCAATATTATACAAAATCTATTCTATGAAGAATAACAATACAATATGTCTGATGAAAACCTTTATGTCGTAATATCCCTGTAAAAATGTCTTTCCCGCAAGCATCCATTCACACTGAGATGTTTGGTTCTTTTTCGTTTGTTTAGATAACCAAATAACGATTGACGCTAATGGTTTCTGCTGAAATTAATTTCTTATAATTAATTTCTGATAAAATTGGATTGTTTACATGCGCTTATCTAGTAACTGAAACAGTTTAAGATTTTTATATAACAAATAATTCTTTTATATAACAAATAACAAGAATGGTATCCGAAGAAATTCATTTAGCATTCCATATTTTTTTAAATTAAATTTTTGATATTTATGGTAATTCTGAGAAAATGGAATTACAGTATGAAAACTATAATAGTCCATCATTAATGTAGTGTGAATGGTTGAGTTATTGAAAATATTAAATACAAAACCAAAGAAATGTAATAACATTTAGAGCAGTTGTCATCTGCTATCTAACGCGAAGATAAAACAACGTTTTATTTTCTGACTTAGATAGCAAACTAAATTTCCGAATACCTCACCTTTATCTTATGGACAAAACATTCTCTTGACCAGACTGTTAGAAACGCCAGCTAACTTAGAGTGTCCAGTGGGATTTCCCACGTGTCAGTGAAAGAACGGGAGAGTGGGAGATCTCCAAGTCGATATTCTGTTTCTTGAGTGGCATTGTCTTGGTGCAGTACGGTAAAGCTGTTGTCTGTTGTCTCACGATAAACACTAGCCTTGTTTCATGAAACATTACTTTAGACACGCCCTCTATCCATGGTTGGGTGCCAAACGATTGACGTAGAATTTTTTTTTTTTTTCGTTTTGTTTTAACGACGTATAGGTATTATTATAACAATAAAGAAGTGCGTTAACGGAAATTTTCGATATCTACGTCAGGAAATGGACCTGAAATATTGACGATTATAAGGAGAACATTTCAGATCGCAAAAATTTCAACTTCGATAACTTTTAACTGCTACCACCTGCTCGGGAGTTTCATGGAGGAAAGTAATTGTAATAGATAGTGACCAAACAGATAATGCTTCCATATTTTGGATGTAATTATGATATTTATTTTTCTGTTTATTTTCTTTTCTATTGTGATTTATACACGATAGTAAAGCAATGATAAAAACAATAAAAAGTCTGCATATCCAAATAGGCATTTCTTTTCATATGCTAACGAGACTCGTTGAGAAAATTTAAATTTAATCAAGGAATTACAAAAAAATAGTTCATTTGGTTTAGATCTTGTTTAATTCGCAAACGTGCAATTGACTAAAATTTGTTCTAGTCAGAGTGGCACCATTGCACGCATGTAGACAGATGACTCACAAAACAATGCTGATAGACAGAGACGTAACAAAGGGAAAGGATAGAAGCGACTGTCTGGATCTCGGAATCAAAATGGCTTTGCTTGCCATTCTTTTACCAAAAAGGAAATATTATCAGTGATCAAATGGTTTATATTTTATTATTTGTTTGTTATAACGTTCTTGTATACTCATAACATGCATGACACAAAAACGTGCGTGTATAATAAATTTAGTATACCAGTCAATCTTCACGTTTCTCAGGCTGTTTTTTTTTTTACTACTTTGCGTAAATAAAAATGCAGTTTTCGAGAAAAGAAAAAATCCGATAGTGATACGTTGTAATGCCATCCTTAGAGACATCACTTTTAGAAGAAAAGATAAAAAAGTATAAACATCTTAAAAACGAGACGTCAATCACATTATTTATATTTAGCCGTGGACATTTGGAAAAGTGAATTTTTTTTTAAAAGTTAGTCAAGTTTGCTGAAATTGCCCAAACTATTTCTTTTTGGTTGATATCGGATAAATTCTAGTATTTAAAATTCTTGAAATAATATGAAAAATCTTCATCAAGTGTTTTCAATCAAATGGTGAATTAGTCGGTCTTATACGCGAGGGGGCGGGGAATCGGGTTTTATTTCCCGGAACTCGAGGTGTTTGTCCCTCAAAATAGACAAACTGGCCAGAAGAATACACGCAACATACAGACAGAAGACACTAGGAATAAGTGTGGATGCGTGACCATAATTCAAGAAGAATCGAATGTACAAGCAGTATAACCATATTTCTATTATTTTCAGTGCACAATTGAAAGTGTCTGTTATTGTGGCATTGTTCCCGGATTAGCTATGGACCCTACTAATAATCAGTTATACTGGAAAGAGATGAAGCATCTGTGTATTATATTTGTTCGCTATTTCCATTTAGGACTACGGTCTTAAATGTTTAAGGTATAAACTGTAGGTTGGGAAATCAAAACAAAGGACGTCATGGATCAGTGAAAGAACAATACAGTAAACACCTTAGTTGAAAATAGCTGGGTTCGAATCTCCCTCAAGGACGGAGAAATATTTTATCATTTTAAAATGAAGCTGAGTTATTATATAGATTAGAATCTTTTACTTCGTAAATTCGCCCCCCCCGGAACATAAACAGATTCTGAGAAAATTGGAGGGGCATACCTCAGATTTTATGAGCTTTCTCCGTTTATTTTATTCTTATTTTATTTATTTATAACATTTTTTTACAGTTGGACCACCGACTGACCGCAAATAATCCTTAAGAGCATAACCTTCGTTGTTCAAAATGAGATATAACGCCCAATTGATTTCTGAATTTACTTTTCAATTTGGCACGTGACTTTCGAATAGAATAATATATTTTTCTGTGACTAAATTCATAAATTAATTTTTGAAGATTGGAAGTGATTTATAACTGAGAATTAATGAGATATTCCAGAATTTTGAGCAAGTTTTAAATGTGAATATATAGACGAGAACAAGTAGAATAAAAATGTACTTTGGAATATGAGTATTGAAGAATGCGTTTTTTTTTTTTAAAAAAAAAACTTTTCGTTTTCTCTCTTCTTTCTGGCGGTAAGAGAAGATAACTTGCGCGCGCAAAATATAAATATTAATCTTATGTTCTCTTTTATATAAAAGTCCAATACAATACTACGCAGATTCCGAAATGTTAAAATACGAAAAATTCGATATGTTAAAACTTTGGAAAAAATAAAAATATGGACGACCAGTATTTTCCATTTAAACAATAGTAAACGATTTTTTTTTTTTTGCAATAAATGTTGATATTATGATGTGACATCATGCGTAGCATTAAGGTGTGCGAGTGGTTTTTGGATGCAGTTGTCCTCAGAATGAACAGACGATAACGAATACGCGAGGAGCTGCGATTATTAAGGTCTGATTGGTTGCAGATTTATAAAGATAATCTATTTTGTCTAACTGACAGGCTGTCGATATTAAGTGGAGAATTTATAGCATGGAGATTTGTTCTGATAGGTAAAGTTTCGGAGATGTGTGATTTTATTTCGTTATTTTGAAAGCCTTTATTGTTATGGTAATTTCATTTCTCGGCGTATGTTTACATTACGGCGTGTAACATGATTTCTGTAGTAGGGGATTTTTGGATTGCTATTCTTTGGATATTTTACTTTGTTTTGTTCGGATCGGATTGGAATATTACAAATCACGAAGATGTTCTGGAATTGCAGCCAGATTGACATCAGAAACCGTAAACTACGTTATGCCATTGAACTATATCAGTCTGTTAATTTAGTTTTATTTCTAAGCAGAGTTTCAAACTTATACGAGATTGTGAAAACTACTTCAAATAAATATATAATTCAAACTAATTTTTACACATTTTTTAAAATAAGGGACACTCCTAAACCAAAACAGGCAAAAATAGCCGTAAAAATAGTATATTCAAACTACTGTTTGAATATATATTTAAAGGCTATTCAAAATTTAAATATTTTGAAAGTTTGAATTTCTTTTTCATGGAGGAACCCAGATTTTTGCTGAAGAAAAGTCAGTTAACTGTTGTGAATAATGCCTGTTTGGAAAATGCTTTTAATCACGTAATTGCTGATGACCTTGCCATAGCTACTCAATCAAAAAATTTCAAGTCCATTGAAACTACTCTATCACTTGCCTTAAATAGTCTAACCACATACTATACCAGCAATCAACTAAAACCAAACCCCTTGAAAACCCAGACTGTCCTTTTCCACCTTAACAATAAGGAAGCCAACAGGAAGCTGCAGATTTCTTGGGAAGGCTCTAAAATAAAACATTCCTGAACCACATAGAAAAAACAAAAGCAAAAGTGAATGCAAGAAACAATATACTAAGAAAGCTTACTTCCTCCAAATGGGGTGCAGACCCTAACACACTGAGATCTTCTGCCTTGGCCCTTTGCTATTCTTCTCCTGAATACACCTGCCCAGTATTTATTATTATTATTATTATTATTATTTGTCATCTCCAGGGAGTCCAAAGACTCATCGAGGGAGGGCATCTACTCTACAACTCTGCTTCCACCACTCACAATCTACCAACTGACCGCAACTACACCAACACCATCTACCGCCGACCACCACCACTAGTATTTCCACAGACAAGCACAAACATCCATGCCCACAGCAGGATTCGAACCCGCAGCCTCTTGACTGGAGAGCTTACACTTTAACCACTCGGCCAGCCAGGCTGGCGTATGGTCTAGATCCATTCTGTCATGCTGAAAAACTTGATCCAGCATTGAATGAAAGCTGCTGCTTAATTACAGGATGCCTGAAACCAACACCACTAAAAGACTTGTATATTTTGGCTGGTATTGCATCCCCCTTCAATCCGAAGATCTGCATTCTCAGCTGATGAAAGAAGCAGACAAATGAATCATGAACGCCACCCACTATTCATTCAAAGACTAAGATCCCGACATAGCTTCCTGGCAACTGTTGAACCACCTAAAAACCTCCCAGAGACAAGACTTCAGCAATGGCTTGCATTATATCCTGAAAATAATACTGGTATTCCAATAGCCGAACATCTTCCACATGGTGCCCACTTGGACTGGAATACTTGGAAAAGCCTCAACAGACTGAGAACGAAGGACGCTGCAAACAAAACCTCATCAAATGGGGGCTACCTCACTGACCCAGACAATTGTGAGTGTGGGACAACCCAGTCCATGAAACACCTTCTTTCTTGCCCCTTTCTTCCATCACCTTGCACAAAAGATGACCTTATATCCTGCACAGAAAGAGCAGTTGATTGTGCAAGATACTGGAGGCACATCTGACCATATTTATTGTATATAAGTTATGTATGGTGTTTCCTTTTTTTTCATATTTAATTATTATTTCCCGGTATAATTCACCTACCAAATCTAAGCTGATCCCATTGTAATGTATCCTAATTTGTTGTAAATCATGTTGTACCACTTACTTACTACTGTACCACTTGTGTTTGGATACGAAATAAATAAACTCACGTAATTCCTTTTTATTAATAATCGATGTAGAGTACTTATAGGCATTGATAAGTTGTTTTAGGTAATGGATTTTCAATACTCTGCGGGTGAAGTGCAGATAACTGCCGATATTTGAAGATTTAGGATAGATTTGGGAATCACTATAATGATTGCATCTTGTGAACTTTAAGTTAAAGAAATTGATGGAATTATCTTACGGAAGGCTTAATCAATGCCAAAATTTTCAAAATTCTACGTCGATCATACATTCTTTCTACTGCATGTTATTCTGTTAAACTGTCTTTCATAAATTCATATCTTAATCTTTTTAACTTTTATATAGGCTCAAGGATTTAAAATTTTCTTAAATATTAACCTGGCTGCTTTCGGGAGCACCATAATATATTAAGCATTGCTGATCTATTCATAAGCATCAGTAAGAAAAAGAACTAAATAGCTTTATATGTTTTCAAAGAAAACGCATGGATGGTTAAAGAGAAAACACTTCTCTCTCTAGTTTTAAAGAAGTGTTAGTTAATAGACTGATTTAAGTTGAAATTTAATCGTTAAGTCAACAGTTTTTTTGCGTTAATTTTATTTCCAACAGCTGATTATATTCAAGTTTCAGTAATGAATGGTCAAACTTCTCCTTTGTGTGACCAAATCTTCATAGTATCATGGCTGTATAATTCTAATACTAAAACTATAGAAAATAGTTATAGGAAAATACCCAGAATCAATCAATACATTATACTAACTTATTTTAAATTGAACATTTTTTTTAATTCGGAAAGGATAGTTTATGATAATTTAGTGGAAAATCTTTTAAGAAAGATTTTCTTAAAGATTAACCGGATTACTAACATAAATTAGCATGACTATTAATCAAAATAAAACGTATCGCTGCTTATGTAATTGTTTGTTAAGCTTTCCTTATCATTATTCATATCTTAAAAATTGAAAACAGAGAGCGTAGAAACCTTGAAAAAATTACACGGAATATTTAAATCAAGGAATGGGTATATGTTGAGAAACTCATTAACTTGAAACTAGACTTTCAGAAAATATATTTTTACAGACTGCAATAAACACCATTTATACAAAAAAAAGGTTTGCATTGTTTAACGTGGTCTGCTTGGAAGTCTGTTTTTGAGCAGTAATTAATGAAAAGAGAAAACGAAGATCGTTACCTGTTATATGATGGAGAGGTTGTCAATCTGTGATCAGTCCCCCTATTGCCCTTTGATCAAAGTCTGGTTCTTCCATCGGGGGACAAGATAGCATCTGAATCTGTCGACGATCTCCTCTTGACTAACTTCCACTTGTAACTAGCAGACTATACGCTGTATGCTGCCATAGCAACGAGTAAATACTGAAGCCATATCTAGGCAACCAGTGGTCACGCCGATCAATTATATCTAGCACAGGTCTGCTCTATCCACACGCTGACCGACGCCAGATATACCACGTGATTTGATTCATTGAAACGGGGAGGAGAAATATGGGAGGAAGACTTTTTATTTATTTATTTATTTTCTTGCCCTTGAAACTCTGAACTGTCTGTCGTTTAGTGGATGTCGTTTATTAAAATATGATAATATGCTCTTTTATATCTTCATTAGTGCGCCAAGTGTGGAATTACGGAAGCTAACTTAATCATTTCTCTCTGCACACTGCATCGATTGTTTACAGAAAACATATGCCGTCCATTAAAATGTGCAACCGTCGCTGTTCAGGAAGTGGCAAAACAAATGCACCTAACAAAAACAATATAACATACTTTTTTCGTATTACAAAAACTACGAAAGGTACTTTATCCAACTCATAGTACATATCACAACAGCAATTAAATACAGAAACATACCAACCAGAACTAGTCGATACATGCAACGGACTTCAAACGATGGCCTTCTTGAAATTATACCTTATTTGATTTTGTTTTGTATCTCTTTCTTTCTGAGAATTAAAATATATTAACTTTAATTAGGCGTATGGTTTATAACATTTTCCCCTATCTTACCTTAATTGTTTTTTTTTCTTGCTTCTACATCTTAAAAATACTTTGAGCTTAAAAGTTGGCCATGTAATGTAAAATTTTTTTTTTTCTATTCCTAAATTTATGGTAGTGGAAGACAGTATGACATTTCGGTTGCTACTCTAAGTCGATTTGGACACGCAATGTTGCAAATGCCAAAGAAATGAGGAGGTCACATTGGTAGTGTACCGCTAATGCCGTCGGGGGAATTATCCGTTGTCCGTATAATATACTTTTTGTTGCTTTATATGCAAATCACGGCTGAAATAATCCGGCTTGTGAAGAAAGGGAAGCGATCGTATTATTCTTGTAGCGTACAACATTAGGTCGGAAGAATGAAGAGATGTGAGAAGTCTGTGCCGTAGATACTGCAATTTTGAAACTGGATTCTAACCTACTTCTTCGTCGGGCAGTAAGCATAATTACCTCATCTTATTGTGACTATTGTTATTAAACACTAAGTTACATGGCAAATAGAAATCCAAAGAATGACTTCGTACACACTCCCGATATGCCCTATGGTTAGTCGGTGATCTTCCATTCAAATCCATTCACAACCAAGCATCGCGAATACAAAATTCGCGATGCTTGGTTGTGGATAAAGCAGAAAAGTATAACAAGACATTCATAAAAAAAAGAGACGTTCAGAATTGGAGTCACCAGCGCATGTTACACGTCCTGGAGATACTAGGAAAATATGTATTCCATGGACAATGCTTCGCATAGTTACTCTATTAAATCTGCACCTGTATACATACAAAATAATATTCTACAACAAACGCCTTATCCTGTGCACACTAAATATCTTTATAATACTACTTTAGCGCTTCACAGTGCAGCGTGTAATGATTACGGTGTCATATTTCAAAACTCCCAATCGTTGCTTGCTAAAATACGGGTAGGACAGAAAAACATCTTCACGTTTATGTCAGATGAAAATTTCTATGGCAAAGACTAAAATAAAACAAATGTATATGTTAAGGAGCGTGAGATATAATTTTCACGAGCGTCTTCTTCTTCTTTTGCAGAGGATACCAAGAAAAATAGGTATTTCTTTGCGTCTTTGGCTTTAGTCGCAGATCAATGAAAAATGTTTCTTCAACTTTGAAGTAACTGCGGTTGGCCTGATGCCAGAATTTTTCTGTTTTCAAATACCGGCTTCATTGTATGATTTTTTCCTAATATTTTCTATTGTAGTGAAGTATCTAAAATATTGTATTATACAATATCAAGAATTGATCTCGGATGTGTGCCTCAGTGAGCTAGAAAACCGTCTTTCGCGTTTCTTTGTTAATTTATCAGTCCTGTCTAATAATAATTCATGAACGATAATCTAGATATAATTTTGGTATCTTAAAGCATGCTCGGAATTGTAAAACGCGGTGTAAAAATATTAACCTTGCTCTATTCTTGTATTTTCTTTTCTGGCTTGTTGCCAGTATTACAATTCAAGGTTGCATGTTAATCGATTTCAATTGCTGTTTTATGTATTTCCCCCCTCATTTGATTAATTTTTCATGTCCCTTTGTTCTACTGACGACTCGAGTCAAATAAAGAATAGCGTTAATGACATGCGCAGTGGAATCTCACGAAAACTAGTTTCTACCTGAAATATCTTATGCTATTGCTAGCATTAAATTTGGATTATACACTTGGTGATGTGCCAGACTCCACAAGCGCATTTGTTAGTTGTATTTGTTTTTCTGAACAATAACACTTCCCCAGGCAATCGTGTTCATCCAGAAAGGTGCTGCCAGCGAAAACATGATCTTACATAGCCACTTTGTTTTAGTCGCGTTATGATTGTTATTGCTGTACTCTCAATACAGTACGTGCATACGAGAATATTTCTCACAGAATATTTCTTTTTCTTCTTTTCAGAATCTCTTTTTACTCATTATTTTTTTATCAAAAACTAATATCAAATATGTTGTTAACATTGGCTAATGTTTAAGTAAAATACTCTCAACTGACCGCTGAGAGAAAACAGCTTAATAAATGTTTCTAAAAACCTGTGACTACATCCAGACATTTCTATCCCACTCATGACTTTTTTGCTTCTTCTAAATTACTATTGAACCAAGCCATGCTTAGTGAAAACTTGACATGCCGGTCCCAAGCCCGGATAAAGGGGGAGGGTTGAGTACAGGGCTAACAACCCAGTCTCAGAAAAAAATTTTTTGCTATGCAAACTGAAACCTTCCAAAACGTGATACCGGATGAAGAAAATAGAACACGAACAAGAAGCACCTCTGTAAAAGCCCTTCTGGGGAAGCAGAGGTGTGGAAGAAAGTGACAGACACCTTACCAAAAGACAAGCTTAGACTGGGATGTTGGAATGTTAGAACCATGTTGAAACTGGGAAGAAATACCAAGTCTCGAGAGTTCCTAGAAAAATACAGATTAGAAATAATGAGATTAAGCGAAACGAGAGAGATAGGAACTGGAAAAATCAAATTAAACTCTAGTCACTACTTAATCTACTCTGTGAACCAAAATACGAATGACCACACAGGGAGTTGCAGTAATGGTGACAAAGAAAGCTCATGATGCACTAATGGAGTGGAACCCAATATCCGAAAGAATACTAAACGCTAGATTTAAAGCCGGCAAGCAGAACATCACAATAACTGCTATATATGCACCAAGAAATGATGCGATTCAGGAAGAAAATGATAATTTTTATAACACGCTACAGAGAAGTATAGAAACAACCAATAAAAAAGATATGCAACTTATAATTGGAGACTTTATTGCTAAGGTTGGAAATGATAATACTAATAAAGAAACTGTTATGGGAAAGTATGCAGAAGGAGAAATAAATGAAAATCGAGAGTTAGTTATAGACTTTTGTATGTTCAATCAGATTGTAATAGGAGGGAGTCTCTTCCAACATAAAAAAATGCACAAGTGGACTTGGATAGACCAGACAGAAAGACAAAGAACCAAACAGACCATGTACTTATATCAAGAAATTGGAGGAAATCATTCCTGGATGTCAGAGTTAAAAGAGGAGCCGAGGCATATTCAGATCACTTTCTCCTAACAGCTAACATAAAAGTAAACATATTTAAAAATAAACAAATGCACAATAGGAAGAAGTTTAGAATTGAAAAACTCAAAAACAAAGAGATTAGAAATAAATGTATAACAACTCTACAGGATAAATGGGATTAACTCTAAAAAAGAGAAGGGGATAACGTAGAGGAAAAATGGACTAAGATTAAAGACATACTAATGAGCACATCAGAAAAGATATTGGGATTTCGAACTAATACAGACAAAGAATGGATATCAGAAAACACCAAATTAAAAATAGAGGAGAGAGATAGAATAAAAGAGAAACTGTTACAGATTGGCGAAAATTTTGAACAAGAACAAGCAGAAAGATATAGAGCAATTAACGAAGAAATAAAAAGAAGTGCAAGAAATGATAACAGAAAATACCTAGAGAATCTAGCACAAAAGGAAGATGATGCTACATATATAAATGAAAGTTGTATGATATTACAAGGAAATTAAGTGGGAAAAGAAACAAATGGATAGTCCCTATATACAATAAAGAAGGAAAACTGTTATTAAATGAAAAAGAACAGATAAATAGATGGGTGGGATTCTTCTCGGAGAAATTTCAAGAAATGACTGATGGTGACCAGAGCATAGAATTAAATGAACAAAATGCATCATTAGATATACATTTGAACGAAATAACAAAAATAGAAATTACAAAACTAATAACCCAGATCAAAACAGGTAAAGGACTTGGAGCAGACAACATACCAGGCGATATACTAAAAGCAAATCCAAAACTTATAGCAAAGATATTATATCCCTTACTAAATGAGATATGGACGAAAAAAGAGTGGCCTAAGGAATGGAATACTGGATTACTGGTTAAATTCGGATAGGTTCCCAAAAAAGGGAACCTATCCGAATGCAAAAAATCGAGAGGTATGACATTTCTGGGTGTTATAAGTAAAATACTAGCAAGGATAATAAGGATAATACTAGAAAGAATCTAAATAGAAATAGAAACACAACAAATACTAGAACAGGCAGGATTTAGAGCCAATAGATCATGCACCGACAACATTGCTACTTTACGAATTATCTCATGGAAATATAGGATTACAATGGTTACTTCAAAATGAACTCCACGATCTAGATTTTGCAGATGATATCTTCTTACTTTCACAGAGGCACCAACATATAGAATAAAGAATAACAACACTTGTAGAAACAGCCAAAAAAGTTGGTCTTAGGATAAATAAAAACAAAACAATGTTAATAAAAAGAAATGCAAAGCAAAATAAACACTGAAGATAGAAGGAAACAGCTGGCTTATTCAACTTTCAACCAACTTAGAAATATTCAGGAAAACAAGAATTTGTCTATAAAAACTAAAATGAGAATATTTAACTCAAATGTAAAGGCAATACTAATGTATGGATCAGAAATGTGGATGTTAAAAAAAAAGATAGTTAACAACGTCCAGGTCTTCCTAAACAAGTGTTTACGAATGATACTGGGAATATATTGGCCAAAACAAATATCAAACGAAGAACTATGGCAGAGAAAAAACCCGAAACCGATGTTGCGACAGATACGCGAAACGAAATGGAGATGATTCGGGCATATGGTGAGGAAAGAAGATAAAATAACAGTAAAACAGGCTCTAGATTGGAACCCACAGGGTAAAAGAAGACGAGGACGGCCAAGAGAAACATGGAAAAGAACAATACTGAAAGAAATAACAAATATTAATAAAAACTGCAGCCAAATAAAATCATAAGCAAAAAACAGAGTCCGGTGGAAAATGGTGGTGGAAGACCTTTGCTCGCAGGTGGAGTGAAGAGGATTAAGTAATAAGTAAGTATAAGCTGTGAATTGAAATTATACTATACTATTAAATTAATTTATCTAGAGGTTATTTTTATAAAAGTCTAGTTAGTTTATTGTTGCACGGATTTAGTTTTTTAATGAACTGTAGCGAAGATTCTAGTCAGATTGTATTAAAAAGAATAATTTAGGTCTGCTTATTAGAAGCGGGAAGACGGATATAAAAGTTTTGTATTTTATGATACGTATGGCGCACAAAAAAAGTACTAACTTTGACACACACACACACACACCTCCCCAGTACACGCGCTATGAGATATGCCGTTCGACTGCATGCACATTAATAGAAGAGCACGTGCAGAGTTTTACACCATTACATTTAACTATAGCAATAGTTTTGACGTTAGAAGACAAGAGGTTTATTATTGAGCATTATTTTCGTTCATACGGAGTTGGAAGAGCAAATGGTCCAAGCCTACGACATGTTTGTGAGCATTCAGAGGCATTCAGAGGGAGACCACGAACTATTAAACACAAACGAGAATTACAGGCATGTGCTGGAGCAAGTGTTTGTCTTCGAAACCCAGTCAATGCTGAACAGCGGTAAAACTTAGGGTACCGAGGCGGTCGCTAACAGAGAATCCTTAAGGAGCTAGGTGTCTTTTCGTACGTCATTGAGGTGGGTCAGTTGCAGATTACGCTACACTGCGGGAATATTATGCTCGCTTGCTGCCCAATGTCTATGAAGATCTGTCTTTCCTCCATAATGTCTGGTTCTCGGACGAAGCGTATTTCTCCTCTTCACAGCGAGAAGGTCACCGCAGGGTGTGCGGTTTCCGGCCATGGCATGATTGGGCCCTACTTCATTGAAGAGGGTGGTGTAACCGTGACCTTGAATAGCGAACGTTACATGGAGAATGTATTGGCTCCTTCACCCAGGATTTTCATAGGATGTGTTGTGCAAAAAAAATTCCAGCAGAGGCCTCAACCATTGTTCTCCAAGATGACAGAGAACCTTTGCATGGCCTACGAAACTTGTCTTGAAAGACAAGGTGTCCATTTCGAGCACGTAATTTACCATCGTCAATGCTTTATTCGACCAAGATTCCACCGACAGTAATGGATGTACATATCATCATGTTAAACATATTTCTTTGTTAATAAACCCGTTTACCCCATAACATATACTTCGTAGTTATTCAGTACTTTCTTTTTTTTTTTTTTTGCGTCATACTGTATATTCTCTGTAAAGAATGCTGAATAAAACTATTTCGAAGGTAAATCAATTTTAAATGATTTAATTTTCTAATAGAAGTCAAATAAAAATAAGCTATAATATCACAGCAAAAATATATACATTTAACTGTATTAAGACATAATAAATCGCAAAAAAAAAAAAATTAAAAATAACATGCGCAAATGGAAGAACTGTATTTAGTAAAAAAAAAAGACCTATGGGCGTCGCTTGATTATTAGGTTAGTGTCCGCTGATTGTGCTGAATAAAGAGTACAGGCTTTTTTTCGTTCTTACTTGTTATAAAAGAAGCGTGGAAATAATTCCAGATAATCATAGAAGGTGCGTTTCACGATAGCATTGTTGTAGAATGACGTCGTTTCATACCGTAATTTAAAAAGAATTTACTAATTTTTTCTTTCGTATTTACGCGAGTGCCAAAAATTTCGAAAATCTGATCATTTCCATCATTTTACTTCAAAATCATTTTTGAAATTTTCGCAGCTCTTCCGAAATTCAGAACAGTGTTATTATATGGGTACAAAATACAAACGGACGTGGACTAAACGAATCTAATAGACCTTACGAATTTTGCAAAGCACACCTAATAATTGCCGTTTGAAGATGTATTTTATTACGGCGGCGTATTGATAAAGATATTAAATTTGGATTATCTGACGCATGTATGGTTACAATACGAACCACATAAAATTTAACGGATTTATTTTTCAAGGCATTTCAATAAAATATACCCTTCCAGGATTCAGTTTAGATTTTGATAGGACAGCACGATCTATTATTTTAAAATTTACTGTAATCGACCATATTATAAAATAATAATAATAAAAAAACTGCTCATTATTGATTATATTTGCACTTGTACTTTGCCAGAATAACACAGACAAGGAGAATGGTGGCGTGCCTCGAGCCGTTTTGTCCTGTTCTGCTTAGAATTTATGGCGTTAATTTTATATATTATTGTATTGCTCGTTCTGTATATGAGACTTATGCAAATGAATACGGTTATTTATCAGCGATTAAGGAATGGTTTTTAAAGAACTATTTTTGCTGTGGAATTTAATAATGAAAAGTATTTAATCGTGATCATGATCACATGTCACACTTCATCATAATGAATACAAACAAATGCGAGAAAGAGCTATTGACAATTGTTTTTTGTAACAACCCTTAACTTAAATAAGATGCTTCTTGCTTAATTTAAAAATAGTTGCTTTTACCAGTTTACTGTTGATAATGTCAAGTAAATAGTATACTGATGAGAAAAGAGAAGCTTTTTGCAAAAACAAAGAAACGGCCTGCTGATGAAATTGAGAAACATTGTCACGTGAGTAAATTGCTTTCAGAAAGTGACTTATGTAGAACACATGACGCTAAGGAACTTCCTCAAACCTCATTGACAGAGGTCGCTGTTTTATATTTTAATTTAATATACTAATTGCTGGTAGAGATTTAATAAAGGCTTTTCTCAAAATCCTTTTGCTACATAATGGAATAAAGATTTTGGCAACGAAATCTTACTTTGAATAAAATGCGAATACGTATTTTTATTATTTAATTACTTCTTTTCTTAAGTTAAGGGGATAATAAATCCCGTATTATTTTACAGTCGGATACGAAAACTCGGAGATCGAAATCCATCGAAATCTAAGAGTTTCATGCCGAAGAACTATTGGCGGGTCCAAGCGTAAGTCAGTAGAGGTATATGTAAGTCAGTAGGGGGTATATGTAAGTTTGGTTCACTTAAACCTTGGTATTCCAGGTCTACCTACTCACTGATGAGACCTAAATAAAGGTCAAAACCGGTCAGGGTAGTGACCTCTCCTCATAATGAAAGGCAGCATTACATCTCCTAGGAGCTGCGTTTTACATTATGAGAAAATATCAAGGCCAGTGATCGAAGCTTGCTCTACCTCTGTTCCGAGTTGCCCTAGTGTTGTACCACCAGGCATTGACTTACGCTTGGACTTGCCGGACGTTTTTCGTCATGAAACTCTTAGATTTCGATCTCCGAGTTTCGTATCCGGCTGTAAAATAATACGGGATTGATTATCCCCTTAACTTAATTTACGTCGCCGGAAAAATAGCCTCTTGGCTCTTTATCGTACTTTTTTTCTTCTTCTCGTTCTCATAAAGGATTAGCCATGTCTGGTCCAGCTTCACCAGTTTTTCCACCTTGCTACTAATATTCTTCTTCTCTCTTTCTCTCTCTCTCTTCTCCTCCTTTCGGTCGGTGTATATCCACTTCCTTTGGTAGTCGACATCTTTCCATCCTATATAAATGCTCTTTCTATTTCTCTTTGTGTGTTCCTTAATCTCTTCATTTAAACTATAAATACTTAACTCTCTTCTAATACCGTAATTCTATACGGTCTATTTTGATGCATCCTTTAATTATTCTTAAAAATCTCATTTCTGCTGCCCATATTTTACTTTGCTCATTCTTTTTAGCAGTCCGTTTTTCTGATCCATAATAAAGTAGTTGATACTCTATTACTTGATATAATTTAATTTGAGTGGGTTTTTTTTTTATTCAAACCCCTTTGCATTTTTATTTTTCCAGAGATTTTCTGAAATTTATTTATTTTTCATCCATAATCTTTGATTTTGTTTTGTTATTTTTCATGCAAAATAATTAAACTGTGTCATTCTATTATTACTATTTTTGTTTTGATATGATCTTTGCCTTTAAATAATATGATTTTTGTTTCGTTTCGTAAATTTTTTAGACTATATTGTTGGCTTTATTTTATTTAATTCATAAACTCATTTTTGAGGATTCTTTTCATTATCCTGTCATATATATATATATAGCTCGTCCTAAATGTAATGGATATTCTTGTTTTTTTTTTCCATAATACTCCACAACTTTTTCTCTATATATTTTATTAGAAGCTTTCTAACAATCTATAAAGGCTAAATTCTCTTCTTTTTTCTCTAATTTGTTTTAAGACAAATCTTATCTATACATGATTTCCTTGTCTCAACCTACTTCATTTTTCTGAGAGTAGACCGGCTGCAATATTTTTTCTTTTATTCTAAAAATTTAGTATATCTTTTATAACCTATATTTAATAAGCTTATTTCTCTATAATTGTCATAATCTATTTCCTTCCATAAATATAAATATGACTTTGGCTTTTAACCAATCTTATGGAACTTCACATTTCCTCCAACCGTTATTTATTAACTTTTATTACTTCTTGTATAATATACCAAAGAATATCTTTCTTAGAACATTCAACGAAAGAAATAAACAAACAAACAAAGAGATAGTTTAAAAACACGTAATTTTTTTTTATCCTAATAGAAAGCGTGCCTTTTTTTTTATTTTACAAAATTCGGTATTACGCTTATTAAAGACAAAAATGCATGAATTAATAAAAACCGATGACAAGATTAGATACTATCTTACCTGCAACTATAAGTGGTGAATATCTTTATAAATGACAAGAAAGATTCCTTTGGTTGACTTGGCATTTCTCGTAAAAATACTTCAAGTGACTGAAATGTCCACTATCTTCAAATGCGTACCCCATGGATGGTCCAAAGAACGCAGACTGTTGTTCACAATTGTTTTTAAAGACGATATTCATTACAAATCGCACTTTGGTAGTCTAGTCTATGTGCTTGTGAAGTATGACGAGTCCTAATTAATATTTTTAAAATTAACTGTGTGAGGGTTTTTGTTGTCCAGATCATCAGTAGAGTTACAAAATATCCTTCCACTTATGTATATTGCAGAGACATGACGCCCGAGAGTGCTGACGATTCGTCATGGACCAAATGGAATTAACAGTTCGTTCTGGCCGACAGAGAACCTATATGAGTTTTACCATATTCACGTGAATGTATTGGTTGCCATGACAATGTCTTTTTCAGTGTATGGCTACAGTTTTAGCACGCAAAGCAGTGCCAAAATATCTTATACGCTTATTTATCAGACACCATGCGAATAAAGGATTTATTAGTTCAGAGTAGATGAAATTTAACATTTTTCCCTTTCACTCCCTCATACATGTAATAAAAAAGAACACTTAATAATAGAGATAAGCTTGGCTGAAGTTAAATTCATTATGATAACAATGAATGTTCAGATTCGTGCCATATTCATTTTCTACGAGTATTTCGATCACTTATATTTTTTAAATAGATTGCTGTTAAATCAACTTATAAAAGAAGGCTTAAAGTATTACATATTATGCAATTCAATACAGGAAGTCGCACACCGTGCCCCCCCCCCCCTCCCAGACATACGTACAACAGCATTGTTAGAGCTGTAATTTATCTAGCAAGAGTTACACGTATATTACGAGATCAGCGTTTGATTTCTATTCGTATCTATGGCAACAGCAAACATGAAGTTGTATGAATGAATCACGTCACGTTTGCATGGACCTTAGAAAGAATCCTAAGCAGTCTACAGCTACCATAGTTTTTTTAAAAAAATGAGGATTGCTTCTTTTTTAAAGTTTGCGTGACTATAATAACGGCTTCTGTGGCTGTTGGAGTAATTACTGAGATGCTTGTGCTGGCACGTCGTCCTGAAAATGTGTACGCCGTTTTCACTGATAATGATTGTCATAAATATATTAATGTAAAGAAGACAATCATAGATATGAATGTCCTGCACTTTTTATATATATTTTTGGAATACTGTAATTATTTTGTTGCAGAAGAAATGAAAGCGAAATTTATTCTTGTTGTCAATCTCTTTGTTGTAAATCTTTTAAGAATAATTTACGCAGTTTTTTTTTTTTTTAATAGTTAGTGATCTATATGGTACAATTGCATATTTCAGAACATTTGTAATCATTTTTATTATTACTCTTTGTTTAATTTTTATCCAATTCGTTGCCTGTCCGATTTTTTCTAGTCGCTATAATAATTTATTAAATTAGAATTCCATGGAATATCGTCGCATCCAGATTTCATGTAAAGGATTATACTAAATTGAGTATAATGTTAGCAATTTTAAAAGTTTACATGTAAAAGTACTTGGTGGAAGCCATTTCATAAAAAAATTAATATATAATTTCATTTGAAATGGCATAACTTTGTATTAAAATGCATCAGCTTAACATGAAACTGAAAAAAAAAAAAAACACTAAGTAATAAATAAACAAATGTTACTATTTATTGTTTTTTTATTATCTATTTTTATTGTATTTTTTTTTTTTTTTTTTACTGAAAGAAACTAAGGCTTCAACCTCGCAACCCACTAAAGGGATGAGATAGCGTCAGTGATCTGTAATACATACTGGTTCAAAAATAGAGCACTTTTTATTTTTATGCATATTTTGCAAATTATAGTTTTTCTTATAAGTCATAAAACGATTTACTTTATTAAAGAAACTCAAACATTGTCATTTAATGTTTAATATGATTTATGTAACAGATTATTAATATTCATGAAAAGCTGATTTCATACCTTTTTCAATGCATCGTGATTTTATCTTTTGTTTACGATATTTCAATGTGTCGTGAAATGTGTTTGGCCATTAACACATTCCTGAATTTATTTAAGAATTTTAGTGAAAGTTTTTTTTAATTTTTAATCATGGATTTTTAATTCCATTCAGGACTAAATAAGTTATTCAAATTATTAACTTATTTACTCCCCAGATTAGAATATTTTTTGCGCAATAATTTTGTTCAAACATCCTTCATGGAAAATTTAGTCGACTAAGCAGTTGTTTTACTATTTCAATAATCGATCTCACAAATACAAATAATCCTCTAGAGGAGTATTTCTTGGCCTTTGTTTAGTAATCTCCCCTAAAGGACATTTTTAATCACTTTTTTATAATTCCCTTAAGAAATTTAAAAGAATAACATACCGTACAAGACTAGCGATTTTCTCGTTCCTGTTTGATGAGGTATATGAAACATGGGGATGAAAAAGCGGTATACGTTTATCTTTATGAAGTAAATATATTGACTGTGAATCATCAAACCCTGTAGAGCATACCTCAAAGGGATGTTCTATTATTTATCCATGATTTTAAAATTAAGTGTATGTTTCCATTATCTTTTATCTGGTAGCGTTACATCGTTGGCTTTGTTAGAGCTGTAATTTTAGCTTCGCTAATAAATAAATATTTTTAATTTAATCAATTTATTATGATATTTATTTAAAAATATTTTTTTAATTTTAATACCAGCAAAAACATTAAAATAATCTTTAAAATTCAAACTGATTGCTTATAATCGTTTTAATAATCCACCCCAACACCTTCCTTACCCCCCCCCCCCCTGCAAAGTATACAAATAGTTGTATTAAGTGTTTTGTGTATTAGCTGCGGTCTCCTTGCCATCCACCAACCTGAATAACTACTTGTAAACTTCGTACACAGCGCTTTAATTAAATTGTTGTAATAACAAAAGCGAAACTGTAAGGAAGGCATCGATGAACATACGTGCGTATATTGAATTTCAGTAATCAAGCATCTGGTGGTTACACAAACTTATCTATTCTCAATACGTGAACTGTAGCTATGATATGAATAACCTCCAAACGACTTTTATTTATGACGATAACACTTTAGAAAAAGTGGCGCCATTGTCTTAATTTTTGTAGATAATCATCCTCGCCAGATGGCAGGTACTCCAGTGATAAATGTTAGCATCGTAATACTCTTACCATCTGGGGCTTGTGATGATATTGACCACAGAACTCGTAAATAATTTTCTCTTAGATCTGTAATTTAGGTGGGAAGAATGATTCCCTTTATAGTTCCCTTTTCGTAATAATAAGCGTCCTTCAAATTCCCAAAAGAAACGTGAAATGGGAAAGTGATATCGCCTCCAAATAAATTGACGTGTCAGTGCGGTTTTAAGAAGTTTTTGACTGTTGAAAATGAATGTTTACGTAGGGAATTTGGAGCTGATATTTTCTACCGACTTGCATCTTGGAAAGGTGCCAAGTGCAGTACACAGACTTGATATAGACATTAAAACTTCGTCTGGAACAGTTTTCCACATTATCGGAAACAGGTTTCTTGTTTGTTTTTCTTCAATTTTCTCTAAGATGTTACATGGAAATTATACATAGAGCAATGCCAAGAAGAACTCCAAAAGTTTCCACAAATTATGTGAATAAAAGTGCTTTTATTATACATAAATATCTGAAAAGAAGAAGAAAAACTTTTTTTACTGTTTGCTGATAAGAGGAGCATTGGAAACAAGAGTTAACGATTCTCTCTCTCTCTCTCTCTCTCTCTCTCTCTCTCTCTCTCTCTCTCTCTCTCTCTCTCTCTCTCTCTCTCTCTCTCTCTCTCCATAGTCTGTTCTTGAATGATAAAGAGAAACTAACTCTTCTATATTCAACTGATTGCTCTTCCTGCAACGGGAAATAATGTTTGGCCCTTCATTTGAACATCTGCATTAAGATGCATGTGGTTGAAATTTTCTTCATTTATCAAGCATTATGCCGGTGCTTCAAAAAAGGTTACTCAGTTTCAGCTGCGCATAAGCAAATGTCAGAGATCACGTGGTACACTCGACGAGCTATGAGGTCATTTAGACAGGAAAGTATTGAATCTTCTGCGATTTCATTACTTTCAACATCTGCCTATCGAAAGTTATTTTCATCTTCGTTCCTTTTTTTTTTATTTTTTATTATTCACTCTTCTAATAATGAGTGACTAAGTTATTGAGAGCTAATATCAGCCTTGATACACTGTTCGCTGTGGTTCATATTTAATCCTTTCTTCGTCCTTTTCGTTCAGGAAGACTATTACCATTAGGACCGAACATCCTGTTCTAACTTAGACTAACAGATTAAGCTCTTGAAGAGCCATCTCGGTTTTAATTATTTTTGATAGGCTTCTTAGCAGCACTAGCTCTCTTCTTTTAATGTTAGTTATAATGCAACTTCCTCTGTTAAAATACTGACTCAAGTTTACATTAATGACGTCAGTGAATATGCTATTCCACCGAGTTTTATGCCGCTTATAGTACCTCTATTTCGTTTCACATTTGGCGTATATTAAACACTGTTGCATTGTTTAACTGTCTCAATTTGTTCAAGGAAAAAATTGGATGGTTGGCTTGAGGCGCCAGTTTAAAGATTATTACACCACCAGTATTAAGTACATAATATTCAAACTATATTCACTTCAAGATGAACTAAGTTAATTAAATCGCCTGTTAAATTAGTGATCTCCAAATTTATTTTCTCCACAATTCGCTTTACCACTTAAATGGTTGCTGAGGTACCAGTAATTCAGGTTATATATACACATATCTGAAGTTGATTTAGCCTTCTTTTATGGATGAGGAAAGATTGTTCCCAGAATTTTTTTTTTTATCTCACAAAACAGGCAAACCGGCTAGAACACCACGTAACAGATAGCAGCGACCTCATAACTTTAGTTTACTTCCCAAAATTCTAAACAGCCACAAACGACCATTCACAATATTCCTCCATTCCATTTACTTTTTTTCTTTTTTTTTTTTTGAACGCCCTTGTTCATGCCGTTTCACACACACACACACACACACGCGCGCGCGCGCGCAGCACAGCTATGTTATAGGTTTTGTAACCTCTATGATGTATACAAAATGTACACATAGATTATATAAAATTATATGTTTCAGATGCTAATAAATAAACTGTCTACGGAATCGAAAAAAAATAGTTCTAGCAATAACTCAAATAAGTTAAATAGAATTAATTGCATTTCTAGTATTTATTATCATACGATTTATAAGGATAATACTTCATTTTTACTTTACAGAAACTAATTAATACTTTACAGGCATTGTCCTCTAGCGTCCGTACATTTTGTAAACTCCTTCGCAAGACATTTTTATATACTGGAATACGCAGAACCGTTGGTCTTAATTTTTTTACAAATTGTGCATATCGTTTCGATATCAGAAAATAGGGTGTACAAAAGGAAATTGGATCACAGGATAAATAGAATACGATAAATGATATAAAAATACAGTGAGTAAAAAATTTCTCCCTTATTCCATTTACTTACTTTTAAGAAAGGAAAAATTTAAGTAGATACCGTGGAGTTTTACCTTTAAATTTTCCGGATAAATTTATTTTTATTTTTACAGCTTTAATAATTACACTTAATAATAATAATAATATCCATATGGCCATATTTTGTAATCATTAAGTTAATGTATAATTGTTTATTTTTAATCAGCATTTTTTTTTAATTTTAAAGATCTTTAAGATTGAATTTCTAATCTGAAACAGTAAAAAAAAATTATATTAATCGACGAGACAGATATATCAGAAATATACTAAAGACATTTAGATAAACAGAGAGACTTTACACAATGAGAATAATATAAAATGCTTTTTAGTTTATTTCGTTCTTAATCTATTTTAACTAAAGTAAGAAAAGCATTAAAATTTAAAGAAAAATACATTAAATCACACAAAATGATAACAATTAGAAGTAAATTTATCTAAGTACCAACCAAAAATTAACAAAAAATTATGAAACAATACAAAAACGGGTTCACCTCAGCTTCATACATTGAAAAAAAAAGAAAAAAAAACTTTAACATCGTCTTTCACAATAGACACAGATCTTAGAAAACGTTAAACTGGTTTCAAGGATATAGAAACATATATTTAAATCACTAGTCAGAGATAAAAAATAACACACTTTCTCAATAGATTGATAATAAAAAGAGGAGTCTGAAAAGGATAAGTATTACATTATTGTTTAGGAACATCTCAGAAATGGGCATGCAAGAAACATATACAAAGAAGCATCTCAGTTAGTGAAAAAATACAAATAACTTGAGATATGTGAATGACACAGTACGAATTACTGGCAAGGAAGAGAATCTGCAAACTGTAGTTAACAAACTGGCAGAGAGCTGTGACACATTTGATGCCGAAAAATAAATACTCAGGAAACAAAAACAATGATAATCGCAGATAAAAGGACAGATAAAAACCTAAATATAGCTTTAAAAGGCCACTCCATAGAACACATAGACAGATATTTATGAAGTCGCTTGTGATGAAAAATGCGAACAAGAAATAAAAAGAAGAGTATAAATAGGCCAAAGCTGCCTTTCTTAGCACGAAACCGTACTAAAAGATAAGTCAATGCAAATAAAGATTACTGCCGATCACTTTCTATTCTACATTAATGAATACCTAGAAACATAGACTGTTCAGGGAAAAAAAAAAAAGCTACGCCAAGAGGAAAACAACAACAAGAAAAAAAAAACTGACTGATGTGTTCATAATAGGAAAACTGAAAGAAAGAAGAGGCACAGCCGACGTTATATGAAAGGCATAGAACACCAGACAGGAAAGAATTCCATCCAAATCTGTAGAGATGTACAAGACAGAAAAAGGTGGAAAAAGTCAACCACCTCCTTCATGATCTTCATTTGGAGGTTGACGGCCATGTTGAACCACGGCTGTCAACCTCCAATTCTGAGACGGCATTTGAGTGAATGAATTTTTATATAATTTGACTTAAATTTTTTTTATTTGAAAAAAATATAAAATATTTTGTTATTAAAAAAATTAAATTATTATTAATGTTGTTATGTTCTGGATTATGAAAGTATTTTGCACAAACGTCATGAAAATTAAATTCTTATGATTATATAACTTAACTTAATATATTAAGGGATTAAACTTTATTACATATAACATGCCTAAGTTCTACAGGTTGTTTGTATTAACAATGCAACAACGTGCTAATCTTTACAGACCATGGTGTGAAACTTTCTGCAAGCGCTGTCTTTATCAGTTTAGAGAAGATTCTACCTACGTTTCTTGTATCTTATTATAATTTCCCAGTCAGTGATATTGATTTCAAAAAGAAAACACCAGCGTTTAATTTACCCAGAGTTAATAATATCCAGACTTACGCCCACAGACTCACGACAAACCGTTCTCTTTAGTTCACCAAATGACTAAACAAAGAGGACCTAAATTAGCACGTAAATTTTTGTATTAATATTCTCGCTGGTTATGACAAAGAATACTAATTAGAAGTAATCATTCAAGTCATTTTTCTTTAAAACGTGACAGCCAGTGCAGATGATATATAGCAAGTTTGGACTCACGAGATATCGATTGGATTCAGTTTGTAGTCATTTGGGGCTTTACGTCGCTGAACTAGTAAGCAGTTATAAGGATATATGGTACAAAATAAAAGCGGTTTATAAGACAGTGCTTTATATATATATATATACATAAGGAAACATCCACGGCATTAGAATTAATGCGTGGGATAAGTTTCGAAACAATGCAAAGGCAGATGACGTCACTATTTGCGTTTCCGATTTAGAAAATGCACATAAAAGTACGAAATCAACAACAGACGCAGATTGTTAATTCACTCTACCCAGACCCTATCGATGTGTTGAAGACATTTTTCACTCTCTTGTATTTAAACATTTAAAACAATGGATTCCATTAATTGAACGGAGTTGTCCTGCACATTACACCACAAGAAAAATGGCCTAAACTTGAGATTTTTTGGAAAGGTGTCTGAAGAAATGAAACACTTTCAATATCAGCATTCGAAGCCGCCCACGCAGTCAAATTTAGGAAAGTATAAGAACTTTCATAAAAACTATATCGTACACGGGAGAGAATAATGGTATTGAGTCACCCATGATAAGAAACCTTCTAAGAAGCATTCTGCAGCTGTAAAACTCTGCAGTTTCCATGAAGCAGTGGAGCACCCAGGGAGGGAGCCAAGGGGCCCTGGCTCCCCTCAAAAGAAAAAAAAAAAAGTAGAAAATTTTTCAAAAATCTTTTCCTAATTAAAATTAATTTTTTTTATTTATGTTGTGTCGTAGTGCTCGGGCGGACCGAGCGCTACTTCGTTTGCCCTGGCCGGGCCAGAGGAGATCACGGGTGTCATGTATTGGCGATCACTGCAGATGCTCAGTCATAGGTCATATGCAATGCGTAGTGTGTATTCTCAAATCATCTACTTAACTCCCCCCCCCCCCCAAGATTAAATCCTGAGTGCGCCACTGCCACGAAGTCCTTTCACTGGAAAGACCTGGTTTCGAATCAGATTTTAAAACGCAAAGAACCTTTACTAGGGTATTTGAGTGAAAGCAAATTATCGGGTCTCATACGGAATACTATGTTTTTGGTTTAACTCGGAAACTCCTCCCCCCCCCCAAAAAAAAACGTACAATTAACAGGCAAAAATTCAAATTGTCTGTTAATGTGTGTAGCACAGTGTGCAGCGGCTTCTCGATGAGTTCTCTCACATACATGCAGACATATTCTGCAACAGAATACGTTCCCAAAGCTCAATTTCAATTGAAAATGATGACGTAATAACTCGAATTCCCACCAAAGTGAGACGCACAACACAGACGTCAGAACTGTATTTAGTGCTAGGCAATGCGACATGTCACAGAATAAAATTCATGTAGTTCGATAAATCATCCACAGATCTCTTTTAATTTATGACATAACTTAAAATTATCAATTTTAAGTTATGTCATTCGCATGCGATATGCGTTGCACAGTTTTACACAATGTTACGTAATACGATACGTTACACAATACATCGTCAACATTCTGGATACTCACAATCGATCCGCTGTATACTAAAGTTTATTATTATTATTATTATTAATTATTTATACTGCACATGTGGAAAGCTTGAAACACGCATAGAAATTTGCTGAGGTAACAAGTAACAATAATAATTTGTTACTTCAGAAATATATAATAATAATTACAAAAATTAAAATTGTTTACAGTTATGAAAGCTGTAACTGAATTTTTCCCCGTTTTAATAGCTTTGAAACCGAAATTAAGTTATCTACAGAAGTGATAAGATTTCTGGTGTTTTTCCTTCCTCAAAGGAGACAAACCCCTCATCGCATCGCCTCATAAATAATCGTTTAATGCATTTTATTTCCTAAAAAAAACAGTATAACTCTGTTCAAGATTATCGATGATTTTGAAGACTTCCTGGCAGATAATTGCCGCCATCTTGTGTTCCTTCTAATTGTTAATATTGTGTGCCTAATAATTTAATTTAATTCAATTCATTGTTATGCATCTTCTTTTTAAAAAATAATAAATATTCCAAAGACTAAAATACTTACTAGGGTTTATATTTGATGCAGGTTGTAGGAATGACAAATGATAAATGAAATTGATTGCTTCAAATATGCAGAATCCAAGATTATTTAAGATATTTCATATATTAATTTTAGTTTATTTATAATTAGATCATGAGATGTGGTGTAAATAAACCAAAAATGATACTTCACTTGTTATGCAGTATTATGACAAAGTACGTAAATAAAGTGATATTACTTGAGTTAAAATAATCAAGTACTGAACAAGTTTTGTCCTAAACTATTCCTAATAAGATAGAATAAAAAACGTGGACATTAGTCCACATTTCTTATTCTATCATTCTTTGTTTTTGCCAATATTGTCCGTAATTTAGCAAATTTAGCAAAAACGGAAATTTAGCAACCCAAGTTTCGTGTGTAAAATATGTCCGTCCAAGCAAATATGTTATTTTTAGAAGTTTGCCGTTTAAGCAATAAATCTGCACAATAAAAATAATTAGAACAACATAAGTAACCTAGCTCATGCCTTTTTATTCCTCAGATGGATAGTGGGGAATAAAAAGACTGGCTGCCTCCGCAGATTTCCAAAATCGGTGGACAGTCAGTTTCTATCACTATACTATGCTTCAGTACACTGGATAAGCGGTGATATTGGTAACCGTAACTGGTATTTATTTGTATATACGCTTGCAGGTGTTCTGCTATAGATTATGCCAAGTTGTAGGATTGAAAACTCAGGTTCTTTTCTGTAGAAAACACTCCTACTGATCTGCACCAAAAATCAACTAACTCTATAGTCTGCTTAAAAAGGCTTAGAAAAGGATCATCTAGTCAATGATTAGAATCTAGCCTATAATTTTTTTTCTTTTTTTTTGCAAACCAATAAAATACAAATAAATATATACTTCTTAGAGTTTAGGGTCACGAGATGATGGCAGTTTTCTACTGCACTCTTTCTCCCCACCCCCTCCCCCAAGCGATGGTTGTTGAAATCACTGATAGCCTAGTTCAGCTATTAATGATGCCTAAAAGTGGAGACTAGCTGCTAATCCATCTTCCAAAACGTTACGGCTAAAAGAACTCCACTTATTCCCGTTTGGAATAAAAGGCACTATACTGGATTTATTTTAACTTTAATTTTATATAAAATTTAAAGTTTGAAATTTGAAAGTTTTATTAATAAAAAGAAAAAAAATTAAAAACTTTAAAATTATTTTAAAATTGTAAAAGATATATTAGATAAACTTTTATATATTAGATAAACTTAGATAATGATAAAAAAACTTTAATTTTTTTTTTTTTAATTTCTAGTAGACTTTTTAACGGTATTGTGATCGATCTTAAATTCAATTCGAGACTATACACTTTTATTAATTACTGGATGCCACCGGTCTGTGATATTTATTTTATTTAGGATGAACTGACAAGTAAAGCCGTTAACCAGGGTACAAATTTCTATCTCATCCAAAAAGCAAATGATAAGAATAAGTTGATCATCCCATCCGAAGACATCCCAACTAATTTTTCTTCCCTTGTACAGTAAAATGCAAGCTTCGCTTCTCTTGATTATCTGCACAACTGGTTGTTGACACGTGTAATTACTAGCTAAGCTTTCTTTTCATTTAACGACCCTGAAGTACAACATACATAAGTCACTGTGAGGCAAAGTCTCCCTTTGTTTGCTGAGACAGCATCCTTGAGAATTCTGTAATAGGATATGTAATTATGACTGACGTTAATGATAGAGAGCCAAAGAAGGTGGTAGTCGGGCTAAATTGAAACATCTCACTCGTTCAATGACATTTAAAATAAACTAACTTAGAAGCCAAGAGTCTGTTGTAACTATCTTAAAAATAGAACGCAGGTTCTTATCTAATTCTCTGACTTTCAAGACTTTAGAAGAAATGCATCTTGAAATTATTTAACAAGATTAATCAGCAAAAGATAAACTGTTTCTGTTTTTGTTTTAATGAGAAATAGGAATCCGATGGTCCTCGTTTCTTTAATAGAAACGATGCCCATCGGTTGTCTTTCCAGAATTGTGACTAATTATGTCATTGTCTTAAAATCGAATAATTCAGTATATGACTGACACAGGAAGAACAGTATAGTAACAAATCAAAATGGCTAGAGGAACAGTGCAAGGATATCAATAAATACTATGATAAATATAGTGAAAGAGAAGCATATAAGATGATCAGAAACATTAACGAGAAATAGAGTTCAAAGCAGAGAATCATAAAAAATGACAATGGTGATTCTTGATGAACACAGAAGAAATAGGAGAAAGATGGATAAAGATACTACTCAGGTTATATAAGACACAGGCCGATGTTAAGATCCAAAAGAAGTTAATTAATGAATTGGGGGAAATACCACCACCAAGCATGTATGAGGAAACAGATATACTGGAGGATGGGTTGTACAGGCAGTAAAATATCTGAAAAACCATAAAACCCTGGGAATAACGAGATCACTAGAGAGAAAGATGTTGAAACATGGTGGCGAGGTGGTAATATATGAGCTGTACCGGTTGTGTAATATGGCATAGGACGAAGGCAAAACACTGAAAGAATATACAAGATCAATCCTAATACCCAGTCACAAAAAAGGAAGCGAAACTGACTACAAAAATTACAGAATAATAGCTATAAAGAGTCATTTGGGAAAAGTACTTATATTTATATTAAGAGAAAGAATAAGGAAACTAATGGAAGAAAATCTGAAAGATGAGCAAGCTGGATTCAGAAAACACAGGAATATTGTGCAGCAAATATTAATGTTAAGGTCGATTGTGGAAAAAACTCTACGTAAAAATAAAACTGTTTATTTCTGTTTCTTTTTTTAATTTTCAGAAAGTATTTGACAGTATAGATCAGAAAGTGGCATGGGTTGTACTCAAATCTTTTGAAGTGGCCAGGAACTTGATATGTCTCTTGCAGAACATCAATGGCAATGCAGAGGCTGCTGTGAGGAAGACGGTTCCGGACAACAAGAGGCACGAGACACGGAAACCCGATATCTCCAAACATCTTTATCATGCTTTTGTAAAGAACAACGGGTGTCATAAAATATAATGTAAGTTATTATTATTATAATTACAGCTATTTTGCCTGCTTCAGTTTAGGAGTACCCCTGTTTAAATGTCATTGGCTATTTACTCATGGATTCTTAGGGCATTATGAGTGTAGATGTACTAAAAAGTATATGTAGCCTAAGGAATAGAAAATTGCACATACCTTTTTCTGGGTGTTGTGGCTTTTCCTCAGTCTGCTATGTCGAAAACTGCAGAGTGTGTGTGTGGGGGGGGGTAGGCAGTTTGGTAGAATAAGTTAGAAAAACCCGGGTTTTTTTTTCGTAATATATAGAAACATATACTTTGATATAGGGTGGGGAAAAAAGTGAAAGGGTTAATTTTTTTAAAATAGGGAGGGGAAAGGGGAAAGGTGGTTGACGGGGTGTGGACCGTTTCGACTATTCGTGGTCGTCATCTGAACACATTGGGAAAGTGGAAGCTATGTCAGGTCGGGTGAGTGCTTCTGCTTTAGAGTTGTTTGTGTTGTCTCCTATTGGTCGGGGTTGTGACCTCAATTTTATGTTGTGAAGCTTCCAAACCTCGGAGATTATGTAGGGCCTGTGTACGTTGATAGAGTTCGCATCACACTTTATAGCTATTGTTTCCGATATTCTGAGCATTGTTTCATTGTCTTGTCTGTCTATTATGATGGCCTTGTCTATCTGCGGGGTGTGTTTTTGTTCAAGGGCGTGAACGGCTATTTCCGTTTTTCCTGTGTTTTGTATACGATTTTTCTTTTTGATGTTGCGTTTTTTAGTGTTTAAATGTTCTGGAATAGGGATGTTACAGTCACGGAAGTGTTCTTGTAGTCTTGCCCATAAAGACCTGATGGTGGAACCTGTGTAGGTGATATCAATGGGAGTTTTCCCAGAAATAATATATATAATGTAAGTGAAATTTCAATTTATGGTTCGAAAATAAACAATTTACGATTTGCAGATGACATAGTCATTATTGAAGGAGATGAAAAGGGACTGGAAATGACAGTGCTGAAGTTAAATAAAGAGGGAAAGAGGTATGGGATGATAATGAACATTAAAACAAAACAAAACAATGATATTCGGAGAAAAACGGATGAAAAATCAGTGAAAGGTCAATGGACAAGAACTGGAAGAGGTCAGACACTTCGCATACTAAGGAGTAACGTGATGCATGATTTAGACTGTAAGAAAGACAGAACATCTCTGATAACAAAAGCTAAATTAAACCTGGACAAGATACGGAAAAGTAAATCAGTGAGCCTTCTCATAAAGCTGAGACTGCTGGAAACATGCATATTCACAGTGTTCTTTGTGGTTGTAAGACAAGTGAAATGGTTGAAGGAATTAATATTGGCTTTCGAAAGAGTATGATATAGAAAGATTCTGAGAATTGGGTGAGTGCAAAATATAACAATGAAAAACTGTACCGCAAAGTAAAACTGCAAAGAGAATCTAGTGCTGAAAATAATTCAAAATAAATTAAAGTTTTTTGGACATATCTGCAGAATGGATAACAGTAGAAAGATCAAAGTCTTGATGCTTGGTACAATGAATGGTATAAGTAGAAGACGACAGCCAAGGTGAGAGTGCCGTGGAAAGAGTTGGCAGGATTTCAGTCACTTCGCAATAGACAGAGATAAATGGAAAAGAATGGTGAAACACGCATCAGACACCAACGGGCATTGGACCCATGGGCAATGATGACGATGATATTAATGAATGGAATGAATGTACCTTTTTCAGGAATTGTATACTTTCAATGGTATTCGAACACCAGTAAGGTTGAAATCTGATTCACAATACGAAATTAATAATGTGGGATTTACACATTTTGTCTTAAATGATGTTAGTGCGATTCTTTTGCATGACACTATTTCTTTTTTCTTCTGTGAAATTCGTGTACTGCGAATTCTCTTTATGCTCCATTGAATCCAAAATTCGACCTACAGATGGATTCCTTCTTCAATATTTCTGTCATTTCAAAGTCCAAGAATGTGAGAAACAGACAGCTAAACGGAGTGTGACTTACACTAATGTTTTACGAAGGTTAACCCAAATAACGGGACATTATGAAAATATGACGCGATTAGTATGACAGTGGCATACTAATCGCGCCATACCTTAAGCAGCTTCTATGGATGACCATCGTTTTCATACTGCCTATTATTCTATGCAGTGTTTCTCCTATATTTTATCTGAGAGATTCCCTCACACTAACTTAATATCTTAATCGCATATCCTCTCGTTTACTTTGTATGATACCTTGTATACCTCTTATAATCGTATACCTTCGTGATATCTTAATCGTAACCCACCCGCCCTCCTCCTATCTATCAAACTCTGTAGCACACTTTCCCTCAACTCGGCATTGAAATCTTAGTCGCTCACTTCCAGTCTTTTGCTAATGTTTCCTTATCACTAAGATATCAATGTGACCAGATCTACTTACAGAAATCTAGATGTGGCCTGATACAGTGGCGTGCTATCACCTCCTTATCTCTATTTGTCAGAGGCCTTAACAATTTTGTAATGTGCCCCTTGAATTCAACTTCACCAGTATAGTACACCTGTATCTCTTTTGGTCAAAGTGCATGACTTTAGACTGACAAATTGAATCCTTATTAACCTCAAAGCGCCAACAACTCTTGTCAAAACCTTCTTGTAACAAAAGCATATCAGAACTCTGTGACATTATTCTCCCCAACTTAGCATCAACTACAAGCAATCGAATATCTCCTCTTAAACCTTGAACTATATAATCAATATACAAACAATAGGGGCTCCATAACAGAAATCGGTAACCGCTTGTCACCGTTCTCTTTTAAAACATTGACGTCTATTAGCCAACCATCTCAGTACACAGGCTAGCAACTGACCAATCACCCGCATGACACTTAGTTTCAAGAATAATTTTTCGTGTAGTAACATTATCATAATAATAAGATAATAAATAGATTTATGTATTGTTAATCTTTTTTTATAAATATTATGCTGCTTTATATACAATATTACTTCATTCTGTGATAAATGTTTATTAGAATAAATATAAAATTGATCGAAATCTGATCACAGCTGATTTAAAATTAAAATGTTATAAAATAACCAGGGGCAGCTCGTGCATAGGCACTACGGAACTTCAGCGACCCAAATTTTTGAGATTTATAAATATATTTATTAATTTATTTATATTTGCTTGTAATATTTAATTTTATCATCAATAATCCTATACAATTCTCTTATTTGGTATAAAAATAATAAAAATCCATCTTGCAGCACTTAGGAGGGCGAAGGACGCTAGCAGCACTGTGTTTACCACAGTGTCATATTGCTACGCGCGCAAGTATATGCACGTAATGCGGCACTGTCCGTCACGCAGTTCCACTGTTGTGGAACTGCGTGACGGACATTACAATTAAAGGATTTAATTGTAATGTCCAGAAATTGTAAATCCATTCTTTTAATTACAATTAAAGGAATAGATTTTATTTTTAAGTAATTTTGAATTATACCAAACTGTATAATTTTATCGATAATAAACAATATTTTTTCATGTTTAATTTTTTTTAAATTTTTACCATAATTTTGATATTTTATCCAAACACGTATACACTGTACTTGCAGCGTGTATGTATATTTCAAAAGTTGCAGCACCCCCATGATTTCAAGCCACGAGCCGCCACTGAAAATAACATTTTTGAAATTACTTTTAAAGCTCCGCAAAATGTCTACTGCGTAGTATGAATCATAAGCCTATTTTCTGATATCAAAATCAAGCGTTTTCATAGTAGCAGACGTTACTTGATTCCTGTTGCGCAGTTTGCTATTTTATTGCGTTTTCATTTGAACCTTGTTGCTTTTGTAAATGGTTGGGCGTGCTAAACATTTCCGTTAAATCATGTTTTATGCATTTCATTTTCCCGTAATAAAGTGTTAATAAATAACACTGGAATGGCCATTTGTAACTGTTGCAACGACAACTCGGTAAGTTGCGCAATTTTCGGGTAGTTGCAGGAAATTGTGTTTAGTGTTATTGGACCATCTGATAGTAGAAGTAGGTATTTTTATCCGAAAAGTTTTAAAGTGTTTATTAATTATGCTTATTTAGTTTTCGTTTACCTCTTCATTTGTCTGTGCTGATATTTATTTATACGTTGATTTTATTAAGAATTTTAATTTTAATTTTTTGATTTATGTTCTTTCTGTTAATTATTTGTTCGTTTTGATTATGATTGATAGTTTTGTTTGCTTATTTGGTATTTATTTATTTGGGTGTAATTTTGTTTTATATTTTTTTCCATCGTGAAAATTATCACCTGGAGCAGAATTAGAATCAAATTTGTTGTTTATTTTGAATTTAATCTGATAAAACGTTTCTTGTTGAAACGTATAATAGTCTGTACTTCCCGTGGTGGCATCGATTCCACTAGTTTCTTCAAACGAAAGTGACAGGGCTTTCTGTCCAGCAACTTGAATTTTTTCATCGGCATAACGCACTCGGGCCTCAGTTGCCAGCTCATTTATTCAAAATAATCTCCGTAATCCTACCTCTCATACATGGTATACCGCAGTCACAGCAGGGGTGGGTCTGACGTCATTCGATGTACACCTGAACTGCTGTGGGCTGTGAACAGTCAACAAGGCCTACTGTATCTGCGATGGAAGCACCTGAAGATTATGCCCTAACCTTTTCGAATTCCGACATCGTTACTTTGAAACTGTGATGCACTGATCTGCACAACCATATACCCAAGCCCATTTTGTTTAGCCGGTCTTGGGTGCGGACAGTAGGGTTTTTTACGCCAGTTTATCTGCCTTTTTTCATTCCGCAAGCAGGCAAACCGGCGCCGTGAACATACGCTGCTACAATCAAAAATATATCCCCCCCCCCGCCAGCGGCAGACTAGGCGACGGGTCGGTCGGGAGTGGTACAGTGGCGGCCCGTACATAAGCACTGCGACACTGCAGTATCTCCAAGGGAAAAAATTAAAAAATTAAATTTTGTTTGTGTTTATAAATAATAACGATGCTCACAACATTATATAAATTCAATATAACATGTTAAAGGTTACAGCTTATGTTTTGACGGTGATTGAATAGTTAATAATTGGAATTGTTCGATTAACGCTTTAGATTACGAAACAAATGCACTGCGATCTAACGCCGATATTCGTTTGCTGTTGTCATTGCACATTATGTCATTCCCAACTGTAACTGCTCAAACGGCAGTGTATTTTAGTAAGCTTACGCGCCTTATTTCTGTGAGATATTATTATTATTATTATTCCTGACACCTCCAAGGAGTCCGAAGACTCATCACGGGAGGCCACCTACAACTCTCTCAATTGATACAACTTTCTCAACCACTACACGGAACATCTACTACGAATCATCTCCATCAACGCCATCTACCACCTCCACTACAACTATTATTTTTTGTCTGTAAATTGCGTGTGTTCTGAAGGTCCTATTTGTCTGTATGCGGGATGAAAAACCCGAGTTTCAGAGAGGAAAAAACCTGGTACCTCCGTATGAGATCGGGTAACTCACCTACGATTGAAAATCATCCAGATAAAGATTCCTCCCGTCGCGACGAGAATCGAACTTAGGCCTATTCCAATCGAAGGGTGCAATGTACCGTCATTCTTCCAATTGCGCTACAGAGGCGCTATATTATTATTATTATTATTATTATTATTATTATTATTATTATTATTATTATTATTATTATTATTATTATTATTATTATTATTATTATTATTACGGGCAACTCCAGGGAGTCATTAGACTCATCGAGGGAGGCCCCAAATCATATTCATCACAACTATCTGACATTCATACAGTATCTATCATACCTCGCCTTAAACTCATTCACTGTCACAGCATCCACTACAGACTCAGGGAGCGCATTCCACTCATTCACTACTCTAAAAGTAAAGAACCCAGCTCTAACACCTTTACTAACCACACTTTTTCCCAGTTTCCATGGATGTCCCCTAGTCCTCCCACAACCAGCCCTGTTCTCAAAAATATCTTCTGAATTAATTTTATAGAAACCCTTCAGTAATTTGAATGTCTCAATCATATCTCCCCTCCTCCGCCTATCAACCAATTTTTGCAACCCACAAATCCTCAACCTGTTCTCATACGGTTCATTCCACAGACCTGCTATCATCTTGGTCACTCGCCTCTGGTTCCTCTCCACCTCCTCCCCATCAAGAAGAAACCTAGGTGACCAAATCTGAGCACAGTAGTCTAGATGGGGTCTTATCAAGGCTCGATAGAGAGGAACAATAACCTGCTTGTCTCTGCTTGTCAACGTATTCTTCAGCAACCAAGTGATTTGATGAGCTGTTTTGGTCACTTTTGCAATGTGTCCCCTAAATTTCAATTCCTTATCCACCAACACTCCTAAATCTCGTGCCTCATCAATTTCCTAGAGCAGGGTTCCACCAATGCAGTAAACTGCTGCCAATCTTTTCACCCCAAAATGCATAACCTTACATTTTGCCACATTAAACTGACATCCATTCTCCTTAGCCCAGACCTCCAATCTATCCAAATCATCCTGCAAAATTTTGCCGTCATCTGCATTCACTATTGCCCTACCCAACTTCGCATCATCCGCAAACAAATGAACTGTTCCTCTCAGATCATTTCCTATATCATTTATGAACAAATTAAACAGCAGTGGTCCAAGAACAGATCCTTGTGGCACACCACTAGTCACAGGCCGTCTTGTGGACTCAACTCCCGAGTAAACCACTCTCTGATATCTCTCCGTCAACCACCCTCCTATCCATCTCACCAACCCTATGTCCATTCCCATATGCTGCAATTTACTGATTAGAATTCCATGTGGAATCCTGTCAAAGGCCTTGGCAAGGTCCAGTAGAATCACCGTAAACCCATTACCCTTATCCAGTTCAGCCGTCACTGTGTTATAATACGTGAGCAAGTTACTGAGGCATGACCTACCCTTCACAAAACCATGCTGTCCCCGATACAGTATCCCATTTTCTTCTATTCAATCTTGTATTTTCCTCTTGACTATTTTCTCTAAGACCTTGACAATGATTCCTGATATGCTAATCGGTCGGTAATTTACAACAGCAGTCTTGGAACCACCTTTATGCAGTGGAACTATTTTCCCCTCTTTCCACCCGCTCGGGACTAACCCAGACCCGAGACTCAAATTAAACAAAATGGTCAAGGGTACTGACAATTCTTTAGCTGCTTCTCGTACAACACGAGCTGGTATACCATCCAATCCTACAGATGTATTGACATTGAGGTTATGCAATAGACTACTCACCTCCACTTCATTAACCACAATTCCCGTATAATCTACTGGTTTATTCGTTTCTGCAATGTCACCACCTGGATGATATACTTTTGCAAAGTGCTCACTCAGTAACTCAACTATCTCAACTGATTCAGTTACCTCCCTACCATCGGCATTCTTTAAAATCAATCTGCCATGTACATTTTTCCTTTTACTTGCTACATATCTAAAAAACTGTTTAGGATTCTCTTTAGCCTGCTTGGCCAATGTTCTTTCGTAATCCTTTTTTGCTTTTCTTACCACACTCGTCACCCTTCTGGCCTGCGCTTTATACCGTTCATGTGCCTGCCGGTCACCCTTCTCCTTAAATTCCCTCCATAGTTGTTTCTTTTTTTGCAACTCAAGCTTAATGGTGTTATTCATCGATTTAACCCCTACTTGATTTATTATTCGGACTCTAGGTATACAGTCAGCCATTGCTTCATGCAAGCACTTCTTAACTACCTCCCATGCACTATCAACTTCTAGTCCTTGCAGTTGTATATGCCATGGCACCGAACCAATCAAACTCCTAAGCTTGTCATACTTTCCCGCCCGATAATTCCACATGTACCCTGTCTTAATTGAAAATTCTACACCTTTAGCCACCTCCCAAGTTAAGACCCTATGATCACTCTCACCGATTGGTGGCAATGTGGTCATATTTGTTACAGCCAAATCCTCAGATGTAATTACTAGGTCAAGCACTCTCTGACCCCTAGTATTTTCCATTACATGCTGTTGCAGATAGTTATCCCTTAATAACCGCATAAAATCCAGTTCCTTCCTCCCGTGTGTCCTCTCCTCACTCCAATCAATGCGACCATAGTTGAAATCTCCCATAATAATCACCCTCCTTCCACCCATTTCTTCTATTTGCTTGTGCATACTGTCACCACCATCTTTTCCATCACCTGGTCTATAGCAGCACCCAATTGTATATTTAGTTCTGCTAGCCACAATCTCACACCAAATGGCCTCAAATGTGCTCTTTTCTCTATCCTGCAATTCAACTTCTATTCTCCTTGGCTGGAGCTCATCAGCTATCATCAACAATACTCCTCCCCCCATTTTATTCTCTCTGTCATTCCTGAACACACTATACCCATCACATTCAATCCCACTAGTTATATCATCTACAGTCAGCCATGTTTCACTAATACCTATAACCTGTGGTCTGGAAGTGCCAACCATGGCCAAAAACTCTTCCTTCTTGTTCCTAATACTCCTAGTATTAGTGTACATGAATTTAAGACCCCCATTAGCCCCAACCCTACCTTGATGCCTTATATTAACTATCCCTCTCTGATTTGTTGTCCTTATTTGCTCTGGCATATTATATTCATTCTTACATTCAACTGCCTCCATAAGGACTGTATCTCTACCCCCCCTAACAAATCTAGTTTCCCTGAATTTGCACATCCACTACATTCAGCAACACTTTCTCAAGTCTTCTTACACCGTAACCATTCAAATGCAAGCCATCCATCTTATATAGATCCTTTCGCCCATCAAACTCACTCCACACATCCACAAATTCCACACCACTCGTCATACATAACCCACGCATAAAGTCATTTGCAATTATAGCCCTCCTTTTAAACATTTCACTGTCATACCTTGGCAAAAGACTAATCATTCTAACTCTCTCACTCTTTTCTTTTGCTACCTCAAACAATTCATTCAGGTCTTCTATCATTTCCATTTTATCTCCTTTCAAATCATTCGTACCTGCCACAACAATCATTTCTTTCACCCTTTCCTTTTGCTCTCTAATAGACGCAGTTACGTCCTTTATGGTCGCACCAGGTTGGTACGATTTTGTCAAATCCTCTACTAACACACCTCGTACTAACGAGTCTCCATACAGCACTCTATCCTTCATTTTGTTCATGTTCACATTCATACGTCTATTTTTCCTGTCATACCTTTTATTATTGGTTGGTTCATTCAGTCTACTTTTGTTCATGCACTCTAGTTGCTGTTTTGCTCTTTCTATCGCACTATTCAACAACGCGATCTCACTCAATGCATCTATCTCATCTTTTTTGTTCTCTGAGAAACCATTTATACTATCATTCACACTCTCACAATTTTCATGTACAACCTTGCCGTTTCTTGTCATATCCCTATTTCCTTCATTTTGAAGGTTGACAAAAATATCACACTCACGATCCGAAATACACTTCAATTCCGCATTCTCCCTACATTTTCTACACACATTCAATCCTTTATCATCATCTAACCACACTCCGACCGCACTCCGCAAAGCGTACATTTCACAGCTAGTACACTGACTCATTTCTTTTATGCTACCATTCTTTGATAACGATGGCGAACCTTCATTACTGGCCGCCATTTTCCTACGCACAGGTGCCATATTTATCTGTAACGTGTTTTGTCAAATTAAACGTTATAACACACCAAAAATAGACGCACTAAAATACGCAAGGCAAACAAAACAAAACTACACAATTTTAAGTAATTTGTATCGATAACTGAAAATGATACTTATCTTATCTGGAGCTTGCACGAACACTACTCATTACGAATTCATCTAGCGGCGACTTCCGACATAGATTATGTTATAAAACACTTGAGTACACTAACCACCTTAATAAAGCTCTAATAATATACCAAAATTAAACACTTAAGTCCATTAAATTGAATCCAAAACACCAATAAATCAACAAAAAACACAAATCTCTCAGGAGCTCTCCGATAGCACGACCGTTCACCAGCTAGCCTCGACACCAATTTTCCATATGAAATGTTTATTGTTGATGCGTGTGCCTGGTGAACTATATATTTAGTGACACTCGCCATATATTATGACGTCACTGTTGAAAATATGAAAAGAATAATATTAGTAGTAGTGTAGTCACTTCTGACAAGATCGAGATAAGATAAGAAATCGTGACGTGATTGGTTGATAAGAAGATGACATCATTGTGGGAGTGACGTCATGAGATTGGAATGTTTGGAATTTGCCTGGGGGCATATGTGCCAGTGACGTCGGTTCTTGTGTTTTGGTTTGCGTATGGAATTATGGGCGATGGTAGAGATAAGGATTCGTGTTGTGATTGGTGGTGCACTTCTGACAAGATCAAGATAAGATAAGGAATCGTGACCTGATTGGCTGATAAGAAGATGACGTCATTGTGTGTGTGTGTGACGTCATGAGTTTCGAATGTTAGGAATTTCCCTGGGGCATATGTGTCAATGGGTTCAGTTCTTGTGTTTTGGTTCGCGTATGCAATTATGGGTGATGTTAGAGATAAGGATTCGTGTTGTGATTGGTGGTGCACTAGTGACAAGATCAAGATCAAGATAAGATAAGGAATCGTGACGTGAATGTTTGTTGTTATGAGATGTAAATAAGTGACGTCATTTGTTAGTTGTAAATAAGTGACGTTATTGTTTTGAATGGAAAAGTGAAATATATTAGTGGATAAGGAATCGTGTAGTGATTGGTGGAACACTTCTGACAAGATTAAGATCAAGATAAGATAAGGAATCGTGACGTGGATGTTTGTTTTTATAGATTTTGGAATTTCGGTGGGCCCTCGTCTGTCAGTGACATCACGTGGTGATTTTGGTTCACTTAATGCATTGTGGGTGATATTTAGAGATAAGATTCGTGAAGTTAAGTGTTTGGAAATTTCTGGAGAACATATGTCCCTCTGTGATATCACATGGTGTTTTGGTTCGGCTATGGAATTGTGGGCGATGTTTTTGACATAAGATATCTTGGAATTTTCCCAGGGTGACACGCATCCGTCATTGTCGTCATGTTTTGTTTGGTTGTCTAGTCTATTGATGGCTGTACTAATTTTCCAATACATTTGGGTATTTCTTTCCTGTTAAAGGGTGGGAATTCTTAGAGTAGAGTAGAGTCGGTCGTAATGGCGGCAGTGTTTCGAGTTTTTCTGAATAATTTAATTATATGTTGGTGTCACCCAAACATACATTTTTTTTCAGAGCTCATCCGTATTTTCTTCTATATTCATATTCTAATTCAAGTTCATATTTTATTCATAATTCATCTGAATAATATTTTGATTTGTCTAAATTAAGATCTTAAAGTTCAATAAATAAATAAATAAATCTTGTGTGAATTCACGGTGACTTCAAAAGTGATCTTACTTAAACGTACATACATAACACATCAACGACACTGTTTGTTCTTTTAAGTTTACACATTTATTTCACGGATATTATTTACAATTCAATATGCAGAAATAGGAATTTACAGATATCACCAATGCATATGGTGTTTTTCTTGTCATAACATTTCTTTGTTGAGGCATGTTTGATTGCCTGATTTTGATACTGCTTCCCATATGATTATGGCAATTTCTGCGGTCACTAATATTAGCAGTACTGCTATAAAAGCAAGTATCTGCCACTTTTGCGATGGTTCTTGATTTTCACCTGCAAAGAAAAAAAAATCATTCATAGTAATGGAAAAGTTTGCAGATTACTATAATCCTAATACAGTAATTAGTTTTGGAAGTATCAAAGCTTTACAGAAACATGCAAATTTGCCACATGAAACCGTTAAAGTTGGTTAGCAACACAATCGACTTATGTGAGACATAAACCCATTAGAAGAAAGGTTAAACGCAATCAAATCAAAGTCCCGATACTTTTACACACTTTTCAATGTGATTTGGCAGATATGTCATCCCATGCAAAAGAGAATGGGGGTGTGTGTGTGTTTCCTTCTTGTATGCATTGATTGTTTTTCCCGATTTGCGTGGGTTCGAACCCTGAAGAAGAAATCAGCAGACGCTGTTGTTAATGCTTTCGAGTCTATTTTTAAACAGGAAGTGCATGTTACATAAACACTGATCAAGGAAAAGAGTTTTGTAACAAGAAAGTTCGTGCATTGTTTAAAAACCATAATATTCATTTCTATACGACCAGGAGCGAAATGAAAGCACCCATTGTAGAAAGATTTATCAGAACATTGAAAACAAAGATCTACAAATGGATGACGTATACTAAAAGTAAAAGTTATACGAATGTTTTGCCGACCCTTGTACATACTTATAACCTCACACCACACCGCACTATCGGTATGGCTCCTTCGCAAGTTAACCTTCATAACGAGGATCGTTTTTGGAAATATTTGTACAGAACCCAAGAGGAGACTACCAAACCAAAATTTCAAGTAGGTGATAGTGTGGTTTTAAGTGATGATACCCACAAATTTAGAAAAGGTTATTGGGGTAACTGGACACGAGAATTGTTCACTGTTGCTCAGGTTATTAATAGAAACCCTGTGGTATATAGAGTTCGCAGTCGAGACGGAGAGATAGTGGAAGGAACTTTCTATGAACCTCAGCTGCAAAAAGCTAATATACCCAATGAACTTCCGGAAGACGTGTATCTAATCGAACAAGTACTTAAACACCGCAAACAGAAAGGAAAGCTTCAGTATTTTGTTAAGTGTCTCGGTTATCCCTCATCGTATAATTCTTGGGTTCGTAGCGAAGATGTTTTACTTAACCCTTCCCAGTAATGCCAGTATGAAAAGTTCCTACAAAAAAGGCAAACGAAATTTCAAGTGGAATTACCACACGAGATCAGACTTAAAGGTAAATGGGAAGTTGCTCTTGCCGAAATTCATCTTCCGGGAGAATTTAATAACATCGATTCCGGTTACGATGAGTTTCATATGATACGTGCAGTTGGAGGAGGAGGAGTCAACAATATCGACAACAACAACATCACAGGAAATAAAGTTTTCGAAAAGTCTAAAGAAGGATTTTACAAAGTGTACAAGATTCCCCATGCCAGTTACAATTCACCCCCTGAACTTCTTCAAGCAGTGTTTGATGTGAGTTCTATGATTACTAGAAAAAAGAACCCAAACAACACTATTTCTCTGACAGTCCCAAAAGATTATAACCTATTGTTTCCCAAGGAGGCCTCAGGTTTGGGCCTTCTACTGGGTTTTAATCAGATTTGTGTTAAAGTGAAAGGTACAGTCATAGGGAAATATCCAATTGATATAAAGAGGGGTGTAGCCGCATGTTTTGTTTATTCTGATTTAATCCAAGAACAGATAGTTGGTGATACATGTGCTCCATTGTTACGAGTTGTTCAGTGCAGCGCCAAGTGTTCCTTCGTTTTTGCTCAACACCTGATTATTATCCGTTACGAAAACAAGCATTTCAGTCAATTAGCATTGAAATTCGTTCTGACAGCGGCGAGTTGTTCCACTTTCGTGGCGGCAAGACAATAGTTAAATTACAGTTCCGACAAGTGAAGGATGACTGATTATCTCAGATATTACACATTGCAGGCAGGTGGGCTCAAATGTTTACCGGGGGTACGGATTAGGTAGCATTTTCAGAAGTGCCTTCTCCTTTCTAAGTCCACTTTTAAAACCTGCAGCTCAATTTGTCAGTCGTCAAGCCTTAAAAGCCGGTCAGCATATGATAGGAGATGTATTGGAAGGGGTACCTGTACGTCGAGCCTTTATAAACAGAGCATCAGAAGCTGGGAAAACCATTGCTGAAAAGGCTCGAGTCGATTACTTCAGAGAGGTCAAGGAAGCAAGAAGAAAAAAAACTAATACTAAAAAGTGCAAGCGAGATGACATCTTTTGCTGAGGATATGATGTCAGAGTTAGATCTTTTTTCCCACCCTCGTGTCAACATGTGTGTGGAAAGAAGTTCTTATGTCACTACCAACCAATATCCAGTACTGACAGTGGAGGTCCTGTGGAGTTTTGCATACCATGTACATCTGAAGAATATTTGGATTTGGGAAAATCATACCTACGTGTTCGTGTGCGCATCACTGACAATGATAATAAACCTATCGAAGATTCTTCTGTTGGTGTGAATAATTTTTTCCATTCCCTGTTCAGTCAAATTTACTTTTTTCTCCAAGATAAACTAGTGAATGTGGCATCAGACACGTATCCTTATAGGGCTTATATTGAAAACCTACTAAATTATGACAAAGATGCTAAAAACGGTCAACTGACAAATGAACTATTTGTTAAAGATGATGTGGTTAATGTTAGTGATATGTTTACCAAAAGTGAATGTGGGTCGAATTAACCAATCGAAAAGTGTCGAGATGCTTGGGCGAATACACGCTGACATCATACATCAAGACCGGTACTTGATCAACAACGTTTCTGTTCGTGTTCGAATGGTTTGCAGTTCTCCCGAATTTTGTTTACTGACTGCAAATGCTGATTCTAAGGCTAAAGTGCAAATTGAAGAGGCTACACGTTTTGTCAGCAAAGTCAAAATAAATCCAAAGATTGAACTGGCTCATCTGTCTGTGTTAGATAAGTCAAACATGGTATAGCCCATCAATCGTGTGCAAGTGTCTTATTTTTCGATTCCCAAGGGTATGTCAGATGCCACACGAGACAATCTGTATCTAGGTTATAAATACCACCTAGATTAATTATTGGACTGGTCGCTAGTGATGGATTTAATGGCACTTTCAACAGAAATCCATTTAATTTTCATCATTTCAATCTGAATTTTCTTGTGGTGACAGCTGACGGTATTCAGTATCCCTCACAACCTTTGGCTCCGAACTTCAAAGAAAGGCATTACAGCAGATGTTAGATGTCACTGTTCACATCACTAGGCAAATGGAACAGAGACTGTGGTAATGGCATTTCTTATGAAGAATACGTAAAGGAAAACGTTCTCTATGGATTTGACGTATCGCCAGATCAAAATGCCGTTGCCCCACATGTCAGCCTGTTAAGAAGAGGAAGTGTGCGACTCGAAGTTAAATTTGCTCAACCTCTTCCTGAAAACATCACAGTGGTTCTTTATGCAGAATTTGCGTGTACGTTATCTGTAACAAAGGATCGTTCTGTGTTACTAGACTATGAACACTGAACAATTAGTAAGCATACTAGAGTTAGAACCCACCACGAAAAAAGTGGGTTTAGGAGTTTGCGCTCGTGATGAATTGCCACAATATCCGATCAGAAAACAACAGCCGATGTTCGTCGTGAACACAGATCCGACCTGGTTGCCAGGACAACATTGGCAAGCTATCTATATTAAAGACAAACACGGCGATTTTTTCAATAGCTTCGGTCGTCCACCCGAAAACGATATTGTTAACTTTCTGAATATCAACACTAATAAATGGTATTATAATACTGTACCTGTACAAGCTAAGGAATCTGTCACGTGTGGTTTGCATTGTGTGTATTTTTTAATATTGAGATGTCGTGGTCTTTCTATGCAAAATATTATTAGCAAATGTTATTCCAAGGATTTGTGGTTAAATGATATTGTAGTAACTAATGCTGTTACAGATCATTTACTGAAAATAAAAAATAATTAAAAAAAACAAAATTGTTTTTTTTCACTTACCATTTTTTCCACACCAGTTTCTTATTCCCACGCAGCTTTCGGGCAGATAAAGAGATGAATTTGGTACTCCTTCTTCGAGCTCTTTTGCGGGGAGGGATTGGAGTGGAAGCATTTTCCTCACTGGGACTGGCTGATGTGGATGGTTGACGGGAATGGTTCTGGGTATTAGGTTTTTTCAGTGAAGGTTCTGGATGTGGCAGTCTATGTTCCTGTTGCTCTCCTTCTGTGTGAGCCAATTGGTTTTTCAAACCTAAATACTTTTGCAGAACATTTAAATATGCTTTTACTTTTTTATCTGCATGTTTATTTCTTATTTTTAAAATGGCACTCCTTTCATCATCTAGTGCGTACAGTTCACGTTCCTCTGGTGATTGGAGTAATGTAATTTTTTTTAAACATATTCATTTTCTAATAAGTGAACATCATGAGAAACAGCAAATACCAACTTCTATAAACTATTTTGATAGGAAGAATTGGTGGCAAAGGAATTAGAGGAAGAAAAAGAATATCATGGTTTGACAACATCAAGACGTGGACAGGAAAGAGCAGTGCACAACTGCTTAGATTAGCACAAGAGCGCAGTTTGTTCGCAAGATGGTCGCTGACCTTCGATGGAAGATAGCACAATAAGAAGAAGAATAAGTGAACACAATAAAGGAACAATGATACTGCCTAATAATGGAAACAGTGCTCCCCCGTGCTGTAAAACCAGTTTTCTTATAGTAATGAAGGGAAGCGATTTGTTACTTAGTGCTCTTATAATTTCTTTTTTTCCTTCGTAGGCGTGACTTCTGGTTATGTTTTAGTGGAATATTTTCAGATAAAACATTTTTGCAGATTTCACAGAGTGTGGTGATTTGGTTGGAGGGGCAGTGTTTTAAAGCATCATTTGCTTGTTTGGGAGAAGAATGAGATAAGTACTTGATGAGATATTCATAGCGTTTGAGTCTATCAGCCATTCAGGTATAAACAGTGTGTTGGGTTCTTCTCCTGGCAAAATCCGTGACCTCAAGCGTAAAATATCAGGTGTTTCCTGTCTAAAGTCTAAAACTAAATATGAGTGGGATTCCCGTGTTGCATCTTTATAAATCTGAACTAACACGTTCGTTTGTCCTGGAAATACTTGAGAAGCTAAATGAGAAAACTGTAAAGAGTCTCGGGGATTTTTTTTTTAAAAGCAATAACATAATGACTATTGAGAGAAATTGTACGAAAATGTGTACCTTTACAGAATAAATTTTGTGTCAGTAGAATAACATTGAGGTTACGGTGATGTGAACCTTTTATGAAAACATCAGCTATTTCCGTGCTGTCCTTAGCCTGGTGAACCAAATAATCGATTATGAGTAAATTTCTCACATTATAATCAAATTCAGGTAACTTCAAACCTTTTACGAATTCTATATTGGTAAATTGTTTAAATTTATCTCGATTTTCACTGTAACAGTAAACGATTCGCTCCGGTGGTGGTGGTTTGATTAGTTGATTACAATGTTCTATGAGAGACAACACGAATGTTGTTTTTCCTGACTGAGTAGCTCCCGAAATTATACATGTAAATAGATGTATGAACATATCGAAAATGATAACATAATTAGACTGTGATTATTTTTATATAATCAGAGATCATGTAAAAACAAATAGATACATGCTTTTAATATAAAAAAAAATCTTCTTGTCAACATTTTTTTTTTACTTTATTATTATTTTTTTTATCACAGTCACCATGTAATCATGCCAAGACGAATTTTTCTTTTTTAATTCTAAGGAAAAAAAGCTATTGTGTAATAATAGTAACAATAACATTGATGTGAAAACTGCACAAGAGAAGGGCGACACCGCAAATTATCGTGTTGGGAAACAACCATGGATTTTTACCTACCAGGTAGAATGTTGTTTAGTTTTCTGTCCCATAGATGGCATCTTTTGCTTATGGGGTATGTGAGTGTAAGGAATTATCCTTTAAAATACCCATAGGGAAAAGTGCATGTGTCTGTTGACACTATGCGCTTCGCAAAAGTGTATCCAAATCTTTTTGTTACGGAGGTTTTTGAGTTGACAGCTCCATTTGTCTCTATGAACAGAAAATGGTACAGGAATTTGGATGTTTTGTGGCTCACCCCTTACTGCTGCTATCATAGATTCCAGATTAATCTCAGTGGCCGCGCGAGAATTTAAAGTAATGCCTTTGCATTTGGTCACAATCTTACCCCCCGCGTTCTGTAGGAATAAGATTTGGGGCCTGTGGTAACAAACTCAACAATAAAGTCACCGTCGAGTTCGTCGCCTAGCTCCCTAAAGTGACCAGTGGACGGTGAGTAATTGCCTGGTTTTTCACTGAAAATGACAGAATCAGTATCTGTGTATAAAATCTGTCTTTGCAAAGGTTCCATGACCTCATATAACTTTATCCTATCGTAGGCAGCTACAAATGAGGAGATGACAGCATTCCCTTTCCTATTTTCAGGCTCAGTGCCTTCAAGAGGAGAGTGGGCAACATCATCTGCTCTTCTGAAACTAACCTGGCATCTTGGATAACTACTGTTATCTAAAAAAAGTTCTACTAGGTCTTCATAAGAGGAAATCACCTGGGTCTGAGTTCTTAACATTCTCATGCCAAGCCTTCCCCATAGAGAATTGAAACAAAGCTTAGCAAGTGAACATTTACCAGGTTTTTACTAATGTGTTCACTATTTAACATACCACTTTCCCTTAGCAAAAATTCGTCAAGATAAGCCTGTCGGTTTTGACCTTCAGGCCATCCAGATGCTTCCTGTTTCAGCTTCAGAAAGGTATCAATATAGTGAGCAAAGAAGTTTTCTTCCCCTTCAAATTTTTGAGAAAAATGCCACACCTCGTAAAATTCAATAACTTTATAACCGCGAGAACGCGCTAAATCTAATTCTGGAGTGCACCAATAACCTGTAAATGATCGGTCTGTATGAGAGCATAATGGGGCCATTTTGGAAGCACACTTTCCACACAGGGGGAAGATTAATTTTTCGTTAACTGTGATGGGCAAAACCGGTAAAAGGAGATCGGTAGGTGCTTCCACTTTTGCATGGCAGATACCAAAGTATACCCCAGGAGAATAGTCGAAATTATCGATAATAACTTCGGGATGCCCCACAGGAAATACCTGGTATTTCACTACCCATGGATAAAGGCTATTGAAGTCCAAATAGCGAATAACTTCCCCTTCTGACTGAATTTTGTGATACATTTTGTAACAGTCGGTTCTGCCACCATGCAGAGCACTACGAGGTAAAATGGGATCTGGAATATTAAGAGCAGCAATAAAGGTTTTCAAGGCTGTGTTTTCAGAAATTTCTGCATTAAACTGACATTCCCAAATTGAGATAACTTCGAATCCTTTACTACGAAAATAATTTTCACGATCCTTCGTTTTTGCTCAAAAAGGGTGATCATATTTGTATTTCTATATGGTTGATAAGTATTTGCTCTATAGCAAATTTAACATCCATGAAAGAAGCAACCGTAATATTCAAAAATTAAGCTTCCACATTTCCCATCGACAAAATAAGGTCCGATGCGGACTTCCCCCCCCACACACAGAACGTGCATGTTTTATGGTTATATTGTTCTGTTGTTCTTGCCATTTGAGCCAAGCCAAAGCCTTTTGACTTTGCACGTTTGCCCCTATGTAACCCCGAGCAGGAAGTATGGCCAATGTGTTGGGTTTCAAAAAGTTTTGGAGAAATACTCTCAAACATACTCCTGCAATTGTAATGTCATGGAGAAAGGGATCAATCTGGGTGAGCTGTATGAAGAGAGTGCAAAAAGTATTGCAACTGTCATGCAAAACATGCACGTCATCTTTCATATAAGCTAAAAGTTCTGCTTTCAGACAGTATTCACTATCTACCCGATTTTCGTACCAAGTCTCGAACTCTGTACGAGTTTCTTTGTTCATAAATTCCAGCTGGAAATATGCTTTTTCTGGGATGACTCCACGATAATCCAGAGTATCAGATATGTGAAACTTATGAATAAAGAAACCCTTGCGAACTTCTGGGAGATCAAAGATGCCTGGTAGTTTTCTTAGAGGGTCACTAATGTAGGAAAAACGATGTTCAAGAAATATGATGTTCAAGTATCTCTGATCCGTCAAACACTACACGGGGTTGGAAATTTTTTGAAAAAAGATATTCCAAAATAAAATACCCGTCAAAACCACGAAAATTGTGTGCAATTACACGAATATTTTCGTATTTTGGTTTGACAGTCCGAAGGATCTTACCATCTTACGATCTCTTTTCATGACAGAAAATAGCTCATCTAGGAATTGACCCACACAGTTTTTACCCAGAACTCGCGTTCAAGATTACCGAAATCAATTATACATAAGACTGGTACATGATGATGATTTTTAGCTATAGTTTCTGTGTCAAAAAAAATCATAGAAATTTGCTTATTTGAGACCTCCGATTTTTGCACAAAGCACATTTGTTTTGGGTGAACTAATTTGCACCATTTTCAGAAATTTTCAGGTGGACAGACGTGGCTTTTATCTGTAGAGAAAGTAGCCAAACACTGTCCGTAACGATGGAGTTTTAAACAAATATTATTTTGTATGTGCAAATTCAGACATTCGTTGCCGTAGAAAAATCTATTGCATGACACACAAAAGAAGGTTCTGCACACTATGAATGGCGTTTGTGCGACAACGGATGCATATATTTAGACATGTATGCATTTATAATCTGCTAGACTCTGGGAATGTTCAAAAGCACGTGGGGCAATAATAGATATCCCCAAACTGAGCTGGCATGCTATGCACTAAATCATAATGCAGTTTGTGATATAAAAGACAGATCTGTTTACTTGCATTTCCCCCCCCCCCGACACACCACAGAAAAATCAGCATCTGCTGAAAAAATTACGATTTGTTATTCCGGAGTCAAATGCTTTTGAAAGAGATCTGCTTCTGGAATACTGCAAGAAATGAGTGGAACCCCTGCAATTTTGTGGAGAGTTAAAGCCCTCTTTGTTTGTAAAACTTTTTACAATCTAATCGCACTTGTCTGTATGTTTGGGCATCATCAGTTTGTGCAGAAACACCCAGAACAAGTGCTCTAATAATTCTAATTCTAATAATTCTAATACTGAATAGTTTTTTCCCATAAGAATACTCATAGGGTACATATTAGAGTATCAACATGGATACATTAGCGAGTTTTCATGTCTAATGTGTGTGTGTGTGTGTGTGTGTGTGTGTGTGTGTGTGTGTGTGTGTGTGTGTGTGTGTGTGTGTGTGTGTGTGTGTGTGTGTGTGTGTGTGTGTGTGTGTGTGTGAGGGACACCAGCATATAATTAAATTATTCAGAAAAGCTCGAAAAACACAGCCGCCACTAGACTCTACTCTAAGAATTCCCACCCTTTAACAAGAAAGAAATACCCCTAAATGTATTGGAAAATTAGTACAATCATCTATAGAAGAAAAAAAAAAGTGTATGTATGTTTAAGTAAGAAGACTTACGAAATCGCCGTGAATTCACAGACGATTTGTTTATTTATTGAACTTTAAGATCTTAATTTTAGACAAATCAAAAAAATATTCGGATGACTTATGAATAAAATATGAACTTGAATTAGAATATGAATATAGAAGAAAATACGGATGAGCTATGAAAAAAAATGTATGTTTGGGTGATACCAACATATAATTAAATTATTCAGAAAAACTCGAAACACTGCCGCCATTACGACTCTACTCTACTCTAAGAATTCCCACCCTTTAACAGGAAAGAAATACCCCAAATGTATTGGAAAATTAGTAGAGCCATCAATAGACTAGACAACCAAACAAAACATGACGACAATGACGGATGCGTGTCACCCTGGGAAAATTCCAAGATATCTTATGTCAAAAACATCGCCCACAATTCCATAGCTGAACCAAAACACCATGTGATATCACAGAGAGAGAGAGAGAGAGAGAGAGACATATGTTCCCCAGAAATTTCCAAACACTTAATGTCACGAATCTTATCTCTAAATAACACCCACAATGCAATAATCGACCCAAAATCACCACGTGATGTCACTGACAGACGAGGGCCCCACCGAAATTCCAAAATCTATAAGAACAAACATCCACATCACGATTCCTTATCTTGATCTTGTCAGAAGTGTCCCACCAATCACGACACGATTCCTTATCCACTAATATATCTCCCTTTTCCATTCAAAACAATAAAGTCACTTATCTACAACTAACAAATGACGTCACTTATTTACATCTCATAACAACAAACGCTCACGTCACGATTCCTTATCTTATCTTGATCTTGTTCAAAGTGCCCCCCCAATCACAACACGAATCCTTATCTCTAACATCACCCATAATTCCAACCGCGAACCAAAACACAAGAACTGAACCCATTGACACATATGCCCCCCAGGGAAATTCCTAACATTCGAAACTCATGACGTCGCACACACACACAATGTTGTCATCTTCTTATCAGCCAATCAGGTCACGATTCCTTATCTTATCTTATCTTGATCTTAATCTTGTCAGAAGTGACTACACTACTACTAATATTTTTTCAATTATCGTTACACGAAACAAATGCACTGCGATCTAACACCGATATTCGTTTCCACTTGTCATTGCTATTGATACGAAACATTTATTATTGGTGTTTTTTCGTGATGAGGATGAAATATTTTTAATAAAGCAATTTTTGATATGTATATTTATTTATTAATAAATTCGTTACTGATTAGGGAAAAAAAGTTTTTTGTTGTTGTTGTTGTTGTATATGCAGCACCCCCACTTAAAATTTTCACCGGCCGCCCCTTGAGTGGTATTAATAAGAAGTCACATCTCATAGGAAGCGGGAATAATGCGTAGTGAGAGAAGAAGATACCCAAGCCCATTTTGCCAGCGTATGGTTGCTGCATGTGTCTATCAGACTGGGTGTGTTTTTACTCTGGAGAAAGAATGTTATATCAGTATAGTTCACATGGAACAAGCGTTTATTATATCAAATAACATTTTACATCTACACTTGCGTTATATCTGTGCTTACATTTAGTAAGTCCCGACCCGATTTAGTTATTATGATCAACAAACCCTCACCAAGCTTTTATGAGTCAACTTTTATGTGGATCCATATGTAGGACACAACAAGACAGCCATTGTGGATCTATCATTCATTTCAGCATTGTACATTACGCTGTTCCACTTTTTTTTTTCTTGTGATTCATTGCTCTTCTCACATCTAGAGAAAGTTTGAGTGGATCGATATCAGTCGTTCTTAGAACAACTGCGAACCTTAAGAACAATTTTTCGCATGTTTGTCGAAGAATGGCATAAACAATGGGTGCAGACGCAAGTTCGCAATTCCATTTTATCTCCATACTTATTGGATTGCCTGGTGTGATACATTAACAATGACGCATCAAGAAGGGGGGGGGGGAGAAGACGCCACATTTGCTTCGGCGCTAACTTCCGTTAAGTGCCAAAGCGAATGTGGCGCCCCAAAAGCAAGAAAGATGTCATACTTACTATTCCGTCGCCACATAATTGCAAGTAAGCAGTGAAACATGCCGGTGGAAAAACCTAAATCAATAAAACCTTCTTTCTTTTATTTTTATTTTTATTTTTTAAAGTTACCAGCTGTTCAAGATTCTGTTTTCCCCCTACAACCATTGCTACAATGATTGCATTTTTAAAAGAAATATTTCTACATTAAATGCACAAATTAGCTAACGAAATTCCGAATAAATTCCTAGTCGTGGAACTCCAGTAGCTTTAGAATTTCTTTAGAAAACGTAATATTTAGATAAACGTATTTAAAAAGAACGCGCTGCATTTCTAATCACAAACTTAAAAAAAAAAAAAAATGATTCAGCTATGACATCATTTTAAGAATGACTTCTTATCATATTTCAGCTGAATTTCTCAGTTTTATTGCACAACATTCCGTCAATACATAGATATTCACTTTGGAAACTCAAAAAGCACAAACGACTGTTAAAACTTTTTTTTTCTTTTTTTTTAAGAGAGATAATATTGAAGTGATAATATGTTTACTAAAGCATAAAAAACATGAATTTACTACGGCTCTAAAAAACTAACTAGTCTATAAGATTTCTAAATTTTCTACACAGTGAATGCATGCCGCGTGATTGGCTACTTAAAATGTGTTTCTAACAATGACAGTCGATTATTTTTAAAAAAGCAGACGCAGAAAAATAATAATAATTATTATTATTATTATTCCTGATACCTCCAAGGAGTCCGAAGACTCATCGCGGGAGGACATCTTCAACTGTCTCTACACCTTACCTCTACTACGAATCAACGCCATCTACCGCCCACCTCCAACACCACCACAACTAGTAATTTTTGTCTGTAAATTGCGTGTGTTCTGAAGGGCCGATTTGTATGTATGCGGGATGAAAAACCCGAGTTTCCGGGAGAAAAAACCCTGCTACCCCCGTATGAGATCGGCTAACTCACCATCGATTGAAATCGACCAGATAAAGATTCCTCCCGTCGCGACGAGAATCGAACTTAGGCCTATTCCAATCGAAGGGCGCAATGTACCGTCGTTCTTCCAATTGCGCTACGAGGCGCAATTGACATTATATTAACATAAAAAAGATCGCATAGCATAATGCAGTTAATTGCAATTATAAATAACATTTTTTCTTATAATAAAATATTATATGTAAACCTTGCCATGAAAAAAAGTATACAATATTTCATAAGATTGCGTTCTCGTCAATAGTTCGTACATGTCGATCTACTTCGTTACCTCATAATGACATTTTATGATACAGCCATATCTTAAACAGCCAGCTGTATATTGCCAGAAATTAGTGACCTCTATTGTCATTAATTTTTTTCACTCATTATTTATTCACTGTATTATATAGCTCAAGGACCGCGACTTTTGATTACTCAACTCCAGCATAATATTTTAATAAACTATTTTAAAAATAATAATATTAATGAAACATTCTAGTTATACGTTTGTAAAATGTATATGATTGGTGGAGCTTTTCGTACAACTTTTTTTGACACTGTATGGTTTTTATCATTAATAATAAACTATCTCTTTCTCTAGAACAATCACTATTTTTCCGTAACAATATTCAATAATTTATTTATATTGAAATATATCTAATTCTTCAAGTTTGATGGCAACTTCATCTTGCTTTTTTAAAATAAATAAATAAATAATAGCGAACCACATCTCAGTAAGAATGATTAAAAGCAAGGACATCCATTAATGTTTTGATTAATTAAACCTACCTGACATAACTTGGAGTTGCTAATAAGCTTGTAGATACCGATCCTCTGATAAGAGCAGCAGATACTGTTTTATTAATATTTCCAGTGGATGCATATCGGTTTCCTATTTCTCTGCTCGTTCTGCCCATGGTTCTATTAGGCTTATGTCGCATCAAAATGATTGAAATCCAATCCCTCTCCTACTATGTTTGCTTTGTTATCCTGTCTCGTGTTTCTAGGATAAGACGTTTCTTTTATGTCCTACTGGTGTTCTATTATTTCACATTTATCGGTTATCTACAACTTATCCCATCTATATTGTTGATTGTTACTAGGAAACTATATCGATAAAGCAAATGTTCTGACGTTATCGTATATACTACTACTACTACTAGTATAAAAAAAAACAAAAAACAAAACGACTATAGCATAGAAATACAACTACTACCATGGCAGTTATATGGCTCCTTATGCATTACAAAGTTATTTAAAATATTTTTAAACAATTAGACTCGTTCAGTTACTTTTGGAAAAATGGCTACAGTATGTTAAAATGTTTATCACTTTTTTTTTGTTCTTTATATTGTTTCTGTATTTCATGGAAGCATGTCATCAGATCTGTACTCATTGACAAGGCAAATGAAACTGTCATTGGAAATTACGGACGAAGCAACTAAGGCTAGTGTATATTATTTTAAAGCGAGTGTATTCTTCTGGTCGGTTTGAAGTGAAAAAAACTCCTCCACCTCCGTATGAGAGCGTATAATTCACCTTCAGTTGAAAAGTCCTTCAAAAGAGGCTTCGTCGTAGACGGGATTGAGCCCAGGGCGGTCTCCTCGATGCTATTTCATTATATAAGGATATTAGATGATGGGGAAGGGAAAAAAAAGTAGTATTTTATTGTCGAGACACCTGGCGGAGAATAAAGGTCCTAGTAAAAAAGATTTTCAGTTGAAATATACAGACATCCTACTTATCTTTCTTTGCAAATAAACGTGTCTCTCTTTTCTGTATGATGGACCGATTTTCAAGAAGTTGTCACTGAAGTAATTTATAGTTTAAGTATTGAATAGTAAATTGTTTCGAAATATATACGCGATTTAAAAAAAATTTATAGACTTTTTTTTTACATTTTTTTTAAGTTGAAAAGAAAACTCCGAAATATCTCTCGTAAATATACCGAAAGTATTGTATCATGTTAGGCAAACACATGCATTCTAAATTGGGCAGTGGTTACTGAGCCCCCTAGGAGAGCAGCGTTGGGAAATTTTCATTTAAGATGTTCGTTTGGTTTGATCTGTATCGTAGAAAAATTCATGCACATTCCGATATTATGGAGTTGAACTGCATCTACGTCTACAACATACCAGGCGATCACCAGACAGTTCTTTAACAGGCCCAGATTTGAGGGAAGAAGAATTTGCTCTCAGATCTCTTTTTCCTAACATGTCTCATATTCTCAATGGAATTCAGATCCTGGCCTTGTGCTGGCCAGAAAAGTTCGCGGAAGTCGCAGTCATGCTCTATGAGCCACTGCTGAACAATTCCTGAGGGATAGACAGTAGCTTTGTCGTTCATGAAACAACCACTACTTGCTGGATCAAGAGTCAGCATTGGAGGATGGACTTGATTGGTAACAACGTTCAGATGTTCCTTGGAGGACATCCGAGGGCACTGTCAGGGGACCCGTTCCGTGCCAACAGAATATGCCCCACACCATGACACGACCTCCAGAACCTCGAGTTGCGTTTATAATAAAATTTTAATAATTACAATGAGTTTTTAAGTTCATTATGAACAGAATGGACTATTTATGTACATTAATTTCATCATTTCCAGTTACAACAAGAAAACTCCTGTAAGAATATCGATGCCATAGATTACAAGATTTTAGTGAATCACATTTATTTATTTTTTCCTCATGTGAGAAAGTTTTTTTTTCCAGTAATTGTCGTTACGCTTAATGTGTTAGTTTAACTATAGAAACATCATAAAATATTATGAAATAATATTTTCTTGAAATAAAAAAAAATCATAATTTACCCATTTTTGTTGGTAAAAATAGAAAACAAATGCACCTAATAAATTAATGCACGTAACATTTAATAAAGCATAAAAAAGTAGCTTATGAAATATTGGTGGGTTCTGACATGATAAGATGGCGTATTAACTGCAATAAAAGTTTAAACTAATTTCATACCAAGATATTTTGTTGAAGACATCACATTCGTGTAACTAAAAAAAAAAAAAACATCGTGAGCCCAGTCTCTTTCTTAAGATTTCTTGTTTGTGTGGGCGTACTTGATTTTACGATGCATTCCAGCTACCTACAATGGAGAAATAAGACGTAAAAATAGATCGAGGAGATTAATCTAAGTCATCCATCTTACAGGTGTTTCTTAATATACACCCACACCCACTTCTTTCGTTATCCGATGAAGATCCGCTGTAGAATCCAATATAGAATAATAAATTGCAAAGTTTTTCGATGTCGAAATAAACAACTGGGATCCTGGTATGGAATTCTTGTTGGAAAAGGAATCCGATGGATTTTTGGATATTCTAAAAGGAGAAAAGTCACAGCCTTTTCCTTTCTGTTTACAGAAAATTGACACACACACACACACACACACACACACACACACACACACACACACACACACACACCAATCAAATAAATAAATAACCATTAATGGATCCAGCATTTTTGACGCCTTGAAACCAACATAACAAATTGTACATTCCCGATGTTATGATCTGTTCAGAGTATATTCAAAATGCTACACCACAACATACGAGTAATTACCATTAGTGTATAAAATGATAGGAAAAAGCCTTACTATTAAGCTTCCGAGAAACAAAATAGTAAGTAAACACTTAGAATTTTAGTGACATAATTATGAAAACAACCGAAATAACAGTTGATCTTAGATATTTTTAAATATTTAATAATGATATAGAAATCCACAAAGACATTTTATTGTATTTGTTGTTTGTTCCCCCCCCCCCCAATATGCTATCACGTGTTTAAAAAATATTTAAAAAAAACATTTTGCAATACAAAAAATTAATAAGGTTATTTGCTTCTGATTTTCAGTTTAATTACTAGAAATGACCTGAGAACATACGCAGTTGAGAGACCAAAAATACTATTAGTGGAGGATCAATTGCGTATGGGCAGATGGGTGATTAGGTAGCATAGACGATGGGAACGTATCCTGTGATTAGTCCTGACTCCCTTAAAGCAGCACGTATCGATAATAATGATCTGTGAAAAGAGCAACCTGCGTGTTTTTTTTTTTCTTCAAAAATAATGTTATGATTACTGCTGGAATTAAGAGTATATATTTCACGATTGAGATGGGAATGATCTGTGTTCGAATTCTTTCAATAAAAAATATTTTTTTCTTTTTAATTTAAATGTAAGACTAATTTAACCAACCTCAGAAAGAAATTTCATAAGAAAATTTCGATGGAATGAAATGAATCAGTGCTGCCATCTAATGAACAATGTTCGAATTACAAAAAAAAAAAAGGTATTTCCAGTATTAGGCATATTATTTCTGGGAAAACTCCCATGTTACTCCTCTTAACAAATTATTATATTTACGGCTATTTTGCCTGATTCTGTTTAGGAGTGCCCCTGTTTAATTGACTTTTTTTTTTAATCACGGATTCTTAGGGCATTGTAGATGTATATTTACCAATAAATATATGTAGCATAAAGGAAGAGAAATTTATACATACCCTTTTCTGGGCGTTGTGGCTTTTCTTCTTTCTGAGATGTCCAAACAACTACTGTGTGTGTGTGTTGGGGGGGGGGGGATAGGCAATGTGGGAGAATTAAATAGAAATGGGAAAAACCCGGGTTTTTTGAATAATACATATATATTATATTAATAGGGTGGGAAAGGGTGAAGGGGTTGAAAACATCAACTGATTTTTAGAGGGGGGGGTTGATGGGGTGCGGTCCGTTTCGACTATGCTTGGTCGTCGTCTGAACACATGGAGGAAGTGGATGCTATGTCAGGTCGGGTAGGTGCTTCTGCTTTTGAAGTGTTTGTGTTACCGCCTATTGGTCGGGGTTGTGACCTCAATTTTATGTTGTGAAGCTTCCAAACCTCGGAGATTATGTAGGGCCTGTGGACGTTGATAGAGTTCGCGTCACATTTTATGGCTATTGTTTCCGATATTCTTAGCATTGTTTCATTGTCTTGTCTGTCTACTATGATGGCCTTGTCGATCTGCGGGGCATGTTTTTGTTCAAGGGCGTGAACAGCTATTTCCGTTTTTCGTGTGTTTTGTATTCGATTTATCTTTTTGATGTTGCGTTTTTTCAGTGTTTAAATGTTCTGGAATGGGGATGTTACAATCGCGGAAGTCTTGCCCATAAAGACCTGATGGCGGAACCCTTGTAGGTGATATCACCTACAAGGGTTCCAAGGGTCTTTTTGTGATATTACCTACAAGGGTCTTTTTCGCAGGGAAATTTATAGACTACGTTGTGGTGTTCAAATATTTCTTTTTGTGTGTGAGATTTAGTGGGTTTTAAGAGATTTGCCAATTTTTGGTTGGCAACCCCTCTAAAAATCAGTTGCTGGTTTCAACCCCTTCACCCTTTCCCACCCTATATAAATATAAAAAACACTCTGCCCATACCTAATAATATAATATATGTATATATATATATATATATATTATTCAAAAAACCCAGATTTTTTTTCATTTCTGTTTAATTCTCCCACATTGCCTACCCCCTCCCCCACACACACGCAGTAGTTTGGACATCACAGAAAGAAGAAAAGCCACAACACCCAGAAAAAAGGTATGTGTAAATTTCTCTTCCTTTATGCTACATATATTTACCAATAAATATACATCTACAATGCCCTAAGAATCCGTGATTAAAAAAGCCAATGACATTTAAACAGGGGCACTCCTAAACAGAAGCAGGCAAAATAGCCGTAAATATAAAATTATTTCCAATAGATAGCACTGTACTGTATTTTTTTTTTTTTCAATATTATATTGTATTTGATATTATGTTAGTTTTGATTTTCCTTCCTCTTCGCGATATACACTAAGGATATGTAACTTATTTATAAAAATACCTTGATGTTAAGCTATGCTGCGTGATATGTAATCAGGGCTTTTTTTCAGCCGGAACGGTCCGGAAAAGTTTATCGGAACGCCTTCCGGCTGAAAAAAACCCCTGTATGTAATAATATTCTTGTGTTTCTTCTTCATGTATCATTATTCGAAACTTCCTTGTTTGCTTCTATACATCATATTTTCCTTTTGTGTGTGTGTGTGTGTGTGTGTGTGTGTGTGTGTGTGTGTGTGTGTGTGTGTGTGTGTGTGTGTGTGTGTGTGTGTGTGTGTGTGTGTGTGTGTGTGTGTGTGTGTGTGTGTGTGTGTGTGTGTGTGTGTGTGTGTGTGTGTGTGTCAGGGCCGATTTTATCATTAGGCGAACCTCGGCAGTCGCCTATGGGCATCAAAACTTCGGGGCAACAGATTTTGCTACATATAAAACTAACAGGAACTCTGTATTCCATAAAATTCATGTATGGAATACAGAGTTCCATACATAAAATTCATATTATCCAGGTTTGCTAGACGTATATACACGTCCAGCAAACCTGGATAATATTCTGTCCACCTGTTGAAAGAACATGGATATGAAGTGTAGTTTGACCGTCATGTCCATTAGAAGGTGCGATAATCCTTCACGCTGAAAAGAACACTTAACTAGATCACTTGGCGTATGTAGTAGCTATGTTCAGTTGCCTACAGTAAGAAACGCAGTTGCTTGTCGTTTGCTCGGTAACCGGAATTTAAGTTATATCAGACTAAATACCTATGAGTTATATTCACTTTGCTGCTTGTTTTTATCGTATAATTATAGTTTTTAATGCCAGCGCAAAATGAGACATCCTTTCATACTTTCTTCACTTCATATTGTATCACTATGGAAGATCAATGTCACTATCAATTTTTTGGCTAATTATTTTAATCACCAATACATTTTAAAATTCTCCCAGAACTTGTTTGAAGATAATTATTTTTTTCAAACAATTATTTTGTAAATTCACGAAAACCGAATCTAAAAATGAATACAGCCTCCATCTGTTCCAAATTAAGTTTTCTTTTTTATTCATTATTTTAGTTCGAAGGTTAGTTCACAGATTGCGCGATGGTTCGCACTTTTAAATTTTGCTTTATAGAGAATCATACGTGAATCTTGAATCATATCATGTAATGCATAATTTTTATAAACGTCAATGAATTCTTCTCTGCTGAAGACATTCGCAAACATCCATGCCCACAAAGAAATTCGAACCCACGAGTAGGTTGTAGAGCAGACGATCAGGCTGGCAAGGAGAATTCAATTTAGTTGGATAGCCTTTGGAAGACACCGTGAAGCCCTGAAAGGAAACATTCCCGTCTACCTTAAAAGAAAAATGTTCTACAGTGAGATACTTCCGGTCATGACATATGGAAGTGAAACATGTACTTTGACACAATAATTGTCCAACAAGTTGAGCATTAACCAGGGGGAAATATAAAGATCATTACCATTCCAGACATAAAACACAATACTTGAATCAGAGCGCAGACCATGGCGAGAGACATTATATCATCCACATGGCAATGGGCAGGTCATATTCAAGTCATGCAAGACGTAACACTCGAAAATGGACAAAGTCGATATCATAATGGATACATTATGCTACAGGAAGCTACAGGAAGACCAAAGAGATGGTGGAATAATGAGACTAAAGAGATGGAGGAACTCAGCGGCACAGAATGACTCAAGATAGAAATCAATGAATGGAGGACTTTGGAGGAGGCCTTCGCCCATCAATGGACAGAAAATGGCTGATGATGATGATGATGATTGGGCATACTAGCTAGAACATAGTCATAATATCTTTGATTAATTGAATATGAAGATGATTTACCAAAATTATTTAATACATATAAAGGCAAAAATGATGAAAGAGGATAAAAAATCCACAAGACGTATAGAAATTTACATCGTGGGTAAAACTAAAAACTAAAATAACAAATACAAAGTAAATCTGAAATAAAGTTAAGCAAGTGAATAAGATAAAATATTTAGAAAAACAAAACTAAATATCATTACTCAAAATGAAGTACAAAACAAGCAATAAAGGTTAGTAGACATAAAGAAACAAAAATAAGAATTTATAAAAGAGTTGGCAGATCAGTACTAACTTATGCAGCAGAAATTACGAAGTTTGACGATTATTTGAAATTATAAAGATGAAATATTGAGGGAAACTGAACGCATAACAATATTTAAACAAAAGTAGGCCCTGACAAATTACAGAAAATTGTGAAATATAGCCAATGAACGAGTGGATCCGAAAACAAAAAGAATGAAAACATCATATAGAAAGTAAATTTAGTATTATAGGATATTATTATTGGAAAAATTATAGGCTAATACATCATTTTTAATAATTTCAATATTACATTAAATTCACCAAGAGAGTTTTTTTTTTTTATCAGTTGCTTTTGTAAGAATGTGTGATTGCCTTTGACGTGGTGTTGATTGAGGTAAATCCCATCGCGTAAGAATTCCATTGTAGGTATTTGTTTGAGTTGCATTTCCTTATCAACGCTTGTGTCGTTTGTTACTGACGTGCTATCCATATGACTGAAAATGAACGATAATAAATAAATAAAGCCAACAAACTGCTTTGGAGTTACTTTTATCTAAACAACGCACACTACTAGCACGATGAAAATCAGAATAACCATTTCGTCTTATTAAAAATTCAATGTTATCACAGTTGAACACATTGTTAATTCCATAAACCAGATATGATGATAACAGTGCTAGTATTTATATAAAGAAAAAGATGTAAACAACAACAATTGCTAAATTAGTTAAGTACGTCACGTACTTAACTAATTTACCTAATAGACCTTAACTAACTTAACTAATAGACCATACCTGTCTGTTCATCCTTTGACCTGTAATTCATAACTCATTACTAATACACCCTCTGTCCAAAAAGAAACCGAACGTTTGATAGAAAATTAAACAGAGGCCAAATATAATTATTCAAATCATTTATTTTAATCAATATACTCTCCCTCAGCTTCGATGCAGCGTTTAGCATGGTCAATTAATTCGTTAAATGAGTTTTTTTATATTGGTTTTTGGGATACTGTTGAGGGTCGTGGTTACTGTCGCTTGAACTTTTCAATGGTGTCGTATTGCTTTCTTTCATCGGCAAATGAAGTCTGGGAAAGAGAAAGAAGTCACAGGGTGCTAAATCAGGTGAATACGCCGAGTGATCCAACACACAAACTTGGTTTTTGCTCAAAAACTGTCTCACAATGTTCGAACGATGAGATGCTGCATTATCGTGCAAAAGTGACCAGCTGATATTTATGCCGTACGCTACGAATTTTCGCTATCAATCGCTTCAAAATTTCGAGATAAAACTCACCATTGACTGTTTGGCCAGGCGGAACGAATTCTTTATGGATAATCCCTTGGAATCGTAGAAACAAATGAGCATTGTCTTTACTTTTGACTTCTCCAAGCGACTTTTTTTTCGGATGCCTCTCTTCTGGTGGTTCTCCACTCAGCACTCTGGCGCTTTGTTTCGGGCTCATACTCAGGACCTCATTAAATCGAGCGATTTTAATGAGGTCCTTGCAGTGTTCAATTCGATACATTTTTTGGTCTTCGGTCAGCTTGTGGGGAACAAATCGCGAATTCAATTTACGAAGGCCCAAACTCTCGGTCAAAATGTTGTGCACAGTTGATTTTGGAATCCCCAATTCATCTTCAATCAATCTCACGGACGACATCGAGTTTTCTTTGATGAAACTTTTTGGATGTTAACTTCGCTCAGTCCAGTTTTTGGACGGCCCGGATTTTCGTCGTCTTCAAGCGTCTCACGACCACTTTGAAATCGCTTAAACTACTCATAAACTTGAATACGGGATAAGCATTCATCACCGTATGCTTTTTGAAGCATTTGATGCATTTCAGTAAAACTTTTACCAAGTTTAACACAAATGTCAATCGCAGCTCTCTGTTTGAAACTCATTTTCCGACCGTTCGTCAAAACACACTGTCACTCTTGGCACTATAACTCAGCTTGTAATGAAACAAATGTCATAAACAGTTGACACAACACTAATGAAGGTTGCCGATTTCGACAACAAAAAGATTCAACAGGTGAGGCCACTAGTTTCTTCTATTTTCGAAAAGTTCGGTTTCTTTTTGGACAGAGGGTGTATAGCAATACACAGCAATTAATTGACTAACTTGTAAGCTTTGTTGCTCGAGTAGATAGGGTATCACCTCTTTATCAGGATATGGATTTGAGTTCCATTCAGGGCATGGATGTTTGAGAATAACGTGTTAGACGGGCTTCATTCTTCGGTTTGGGACCACTGCTTTGCTTAATTAGTACCAACCATTACTATGATCTCCTGCATATATTTAATACACATTATTAGAAAAAAAAAGCATTAAGTTTCTACTACACACGGGTTATTTGTTGCTGAAGGTCATGAAACACAACCTTAAATAAATTTTCATTTTTATCTTAAAAATTCCACTATATGTTACCGTATAAATATACAAACATTTATTGAAATGCATGCCCTGTGCTATTATTTATTATTATTTCAATTTAGTAATAGTTTGTTCACCATTCAACGCAATTAGGTGAATTGACACCAAGGTTTCATTAATTGTCATAACACTCCTATAAAGCTCCTAATCGGTTTTTCTGGGGGTGGGAGGGATTTCCATTAATGCGTGAACTTTCCACAGTTCTTAGCTTAAAAAGTAGACTAACATAGCCTTTTAAATGTTTAATTATATTTATTTTCTGTCATTATAATTATACATTTCAAAGGTCTGGTTACTCACAAACCACGTTGAAAAGCGGTGCATTTTGTAAATTTCTCTTACTACTACTAATTATTATTTATTTTTTGTTTTTAGAGCTAGGGTGGGGTCTATAAACCCCGACTAAGATTGCTTTTGCATATAAATTAGAGATAACTATTAATTATATTTTCACTTTTTGAATCCTCCTTAAAATTCGATGTTCTAGACGAGTTCGAATTCCAGAAATCAGTTGTGTGCGCGCGCGCGTGTGTGTGTGTGTGTGTGTGTGTGTGTGTGTGTGTGTGTGTGTGTGTGTGTGTGTGTGTGTGTGTGTGTGTGTGTGTGTGTGTGTGTGTGTGTGTGTGTGTGTGTGAGAGAGAGAGAGAGAGAGAGAGAGAGAGAGTAGGAAATGTGGGGTTTTCCTGCATATACTGCGTCCTTAAACAGACTTCCTAAAGCGAATCACTCCGATTGGATATCTGAATTGCGCATAGGAAGCTCCGATAAAGAATGCGACTCGTCAGATTTTTAGTTCGTCCATTAAAACTATCTAATGAATATTGATACGGAAAGGTAGCTTCCGGCACGTCTGACGCTCGCAAAGAAATTACTTCTAACCAAACTATTAGTCACGACTGGGTGATGATAGTGGAGACATCTAATATCGTAATCAATACGGTCATGCTGCAGGGGTGAAACTCAAGCAAATGACAGACCATCAATGGTATAATAAACCGGATGTTCTCTTGAGAGATAACAACACGCATTGCAGAAGACAAAGTTCGTTTTCTGAAGTACTTCATCAGATATTGAAATGCATTTTTAGAATTTCCTGCAAATCCTTCTATTTTTGTTTAAGAGTTATTCAAGCAAAATCAGTTGAAATTGATTAAAATTCTGTAATTGAAATATTTTCTAGTTCGAAATGCTGCAGGAATTGATCGAAATAATTCTCTCGGAATTTTTCACAAGGGATATTCAATCTTTTGAACAGCGTGTTCATTATTGGTCAGCCCTCAGAACGTATCTCATCTGCAAGTGATGTCTTTCAATCATGCTATTTTTTTTTTTATTTACTATGTACGCCATTCTTTTAAGCATTCCCCCACCCCACTCTTAAGTTCATAATTCATATGTGGTCTTTAAATAACCAGAAATACAAAAAAAAAAAAAAAATTAAAAGCGTCTAACGAGTTTGTGATAGCATTTCTCATTCTTTCTTATCCAAATTTAAAGTTCAACTAAGTTATCTTTGAAGTGGGAACGCTGCAATGCTCTTCTTTATGTATTTTTTAATACACAAAGAAGAGCATTGCAGCAACCTTGATAAAAATTTCGATTTCTTCTCTATTACAAAATCACTTTGATCATGTTATTATGATAATGGCATGTCTTTGTCATGATTGCAAACAATGAAGTAACTATCACATCCTGTAATTGGCATATATGTTTTGTGTGTGTGTGTGTGTGTGTGTGTGTGTGTCATCGTCCGTATCAAGGATTTAGGCCTAGTGTAGCCTGTTCCGGCCTTAGAAGTCATCGTTGAATCGTTTAAGAGGACGTCCTGGTTTTCTTTTTCCTAATGGCTTGTACTTTAAGGTTTGTTTTGGTAATCTTTCTGTTTTCATTCTTTGAACGTGTTCCATCCATCTATGTTTATATTTTTTAATTTTTTCTATTACTGGTTCTTGGTTTAATTCTTTCATAATTTCTTCGTTTCTTTTGTGATCAAATAGGGTATACTTTGCAGTTTTTCTCATAAACTTCATTTCTGCTGCTGTTAATCTTTGTTTGTCTTTTTGTTTTATTGTCCAGATTTCGTTTCCATACATTAAGACCGGTAGGGCTAATGTATTGTATACTTTTAGCCTGGTTTGTTTTTGAACTAGGTTTGGTTTAAATATAGAGTTAATTACACCTGTTATTTTTAAATATTTTGCAATTTTTACGTTTACATCTTTTTTCATTTTCATATGTGATCGCACATCCTAGGTAGTTAAATGAATTCACCTGTTCTAAGATCTTCTTATCTATTACTATTTTAGTTCTTGCTGGATCTTTAAAGGCCATAGTTTTTGATTTTTCCGTTGATATTATCATACCATAATCTTTGGCTATCTCATTTAAATCTAAAATAGCTTTCTGTAAGTTATCTTCAGAATTTGTAATTATTATTTGGTCGTTGGCAAAGAGCAGAGTGTTTAATTTCACTGTAGGCGAAAGTTTAATTCCTTGATGTAAATTTTTACTCCATTTTATTATTATTTCATTTAGGTAAATATTAAAAAGAGTTGCTGAGAGGAGACATCCCTGCCTGACCTTTTGATTTATCTCTCTCGTATATGATAGCTCGTGATTTAATCTTATTTGTAATTGATTATTTTCATATATATATTTGTGATAGCTTTTAGTATATTATTTGGTATTTGTCTTTCTTTTAATATGTTAAATAATATGTTTCTTTTAACTTTGTCAAATGCTTTTTCAAACTCAATAAATGCAATATGTGTTTCTAAATTATATTCTCTTCTTTTCTCTATTATTAATTTTAGGCAAAAGGGTTGGTCTATAAATGATCGTCTTTTTGTAAATCCATTCTGTACTTCTAAAATAAAGTTTTCGGAATATTTCATTAGTTTTCTGTTTAAGATTCTGCTATATATATTTTGTAACAGGAATTTAGTATACTGATAACTCTATAGTTTTTAGGGTCATCACTATTACCTTTTTTAAAGATAGGAATCACAATTGCTTTTTTCCATTCTATTGGGAGGATACCAGTTGAATAAATTTTATTTAAAAATAATAAGAGTGTTTCTTTGAATCTTGTCCCTGAGTATTTAAAGAGTTCTGAACCTAGCTTATCTTCTCCAGGTGATTTTCTGTTTCTTGTTTCTTTCAGGCTGATTTCTAATTCTTCTTTAGTTTTTTCATTTTCGTTAATTGTTTGCCAGTTGTCTTTTTTAAAATATTTGTCTGTCCACAATTCTGTGGACATAATTTAGAAATTCTTCTAATTTCAATTCGGTGTTTAATTTTATGTTTTCTTTGGTATCTGCATTTAAGTGTTTCAAAATCTTATATACATTGGGTCTTATTTTATATAAATCATGTTCTAAATTAGAAACAATTTGTTCCATGATTCTCTATGTCTTTTTCTGACTTCTCTTTTAGCTATGGCTCTTATTCTTTTATATTCTATTTCATCTTCTAATCTTTTACTGCTTAACCATTTGTGATAGGCTTCTTTTTTCTTTTTGATTATTTCTTTGATTGTATCATCCCACAACTTCAGTTTTTTCCTTTTATTAGATTTTTTTTTGGTCTTTCCTAAGCTTTCATTTGCTGCTGCATTTAGTATCATTTTTATATTAAGCCATTCTATTTATATTTCTTCATTTTGTTTTATTTTATCTAGATATTGGTAATTTTTTGTTCATATAGCCATTGTACATTTATGTCATTCAAAAGTCTAGTTTTATAAACAAATGTTTCAAATCTTCTTTCTATTCTTGTTAATTGTAGCGATTTAGGTGGTAATTTTAATATTATTTTAACAAGGAAGTGGTCACTGCTTATTTCATATCCTCTGTGAACTCTAACATCTAGTGAAAATTTTGACGTCTTTTCATTTAATATAAAATAATCTAATATTGATTTCCATCCTCTTGCTGCCCAAGTATATTTATGTATGTCTTTATGTTCATAGAAGGAATTCATTATTTTTAGTTTATTATAAACTACAAAGTCAATCAATTTTTTACCATTCCTGTTTAGAGTGTTCTCCATATATTCCTATATTATTATTAATTTTCGTGTTTCCAATTTTTGCATTTATGTCTCCTGCTAAAATTACGTGATCATTTTTATTTATTTTATTATATATGTTTTGTAGCTGATTATAAAAATCAATATTATCCTGTTCTCTTCCTTCTTCTGGGGCATATAAACCAATTATTGTTAAATAGCCTCTATCTATTTTTATTCTAGCTTCTATTATTCTTTCATTCCATAATTTATAATGTTTTTACTGTTTTGAAAGGGAGTTGTGAATCCAAATCATTATTCTTGCTTGTGCTCTTTGGTCTCTGTCAACTCCACTGTATATCACATTAAAATTTTCGGTTCTCATAGTTCCTTTAATTACACACACACACACACACACACACACACACACACATATATATATATATATATGTTAAAGATACCTCTGATCACTATTCTTAATATTTACTCTTAATGCACAGCCCATCTCCTTGAAAAGATGTATGATGCTATGTATTAAAGGCAAGGGGCCACACCCAGACCGGATTCGACGTTTATTGAGGTCTCAGTGGGACCTAGGCTAGAAATACCAAGATTTTAGTAATACAGAGCTTATAAGTATTTTACCAGAACAAGTTACCATAAGGTGTTTTAACCTTATTAAATAAAAATCTCTGGATGAGATATAAATGTGACTACTTTGAGGGTTAGCTAGACTTCCAATACGTGCAGGCGCAAACTTGACATGTTTGTCTGTTAGCTTACTTGGGAAATTAAGTAAAACCAGGTTTAAAATAGCTTGGTATCTTTAACATTTATTATACCCAAGGTAAAATATTTTCTACATTTATATCTCATCCAGAAATTTTTATTTAATAAGGTTAAAACACCTTATGGTAACTTGTTCTGGTAAAATACTTATAAGCTCTGTATTACTAAAATCTTGGTATGGTATTTCTTAACCTGGCTCCCACTGATGAGACCTCGATAGGAGTTGGAACTGGTGGGGGCTGGCCCTGAGATGCTCTGCTTGGGGATATGTTTTTACCTGTCTCTGAGTAGGGCCACCGCTGAGATTATGGCTCTGGCTGGTGGTGGGATGAGCCTGCCACTGGGTAGAGCCAACGCTGAGAAGTTCTTCTCGGTGACGGGGTGAGCCTGTCACTGAGTGGAATAACGCTGAGTTGGACGGTCTTTTGGCCACTATGGAGTGGTCTAGGGATCGTCCTAATTTTTAGAGTGGTCTTTACTTAAATACACCTCCATAAAGGTCCAAACCGGTCTGGGTAGTGGCCCCTTGCCTTGAATATATAGCATCATACATCTCCTCAAGGAGATGGGATGTGTATTAAAGGTAAATATTAAGAATAGTGATCAAAGCTTATTCTACTTTTACCATGAGTTGCCTTGACTTGCACTACTTTGAGGGTCAGCTAGACTTCCAATACGTGCAGGCGCAAACTTGACATGTTTGTCTGTTTGCTTACTTGGGAAATAGAGTAAAACTAGGTTTAAAATAGCTTGGTATCTCTAACATTTATTATACCCAAGGCAAAATATTTTCTACACACACACACACAAACACACACACACACACACATATATATATATATATATATATATATATATAATAGGCCTGTGTAACTCAGTGGAAGTGGTGCTTGCATCCTCTGTGCTAGGTTATTTAATCTCCTCAAGGAGATGGGCTGTGCATTAAGGGTAAATATTAAGAATAGTGATCAGAGTTTATTCTACTTTTACCATGAGTTGCTTTGACTTGCACTACTTTGAGGGTCAGCTAGACTTCCAATACGTGCAGGCAAACTGACATGTTTGTCTGTATATATATATATATATGATAGGCCTGTGTAACTCAGTGGAAGTAGTGCTTGCATCCTCTGTGCTAGGTTATTTAAAATGGTATCCGAGGTACTTAGCGTTTGTTACGGATGTGATTTCAGACCAGTAACAGCTGCCATGGTTGATGCAATTTGACGTGTGAGTATATATATCGTTAGTGGTCTAGGGTACATGATTCATGGATTCTTTATGATTAGCATTTGCGTTTTAATGTTGTTTACTCTAATTAAATTGTGGTAGAAGTAGGTAGTTATTTTGTTTAGGTCATGTCGTGCTTTAGAGAGAGAGAGAGAGCAGTGTTAATGTCTGCGTGCACTCTTAGTAGCTGTAGCATCGGTGTATTGATATATGTGACTTTGTATGGCCAAGTTTTGAATGTCATTTATGTATATTGAACAGTGTGGGTGATAATATTGCTCCTTGAGGGAACCCTTGCTGTAATTGTATTCCCCGGCTGTAATGTGTGCCTATTTTTGTTACTAGCATTCTGTCTGTGAGATAATTCCTAAACCAGCTATGCAATGTCCCTCTTATTCCAGATGAGTATAATTTGGTCTGCAGTATTTCATGGTTGAGTGTGTTAAAAGCTTTGGTCAAGTCAAGAAGTATGAGGATAGCAATAATAATAATACTTTTTTTAAACGCTTTATTATACCCCAGATAAATTACATACATATAATGTAAAAGTTAAGTATTAATAATACTACATTTTCTTTCATGTGACTAAAGAAGAGATTCCAATTAATATTATTATAATATGGTAATGTGCAATTGATATAACAGAATAATGATTAATGTATAATACTACAATAATAAATTATTGTTGTGATCCACAGTTACACAAAGAAATATGATTGCATGTTAAAGTTTAATTTTTTTCCCCAAAGTTTCACAAATTATGATCATACAGAGTATGTACAATATGCACAATAAACACATAATCTTTTCTCTTTAGTACAAACATATATATACAGGGTGTTCGGGATAAATTTGACAGTTTCGTAAGGAAAAAGAAAATCTTCTTTGTATCTATTAAATTTAATGAATTGACAAAAAAACATTACAGGCAGAGTTAATTACAATACTATCAACAAGATTTACTCAAAATAACCACCATTAGCATCGATCACAGCTTCAATTCTGCTTCGGAACCTCGAACAAGCTGATGCTACAGTCTCCCTGGGAAGGGCCGCAAAAACTGTTTTAATTTTATCCATTAACTGGGCTTTTGTATTACTGGAAGTGCGATTGGTGTCTTTTTCAACTGCGCCCCATACAAAATAATCCATGGGGTTAAGGTCTGGGGAGTTTGGAGGCCAAACATTTGGACTGGTGAAGTCGTAGAAATTTTCAGACAACCATTTTTGACTTTTCCCAGAGGTGTGGCAAGGGGCCGAATCCTGCTGCCATACATACGGCCTACCATTGGCTACCCTTGTTATCCAGGGCTTGACTACAGTTAGCAACTCCACGAACAAAGCCCGAATTCCAATGCCAGGGTTCTTCAACACCTGTTGCTGCAGATTTGCGAGGAATTCTGCTGTACGAACGCAATCAGATCGTCTGCTAGGGATCTTTCTTCTTGCTACATCCTCGTAGTCACCATTGCAAGTCTCTAGTTCATGCCTGATTGTTTTTACTGTATTCAGGGAGCATTGGGCAGCAGTCGTAATATCCTTATTTTGATGGCGGGCACGAATCATCATGATACAAGTTATTCTCTTCCATGATTCAGGTGGGTTCCAGCTATCCATCCTTTCTGACATCTTGTATATGAATGAAGAAGGGTCCAAACTTTTAAATGAAGAGAAGTGTGTGTTAATACATGTAACTTACGGAAAAATATAATTAATTATAAATATGTCAAATTTATCCCGAACACCCTGTATATATACACGAGGGTGGTCTGAAAAGTTCTCGGCCTCGACCATTTTTCTAAGTAGGTATATCTGTCATAAGCATCCATGCGAAATTGCAAGTCATTCTATCAAGTAGTTTGTTTTATACAGCTGTCTGAAGCAAACGTGTTGTCTGTATCCATTGAAATAGATAAAATTGAGTATCGTGCGCTTATAAAATTCTTTGTAAAAGAAGGTTTAACGGCAAAAGAAATTCATTCGAAGTTCATAAAAGTTTATGCACACTTTTCTCCTTCGTTTTTGGCAATTAAAAAATGGGCTGTCGAGTTTAAACGTGGCCGTACCAGCCTTGAAGATGATCCACGTGAAGGACGTCTAAAAAGTGTAACAACATCAGAAATCATTGATCGAGTGTACGATTTTGTATTGGATGACCGGCGCGAGTCCAAGTGCGTGGAATTGTGGAATTGCTGAGACTATAGGCATTTCAAAAGAACGTGTAGGATATATTTTGCATGAAGAATTGAAAATAAAAAAGCTTTGTGTAAAATAGGTGCCGCGCTTGCTCACAGCAGATCAAAAACACACTCGCATGAAAATCTCTGAACAGTGCTTGCAGCGTTTTAATAAGAATAAAACTGATTTTTTGCGTCGATTTATTAATATGGATGAGACTTGGATTCACTTACACACCAGAATCCAAACAGCAATCGAAATAGTGGACAGAAGCCGGTTGTTCAGCACCAAAGAAGACAACGGACAAGGTCATGCATTTTGTTTATTAATTATCTCGAAAAGGGTAAAACAATAACCGGGAAGTATTATTCCGATCTTTTAACCAGTCTAAACGAAAAAATTCGTGAGAAAAGACCCGGTTTGCAGAAGAAAAATCATCTTCCATCAGGACAATGCTCACAAAACTGCCCACAAAGGTGTTTTGGCAATAGGAAAATTAAGGGATCTGTACTGTGAATTGTTGGAACATCCACCCTATTCCCCAGATTTGGCTTCCTCTGACTTCTATCTCTTCCCAAAACTAAAACTCTTTCTCGCTGGTTAACGTTTTTCTTCGAATCGAGAGGTGATTGCAGCTGTTGAGGGGTATTTTGCAGATCTTACTGAGAACCACTACAGGGATGAGATAATGGTGCTGGAGCATCGCTGGAATAAATGTATTAGTCTTAAAGGAGATTATGTTGAAAAATAAAAATAATTTTGAAATTATAAATTCGTTTTTTCATTGTTAGAATGAGAACTTTACAGACCACCCTATATATATCAAAAAAAAAAAAAAAATCAGCTGACGCCTTTTTATTCCCGTATATAGGGAGTAGGCGAAGCCGGTTTTAGCCCTATCTAACTTTTGTAGACTGAGTAGGCAGTTCAATTTCTACATACATATATATATACAGTATGTGTGTGTGTAGAAAGTTTTTTTTTTATCTTGGGTATAATATATGTTAAAGATACCAAGCTATTTTATATGTATATAATTATAAACTTGGTTTTAATCCATTTCCCAAGTAAGCAAACAGACAAGTAAGTCAAGTTTGCGCCTGCAAGTAGTGCAAGTCTGGGCTACTCCGTTCGTAGTGCATGTTTTAGGAAACTCATGGTAAAGGTGGAATAAGCGCTGATCACTATTCTTGGTATTAACCCTTAATGCAAAGCACATCTCCTAGAGGAGATGTATGATGCTGTGTATTAAAGGCAACGAGCCACTACCCAGACCGGTTTCGACTTTTATTGAGGTCTCATCAGTGGGAGGCAGGCTTAGAAATACCAAGGTTTAAGTAATACAGAGCTTATAAATATTTTATCAAAACAAGTCACCACAAGGTGCTTTGAACTTATTAAATATGAAATAAAAATCTCAGGATGAGAGATAGAAGTAGAAAGTTTTTTTTTTACCTTGGGCATAATATTCGTTAAAGATACCCAGCTATTTTATATGTATATAAATATAAACTTGGTTTTAATCCATTTCCCAAGTAAGCAAACATACAAGTGTCCACAAATATCTACCCTGATTTCAACTGGCTATAATATTTTAACAATGAAACTAACTGAATAAATTTTGTTTGAGGTAAACTTGGGAACTCACAAAGTTTCCATACCGGTATCTTCAGTGTACTGCTTTTGCCACTAGGAGCGCTGCTGCTGATTTTCTTTAAAAATGGCTATGGTACAAGAAAAAGCCCAATGTGTTCAGTGGCTAGCAGAAACAATAAAATAATTTTTAAAAATTTAAAATTTTAAAATTTAATAATTTAAAAATTTTTAATTAATAATTGTTACGCATTGAAGTCTAACTTTGTGTTCCATTTCAAGTATCCACTGAAGAGTTATAATATATTATAATCAGGGTAAACATTTGTGTATATATATATAATAATAATGATAATAATAATAATAATTTTATAAATATACATTTCATAGAGAGATTATGATTATCATTTAGACTAATTTATAGTTATATGGTTCACATATTTAAAGTCTGTTCAGTATTCAGTGAACTAAAAATAAATAAAATTAAAAAAAATAAAATTAAATAAATAAATAAAAATAAATAAACAATATTAATAGCAACTATGATAATAGTGATCATGAGGATCAATTGATTAAGCTATGCTGAGGCGAGCTAATCTCACCGACTTCGAAGCTTGGATTAGTTTTTATGAAGAGAGTGGGATTAGCATACACCATTTATGTTGTTGGTACTGTTTAAATATGGAAGGAAGCAGTGGATGCTGGTGATTTGTCATGTGTACATAAGTGTTAATGCCATATTGACTGTGTTGGGGTTCCAATGTCCTGTACAATTCGTGTTTTAATGTTCTTTACTCCCGTGGCTTGAAATCGTAGGGGGGGGGTGCTGCAACTTTCGAAATATTACACTGTACTGTAAGTACAGTGTATACGTGTTTGGATAAAATATGCAAATTATGGTAAAAATTCAAAAAAAAATAAATAAATAAACATGAAAAATATTGTTTATTATCGATAAAATGATACAGTTTGGTATAATTCCAAATTACTTAAAAATAAAATCTATTCCTTTAATTGTAATTAAAGGATTGGATATACAATTTTTGGAGATTACAATTAAATCCTTTAATTGTAATGTCCAAATATTTAAAGAGACGGAGTAAACACGATAAACACTACGAACACTCTACTACTGGCGCAAACTGCATATAAACAACAGTGGAACTGCGCGACAGACAGTGCCGCATCACGCTCATAACTCGCATCTCATTATGACGTGCATATGCTTGCCCGCGTAGCAAATACTAGCAATAGGGCACTGTGGTAAACACAGTGCTGCTAGCGTCCTTCGCCCTCCTAAGTGCTACAAGATGGATTTTTATTTTTATACAAAATAAGAGAATTGTATAGGATTGTTGATGATAAAATTAAATATTACAAGCAAATGTAAATAAATTAATAAATATATTTATATATCGAGAAAAATTGGTGTTGCTGCAGTTCCGCAGTGCCTATGCACGAGCCGCTCCTGGTTTTAAATTTCTTGGTACGTTGTTGAGTATCAGATGCGATCACACATCAGAACCGCATGAACTCTTGCAGAGTCTAGGTGTATAAAGAATGGGGTGGGCCGTGTTATACGATACGTGTCTCTGTTGTTGAAGTGATTCCTTAGTAACATTAAGTAGTGTTTCATATTTTTAATGCTCAGGATTCTCTGTGTCGCCATAAGCGGTTCGGGTATTGGCTGTTGTGTGATAAAGTGCCCAAATCACTGTTGACACAGTTTTCCTATGTAATGTTTCTAATTTTGTTAGGTGGCTGTTTGGTGTGTTTTTGTTTTCGTAGACCGTTATACCGTACTTGAGTAGAGATTCGTGATATAGGAGTTTTTTTATGTTAGATGGAATCATGTCTTTTACTTGGAAGATTTGCTGCGATGATGAGAAGCTTAGTATGTAGGTAATTTATGTTTTGTCCATTTGCAGTGCAATCTATATAAAGGCCAAGGTATTTTGTATGCCTTACGGGTTTGATTTCGAGACATTGGCAGGTATTTTTCTTGTTAATGCAGCGGTATGCGTGACAGTGTAGCGCGAGTGGTACAGGGCGCATTATTCTTGAATTCTGTATAATTAACATCTGCGTTTTGGTGATGTTCAATATAATTGAATTTTGGAGCGTTCTGATTGATTTCGTTTAGGTCTTGTTGTGCTTTGGAGAGAGCCATGTTGATGTCTATGCGGATTGCTAGTAGTGAGGTGTCGTCTGCTATATTGATATATTTGACTTCGTGTGGCCAGGCTGTGAATATCGTTAATGTTGAACAGACTCTCTCTCTCTCTCTCTCTCTCTCTCTCTCTCTCTCACACACACACACAGAAAATTATAACAATCTTAAAAAATATTTTTTTGTAAACCTTTTGGTTTTTTTAAAGAATCGAAATAATTATTGCCCTGTGTACCTAGTAGTAACGCTTTCAGAATAACGCTACACAACTGAAAGAAAGACCAAAGTTCCTCTGATTTGCAGATAGAATGAAACCTATAGGGACATGATTCTAATCGCCAACTAGAGAAACTTTTTTTATTGGCCTTTCTTAAATTAGTTCTCTAGTAATTTAATCATTAGCACAAAAAACTTGGATTTTTTTCTCTCTCTTAAAATAGGCATTTTAAGGAGAAATTGCCGACTGTAGACTCAAATTATTCTGTACGACTTAGGGGTAGACACAATAGGTGGTGCAGTTATTGACATATTTTCTTCGCTTATAAAGTCGATCAACAAATGTTAGTGGCCAAGGAAAAATTCAACTTTCATGATTTCTGATGTTGTTACACTTTTTAGACGTCCTTCACGTGAATCACCTTCAAGGCTGGTACTGCCACGTTTAAACTCGGCAGCCCATTTTTTAATTGTCAAAAACGAAGAAGAAGAAGGGTGTCCATGAACTTTTATGAACTACGAATGAATTTCTTTTGCCGTTAAACCTTCTTTTACAAAGAATTTTATAACTCAATTTTATCCATTTCAAGGGATACAGACAACACTTTTGCTTCAGACAGCTGCATAAAACAAACTACTTGTTAGAATAACTTGCAATTTCACAAGGATGCTTATGACAGATGTCCCAACTTAACACTAATTCGATTGGAATAGGCCTAAGTTCGATTCTCGTCGTGACTGGAGGAATCTTTATATGGACTTTTTCAATCGAAGGCGAGTTAGCCAATTCATAGGGAGGTAGCACGGTTTTTTCTCTCGGAAACTCGGTCTTTTAATCCCGTATATAGACAAATCGGCCCTTCAGAACACACGCAATTTACAAACGAATAATACTAGTTGTGGTGGTGGTGGGTGGTAGATGGCGTTGATGGGGATGATTGGTAGTATGGTTCCATGTAGTGGTGGAGACAGTTGTATAATATAGGTGTCCTCCCGCGATGAGTCTTTGGACTCCTTGGAGGTGTCATGAATAATAATAATAATAATAATAATACATATTGATAACACCTTTTTTTTTTGAGCCGAAAAATAAATGCTTTAATTGCAGTTATTTTTCCAATATTGTTCTCAGAATATCAGTTATAAATAATAATAATAATAACCTAACCGCTTTTTATTCCTTTATAGGGAGCAGGCGAGGCCTTTTAACCCTATCTAGCTTTGGCGACTGAGTGAGCAGTTCAGTCTCCACTGGTAGACAATCAATCATAGCTGGCCTGTGGCTGTCACTAATTATAAGCCGCCACCGATGAAGAAACCGGCAAGCAGGTGCTGTCATCTCTCGGTAACTAACCCTAACAGAATATGTTACTGTCTGAATTAATGTGGGTTCTACGGTCGATTTTCTTGAGAATATCAGTTTTATCATTTTATTTTGCAATGACTGTAATCTACTAAGCATACAGTCTGTGCAGAATGCGTATAATCTAAACCCATATCTTAAATGGTCTCATATAATGCCTTATAGATTAATATTTTTATGTGTGTGGGAGCAATATCTTTTAATTGTTGTACTTTGCTTGCTATTATCCTGAGTTTTTTGTGTAGATAATTTGTATGGCTATTCCAACTTAGATCAGAATCGAAGGGAATTCCAAGTTATCCTGTTGTTTTCACGTATGATGGTTGTGGTTTTAGCAGTAGCGGCTGGTGAATATTTTAAGTGGGTGTGTTGCATGTACAAAATAAAATAAATAATTATTTTTTTCCTAATCAGTAACCAGTTTATTAATAAATAAATTTACATATTAAAAATTGCTTTATTAAAATATTTCACCCTCACCACGAACACACGCCAATAATAAAAGTTTCGTATCTCACACAATTTAGTGAATGCGACACTGCTCAAACGAGCAGTGTCGGATTCACTTGTTACCTGCAATTCACTTGTTACCTGCAAAAGAATACAGGCGATTCTAGCTGCAATTGGCCGAACGCGATAATTCCGACACTGCGTTAGATCGTAGTGCATTTGTTTCGTGTAACGATAATTGAAAAAATATCATTCTTTTCGTATTTTCAACAGTGACACTCGCCATAATTCAGCCTTGTACCTATAATAAATAAATAATTATATGTTATTTGAACAGAATAAAATAAGATTTACAAATAAATAGTTCACCCTCACCACAAATACGTATCAATCATAAAAGTTTGTTATCTCACAGAAATAACGCACGCAAGCATACAATTTATCTGTAGCGACACTGTTCAAACGGTTCAAATGAACAGTGTCGGATTCACTTGTTATGTGCAGTGACAAACGTAAACGAATATCGGCGAGTCGAACTGCAATTGGCCGAATGTGATAATTCCGACACTGCGTTAGATCGCAGTGCATTTGTTTCGTAATCTAAATTCGTAACCTACATAACCCCTGTCCCGTTTTTGCCATTCAATGTCCCGTTTTTGTTTCAAGGATATTTGTTCAATACTAAATATCGATATCTGCAGTGATTTATTCCGAGCAATTAAAAAAATTAAAAAAATACCAGTATACACAGTCAGAGTTAAAGAACTGAAAAACATTTGTGACTTTACAGGAAACAATTACACTAAATTGTTAGAGCATGGAAATACAAGAATTTTGTCCTTGGGTCCATCAATTGACAGAATTTTAAGCATGTTTGATGGGCTTCGTTTTTATTTTCTTTCTTTAGAAAAATGTCCTGTTATGTTGCGAAATTGTTTGAAGATTCCTGTTTGAAATTGTGGTTGTCATTTGCAAGAGGTCAAGTGTCTATGTTCCAAACATACATTAGCTTAATTGAAAAAGATAATATTTCAGCTACAGAAGTAGTAAGAACATTGAAAATCGTGTAAACAATTTAGAGTCCAGAAAAAGTGAAATGTTTGTAACTACTGATGTCAAAAAACAACTTTAAATGTTACTAGATTCAGGAGAAATTAATAAGGCTAAGTTTTTTGAGGTAGTTGAACATTTCTATGAAACCAGCTTACAATATGTCAGCAAGTGGTAGTACAGTTTAGGAAGCACTGGGAAGTTCAAGTGGGTACTACTAAGGAAGTCACCTGAATGGAAAGAAATACAGGACAGCCTGAACAAGGAACTCATCGCACGCACAGAATCAGAAGAAAATCGTGTATTCGATCAGTGGATCCTCATAAAATCTATTAATGTGAGGCAGTTGGATACCCAAAATAAAGAAAACATTCCTGTATCTGATAGATGAGTACAGATTTTTTCTGAAATGAGCGAAAAACTCTTAGACTTTCAAAACTTTTGTAATATTGTAATTTGTTTTCCAGAAAGTAAAGCACCTGTTGAGAGAATGTTTTCCGTTATGAAGTGTGGTCAAATGAGAAATCTAGATTAAATGTTGAGCTAATGAGGGGTATGTTAGTTCTAGGACAAAATTGTGTCATGGAATGTTAGAAGTTTTATGATAAGGTGTTGAAAGACCAAAATTTGCTTCATCAGAGAAATATTCATGCTACGATGATGGTGAAATACAGTCCACACTCTGTGTCTATCTAAATTTTTGTATGGGTTCTGTCACTGAAGAATAAGGTAAGCTCAATATGTTTATGTAATAAAACTTTTTTTAGCGTCTTAATTTTTCATGAATACAGAATATTACATAACCCCTGTCCCGTTTTTGTCTCAAGGAAATATGGTCAGCCTATGTATAAGAGGATGTATATTGGATAGTGAGCTATAAAATATCTAAGGGTCCAGGGGATGTTGAATATCATTAACGTTGTTTTATCACGGTTTAATTATATGTAGGTTTGGTTTCAGTCAGCCAGTTGGTGAACAAATTGATGTGTCATATTTAGACACATCAATTAGAGGAAGTTGGTTAGTGTTGTTTCCTGACAATGCAATGATATGCAGAACAATCAGAAATGCTAATGATGCAGTACTTACAGAATGATTTAACCAGGCTGGAGCAATGGGAAAATGATAATGGCTGTACAGTGTTAGTAAATATAAAGTTATGGAATTTGGAGTGATGAGATTTCCAATGGAATATTATTTTGGTGGAATTATGCTAAGTACTTACGAGTTCTAGTTTACAGGAAGTTGATATTCAAAGGTCACGTACCAAAAATTGCAAACTCACTTCAAAGAATAGCTGAAATGCTGAAAATAACATTGACTTATAAGAATAAGGAGATCGTTTTTTCTCGTTTCAAGGCCTTGGAACGGCTGCATTCTGGAGTAATGTGTGCAGATTTGGTCTCTTGGGGTTCCAAGGAGATTAAGAATTGTGAAGAGCATGTAAAGAAAAGTTACAAAGATGATAAATCAGGATTATGCAATATAAATTATGTGGATAGATTGAGAGTATGTGGACTGAAACCATAGGTAAATAGTAGAAGTAGCTATGTTATGGTAGATTCTCATAATCTTCTGATAGGTTGTTAGGATACTATTGATACAATTTTTCGTTATGTTAATTTTAGGGAGAGGACAAAAAGGGAATCCAGGAAGTTGAGTTTGTGTGTGTGTGTGTGTGTAATTAAGAAAGGAGAGAATCAGATATGTCTATATATAATTAGAGTAGTGGATGAATAGAACAATTTGCTGGTCAAAGTGGCTGGTCGAATGGCTCAAGTCAAAAACTCTAACTAATCACTCAGCCTACACTAGAGGACAAAACAGGTGTAAGAAACTTATCTACAAATCCAAAGTAGACTTTGTGAGGAGAAATACGATAAGCTTTCCTGCTCAATTGTCAATCGAGCATTCTTATTCTCTCTAAGGGTGTGGATGTGACTTCTGCCCTTCTTTATTTTTATGTCTGGCTTCATAATAGTTACATCATCCAGACACAGGCCAGACTTTTTGGCATTGGTCTTTTCCTCCAGTTCTTCCACAAGCGACAAAGACAAATCACCTCCTACAATCCACAAACTGCTCACTGTATGCTTTGCCTAATATTTTTCCAGAAATACATCGGAAAAATCTAAACTAATCTTTGTACTAATCTTCTGGTAGAGATGGTAATCCCTCAGGTGTAGTTGTGCTTAAAATTGTCTTGTCAATACTTGTGTAGGATAAATATAAAAAAGAAGATTGTCCAGTATTATATTCTTTAATTAACATTTAACACCCGGTTTCCACCATACAATACCGCTTTATATTCTGAATCGCATCATTATTAGTGTGTTTGGTTTCAACGTCTGTTGGTATGTGCGATGCAGTTCTGTCTGTTTGCTGCCACCTCTTTCTTTACATTGCCAGGTAGCTCAATCTTGCAAATTCCTTTCACATTACTCCTTCCCATCATCTAATAATTCTCTTATGCCTCATCCCCTTCTGTTTGTGCAGTCCATTCTACTGGCCACTGCTTGCTGTCATGCAGATATAACCAAAAAAGTTAAGTTATTTCTAATTATTGTGTTAGATTCTCTTTCTGTCGTACTTTTCTGTAGAGTTCCTTATTCCTCTCTTTTTCCTTATTCCTTCCACGCATTTTGTATATTTCATTCTTTCAAATGCCAATATTCGCCTTAGAGAATCTTTGACTTACCCATGTCTCACATCCATAGAGGGTGCTCGTGATTTTCAACTATATCGAGGCTCATTGCTTTACTGTTCCATATTTTATCCATTGCCTTTAGGCTTACTTTCGCCAGAGAACTTCTTCTTCTGTCGACCCATTCCACTCATTCACTATTCTCTCAAAATCTATCCTGGTTTCCTTGTTAACCACACTCGTACACAACTTTCAATAGGTGATCTCTTGTTTCCCACTGTCCTGTCCTCTCATGAATATTTCTTCATCATCCCATGTACTAAAAAAAAATCAGCTATCGCCTTTTTTATTCCCGTATATAGGCAGTAGGCGAGGCCGTTTTAGCCCTATCTAACTTCTGGAGACCGAGTGGGCAGTTCAATCTCCACTGGTACCCAATCAGAGATAGCTAGCCAAAGGCTATCACTAATTAAACGGCACACATTGAAGAGAGACGGCTCAACAAGTGCCGGCATCTCGTGGTCCCTGACCCTAATACTCGTATTTAATGTCTGAGACAATGTTGGTTCTACGGTCGATTTTCTTGAGTTTACGGGATGAAACATCCGAGTTTCCAGGGGGAAAAACCCGCTCACCCGTGCCAGAGATTGACTAACTCGGGAACCGGTCGAAAAAAGTCTTAGAACAATTTCTTCTAGACGCCGACTAGATTCGAAACCAAGAAGTCTTCCTTCGTGCGGTCAATCGCCGTGGTGTGCAAACATACTATAAAAATAAAAAAAATAATAATAAAACTTTAATAACATGTTTCCATCATATCTCTTTCATTTCCCGCTATCAACCAAACTTTGTAACTCACAAATCTTCAGTTTATTCTCATAAAGGACATTTTACGGACTAGTTTTGGCCCCTGGTCTCCGAATCATTTCTTCAAGAAAGACGTCCAGATCTGTGCATAATAGTAGAGCGCTCGTTGTATGAAAGCCTTATATAGAGGAATATGTATTAGTATTGTATCACAGCCTTATGGTGATGAATTTCTGGTCTCCCCTATAGTCCGAAGACTCACCGCGGGAGATTTGAGCTTAAGTTTAAAATGTGGATAAAAATATATCACATTTAATAGAGGGCGTATGGCTATTAAATAATGCATGAGCATACTGATAGTGGTGAGTGGAATTAAATGATGCCATATTACGTTGTATCTGATTTGTGTTTAGTTTTTTTTTTTGTTTCAATAGTAGTTGCATATGAGCATAAACATCAGCGTTTATTTTCACACAAGAATTTCTTAGCATATTTTAATACGACTTTTGCTGCAGTCACTTGTCAACGGGAATGGTCATGATTTTGTGCTGTATACAGTACCTTATCAGGCCTCTTGAGTAATGGATGATTGTTTCATCCATTACTCAATGGGAATTATTGGTTAAGGAAATGTTATTGAGGCAAGAACCCACAACTAACAAATTTAGAAAAATTTTCGTTATAAGATGTTACTGTAATAATAAGTTGTGGGTGTTTGTAACATGTTTGAAAAGTGATTCACTGCACGCTATTTAGTAGAAAGTTTTCTAACTTTACACAAAAATACAGTTAAATTTTAAAGATGAATTTTTAAATTAAAATTTAGAACGTAGTTGTCATTAAATAATTCAACGTGATTCGACATTTCCCCAACGTGAATTCCATATTTTCATTATGACTAGCTGCAGCCAAGTTATATATAAATAATACAGGAAAGGTTTTAAAACTTATAACGCATTAATCCCGTGTTAAGTTAAGAAGAAAGACGTAATCTCTTGATGTGCTAATTGAACAGCAGGAATGCTTTGGGGAAAAGATAAAGGGAACCTATTCCATAAGCATAAAGCAGATGGAATGAGAGAGGAGAGGAGCGGTGGGTAAAGTTGGTCAAGTAAGTTTGAACCAGCATATTAACTGGATATTTATCAACAGTTGCTGATATATGTAGAAAAGATGAGACAAACTAAGGGGTCATCAACTAATTAGTCTCTTTCTGTATGGCATTCTTAGGGAAATTTTAGCCCCCCCCCCCACAAGTGTGAGCAGTATTAGTTGGATAGATTTAGAATTTATATTGTGTTAGCAATTTTACATGTGAAAAATAGTGTTTTGAGAAAAGAAAAAAAAAAAACAGTACAGCATGTAAAAATAGTGTTTTGAGAAAAGAAAAAAAAAACAGTGCAGCATGTGAAAAATAGTGTTTTGAGAAAAGAAAAAAAAACAGTACAGTTGTCTCATACAGAGATGAGGAGGGAGGTATGTATATTGATAGAGGATTTAACTCAGCTAGGAAGAGAAATCTGATCATGTTTAGAGATCTGGGTATTATTAAGAGTAAGGGAAAGTGAAACGAAATCTTCCTTGCTAAAAATAAGAACTATATTTTGGAGTTCACAAAGTTATCCTCACTCTACCGAACAAGGAGATCAGAGTGTCAGGTATTGGCTATGGGATTTTGAGACGTAATGATTATGTACTACAAGATTCGTTGAATGAAGGAGAGGAATGGAGTTTACTCATCAGCAAAACTATGGATAAGATTTTGAGGTCACTGAATGCCCTTTATGTACAGGAGTGGGTGAAAGTACAGAAACCTGAGGTATCCTTTATTGTTGGAGAAATTCGAAGAGGAAGCTATCTACTATGACATGTATATGACTACAAAGTAAAATGGTGATCCAATTATAAGGTAAAAGATAGACTATAATATAGTAATTTGCTGAACAATTCTTTATGACCTGATCATATTTTCTAGCATTGCCAACTGTGAGCATGAGCCAGCTGTCTGCAAACCTTTTTATGGCTTGTGTTCCGAGACTGAGGGGGAATCTGCTGTATATTAAGAGTAGTGAAATCTATATTCTTGATTACCATTTTTCTTGTGGGCCTCTAGGTGTGAAAAGGGTGACTGTTGATGACCTGCTTTATGATTTTTGAGAGAACTGAGGAAGAGAATTGTTTACAATGTGCCTGAATATAGGCATGATGATGTCAGGTAATGCAGTTCAAGTAATGTTGAAAGGGTATTATAGGATAGGTGTTAATTCTGGAGCGTAGGTTTTTAACACAATAGGTGGGATGCAATCAGGAGCAGATGACTTGTGTGTAAGCTATTTAGGATTAGCTTGTTATGATTTCTTTCTGAGGAAATGGAGGAGACATGCACTGGGCATTTCCTTAAAACTGGGATACTTTGTTTTTGTTTCCTCGTTTTGTTTCTTTTCTCAGTTCCTAAATATGCTATATCAGTTGCATTTCAAACTGATTTGCTCTGCCTTGCCTGTCTTTCAGAAAGAAGAAAAAATCTTGCATCTTTGCTTAAGATAAAATAACTATATAAAGTTATTTTGAGAAATAAACTAGTGTGCTTGTACATACAGTTTCAGGATATTGCTAGATACTGTCTAAAACAAACAAGATTCCTTGAAATTGCAAGATACAAGCATAAACTGACGACAGCCTTGATGCATTTTACTGGAATCATTTATTATTATTACATGATATCTCCAAGGAGTTAAAGGAAGGCACACTACTCTACAACTGTCTCCACCAACAACACCGAACTACCACTACCATTTTAGTTTCATTTCTCTCAGTAGGTACTCACAGAAATGTAAATGGTATTTCATAGTAATTAAAATTGCAACAGACATTTTGTTCAGATTTCTGCTTAAATACTGTTGCAGAATGAATGACTGTTGTCACTGCCACTTTTTAGAGATTTTAATGGATTGACACTTTCATGCCTTTGAGACCTAAAATGGAAAAGAATCAGTGAATGCTAAAAGGTTATCATTTACTGATTCTCATTCATGTACGAGTTCAAGGAAGATGCCTTTGCTGTTTAGAATAAATTTTTTTCTCCCCCTTCAGGCCTTAAATGGTAAATATTATCTTCTTTGAAAGTTATTATTATTATTATTCAGGCCCCCATGGAGTCAAGAAACTCATCGTGAGTGGTCCCTCCTAGGAAACACAAAGTCTATCATACCACTCATTGACTGTTCTCACTCTCGCCACTCTATCAGGCAATGCATTCCATGGTTCAACCACCCTCCATGCAAAGAAACCACTCCTCACCCTCTTACTCACAGTTTCCTTTCGTAACTTCCAGGGATGGCCCCTTGTCATAACTCCTTCCTGCTGTTCAACCAAGTGAAAGAACTCCCCAGTGTCAACCCTGTAACCACCTCTCAACAGTTTAAAAACTCAACATATCACCTCTCCTTCTTCTATCCACCAAACTCTGCAGTCCACATTCTCTCAGCCAATCCTCATTACTAACATTGTACAGTCCTGACACCATCTTTGTTATCCACCTTTGTACCTTTTCCACAGTTAATTTATCCCCTTCAAATCCTGGGGACCAAATCTGAGAACAGTAGTCTAAGTGTGGTCTGATCAGAGTCTTATATATAACGGAATGATAACTCTTTTATCTCCACAGGTCAGTGTCCTCACTGTTGCAGCAGTCCTCTGTGTTACATTCACCACCTTTGTAATATGTCCCTAAATTTCAGGTTTCTATCAGTCATCACCCTCAGATCTCTTGTCTCCCCTACTTCCTCCAGTATAGCTTCTCCCATAGAGTATGCAGTGTCCCAAACCTCAAGACCTTACATTTTGCTGCATCAAACTGGTACCCCCATTCATTTGCCTATCTGTCTAGCTTATTCAAATCCTCTTGTAGGACTACCACATCTGCACTGTTACTAATAACCTTTCCCAGCTTTGCATCGTCAGCAAACAACTGAATATCCTCCTGCAATCCACTGACAATGTCATTGATATAAAGGTTAAACAATATAGGTCCCAGTACTGAGCCCTGTGGTACCCCACTTGTAACTTTCTGCCTCCTTGAACTGCCTCACCATACACAACTCTCTGATACCTATCGGATAACCAATCCTAAATCCAATTGACCAACCTGGCATTCAGACCCATGTGCTGCAACTTAAATATCAGCTTATCATGTGGCACCCAGTCAAATGCCTTTGCAAAGCCAAGAAAATGGCAGTATATGCCTTTCCCTCATCTACTGCTCTTGTAACTTTATTATAAAAGGCTATCATATTGCTAAAATGAGCGCCCCTTCACAAATCCATGTTGACTCTCACAGATAACAACATTACCCTCATCTGTCCAATGCTGTATATGGTCCCTCACTAATTTCTCCAAGATCTTAACAACTACTGATGACATGCAAACTGGCCTATATTAGACACTTCCGCTCTGCTACCGCCCTTATGCAATGGCACTATCTTACCTTCCACCTTCCTTCCACATCCTGGGCACCTTTCCCTTAGCCAGACTTTCATTGAAAAGCCAGGTCAAAGGCGCTGTCATTTCTTTAGCAGATTCTCTCAAAACTCGTAGTGAAATACCATCCAGTCCCACAGCTTTACTGACATCCAGAGTACTCAGTATTTGGAACACACTCTCCTCCTGCACCTCTAAACCTCGAACATGCCCTATCCCTCTAGTATTAAAATTTACTCCTCCAGGATGAAATACTCCAATAAAGTGTTCATTGAACAATTCCACTATGTCCTCTGCATCAGTCACTCTATTCCTATTTTTTATCCCACATTGTCATTCTTCTACAGTCATTTCTCCTCCTCCTGGCCACATAGCTAAAAAAATTCCCTAGGATTTTCTTTGGATCTTAGGGCCAATCTCTTCTCATATTCTAGTTTCGCCTTTCTTACCATACTAGTCACTCTCCTGGCCTGTGTCTTATATTCTTCGTGCATCTTCTCTTCTCCTTATATCTCTTCCATAGCCTTTTTTTCGCATGCAGTTCCTGTTTAATATTGTTTGTCATCCACTTTACTCCAAATTGTGTCCTCTTCTTCACTCGTGTTAGTGAAAGTTAGCATTCATTGTTCTCAAAGAAATAAAAATATGAAACAGTGCACTTCAATTTTCAGTTATTTGAGCACTTTCTTGATCCTGGACAGAAACTTCCATGCTAGATACATGTTGAAGTTCTTTGACCTTGACGATTAAAAAAAAAAAGTGCTGTTGTGTTTGCATCATACTGCATTTTATTTATTTTAATAAAGTAATAATTAATAGAATTCTATTAGGATATATATTTTTTATGCCACTTCCATCCATACAAGGTTGTAAATATGGTATAATTGTGGGTATGCTAAAGGATTTTTTAAACAGTTTATTTATCTAAGGGTTGGACACAATTATGGAAATTCTTGTTATACGTACATATTCCTTTATTAATATGGTATTGGACCACCTTTTGCCTTTAACATAGCTTGAGTTCTTCTTAGAATTCAGATATTCAAAACTCAAATTTTGAATTTGAATAGTTTCTAGTGGAATTTTATACCATTCTTCATGAAGAATATCTTCAAGTTGTTTTAAAGACGGAGGTGGGAATCGGTTTCTTATTCTAGTCTTCAGAACTGACCAGAGTGGTTCAGTAATGTTCAAATCTGGTGATTGTGCTAGCCAAAGAAGATGAAGTTCTTCTTCATCCTCTTCGAACCACAACTGTTCAGTTCAAGCTGTGTGAATGGGGGAATTGTCTTTGAAGACTGCTTTGTTTGGCAATAACATTTGGATCATGGGATGCACTTGATTAACCAAATGTTCAAATAATCACTTGCAGTAATTCTGCCATGAAGAGTAATAATAGGACTAACAGAATATCACAATGCACCCCATGCTTTACGGTTAAAATCACGCATTCCAGATTGTAGGCTTCTTGGGATTTTCTCCAAACATAAACTCATCCTGATGTAGGAAACAGCATCAAGGCTGACTCATCTGACCACATCATATGTTTCCAGTTTTTTAATGTCCAGGTTTGACTGTTGTGACACCATTGTATAAGCATCTGAGTATTCTTTTCAGTAATCAGAGGTTTAGCAATTGTAGCTCTACTGTGAATATTGGATTTATGAAGCTTACTTTGGATGTTTTTGTGGAAATTAGGGTTTTGGAAGAATAATATTCAGTTCTGCTGTTACCTGTGCTGCATTAGTTTGAAGAATTCAAATTATCTCATAGAGTTCAAAGAACAAATAGGGTAGGAGTGAAATGGATGTGCAGCTCTTATTAAGCAAGAGATTCATAAGAAGATCATGTGGAAGGAATATTATGAGAATAAGAGTGAGAGTAGTTATAAAATATATAAAGTGCAGGCCATAAAAATAACAAGTATTGAGTAGAAAGCTAAATTGGAGTTATGAAAAGAAATTGGCTATGCAGGCTAAAGGCTGTCCAAAATAATTTAACATTATGTTGCAAGTAAAAGAAAGAATGAATGTGGAAGAATAACTTTCCTGAATGCAGATGGTACTCTAGTGTCTGAAACTAATGAGATTGTTTAATTAATGCATGCTCACTTTGCTAAGATGCAACAGGGTGCACAGTGCTACTACTGCATTAGATGAAAAGTTAGAGGTGCATGAGAATGAGTTTGAAGAGCTGTTGCATAACCTGGACATGAATTCAACAGTATGCTAAAATCATGTTCTGCCTAAGTGACTAGGCCTTTGATATGTTTGTAGTTTGACTTGAGCCTCAACTCAGGAAAGATGCCATTAACATGGAAAGAATATATATTAGTTCCATTGTACAAAGGTGGTGCAAAAACTGATGTGCCTAGCTACCGATCTATCTGTATCTGGTGTGGTCGTGAAGATTTTAGAGAAGTTGATAAGAACTCGCATACAAAAATGGGTAGGTAGACAGGCTGTATTGTGCAAGGAACAGCATGGGTTTACTAAAGGGAAGTCATGTTTTAGCAATTTGCTCGTATTTCATAACAATGTTATGGCCGAGCTGGATAAAGGGAATGAATATGCTATGATAATGTTGGATTTTGCTAAGACATATGATTGGATACCATATGAAAGTCAGTTGTATAAACTAGAGAATATAGGTTTGGAATATACACAGTGTGCCCATTAAGCAATGAGATAACTATTATATAAAACAAAAGATTGAAAATAATCTCCCTCCAACTCCACACAATGAGTCACGCCATATTGGACATCCTCAATGTTGCTGAAGCTCTCCCCTTTCAATGCACACTTCATCTTTGAAAAGATGAAAAAGTCTGTGGGACTCAAATCTGCCGAATTGGGGTGGGGGGGGACTTCACAGGCAGTGTACAGAAACCAATTGTTGTTTGGAACATTTCTTTCCTGACGTTACTTGCGGGCATATGGACATTGCATTACTCCTAAATAATACTGACCATTCAGTGTGGTTCTCTCAGGAACAAATTTGGTGGATGATTCCAACAGTGTCGAAAAAAAACAATGACCATTTTCTTGACACGTGATTTTTGCAACCTGACTTCCTTCTGCCAGGGAGACGACATTCCATGCTCTGGCATTTCTTCTCCAGATCAAATTGAAAACACCATCTTTTATCACTGGTGATAATTCTTTGCAACACATCACAATATTCATCAACTGCATGGAAGAAATTTTGACAATATGCAACTTGGTGCTCTTTCTCTGTTCATGTGTCAACGTGTGCAGCACAAACCTTGAACAAATCATCCTCTTGTGCAAAAATCTCTTTCTAAGATTAATCTGGCCATTTTCTCACTGACACCAAGCTGTTGTGAGTAGCCTAGTGGTTATTCCCCTGGGCAACAATTTCCCTAGCTTTCACCACATTTCCTGTGGTTCATCTTCCAAGGACTCCCTCCTCTCTTTAAACATTGAAAACCAGCAGAAGACAGTCATCACCATAAATTTTTTTTACGTCTTGCTACACTGCTGTAACAGTTTTTCCTAATTTACAGTAAACTTTTATCACAGCTCTTTGTTCTGTGATGAACTTCTGACATGCTCCACTCATACACACTTACTTCAACAGTTATCACACGAAAACTGCTGCGTCACCCAACTCGGAAGTTGCATTTTGTGATGACTGCACTCAGCAGTCAAAACTATAAAGACGTTTGTAACTTTTATTCCAAGAACTGTCCTGTAAAAAATCAATCTCATTACTTAACCGGCACACTGTGTAAACTCTTGACTTGGATAAGTGGAATGTTGACAGACATGTTAATAAGTGGTATATGGTGGTTGTGAATCTGCCTGATTTAAGATGACCAGTGGTGTACCTGGGGTACACCACTGGGGTACTTGGACCATTCTGTTAAATATATACTTTAATGACATTAGGAAAGATCTAACAGATGATGTTAAATTGTTTGCTAATGATGCAAAGATAGGCAAGACAATCATGGATGCTACTCATATATCCACTTACAGAATGATTTAAATTAGCTGGAAATTTGGACAAGCAAAATTGGCTGTCACTTTAATGTTAATAAGTGTAAAGTTATGGATTTAGGTGTGGTAAGATTTATAATGGCATATTATATTAGTGGGGTTATGGTACAAAAAACTGATGAGGCTAGGGATCTTGGTGTCATAGTGGATAGGAATTCGAAGTTCAAAAGTCACATAGCAAAAATTTCAAATATAACTCAGTATATTGTGATGTTGAAGCAAACCATGACATGTAAGAATAAGGAGGTCATTTTGCTGCTTTACAAGGCCTTGATAAGACTGTACCTGGACTACTATGCACATATTTGGTCTCCTGGGTTCCAAGGCGAGAATAAAGAAGCTGTAGAGGATTTAAAGAAGAGTTACAGAGATTATGATCAGGATTGTGGAATTGGATTATGAGGATAGATTGCAAGTATGTTGGGCTACAGACTGGTTAGCAGGAGCAAGTGGAGTGATATGATAAAAGTGTATAAACTTCTGAATGGGTGTTAAAAGGGTATTGTCTGATTAAATTTTTCATTATATGGAAGGTGGGGAGAGAACGTGGTGGCATCCATAGAAATTAAGTTTGTTCATGGTTAAAAAAGGGAGCAAGAACTGGAATTTTCTCTCGCACAGCAGTGAGTAAGTGGAACAGTTTGCATTTTGAAATAATGAGTGCATCTAGTGTGAATGAATTTAAGGGAAGGTGTAACATCTTGTTTGGGTGATGTACTCATATAGCCTCCTTGATGAGTCCATGTGGTTTCTCTGGAGGTCTTCGATGATAATGCAGTAATACCCTGACTTACGCTACCCCGACTTATGTGAATCCGGAGTTACACGGTTTCTTATATGTACATATTCCTGTCCCACTTCACGCCTCACCACTAGTCGTATCTTTTCGGTGCCGGCCGCATTCTCCATTGTCGCACATGCTGTGAACAAGCACTGACGTGTTTCGCGTGGTCTCCATTCATACACGATTTTTATAGTCTACACACCTTGCGATTGTTTAATGTTATGTTCTTGATAAAAATTTTATCACATAAAAAGTAATAATGTCGTCCAAAAGAAGCAAGTCCGATTCTTCTACAGCTAGCAAGAAAAGAAAAACGTTGACTTTGGAAACAAAACTCAAGGATTTTGAAGGTGGAATGAAAATTTGTGAGTTAGCAAAGAAGTTCAATCTACAGGAATCCACAGTAAGAACAATCATAAAAGATAAAGAATTCTCGCTGCTGTGAAAAATGCCCAATTATTAAATTCAAGCATGATTCGTAAACATCATGGGATTATTGGTAAGATGGAAGCGATGCTTAAATTATGGTGTGATAATCAAGTGAGAGTAAAAAATTGTCCAGTTTATCAAAAGACAATATGTAGCCAAGCCAAGCTGATTTTTGAGAGGCTAAAAATAGAAGCTAGACAAGCAGCCAAAGAAGAAAATTTCATGGCCAGTAATGGTTGGTTCAACTGATTTAAAAATCGCTGTAACTGGGCACAGCATCGCCGAGAGTGGAGAGGCGGCAAGCGCTGATAAAGAGGCTATATCTTCTTTTCCTGAGATACTTAAGGCTATCATCGAGGAAGGTAGCTATAGCAGTCAAACCGCATTTAATGTAGATGAGACCGGCTTGTTCTGGAAAAAAATGCCTAAGAGAACTTTCATCGCACGTGAAGAAAAATGTTTCCTGGCTTTAAGACTTCCAAAGACCGGTTGACAGTAATGCTTGGTGGAAATGCAGCTGGTGATTGCAAGTTAAAACCTCTCTTAATTTATTGTTCCAAAAATCCAAGAGCTCTCAAAAAAATCTAAAGCTGGCTTGCCAGTGATTCGGAAGTCAAATTCTAAAGCTTGGGCGAGCTTCTATTTTTGAAGACTGGTTTAGTCACCACTTCATACCTGAAGTTGAACGTTATTGCCAGTTTAAAAAAATTCCATTTAAAGTTATGCTCATTATTATTAATGCACTTGGTCACCCTCCTGCAACTTTAATTGATTTTCATCCATGTGTAAAAGTTGTTTTCTTGCCTCCAAATACAACCAGCTTACTTCAACTGTTGACCAAGGAGTTATCAAAACATTCAAAGCATACTACACACAACATTCATTTGCAAGTCTGAATGAAGCTATGAGATGAGGCAAAATGAGCAATTGTCTGTTAAAGAGTTTTGGAAACAGTTTAATGTTTTAGATGCTGTAAGGATTATCAGAAATTCTTGGGGTGAAATTTCCCAAAAAACCTTGAATGGTGTCTGGAAAAAACTTTGTCCTTCCTTTTTTAAATACGAAACGGAAATGTTACCAGAAACTGATCAAGTTGCCGAGGCAATAGAAGAAGTTGTCAACCTTGCCAGGCAATTAGATTTAGAAGTCGACAGTGAAGATGTCAGCGAGCTGTTAGACTCGCATAACAAGGAGCTTACAATCGACGAGCTCATAGAGATGCATGAGCAAAGCACTACTGAAGAGACCGAAACCTCAGATCCAGTTCTACCAGAAAAGCACATGACAATTGCAAAATTAACAGAAGGTCTCAGCTTAATTAAGAAAGGTTTACAGATTTTGGAGGACATAGATTCTAACGAGGAATGAATTGTAGCCACAAGGCAAGAAATAAAAAAATCATTGACTTGATATGAAGAAATTTTGCTCGACAAGAAAAAGACATTATGCCGTCAGACAGATCTATTAAATTTTATGAAACTATCGGCATTGAAATAACTTTCTTTTTTTTATGTACGAAAAAATACAATTATGATTATATTTCTTAAAAAATACAGGTGCTTTTGTAAACCTTTGGTCCCAATTAACTAATATTTTGTATGTTTGTATATATAAATTATATGCAAAATTATACCCCGAGTTACGTGCTTTTTGTTGGTCCCACCTACCGCGTAACTTCGGGGTTTTACTGTATATACAAAAATAAAATGCCATAGGGCAGTTTTGGTGATAATGAATAGTGTTTGTGTATTATTACAATATATCTATGAGTGTCAATAATTTTTTTCTTTATTTATTGAAAATTACTTGCCTACTAAACTTCATATGAGATGCTTGTATAAGAAGAAGCATAGTCTTATATGAAGACTATGCTTCATATAAGAAGCATAGTCTTTTAACCAACAATTTTTCTTTGTTAAAAAAACAGACCATATCAAGAGCTATACACACTCATCCAGAGAATACTTTTACAAACATCCATGTCTCACACAGAATTTGAACTTGCAGCACTGATGGCAAACAAGTGGTGACTTTTACCAGCTAAACTACTGAGAAAGGCATCTTTAATTTATATTTAGATATACATAATTTCAGGAATGGCACTTCATCAATCAGTTTTCATCCCATTGAAAACTCCAGATTACTGAACAGCTTAATTAGATACAATGTTAGTGTGACAATTTTTTTTTTGTACTTTTTTTTTAAAATTGAAATGACATGAGTGATTGCCTGTTTTCAGTTTTATTTTTCTACCCTCAGACTGCCAGTCATATTAGGATTCATTGGCACTCTTTCAAGGCAGATGAATGTGTTATTATTCCCAGTGGTGTAGCTAGAGCTTTTGTCACCCAGGGCGGTCCCTGAGTTTGCTGTCCCTCTCAATACATGCCAAAAATACTACAAAAAGTCAAAACAACGTATAGAGAAATAAATTAAAACATTGTTTATTTTTGAAGTAAAACTTTAATTCTAACATTCTACAATGTTATTTTTCTTGCTTTTCCGTAAGCAAAATCGCTGATGACATTGGCGAAGTCTATTTCATCACTCAGTTGTTGTTCTATAGACAGTATGGCAAGATTTCTTAAATGCAAAGTGCCACCTGGGGTGCTCCCCCCATCCTAGCTATGCCACGGCTGACTGAAAAAAAGTATATGACTATTCAGCATGAACAAAACTTGGAGTAAATCTGTGTAGAATACTCACCCATAAATAAATAAATAAAATAAAATACTCACCCATAAAAAAAAAAAAACAATAAATGAAAATAAATAAATTGTGATAAGGGAAACATGCATGAGCTCTCAATGGATTTAACCTAGCTGTATGACTGAGAAAGATATGGTAATTTTGATGGTTGGCCTTAATGAATATTGAGTGCAGGTAGGATGCTTGGAGAGAAAAATAGGAGTACTGAGAAAGGAAGCGGGAGGTATAAAGACAGATAAGTGGGGTTAATAGAGAGAGAGAGGTGAGGACACTTGAATGGTTAACTGGTGCAAGCAGAATAAGAGTGGAAGTGAGAGAAGGCAAGTTGAAAGCCAGGAAAGAAGAGGAAATGAGAGAAGGCAAGTTGAAAGCCAGGAAAGAAGAGGAAATGAGAGAAGGTCGAGAGGAGCAGAGGACAGATGAAAGTGGAAAAACAAGGAGTGAGTGAGCAAAATAGAATGTTACAGCAGCTTTCCTATAGAAGTAATACAGTATTAATTTGTGGTGGTGAAGCAAGATGAAAATATGGATGAGCTGGTGATGGTTGATACGAGTGAAGGATTTGTGATCAGTGTTCAAGATTGTGCAGTAAAAACATGAGAAGAAAGATAGTATATTGCCTAGCTATGATAATGCAGGCTTGGGAAGAGTAGCAATCATAAATGACATGATAGCAAGAATGTCTGCAAAGAGAGAGATCTAGAATGTGTAGATGTTTGCAATGCATTTGATGATAAAAGAAAGTGTATTCAAGAAATAAGTTGCTCTAAATGCAGGTATTTGGTGTATTCTGACCAACCAAAAGTGTTACAGCAGGAAAACTAGGGTTGGCAGGATAGTTTTTTTTTTTTTTCAGATTTTTCTGAAGTTTTTCTTCAGTGCAAAACAAAGTAAATGTAGAACACATGAAACAAACAGATAATGCAAGGCTTCATGTCCTTAGTTGTTGTGTTGCCATAATTCAACCTTTCCTAATGTGTACTTCGGTACTTCCCATGATGAGTCATTTGACTGTATGGAGGTCTGGTGTTCGTCTCATAGACTTTGTTGCTTTGGTTGCACCTCCATCCAATACTAAGTCCTCATACAGCCATGAGATGGGATCACATGGGCATCACATAGTTGTAAGATGGCAAAATATGTAGAGATACATAATGAGCCAGTTTCTGCATATATTGCACCAGCAGAAATTCTTTAATTTGGTCACCTACCGTTTTTGCCCTTAAAAAAAAAAATTCAAAGCAATGTCTTTAGCAAAGATCATGGCAGTAGTGTTTTGGAATTCTAAATGTTGAGTTTTTAAGCAGGGTGATAGTATAAATGCTGAATGCTAACCATCCTTGGTTGCTGCAGAATAGCAGTGTGCCACATATTGCTGACCACACATAAAATGTTCTGGAACAACTATAAAGTCCTGATCCCCACCCCCTGCTGGTCTTTGGACCGCAGAAATAACTTCTGGCTGGAAAGTATATGTGCAACTGACAAGGCATACAACATGGTCTGGCTAAAAATTAGACACTTTATACAGGTTTCTCATATTTTGAATAGATGCATAAAGGTCTTTGGTATGTATGTGAATGTATACAAAAGTCAACTTATGTGTCATGGATGTATCAGAATGAAGTTCTTCATTAAAAGCACTTATTTTATCTTGTCATTGGCCTAGCACAAATTCAGTAACATAAACAGGCACAACCATTTAGCTTTCCATTGTTTCTAAAGATGGTCAGTTTAGCCAAAATTCACAATCTCTGTGTAAAGTTAACAGTAACTACTCTTTCCTTCCTTCCTTTGTCTATATATGTGTTCTTTCCATTCCATTACTTCATTCTTGTGCCTTTTGTTCAAAACTAACACCCTTCCTGTTTCGGGCACTTTCCCCACCCTTTTACTTCTATGCTGCCAGGAAAAGTTATTCTTTGAGAGTAAAGCAGTATATATATATCACCTTGCTTCAATCCCCAAAACAGTATTGACATATACATTAAATTTTAACTATGCTGTAAATTTATGCCAGCTTTTGAGTTTTTGCTGAGATGTACTGAAATATCTTAGTGACCTTCCCAATTTTTTCATGTATTTGTATGCCTTAGAAGATGAGATATATATTTTTAATTCATTGCCTCAAAAGTCAGAATTGTTTCCCAACTTTTGGGTGATATGATACATTGTACTTGTCAAGGCTAGCATTTAAAAACATTTATTTAAGAATTTTTCTTCTACAAAGGAAATTTTTAAAATCTTTTTCCCATCTAATTCTTCATATAGCATGTCAAACAGTGATCTACTCTTGCTATATCATCAAATATGTCAGTTATTATTATGACTTTTTTTGTGTTCTCAGTGCACATAAGGATGTGGAGATTTTTAAGAGAATGTATAAGGATTGCCAGCTTTAATATAAGGGTTGGAGATATTGCAGATTATATTTGTGTGGTGTTTTGGCTTTTTCTTTTCTCTTCCCTACTGTAGCCTTTGGGATTTTTTTTGAAAAAATTCTGTATTCTATTCTGTTATCTTTTGTGGAGTAGCAAAGGTGGAGGGATTATAACTATTGCAAAATAAATAAATAAATAATAATAATAAATTAATAAATAAAATAGATAAATGGTTGAGTTGAGCAGAGAATGCCATATTCTCAGAATTGGAAGGTATGTGATAGTGTGTTACTGTAAACTTATTTGCCTATCACTTAAAAAAAAAATACCTAGAAAGTTAATGGAAGTTTTTTCACTTGGCCATGCTACCAGTTATATATTTGGTTCAATCCTTTATCCAAGCGTAAGCAAACAAAGTTTGCACCTGAAGTATTTTCAGGACTGGGGCAACTCGTGGCAAAGGTGGTATAAGTTCTGAGGTTCTTTGTGCCAGTCCTGAAAATACTTCAGGCACAAACTTTGTTTGCTTACACTTGGATAAAGGATTAAACCAAATATATAACCTAGAAAGTTAATTTGCACTAAGAAGAAAATTATATAATGAGTAATATGTAATGCATCCAGACCACAAAACCAAATGGCAGTTTCATCACCTATGAAATTTTTGTGACTGTAAAGACCAGCTTTCTTCCTGTGATGATTCTTGAAAATCAAGAGATGTTTATTTGATATTCATCTACTTTTGCCTATTCAAAGCGTTATATCTTTACTTATTTACTTATGTTTGCTGTAACTTAGTGTAACAATTAAGTAAGGCCTTTGTGTATGCTGTAGGTAATACTTTGTTTTAATATACTATATTTTAAATTACACAGGGCTCAAGGAGAAAGATTCAGAAAGTACAGTTCTAACTCCATATCAAAAAGAGCGAATAAAACGCAACAAGGAAAAGGCTCTTTCATTAAGGCAGTCAAGAGTTGCTCTTCCTGCAGCTAATAGGTAATTATATTATATGATGTTTATAAGTAATTCTAGTAATACACAATGAGTACATTTTACTTTGGTTACTTAAGAACTTTTTTCACCTCTTTTATGCTATTTGATATATGAAGTGGTTGATTGAGTAAATAATGGCAAATGAAATTATGTTGCAGAGTTTTTTTTTCGTGTGTTTTATAAAATAATTTTCAAAATGTTGAACTTGTATGTTCAGATGCCTGTTTAAAAAGGTTTCTACTAAAAATATTATTTTTACTATTTTTGGTCATTTTGTTTAGTGTGAAAAGACGTTTGCATCACCAATTAAGGAAAGCAGTAATGTGCAGCTAATTGATTGTTTTTATAATTATGTATAAAGATGGTAACTATCGTCTGTTTTTTTTTTTTTTTTTTGAATAAAAATGTATAAAATTAGAGATGGGAAAAGACTATTTTATTGATGACTGTTTCATTTTATAAAATAAAAAGACCTGTTTTATCAATAAAATAGTAAAACTATTATATTTTATTGATGTAAAATTTTGCCTTATTATTGAAGACATCCTCAGTACAATGGACACACAGTTAAAATACAAATAACAGAAGGATTTTTAAAAATGCCATCATGGTATATGTAGAAGAAGAAAGTAATAAATGAAGAATTAATAGAAGGTTAATGAGAACCACCAGATATATATATATATATATATATATATATTTAAAATTGCTTGGTATCCTTAACATATTTATACCCAAGGTAAAAATACTTTCTACATATACAGGGTGTTCGGGATAAATTTGACAGTTTCGTAAGGAAAAAGAAAATCTTCTTTGTATCTATTAAATTTAATGAATTGACAAAAAAACATTACAGGCAGAGTTAATTACAATACTATCAACAAGATTTACTCAAAATAACCACCATTAGCATCGATCACAGCTTCAATTCTGCTTCGGAACCTCGAACAAGCTGATGCTACAGTCTCCCTGGGAAGGGCCGCAAAAACTGTTTTAATTTTATCCATTAACTGGGCTTTTGTATTACTGGAAGTGCGATTGGTGTCTTTTTCAACTGCGCCCCATACAAAATAATCCATGGGGTTAAGGTCTGGGGAGTTTGGAGGCCAAACATTTGGACTGGTGAAGTCGTAGAAATTTTCAGACAACCATTTTTGACTTTTCCCAGAGGTGTGGCAAGGGGCCGAATCCTGCTGCCATACATACGGCCTACCATTGGCTACCCTTGTTATCCAGGGCTTGACTACAGTTAGCAACTCCACGAACAAAGCCCGAATTCCAATGCCAGGGTTCTTCAACACCTGTTCCTGCAGATTTGCGAGGAATTCTGCTGTACGAACGCAATCAGATTGTCTGCTAGGGATCTTTCTTCTTGCTACATCCTCGTAGTCACCATTGCAAGTCTCTAGTTCATGCCTGATTGTTTTTACTGTATTCAGGGAGCATTGGGCAGCAGTCGTAATATCCTTATTTTGATGGCGGGCACGAATCATCATGATACAAGTTATTCTCTTCCATGATTCAGGTGGGTTCCAGCTATCCATCCTTTCTGACATCTTGTATATGAATGAAGAAGGGTCCAAACTTTTAAATGAAGAGAAGTGTGTGTTAATACATGTAACTTACTGAAAAATATAATTAATTATAAATATGTCAAATTTATCCCGAACACCCTGTATATATATATATATATATATATATATATATATATATATATATATATATAAGAAGAAAGTAATGAATGATTATTACTAGAAGAATTAATAGAATATTAATATAATAATATTTCTCAGAGGGTATAACTAGAGCAATCAGATTTGTTTAAATTTGAAAATAGGCAGAACATTAAAAACATTGACTGCATCTGGATTGGAGAACCTATAGAACAAGTGATTCAGCTATTTAGGCACAATTTTGTAGTGAAAATGACAAATTAAATATGGAAATAGACGACAGAATTAGCAAGATGGTGTGGGTAGCTTCTTCTGAATAAATTTATATGAAATAATAGAAATTATCAAAACATTAGCTGTATACATGATTGTGTTCAAACCAGTTTAAATTTCAGGTGGTATGGTCACTTAAACAGAATAGGGAATGGAAGAGGAAAAGTTACCAAAACAAGTGTTTTTTAATTCAGGTTGGCAAGAAAAATATACCCAAAGGAAGCAAGGTCTGGGTTGATTTATGCATTTGGAAGTGCCTTAGAAGATGAAGATATTAGATCTAATGACGTTGGAAATATCAACCCAGACCTTGCTTCCTTTGGGTATATTTTTGGAAGTTTGTAAACTTTTTATGTAGTGCTATCACTTATCCCCCCCCCCCCCCACAAAGGTACATATCAAGAATACGATGATATTGATACTTTCACGCAGTTTGTAGCATAAAAAATTATTAATAATAACAGCTCTTGAAGTCAGCATGCTCATCACAGTAGGTTACACTCAACAGCATGATGTCTATCATATTGAACCTTAAATTCATTCATACTCATAGCATTCCAGTTCTTTACAGCTGTGTGAGTAATCTCTTCTATAAAATTTTTTAGCATCCACTGATCAACTTAGACATTTGTCATGTACGTCTTTAGTGCCTATTCTCTAAATTTTTGCATTTATATTTCCTCAAAATTCCCCATACCAAACATTCCAGAGTCCTGATATTGTCTTACTTGTCTCTAGATCCTCTCCAGAGTTTCTTCATCACACTGGAAACTAGGCAAGTAACTGGGTTCATAATAATTCACCTGGCTAATGAACATGGTTCAGCAATCTCCTTCTCATACCTGTTTGTCAATTCACTTATTTTAGAGAAAAAATGAGTGGTCCAATGTTATAAAATATAGTTATAGTTTGGATTTAAACAAAAGTTTAAATTTAAACTTTTAATATTTAAGGATTTAAATGCTGGCCTGGTTGGCCAAGTGCTTAGCATATCCACTCTCCAGCCAAAAGACTGCAAGTTGGAATCCCGTCGTGAGCATGGATGTTTGTGATTTTCTGTGAAAGTACTAGTGATGGTCGGCAGTAGATGCCGTTGGTGTAGATGATGAAGGTAAGGTAGTTGTGGTTGGTAGAGATGGAGAGTTGTAGAGCAGATGCCCTTCGTGGAGGTGTTACGTAATAATAATTATAATAAATGTTGCAATACGTGAAATTTAGTGAAACTGAAATCAGTATTGAGAGCAGTCAAACTTTGCATGGTAATGAACAGTAGCATTGGAATAAAGTTACACAAAAAAGTTGAATATTAAAGATGAAATCATTAGTGACTTTAAATTTTTCAGGAAATAACGTGTACTAAAATATTAATTAAAAACTTTAATCAATAACTTCCTAAACTTTGGCAATGTTACATTGCCAAAATACAGCTTATGGGAACATAAAACTATGATATGTGCACGCAGGCACTAACAACGAGCAAACGTAGCTGAAGAAGGCAACTGGCATTGGTCCTAGAGTCCTAAAGGTGCCTCCTAGCAGGCTAAATTGGGTTGTCTTGGCTGTTGGGCTGATGTTCTAAGGATGCAAGGTTCCCAAATTTGAGGCAGTCTCACACACCCAAATTTGTTGAGATTTGGGAAGATTTTTAGAGCTGAGGCTGACTCCAAGAACAATCTTTCATATTTACGTTTGCTACGGTGTAGTAAAGTGACTTTCTTCCAGTGTATTCTGCGGTGGGTATCTAGTGCATAGTCCACAAGTCCTGAGTGGCTGTATTGGTGAAACTGGATGTAGTCTTTGTGTTTGGAAATCCTGATATTAGCTTCGCTGCCTGTTTGGCCATAGTAGGACAGTTTATAGCTGCAAGGGACCTGGTATACTCCAGGTAGGTCTAGAGGAAGTAGCTGGTCTTTGGTGGAGCAGATAAGGGATGCCAATTTCTTATGTGATTTGTAGCAGGTAGTCAGGTCATATTTTTTTAGGATTTTGTGAGCTTTTCAAACGTGCCCTTGATATACGAAATGGTGATGGATTTAGTGTAATCTCTGTTAAGAAGGGGTTGTGGTTAACTGGATTTAATATTTTCTGGATTTTTTGGGGAGTTGTAGCCATTTGCTAAGAAGGTCTTAAGGGTCATGATGAACTGAAATAGGGCTGAGATATCAGGAGGAAATTTGGCTTCGATGAGATCTAAGGTATCTTTGAGTGGGACATTTATGAATAAGTTTTGTGAATTCCCACAAAAATCCACTGTCTGGCTACGTTACGTGGATGATGTGTTTTCTATTTGGCCACATGGCTTAGACATCCCTGGATGTCTTTGCCATGAAGAAAAAGCCAGGGATTCTTGATAGATCCCTGGCTTTCTCTGTAAAAGCAGTTTAAAGCAGCTGTAAACTGTCCTACTATGGCTAAACATGGCAGGACAGCTAATATCAGGATTTCTTTGAACACAAAGACTACATGTAGTTTCATTAATACAGCCATTCAGGACTTTGTGGACCATGCACTAGATACCCACCACAGAATATGCTGGAAGAAAGCCACTTTACTAGACTATAGCAAATATAAATATGAAAGATTGTTCTAGGAATCAGCCTCAGCTCTAAAATACATCCCAAATCTCAACAAATTTGGGTGCATGAGACTGCCCCAAATTTTGGAAGCTTGCATCCTAAGAACATCATCCCAACAGCCAAGACAACCTAATTTAGACTGCTAGGGGGAACCTTTAGGATTCTAGGACCAATGCCAATTGCCTTCTTCAGCCTCATTTGCTTGTTGTTAGTGCCATTCATGCACATCAGTTTTATGTTCCCAGAAGATGGTAATGTAACATTGTCAAATATAGGAAGGTGTCAATTAAAGTTTTTTAATTAATATTTGAGTATACATTGTCATTTCCTGAAAAATTTAAAGTCATGTGTAACCAACGTATAAGTTTATCTACAAGAATTGAAATCATTAGTATTTGCCAGCCTGGTTGATTGAGTGGTTAATGTTCTCACACTCCAACCGTTAGACTTCTTCTTTCACTGCGTGTTATTCCCGCTTCCTATGCAGGTCTGCGTGTTACTTAGATGCGACTTCTTGTTAGTACTGCTCCCAACCAATCTGTCGCCTGGTCTGCCACTGGGAGGTGGAGGGGTGATATATTTTTGACTATAGAGGTGTATGTTCACGGGGGCCAGTTTGCCTGTGTGCAGGATGAAAACCACCAGATAAACTGGCGGAAAAAACCCTACTGCCCGCACCCAAGACCAGCTAACTTGGCTATGCCGGAGGAAGATCCTCAGATTCCTCACATCTATGATGGGAATCGAACCCTGGACACTCCTTCCCCAGGCATATGGTTGCGAAGCACAAAACCACTAGGCTAACTGCACGGACTCTCCAACCATTAGACTACAGATTCAAATTGTGCCTTGGGCATGGATGTTTGTGATGGTCTTTAGATGAGAGATGAATTTCATTTCTAGTAGGAGATGCATGAACAATATCATAATTATTTTATTCAAGAATTGGAATTTTCAGATTTTACTTCTTGGTGATGTGAGCTTCTACATAGAGAGGCCATAGAACATTAATGAGAATGTCAACTTAAAATATATTAAAATAAATTCTCTAAATCTTTCATTTCCCCAAAGAGAATAAGTGACACTGATTTAACTATAACTATTTTAGAAAACTAAGTGGCTGGGTTATGGCAGTGGCAAAATCATATTGAAAATGAAGATATTGGGAAGAAATTTGACATTGTTTGTATTCAAGAATGTATGAGCAGAGCTAATTTTAGGTTTGGTAATTTTTGTATTCTCATAGAATGGTAGTTAAGAGATGATGTTTTCTAATCCTAACTTGTATTTATTTTATATACATACCAGCTAGGATTAGGAAATACCTTAAAAAGTATTTCATCCCCATGCTTTATATGATTTCCTGATATATCCACCTTGTAGAGTTGTACAGGATACTATGGTGGTACATCATAAATCATGATTAGGTTGTACTACTACACATTATTTACCAGCTTTTTTTTTAATCTTATCTTAACAGTTTTCTTCCTAATTAATTTATTTCTATCTTTAGTACTGGCAGTTACATTTTTTCTTCTAAGATTAACCTCATTAGCCTGCCTAGATCATGGACTTTGTCCCTCCATGATTTTTTTTGCCATTACCTGTTTTGTTCACCTTTTTTCGACATTGCTGACATTCTTGAATGATAATAATGCCATAATGTTCATGTTCAATCTAATATCTTTCTGACCATTTTTAATTATGATTTTGCCATTGAATCATATTAAATTCATATTTCATTTAATCAAATATTATATCATTGAATCTCACCTTTTCTCTCTCACTCTCTTTAAAGTGCTGACGTTCTTGAATGATGATAATGCCATAATGTCCATGTTCTTTCTTAATATATGGAAATTTTCGACAGAAGGTGAGTTAGCTGATTTCATGCAGAGGTTGCAGGGTTTTGTTTCTCCCAAAAACTCGGGTTTTTCATCTCGCATACAGACAAATCAGCCTTCAGAATTCATGCAATTTACGGACAAAAAAAAATATTAGTGTTAGTGGGTAGTAGATGACATTGGTGTAGATGATGATGATGGTAATAGTGGTTTGGTGTAGTTGGCAATTTAAGTGGTGGAGACGGAGAGTTGCTGAGTAATGAGTCTTTGGACTCATTACTCAGCAACTAAATAAAGTCGATGAGTCTTTGGACTCCCTGGAGGTGTCACGAAATAGTAATATCTTTCTGAACATTTTTAATATGATTTTGCCATTGATACTATGTGTTCGTTTCACTAATTTTCTTCGGAACTCATATCTTGTGGGTTCTAGTCTGTTTTATTTCTAATCCAGTCTTTCAGATCCTTAAGTTTGAATTCCATCCTGTGTATTGCTAATATAGTGTTTTGGATACTTTCTCTCCTTTGGCTAATGTGTGTCATATTTCATATACATGCATTCAACTGCCTGGATCCCAGTTGAATGTATGTATAATCCCGCCATACAACTTTGGTGTGGTGGGATTTAGGCCCAGTCGCCTGTTTCAGTCTCATTCCAACTTTTCCTTGGTTGTCCCTGACTTCTGTATTCCAACTGGGTGGTATCGAAATATCTGGCTTGAACTGTCCATTCTTTCAATATGTTTGATCCACTTTTCCCTATTTATACATTTTGTAAAATACTGAATTTATTTTTAGTTCTTTACATATTTCTTTTTTTTTTTTTTTCCTTAGTTTTTATTATTTTTTTATTCTGCATTTTCATGGTCTTTAATTCACTTCAGCACAGTATAGAGGTCTTGCAAAAACATATCTGAGATATTTGAAGCAGTTAATTTGTTCTAAAATTTTATTTTCACTCATAATTTTACTTCTAACTGCAGTTAAAAGCCATGATTTTTGTTTATCTGTTCATATTTGCATTCCAAATTTTTTAGCAGTTATGTTTAAGGAGTATATTGATCTCGTCAGCTCCTCTTCACTTCTTGCTATGATTATTTGGTCATCTGAAAACAAACGGTTAAGTATATATTAAATGATTTTTTTTTATTTATTCTGGTTTTTCATTTATTCTTTGCAAATAAAGATAGTTAATACTTTTTTATCATCCAAGATTTAAACTCTAAAAGATTCCTGGAAATTTCTGTTTGCATTGATTTGGTTAATTTTAAACCATCTTGAGGATATTGTATTCTCAAATTTCCTTTCCATAGATAATCATCTTATTCTATTTCTGCACTTCTAAATAACCTGCTATTTAGTATCATACTAGCTGTTTTCCTATTAGCTATTATATAATCTATTATACTTTTTTTTTTAGGTTTCTTGTTTCTCAAGTGAATTTTTATGCTTGCAAAAGGTATTAGTAATTTTAAAGTTATTACATGTGGAGAAAGTCTGTTTTGTACAGTAATCCCTCGATTAGTGCGTAATTTTTTTTCGATACCCAAATTCGATTAGTGCGCCTATATACATCTTAGGAGTGCTTAAGGGTCAAAGCTGTATAACCCAGAGAAGACCTCCAAATAGCCTTAAAAGGAATGCGTAGAACCGACCAGGGCTTCTAACCTAATGTCCAATCCTCACCTTCTCGTGGTGCACCCTGTTGGGTATCTACCTGGATACTGAACAAACGAGGATGGGCTGGCAATTTGGGATTTAGCCAACCAAATTGTATTCTTATTGGCTTAAATCAATATAGAAAATGATGGTACAACATGACAAAATTTCATGCTGGCTGGGGCATCGCCCGGTTAAACAAAGCCCCTGTTGTTTTCGCCGGGGAACCAAGGCAGTCAGCAAAAAGTCAGCTACTGGAACAAATCTGAAAGCACACACCAACTCAACATCACCAGAGTTAAAGATTGGTACTATCAACATAAGAAGCCTGAATGGCAAAAAAATGGAGCTAGCTGAGGAATTAGATAACTACCAGATTGACATAATAGGGGTGACTGAAACAAAAAAGACAAAAACTGGTGAGATCTTTCTGAGCAATAAATACAAAATGTTATATTCAGGAAATGACAATCAAAGAAAAGGAGTATCCATAGTATTCAACACAAAATACGAGGCTAATCTTGAATGGCAGGCAGTCTCAAGTAGAGTGATGTGGGCAAATATCAGAATGGGGAATTGGGCAATGAGACTTATTTGTGCCTACAGTCCCACAGAAGGTTCTACTAAGGTAGAAATGGAGGAATTTTTTGATGTTTTAGAAAAAGCAACTGACACAATGAAAAAAAAAAAAATTGATACTTGTTGGGGATCTAAATAGCAGGGTAGGAAATGATTGTCAGACATACAAAAAATATTTTGGGAAAATTTGGAGAAAAGAGCAAAGTTAATAATAATGGCAAATACCTGTTGGATTTCAGATCTCAGGTAATAACCATGGCCTGGTTATTACCAACACCACGTTCCAACATAAAAATGTACACAAATTCACATGGAGAGAGAGGCAAGGAATAAGAAAAGTCTCAATGACTATGTTATTGTTGAGAGTGATGTTTTTTCCCTAGTGCAGGACACCAGAGCATACAGAGGATTTGAAATTGGAAGTGATCGCTATTTAGTCTTGAGCAGGATAAAATTGAATTTCATATTGAAAAGAATAACATGTAAGAAAGTTTTAAAGCGAATAAAAGTTGAGTAGCTCTCAGATGTGAACTGTAGACTAAAATACACAAACATTATTTGAAGAAAAAATGAAAGATTTTGAGAACAGGAACCAAACCTTGGAGATTAAGTGGCAAGCCTTGAGGAAAACCCTGATTGATTGAGCCAGAGAGGCATGTGGTGAGGTTGTCTGCAAGGATAGAAAAATCAGAACTCCATAGTGGACACAGGAAGTTAAAGAGGCAGTGAAGGAAAAGAAGAAAGCATATCAAATGTTACTGGCTAAAGTCAGCTTTTGCTCTTAGAGAATACAGAGACAAATGTAACAAAGGAAACACTGTGTAAAACTAGCTAAACAAAAGTCATGGGAAGACTTTGGCAAGAACATAGAAAATAAATATCAAGAAGGTGGTAAGATATTCTGGAGGTTGTTGAAGAAGCTTAGAAATGGAGGAAAGAGTACTGCAAAAGGAGTTTGAGATGATAAAGGTGACATGAAAAGAGGATAAAAAGATATCCTTGAAGTGTGGAGTAATTACTTCGAAAAATTGCTAAATGAAACAAGCAGTGATAACACCGTAGTAAAAAACACTCAACAGGCATACAGTCAGGAATACACAACCATACTTGAAGTAGAAAAAGCCATCAAAGGCTTGAAATGTAGAAAGGCAGCAGGAGTAGATGATATTCGACCAGAAATGCTGAAGTATGGTGGCATAAGAGTTTTACAGTGGCTGCACTGCATAGTTCAGAAAGCCTGGACAGAGGGACGAAGTCCCGATTATTGGAGTAGAGCTCTGATAGTACCCATATATAAAAAAGGAAATAAAACTGATTGTGAGAATTACAGAGGTATTTCCCTACTGAGTGTTCCTGGCAAGATCTATACAAGTATAGTTGAGAAACGGTTGAGAAGAATTGTGGAAGAAAAACTTGGTGAAGAACAAGCTGGATTCAGGCCAAATAGAGGCTGTCAGGATCAGATCTTCACTTTACGACAAATAGTTGAGAAAGCATGGGAATATAACAAAGATCTGCATTTAAGTTTTATCGATCTGGAAAAGGCATTGAAAATGCCAAGAGAGAGAGAGAGAGAGAAGCTATTCAATACGCTACAGTTATATTGTGTCAGTGGGGCATTATATCAAGCAATACTTGGTCTTTATTTGAGTTGTAAGTCGGCATTTAGAATTGAAGGAAGTACAGGAAGATGGTTTAATGTTAAATCTGGTGTGAGACAAGGATATACATTATCCCCTCTGTTATTCATTATCTATATGGATCACATTATGAAGGAAAGTGGTATTAAACATGATATCGGAATTGGAAATGTTAATGTCAGCTCTTTGCTTTATGTGGACGATGTTATACTTCTAAATAAATCCGCTATAAGTCTACAAGATTCACTGACTAAATTGAATAACTGTTGTAATAGATATGGTATGAAGGTCAGCAATAAAAAGACAAAGACAATGAAAATAGGCAGAATCATTGAAAATGTCAACTGTGTTGTGAATGGAGAACCGGTGGAACAAGTAAAGCATTTCAGCTACTTAGGCACGATTTTTAGTGAAGATGGTAAATTAAATATAGAAATAGACAACAGAATCAACAAAGCTGGTATGGTAGGAAGTCAATTCAATAAATTCATATGGAATAAGAGAGAAATTATTCGGAAATCTAAATTAGCTGTATACAAGACAGTATTCAAACCAGTTTTAACTTATGGATCTGAGAGCTGGGTCAGAATTAAAACACTTGACCAAAAACTAGAGACTGCAGATATGAGAGTCCTGAGAAAAATTAGAGGCATGAACAGATGACATTAATGGCAATATCATATTAAAAACGAGGATATTAAGAAAGAACTTGACATGGTCAGCATCCAGGAATGCATTAGCAGAGCTAATCTCAGGTGGTATGGTCACTTAAACAGAATGGGCGTGGAAAGATTAGCAAAAGAAGTGTTCTCTGCCAGGTTGGCAGGAAAAGACCCAGAGGAAGACCAAGATATAGGTGGATTGATACAGTACAAAGAGCCTTAGACGATAGAAATGTAAGATCTGATAATGTTGGAGTCTTGAACAAGTAACATACTGATTTGGAGGAAAATTATAGATAGGAAGTTAGTAATGATGTAAATTTTTCGTGTAGTACTATCATATCCTGTACACCCCTTGAGGGTGTATGTCAGGAATTTGATGATGATGATGATATACATCTTAAAAATAAATGTTACAGATTTTAAAAATTTTCGATCTATACATTTTTTATGGCTAACTATTTTAAAAAATCACTCCCTAGGATGAAATAATTTATTGACTGATTTTCAACATTTTACAAAGTTATTTTTTGATGGCATACTACACTATTTCCATGTACGCTACATTCCAAATTTACTGCCAAAATTTATGTCGTTTGCTTTACATAGCATTTTGCTGATCATATCTTTTGCAGTTGTTTTCCTTACTTTTATTATTTTAAACTATTTTCCTAACTTTTAATCACAAGTAAAAGAATTAGTGAGCAAAAAAGAGAAGTGTGAAAATGATTCGAAAAGTAATCTGATTGGAAGAAAAACTTGAAATAATAAAGAAAAATTAACAAGGCGAATCCAGAGCAAAGATAGGACAAGAACACAAAAATGGGTGAATCAACTGCTGAATACAAAGAGAAAGGTAAGGCTGCTTGAAGTTCATCATGCATGCACTGAAAATCAAAGTATTATAATGATTGAATTAGAGAGACTTCTTTTTACATGGATTGAAGATTGTAACCAAAAACAAATCCTGCAAAACACTGGCCTTATTAAATCAAAAGGATTGTCTCTTTTGTAACCTGAAAAGAAAGGGCTGTCAATGATGGAAAAGAAGAAGAATTCCACGTTAGTGCTGGATGATTTGGACTTTTCAAAAAGAGAAATAGCCTAAATAATGTTCTAATCACAGATGAAGCTGCAAGTGCAGATAAGGAGATATCCAGAGATTTTGAAGAAAATTGTTTAAGAAGGGGACTATTGTGATCAACAAATATTTAATGTCGATGAAACCAGCCTTTTTTTGGAAGCGAATGCCTTCTGAGATTTTCTTATACAAATCAAAAATTTCAGCCTGGTTATAAAGTCGCAAAGTCAAATGAAATTACTGCTAGCAGTATGTAAGCCATTTGGAAGCACATTCTTCCACATTGTGCAAACAATTTTAGAGCTTTTCAAATTAATCTAATTAATTAATTTCTCATTCTGAGAAATTGGGTGATTCCAACCTACTAAATTTAGATGCACAGCGGGAAGATCCTGAAGAATATGAAGAAAATTTAATCACTGACAAGCCCGAAGAGGTTTTACAGAAACAATTTTAAAATAGTTTTCGTACAATCGATGTTTTTAAGAAGGAATGCTTAGAGACCAACCCTGGTGAAGAGACAACCAATAAAATTTGCAGAAGAGGTAATAGGGCCATACCATCAGTTGTATGAAAAAAAGAAACAATGCCCGTCAAACTACGTTAGTTCAATTCTTTGTTAAGAAGCAGAATAATAAATTTATATTCTGAATATGTTTTATTGTCTTTCAGCTTCATGGTTTTCCTTTAACTAAGCCCTGAGACATACCCTAATTCTTTTATAAAAAACATTAAGGGTCAAAAAAGAAATATGAGGTATGAATTATACATTTTCCCATAGGTTATTATATTCGATTAGTGCGTTTTCGATTAATGCACCTGTTTTAAAGAACGCATTAGGTGCATTAATTGAGGGATTGCTGTATTTAGTTTCACCATATATTCAACTGGATTTCTATATCTAATTACCTGTGGAGAGGATCCAGAGGCAAGTGACCAAGATGAGTGGTCTATGGAATGCTACCATTACATCCTGAATGAAACATTTTTTGAAATGAATTTATTCATTCAGGATGTTACAAGTCTAAAACAATAGATAAGAAAAAGAGCTTGTACTCGAGTAGAATGGATAAAATGTCTGCTGTAAACAATGTTAGAATGTTAACTCTTTATGCAGAATTACAGAACTTAGTGTTAACCCCCCCCTCCAAAAATCATGTAGAGAATTCGTATAAAGTATAGTTCTTATAGGGTATTTTGTATACGATGATGGAACAGACACAGTGTAAACGATAGTTCAAGGGTCATGCGCGAGCCCTTAGGGCAAACGGCGATTCTGAGGCAGTGTTAATCTTGGAAGATGACGCACGCTAAATTTTGCGAAGACGCTACTAGAAAATCACGTGAAGTACCATATCGCGGCGGTCAGTCTCGGGCCAAAAGACGGTGCCAAGGGTAAAGATAGAAATTAGAATAAAAGGAGTTTGCACCCCTCCCTCGCTCTCTGTTGCTCCGTTTTTTTGCTTGTTCGTTCCCTCCCATGGACCGGCAGATCTCGGATGGATTTGAGACATTATTCCGATGTTGGACGGTGAGCTTATTCCCTCAATGATCGAAGTTCTGGACGGTGCTAAGCGCAAGATATCGCCATGTGCTGACCACGTTCTTTTGCTGGAGATTTTGTCTAAATGAATTGCGGATGTATCCCACGTTCCTACGACAGAAAGAATGCTAGGAATCATCGAAAGCAGAACCAGAATGTTGTGGACGTGCCAGGAGCAGAGCAGATGTTTGAATGGACGACTAGCTAAATTCCCACCACATAGAAGCAAGTGTATGGAAGTCACGTTGTGTTAAAACAAAGACGGTAGAACCAGGCCGATCTGAAGATCCTATCACGGACATGCTTATGTAGAGATTTTGATATTTGTTCCCCGTTAGATAAGAAAAGGAAGTTCATAAAGCAATAATCAAGTGTGGACTGAATTAGAGAACTTTAAGTATTTGTTTAGTAGCAGATAGTTTCCTTTAGACAGATTGTCTGGAAATGATTATAGAAGTTGGTGTCATATTTAGTGAGTGTAATTAACCTTGTAAGCAGAATGGTAATTGGATCTATTTGGTATATATTATTTGGTGTATATAATGTGTGTTTTAATGATTTAACTTAAAGGAATGTGTTTATTTTCATGTGCTAGAATGTCAGTTAGTTTCACATATTTACATTGAATATAGCATTGACTTAGTTGAATGTGATATATGATTAGCTGTATATGATTTAAGATTCCCAATAAATATGATGTTTCTTGTACATCTGTGTGTTGCCTATAATATGAACCAAAACTACCACTCATAAAATCTGAACCATAGTGGGAGAAAGGGGAAGGAAGGTATAATATGTTGTAATAGAGGTCAAAACTGCAAACAAGGATTATATAACTTAGTAGAGTGTTTAGTTTAATGAGTGATGGTATTAAATTGTTCACAAATGTACTTTTATTAAGGTCTGGATAAGTTCCCCTGAATAAGAGTCTTCTATTATAGGAATATTGGCTGGCGCAGCGGAAAAAAAATAAATTTTGCCAAGATCCGAAAAGGGACTGCCCCAGACAGCTAAATTAAAGAATTCTTTCTTTGTTAAGGATTAATCTTTACTAATTGGAATAAGCATGTGTACAATCTAGAGATCGGCCAGAGTAGTTTAGTTTGCCTCCCATATAGAGTGAGAACATAGGAAGTGATAGAGGTATTTAAGTCAGTAAGATATTGGAAGAGTCTAATAGTAATTTTCGAGAGGCAAGATTATAATTAAACTAAACCAAATATAAAGAAAATAACGACATAACACTACCTGTGAGGATGGATTTGATAGTTTGTGGATTGCAAAAGTTGGTTGATAGGTGAAAAGGAGGAGGGATATGATAGAAACATTTAAGTTACTTAAAGGATTTTATAGGATTGATGCAGAAGAAATGTTTCTGCATTTGTAGAAGTGCAGAAACATTTCTTGTGGGTAGAAGGGACAGAAGAGGTCATTTCTGTAAGTTGGGTAAGAGTGTGGTTAGCAAGGGTATGAGAACTACATTCTTTCCTTGGAAAGTGGTGAATGAACAGAATGGGCTGCCTGAGTAAGTTGTGAATCCTGTCTATTAATAGTTTCAAGGAGAGGTATGATAGATATAGTGTTGATAGTTTGGGTCTCCCACAATGAGTCCTGTGACTTCATGGAGGTGCCCGTGCAATGATAATTGTATCAAATATAACATATCCAAGTCTGTCATTGAAATCTCCCATTATTAATAGACAATCATTCGGGTTTATTTTATTTTTTATTTTTTGTAAATCTCAATAGAAGGCATTGTTATCTTTCTCTCTTCTTCCTCTATGGATAGATACCAATAATAGTCAAAGCTGAGACTTATTTGTAATTCTCAGCTTTTCAACAGAACAAAAGAATTTTGTTCTGTTGGAAGTTTTTTCCCACTTGGTTAGACTATAATAAATTTAGTTTAATCCAAGTGTAAGCAAACAAAGTTTGTGCCTGAAGTACCTTCAGGACTGAGGCAACTCGTGGTAAAGGTGTACCAAGCTCTCATCACTACTTGTCTTAGTATCTCCCATAATGCAAGCACATCTCTTGCAGACATGTATAATGCTATGCCTTAAGGGAAAGGCCATTACCCAGACCGGTTTCGACCTTCATTGAGGTCTAGTCAGTGGGAGCCAGACCCAGAGGTGGTGATATCAAGGTGAAATTAATGGAGAAGTCATCTTTACTTATACGAGATACCAAAAGGTCATCATCAAATTCCTGCCATGTACCCTCAAGGGGTACAGGATATGATAGTACTACATGAAAAATTTACATCATTACTAACTTCCTATCTACAATTTTCCTCCAAATTAGTCTGTTACTTAAATTGTACATATTTGGTCTGATGTATTAAAATAAAGAACTTTTATTGTTAAAAGTTCTGTTACTTGTCAAGACATCAACATTATCAGATCTTATATTTCTATAATCTATGGAACTTTGTACAGTATCAATCCACCTATATCTTGGTCTTCCTCTGGGTCATTTTCCTGCCAACCTGGCAGAGAACGTAGAAAGTATTTTACCTTGCGTATAATAAATGTTAAAAATACCAAGCAATTTTAAACCTGGTTTTACTCCATTTCCCAAGTAAGCAAACAAACAAGTCAAGTTTGCGCCTGCAAGTGATGCAAGTCTAGCTGATCCTACAGGTAGTGCAAGACCAAGGCAACTCATGGTAAAGGTGGCATAAGCTCTGATCACTAATCTTAATATTTACCCTTAATGCCAAAACACATCTCCAAGAAGGGGATGCATGATGTTTTGTATTAAAGGCAAGGGGCCACTACCCAGACCGGTTTCGACCTATATTGAGGTATAATGGGAGTTCATATCTCATCATCATTGGCCTCTTTAGAGTCAAAAAGTTGTGCTGAGAGCCAGCTTTGATAGTAAGAGAGGAGTAGAAAAGATAGAGTAGATAGTAGTAGGTAGTTAAAGAGGTCTCAGTCAATCTACTTGGCCTTACTCGAAAGTCAGTGCCAAGCAGATCTCTGACATTTCCTCCCTCCATCCGTTCTTTTCAGCTTTCCGCAGTCAGTCACCTCTTCAGGTGTCTGTCCGAGGAAAGTGGGGAAAAACAAATGCAGGAGGACACACATAAATTAAAAAGCAAAAGAACTAAGACACACAGAAACAACAGAGGAGCTAGAACACGCATAAACAGAACAAAAAAAAAGTCAGTGAATTAACAGAAAAGTACTGCAAGAACGGGTAAAGAGCCTGGCCCGAGTGATGCAGCCCGCAAGGAGCCGCACCGCCTCGCTGTAAGCCTTCGCCGCTCGGGTTCTCAGGTCTGCCCTCTCCTATGTGGATTAAGCGTGAACATACAGAAACAGAACCAAGAAACTTAGAAGGGGCTTTTTTTTTTCTTTTTTTTTTTTTAAATCATATTTGCCCTGCTATTTTTTATCGCTACCTCATAGTCTTTTACCACGTTTTCCATCACTGTGAGTATGTGTACTGACTCTTCATCATTTAGTTTCCATATTCTCTTCAAGCTTTCATTCCATTTCACTCGATGGTAAGTGACGTTCCCAAACGAGCCATATTCTAAGACTCTCTAGCTCACCTTCACATTGCAAAGCAGCATCTCCTTTTTCCTGTAGAGCTGTGTGGACGTTGTTTCTTATCGCAGGTTTATCCCTAAGATAGAATAGGATTCGTTTTGTTACATTCGAATTTTCATATAGGGGTTCTTTTCCTTTTACCGCTTTTGTAATGGGGTGAGAAGAACCGGTGTTTGTATCTACTGGTAAAGTTCTTTTTTCAAATTCCTTCATTATCCATGAGTATCTCTTTTCCAAATCTACTCGTGTCAGCGACTTCAATGTGTCGCATAAGTGTTGTTTTTCTTCCTCTGTTAAGTCCAGGTGACCGCCCAGTTGATGGGGCACGACCTTGGTTATATCTCTTACATAGAGTTCTCCCCATGTGAGTCTATTGCTCCTCTTAAAGAACAAGAAAGTTGGCTCTCCTTTTGTGGTCATTATCTGAAATAGTTTTTCTGCCGTTTTAAGAGATCCCTTAAAGTTCTTCAAAATGACAGAGCCGTTTGGGGTATTGCTTTTAACAAAGTCTGTTCCTTCCTTAGTTTCTGGATTGTTTCCTTGCTCTCTGTCTTCTTCTGATGAGGTTTCTTCTTCATTTTCTGTGTTGTTTTGCGTTATTATTTCATTTCCTTCCTCATCCTCATCTGAACTTGAGGCTTCTATTTGGCTTTCAGTGTCCTGTTTATTTCGTTTCATTTCTCCTTCTTCCGGTATGATGGGTCGTTTTGTTGTACTGGTATTGATTTCCATTTCCTCCATTTCTGTGCTATTATTGTTGCCTTCCGATTCATTGGTGTAAGTTTTCTTAGTGTTCTGTTTCTTTTTCTTCCTAATTCTCCCTTCTGCGTTCCTCCCAGTTATTGCCTGATTTCCTAACGTAGTCGTTGCGATAGCTGGCGGTTGGAGGGCTGGAAACTCTTCTGGTTCAGTTGTTTGTGGTTCGTTTACTGTTTGGCCGGTAGCTCGAGAGTCCTGTGTTGTGAGCTTAGGAATAGCTACTGCCGCAGGTGTTATGGCGCCTCCTGCTCTTTCTGCAAGGGTCCTGTTAGGACAAACGTCTATTATGGGATGTGTTCCCACATTTACGGCACGGTGACTCACATTGATTCAATGTGTGTTCTGTCGATAAGCAGTTGCAGCATGTGAGCGCTAAGGTGGCCCAAAGCGGTGCACCGAAAACATTGTTTTCTTATGCCTGGATAATTGACTATTACTCTTGCTGAGCCTAAAAAAATCAAGTTGGGGACCTCTGTTTTCATCTCGATTGAGAAGCTCACTTCCCCTGATTTCTACTCTGGGATATCCGCGTCTTGTCCGATTGTTACGTTTCGGACAGTCCCCCACTTGGAGAAAATGGTTTTAATGATTTCCTCCCCTTTCTCTAAATATTCCAGAGGAAACCTGTCAATTTTTACGGATTTTAAAATACTCCCGACTAAGAAGGGTAGATATTTTTTCCCTTCACATTCTACGCCTTTAAGGAGCATTTCTCTTGTTTCTATGTTGTTCGTTACTATTTGGAATCTCCCCCCCCCCATAAGGGGTAAGCCCGTAAATGCTTTCGCGACATTGAGGATATCCGCGTCTTGTCCGATTGTTACGTTTCGGACAGTCCCCCACTTGGAGAAAATAGTTTTAATGATTTCCTCCCCTTTCTCTAAATATTCCAGATTTTACGGACTTTAAAATACTCCCGACTAGGAAGGGTAGGTATTTTTTCCCTTCACATTCTATGCCTTTAAGGAGCATTTCTCTTGTTTCTATGTTGTTCGTTACTATTTGGAATCTCCCCCCCCCCGTAAGGGGTAAGCCCGTAAATGCTTTCTGCTTTCGCGATATTGAGAAGAGCTTTCACAAATGTCGCTTTGTCGATGTTTGGGTCAATTTCGATCCCGAGAGTACGAACTCTTGGCAAGAATTTTGACATTGTTAACCTTACCAACGAAATAGCAAATTTCAGTCCCCGAAAGGAAATACCCTAAAACGGACCTGCACTGATTGGAACGAGGCCGCAAAAAATAAACACCAACAAAAAAAAACTAGAAGGGTTCTTACCAAACAATACTGGAATAGGAGCTCTCTCTCGGGATCTGGTAACTGGAATCCAAAAGAAGACTGGAACATGGAGCTTTCTCTCGGGGCCGCTGAAAACAGGTCTCATCAGTGGGAGCTAGGCTAGAAATACCAAGATTTAGTAATACAGAGCTTATAAGTATTTTACCAGGTCTTGCACTACCTGTAGGATCAGCTAGACTTGCATCACTTGCAGGTGCAACTTCACTTGTTTGTCTGTTTGTTTGCTTGGAAATGGAGTAAAATCAGGTTTAAAATTGCTTGGTATTTTTAACATTTATTATACCCAAGGTAAAATACTTTCTACATTTATATCTCCTCCAGAGATTTTTATTTAATAAAGTTAAAACACCTTATGGCAACTTGTTCTGGTAAAATACTTATAAGCTCTGTATTACTAAATCTTGGTATTTCTAGCCTAGCTCCCACTGATGAGACCTCAATAAAGGTCGAAACCGGTCTGGGTAGTGGCCCCTTGCCTTTAATACAAAACATCATGCATCCCCTTCTTGGAGATGTGTTTTGGCATTAAGGGTAAATATTAAGATTAGTGATCAGAGCTTATGCCACCTTTACCACTAGTTGCCTTGGTCTTGCACTACCTGTCTTGCAGGCGCAAACTTGACTTGTTTGTCTGGCAGAGAACATTTGTTTTGCTAATCTTTCATCGCACATTCTGTTTAAGTGACCATACCACCTTAGATAGATTAGCTCTGCTAACACATTCCTGGATGCTGACAATGTCAAGTTCTTTCCTAATATTCTCATTTTTAATATGATATTGCCATTGATGTCATCTGTTCACGCCTCTAATTTTTCTCAGGACTCTCATTCTGCGGTCTCTAGTTTTTGGTCAAGTGTTTTACTTCTGACCCAGCTCTCAGATCCATAAATTAAAATTGGTTTGAACACTGTCTTGTATACAGCTAATTAAGTGTTCCAACTAATTTCTCTCTTATTCCATATAAATTTATTGAATTGACTTCCTACCATACCAGCTTTGTTGATTCTATTGTCTATTTCCATATTTAATTTACCGTCTTCACTAAAAATCGGGCCTAAGTAGCTGAAACGTTTTAATTGTTTTCAAGGTTCTCCGTTCACAACGCAGTTGACATTTTCAATGATTCTGCCTATTTTCATTGTCTTTGTCTTTTTATTGCTGACCTTCATACCATATCTATTACAAGAGTTATTCAATTTAGTCAAGGAATCTTTCAGACTTGTAGCAGATTTATTTAGAAGTATAACATCGTCTGCATAAAGCAAAGAACTGAAATTGGTGTCGAGGCTAGCTGGTGAACGGACGTGCTATCGGAGAGCTCCTGAGAGATTTGTGTTTTTTGTTAATTTATTGATGTTTTGGATTCAATTTAATGGACTTAAGTGTGTAATTTTGGTATATTATTGGAGCTTTATTAGCATGGTTAGTGTTACTAAAGTGTTTCATAACATAATCTATGTCGGGAAGTCGCCGCTAGATGAATTCGTAATGTGTAGTGTTCGTGCAAGCTCCAGATAAGATAAGTATCATTTTCAGTTATCGATACAAATTACTTAATATTGTGTAGTTTTGTTTTGTTTGCCTTGTGTATTTTAGTGTGTCTGTTTTTGGTGTGTTATAACGTATAATTTGACAAAACACGTTGCAAATAAGTATGGCACCTGTGCGAAGGAAAATGGCGGCCGGTAATGATGGTTCGCCATCATTATCAAAGAACGGTAGCATAAAAGAAATGAGTCAGTGTACTAGCTGTGAAATGTACGTTTTGCGGAGTGCGGTCGGAGTGTGGTTAGATGATAATAAAGGATTGAATGTGTGTAGAAAATGTAGGGAGAATGAGGAATTGAAGTGTATTTCGGATCGTGAGTGTGATATTTTTGTCAACCTTCAGAATGAAGGAAATAGGGATATGACAAGAAACGGCAAGGTTGTACATGAAAATTGTGAGAGTGTGAATGTAGAAAGTGTGAATGATAGTATAAATGGTTTCTCAGAGAATAAAAAAGATGAGATAGATGCATTGAGTGAGATCGCATTGTTGAATAGTGCGATAGAAAGAGCAAAACAGCAGCTAGAGTGCATGAACAAAAGTAGACTGAATGAACCAACCAATAATAAAAGGTATGACAGGAAAATTAGACGTATGAATGTGAACATGAACAAAATGAAGGATAGAGTGCTGTATGGGGACTCATTAGTACGAGGTGTGTTAGTAGAGGATTTGACAAAATCGTACCAACCTGGTGCGACCATAAAGGACGTAACTGAGTCTATTAGAGAGCAAAAGGAAAGGGTGAAAGAAATGATTGTTGTGGCAGGTACGAATGATTTGAAAGGAGATAAAATGGAAATGATAGAAGACCTGAATGAATTGTTTGAGGTAGCAAAAGAAAAGAGTGAGAGAGTTAGAATGATTAGTCTTTTGCCACGGTATGACAGTGAAATGTTTAAAAGGAGGGCCATAATTGCGAATGACTTTATGCGTGGGTTATGTATGACGAGTGGTGTGGAATTTGTGGATGTGTGGAGTGAGTTTGATGGGCGAAAGGATCTATATAAGATGGATGGCTTGCATTTGAATGGTTACGGTGTAAGAAGACTTTAGAAAGTGTTGCTGAATGTAGTGGATGTGCAAATTCAGGGAAACTAGATTTGTTAAGGGGGGGGAGTAGATATACAGTCCTTATGGAGGCAGTTGAATGTAAGAATGAATATAATATGCCAGAGCAAATAAGGACAACAAATCTGAGTGGGATAGTTAATATAAGGCATCAAGGTAGGGTTGGGGCTAATGGGGGTCTTAAATTCATGTACACTAATACTAGGAGTATTAGGAACAAGAAGGAAGAGTTTTTGGCCATTGTTGGCACTTCCAGACCACAGGTTATAGGTATTAGTGAAACATGGCTGACTGTAGATGATATAACTAGTGGGATTGAATGTGATGGGTATAGTGTGTTCAGGAATGACAGAGAGAATAAAATGGGGGGAGGAGTATTGTTGATGTTAGCAGATGAGCTCCAGCCAAGGAGAATAGAAGTTGAATTGCAGGATAGAGAAAAGAGCACATTTGAGGCCATTTGGTGTGAGATTGTGGCTAGCAGAACTAAATATACAATCGGGTGCTGCTATAGACCAGGTGATGGAAAAGATGGTGGTGACAGTATGCACAAGCAAATAGAAGAAATGGGTGGAAGGAGGGTGATTATTATGGGAGATTTCAACTATGGTCGCATTGATTGGAGTGAGGAGAGGACACACGGAAGGAAGGAACTGAATTTTATGTGGTTATTAAGGGATAACTATCTGCGACAGCATGTAATGGAAAATACTAGGGGTCAGAGAGTGCTTGACCTAGTAATTACATCTCAGGATTTGGCTGTAACAAATATGACCACATTGCCACCAATCGGTGAGAGTGATCATAGGGTCTTAACTTGGGAGGTGGCTAAAGGTGTAGAATTTTCAATTAAGACAGGGTACATGTGGAATTATCGGGATGGAAAGTATGACAAGCTTAGGAGTTTGATTGGTTCAGTGCCATGGCATGTACAACTGCAAGGACTAGAAGTTGATAGTGCATGGGAGGTAGTTAAGAAGTGCTTGCATGAAGCAATGGCTGACTGTATACCTAGAGTCCGAATAATAAATCAAGTAGAGGTTAAATGGATGAATAACACCATTAAGCTTGAGCTGCAAAAAAAGAAACAACTATTGAGGGAATTTAAGGAGAAGGGTGACCGGCAGGCACATGAACGGTATAAAGCGCAGGCCAGAAGGGTGATGAGTGGGGTAAGAAAAGCAAAAAAGATTACGAAAGAACATTGGCCATGCAGGCTAAAGAGAATCCTAAACAGTTTTTTAGATATGTAGCATGTAAAAGGAAAAATGTACATGGCAGATTGATTTTAAAGAATGCCGATGGTAGGGAGGTAATTGAGTTACTGAGTGAGCACTTTGCCAAAGTATATCATCCAGGTGGTGACATTGCAGAAACGAATAAACCAGTAGATTATACGGGAATTGTGGTTAATGAAGTGGAGGTGAGTAGTCTATTGCATAACCTCAATGTCAATACATCTGTGGGATTGGATGGTATACCAGCTCGTGTTGTACGAGAAGCAGCTAAAGAATTGTCAGTACCCTTGACTATTTTGTTTAATTTGAGTCTCGGGTCTGGGTTAGTCCCGAGCGGGTGGAAAGAGGGGAAAATAGTTCCACTGCATAAAGGTGGTTCCAAGACTGCTGTTGTAAATTACCGACCGATTAGCATATCAGGAATGATTGTCAAGGTCTTAGAGAAATTAGTCAAGAAAAGAATACAGGATTGGATAGATGAAAATGGGATATTGTATGGGGGACAACATGGTTTTGTGAAGGGTAGATCATGCCTCAGTAACTTGCCCACGGTTTATAACACAGTGATGGCTGAACTGGATATGGGTAATGGGTTTACAGTGATACTACTGGACCTTGCCAAGGCCTTTGATAGGATACCACATGGAACCCTAATCAGTAAACTGGAGCAGATAGGTATAGATATAGGGTTGGTGAGATGGATAGAAGGGTGGTTGAAGGAGAGATATCAAAGAGTGATTTATTCAGGAGTGGAGTCTAAAAGACGTCTTGTGACTAGTGGAGTGCCACAGGGCTCTGTTCTTGGGCCACTGCTTTTCAATTTGTTCATCAATGATATTGGAAAGGATCTGAGAGGAAGTGTTCACTTGTTTGCTGATGATGCAAAGTTGGGTAGAGCAATTGTGAGTCCACAGGATGTCAAAATTTTACAGGATGATTTGGATAGTTTGGAGGACTGGGCTAGGAAAAATGGATGTCAATTTAATGTGGCAAAGTGTAAGGTTATGCACTTTGGGGTGAAAAGAATAGCAGCAGTATATCGCATTGGTGGAACCATACTCCAGGAGATTGATGAGGCCAGGGATTTGGGAGTGTTGGTGGATAGGGAGTTGAAGTTTAGGGGGCACATTGCAAAAGTAACTAAAACAGCTCACCAAATCACTTGGCTTCTGAAAAATACTTTAACATGCAGAGATGAACAAGTTGTTATCGAGCCTTGATAAGACCCCATCTGGACTTCTGTGCCCAGCTATGGGCACCAGGGTTTCTTCGTGATGGGGAGGAAGTGGAGTGGGTCCAGAGACGAGTGACCAAGATGATAGCAGGTCTGTGGAATGAACCTTATGAGAATAGGTTGAAGATTTGTGGGTTGTAGAAATTGGATGATAGGCGAAGGAGGGGTGTATGATTGAGACATTCAAATTACTGAAGGGTTTTTATAAGATTGATCCAGAAGATATTTTTGAAAATATGACTGGTGGTGGGAGGAGTAGGGGCCATGCATGGAAGCTGGGCAAGAGCGTGGTTGACAAGGGTGTTAGAGCTAGGTTCTTTACTTGGAGAGTGGTAAATGAGTGGAATAAGCTTCCAGAGTCTGTTGTGGGTGCTACGACCATGAATGAGTTCAAGGCAAGGTATGATAGATACTGTGTGAATGTTGAATAGTTGTTCTTGACATGATGTTAGGGCCTCCCTCGATGAGTCTGTCGACTCCTTGGAGTTGCCCGGAACAATAATAATAATAATAATAATAATAACTGACATTAACATTTCCAATTTTGATATCATGTTTAATACCACTTTTCTTCATAATATGATCCATATAGATAATGAATAACAGAGGGAATAATGTACATCCTTGTCTCACACCAGATTTAACATTAAAAAATCTTCCTGTACTTCCTTCAATTCTAACTGCTGACTTACAACTCAAATAAAAAGACTAAGTATTGCTTGATATAATGCCCCACTGACACAATATAACTGTAGCATATTAAATAGTTTCTCTCTCTTGGCATTTTCAATGCCTTTTCCAGATCGATAAAACTTAAATGCAGATCTTTGTTATATTCCCATGCTTTCTCAACTATTTGTCGTAAAGTGAAGATCTGATCCTGACAGCCTCTATTTGACCTCAGTCTTGCTTGTTCTCCACCAAGTTTTTCTTCCACAATTCTTCTCAACCGTTTCTCAAATATACTGGCATAAATCTTATCATCTCTAACTCCTTTTACAGCACTCTTTCCTCCATTTCTAAGCTTCTTCAACAACCTGTAGAATATCTTGCCACCTTCCTGATATTTATTTTCTATGTTCTTGCCAAAGTCCTCCCTTGAGTTTTGTTTAGCTAGTTTTACACAGTGTTTAGCTTTCTTACATTTGTCTCTGTATTCTCTCAGAGAATAAGCTGACTTATTTGCCAGGAATGTTTGATTTGCTTTCTTCTTTTCATTCACTGCCTTTTTAACATCCTGTGTCCACCATGGAGTTCTGATTTTTCTATCCTTGCAGACAATCTCACCACATGCCTCTCTGGCTCAATCAATCCGTGTTTTCTTCAAGGCTTGCCACTGAATCTCCAAGGTTTGGTTGTTGTTCTCAAACTCTTTCATTTTTTCTTCATCTTTGTGTATTTTAGTCTATAGTTCACATCTGAGAGCTGCTCAACTTTTATTCTCTTTAAAACTTTCTTACATGTTATTCTTTACAATATGAAATTCAGTTTTAACCTACTCAAAACTAAATAGTGATCACTTCCAATTTCAAATCCTCTGTACACTCTGTTGACCTGCACCAGGGAGAAAACATCACAATTAACAATTAACATAGTCAGTGAGACTTTTCTTATTCCTTGCCTCTTCTTTCCATGTGAATTTGTGCACATTTTTATGTTGAAACATGGTGTTAGTAATAACCAATCCATGCCCTGAGCAGAAACCCAACAGGTATTTGCCATTATTATTTGCTTTGCTCTTTTCTCCAAATTTTCCCAAAATATTTTTGTATGTTTGTGAGTCATTTCCTACTCTGCTATTTAGATCCCCAACAAGGACAAACTTTTCCCTTTTCATTGTGTCAGTTGCTTTTTCTAAACCATCAAAAAATTCCTCCACTTCTACCTTAGTAGAACCTTCTGTGGGACCATAGGCACAAATAAGTCTCATTGTCCAGTTCCCCATTCTGATATTTGCTCACATCACTCTACTTGAGACTGCCTGGCATTCAAGAAGATTAGCCTCATATTTTGTGTTCAATACTATGACTACTCCTTCTTTTCCTTGATTGTCATTTCCTGAATATAACATTCTGTATTTATTGCTCAGAAAGATCTCACCAGTTTTTGTCTTTTTTTGTTTCAGTCACCTCTATTATTTCAATCTGGTACTTATCTAATTCCTCAGCAAGCTCCGTTTCTGTGCAATTCAGGCTTCTTATGTTGATAGTACCGATCTTTAACTCTGGTGATGTTGGGTTGGGGTGTGTTTTCAGATTTGTTCCAGTAGCTGACTTTTCGCTGTTCACTCTGGTTCTCTGCCAGAAACAACAGGGCCCTGTTTAACTGGGCGATGCCTCAGCCGTCATGAAATTTTGTCATGTTGTACCATCATTTTGTATTTTAGTTTAAACCAATAAGAATACAATTTGGTACAACATGACAAAATTTCATGCCAGCTGAGGCATCGGCCAGTTAAAAAAATTCCAACATCTTTCTCTAAATCCAGAATAATTTAATAATAAGGTGAGACACCTTTTGGCATAAAGGGGTGCTTAAGGGTCAAAGCTATATAACTTAGAGGAGACCTTTACATAGCCTTTAAAGGAATGCGAAAAACCGACCAGGGCTTCTGACCTAATGTCCATTTCTCACCTTCCTTTAAAGGCTATGTAAAGGTCTCCTCTCAGTTATATAGTTTTGACCCTTAAGCACCTCTTTATGCCAAAAGGTGTCTCACCTTATTATTAAATTATTCTGGATTTAGAGAAAGATGTTGGAATTTTTTTCCCACTTGGTTAGACTATAATAAATTTAGTTTAATCCAAGTGTAAGCAAACAAAGTTTGCGCCTGAAGTATCTTCAGGACTGAGGCAACTCGTGGTAAATGTGGACCAAGCTCTCATCACTACTTGTCTTAGTATCTCCCATAATGCAAAGCACATCTCTTTCAGACTTGTATAATGTTATGCATTAAGGGAAGGGTTACCACCCAGACCGGTTTTGACCTTGATTGAGGTCTCGTCAGTGGGAGCCAGACTCAGAGTTGGTAATACCAAGGTGGAAGCAATCGAAAAGTCATCTTTACCTGTACAAGTTGCCCTTCCCTTAATTCATAGCATTATACATGTCTGTAAGGAGATGTGCTTTTCATTATGGGAGGTACTAAGACAAGTAGTGATGAGAGCTTGGTCCACCTTTACCACGAGTTGCCTCAGTCCTGAAGATACTTCAGGCACAAACTTTGTTTGCTTACACTTGGATAAAGGATTAAACTAAATTTATTATAGTCTAACCAAGTGGGAAAAAACTTCCAACATATTTCTCTAAATCCAGAGTAATTTAATAATAAGGTGAGACACCTTTTGGCAACTCGTATAGGTAAAGATAACTTCTCCATTGCTTCCACCTTTGTATCACCACCTCTGGGTCTGGCTCCCACTGACGAGACCTCAATAAAGGGCAAAACTGGTCTGGTTAGTGGCCCTTCCCTTAATGCATAGCATTATACATGTCTGTAGGAAGATGTGCTTTGCATTATGGGAAATACTAAGACAAGTAGTGATGAGAACTTGGTGCACCTTTACCACGAGTTGTCTCAGTCCTGAAGATACTTCAGGCACAAACTTTGTTTGCTTACACTTGATAAAGGATTCAACTAAATTTATTTTAATTCTTTTGTTCCAGTATTTGTAATGTGCAATTTTTTAAAAAAAATTGATTTGAGAATAATCATTACTCCTGCTTTTACACTTTCATCTGAACCGTTTTGTTTCTATTATGGTCTGTGTAGCTCAGTGGAACAGGTGTTTGCTTCCTCTACACTAACCACCTGAAGAAAAACTTCGAAGGAAATTGACTGTGGAATCCAAACTATTTCAAACAATAACATATCATGTTATGGACCACAAGGTGGCGACACTTGACAGTTGTCTCTTCATCCAATCTTCTAGCTTTACAACTCTTTATGAGTCTAAGCTCACAAAACAATTTTTAGCCTGGCAGATTTCAATTGTTTAGCTTTCTTAACAAAAGATTTTTTTACAGGAATAGGTTGTTAGTCCATTGCCAAACCTCCAACCTGGAGGACCAGTCTCCCAAATGTTTGTCCTCTGGAGGCAGGGTGGCTCAACAATACCCTCAGGCACTGGGTACCCATTTTAGTTGCCTCTTCATCAGATGCTGCTCATAATTAGTGATAGTCTTGGGCCAGCTCTATTTGATTAGAGATTGAATTCCCTCAATCTCTAATCTATCCCCTCAGTTTCCAAAAGTTGGGATTAAAATGGCTTATTCCCTATAAGGGAATAAAAGGCATTAGTTGATTTTTTTTTCTTATTATTACTGCTAATTTGATATTTATTTCTTTAGAGTTTTGTGTAGATCTTGGTATTTGTGATGAATACTCCTGACATTTCAGTAGCAGCATTCCAGATATTTTTAGTTTATTTTCATTCTTTTTCTTTTCCTTGGCCTTCTCATATCTGTTAACCTGCTGTATTCTAGAGTGACAGTCCAGTTATTACTTGTTTCCCAAGACTTAAGATAGAGATTCAGTTGAGGTTGGTTACTGGCCATCTGCAGCCTACTTTGGTTGTGTGTGTGTGTGTGTGTGGAACTGCTACATAAGGGCCACCAAACTTGCCCTATGTCTCTTCCCCCTTCCCCCTTCTCTTGTTTGTACCTAAGTTTCCGCTCTGTTGTTCAGGTTCCAGTGTTCACATGGAGGTGAGAGTTGGATTAGAGAGGAGAGGCTATGTGATCCTACTTGAGAGGATCATATATTGCACATCCATTCACCCTGGTTGTCTGATGAAAATAGTGATGGCCTTATTTACAAGCCCCCTTCATGTCCCCTGTTATGTCCCAGCCAGCATGAAATTCCATCATGCTGTACCATCATCTTGTTATGGTTTAAGACAACACAATTTGATTGGTGAAATCCCAAATTTCCAGTCCATCCTTGTTCATTCGGTATTCAGGTATCCAGGTATACTTACTAATGAGGTATACTTACTAACCAGTTCTGAACAATTAACTATGTTAATTTCTTGCAATTGGGATATAGTTATATAAAATATAAAAATTGATTTTGTCATAAACTGTGTTTTATTTGCTCAATTAAATCTCTCTCTATATTTTTTTTTTTTTTTTTTCAGGAAATAGTTTGCATTTTCAACATATTTATATAATTGATTTGATGTTCATTAATCATTTGCTTTTGCTGATGATGATAAAGATAGCATTATCCTAGAAAAATATCAGCTGATAACTCTAAGAAATTTAACGTTTTTAATGAATCATGTTTCTTTCCATTGTATTTTGTTAAAATATTGATATAGCAGGACATAAGCTTAAAATGTATGTGTATTAATTGAATGTCATGCAATTCTGACATTATTAATATTTTGCATGTCTTGTAGTGAACTATGTTCCAAAAAAACTGTGAAGTTATCAACCAAATCACGGGATACTGGAGGAGGTTTTCTTTTGGAGGAGGAGGATGAAGATGAACAAGATGTTCGAGAACGAGTAATAACTGTTCCTCCTGCCCCTCCAATTGCTGAGGAAAGGCCTCATTGTGAAGAATGTGAAAAGGAGTTTTTGGATTCATTTCTTAATAGCCATTTTGATGTTTCTATATGTGATAATTGCAGGTTTGTTTATTTAGATTATTTTTCTTTTCAGAGGACAAATTAAAGTTTTCTGTAACTACCTCTGATGAAATTTTCATTATATGGAACTGGGGGGGGAGAGAGAACATGGCATCCATGAAAGTTAAGTTTGTTCACAGTCAAGAAAGGGGGTGAGAGCTAGGTTTTGCTCTCAAGTGCTCTCGCTTGAGCATTTCAAGACTTGTTCCAGCAAGTCTTGAAATGATATTATTTCTTTTAATTTTGTTGGATAGGTTGGTGATGTGCCTTTTAAAGATCACTATAAAGATCTGTTACTAAATGTTTTATAGAAATTTGGGTGGTGGACATAATGATATGTTTTAAAAAATGGTTAAACTGTTTAACTCATTGTGTTAATATTTTGAATGTTAACGTATTCATTTTGCTCTCTCTCTCTTCCCAAATGATGCTCATGTTACAGTGAGCAAAATATATAGGAGTTGTAAATAAATTCTAATTTCCTTTACATGCATGATTGTTTTTTAAAATATATCATTAGTGTATCACCATATTTTTAAAATACTCTAGATCACATGCTTACACTTGGATATAGGATTAAAACAAGCGTATATTATTATTATCATATATTATTATTATTATTATTATTATTATATTCCAGGAAGTCAAGGACTCATCGAGAGAGGCTATAAATCACCCAAACCAGCTGTGATACCTTCCGTTAAATTAATTCACACTAGATGCGCTCACTACTCCTGAAAGCAAACCATTCCACTCACTGCTCTATGAGAGCAAAACCTAGCTCTCACCCCTTTCTTGACTGTGAACAAACTTAACTTTCATGGATGCCGTGTTCTTTCTTTCTCTCTCCCCTGGTTCCATATAACGAAAAATTCATCAGATGATATCCTGTAGCACACACACACACTCAGAAGGTTATAGACCTCTGTCATATCACTCCTCTTTCTTCTGCTAACTGGGGTCTGTAATGACATACAATCTATCCTCATAATCTAAATTCCATAATCTGGATATGATCTTTGTAGCTCTTCTTTGCACCCTTCCATAGCATCTTTATTCCCTTGGAACCTGAGAGAGACCAAATCTGCACACAATAATCCAGGCGCAGTCTTATCAAGGCCTTATAAAAAGGCAAAATGACTTCCTTACCCTTACATGTCAAGATTCACTTCAACATTGCAATTATCTTTTGAGTTGCATTTGCAACTTTTGATATGTAAACTTTGAACTTCAGATTACTATTATGCCAAGATCCCTATCCTCATTCTTGTAGCATAATCCTGGTAATATAATATGCTGCTGGAAATCTCATCTTGCCAAAGTGCATAACTTTATACTTACTAACATTAAACTTGATATCCATTTTTGTTTGCCCAAATTTCCAGTCTATTCAAATCATTTTGTAAGTTCTGGATATCAGTAACGTTCCTGATTGACCTGCCTATCTTTGCATCATCAGCAAACAGTTGCACATCTCCTATTAGACCCTTCCTAATGTCATTAATGTATAGATTGAACAACAACGACCTGATGACTGAATCCTGAGATACTCCACTAGTCACCTTAAATCTAGCACATTCACACCGATCATATACCACTTTTTGATATATGCCTGTCAACCACTTATCCAAGTCAAGTTATATTCCAATCCCATATATTCCTATAACTATAGGAATATATGGGATTGGAATATAACTTGACTATTATTAACACCACTACTAATTGCATTCTTACTAAACTTCCAAGGATAGTTCCTAGTTCTCTAACTACTTGTCATATATTTGAAAAATTTTTTACACATCAATTTTATATCATCATCATCATCATCAAATTCCTGCCATGTACCCTCAAGGGGTGTACAGGATATGACAGTACTACATAAAAAAATTATATCATTACTAACTTCCTATCTACAATTTTCCTCCAAATCAGTCTGTTACTTGTCAAGACTCCAACATTATCAGATCTTATATTTCTATCATCTAAGGCACTTTGTACCATATCAATCCATCTATATCTTGGTCTTCCTCTGGGTCGTTTTCCTGCCAACCTGGCAGAGAACACTTGTTTTGCTAATCTTTCCTCTCCCATTCTATTTAAGTGACCATACCACCTGAGATTAGCTCTGCTAACACATTCCTGGATGCTGACAATGTCAAGTTCTTTCCTAATATCCTCATTTTTAATATGATATTGCCATTGATGACATCTGTTCACGCCTCTAATCTTTCTCAGGACTCTCATATCTGCGGTCTCTAGTCTTTGGTCAAGTGTTTTACTTCTGACCCAGCTCTCAGATCCATAAGTTAACACTGGTTTGAACACTGTCTTGTAAACAACTAATTTAGTGTTCCGACTAATTTCTCTCTTATTCCATATGAATTTATTCAATTGACTTCCCACCATACCAGCTTTGTTGATTCTGTTGTCTATTTCTATATTTAATTTACCATCTTCAGTAAAAAACGTGCCCAAGTAGCTGAAATGTTTTACTTGTTCCACAGGTTCTCCATTCACAGCACAGTTGACATTTTCAATGATTCTGCCTATTTTCATTGTCTTTGTCTTTTTATTGCTGACCTTCATACCCTATCTATTACAACAGCTATTCAATTTAGTCAGAGAATCTTGCAGACTTGTAGCGGATTTATTTAGAAGTATAACATCATCCGCATAAAGCAAAGAGCTGACATTAACATCTCCAATTTTGATATCATGTTTAATACCACTTTCCTTCATAATGTGATCCATATAGATAATGAATAACAGAGGGGATAATGTACATCCTTGTCTCATACCAGATTTAACATTAAACCATCTTCCTGTACTTCCTTCAATTCTAACTGCGGACTTACAACTTGAATAAAGACTAAGTATTGCTTGATATAATGCCCCATTGACACCATATAACTGCAGCGTATTGAATAGCTTCTCTCTTGGCACCTTGTCATATGCCTTTTCCAAATCGACACAACTTAAATACAGATCTTTGTTATATTCCCATGCTTTCTCGACTATTTGTCGTAAAGTGAAGATCTGATCCTGACAGCCTCTATTTGGCCTGAATCCAGCTTGTTTTTCACCAAGCTTTTCTTCCACAATTCTTCTCAACTGTTTCTCAAGTATACTTGCATAGATCTTGCCAGGAACACTCAGTAGGGAAATACCTCTGTAATTCTCACATTCAGTTTTTTTCCCTTTTTATATATGGGTACTATGAGAGCTCTACTCCAATCATCGGGAATTCGTTCCTCTGTCCAGGCTTTCTGAACTATGCAGTGCAGCCACTGTAAGACTCTTATACCACCATACTTCAGCATTTCTGGTCGAATATCATCTACTCCTGCTGCCTTTCCACATTTCAACCCTTTGATGGCTTTTTCTACTTCAAGTATGGATATGTATTCCTGACTGCATGGCTGGTCATTTTTTTTTATCACTGTGCTGTCATCACTGCTTGTTTCATTTAGCAGTTTTTCAAAGTAATTACTCCATACTTCAAGGATATCTTTTTCTCCTGTTTTCATATCACCTTTATCATCGCTAACTCCTTTTACAGCGCTCTTTCCTCCATTCCTAAGCTTCTTCAACAGCCTCCAGAATATTATGCCACCTTCTTGATATTTATTTTCTATATTCTTGCCATAGTCTTCCCATGACTTTTGTTTAGCTAGTTTTACACACTGTTTAACTTTCTTACATTTGTCTCTGTATTCTGTAAGAGTAAAAGCTGATTTATTTGCCAGGAACTTTTGTTATGCTTTCTTCTTTTCCTTCACTGCCTCTTTAACTTCTTGTGTCCACCAGAGAGTTCTGTTTTTTTTATCCTTGCACACAACCTCACCACATGCCTCTCTGGCTCAATCAATCAGGGTTTTCCTCAAGGCTTGCCACTGAATCTCCAAGGTTTGATTCCTGTTCTCAAACTCTTTCAATTTCTTTTCAATAATCTTTCTGTATTTTAATCTACAGTTCACATCTGAGAGCTGCTCAACTTTTATTCGCTTTAAAACTTTCCTACATGTCATTCTTTTCAATATGAAATTCAATTTTATTCTGCTCAAGACTAAATAATGATCACTTCCAATTTCAAATCCTCTGTACACTCTGGTGTCCTGCACCAGGGAGAAAACATCACTATCAACAATAACATAGTCAATGAGACTTTTCTTATTCCTAGCCTCTTCTCTCCATGTGAATTTGTGTGTATTTTTATGTTGGAACATGGTGTTAGTAATAACCAGTCCATGTCCTGAGCAGAAATCCAACAGATATTTGCCATTGTTATTAGCTTTGCTCTTTTCTCTAAATTTTCCCAAAATATTTTTGTATGTCTCACAATCATTTCCTACTCTGCTATTTAGATCCCCAACAAGGACCAACTTTTCCTTTTTCATTGTGTCAGTTGCTTTTTCTAAACCATCAAAAAATTCCTCCACTTCTACCTTAGTAGAACCTTCTATGGGACCATAGGCACAAATAAGTCTCATTGTCCAGTTCCCTATTCTCATATTTGCCCACATTACTCTACTTGAGACTGACTGCCATTCAAGAAGATTAGCCTCATATTTTGTGTTGAATACTATGGCTACTCCTTTTCCTTGATTGTCATTGCCTGAATATAACATTTTGTATTTATTGCTCAGTTCTCACCAGTTTTGGTCTTTTTTTGTTTCAGTCACTCCTATTATGTCGATCTGGTACTTATCTAATTCCTCAACTAGCTCCATTTCTTTGCCATTCAGGCATCTTACGTTGATCGTACCGATCTTTAACTCTGGTGATGTTGAGTTGGAGTTTGTTTTCAGATTTGTTCCAGTAGCTGACTTTTCGCTGTTCGCCCTGGTTCCCTGGCGAAAACAACGGGGGCCTTGTTTAACCAGGTGACGCTCCAGCCAGCATGAAATTTTGTCATGTTGTACCATCATTTTTTATTTTGGTTTAACCAATAAGAATACAATTTGGTCGGCTAAATCCCAAATTGCCAGCCCATCCTCGTTTGTTCAGTATCAAAGTAGATACCCAACAGGTGAGGATTGGACATTAGATCAGAAGCCCTTGTCGGTTCTCCGCATTCCTTTAAAGGCTATGTGGAGGTCTCCTCTCAGTTATACAGCTTTGACCCTTAAGCACCCCATCAATTTTATAAATCACCTTTAATATATTAAAAGTTTCTATCATGTCTCCTCTTTTCTGCCTATCAACTAAACTTTGTAATTCACAAACCTTCAACTTATCCTCATAGCAAGCTTGTCACAGACCTGTCACCAGCTTAGTCACTCATCTGAATCTTCTATATCACCTCCTGGTGCATAAGAAATATGGGTCACCAAATCTGTTCACAGTAGTCAAGATGCAGCTGGATCATACTCTTATAAAAAGGAAAAATAACTTCTCTATCTTTACTTCTTAGTATCTTTTTCAACATCCAAGTAATCCTTTGAGCCATTTTACCAATTTTTGCAATATGCCATGTAAACTTCAATTCTCTGTCCACCATTTTCCCCAAATCCCTAGTCTCATTAGTTTCCTGCAATCTAGTACCATCGGTATGTAATCTTTTCAACCTGAAGTGCATCAAATTACATTTTGCAACATTAAATTGATAGTAATTCTCCTTTGCTACAATGCAAATTTATTTAAATCATCCTTTAGAATATCTACATCACCTTTATCTATTATTGCTTTCTCCGGTTTTGCATTATCAACAAACATCCAGTCCCACTGCTAGATGTTCACATTGATATTTTTCAATAGGCTGAACACCTCATCTTCATTTATTTCAATTTTGATATGCATCACTGTCACATCAGCAATTGCAAAATCTTCACCTGGATGATACACCTTTTTTTAGCAACTCAACTATTTTTTTTGCCTCTGTTGCCTTCCTACCATTATTGTTGTTTAATGCCATCCTACCATAGTTGTTTTTCTTCTTACTTGCCACATAACAAAAAAGCTCTTGGGTTTACTTTGGCCTGCTTAGCTAATTTTCCCTCATAATCTGATTTGACCTTTCTTACCAAACTTGTCATCCTTCTTGCTTGCACTTTGTACTACTCATGAGTAGTACACCTTTTTCTTTACTGCAGCTCTTGCTTTATAACTACTCATCCATTTAATTCCCACTTGGTTTCTTTTCCTGACCTTGGGTATGCAGTCTACTGCTTCTCTGAAACAATCTAACCAGCTTCTCAAGCCATGGCACTGCTCCAAGATTACTCCTAAGTCTGTTATAATTACCAGCTTTATAGTTCAACATAGATTCAATCTGATTATCTTTTTCTGTCAGCTTACAAGTAGAGTTATGTTCTCCATGTTAGGGGACTAGCCTGATGATGGAATAGTTCAGTGGTAGGGCTGCTTCTGAACTTGCCTTCTTCCGAATTTAAACCCATAGGAGGAATGGGGTATATTGAAGGGGGAAAGAGTAGATTATAGAAGAATTATAGTAAGGTTTACAGGCATAGTTGTAAGGCCAAAAATAAAAAGACCCCCCATGGCCCTCAAGTACTCTAATAGAATAAGGGTCATAAAATAAGAAGAATTGGCTGATAAGGCCTTATAGGAAAGATTAAAGTAAGTGGATCTTTCTTAAGGCACTCCCAAGGGATCCTTGGGAGTGCCGCTTCCCTTACAATCAAGATGATTGCCCCCTTATGGCCTTGTTGGTCCACGAGTCCTTATTCAGTATGTTTGGACCACCCCCACCATACACACATGGTGGGCTCCCCTATCTGCCACCCAGGTGACATGCTCTCTAGGGGTTACAGGGTCCCCCCCCCCGAGAGAACCAGTAATAGAAAAAATTAAAAAATATAAACATAAATGGATGGAACATGTTCAAAGAATGAAAACAGAAAGATTACCAAAACAAGCCTTAAAGTACAAGCCATTAGGAAAAAGAAAACCAGGACGGCCTCTTAAATGATTCAACGGTGACTTCTAAGGCCAGAACAGGCTACACTAGGCCTAAATCCTTGATACACATGATGATAGTTCAACATAAACCCTTTCTTGACAGAGAATTCCACATTTTTGGCAACTTCCCAGAATAAGACTGCATGGTCACTCTTCTCAGTTGGAGGCAGTGTCTACCTTAGTTATGGATGTATCGTGTGATGTTATTATCAGATCCAACACTCTTAAAAATCCCTTGTCATCGCTATAATATGTTGTTTCATGTAATTTCCATTAGCAGTTGTATAAATTCCACTTCCATCTTGCCATGCCCCCTTTCCTCCCTCCAATCTATGTCCCTATAGTTCGTCTCCCATAATGATTGTGTAGCCTGCACTCGTTGTGCTAATCTGCCAATACATGGTATCTACATCTTCCTGTTGACTCTCCTGCTGTATAGCAGCATCCAACAACATAGTCTGTCCTATTGGCCTCTATCTCACACCAGACAGCCTTAAACGAATCATTTACCCAGACCTAATAATCCTCTGACTACTAATTTTGTTAATTGTAATTCTTCATCTATCATCAATAGTATCCCACCTCCTATCCTATTCCTTCTATTTCCCCTGAAAATACAATATCCTTTACATTCTATCCCTGTAACTATATTTTCTATCAACCAGGTCTCGCTGATGCCTATAATTTTTGGACAATTCGAGCTGACCAATGCCAGAAACTCTTCTCCCTTATTCCTGATACTTCTTCCATTCATGTACAACATCCTGTTTTACCCACAGTTACTCTTGTGCAATGTCATTACTAACCCATTCGAATTGGAAACCTGTGAAATCGCATTTAGCATTGCATAATCGTTTCTGTACACATGCTCACTTATCACAGGGGGTGGCCAGACACATGCTTGATTGCATCCCTCCTAATATCTCTAGTTTCTCTGGTTTTTATATTTCCAAACTCTCACTAAACAACACTCTCCAAACATCTAATTCCAAAACCATTTAAATGTAATCAGTCATCCATATATAAATGCTTTCTGTTCATCAAATTCACTCCACACATCAATAAACTGCACACAGTTCCTCCTGCACAATCTTCTCATGAACTTATTAGCAATCATGACTCTAACTCTCCTATCATACCGAGGCAACAGACTCACAATTTTTACTTCTTTATTCTTTCATATTTGCTTCTTGTAACAACTCTTTCATATCTTCTCTCATTTCATATTTCTTCCCTTTTAAATTATTTGTTCCTGCCATAACAATCATCTCTTTCACTTCTCTCTTCTAAAACTAACAGTGTCACTAACATCCTTGATTTTTGCACCTGTGAAAATCACAACACTATTGCTATATAAAACCAGCATTTGGAGAGTACAAAATTTAAAGGTTGTTTAAAGTGCTCCTGAGAAAATAATGATCATAAGAGGCATGAGAATAGCCTGGGACAAGGTACTTTTTCTCTTAAATTGACTATAACAAATCTTGCATTGTCAGAAGTTTTTTTGATCCCTAGAAGTTACTATAATAAATAAGTCACAAAAATTAATAATGCATTCTATTTTTCTTCTGAAAATAGAGATGCAAAAGACAAACATCGTCTTATTACAAGAACAGATGCTAAGAAAGAATTTTTATTAAAAGATTGTGATTTGGACAAACGAGAACCTCTACTGAAGTTTTTATTGAAGAAAAACCCTCACTATTCCCGTGGTGACATGAAGCTTTATCTTCAATCCCAGGTAAGTTGTTAAGAATAATATTGATTTTGATTAATAGGTAATAGATAATTCTCATCACTCACCTTTGCTTATCAGAGGCCCAACATGGTGGGTAAAGACTTTGGTCTCTAGAGAGCAGGTTTCCCGGTTTATCTGAATCGCTGACCTATGGTAGTAATGTGCTACAGCTTTTTGTAAACAGAATTAATATAAAAATAATATCCATTCCTCTAATCTCCAGTGATGCCTTTTTGTTCTCCAAATGCTAAAATTCTTAGCCTTTCTTTGGAAATCAATTGACAGTTAATTTATACCCTTAGTCATCAAAGGATAGCTGAGCTCAGGGCTCTCAATGATATGTAAGACACTGGGGTGAGATTACGATGGACACATGTTGCCTTCTTGTTACCCTAAATGATAACACCCATATTGTTGTCTGAGATCATATTGTTTGCCACCTTGGTTGCCATGTGGTTTTGAGTACCCGCTGTGCAACCAGCAACCTGTAGATTCAAATGCCTCCTTCAGCATGGATGTTTGCAATTGTCTTTAGGCAGTAGATGAATTTCATTGGCAAGTGTAAGACCACTGTCCCACTTATGGCAAGGCCTGAAGTGGCTTAAAAAATTTCCATGTTTGGTCTCTAGAGTAGGGTTCCAGACCAGGGGAAAAAAAAAGAATAAAAAATACAAAAATAATTATAAAAATTAATTAAAAAAATCCTTAGCCCACCTACTGTACTTATGTACTTTAGCTTAACAACAAAACAACCGTGGTGCACTGGGGGGGGGGGGGACCAAAGAAAAAGGGAAAAAACATTAGAAAATTTTCCAAAAATCTTTTCCTAGTTAAAATTCTTTTTTTTTTTTTTAATCTTGTGTCATGTCTTCTATTTCTATACTAATGAATTAGCAGTCATTGCAGATGCTCAGTCATAGGTCGTATGCGATGCGTAGTATGTATTCTCAAATCATCTACTCAACTCGTCCCCCCCCCCCCCCCCCAAGATTAAATCCTGAGTGCGCTACTGCCTGTGTGAAATGGTATTTGTATCTATAGCACTAGGCCTCTGGAAGAAAGACTGTTCTAAGTTTGATTCTATTAGCTGACTAGAGAAACTTTTTCTAAGCCTTTCTTTGACTGGTTCTCAAATTAGTTAATCCCTGGCACTAGCAAGTAGGATTTTTAATCCCACAATCAAGAAAATATTGACCTTAGAACTTGCACTATTTCAGACAGTATAGTGTGTTCTGGACCTTGAGATGGTGGCAGTGGGCTACTGTACTCTCCTCCCCAGATGCCATTTAAAATTGGTAGTCTTAGGCCCAAGATAGAAATATGTGGAAGAAAATTGTTTGAGCAGCAGACCCCCAGGACTGTCTGAAACTAAAATGCTGAAAAAAAGAAGTCTTAGGTCAACTATCTGTAATTGGCTGCCTCTCCCAGTTTTCAAAAATTAGGATTAAATGGCCTCTTCTGCTCCCTTTTGCAAATAAGTCATTAGTAGATTTATTATTTATGTCTACAACCTTTCATGGTGAGAGTTACATTATAAAAATAAAAAAGGCAGGGGAGAGGAAAGTATGAGTTCTATGGCCAATTTTCTTGGTAGAATTAAAAACATTTCAGGAGACAAAAATCTACAGGTATGCATGTGCCAGAGATAGAATAACTTCAGACCAGCTGAAGAAATGCCTAGAAAAAGTTCTCCTGGTGGTTTAGCAATTTGGAAAAAATATTTCCACAAGGCTGTGCATAAAAATACCAATGATGAGAGTTGTGTTTATTAATTAATTACTCAAAGACTAATAAAAATTTAGTGAAGATGGCAAATTAAATTTGGAAAGAGACAACAGAATTGGCAAAGCTGGTATGGTAGGAAGTCAATTTATATGGATCCATATAAATGAATAAATTTATATGGAATAAGAGTGAGATAGTCAAAACACTAAACTAGCTGTATACAAGACTGTGTTCAAACCAGTTTTAACTTATGAATCTGAGAGCTGGGTTCTACTGCCCTACTCATTGGCAGTAGAATTCCTTATATATAATATAAGGAATTCTACTTCCAATGCCTTTAGGACAGTAGGAGAACCCTAAAAGTTATATATAAGGAATAAGTGTCATATTTAGTAAGCAGGATATTTAGTAGAATTATAGGGGATAGAACTGAATTCAATATCTCTTGTAATGGCAGAAGAACAGTCTGATTTTACAGAGAAGTCTTGTTCGAAAATTATATTTTCCTTATTACAAATGCTAAGAAGTCCCATTTATTATTATTATTATTTTTTTTTATTTATTTTTTTTTTTGTACTGGAGAAAGTTTATGATACTGTCCCAAGGAAGAAAATTTGGGAGGCATTGAAGAAAGTAGGTGTAGATGAAGAAATGGCAGAGGATGTACCGGCGATCTCAATCTGCTATAAAGATTGGAGACAATCTTTATTCAATTTAATACTAGCAAGGGACTCAAGCAGGGATTCTGTATGTCACTAACATTGTTCTTGAGTTAGAGGTGGAAACCATAAAATCAGTTGATACCTTCAATTATCTGAACTCTGATAAGACTTATCCATCATGGATAAGTCTTATCAGTGTGAAATGAGCATATTTTGATTGGGGGTGAGCAGCTATTAAAACCATGAATGATATTTTATGGAGTCTTAAGGTCTCAAGGAAAACTAAGATGCTATGTTATTGTTATAGGAAGTATAATGACCTACCAATGTAGGTGTTGGACCCTCACTAATGTTCAAATGAAACAACCAGAGGTTGTGTTGGTGATTTACTTCAGACAGAGTATAAGTCGTATGAATTATCTGAAGAATGTATGTTCTTCAGGTAATTCATATGGCTTATCAACTTCGAATAGAGACGGAAGGTGAAGAGCATATCACGGAGAGGATGGATGCACATGCTTTGAAATAGTATGGACATGGCCAGAGAATGAGAGAATATGGCCATTGAGAATTATGAATTGGTCACCTCTCCCCCAGATGGAGGAAAAGAGGAAGACCAAGGACTACATAGAGGGAGAGGAAGCCATTGTCAGAACTATAGAGAAAGAGGCTTAGAGAATGAAGATTGGGGGGAAAAAGAATGGAATCAGAGAACAGGCAGCTAATGATGAGTGAAAATACCTGGGGGGGGGGGAGTTCAGTTATGCTGAATTTCTCAAGGAACATTTAGCAATATCATAAGAAACAACTATATTCCATCATTATCATATTTGTGACGTGTATTTTCAAGTGGCATACAAAACTGCGTTCCAAGACTCATCAAAACCTGTTTTTTCACCATTTTTTGAAGCTCTACTTTTATAAGTACTTAATAAAAAATTAGAGCTTCAAAAAATTCAAATGAAAAGTGAATGGTATAATATATTCATTTTTAAATTTATTTATAATTAATATTGACAATTTGCCTTAAGTAGCTGCCTACGTTTTATCTATTTCTGACAAATCTTAAAATAGAAAGTAGCTCCATAGTTGAATGAAGAGGAACAATAGTTAATACATTAAGCTTAGTGCATAATTGTATGGCTAAATATGACAGTGACCACAGAAATATTTATAGAGAACCACAGAGCAGAACTTAGTATTTATCAGATGAAAAGCAAGGAAAATTGGAAAGCAGAATAAGTGAGGCAAATTATTTTATTTGTGAATGATCTAAAATTTAGAGATTTTTGAGATGCTTTTCAAATTTGGCAGGTTATAGAAGAAAAATAATAGTTCATTAATATTCAATTTAAATGAAAATTATAGCAAATCAATGCTATAATTTTATTCCCAAAATGCTATTTTGAGAATAAATAAATAAATTTTTGGAATGAATAAATAAATAAATAAAACAAAAATAAATAAATCAGTAATAAAAGTTTAAAAAAATAAATTAATTAACAAAAACTTTTATAATAATATGCAGATAATAAAAAATTAATGTTTGATGTAATTACACTAATTTTTTTATCATCTGTATATTATTATACTTATAATGCATAAAAATACTTTATGTTAATTTATTTTTTGGAACTTTTTTTCCATCAGACATCAGGCTAGTGTAAATGATTAACAAAGTATTTAGATTTATCTTACTTTTGTGTAGTGTCATGTAGCTTATGTCCTGTGCATATGTATATTTTCCAGATGATGACCTCGATAGAGAGGTCAAAATGTTGAGTGTTATTTACTTAATTATGAGTAAAGTAATTACTCCAGCACAAGTGTTTTGTCTCCATATATTCTTTACAATGAATATTCACTATCACCTTTTTTTTATGGAGAAATTCATAGATGATGTATGAACTATTGACTAGTTTCAGCTTATGACTGTATTAATTCTACAAGTGGATCTTTTCATAAATTTAACTTGGGTTTTTGTTGAAATTCTTGCACTATAGATTGAACAAAGAGCATTGGAAGTGTGGGGAAGTGAAGAACAATTGGAAGATGCCAAAGATCAGCGTGAAGAAGATAAAGATAAACGTAAACAGAAGGCTTTTGACCGAAAAGTGAAAGGTATAAATATTGTTTTTAAATTTATTTATAATTAATATTGACAATTTGCCTTAAGTAGCTGTCTACATTTTATCTGTTTCTGACAAATCTTAATAGAAGGTAGCTCCATAGTTGAATGAAGAGGAGCAATAGTTAATACATTAAGCTTAGTGCATAATTTTATGGCTAAAAATGGACAGTGACCACAGAAATATTTATAGAGAACCACAAAGCAGAACTTAGCATTTTTCAGGTGAGAAGCAAGAGAAATTGGAAAGCAGAATAAGTGAGGCAATTATTTCATTTGTGAATGATCTAAGATTTGGAGATTCTTGAGATGCTTTTCTAAACATGGGAATGATATTGCTTAGCTGTACAAATCTAGGATTTAGACAGTGTCCCATATGTCACGAAGGGGATTTAAACATTTAATAAATTTTTTTATTTATTAATTATTTTAATTATTTTTTTTGTTATAATGAAATACAAAACCTGGAAATTTTTTTTTTATTAGTTATGAAAAACCACAGCACGTAAATGCCTTCTATTTTCTGCTTCACAAAGACGGGCCTTTTCTACGACATTCCATGACAGTTGTTAATGTTTCTGGCTGAAGTGCTCTAATTTCTGCACAAATGTTCTCCTTCAGCTAATTAAAATAAAAAGCCAAAAGGCTAGTTTTCTGGCAATTGAATAGATATTAAATGGATAAGAATCCTACATTGTTATATAGCCAGTTTCACTTACTGGCTATATAACAATGTAGGATTCTTATCCATTTAATATCTGTTCTCCTTCAGCTGTTCGGTTGTCTGGAGCTTGTTCATATACACCTTTTCCTTCACTGTAACTGCATAGGAAGAAGTTGGGAACTGTCAGATCAAGAAAATGTGATGGCCAGTTAATTACAGATCTTCGTGAAATTATTCATTTGCCAAAAATGTGCTTCAGAATATGCTTAATGTTCAAAATAAAATTGCTCAGTTTTGGTTCATTGTTGTGTGAACTTTCCATGCTTAATTTTCCAAATGTTCCTTAGAATAACCTGAAACAAAATAAAATGAAAAAATTAATAATCAGAAAAGTTATTCACATTTTAAACCTCTTCGTGACATATGGACCACCCTGCACAAATTATAAATTCAGTTTTCAGACTGAACTCTATTAAAAGTTAATCGTGATTTATTCCTTTTATGTTGCATGATATTAAATTGCAATATCATTAAAAAAAAATCGCATACAAAAGAATAAAGTATTTAGTAAGAGATTTCATCTAATTTAATTTTTTTTTAAATGGAATATATCATAATTTTTGTATTATAAATATAACGGGTTACCGTGAATTTTCAGGATAAAAAAAATGGTAAGCAAGTTTTGTGTCTGTCTGAATTGCTGAATTTAATGATTCAACAAAAATTGTACTGATTTTTTTACCTGTCAATTGAAAGTTCTCACTTGTGAAGGACAAGCATATGAGCATTTGTCAAGCCCTGTATATCAGCTGTGTTCATCTCCTTCAGCCTTGTTGAGTGACATAGTTCTTCATATTCAAATCAATAAACAATTAGAACTATGCTAGTTTTGCTTTTGTGTGAAGCAAATTCACTAGCATCACTCCCCCCCCCCCCTTTTTAAGGATGTGTCTTAATAATGTAAGCAATTCAGAAATCATGTTAATAATCAAAGTTCACTTTTAATAATAAGAATGGTTAAACTTTCTGAAATCAGAATATGTGTGTGTGTGTGTGTACTTACTCCAAGAGTATCATGCACAATACATAACTATAGAATGTTTTCTTGCCTCTTTCACTTTATCCCACAGTATCTTGCTATCTGACATAAGATAAAGCAAAAAAAGTAAAGATATTGAAGGTTTCTTAATATTTGTTCTTTCTTTCTAATTGGAAGCAAAAACAAATTAACTGATATATGAATATGCAAAAAAAACATCTATCAACATTTGGTGGGCTTGAAAAAATACATTGAGTGCACATTCTTGTTTGGTATCTATTCAGGAATGTGGTATCACGAGGGTTCCATGCTTCACTTTCAGGTACATACTTATTGCTAATAAGCAGTATCAAATTTCACTCCATTGAACTGGGAGAAAAAAAAAAATTCATGTGCTTCAGCAAAGTCAGTCAAGTGGATTTAGCAAGATATTTTTATGCATTCCAAAAGAAAAAGCATGGTAATCTGAATGTCACCCACTTTACTTTTAAATAAATTGTAAAGAGCTGCTTTTATTTTATTGTTTCATTGAAATAAAGATCACAGCATTTTTAAAAAAATTAATACTTCATATTCTTCAAATTTCAGCTCTCCGCATGACTGTTCGCAGCAGCCTTTATCGAAAAAGTTCGACAAATCATGAGCATTCTTATGGTTCTGAGACATACAATAAAAAGGAAGATGTATATGAAAAGGTGTGTGAAACATGTGGCCACAAAGTTGCATATGAAAAAATGTGATAAATGACTTATGATTGGATAATGTTTATCATTAATTTTGATCCATATCTTTCTGTTTAATTTAAATGGATATATCTTGAATGTTATTGTTAATAATATTTCAATAGATTATCCTAAAAATAATTTCTCCATTATCTATGAAAATAAATAATGGTAATGTATTACAATCCCCATGGGATTATTTCCAACAGTATAAACTGCCAAATGTTTTTCATTCATGATAATGGTTTAGAAGTGAACAGTATACATTAGGGTGGATTGAGCCATTTGTTAAAACCTTTCCTGCTGGCAAGAGCTTTTAACAACAAACAACTTGTTTATTGTTAAATCTCATCCCAAAATCATACTTAGGATGGAATCCAAAGTTTTCTGTTTTATTTATTTTTTTAATCACTTCAAAATAAACAGTCATACAAAGTACATATCACATTCTAATTTTTAAGTGCTTTTTTGTGGTTTATTTCCATAATTTTGGTTATTTTCATTAAAAAAAGTTTTTTATTTATTTATTTAGAGAATATAATCAGCTCTGAATGAAATGCTTAATAGTCTACTCAATTTTACTTTTATCTTATATTTAATATTCATTTGGAAAGAAATTATTATACTGTTTTTAAAATAATTTTTAAAAAAATATTAAAATAATTGGTGGACAGTTAAAATATGATAGCTGGGACAATGAACTACAATCTTAAAAGATGAATTTTCTTTAGTTTAGAGATTCGAAATTAAAGGGGTTGCTCCAAGAGCTAAGCTTGCTAATCAAGAATCTTATTTTAATTTTATAGTTTGCATAAATATTTCTATATAAAATATGAAAGCATACTTTCTGAAATTCCAATTAATATTTTCAAATGAGTTATATGTATATTGAATAAGAAATTTTAAACAAAGCTGACACTATACAAGATGTACAGGTGGTGTTTGGAGACTTTCTATGTTCATGGGATTAGGATTTGGAAAGAAAGGGAGAAAACTTGCTGATCAACTAGCATAACTTTACTATTAAAAGTTCATTTTTTGGAACTATTCTTATTTAACAATTCAACATTCTTTCACTGAAGTCACAGCGTGTGCATTGCAATTCTTTCTCAACATCTTTCATACTGTAACTTCTCCAACAGCAACCATAGGTATCCACACCTGCAGAACTTGGTCTTCTTTCATAGCTTTTCTTAGTATGTTCATGAAATGGGTCATAGAAATATAGGTAGTTCTAAACATGCTACGACTTTTCTGTATCTGTTGATTATGTAAACACATCAATTTCATTTTAATTTATACCAGGAAAAGCAAAATAGTTTCTGACAATACAAGAGAGTGATGAACTTTTGTTTTGAAACATAAGTTGTTCTGTGAAATGTGTAGGGACATGTGCCCTCTCCTCCTTTTTTTTGACATTTTACTGTATTTTTATGAAGTGCCTTTTAACTATGGTGTTTATTCCAAGTTACCAACATGTTTCTTTATCAAACTGAAAAGACACAAGAAATTTATGTATATTATTTCTGGGAAAACTCCCATGTTACTCCTCTTTATAAACTATTATGATTAGAGCTATTTTGCCTGCTTCAGTTTAGGAGTACCCCTGTTTAAATGTCATTGGCTATTTACTCATGGATTCTTAGGGCATTATAAGTGTAGATGTACTAAAAAGTATATGTAGCCTAAGGAATAGAGAATTGCACATACCTTTTTCTGGGTGTTGTGGCTTTTGTGTTCAGATGACGACCACAAATAGTCGAAACGGTCCACACCCCGTCAACCACCTTTCCCCTTCCCCCTCCCTATTTTAAAAAAAAAAATTAACCCTTTCACTTTTTCCCCACCCTATATAAAAGTATATGTTTCTATATGTTATGAAAAAAACCCGGGTTTTTCTAACTTATTCTACCAAACTGCCTACCCCCCCCCACACACACACACTCTGCAGTTTTCGACATCGCAGACTGAGGAAAAGCCACAACACCCAGAAAAAGGTATGTGCAATTTTCTATTCCTTAGGCTACATATACTTTTTAGTACATCTACACTCATAATGCCCTAAGAATCCATGAGTAAATAGCCAATGACATTTAAACAGGGGTACTCCTAAACTGAAGCAGGCAAAATAGCTGTAATCATAATAAAAGACACAAGAAACTTTTGCAGAGGATTGGGGTAAGAAAGCTATCAAGTGTGGAAAAAAAATATAATGGCACCCCCCCCCCCCCAAAAAAAAAAAAAAAAAAAATTCTGCATCACTGATCATCAAGTAAATTATTTATTTTATTTATCGTATGGCTAATTACATCGCAAGAAAAGGAAACAAATACAGTGTCGGTAACAATATATATATATAATTAAAATAAATATAAATAGACATATTTATAAAAAAAAAAAAATCTAAACTCGACATCTCTAAATATGTTGTTGTGTCCCATTCTTGTTTAAATATATATTTTCCTTATACTTTCCTTTCCTTTATATATCTTATCCCTTTTCTCCGTGTATTGCCACTTCCGTACCAGAAATCTAAGCTCTTGCCCCTCTTAGTATCCTAAAACATTTATTTTTTTAAGCTGCGCCATTTAGGACATTTAGTTTATAAAGAAATTTAAAACAAGAAGCAATTCCTAAATAAGTCTAGAAGTGAAATAATCATGCAGTCATAACCTTGATCTCATAACTTAACTTTTTCTTCCTCCCCATGCCTAGTTTCATATGTTATTACAAGCAGTGCATTGAAGGATTAAGACTATTATATCGTGAAACCTGTGGGGTATTCATAACTAAAAGTTCGCACGTATACATGGCCGGACTAAGACAATTTTGCATCCCAGGCAAACTCCTTCTTTGGCGCCCCCAAGGTTTTTTTTTTAATATTTAATACTTCCTGATTGTAAGTAGGGATAGGTTTTCTCAAATGATTAATAATTTCACAACTTCACGATTTCTACTTATCATTTCTATTCACTAACAAAAAAATAAAACAGTACATACAAAAAAAAATTACTAAATTATTGGTTATTAAAAATATTATGGGTTTTACACTTTTGATTTTATCAATTATAATTTACATATACACTCGGGTCTCTTTTTATGCGGATTTAAAGTTATGCAGTGCATAACTTCAAGATACCAAACCTTTTGACACTTCTGCTCATGTCAACAGGAGAATCCATTCCGATAATAGGGTAATCCAGCATTTCCCAAACTTTTTCTATGACAGAACACTTCACAAATCCTGAAATTTTCATGAAACATCTTGGTTATTTTGTAATGTATTAATTAATAATTAATTGTTAATTTAGCTGATTTTTTATTAATTAATAATCGATTAAACATCATTTAAACGTAAACATCATTAAATTAATGTGTGCTGATTTTCATTGACATGTCCCATTCTGATCACCAAAAATTTATAATATTATTATAAGTACTAACGAGTGAATGCAGACTTTTTCTCCTGTGTGCTGATAGTTTTCCCTTCCTTTTGTACATTCTGGAGATTGCTTTGTAGGCTGGAGGTGAATGAATCACTATCTGTACCTTCAATAAGAGATTTCTTAACACAAATTAAAGAAAGTCCCTTGTCTCTTATTCATATTAAAATTTAAATCTGTAGACCTATTACTTTTAAAAACTATTACGTTAAGCACACTAGAAAATGAATCGTTAACAGTAACTGACGTTTTGAAAAAATTTTCTATTTTGGACTGCTTAAATTATGTTGCATCTGCTATCGCTGAAATAAGACCTGAACTTTAAATGACTGCTGGAAAGCAGCTTGGCCTAGATGTGTTGCAAACAGTGCAACCATGCAAACATCTACATTATCAGCTGAAATCATTACTTTGGCACATGAAATTGGTGGAGAAGGTTTTGATACATTTAGCCAGAACGATGTAGACGAATTGCTTGTGGATAATGCCTTAAGTGACGATGATATTATTGGATATCAATTAACTTTAAATATCATCGAAGATCCAGAAAACGATAGTGAAGCGGAAGAAAAACCTGTCCCCCTCAGTGCAAATATAATTCAAGAAGGTCTTGAGCTGTGCAATAAATTGGAAAATCATTTTCTTGTTAATGACAAATTCTGAACGAGCCTTTAAATTCCAACGTGAGCTGAAGAACTGTATGTCTGGATGTTGCGAGCTGTATAAAAAATTAGTAAAATCATCATCGCAAAGTTTAATCACTGATTATATTGTCAGAAGAAAAAAATCAGCACAGAACGAGGGTGAAGCTAATTCTGTTTGTGAAGAACCATTACCTTTACCAAACAGATCTGATGCACTGACTATCTCTTCTGGTGAAAGTGATTTTGCACCAGTTCGCACAAACGTTGCCGAATATTGTCTAATAGCAACGATAATTCTGATGACAAAATGTAAAAAAAAAAATTGTTACTTTTCAATAAAATTAAATGAATAAAGCTTTAAAACAAACTTAGGCATTCTTATTTTCATAAACATTTTTTATGCGATTTTAGGTTTATTTTAATTCATTGCTTTGGTTTTATGTGATTTTAGAAAATTATGTAATATATCCCTAATTTTTCAATGTAAGTTAGGCCTTTTTTGTGCGATTTTTATGTGCGATTTTCTGTGGAATGTATCTACCGCATAAAAAGAAACCTGACTATACTGACTATATTTTTCTTGATTTTAAATCTGTGAAAGTTTTTATTCTTTCACTAATATCTATTTTCTGAAAAAACTGCATTTTCAATAGATAGTAAGGCTAAAGAATTTAATCTCTCACTCCCCATTGTTGATCGCAAATATGTTTTAATAAGTTTCAATTTGCTGAAACTTCTCTCAGCTGTTGCTACTATAATAGGAATCATCAGTAGAATTCTCAATGCAACCCACATATTTGGAATTATATTCTACAAATTATTTGCTTTTTAAAATTGTAAAGTTTCCAATGGCGAATTGATGTTTTCCGGAAGTAAACTGTTTAGAGATTTAATTTCTTCAAAGAGCTCGTTCCCGTCAATGTCGCTATTATTTTCAGGGAAGAATTGAATGCAAATCCATACATTCTTTTTATAATTCATTTAAATCAGCTATTTTAGTTATTAATCTTTCTTCAAGAGATGTTAATATCATGTTCAAAATGATGTTGAATATCGTTATTCTAAACTTTGTTCTCTCATCAACAGTAACAAGAGTGTCTTCAGATTCATAACTAAATAATTTCTTCCTACGAATTATTCTTTTTTCAATAAATATTGGCTCCGTTCCTAAAAGCTTTGCTAATTCCTCAGCTTGAGTCAAAGCATTTTCAAATTCTAGTGTATGGTATTGTCTAATGAATTCCGTACATGATTTTAATAAATTTATAACCAAAAGACAATTTCGGTGATTACACCCCATTTTTTTATTATTCAGTTATACAACATACTGAAATAATAGTTCTCGACAAGTTTCATAAATCGTAGGATTTACATCTTCAGGGATAAATAGTATAACTTAAAGTTTAAACAAGAGAATTAATAAATACAAATCATAACCGTCTGGCTATTCATTAACTCAAATAACAGAATGCAGATATAAAATGTTATTGACGTTGAACAATACTGGACGATGTCACGTGTTCTTGTTCTCGTTCATACAGTTCGAGCTCAGATTGAGGTAGATTTTTTATTAGAGCTGACCACACTTGATGGAGAATTAAATCTTGATTTTTATTGCATTGGGTTGGGTTTGTCAGCATATTAGCAGCTTCTTTAAATTTTCTTATGTAGTAGTTATTTTCTATGTATGACATGGTCGTTTTTTGCCAGAGTACATCGTGTTCAGTGGAAGTGGTATGGAAAGCAAGACCATTTTTTGTTCTCTTTTGTATTGTATGTCTTTTTGGTGTTCTGCCATGTGTATTTCTCCAGATCTTCCTGTCTGTCCTGCTTAGCAAATCCCACAAGAGCAATGGATTTTGTAGACTCCTGGTTTTTTAAGAGGATGATGAGGTGGTTTTGGTGGATGTGGGAATCTTGAGATTCTTTCCATAGGAAGGAAGGCTACATTTACGTTGTGTTTGTTCAATAATTTGGCTAGCTTATCTGTAACATTTTTGATAGAAGAAAGTAAGATTGCGTTTTTGTAATCCTGTTTTATTGTGTTGTTAGTTGGAGGCATTTTAAGGATTCTCTTGATGGTTTTTGTTTCATACCTATTCTGTTGGAGGATTTGTGTTAAGTATTTTAGTTCTTCATTACATTGTTAATAATTGGTGGATTTTTATATAGAGAATATTCATTGATATTATCTTAATATTTATCCTACCATAGAGATGATCTCTGTTTCTAACAATTATTTTTTTTTAATTCCAAGTGTACCTATATGTTATTATATGCACAAGGGTTCACTCCAATTGGTGCAATGATCTTAACTCTTTCTTTCAGAATCCAAATAATCACTGACTCAAGACCAAAATACAAAATAAATACATTTAATAAAACAAAAACAATATATATACACTTCAAACAACTTTACATAACTAACTACAAATTTAATTAGATCCAAGGCCTTTTTAAAATAAACTTACACTTAAGGCTAAACACTTTGTTTTCAAAATGACAAAATGTTCATAGCCAGTTTCTCTCTCTGTCAAGGCCCTTTTCCAAAGATATATGACTATTCTTCATTTTCACAGGATCCTTTTTCATCACTCATGTAGCAAACATTAATTTTTCCTGACTTAATTCTGTCTCTTTTCCATTAGAAATAATAGTCAGATCCGGCATCCTTAATACAGATGAAACTTCCTAATCAGTTTTCTCGAACATTCATTTAGAACGTAAATAGCAAATTCTTCTTTTATTCACTAAATGCTTATTGACAGTCTTCTATCTATCTGTTCCCTTCTGCCATACGGCCAGGGGAGGGTAGCTATATATGCTACTATACTAGGGAGATGATTATGAGCAAGGTGGTTTCCCGTTGCCTTCCTTGCCGTAAGTATTTTTTTGACTGTAACCTGTGTGTTCACGGGGCCGGTTTGCCTGCTTGCGGGATGAAAAACCCCAGATAAACTGGCGGAAAAAACCCTACTGTCCACGCCCAAGACCGGCTAACTTGGCTATGGCTGAGGAAGATCCTTGAGCTCCTCACGTCTCCAACAGGAATCGAACCTAGGACACTCCTTCCCCAGGCATATGGTTGCGAAGCGCTAAGCCACTAGGCTCACCGCACGGACATTGACAGTCTTAACTCTTCCAATTAAAAAAAAACTTATAGTTCTAAGATTCCCTTTTCAGAATCTACTATAAATCTTTCAATTAGTGTTTCCTCCAGTATTCCGTTTAAAACTCATATAGCAATATTTTCTTTTATTTATCCACATACTTATTCCACATTAAAACTTAATAGTTCCACCATTCCTTTTTTCGGAATATACTATTAATTTTCCTCCAACTGTCACATAAAAAAAACTTAAGTTCCTCCGAACCTAAATATCTGCAGGCCTGTGTTCTAAATTCCTTCCCGAAAGCTATCCTTGTTTACTCTCCCGTTGCTTTGATACCGAACTTGTCAGCTGTCAGTCACACGTTAAACTTCTCGGCGAGCATGCGCACTCCATGAAACTGGTAAGCAAGAAGTTAGGTATAAATAATGGCTGACACGTTGTCTCCGTTAGCGACAAGAGAATGTCTTCATAAAACACAACCTTTGATCATTTTAAATTACAATAAAATTCTTTTAAGTAATACACATATCAAATCTGGTAAGTACATCAATTTTTTGACTTCTTTACATATCACTTTTGACAAAACAATTTCCATAACGGGCACATCGCAAGTGCCGACAATGCATGTTATGAAAACAAAACTAATAAACATTTTAACATAAACAATTCGTAAAAATATTCAGAATTTTAATTATGATTATTTTTACAACATCTTTCTTGTGTGCTGGAGATATTGTATGCTCTGTCTCGAAGAGTTTTAATTGAGCTTAATTTTTTTTTTTTTTTTTTTGTGAAGGATGGTGGTGTGAGGCTGCATTTAGAAATCAAATAACTAAAATTTATAACTGTTTTTAAATCCATACTTTTTGTTTGCATTGATTTGCTAACTATGTTAATCTCATGAAGTATGTCATACCACGTCACTAACATAACTAAAACGGAATAATCGTAAAGTTTTTCTGCTAGTGTTAAAGATTCAGATTTTGTGGCTGCATTGGTTGAATTTTCACTAAGCATTATCAGTGCATCATGAATTTTGACAATCTGATACCTAACTGACTTTATGCATTCAATACAACTCTCCCAACGAGTTTCACATACTGCTTTAACAGTGAAATTTGGTATATTATCAGTTAAAATTTTCCATCTAGCAATGGATGCTGAAAATAATGTATAAAGCCGTTGAATAACACCAAAAAAATGAAACAGATTGTGGTCACGACATTGCTGCATCTCCTATAACTAAATTTAAAGAATGGTAGCCACAAGGTATGTAAAATGCTTGGGAATTTACTTGCCATAAATGAGCTTGAACACCTTTATTTTACCCTCGCATATTGGACCCATTGTCATAGCCCTGTCCTCTAATATCATTAATATTTAATTTTAAATCTAAAAGCGACTTAATGATCTTATCATATAATGATTTTCCTGTAGATTCATTGATTTCATAGAATGAAAAAATGTTCTTGAATAACTAAAATAGATTCTGTTAAATCTTTTTTTCTAATTTAAGGACACAAAACACACGTGTTGAAATGATTATTTTACTTATTATTAATAAAATAACACTTGACGTTTCGACCCCTGTATTGAGGTCATCATCAGAAAGATACATGTGTATAGGAAACCATGCTACATGCTCTTGCACTTATAAAGGTAAATTAAATCTATGCTGTTAATTAATCTTTTTCTTATCCTGAGCTCTAGTGATTAAAAAAAAAAATTAAATAAAAATAAAAAAATAAATAATTAATAAATAAAATAAATCAAAAACTACAATAAACTCTGCTAAAGTCCTCCTGTACTAAGATTCTTCTGGATTTGTACAGTTCAGATTGTTATAGTACGATTTTCTTCTGGACTTGTACAATTCAAGTTGCTATTGAATGTTAAGGGGGAAAAAAACTTTACCAAGTCTTGGTAAAGAATTGGGATTTTATTTTATTTTATTATTATTATTTTATTTATTTATTTTTTTTTTGCTTGTTCTGGTTGCAAATGGGTCCTCCACATTCTTGGAATGGTTAGGCCATCATTTTTGCTCAGATTTGGATTAGGTTTGAGCATTTCACATGCTTCTTTAAATTTCCTCTCGAACCAGGTTTTGGTGCGGTGTAGGGACTTGGTACCTTTCCAATCAATTCTGTGGTATGTTTAGAGTGTGTGGCCAGAAAGGCCGGTTTTTCCAAAATGGAGGTATTTAATGCGTTGTTTGTGTTCACCCTGTTTCCCCTATGTATGGTACGTGTGCATTGTATTTTGTAAACTCCTGGGAGGGCTAGGTGTGGAAGAGGATCTTTGGAAGAACTGAGTAGGTGTCTTAAATTTGTCAGGGGTTTAAAGGTGGTGTTGATGTTGTATTTGTGTGTTGTTCTGCCTATTTTTTCGGAAATGCCTCTAACATAAGGTATGGCAATAGCATTCTTGAAATCTTTTTTGTTTTTATTAGTATCTCTGGAGAGGATCTTGTGAATTGTTTTTTTTTTACTGTATCCATTTTTTATAAATGCATAGTTGATGATCTTGTATTCCTGGTTTAGCTTGTTCATTTGAACAAATAGTTTGAGCCAGTGTTGGGATTCAAATAATTTAACAACCAGTTCGCTTCCCTAATGACCGTTTTAAGTATAAAAAAACGATATACCGAAAGGTAGTTTATTATTTCATACAGTTAATACTTAAATAAGAACAACAGAGGTACACAAAACTAGATTATGTTATAAGAAAGAGTTTTAAAATATTAATGAAAAAATATTAAATAATACCTGACAAAAAACAAAACTGTTATTTAAGATATTTCCATATTGCTTCTTGATTGGCGTCCTCACTTGCAATTTTCTTTGCTTTTATCCGAGCATCATCTGCTGTGTGATTTATCCTTAAATCACAACACACAGCAGATGATGCTTAAATCACACGCCATCTTTTCACTGTAGGAGTAGACCTACCAATTCATTGAGTGTGGCCGCTAATTTTTTTGGCTAAGTGGTAATTTGGGCTGTTGATTCTTTCAGCAATCAGACATAGTGGTGTGTCTGTTTTGTGTATTTTTGGCAGGCCGTTAAATCTGGGCGTGCGGGCATAATGAGGTATTAGTTTTTTAGTTGTTTTTTTCTGGCCATGTGTTAATGGATTTAATTCAGTTGTTTTCTTTTTGATGTGTTTCTGTGGGATTGTAGTTTACCATTTGGTAGGTGTTGTGGTCCGATACCAAATGGTTAATTTTTTCTATGTAAGTTTGCCGATCTTAAACAACAGTGGCATTCCCTTTATTTGCTTTTGTGATTATAATGTCTTGGTTATTTTTTATGGATTTAAGGGTCAGTTTTTCCTTTTTGTTTTAGGTTGCTGCTTAGTTTTTTGTTTGAATTTAGTACTATAAGATGGGGTTACTTTGCTCTACTTTTCTGACCTTTTTTTAGTAATTTGAAAAAAAAAATTGTTTTTGGTTCTTATTTTCTAAAATATATTTTTTTAATGTACAGAGTATACTGAATGTGTTATGTTAAATTTCTATGAAAACAGTTGTTTTATTCCTTCCTTTATATTTTCAAAAAGTTGGAGCAATGTTTACCCTAGGATGGGGATACTTTGCACTAACTAGTACAAAACTACTAATTTAGATGGAATAATGGGAATGGAGCAAAGTAAGACTATTCACAAAATAAGAATACACAACCTTTATTTATTATAACATAAAATAGCATACAAAATTGTTGAAATTGCTTTTTTTTTAAGACAAATTGGAAATGAAAATATAAAAAATTGAAAAATTTAGAATTCACATGTACAAATTAATGCAAAATTAATATATAGTAAGTTCTAAAAATCACATACATAAACCATGGCAAAAAAAGAAAAAAAAATCATTAGAATTAAGAACTTTAGGCTCAGGGATTCCAGATGTTTTCCAATTCTGGGACAGTAAACATGCCTCTACGGCATGTTTACTGGGGTTTAATAGGACAAATTATGTCCTTTAAAGGATAAAATATTTCATCTTTTGGTGTAGGCCATTTCCAGGACTTGACAGATTTCTGCATTGCACTTATTTTTGCTTCTTATTTATTTATTTCTGAAATTTTCCCCGGAAAACATTCGCTTTCATATATATATGAATATAACATACTGCCCAACTGATGAAACAAAACTATTTTTTTCTACCTGTTTTAACTTTGTTGAAGAAGTTGCTATTTCCTCATCATCAGATATGGAAGCAAGCTGTTTTTCACAGTAATTTTCAGCGTCGTTTTCGGATGAGTTAATTCAGGATGTCTTAGTAAAAGCTCTCACCCAATCGTTTCCTGGACAATTGTTTTTAAATCGCTTAACAGTATATCCTGTTCTGCCGAGATATGATTTTACAATAAATCGAAGTTTTAATGGAGTGACTAGAAAACCATATTCACTAAGCTGAATAACACATTTAACAAACTCAGCTTCCTCATCATCTGTGGATAACCAGGATGCCGATGTTCATTGCCCTCTTTACATCTTAATTTATTTATGATAGTTCTTCTTGGTATGTTGTAGTATTCAGCTGCGACCCTTTGGGACATTTCCTTATTCTGAATTGCTGCCAAACATTCTTGTAACTTATCCTTGGAATAATCAGCATATCGGCGACTTCCGACTTTTTGTTTATATTCTCTAGGTATTTTGTTAACCTGAAAAAACCATAGAATCAAACAAATCAAGCAAATTAATTAAATAAATAAAATTAATTAAATGATTAAAAATAATGTTGAGTGGGGATATTTTGCTCCACTTGTAAACTCAAAAACAGGTGGAGCAAAATATCCCCAGAAAAATTAAAATTTGGCTGTGAAGTAAATTAATGTTCTATAAAGTCAAGAAATGTTAATAAAATAAGAAAAAACTTAGATATTATAAAACTAGAGGAATTAAGGAAAAGAATTATATATGCCTTACCTTAAAAAAATGGTAATAAATTGCTGAGGCAAGCAAATTTTTCTAGTTAACCGAAGACAAAATTCTGCTATGTTTGAGAATTAGAGCTCCTGTAGAAGCTAACATGAGCAGGGAGAGTATGGTACAACAGTGTTGCAATACTAATACAATACTTTAAAAAAAATTGCTACATCATTTCAAATAGTAAATATGTTTCCAGAGTTGATTGAAAGCTTTTTGCCAATTGGAGCAAAGTAACCCCATTTTACGGTATACAAGATGTTTCCATGCACATTTTGTCGGCTAGATTGGTGGGGAGGGATCTTAAACCTCTCTCTATATGATAAATGATATCAAGTTTGTTTACTGACCTTGGTGCAGTGGCATAGTTTAGACCTTTCTCCAGCAGTGAGAGTTCACCTTGGGTGAGATTGTAGTTTGATTGGTTGATAACCAGGCTGTGGTCCGATGGCGGTTGGTTACTCTTAACTTCGTTTGTGGGTGATTGGCTGCTCCTTGTGATGTCGGTTTGTGATTGGCTGCTCCTTTCGTTATTGCATCCTGATTGTCTTGTGCTTTCATGTTGTAGTGCTGGAAACTTCATTATTAATTTTTCCTTGTTTTTGAGTAAGGGGTGCTTGGTTGAGTCATCTGTGATCCTGTCTAAAATATCCCAAATTTCTGGATTAATGTAGCTGGATAGCTCTAAATTTAGTTGTAGAACTTTGGCTTGGGTAGATGCTAGGTTTTTTCGTGCCTCGTGGATCTGTTCCCTTAACAACGCTTTTTTTTCCAGCCTGGCATAGATATGGAACACTTCAGCTGATTTAAACTTCTTTAGTTTAATGCAGTTGGGTATTAAGTTGCTGTCTCTACATCGTTTCAAAAAGGCTCGTTGATTAGTTAATGAGGAAACACGTATCTTTAGCTTACTGTAGAGGCTGCACTGTTTGTGGTTCAAATCTCCATGGATTATGATGACCTTCTTTTAAGGTTACACGGTGATCAGCATTCATATTTACGAATTTAGGGACACAAAACACACGCGTTGAAATGATTATTTTACTTATTATTAATAAAATAACACTTGACATTTCGATCCCTGTATTGAGGTCATCATCAAAAAGATACATGTGTATATGACAGGGCCGGTCTGAGAGTATCTGATGCCCCTCAGCAAAGAAAATTTAGGCACCCCCATACATTGTCTCTCTATATATATATTTTGTCATACACAAGCACATGTACACCTATGTGGATATTTATAAAAATAATATCATTATGAACATTAAAAAATTTATTAATCAAAACCAGTACATTTGTATACATATATGATTACTCCTGTTGAGTCGTTATCTATGGAAATTATCGTATTGTATACCTATTATACCCCTCTTATCAATCACCCTTACTTTGCAGTCGCACTATGTGTTTGCTTAGAATCTGGTCCTGTCTCCTTTTCAGACATAAACGAATTTATATTTTAAAAGCTGCACCAGTCTATATCCTATGATAGATCAATATACTATTCAGAGAGACATTACCAGTAATCCTACACATATATAGATACTAATTGCTTCTATCAGTCGTGGCCAAACTTTATCTTCTGTTTCAACTCCCTCCCGCTTTAGGTTCGTACTTTTATGAGTATTGAGTTGACACTCAATACCAGGCAAAACTCAGTTTTAAGAGAGAATACTTGTTTATTATCAACCTTATATACAACATACAATATTATCTAGATACACTTTCAATAGGTTAAATCACACATATCAATACTAAGTTAAAGTAAATAACTCATTCTAAGAAATGTGCAGTGCATGCATTAAACCATTATCTAGCAAGTTGCTAACCATAGCTTTCAACAATACAATTCCTTTTCTGTCTATCCCCTCTATTATTTGGGGTTACTAAGTTAATCTAACTTCAACTTAAGCTCTACCCATAACCCACATGATACATGTATTATGTGGGTATCCTAAATTCCTTCTAACAATTCGTCTAATTCAATTCGACAACTAGACATCTGGTTGCACCTTATTGCATTAATCACTTAGAGTTCTCTAATTAATAATGTCCTGACAAGAAACAATTTTCACATTAATCTTCTTCCTACAAACTAGTTCTGAGTTCTATAATAAAGTTTTACATTACCCTCACTAAGTATGGAATAGGTCTGCTGGTCTGTACTGCCTTTGTTGTTCCCGAGAACTGGATCCTTTCTTGTGCCACATGCAGCGTTAGATTTCTGCTGAATAGGTCTTCCCTCATACACTTTATGGATACTTCATTTCTGGAGATTATTCAGAGGACTTCTACGAGTTTACAAGCGCTTTCTAGGAAAGCGTCCGCCGACTCGCACTGGAATTCCGTCTGCTGTATTTCGAGTAGACTACTTCATTTTTCCCGCCGACACATACCTCTGCCTATCACACGACCCACACGACCTGGAACCACTTCTCGATCAGACAATCCCACAACCAAGAGTCTGGAAAAAAAAAAGGGGGAGATTTTATGTCCTTGTGCAATTGCTTATATTTTCTTTGCACAGCGCCCTTCTTTTTTTTTTTTTTTCTGGATCTCCTACATGGCGCTATGCCATTCTTGTTCTCATGATAACGATCTCAACATTTTTTGCTATGGCAGATTTCCCAGAACTGCTTACGCACTTTGTCTTCTGTGTATCAAGCAGCCTCTGGCTTTACGCCAGCAAGTATTAGACCTTTGGACCTACTCTTACAAGTTGTCCAGTGGAATATTCTTATTTAAGCTGATTTTAACTGAATGATATAATACAAATGATTTCCTGTTCACTTAACAAATTTTTGAATAATATACCACTTTAATACAATGCTACACCTCATCACCCTTTATAATTAATACATTCTTATGTGGTTTTAACTAAATGCAAACCTTTCCTTTCATTAAATTTTTGTTTAATCTTTTTGAGCCCTGAATGATTTGTTCGTGTTCTAAATCAAAATTCATTCGAGGTGCAACACTCCTAATATCTGTATAGCAAGAAAATTATTACATCTTAAATACAAAAATTATGAAAAATTAATCTTTCAGGCTTTTGCTTTGCAAAGTTTTGAATTAATTCATCTATATTGATTGTAGGTGCAATTTCATGCTCTATAGATATTATTGCTAGACCAGTGAGTCATTCTTGAACCATTGTAGAGCGAGTGTAATTTATTCGTAAGTTTTAATTTCAAGAAACTCCTTTCTGAACTTGCTACCGATACTGGCAATGTCGAAAAAATTCTCAGAGCAATAAACACATTTGAAACACTATTTTCTAAATTATTTTTGTATGTATGACAGGACATCTAATGAGGAAGTATTTTCTGGAATTCGCCTTGCTATTATTTGGAATTCACTACATAAATCTGTTCCATCAATATCTCTAGAATTATCATATGTTAAATAATTTTCCAATATCAAACATTTTTTAAGGCTGTTCTGCTGAAGTAATTTTTTGAAATTCATATATATTTAAAAGAAAACCAAACTTTTCGTTAATTGTAGACATGCTTGAATTTTTCATCAACATATGTGATTGCGGTATGAATAATTGAAAAATAAAAATCTACCTGAAATTTTTGTTTAAAATCTGTTATGAATTCATCCTCTGCTTCATACACAAATTGTTTCTTTTTTTTTTTCGAAGTCTAACTGTTTCTTGTTCAAAATTAGGCGTTATACCTAAGACCTCAGCGCTTTTTTCTGCATCTGTTAACATCTTTTCAAATTCATCCTCATTTCAGATTTTCATTAAGAAATTCTCTGTATCATTAATACAATTTATGGCACCATTTATATCAAGGCTAGTATTCTGAAGTTGTTTACTTGTAAAGTTTATTTCAAAAAGTATATTATACCACATTACTAAGGATGCAATAAATTTGAACTTCCTTAAAGTTTTAAGAAGACTACTTGCTTCTAATTTTATGGTATTTCCACTTAATCCACATAAACTATCATCTTGAGATATTTCTTGCAGTGTTTTGCAAACATTGGACAAATATCTTAGATGCTTTCGTGAGTCAATTCGACTCTCCCATCATGTATCACTGACTAGTTTGAGTGTAAAATTACTTGTGTCTTTTGAGGTATTCCCATTGACGAGCTAAACCGGAAAAAAATACATATAGACGATGTACCGTGTCAAAAAATGCTGTGGCACCTAAAGTATTAGCAGTGCAATTCACTACTAAATTTAATGAATGTGAACTACAAGGTACATACATTGCTCTCGGGTTAATATTTGAAATTCATCGCCGCACACCTTTTACATCACCTTTCATATTACTGGCTACCCTTGACCTTGTAAATCTTGTATTGGTAATGAAAATTTGTCTAGAGTTCCTAGTATTTCATTTGATAAAAATTCTCCAGTGGTATTTTTTATTTCTATAAATTCCAAAGTGTTCTTTTATAGAAGCTGTGCTATTACTAGTGTCTACGAAACGAAGCACTATGCTGATTTTTTCAATGTGACCAATGTCGGACGTACAGTCAATAATTATGGAAAAATATTTTGCGACAACAACAGATTCTAAAATTTTTTTTTTTTTATCATGTTCTAAATCTATCTAGTTTCAAGTCACTTTTATGAATAATACAACTAATTACGAAATGATCACCGATCCAAAAGTAGGGAAATTTATATTTATACTGCGCCACCCTATTCTTAGATTAGTCTATATAAATAGTAGGATCAGTTCTAAATTAAGTTAACAGTTATCTCATTAGGCCGAATCATCTATTATCATTTTTACTTGGGGTTCCCGCAAGATTCGAATGTTTATGAACGGTGCAATAATAAGGAATTCAGGCAAACACAATATTTAGATCAACAAAATAAAACATTTAATATATGATATGGTTAACAAAATACAAGAACTCTATTTTGGAATGGAACTATACAATTAACACATCTTCTTAGGTCACTGATGCTAATTCAATGTTCTAACTTTCATATACTATTCACAGTCTCAAAAACACAAATCTTCTTATCTCAAGTTAATATAACAATTTTACATTTTATTCAGTCTTCACAAATCTTTCAGCTCAATGTTTATATTCACAGCAGGCAATAAACTACGTAAGCTATATTCCAAGTAAATATATTCCCGGACCTTGAGCATCGGAGGTATATTACAGTTAATGCTAGAATAGAGAAACTTATACAACTACTCTTACCAGACAAATTCTTCAATACATCAAATTATTGAGAGAGCACTTATGAATTAACTTAATTAACATTAGCGGAACACACATAACAAATATTCTCCATAGTTTAAACTGTATTACTGTAAGTCGCACTTCACTATTCCAAACAACAGTAATTAGGTACTAATATCTTTTCCTGTTCACTTTTCTCCAAGTAATCAATATAACCTTTTCCTAGGGCAACATAGAATTTAATTGTAATCCAGATTAACTAGAACTAATCAGAATTTTCGCATTGACTGTCCAGTTTCCTTTTATCTGATTACGGTATCAACCTTTCTTCATAACAACAGCAGTTTTCGCTTATAACATTAAACTTTATGTTTCACTACTTATAGGTTCACTTCCGAACACTATACTCATAAATCTCTGCCCTGAGGATTATATAATCTGGGTTCCGCAAAACTCTCTCCTCCTTCTTAATAATAATTCTTCTCTATATCCCTCTTTTCTATGACCTTCACTCTTCTCTCTATGTATCTATCTATCTGACCTTCACTCCTCTCTTATGTTCGAACGTCACGCTCTACTCCACTCGTGGTTGTTTACGCATGCGTCTCCATGACAACAGACTGCACGTAAACATTTCGCTAATGTAATGTATGGTCTATTATTATTCATGAGTGATTACATAACATTAAATATTTCACAAATAAAAACAACAGAATATTTAAGCTACTTCTTTAACTTTTTGATTACGTATACAGTTAAATATAAATTAACATTTTACGTTACACCACATATATTTAGTTATACAAAATTCTAAACATATTATTATTTTATAAACTAATAATAGGTCAAGTTTTGAATAAATATTTAATTAGTAATTCTTAATTAAAGAATAATAAACAATTTTATATAAACCGTGATTAATATTTAATAAGCCATGTTAAATGTGAATGAAAAATAATAAATTACATAACATAGCTTCATTCACAATTTAACAACAACAACAGATTCTAAAATTTTTTTTTTTTATCGCATTGGCGAAGATGTTTATTATTTCATTTTGAATAACTTCCAAAATAATGCACATATGTATCTATCTTTTATTCTTCGAAGATGTTCATTTATTATTGGATGAAACTTTGGCTAAAAATTCGACACATTTTTCAAAAAATTTCCATTTCCATGCAAAAACAATGTCTCATTTGTTCCTCGAAATGATAAATTTTGAATAGCTAATGTCTGAACTAAAGCAAAGAGTCGTTCTAGTACTTGCACCTAATGTTTCTCCTCTTTTCTAATAACTAGCAAGTTCTCTTCATCAATGGTTTTCTTTTCTTTTATTCAAATTTCTAATTCTTTCCACTTATGGTAATGTTCAACGTGTCTTTGACTTTTTTAATGCGCAGCTAAAATAGAAGCATTTTTCCATTGCATTGTCTTGCCGTTAAATAGTCTTCAAGTATAACGAGTCATTGAAAATCTTCTATTATTGTTATCTTTCGGAAAATCAAAATTATGAATCTGTTCAGGTCCATGTTCAACTAATAGTTGACATAATTGATTGATATTGGAAAATTTTACAGGACACCAAGTTGCTGGATCATTATAATTTAAATTTGTAAAATCAAATCCTTTTATGAATGGATCTGTAGAACAACCAGCTTCAGAATCAACAATACTCTTATGATCTGTAGATTTCTCCTTCGATGTTTTAATCCAATTTTTGGTAACTGTAGAATTCTCCTCCAATTCATTAATCAAAACTATGGACCAGTTTTCCAACAAATAATCTTGAGGATTTTCTTCTTTATGTGATTACGATCTTCTCGGCAAAGATATTTTTAAAATGCACCTTCTTGTTTTTTCAATCTTTCTTCCTTTTCTGCTTTACGTTTGTGATATTGAAAACCCGATTTCATCCATTTTCAAGATCCAGTAACTGAAATATTTATAAATAAAAATAAACTTAATTATAAAAAAATATGGACTTTAAACTATTTGGTAATTCACAAATAAATTTTTATACATTTACTTAATAAAGTATTTATCAAGTATATATATCTTATAAGTTAATAACTATATAACTTATCTATCATACATTCATAATCTAATAATTTAACAATATCGTTTTCTGTGTACATAATTGACAAATTGCTCAAATGTATCTGACTTAATGAATTGTGTAAATATTTTTAATGCATTTAAGTGCAGAAAATGAGCGTTTACCACTAACTTTACAAACAGGCAGTGTCAAGAAGATTTTTTAAATGATTTCTAGTAGAAACTTTGTACGCTAGGAAATGTAGATTGCAGTCCATCAATTAACCCTTTCTGACCTGAATTTTTTTTTTTCCAAGTGAAAAAACTTTTTCTTTCTATTTATTTTATCTTTAGGTCTAAAAAAGCAACAGTATCAAGTATTTTTCTGAAAAATACATTTCAGGATAGGAATTCTGAAATGATTCCAGTTGACATTAGGACATTGTGATGCGTATGCGGAAAGCAATGTAAAAAGTCTTCGTCTTTCTTATAAATTCCTTTTTGTTGTTCCAGTGTACATCTAAATGCAGTTATTTTGAATATAATGATATCTAAATAGGGAAGTTTCCACTTAAAATGTATACAAAATTACTAATGAAATAAATATTAACATAACATAGTATGACATAAAAAAGTAGAGATATTCAATTCAATAATAAAGTCGTAACCTATAAATGTTTGCTATATTGGTGTGGTGACTTTCAAGCAAGTCATTTTACGTGGAATTCCTTGAAACAGTTTTTCTCTTTGTTCAGGCAGAGTGAAACATTACATTTCCCACACTTCATTCTGCTGTAACTCTTGATACATAGTTTGCATCTTGACTTGTCAGGGAGGTACTCTGGCCAGTTACCCACACCATCACAGCATACATCAGCAACAGAACGCGGTGCTTTCTCTACCCTCTTTTTCTTCGATGGTCCTGGCTTTGACGAGTCAGATGGGCACCCTCTTTTTCTTGGTTCGTTCGTTCCCCTTTTTAGAAGGCCAGCAGCAATGTCACACACAAAATCAAGCAGTGGTTGGTGTTTTTCATTCTGCTGATCACAGTGTCTGCTATACAAGAGCCATGCATTGACACATGACATGCTGATCAAATGAAATATGATCCTCAAGTAGAAGCAATGGCCCTTGATGTTGGTGCGATATAGCTGAACAAGCATGTCGTGCAGATCAACACCTCCCATAAAAGTGTAATCTTTGACTATTGATGGACGAGGGACATTCACATGTTGTTTAGCAGCAACAGACCATGGTCTGACAATTTCAATGGGCTCTTGACTTTTATAAGTGGAGATAAGGTGAACTGCCTTGTCGAGCCATTTCAGTAGCATGATATTTTCATTGGTCTCTACTCTATAATCATATGAGCCTCGACCACTCTTCTTCAAAGAAGCATCTGTCTGCAAAGAGCAGCCTGCCAATCTGTTTTTCCTGACAGTTTCCACCATATATATGCCCAACTTTTTCAGTTCTACAGCCAGGTTAAATGAAGTGAACCAATTACCAACAAATAACTTATGGATCCTATGTTTAGGCAAATCCTCAACTAGCCTCATGACCACATTGCCACTTATACCTAAGGGACCATCTTTCACTTTTGTCCCCTTGCCCACATAAATTTCAAAATCATACACTATCCCACTTACTCCAGCCCATGCAAATACTTTTATCCCCCAGCAGTGTGGCTTGCTCTTTACATACTGTAGCATAGATGTATGAGATTTGAGTGGTATCATCATTTTGTCAACTGAGTTGTATTCCTCTGGCTCGATTTTCACAAACTTTTTTCTCAGAGATTCCACTAATGGCCTAATTTTGAAGAGTTTGTCATAGTCCTTATGCTCTCTTGGAACCATGTTATCATTATTATTTATATGCAAATAGTTTCTCAGTTTGCAAAATCGATCACGTTTCATACTTCCTGCAATAGGCTCATAACGTGTAGAATCAGCCCAGTACAGTCTGTATTTTGGCATCTGAACAACTCCAGCCAAAATATGTATACCAATAAATTGCACATTTCAATCACAGATGTGTTGATAGACTTTCCTGTTTTTTGCATGGAATACAAATTTGTTTGGTCCAAATCTTTCTTCTGTTCCTCGAAAAGTCAAGCCACGTTCAGCAAACGTACGAATAACAGCTATGACACCTCAGGACATGTTCCCAGTAATCACACTCTTCATGAATTTGTTTTTCCAACTGTTGTCCCAACCCTACACCTTGTCTGCGAGTTAAGTATGTTAGCATAGTGTCTCGGTGAGTAGTGCTTTTTTCATGTTGATCAATTACAATAGTATTTCACCAGTCACTGAACCCTTCTCTTGTAACAAAATGTGAGAAATTTTTAGGAGCAAACAGTTTACAAACAAAGCAATAAACTGATCCCATTGATGGTGAATACAATAACCACTCTTTTCTTGTATTCCTCACCACTGGCTTTTGTCCCAACAAAAAGTTTCTGCGAACAGTATCTTACTGGTTTGCGACTACTGAAATGTTGGTAAGACTTATCAAATGGCCCATTGTGGTGTTGACAGTCACTGGGTCCACAAGCAGTCCAATAAACCACGTTATCAGCAGAGAAATCAAGCTACAACCCTGGATCTTTTGCTATATTTACTTCATCTTTTGCCTGACTCATTTCACCACCATCACCATGGCCCACTAAACTTTCCTTTTCAGCAATTATTTCAACCACAGAATGTTTTGTAAAGCAACTTGCATCAACATTTGCAGTAGAGATATAAAGAGAATTTACAGACAAAGTGAGGTCAGTAGTGAGACGTGCTAGATGAACCTGCTTGTGATATCTTGATGATTCCAACATCATCATATTTTGATTTTGAAGTGATCAAAGTGGTATTTGTGTCCACTTCTGATAACGGAGATTGGCTCTGATCAGGATTTGGTATATAATGTTGTGGAACTTGTGTGAAGAAATCAGTCAGCTTTGCAGTCTTGGAATCTAATTCCAAAGTCTCCTCTTGTTTCTTTTTGATAGTTTTCGCTTTTGTGCACCACTTAACACGTTTCATCTTGGTTCTTGGGATCTGTTAAATACAGAAATAAAAAGATTATTTTGTTGAATATTAGGTGGCAATCAACACAGTACACATATCACAGGCAAAATCATATGAACAATTTCATTTTCTGCTTACAGCTGAATCTTATGCTTTCGTGCTTTAATTAACTCTTATTTTACCGGAGTCGCACTTCTGCAACAGCTAGGCCTTTTACCAGAGGCGTGTTTCTGAGACAACCACGTGATTTGTTTTATATTAGCCTCTGGAGCCTTTTATAAGACATAATTTATTAAAACAAGACCTAAAATGGACAGAAAAATAAAATGGTTACGTTAATTATAAAAAAATTACTTCATTTGACGCGATGGTAGTGCCAGCAAGCGTTGTGAGCAATAATACGGTGTAAACGAACATCATACACGTGGTTAGAGTTTTATTAGGCCTTCTACATGTCATTATTTATTGAAACAAAGTAGGTAACAGTAAGAAAAGATAAAAACAATGAAAAACTAATTAAAAGTTAATTTAAATTAAATTCATCATCTAACTAAAGCGGAAATTCTGTGGTTTCCCCCTTTCCATGATGCCTTAAGCATGTGCTTATTTTGCTTAATGATTAATCCAGCCCTGCTGCCACTGCAATTCTATGAAAATTCCCATGGTATTCTTATACTGATTTAGAATAAACTGAACTGAATTAACAAGACGATTCTGTGAGAAAATGAGTGACATAATCCCCAACTTCTCAGACCTCAGAGAGTTTGCAAAAACAGGACTTAATCTAAAAATCAACAGAATTAAGTCTCTAGGGAATGAAGATAAGAAGTGAGAACAGTCAGTTAGTCGTGACCACTGATTGTTAGTTTGAGGGATAGCACAGAACTTCCCTGCTCATCTTGGGACAGATGCCAGAAGGAAGAAAAATCTCTGCACTTGAGGTTAAGTCTACAATCCTAATATGGAGCATATCAGACGTACTCCGTCTTGCAAAATTCACATGGGACAATGTTCTCTCTTATGCTCAGGCTATATCTTCCCCCAAAATTCAATTAATATTCAAATTTAAATTTAACACAATGATATAAATTTTTCTTCCAACATAAACAGTCCGAAACCTTGGTTCCCAGCTCAGCTTAAGCTTAGGATGTCCTTGCTCTTTAGACATAGACAGAAATGTCCAAAAGAAAACAGTTCTTTAGATACAAAATGGAAGTTGACTATATGGAGCTCCTTAACCCTCTGGTTCCTATACCCTCTTTGGTTATTATTCAATTATAATACAAAAACTTGCACCTTACCGTTCTTGCTTTTCTGATAGTTGTTGGGATTTCCTTAGACTTCCGGGTTTCCTCACCGTATATTTCTTATGGCGTCTGCAACATACTTCTATTCTTTTCAAATAGATCACCTCTTCGATGATTTATACATTAGCATGACTAACCAACGGCTCTTTTCTGGAACTCTGGCCGCATTCCTCAGTTGTGGCTACGGTCGACACGGCACACACAGCAACGAGAGTGTTGCCGGGTACGGCGGCAAGCTTCACAGCTATCCAGCACTTGGATCAGGAACCAGGAACAGAAAAATAAGAGAGTGATTGAATTACGCGCCGAAACCTATATAGTCAACGTGAGCTGACGTAGTCACCTCTCTTGGTGACTACGTCATGCATATGGCGGCGGCCGATTGGCCACCGCAGCTCCAAACTGTTTTTGACATGGCTCAATACATATATCATCTTATATACATCCTTCAGCATTTATACATAATTTTCCTTTGTTAAATAATCCACAAACATTATCTATTTAAGTTATGGGTTTCTCAAAATTCACTTAATATCTACTAAAAAAAAATGGTTAGACATAGTTCTGAATTACCAAGATACACATTTTCTTCTGGAGGCATAAGCATGTCCATATCCATGGTTTTTAACGTTACCTTATGTTGGGTCGGAAATAGGATGACTCATTAAAAGTGAATCGGCACTTTTTCCGACACAACAATACCAATTTGTTATTCTGATTGTCCATCTGTTGTCTCTCATTCTGGAGAGATGTAGATTGCTTTTATAACATCTTTGAGTTCAGATTTCTTCCTTATTTCTGTGTGTCTTACATGGTCTATTTTATTTATTTATAACATCTTTGAGTCCAGATTTCTTCCTGATTTCTGTGTGTCTTACATGGTCTATTTTATTTATATTGCACATTCTTCTTTCTGTTGCACGTTGAATTGTTATTAAGCTTTCTTCTTCACTGTTGAATAAATCGGCTCTTATTTCTATATCTAGGTTTTGGTTGGTAATATCATTATGCGAGACCTCCAAGGATTCCAAAGACTCATTGAGGGAGGCACCTACTCTAACGACTCTCCGTCTCCACCATTCAATCTACCAACTACAGTGAACTGCATCATCTATGCCAATGCCATCTATTGTCCACAACCACCACTAGTATTTTCATAGACAATCACAAACATCCATGCCCATGACTGGATTTAAACCTGCAGCCTTTTGGCTGGAGAGTGAATACACTAACCACGTGGCCAAATTGTTGATTTTATTTTGTTGAAGGCCATCCAAGCAGTTCTTTTTCTCCTTGCTATTTCATTTGGTATGTCGTTATTCATTTTTATACACTCTCCAAGGTAGACATAATCTTCAACTTTTTCGATGGTGTAGGATTCTAGAATGATTGTATAATCTTTACAGTATTTGTTTTTCATCCATTTTATCCAGATGTATTTCCAATCCGATTTTTTGGCAGTTTTGGCTTATGTCATTCAGCATTGATTCTAAGAGTTTGGGGGAGTGAGATATTAATACCACATCATTGGTGAATAACAGAATATTTAACATTTCACCACCAATGTTTATTCCTTCTTTCAAGTCAGTTTTTCGAATGATGTTGTCCAGAGTCAATGTGAAAACACTAAGCGATAAAGCATCACTCTGACATACTCCTCTACTTAAATTAATTTTAATTGAGTGATTAAAAAGAGTGATATTTGTTGTACCTTCTTTGTAAATATCTTTTATGAGCTGGATATATGCTATTTCTACTCCTTGGAATACTGTGTTATGTTCAACAGTGTCAAATGTCTTTTTAAAATCTGTAAAAAGAAAAAGTGACATCTGGTTTTCTCTGCATCTTTCTGTTGAGTAATAGTTTGAATGTGATCTATTTTCGAAAAGCCTCTTTTGAAATTGGCCTGTTCTTTGCAGCTCTTTTCGTTGATGAAGGTTTGTATTTCTTTGGAATGACTCTGGTGAATATTTTATATGTATGTTGTTGTGACGTACATCCTAGTTTCGAATCCACCATCTTGTTATAAGTTACTTTCATAAAAAGAAAACAACTAATTATGAATTGGTCACCAATCCAAGGTAGAGAAATTTCTATTATACTGCGCCACTCTATCCTTACATTAGTCTATATAAAATAGCAGGATCAATTCACAGATAGTTAATTAGCAGTCTCCTCATTCATTCTGGCCGAAGTATTTGTTTTCCACTTGGGATTCCCGCAAGATTCGAATTTTTATGAACGGTGCAATAAAAAGGAATTCAGGCAAACGCAATAATTAGATTAACAAAATAAAACATTTAATATAAGCTATATAATACATACATAAATTCCACTTCTAATTTCAATCAATAGGATCAAGTTAAACATTATGTCAAGTCAATCACATTAGTTCAATCTTCCAAACCTTCACATACACTCTCAGTTTCTGAGTCACAAAGTTCCTACACTTAATTAAATACAATAGAACTTCCTATCTGAATGGTTTCCACACAGTTCTCAGCTATGCTATACGCTTAAAGAACACCGCAGGCACTAATTGCTGTAAATATCTCTCAACAATTCTTATTTTCAATTCTCATTCACAAAGAATTTCCACAGTTAAAGTTAGGTTAAACGTAGCGTAACTAACATTCAATTCTTCATGCATTGAAAATAATCAATATGTCAGTCCTTACCAGAAACAGTTCCTAGTACATCAATTACGTTGCGAATAACTTTCAAAATATATTTGTTACACTTAAGAACACATTTATAAGACTTCTCCACAGTTATAACTAAAACATTAATCACTCTTCACAACTCTAGATATCAACTGTAAGGTACTTTGATTATCCTTGTTACCACTCATTAAATAATTAAACACTGTGCAGTTCTCCTTAGGGCGATTTAGAATTAAGTCGCAATTCTAGATCAACTGGATTTAATCAGAATTCTTCACTGAACGTCCAGCTTCTTCATATTATCTGATTGCGGCATTAAATTCCTTTTATTATTACTGCTGACTTCACCTTTCAGCTAACTATAAGATTCACTTCGTCTTTACTCGCTTATAATTATTAATCCCTTTTAACTTCTGCCCTTGAGAACTGTTCATTTACTTCTACCTCTCTAGTTAATACCCTTGCTTCTTTTCACTTCAAAGTTTCTGTTCCAACTCCCTCTTGTTACCTCTATATTTTTCTTTTCTTATCCTTCACTTAGCTCACGCTCTGTTCCACACGTGCTCGCTTATTTCATGCGTTTCCATGACAACAAAACAAAATATAATAAAATTGAGCTATTGCATAACTCTAAACTTCTATAAACAGAAATAAATAGAGAATATTTACATTTCAATTAATACGCAGTTAAAATTATCAAGTACAAATTCTATAATATTAACATAGTAATAAATAAAATAACTTAATAATATTTAATACAGTATTTTCATTATTAATACATATATCCTTGATTAATTAATTAAATATTAGACAAAATTAAGGTAGTTATATGAATATTGAATTGTAAAATAAGTGATTTACAATAAATAATATTTACAAGTTTTGCCTATGTGATGGAAGATCATGTTGGATTCTGAAACAAATAATAATTACTCTAATCTCTATATATTCAGAATCCAACAATGTGATAATAGACAGATGGGTCTGTAATTACTGATGTCTTCTTTTGTTACCTTTTTTTTATGTAGAATTATGATCTTTGATGTTTTCCATTCAATAGGTGCTTTCCTTAATATATATTGAGTAAATCATTCTGTTAGAGCTTTAAGAAGTACTTGTCCACCTATTTTTAATTCATAGATTTTATGTCATCAATTCCTAATGATCAGTCAGTTTTCATATGGATTTTTACTTTTACTTCTTCTGGTAGGACAGATGGTATTTCCAAACTTTCCAAATTTTCATCTAGTACTGGAGCTGTGACTACTTGTTTAGATGAGTAAAAATTCTCATAAATCGTTTTTATTATTTTTTCCATTTCACCTGTTTATGTGCCTGCTTCCTTGATTATCTGTGAAGGCTGATGGTAATGGTTGCTTTAGACATTTCTTTTTCTTCTCTTTTTAGGCTACTGCAGAGCCTAATTGCTTCTGCTAATTTTGCCATTCTGTATATATTATAGTCATCTTTGATATTTTGCCTCAGGTGTTTACAGATAATTTTATATTCTAAATGGCCTTTTCCTGTATCTTTCAGTTTTCTTCTTTTCTTCAATAGTTCTATCGTTCTTGCTCTCGCTATTAAGCATTCCCTGGTCTTAGGAGGAAGTTCATAAGAGGCTCTTTCTTTGCAATTCAATAAATGATTATTAAAATTTGTTAAATCTGCATCGATGTCGTCTTTTAATTTCCAGTCAATTTCTTCCACATTTTTTATAAATTCTGAATTTATCTGTTTGAGCATTTTTTTTATGGTTCGAAGTGCTTGTATACATTCTTTATTTTTTCTATGTATTTTGAAAGTGACTCGCTCTTATTGGATGGTGGTCTGAATGAACATTACAGTAGGTTTTTCCAATGACTACAACATTTTTTTACTATTCTTTTGCAATCTGTTAGGATGAAATCAGTTTTATTTCTTGTCTCTCTATTTGGAGATTGCCAAGTCCATCTTTTTCCAGTTCTCTTTTTAAAAAAACTATTTATAATATAAAGCCTTTTTGCTTTATATTATGAATAGTTTTTTTTTTTTTTGAATAACAAATTCTGCTAGGAGTTTGCGTCGTTCAGTTCTTTCCCCTTTCCCTCATCATCCTGTAAAATTGGTTATTCTGCCATTGTAAGATCTTACTTATATTATTCTTTGTGCTCTAAAATTTTCGTCTTTATACGCTTGTACTTATTGAACTTATCTCTAACACTTAAATCACCTTAATAGTCTCAATATTCTCTCTGGGCCGATCTTTACCTATAAGAACGATGCTAGTGGTTTAAGGACAAAGGGATTGCTAACGGTCAACAATAATTCCTTTGTTCAATACTGGATCTGATTCCTTTTTCGGATTCAGGGAAAATTTATATTATCTTGTTCCACCCTAAATCCTAGATTAACAAAGATTGCAGAATCAAGGAACTAGAACACAGTTTAGCATACAATTTTACTTTGCTATAAATTACTTTGCAGTCGTAGCCTCTCTATTAATTAATCTCCCGTGGTGGTCCGAATTTTATGAGAAAGTGCAGTAGAGGAGAAAATCAGGCAAGGCACCAGTTAAACTTAAAAAGCAAAACATTTAATTACAATTGAAGCATCTTACACTTTATGAATATACTCTAATAAAGCAGTCTACAATTTCTAAGGTATGAGCATTAATTATTTAACCTCTCTATCTTTATCATAACATGCAAAACAAAGAATTTCATATATAGTTTACAATTTCTACTTGATAGATCAAACATACTCATCATCATCATCATCAAATTCCTGCCATGTACCCTCAAGGGGTGTACAGGATATGATAGTACTACATGAAAAAAATTACATCATTACTAACTATATATGGTATTAAACATGATATCAAAATTGATTCTGCCTCTCTGGCAGAATCAATCAATGTTTTCTTCAGAGTTTGCCACTGAATCTCCAAGGTTTGATTCCTGTTCTCAAACTCTTTCATTTTTTCTTCAATAATCTTTGTGTATTTTAGCCTACAGTTCACATCTGAGAGCTGCTCAACTTTTATTCTCTTTAAAACTTTCTTACATTTATTCTTTTCAATATGAAATTCAATTTTATCCTGCTCAAGACTAAATAGTGATCACTTCCAATTTCAAATCCTCTGTACACTCTGGTGTCCTGCACCAGGGAGAAAACATCACTATCAACAATAACATAGTCAATGAGACTTTTCTTATTCCTAGCCTCTTCTCTCCATGTGAATTTGTGCACATTTTTATGTTGGAACATGGTGTTAGTAATATCCAGTCCATGTCCTGAGCAGAAATCCAACAGATATTTGCCATTATTATTAGCTTTGCTCTTTTCTCCAAATTTTCCCAAAATATTTTTGTATGTCTCACAATCATTTCCTACTCTCTATTTAGATCCCCAACAAGGACCAGCTTTTCCTTTTTCATTGTGTCAGTTGCTTTTTCTAAAGCCTCCAAAAATTCCTGGGGTCTACAGGATATGATAGTACTACATGAAAAAAATTACATCATTACTAACTATATATGGTATTAAACATGATATCAAAATTGATTCTGCCTCTCTGGCAGAATCAATCAATGTTTTCTTCAGAGTTTGCCACTGAATCTCCAAGGTTTGATTCCTGTTCTCAATTTTAAATCTACCTTAGTAGAACCTTCTGTGGGACCATAGGCACAAATAAGTCTCATTGTCCAGTTCCCCATTCTCATATTTGCCCACATTACTCTACTTGAGACTGACTGCCATTCAAGAAGATTAGTCTCGTATTTTGTGTTGGATACTATGGCTACTCCTTCTTTTCCTTGATTATTATTGCCTGAATATAACATTTTGTATTTATTGCTCAGAAAGATCTCACCAGTTTTGGTCTTTTTTGTTTCAGTCACCCCTATTATGTCGATCTGGTACTTATCTAATTCCTCAGCTAGCTCCATTTCTTTGCCATTCAGGCTTCTTACGTTGATAGTACCGATCTTTAACTCTGGTGATGTTGAGTTGGGGTTTATTTTCAGATTTGTTCCAGTAGCTGACTTTTCGCTGTTCGCCCTGGTTCCCTGGCGAAAACAACGGGGGCCTTGTTTAACCGGGCGACGCCCCAGCCCGCATGAAATTTTGTCATGTTGTACCATCATTCTATATTTTGGTTTAACCAATAAGAATACAATTTGGTCGGCTAAATCCCAAATTGCCAGCCCATCCTCGTTTGTTCAGTATCCAAGTAGATACCCAATAGGGTGCACCACGAGAAGGTGAGGATTGGACATTAGGTCAGAAGCCCTGGTCGGTTCTCCGCATTCCTTTAAAGGCTATGTGGAGGTCTCCTCTCAGTTATACAGCTTTGACCCTTAAGCACCCCTCTTCAATACTCTTCAATACTAAAGGACATTTGCTAATTGAATTTCTAATTTAGTTCCACATGCTCTTACAATAATTCTTTCACTAAAATTTCATTATCACTCTACTTTAAAAAGAATATTATCTCTAGAGTTCTTCCTATAATTACAAACTTTCTTCTTATACACAATTACTTATAAATACATAGACTGTACATTACAACTGCTGGGGAACTGTTTGGCCACTTCACATATCTCGACTGGGCAATCATTTTCGATTCCTGGTTCAGATTAGCCTCGTATTTTGTGTTGAATACTATGGCTACTCCTTTTCCTTGATTGTCATTTCCTGAATGTAATATTTTGTATTTATTGCTCCGAAATATCTCACCAGTTTTTGTCTTTTTTGTTTCAGTCACCCCTATTATGTCGATCTGGTACATATCTAATTCCTCTGCTAGCTCCATTTCTTTGCCATTCAATCTTCTTATGTTGATAGTACCGATCTTTAACTCTGGTGATGTTGATTTGGGGTCCGAGCTATACTTATCTCCGCCGCCGAAAGTAGGCATACATCGTTCTCTGGTCAATTGGCACAACATCGTAATGATTTCTCTGGAAACATCGGATATTTCCTTCCGCTGGGCTGATCACGGACCGGTAAACTTTCAGGAATTTCACGGCATCGTTCCTCAGTCTTTGTCTCGAATCCACGTCGAAAAGCGGGGGATGAGAAGGAGCCACTAGGAGGTTTCAACACACCAGAGCATAAGAGTAAGAGAGTGTTTTAGGCATTGCAAAGACTTTTTAAATTGCACGGTACCGAAATTTTCTACATCATCGTTTTCTCCTCCCCTTTTTCCATGTCACCCTACGTCACCCAGTACTTAGCGCCACACACGGAATTCTAGCGTGCTCTTCCGAGTGTGTGGGTGGGGGGGACTACGTGCTTACCTAAAGGGTGCACGTGTTTAGATTCTGGCTACTTTTACTTAATCGGATTATCTTTTCTCCCAGCAATTTGTAAGTACTTACACAAAAGCAGCAAGGTTTAAGAATTTAACACGTTGACCGCCGTATGAATCAAATACGATTCACACTACATTTGTTCAGTGCGTTGCGTGAATCATATTTGATTCGCATAAAGATTTTTCTTTCAGGCCGTGTAGTTCACCCGTGATTCGTATCTAAATGAAATGCTTATGGGTAATGGAAATGTGGGGCCTGGTAAACAGGTTTATATGGTTAGCACAGTAGAATTTCAACTACACGACCTATTATAGGGGTTTTATTTTTACCTGATTTAGGCCAATTTCTAATGTTGAATAAAACAATAACAATGGTGCTAAATATTTATTTATAATATATGTCATTAGAAATGTTACAAATCATAAATTTTTCTTCTAAACAATTGAAAAACTAATAAACAAAAAAATGTCAAATAATAGACAAATTGATATGAAAAAAATAATTAGGTGAAATTATTACAATTACAAACTACAGTTATGCACAATAGTAAAACAACGAACACAGTAAAATTTTTTGCACTGAACACATTTCCACCGTGTTTGTGTCGCCTTAGATGTTGCATATTTTCTATTATGTTCTTCGGTTAACTTTTTGTAGCAAGATGTACATCTTCTCCTATTACTGGTACCAACCTCTTCTAAAATATGTTTTTCCTTGTCTGAAGTCGAAGCGACATTATTTTCCTTTGGTGTAATTCCTAATAACTCTTTTGCGATTTTTTCTCTAAATTCTGTGATGCTAATGTTTTTATCAGTAACTCGCTTATATACTATAAAAGCGTTCACCACAGCAGAACCTAAAAGAATTTCAACTGCGAGTTTTCGATACCATTTCACACTTCTTCGAAGACAAGAAGCATAGGCTTTTATCTGATCAGATAGATCGATAAAACTTTTGCTTTTGTTATAGTCCATAATAGCTTCCGGCTTTTGCACTTCATTACCATTTCTTGCTGTAAGGGATTTCATTTTGTTTGTGTGTTTTGTTGATAACATAAGCACTTCACGTTTATCGCACCATTTTATTACCACCACCCCTGTGTCACTTTCTTTACCAATTATTTCACCCTTTTTCAATTTCTTCTGGGTAACATCCTGTGGAATTCCCTTTCGATTTTTTCTCAAAGTGCCTACAAGGTGTGTTTGTCTATTCAAAAGTTTGTGCGCTAATTCAATACTGGTATAATAATTATCTACAAATATTGTGCGTCCATGGTCAAGAAGATTCTCACAAAGTCCCATAACAATTGAAGTTGGAACACTATTAGTAGCATTGGTCTTTTCTGCGCCGCAGTATATCTTGAAATCATATGTATATCCATCTTCAATACACAATTTGAATAGTTTTATGCCAAATTTGTGTCGTTTATTCTTGATGTACTGTCGAAAGGCAATACGACCTCGGAAAGGAACTAAAGTTTCATCAACGCAAATATTACTCGAAGGCGTCATTATTTTCTGGAAATTTTTTCTTATATGATTTATGAGAGGTGTAATTTTATAAAGTCTTTCAGAAGTATTTCCACCCTCGTTGTCTGTGAAGTGCCAGTTACTGAGAAGAAGATCGAACCGATTCCTTGACATAACTTGTTTGATTTCTGTAGAATAGAGGATGTTATTCGACCAATAACACTCTAATTTTGGCATCTGCACTAAACCGAACCAAATTTGCAGACCCAAAAATATCTTCATTTCATTGGGATTTGTGTTTTTCCACTTTCTTATCCTTGCTTTTGGTAAACTTCTCTTACTGAGTTTTTGAAGAGCGTATCTGTTAGTTTCTTGCACCATTAGGTCCAGCAGTCCTTCATCAACAAACATAAAAAAGAAGTCTACAGGCTGTTTATCATGCATTTCTTCAATAACATTTTGTTTTATTCCAAAATTATTATCCACAAACTGAAAATGTTTTAGTTTATCACCTGTAATTTCATTCCATTGTAGGTCGGTTGAATTCACATTTCCAAGTATTTCATCTGAGGAATTTCTTATAACATCATCAATTGTTTGGTCTACAGAATGAGCAGCAGTAAACTGAGATGTACTAGGAGCGAAAACTTCGGTATTACCAGTTGTAGATACTTTTATTCTCTTCCTAGCAATGAGAGAATCAGAATCTGAAGACACAGAACTAAGATCACTTCCGTAGTAACTTTCCGTAGAATATTCATATGGTTCGTCATCAGATAGAACTTCATTTATCAAGGCTTCTAAATGACGTTGCTCTTTTTCGTAGTCTCCCATATTAGGGCAATTTATAACAATATTTATCACTATAACAAATTTATTCCACCGGACAAAACACTCAACACATATAACTGTTCGTAAGCGTCATATATATCCAAGTTTGACCTTGTGTGAAGTGCGAATCACGTGTGCACCGCTCGGCCCAGCAGTAAAAAAATTCTTCTCAGGCCGTGCGGTGCACACGTGATTCGCACTTAAAAAATCTATTTAGCTGCATGAAATAAATAAAAAATCATAAAATATGATTATTTTATGTTACTTTAAGCAAATTGTAAAACAAAAAGAAGTTGGCCTGGGGATCAAAAAATTTTTTAACATTACGGCAGTCAACGTGTTAAGCAATTTACAATATTTTACCTTATAACATAAAGTAGTGTAAAAATATCCTCAATTTAGTAATACTTTGGGCATACTAAATTCTTGTAATTTACCAATATATCAATATGTGATTCAAATTGCAAACCCATGTTAATTCTGTAGGAAACGTTAACTAATTTAATTTTAGTTTCATTCAGAATTTAACAATCCAATGTATTTTTCTTCACTAGATCCTACACTGATCTTTGCATTGAAATCCTCACACACTATAGTGCACAGTTTTCTTTTATGATGAAACCTACTCCTCCAACTCTTGTAGCATTATCTGAAGCTCCCAGGAAAATTTGGTTGCCATTTTTCTGTTAATTCAGAGCTTCTTCGGGTTTCACAAATAGCAAGGATATCAAACTTGACATTTTTTAGTTCTGGAAGCAGGAAATCAATATGGGAGTCTGAAGACAAAGTTCGAGTGTTGAAAGAACCAATAAATTGGGTTAAATTTCCACATGGTGATCTATCTTTATCTTTAAAGGGTAAAATCATTCACTCTCTGACTCATTCTATTACTGGTTTGTTTAACATGAACTTAATCATGTTTACTAGGCTGAACACATTTTGTTTTCACAACAAATTCCTTCAAACAATGAATGTTCATTAGAGTCAGTTCTTTATTAGGACTTTTCTGAAAATATAAAACTACTACTTTGCTTCCATGAGATTTTTTCAGTTTCCTTATTTAGCATACAAGTGTTCCAATCATTATCACTGTTTTGCTGGAGTATAAATGTTCTTACCTCACATCATTCAATCTTCTGCAGCTTGTCCCACTTAAGTGGGGTCGCTGTTAATGATGAGTCTCCTCCACATCCTCCTGTCTTGTGCTGTCACCACATCCAAGTTCTTCATCCTCAAGTCCTCTTCTACAAGCTCCCTCCATCTCTTCTTTGGCAACCCACGCTTCCTCCTGCCTTGCATATCCATCTGCATGACCTTTCTTCCCACATAGTCGTCCTCCCTCCTCATCACATGACCAAACCATCTCAACCTTGCCTCCTGTATCTTCGCTCCTAAGTTTGTAACTTTCACTGTTCTCCTCAAGTACTCATTTCTCAGACGATCCTTTCTGGTCACACTGCACAGCCACCTAAGAATTCTCATCTCTGCTACCTCCATCCTGCTGGTGTTATTTTTCCTGAGGGCCACAGTTTCCATAGCATACGTCATAGCTGGCCTCACTACTGTCCTATAGATTTTGCCTTTCAGATTGATCAGCACCCTCTTATTGCATAGCACTCCAGCCATCGCTCTCCAGTTCCTCCAACCTGCTTGTATCCTGCATCCCACTTCCTTCTCAGCCCTCCATCTTCTTCCACTGTTGAACCTAAGTATCTAAAGTCCCTCACCTTCCTAATGACATTTCCTTCCAGCTCTAGATCTGTCTCCTGGCCACCATCCACTTTGCAACACATATACTCTGTCTTACTTCTGCTCAGTCTCATACCTCTCTCTTCCAGTACTTTCCTCCATCTTTCCAGTTTAGTTGCCATTCTTCTCTTGAATCTGCATACAAGATTGTCCAAGGCACGTCTTCTCTCACCTCCTCCATCACAATATTAAACAGAAATGGAATTAATGCTGATCCTTAATACAAGCCAACTGTTACTTGAAAACTTTCTGTCTGTCCCAGACAGGTTCGAACTCTTGTCTTCACATTTCTGTACATCTCCAGCACCAATTGACATATTTCTCCGGTACCTTCTTCTCCCTCAGACACCTCCATACACCTCAATAAACACCAGATGTAGCTCCCGTTGTTTCTCTCGAAACTTTTCCATCATCTGCCATAACCCAAAGATAGCATCTGTCGTTGATCTACCAGGCTTGAAGCCAAATTGTTCCTTTGCAATCTCCACCTTCTTCCTCAATCTGCCATCAAGAAGCTTTTCTAGGATTTTCATTGTGTGGGACATCAACTTTATTCCTCTGTAATTCTTACAGTCTTGTGCATCCCCTTTACCCTTGTAGATGGGGACAAGAGTACTTTCCCTCCATTCCTCGGGTATATTTTCCTGTTTGGCAAACTTTCATGAACAGGTCCCACAGCAGGGCAATTCCCTCTTCCCCCAGTGCCTTCCATGCCTCCACTGGAATCTTGTCTGGACCCACTGATTTTCCATTCTTCATCCTCTTCATGGCCTCCTTCACTTCCACTCTATTGATGTTCTGTACCATCCCCCATTACCAATCTTCTCTGTGAGTCCTCGCATTTTCCTCATTCAAAAGTCCCTCAAAGTATATTCTCCATCTGTTTCTTATGTCCACATCCCTCCATAATACTCTTCCTTCAGTGTCTTTGATCTGCCTCACATGTAAGATGTCCTTTGCTGCTTTATTTCTACATTTTGCTAGTTGGTAAAATTTTATCATGGCATATCAAGAGCTTCCACTCTCTTCATATGCCATGACCTTCGCCTGTGCCACAACTCTCTTGGCTTCTTGCTTTCTCTCTCTCTCTGTACACCTCTCTATCGTCTTCCACTCTTGACTCATCCCACTTCTGCTTTGCTTTCCTCTTAGCTGTCACTGCTTCTTTTACATTATTATTCCACCACCAACCCCCCTTCTGCTCTCTAATCTTTCCAGATGTCTCGCCAAGCACCTCAATTGCACAGCTCAGGATTACTTTTGAATTATGTTTCCACCAATCTTGTACACTTTTGGTCTATCCGAAATCCTCTCTAACACCTTCTCCCTAAAACGATTCCTCACACTCTCTTCTTTTAAGCGAAACCACTTAATTATCTTCATCCCATGGCTTCCAGAGGTTCTTATCTTCGATCTTATTTTAAAGTCTGCGCACAGCAGTCGGTGTTGCTGTGCCACTTGATCTGTTGGAATTACCTTACAATTTGTCACAACCTTAAGAAGTTTTCTTCTAGTCAAAATGTAGTCAATTTGTGAACTGTTGTTACCACTTCTAAATGTTATTTATCAAATGTTCTTCCCTCTTGTAGAAAAACGAGTTCACAATTGCCAGATCAAATGCTACTGCAAAGTCCACAATCCTCTCTCCTTCCTGGTTCATCATTCCCACTCCATGGCCACCATGCACCCCTTTCACAGTCTCCATTCTGTCTCCCTATGTGTCTGTTCAAGTCTCCTCCAACAATCACCATCTCGTTTTCTTCCAGTTCCCTCATTTCTTCATCTAACACATTCCAGAACTCATCTTTCTCCTCTGCTGTACAGCCAACTTGCGGGGCATACACACATAAGACGACCACTTGTTCTTCTCCAAGACCCAATTTCATTTGCATGATCCTGTCGTTTCTTCTACCCACTTCCAGTACTTCGCCCTTCATTCTGCCACACACCACAATTCCGACACCATTTCTTCCCTCTTTATTCTTGCAAATAAAGAGGGAAGAAATGAGTAGAGCAATTTATATCCTCTCCCAGTTCCTTCGCCTTTTCCCCTTCCAGTCGTGCTTCCAACATTCAGTGTTCCCACTCGCAACTTCCTCTCTACCTGCTGGGCTCGCTTCTTTAACCACACCCGCCCTTGATGCGGTAGCCCTCATCCACTTCTCACAGCTGTAGGGCAATGTGGCTGCACATCACTTAAGGGGGTATGCCCTAGCCCTTATATTGCTTTCTCTTTGACTCATTAGATCATAGCTAGAGCTGGCAGTGAAGTTTTACAACCGGATGCCCTTCCTGACAAAACCTTTGCCATTTATCTGGGCTTGGGACCGACACCTGTTGAGGCTAGCTTGCCTCCTTTGATGGCTGCATAAAACGAAATGACTTAGCAAAATAGGAAAGATTCACCCCCCCCCCAGCCCTCGAATACTCTAATAGCATTGGGGGGGGGGGGAGGAGAAAGAAGCAAAGAAAGAAGGGGAGGGACCAGTCTACAGATAATATAACAGATGTATATTACATGAAGTAGGGCATGGTCCATCATCAGGTACCTCGGGTTTGCCATGCCCATACTCACTAAAGTGAGCCCTTGATGTTACCTCACACCATTCAATATGACACACAAATCACCAATTCTTTACCAGAGAAAAACTATTTCTTCATAAACAACATATCCGAGTAGAGCTCTTCATGTTAAACCATTTTGCAGTTTCAGACTTCAATAATTCCATCACTTGTTCCAGTAGAATAAATATCATGGGCATCCTTGAGACAGAAGATGAAACCTTCCATTTCATGTTGCTTCAAACGTTGAAATAGAACATCTACTCAGTATCTTCTTTTATTTACTATTCACTTGTTGAAAGTCTCGACTCTCCCAGTTAAAGGATTCTCCTTGCTATGATTCCTTTTCGGAATCTTCTATTAATATATTCCCGACTGTCACGTTTTCTTAAAAACTTCCTAAAAACAAACTTCTCTGGTCTGCATTCTCAAACTTTTCAATCACTCTTTTCTTGTTTTTCATCTGTTTCCACAAGTGCTAAACACTCTCCCTATCGGCTATCAATCACTCATCATTCTCCTCGGTGAGCATGTGCACTTCATGTAAATGGCAAGCGAGGGGTTAGGTAGTAATTATTATTATAAAAAACCTCCATGGAGTCAAAGACTCCCACGATGAGTCTTTGACCACACAGTCCATGTCATCGTCATCTAACAATGTCTTGCTTATAACAACAATTCTGGGATCAATAAACTCAAGGAAAGCAACAATTTCATTCCCCTTATTTCAAATACTTCTAGCATTAGTAAATAAACATAAGAAATCATTTCTGGTTCTACAAGTCCTACAAACATTACCTCTCCAATGTGACTCTTCAGTACCTTCCCCAGTCCCTTCCTCTACATTACCACCAATTCTACAACTTTCCTCACACCCAAACTCTTCCTCTCATTCCAGGCCATCTGAATTTGTGTTTGCCCACTCACACATTCACATGTTTCATAAAATGTCTCCATTCACCCTGACCCCCCCCCCATTTCCCTGTTTTTGTTGTGTTGTGGTTCGACTCTCTCATTTACTTCATTCATGATATTTACCTCTCCATTTGCAAGTGAGCAAATACCATTCCTTACCCTGCTTTTTTGCTCTTTCATATCACCTCGTACCACCTAAGATCTATTCAATGTCATTACCTCTCCTACCAACAACAATTTCTGCAACTAACTCGCACCAAAACAATTCAAATGCAGCTCATCTTCTTTATACACTTCCATCCATCCCTCAAATTCATTCCACACATTTGCAAAATGCACTCCTTTCTCCTCACATAATTGCACTAACATATCATGCATAATCTTTGCTTGCCTCCTCAATTCAACACTATCATACCTTGGCAACACTTGACTTCCTTTCCTACCACTCTCCTTAATAATCTCCTTATATCCAATCTGGTATTTTCCTTGTTCCTATCCAAATCATTCCCTATTACAACCACCAACTCTTTTGCTCTCTTATTCCTCATGTCCAATGCTTTAATCGCTCTGCCCATTCTACCACCAGGAAAACAAACCTTATGCACCACACCTCTAATAATGGAATCTCCATAGAGAGCCACTCTTGAATCATTCCTTACATCTTTTGCATGGCCATCTTTCCATGTATGTCCATAATTCTTTTCATTTCATTTTGCATATACTTCATCTCTTGCCTCATCATCATCAACTCTACTTTTATGTTTGGATCCAATACATGTTAATATGAAGATTCGTGTCTGACAATTTCGTGTAGTTTCATATTTTCTTTGGTTATTTTTGGTTGTGCAGCAGACCTTACACTGAGGTTCTGACAAGTATATCCAAGGATAATTAACTAACACGTTTATCTTCTCCTGAGCGTTATTCTGATCTTGTAGTGGAAGCTGTTGATCATGATCATGCATTTGCTGATCATTAATAGCTGACACATTTTTAGTGAAAAGAGAATGCCTTTGTAAAGAACAGTAGATATCACAACACTACTGGGATTTGCTACTAACATGCCCTTACATTCCTTAGTGATTTCGTTATATAGCAAGTCTATTTCGATCTTTTCTTTGAATTCAATTAAGACTCCTCCGTTATTAATACTTTTGATTTTCCTTGGGTCTATTTTTTCTTTGATCTTTTTGGATTCTTTGCTGTTTAGTTGAGCTATCGATTTCACTATTAATTTATAGCATGGATTGTTTTCAGATTCGTCTTTGTTTTTAGCATTGTTTTTAACAACTTGCGAGTATAGCTGAGTAGACTGAGCTAAGTTAGCCTGTTCCTGGTTGTTTGTAGCAGTCTGTAGTTCTGTTTAATTTTTCATTTTATTGAATACCTTCGTTAGTTTGCTCACTGCAATTATTATGTCCTTTTTTAAATCATTTCTTAAACTACTGCTTTGGCAACATTATGCAGCAAAATATAGGGCTTTTTCGATAATTCTTCTATAATTCAGCCCGTGTCGATATCTTAATGTTACTCAAAGTTGTGGTGTTATAACTTTCCTATTGAACTGCTTTGTTATGTAAGGTACAAAGTTTAAGAAAACGTACTTAGTGTTCCTGCTTGTTTCTAGAAGTGACGCTTTCATTGAATTAGGCTTCAGAGGGTTGTTTCTTGTGACCTTTGTACCTCCCAGTGGTAGCAGTTGGAGGGGAGGAGAGAGAAGGTGCTAGCACGGCTCTAGCATCTAATCCTATTATTGTGGGACGTTGTCTTTAATGTTAGCTGAACAACGGATAATACAATCTGACCAGCAGTGTTCAGTCCATTTTAACACATCAATATCTGGCACATTGCAAGTGCCAATCATACATGTTGTGAAATTAAAACTAATAATATACTAACATAGATAAACAATTGTAAAAAGATTCATCATTTTAAATTGTGATTATTTTTATGCACTCCAGTCAATTGCAGTAAATTTCCTTATGTCATTTCTGAGTCTTTTAAAAAGATGGATTTTATGATACTCCATTCACTGAATCCACCACTATTTAGGTAGATACTACTGACACCAATAACCTAGTGCTGGCTTTAGGAGTCTGGTGCCCCTTACTTTTTTTAAGTGTACTTAAAATTTAAAGGTTAAAAACTCAACACACGCATATTTTATGTAAAATTGTGTACTTTGAAAAAAATATATATTAACAACACAGCAAAAATTGCAAAACATATAAAAATGCACATAGACCAGAATTACAGATGCATAAGTTGCTGATTATTGGCTATGAGCTATTATAACTAGAGATGTACAAACTAGAACAATTGCACAATGAAAGAATCATTTAATTTTTAATAGAAAAAGAAATGTATGAAAAAATTAAATGATTCAAAAGTTTTCTTGATTTTATGGAAGCAAATTCATCCAAAATTTCACTTGTTTCTAGTTTTTCGCAGATATCACCTTCTGTTATGATCATTGACAGTACAACCAGTCTTTCCTGTGAAATATTAGATCAGATCATAGATGTTATTTTAATTAGTTTGAGTCTTGAAAATGATCATTTGCCACTTGTTAGTGAAACTGGAAGTGTCAAAAATATTCGAAGAGAAATTGTTAAATTAATAAAGATGCTTTCTAAATCATTTGCGTTGCATATATACATTGCAATATTTTCAGTGGGTCTAAAGTTGTCACTATCCTATATGATGTTCTTTAGAATTTGTATTTCATTATATAATTCAGTGGCACAAATATCCTTTTCTTCACCATCAGTCAGCGTCGCCATTGTCTTCCTATCCAGGTTCTAGGCTATGTGGCCTGTTCTGGACTCAGTCCATCTTCTTGGTCATCCCTGTTCCTATTTCCTCTAGGATTATATATGTTAAGATCTTTTTTTGGTAATCTTTCTCTGTGCATTCTTGTTATATGGTCTAGCCAGTTTTTCCTATATTTAATCATTGAGTCTGTTATCAGATTGATTTTGAGATTTTTAATTATTTCACTGTTTCTTTTTTTATCTAATAGAGTGAGTTTTTCTGTTTTCCCTAGGGAAAACAGAAAAACTCACTCTATTAGATAAAAAAAAAAAAACCCTAAGGAATTTCATTTCTGCTGCCTGAATTCTCTGTATATCTCTTTTTCCAAAGGTCCAGATCTCACTTCCATATGATAGTGTAGGTTTGGCTATTGTTTTGTAGACTCTGTTAATTACTCCAGTGATTTTTATAAAGTTTGTCATCTTAAAATCAATATCTGTTTCATTTATGTAAGATAGTTTACAGCCTAGGTATTTGAAATTATTAACTTGCTCAATTATTTTATTATTTATTTCTACTTTACTTCTGAGGATTATTTCCATAAAAAGCCATGACTTTAGTTTTCTCCATGGGCATTTCTAGGCCATATTGTTGTATAATAAATTTGTATTTCATTATATAATTCAGTGGCACAAATATCCTTTTCTTCACCATCAGTCAGCGCAACTTGTAAATCACTGTGTATTCTTAAAGTGTCCTCATCCATATTAGAAATTTGCTTGAAATTGGATAAAAACTGAAATATGTTAAAGTGACTTGTCAAGAGATCAAACCTTTCAGCCAAAGATTTAATAATAGTGTCCACAATTCAAAACAAAACTGTAACTTTAAAGTTATATTGTGGATCAATTGGCACTCCGTCCGAATGTTCATAACAGAACAATCTTTTCTTATGTCTGCATTACTGCTTTTGAACTCAGGAGAAATTTCTAAATCTAATGCTAACACTTTTGTCTATTCAGGTATAACATTAAAATTTTCATCCAATCTAAGTTCTTTAATAATAAAGTCAATTACATTAAGATTCACTTAAGTTTGTGTTTGGATTTTGAAGCATTTTATTCACTACATTGATCCTGCACAAAATTCATACCAAATTAAATGAACACAAATATCCATAATCTTTAATTTTCAAAGCTAATGTTCTTGCTTCATATTTTGTACTATTGTCAATTTGAATATTATCATAAATTTCCACAAAAGAATCTAAAACTTTCCAATATTATATCTAAGTGAACGAAGAGTGGCAATCCTTGCTTCCCATCTAGTATCTGATAAAGTTTTAAGTGCGATTTTGGTATACTTTTTCATCATTAGTCAAAGCACTAAAGAAATTATAAATTTCTTGTATAGTGCTTAAAAAAAACTGACTGTTTCAGTATTAAGTTTAGCAGCATCAGTGATCACCAAATTTAATGCATGTGCTGCACACGAGGACAAAGAGTGCTCGAGGGTTAATATTCTATGTCTCTCTGAACACCACTGTGTTTTCCTCAATGTTCGCCCTGTTATCGTATCCTTGCCTCTGCAAATTTTTAATATCTGAATTTAAATCTTTTAATTTATTTAAGAGGTACATGGATAAACCTTCAGAGTTTTTGAGAAATTTAGTTAGCTGCCCTTTTTGTTTCTCTTTTTCAAGTTCTTTCGCCGCTTTTCATTTTTTATTTGTGGCTCTGGATAATTTTTTTTTTCATGTTCATTATGCCCAAATTTATTCTTAAGTATTTTTTGTTCAATAAAATTCTATTGAACAAAAAATTTTGTAAGGCATGAAAAATAAAGGTAAATAAAAGAATGAAAAGAAATACTTAAAGAAATGCATTAATTTTTTGCTGATTTGTAAAACCTTAGGTTAAATTTTGAATCTACTCATCTCACTGTGAATTAACTACACATTCACTGTGTGTTTAGCAATCAACAATTTGATGATTTACAAACAACGTGTGAGGTTTGTTCCCCCCCCCCCCAAAAAATGCCAAAATGTCACTTCGTGATAGAGGTTAAGCCGGATACATGTGTGCATCTCACGTCCTAACTGTTGAATATGCATGCTGCATATAAAGAAAGTCGGTAGTGTAAGGTGTCCCCTGTAACAGAATTCCCCTGATGAGAGTCTGGCTAATTTAGTGCTTCAGGCATCTCTGTACTACACATAGCGAAAAGCAACTTGCAGTTTTTGTTAAATGTTAATAAGTCGCAGTATTTATTACTATATATTTAATACATGACCACATTTAAGAAATGCTAATATTAAAACATGTTTTTATTTTATTTTTTCTACTCACTTCAATGCCCCTTGAAGAAGGCACCCCAATGTGATGCATCATCTGTTTACTGTTAAGCTGGCACTGCCAGTACCATTTTCATTATTAACAAATTCATAATCATATGCTGCACAAATTTACTTAGAATCCATTTGGCTATTGCTCTGACCATGGATTTCTCACCATCAAATCTGTACATTCTTCTTCAAATGTCATCCCCTAGAAGGAGGTTGGCAACCATGTCACAGAACTTTTTTCTTTCTTTTTTTTTTTTTTTTTTTGTTTTGCTGCTGTAGAGCATTTATGGTAATTAAAGCCAGTGCAGTTTTTAATGTCTTCAAAACACATTCTCCTGAGTCTACATCTCCTTCTTTTTCCCTTCTAATATTAGTTTCTTAATGCCTTCTTATCTAATTAGATATCCAAAATATTCAAGTTTTCAATCTTTAATGATTTTCATTAATGTTGTTTTCATTTTTGCTGTTGAAGTCACTGAGTTTATGTCGTGTTGCCATACCACCTGTATTCAACTGCTACAATGAAATACTACTTCCTGCTATCTGTACACTGGTTTTGTTATCAACAAACCTGAATGTTCCATAACTTCAAATAACAGGAATGTCCAGACAGTTATTGGTAGATAGTTGTATATTATACAATAAAGGTGATAAGAAACATCCTTTTTTTTTCCCTTTTTTTGATTTCAAAACTGTCAAAATATTCATTTTTGTATCCTATTGTGGTCACTTGATTCCAGTATATGTTTGTAATCATGCATAGAGCTTTTCCTTTTAGCCTATTATTCTGTAGGATATGTATTAATTTCTTGTGATCTTTTTTCATTTTTTCTGTCCGATATTTTCAGCATTCTTCTGATGGTTCACATTTCAAAAGCATCTAATTTTTTCTCTGATTCTTTATTTAGAGTCCAAGTTTCACTATTGTAGAGAAGGCTTGTTCAGATATAGCGATTTATTAATCTTCTTCTGTCTTTGTCTAATGTCTTTGGATATTAGAATGGGTTTCATATCGAAGGCTTTTCTTGCCATCTTTATTTTTTTTTATTTCTTTAAGGGAATTTCCTCCTGTAAACATTTGTCCCAAATATATAAAAGATTTAACCTGTTCAATTTTTTTTAGTTAAATTATATTTAGCTTCTTATTTATTGGATCTTTTGATATGATCATGCGCTGTTTGTTTTCAGGTTGATAATTAATCCCGTATCTAATCTTCCGTTATAAGTTTTGTGACTAAATTTTGAAGATCATCTTCAGGTTCTGCAATAAGGACTGTATCATCTGCATATCTGAAGTTTTTGAAGTTCCTATCCCCCCAACTTTTACGCCCTTCGATTCTACAATATGTTTAAAAACTTGTTCACTATATACACTACTACCAATAATTGTTTGGACACTTTAGCAATTTACAATTGATACCAGCAGGTGAACCCTAATATTGGGTATGTCCACCTTTGGCTTCGATCACGTCCTGCATGCTTTGAGGGAGGCTTTCCACCATTGTCGGTAGACATCAGTTGGAATTTATTTCCTTTCCTCCTTCAACGCAGCACTGAGTTCAGTGACAGATCGAGGACTTGCTGCTCTGGACCTCAATCGTCACTCCAATTCATCCCACAGGAGTTCAGTGGTGTTGAGGTCAGGACTCTATGCAGGCAAGGGCAGTCGTTTAACACCTATCTCTTCATACCATTCCATAACAGCTGCAGCTTTGTGGCATGGGGCATTGTCGTCTTGATAGTAAGACAGGTCTGTTCCATAAAAACTCTACAGTGAAGATGGCACCTGATTATCCAGAATATCAGGGTACTGAGCTGCCTTCATGGAACCACAGACAATGACCAATGGTCCCACTTAAATTATTATTTAACTAATAATTTAACTAAACCAGCTGAATGTACCCCACACTGTTACTCCTTCACAACCACATCCTACCATCAGACTAGAAACAGGTGAACCTTGATTCATTGCTCCAAAGTACCGTTTTCCACTGATCAATTGTCCAGTTCACACGCTCTTTGCACCAGACCAGATGAGCCACCTTGTTCATTGTTGTAATGTTTGGCTTGTGTTGCTCTTCCATGGAAATCCAGTTAATGGAGTTCTTTGTTGACGAGCCCATTGAAGATCTACTGGATATGACTGTGGACTGCTTTGACAATGTGTTGAACTTTGATGGAGTAGAGCTTTTCTCTAGAGTTATTGTCAATTTTCTGTAGAGCAGCAGCAATTACTGGACAAGAATAGATATGGGCATGTGTTAGTTCAACTCCTGGACAGTTCTTGCATGTTTCATAGTTTCTATTACTATCTGGCTGAATTTTTGCTGATTTCATTCTTCTTCTTGATAGTTTGTTTTACCAATCTTATTTTGGCTACAGAGTTAGCATCAATTAGTGATAGTGGGTGTAATTTTTGAGGTATCTTGCTTCTTTGGCTAGTCTGTCAGCTCTTTCATTGCCTTCAATATTTATATGGGCTGGTATCCATTAGTGTACAGTTCCTATTTTTCAAGTTGTTAGTTGTTCATGAATTTCCTGTGTGAGTTTTGTTTTTCCATTTTTTAATGCCTCAAGTAGTTTGAAGCTATTTTGCCAGCTGTGGTTTTGATTTGCATTTCCTCACCTCCAGGTAGAGTTAGAAAGACTCCTGATCCTCCTTGGTTTAATGCTTCATCAGATGATCCATAAGTGTAGGCAATGACATGGTTTAGATTATTTACGTGATGTATAGTGTCAAGTCCTTTTATTTTATTTTCTTGCTGTGATTCCTTTTTTGAACAAGGTTCTAGGAGATTTAAGTCAATTTTTGTATATTTTGGTAGAATAATGGAAAAGAATGACTTTCGTATTGTAAAGTAGATGATCTCTTTAGTCTAGACTTTTTTTTTTGCCCAGGCATCAAAAGTCCTGAGTGAGATGTGATCCTGTGGTTGGCTCCTGATTCTGTTAGTGAATTTAACTGTGGAGAGTTTTCTTCTATCCTCTAGTATGTGAAGCTCTTGTTGAGATTTTAAATTATTTGTGGATGAGACTGCACCTATAATAATTTTTGCTGCTCTTGATTGTACTTTGTCAAGCTTTTCTTTTCAGCTAGTAGAAGCTGGAGCTCTACTAGCTGAAAAGTAGAGCTCATAGTTGGAATATGAGGCATATTCCAACTATGGAATATACCTCATCTCAGATTGATGAGGCATATTCCGTAGTTGGTCATATCAGTGCCGTATATGTAGTTTTGAGTGTCTTCAGTTTTGTATCCAATTTTGTTCCACAAAGCCTTTTAGCTTTTTAAGAGCTTTATTAGATATGTTTGTAATATGAGTTGTAATGAAGTTCTTTTCGTACAGTATTAGTGCTCATCATGGTGATATACTGGCGAAATGGGTGCACTATTGATGCTAGAACATCTCCATTTGTCGATCACATCACCAACTGTTGATTTTGGATGCTCCAGTTGAGTGGCAATAGCATGTATGGACATGACACCTCTCACGAAGTCCGAGTTCACGTTGTGTTGCCATACCACCTGTATTCAACTGCTGGAATCAAATATTGCTTATTACTATCTGTATGCTGGTTTTTATGTTATTAACAAACCTGGAATGTTCCATAACTTCATATAACAGGAATGTCCAGACAGTTATTGGTAGATAGTGTATACAGGTAGTCCTCGACTTATGACAGGGTTCTGTTCCAATGTCTCTGTCGTAAGTCGATTCTGATGTAAGTCGAGGACTTTTTTTAATTCTTTATTTGTTTGAGTTCTGTTATAATATTTTCATAAATTAGGTTTCTATTTAACTTAAAATGGTTAAAAATGTATAAATTTACATAAACATTTATAAATTATTTATTAGCACATATATTATTATTATTATTATTCAGGCCTCCAAGGAGTCAAAACACTCATCGAGGGAGGTCCTTCCTAAGACATAAAGTCTGTCAAGACTCACTGAGGGGAGGTCCCCCCCCCCCCCCCGAGAAACACAAAGTCTATCATACCACTCTTTAAACTCACTGACCTGCTATGTATGCATATAAATGCATATATGTGCTAATAAAGGGAAAAAATACATAAACACATATCCAAAATGGTGCACTTTAATTTGAAATTCCTTTAAATATTGGTTAACATAAACAAAAAAAAAACTTATTAACAGTGTCTTTAATTAAACAGGTGAGTAACTGTCACTCATTTGGACGATATGGTTATTTCTCACGATCGGGAGTAGCTTCTTTTAATCAGAAAATTGGTTACTGTTGTCTGTTAAGTTTTTTTCTTTTTTTTCTTCATATATTTCACGATAACATCTGACTGCTTCTCAAATTTGCTGTTTGACTTTGGCGAAACAATCAGTGTCTTGATCCATATTCTCAAGTAGCTGAAGTCCTTGATTTAGTTTAGAAAATACTTCAGCTAATCCTTTTACAGTATTTATTTTTTTAACGATTTCTCTTCTTCATATTCCTGATTATTCCTTTCTTCTACAACTCTTTCGTTTTGGAAAAATCGAGTCGTGATCAGTCAGTTCACCTTCTTCGTGATCTGCTAATTCTACATTGGTTAATATCGTAATTTTTCCAAAAATTGCATAATGTTATAGCATCATTGTACATTGCTGTTTTTGCTTGAGAAAATGTAGTTTTTAGATAATATGTCTTGAATGTAGCAATCGAACCTTGATTCATAAGTTGAATCACAGCTGTTGTATTGGGCGGTAGATACATCACATTTATATTTTCATTCAAATCGCTCATGTGAAGAGGATGTTCTGGAGATTGTCAAGCAGCAATAGAATTTTAAAAGGAATGTTTTTTCCAAGACAGTAGGCACATACTTCTGGAATAAAACAATTTAAGAACCAGTCTTTGAATAAAACAATTGTCATCCAACCCTTAGGATTACTCCTGTAGTAAACCAACAACTTATTCTTGTCAATTTTTTCAAAGCTGTTGGGTTTTGTGAACTGTAAGAATTCTTGTTGACTAATGGTGATGCTGCGATGTGTATACAAAAGCAATGTGGTATATGTATGTATATGCTGGCAGCAAAGTTAAATTAGAGAATTTTTAATAATAATTTTTGGCCGTCGTAAGTCGAGGACTGCCTGTATTATACAATAAAGGTGATAAGACACATCCTTGTCTTACTCCCTTTTTGATTTCAGAGCTGTCAGAATATTCATTTTTCTATCTTATTGAGGTCATTTGATTCCAGTATATATTTGTAATTATGCATAGATCTTTTCCTTTTAGACCATTATTCTGTAGGATATGTATTAATTTCTTGTGATCTATTGAACCAAATACTTGGATGTAATCAGTAAAACAAAGATATATGCTTTTCTGGTTTTCGAGGCTTCTTTCCCATAATGTTTTCAAATTGAAAATTCCTTCTCTTGTACCATTGTCTTTTTGGAAACCTGATTGAGTGTCACTATTTTTATTGACAAAATGCATTTTATTCTTTCTAGGATTATTCTCAGTAATATTTTTGTAACATGGCTTGTTAAACTTATTCATCTATATTCTAAACATTCAAAAGTTCTTAAAGTTTTTTTGGGGATAGTAACAAAGATGGATTTTCATAGATCATTAGGAATGTATCCTGTATCATATATATTGCTGAAAATAATTTTCAGATCATTAATTGTGTTTTCATTTAATTTCTTTAAGATTTCAACAGTCATGCACCTGGTGTTTTACCTGTTTCATAATGCTTATAGCATATTCTATTTCTTCATATGGAGTTGGTTCACCATCTGTATATTTTGTATATGTGGTGCATCTGTGCAATCAAAGTCAAACAGGTAGTCCTAGACTTACAATGACTCGGCTTATGATGATTCACATTTACAACTGCCAAAAATTATTATTAAAAACTCTAATTTAACTTTGCCACCAGCATATACATACATATATTGCATTGCTTTTGTATATGCATAGCAGCATGTGTTAGTTACCATTAGTTTCTGCAGAGAATTTGAGTGTGTTTAAAGCATGGTATGATGAGCTGTGTGTATGATAAAAGGACCTCCTAGATGAGTCTTTGACTCCATGTTGTCTTGGGTAATAATATTCTTTCTATCTTTTTTTTATAATATCTTGTGTTTCTAGTAGTAATTTTCCATTTTGATCTTTTATACAAAGATGAAGGTTGAAGTTTTTATTTTTAAGAGCTTGAATTGATTTATGATTAATTGGACAACAATTAATCATAAATTCCAATTCCTCTGTTTCTTTACATTTTCCATTTAGCCACTTGTCTTTACCTTCCTGCATTTATTTTTTATCATTTTACTGAGTATTTTATATTGTGGTGTGTTTTTCTTTTTTTGTAAGTTCTAATATTGGTTCTGTCTTCCAGAGTTTTTTCTTATTGTAATTAATTTTTGGAATAAACTCATTGGCTGTCTCATATGTTGCTGAGTATATTGTCTTCTGTTTTATATCCTACATTATCTAATTTTTTCTTAATTTCTGAATTAAACACCATTATGTTGTAAGGCATATTCAGAGTTGCCAAATCAAGCCTTTCAATATTATTGAAAGGCTTGACTTGGCAACTCCAATTTCATCAAAGTTATATATCTTCTCTCCTGATACTCGTCCATTTTTGATTAGATAATGAAATTTTATTTTAAATTCAAGAAATTCCTCAGAGCTTGCTTATAATTTTTCCTCACAAAGATTGAACTGTCTTATTCATATCATTTTTTCCATCATTCCAGTCATTCTATGTTAGCCATGAAATCAGCCAAAGGAATAAACACTCTTCTGGTGTTTATTACTTAATTAGAAGTACCATTGTAGCACCACTTCTCTAACTCATTTCTTTTCCTCTAAATCCTAGAATTAATTTTATTCTGGGATTTAGGCCATTTAAGTGTTGAAAATAAATTTAATGTGGTGTGGCCCAAATCATGAGCACAATTAGTGTGGCATAGCCATAGAGAGGACTGAACTCCATCTATTACATTTTGAATTGATAAATCAGAAAATTTAATTGGAATTTCTTACAGCATATATTTTTCTTTTAGAGTAAATTTAAAATTAAAAGTAATGTTAATATTGCAAACAATTTTCTTTATTGGTTTCAGTTTCCAAATCAAAACACCAGAGAGAACACTAAAATATTGGGAGTTTGAAAATGAAATATGTAGTCCCCCCCCCCCCAAATGGATGAGAAAGTATGTTATACTTGACAAAAAATTGTTTTAATCATTCCATGTGTAAGCTGGCCTGGTTGGCCACGTGAATAGCACTTCTACTCAAGCTAGTAGGCCGTGGGCTCACATCCCACCGTGAGCAGTGATGTTTGTGAATGTTTTTAAATGTTATTGAATTTCATCACTCACCCTGCTTAGTGTGGAGATTTGAAGTGACTCAAGGCCCAGCTTCATGTTTTGTTTTTAGAGTACCTAGGTTTCCAGGTTAGCTAACTCTTAGCCACTCATGATACTACTATAAAATGACCTTTCATGGATGAAATTATTTGCATTAAAAAAAAAAAAGCAAACAGACTAGTTTGCTTACCATGGAAATTTGTGCATTAAGTATTTTTGCAACCAGGTACTTGCATAATGAGAGCACTTGCTAGGTATATTGTGATGTGTATAATCACTCTATGACTCTTCCATACTATGAAGCAATATATCTCTTAGTTCATTATATGGGATACCTAAAGCAACTTGCAGCTAAATCAAGTGTTCTCATGCAAAGTAGATGGCCTGAAGATTATTTCACATACAACTTTTTATTTATTTCACTGAAGTAAACTATGGAAAAACAATATCATTTTTGAATATGAAGGGTATATTGAAACAGGAAATAAAGAGAAATTTAAAATTGTTTTAAAAAATATTGTGAAATTAAATTTTGTAATATAGGTATTGTATTATATTGTATTGTATAATGTTCATTAACAAATAAATGTCAAATGTTATTGTAATATTCTGAATTGAATATGTTAATTCATTGTAAAAATAGTATAGCTAGCATAAGATTTCTGAAAATAAATATTTAAATAAAAATCTATATAAAACAGAATCTCAGTTACTTAGCATTTTACCTTAGCTATCTCAGCTAATGCCTTTTATTCCCTTATAGGGAGCTCATTTAAATTAGTTTCTTCAATGCCTTAATTTCAACTATTCTAAAATACAAATTATACTCAACTTATTGAAGCAGTTATATTGAGAAACAGTGTTTCTAGAGAGATGTTCACTACAGAATGCATTTTCCATTTCTTTTTTTAAACTGACAGCACAGATGCAGGCATATATTGTATAAACATTTATGTAATTTAGTAATGATTTAAGAATGATTTAATATTAATGAAATTAATAAGCTTAATGGATAAAATGATGGAGCAAGTTATTCATATTATACTCTAGTATAGCAACTGAAATTACACAAGAACCTTCAAAAATGTGCATAAAAATATTGGTAATGTCATGGAGCAACAGAGCTCTTGGTATAAGTGCCTCAAATATCATACTACTTAAGAGATGAATTCCAGAGTATGAATTGTCATTTATTTAGCATTTTAATTTTGTTTCAATCATCAATCAGCACCATTTCAAACTAATTGTTTTTCTCACAGAGATATGAATAGAAGTGTGTCATATTTTCTTGAAGTTCACAGGATACTATGATATAAGGCACAAGTAAGAAGGATAACTAGTATAGTAAAGAAGGCTAAATCAGATTTTGAGAGAAAATTAGCTAACCAGGCCAAGGTTAATCCAAAAGAGTTTTTTTTGCTATATAGCAAGTAAGAGAGAGTGTGATTATGGAAAGATTACTCAATGCTATTAATAGGAAAGTGACAAATAATTTCAAAAAGAAGAAGTGGTTCAGTTACTAGGTGATCTCTTTGCAAGAGTATATCATTGTGTGGTGACTTTACAGTTGCTGATGTGAGAATTGGGATAGATGAACTGGAGGTATTCAATATATTAAAAAATATCAATATGAATACAGCAGTGGGACTAAAAAGTATGTCAGCTTGTGTGCAATGAAAATATACAAGTGAACTGGCAGTGCCTCGGATGAAGTTGTTTAATCTCAGCTCTGGCAAGATTCCAAGGGAGTGAAAGGAGGGTAACATAGTTTGATTACATAAAGTTGGCTCCAAGACAGAAGTAGCAAATTACAGAGCAGTTAGTATCTATGGAGTGGCAGTTAAGGTATTGGAAAAGTTGGTTAAAAGTAAACATCAGAAAGGGATGGATGGGAATATGATACTCTTATAGAGGGCAGCAGGGCATTGTAAAATGTAGGTCCTGTTTGAGTAATTTATTCACATTTTATAATAATGTAATATTTTCTTACTCTTGATTGTTATAAATTTCTTCTTCTTATATTATCATTAGTTATCGTATGCAGTCGCACTATCAATTTTTGGCCTCCAATTAATCTAGTGAAGAGTGTGCTAAGTTTGGAAGACAAAGGGAGTGCCTTTGGGTGGCACCAATTCCTTTGTTTCGTCTCTGGTGCTAATCCCTTTTTGAATTTAGGAAAAATTTATATTATGATGCTGCGCCATCCTAAATTCTAGACAAAAGAATAACTCAATATCAGAAAATCATCACTCAGAAATATACACTATTAACTAATTCCTTGATATGTTTGCTAAGCACTTAAATCATACAAAACTTATTTTTCTTTGCAGTCGTGGCTACTTTTATGAGCAGTATAATAAATTTTGTTTAATCCTTTATCTAAGTGTGAGCAAACAAAGTTTGTGCCTGAAAGTATCTTCAGGACTGGGGTAAGGTAGTACAACACCAGGGCAACTCGTTGCAAAGGTGAAGCAAGCTACCAACACTCCTGTCTCAGTATCTCCTATAATGCAAAACACATCTCCTTGCGGATATGTCTAATGTTATGCATTAAGGGAAGGGCCACTACCCAGACTAGTTTCGACCTTTATTGAGGTCTCTTCAGTGGGAGCCAGGCCCAAGCTGAGATGAGATACCAGGCAGAAGCATTCGCAGGTCATCTCTACCTATAGGAGTTGCCAAATGGTGTGCCACCCTTTTTTAATAAATTACTCTGGATTTAGAGAAAGATGTTGAAAGTTTATTTTTCACTTGGTTAGAGTATAATAAATTTAGTTTAATCCTTTATCCAAGTGTGAGCAAACAAAGTTTGCGCCTGAAAGTATCTTCAGGACTGGGGTAAGGTGGTACAACACCAGGGAAACTCGTTGCAAAGGTGAAGCAAGCTACCAACACTCCTGTCTCAGTGTATCTCCTATAATGCAAAACACATCTCCTTGCGGATATGTCTAATGTTATGCATTAAGGGAAGGGCCACTACCCAGACTAGTTTCGACCTTTATTGAGGTCTCTTCAGTGGGAGCCAGGCCCAAGCTGAGATACCAGGCAGAAGCATTCGCAGGTCATCTCTACCTATAGGAGTTGCCAAATGGTGTGCCACCCTTTTTTATTAAATTACTCTGGATTTAGAGAAAGATGTTGAAAGCTTATTTTTCACTTGGTTAGAGTATAATAAATTTAGTTTAATCCTGAAGATATTTTCAGGCGCAAACTTTGTTTGCTCACACTTGGATAAAGGATTAAACTAAATTTATTATACTCTAACCAAGTGAAAAATAAACTTTCAACATTTTATGAGCAGTGCAAAAAGATCAAAATCAGGCAAGTTGTTAGATCAGTAAAAAGAAAGACATTTATTTGTCAAATCAGATATATCACAGATAACCTTAATTACTAGCATAGAATCACAACTATCCTTCAGACTGAGTTCAATTAAATAAGTGACACAAATTCACCCTTAACATTTCATAACATGCCTCAAAATCTCAATTGTAACTAGATCAGAACTTCAATTAGTAGCTAAACATTCCAATCGGTAATCAACATTTCTAGAGGCTAGTGAATTAACAGACAAAATACATCATATAGCATTAACATATTCCTATACATCTTTCTTTTCTAGAACATAGGATTTCCCCTCTTTCTCCTTGTTTAATCCCTAGAGTCCTTTCATTTAATGAAACTTGAGTAACTAAAAGTTCCTTGCACGCACGTGAATTATCACTCTTAGTACATAAGCATAACAGAACAAAATTTAACATTACCAGGGACTGTGGAATTACTCGGCCTCCTCCTTGTTCGTCTATGGAGTTCTTTCATCTTGTTGACCATGTGTCTGCTTGATCTCATCTGAAAGAATCAACTGGTGGGCTTGTGTAATATATTGAGGTTTTTTATTTTTTTATATATTTTTTTCTAATTGTTCTAATGTTACTGCACCTTTGTAATATTTCTATCTAAAATCTGTCTATCAATTTCTTTAGATTTGTCTTGTATATTTTCCTTTGTTAACTTTATTATACTTTATCCTTATCCATTACCCTTTTATATCGTCAGTTAATCTTAATTCCTTTTCTCTACGTTCAGCATATTATACTTATACTTGAGATTTCTAGAAATTTATTTGATTATTCCAGACTGCACCACTAAAAATCTCTAATTGGCATAAGAAATTATTTATACTTCCAGTAAAGTATCTCTATACAGTTAATTGCAGTCAATTACAGTCGTGGCTAACTCCTAACTTAAATTTCGTATCAAGGTTTAATTTCCTTCCTGCTTACAGGATCGGGTTTTTTTGGGAACAGTGCAGTTGCTAAAAAGATCAGACGGCACTTATAAATAAAACAAACATTTATTCACACTAAGACATTAATACAATGTATACACTTAAATGTTGTTACTATCATTTCCTCTCAAAATTAAACATCACATAAGACAACTCTTAGGCATGTTATAAACATCACATAGAACAACTCTCAGGCATGTTATAATCATCAAACAATTAATTCTGTATATCAAATAACTATCAGCCCATTTACAGTCTAGGAATTATCATGCTTTGACAAGTAAAAATCTCCAATTCTAACTTTCACAAAAAGAATGTAACACTCACTTAGCAATCAACCTATCACACCATTACAATTCTAAATTCTATAATTTTCTTATCAGCTCTTTTAAACCATTTCAAGGTAGTACAACGTAAGCTTAAACTTTCATTAACATCTTTTCAATTATTCTAAATGCAGATTTTTTTTCATCTGAATTAGTTTTCAATCCATTACATCTTTCAATCCTATGAATTCAGTCTATCTGATGAAACAGTCCTTCACATCATACATTAAGAGAAAGTTTTTGACAAAAAAATTCAACTCTCATTAATTCTTTCATAGGCACAATTGCACTTTAATCGTATCTTCTCTTCGGGCTTATTCTGGATCCCCCTCTATTGTTACAGCTTGCTCTATCGCTTCAGATGCATCATGGACATCGTGTTCTCCTCTGGAATTACTCACGGGGCTGGAGCGCGATCTTTCGGCGTAGTAGGCACTCGGACGTAGGGTCATCTTGGTCTTGGGCCGCTCTACAAGGTTTTGCCTCCGATTACCCTCCATGACTTCATCCGGGATCGTAAGTAGTCCATGGATCTACTCCCCTCTTTCTCCTGGCATCACATCTCTCCAAGTCGATGTGCCTTAGTCCATTCCTGACCTTTTTATTTTGCCTCTCTGGACCCTGCGCGAAGTTTCTTAGACCCCAAATATTCCCGCGCAAACCTTGAACTAAGTTTTGAGATCCCCATACCTATCACGTGCTAACTCCTTTCCTTCTAGAAAGTTCCGACTTCTATCTCCCTGAAGTGTAGTTTAATCCCTTTTTCACAGCTTCTGATGTATACCCCCCCCCCCCTCTGCTATCTACCTTGACGGCAGTGTCGGAGTGCTTTGGTTACAGTGGGTTTCCATTCTACCCTATACCAAGTGATACATCAAATATATTTCGGAACTCTAAGGTAATTTCCCCTAAACTTCTATTTTTAGATACCTGTCTACTTTATTTTTGCATGTGTAATTCCTCTGGGTCTATACAGATAGGCATTTTGTATTACTTATGTAGGTAATTCTAACGTACTTCTAATCTCTGAGGGATTCTCTTTTGAAATACACACTCATATTTCTTTTATCTACAGAATCATGTAAATTTTTCTGGGCTAATTTTATCTGGGGTGATATTATTGTTTACATCTCTTATATACAATTTTACAATTCTTTGAATTTCGGATGTGACTCCTGTAAAATCGATGCAATTAAACAATGTAAGAATTATGATGTTGCATCAAATTTTACACTTGGAGATGACTCGCTTCCTTCGAAGTAGGCTACTCTAGCCTTATGCTATCGGATCAAGTGGTTCGACATAACTTGTTGGACTGTGCTGTATCTTCCGCAGGGCCAAGGTCTGTACTCGCTGAACTACTGCTTGACTAGTGGGCTGCCTAACGACATGTCCTTGCGCTCCTACAACCTTCCTCGGGAATTCCAGAACTCCTATCCATAGAACGACGAAAAAGCTCTGAGCTGGCTCCGCCAAGCTCTATATATCCGAGGCACGCTGTTTACCTTCCTATGTCACGGTCTCCTCCCTTTTTGTGCTCGGCACCTAAACTCGACACTTTCTTTTTTTCACTAAAAATCTGAATCTATTACTAAGAACCCATTGAGAGATACGATCAATCGATCAATTGCTTACTGAAGTTGTCTTTCAACTACCCTCATGTCATGAGAGAGACAATAAATTGTGAATCAACATATTTTCTATGGTGGGAGGAAGCTGTTCAGTGATTGAGTTAATCCTTTCTTTTAGGCTTGCACGGTGATCCGAATGCATTTTTGAAAATTATGGAGACAAAATGATTGAGTTAACTTTGATAGCAAAAACCGTGCTACACTTAAGACAAGCCTTGGAGAAAACAACCTGTTCTTGACGATATAGCCAAGATAGCGTACTTCCCTCTGATTTGGGAAGTTCTCTTGGACAAATTCTTAATAAATACAAGGTGTCCTCTGAACCTAGGTTATAGAAGTCTTTTAATAGAGGTCTTATGTTATGATTCATGAGTGTATTTTTCTAACGTTTGTGGTATTACACCGCAGTCTTTACATTTGAAAATAATGTGTTAACAAAATATTTAAAATTTAGAAACGATAAACAAAATTCAAGCAAAGTTATCAAATATTTGACAAAACTAGATAAAGATGTTCCTCAAAACATGATTAGTCTGAGCGAAACGAATGCGCAAACCCCTTTTTTTTGTAAATATCAATATACGTGTAACATAAACAAATTAAATCAAAAACACGAAAGTTTCTTTCTTACTTTTTTTCTTCTGTTTAGCTTTGGACCGCTTGGTAATAAGTCTGTGACGTGGCAAAATTTGTCTTCAAGAGTTTTATATCAGTTTATTTATTATTATTTTTTTTTTCTGTCCCGGAGCAACCTCATGATCTTAAATGAAGCTAAGCGTGTGTGTGTGTGTGTGTGTGTGTGCACTTGAGCACGTTGCGAAATAGCTTCCCTTAAATATGGCTATTGCGAATGTTTTTTTTTTTTAATCGGAACTATCTTCTCAAGAACTATTTTGTAAAATAAGAATTAACGGTTACGTTAAGTGTTATTTCACTACTCCACGTCCACGATTACGTTATCCAATCGTACGATAAAGGTCGACAACCGCGTAATGCAATGTCCAGCTGATATATTAGATAACGTCTTGCAAAAATAACCTCGACTATTTGAGCAACCAAGACCTAACAGAGAAGGCGATTAATGGAATATCAGTTAGAATAAAACCTGAACTGGCGGATGAATAATTATTCGATTAATAACAGAATTTCTAGAAAGTTTTTAGAAAATTAATACTTAGATTTAAACTATGCAAAAATGAAATTATTGTTTAAAACTTCGGCTTCTTATTTGAATAAATTATCATAATACAATTATAATAATATCATACTTTGTATTGATCCTTCTAATCTGCTAAATGCTGCATAATTTAAGTTGTTTACAACTTAAATTATGCAGCATTTAAGCGAGATCCATACTGAATTAACAGCTCAAGAAATCTATAAGTTGAATTGGGACAAATTTATTTAAAAGCTGACAATCCATAAACGTGTATATTTCTTGTTTCTCACTCCGGATTAGTTATAGGATTAATAGTTGGACTCTCAGGCTGCGTAAGACGCAATGGATATCAAATGACTAAGTCTAAGGCTGGCTAATAAGGGTTGAGAGGCCTTCTTGGATCGAATAGAGGGTTAAGCATTTTCCCATTGTGACTGTTCTAGCTAAATTAGAAAAGTATTTTTGCTTTGTATTATGTAAAAGACAGCCATTGCCATAGCAGACTTGATGCATATTAGCCGATGTAGTAAATGCAATAATATTATTAGCTATTCAAATTAATCATTTTATGCTAGACTGCAGTCTTCATTTTGCATCTTGAAACTGAATTTGAAGTTAGGCCTACTAGTATTTCTCCGACATATCGATAATTTACGACTTTCATTGTCTGAAATAGCTTCTCGATTTTTTTTTGATTTTTTTTATGAACTAATGATTAATATTATTACCATCCAAGGTTTCTTCTCTCCGGTGTCATGTGACATTGCAACAGGAATATGACATATACAGTATAGTATTGATTGTGCGCATGCCTTACTGTCGAGTTTTTTTTTTTTTTTTTCCATCTCATTCAAAGACGATTTATTATAGATCCTTTCAATACACCGATATTAGGAGTTATTGAAACTAAATTATTTTATTTATCTTTCCAGTTTCAACATATTCTTCTGTCTCTCTTATTTGCTAATAGACCTTAAAGCATTCTAATTATTCTTATTATTACTATCGTGATTCTCATTATTTGTAATTTCTGTTGTTTATTATGTTTTTGGATCGACGTATGATGTTGAATCACTGTACTCAACGATCAAATTTGTCTGATTTATGAGAAAAATCGGAAGTCTCTAGGAACCAGCTAACTCACCTTCAGATAAAATACCTTTTGAAAGTGTAGACTTGATTTGACTAGAAGTCCTTCCAAGCGAAGGGCCATTGTCATGTGGTCCTTCCAAATGTGGAACGGAGACGTGGCTTTTGGATGAAATACATCCCCTAAAATGAAATATTTGAAATTAGAATACCGCTTTCACACTTGGTAGAGGAAACAGTATCATTCAATTAAAACTTGTTTAAAATTAATTACTTATAATTCGCACACACAAAATAAATAAATAAAATAAAGCAATAAGGAAATTTCGCTCTGGACCACAACAACCAATAATGTCAAGTTATGATAAAACCTCAGCACGGCATATTATGAGCACATGTAGAAAATGACATGTTCAGCTAACTAGGAAAAAAAAAAGAAGCTTGTTTTTTTTTACTTTACTGAATTACAAAACAAATTACTGTTCTAACTTTATGAGGATGTTGCAGCGAGCAAAATGCTTCTGCATGTTTTAGCAACGAAGGATGATGATCTTGATATTCGCAAACACAAAGAGGTCTGCCAGCATTTGGCGAACCACATTCACTTCGACTTTATAATAAACGCCCAAAGATTAACTGGTGAATTTCGGATAGGTTATAAAAAAAATAAAAAAAGTACTTTTTTTTTTCTTTTTTTTGTACAAGTACATACCTATTCATTAAATGTTAATTAATTTCCTTATAAACTGAAGCAACTTTTTACAGTTTATTCAGTTTTTCAAAGTCGTCATTTCAAAGATTTTTTTAGAAAAATCTTTGAAATGACGTTGGACTAAAGCAATATGTAGAATATATAGTTCACTGTTGAAATAGCAGTGAATTTCAAATAAAGTTGAAATGACATTCTGTAATAGATTATATTTCTTTAAAATAGGATATTCACAAAAATGTTGGTTCCGAAAAGTCAGGTGTTTAGTGGAATAGAACTTGTTAGAAGCAAATTGCAGCACATCTCCTGATGCATGACAAAGCCAAAAACTACTGAGGCTTTTGGCTTTGAGTTAACTTTCATAACTTCGCTAATTAGTTAACGGATGAAAACACCATTACATGTTTCTCAGACTCTGTCTGTCACACTTTTCAACAACCACAAACAAAAACTGCTGTCTTCACTTGCAGTGGAGAAAGCAAACAAATTATCGTCAATTGTGGTGCTTTCCAAACCACATAAACTGTGTTGAAATAAGTATTGGGACACTCGACTTTCTAGAACTGAAATACATACTGATATATATGTTGTTATTGTTACAAGGGCGTCTATACTGCCATATAAGGCAAACAAATATACTCGTACCCTCGAGTCCAAACAAGTTTTTGCTTGTCCTCAACGGCAAAGAAAAACAGAACTACTTCTTTGAAAGAAGTGTTATCATAGGATACCATATCAGTGGCCTATCCGAGTGATATTAATAAAAGACGTAAAAGAAATGGGGATATATTAAATTAATTAATGATAAGGAACTTATTTATTTATAATGATTAATTAATTATAAATACATTTTCTGACCTCAGAAATAGTTGTTATATTAAACGAAACAGATGGAAAGAGATCAAAAAGTCTTCAACTGTGATTAGCGTTGTTAAGATGGAGCCTCAAGAAACAAAAAATAAAGTCCTTAAGAGCAGCCCAGAAAGAAGACGTAAAGAATTACTCATGAGAAAACTGATGTAAAATGGTGAGAAGAATGATCCTTATAGCTCTGATCAAAGTACACGATAAGCCCGATGATATTTTTCAAGTATACTCACTAAAAGACATTTTCTATTAATACATCAGTTAGTACAATAAACTTAAGCCATTAAAAATATATATATATAAAATAAAACCAATATTTCAAACATTGTTAATTTCTTTATAAAACTGTTTCCCTAATATCTGAAGGAAGTTAATTACGTGCAATCATTTCTGATAAAGGGAAAGGATCTAAAGATCCCCCCCCCAAAAAAAATAATTATATAAGGGCTTAAATAATATTCTGTAACAGATTATATTTCTTTATGAAGATATTAATGAAGATGTTGATTTCGAAAGGTCAGATGTTTAACTGAAATAGAACTTGTTAGAAGTTGTAAACAAGTATCATTTGTCAATCTTTATATTGATTGCAATATTCGAGGATATTTAGTATGCTGTAATTTCTCAAAAAATCCTTCAAAGGTTGAAATGTTTGAAATCGGGAAGTATGAGTTGAACTCGTAATCTAAAAGCCTTGACCTTTGACCTATTCAATTGCCCAAGTTTGCGCAAGGAAAAAAAATCACTGTCAAGACACAAGATTAGCTTCTTATTTAATAGCAGCAATCATCTGCTGTATTTTGTGATACGATGGTAAAGTATAAGCACGTGCATTTTAATTATTTCGACAGAAAAAAAAAAAGAAAAAGATTAACTGTGAGAAGGGTATGCAAATACAAACACCTCTTATAAGTTGCAAAATTATACTATTAATTTCGATGTACAAATAAAATTAAACTTTCTCCCTTTTGTTAATTTTTAATTAATAAAATAAATTAAAACTGCATTTTAATTTATGTTTATATTAACTAAAAATAATAAATTAAATTGAATTTATTTTTCGCGAAACAGTACGTCACTAACTTCAACTGTAGATGCAAGAAAAAAACAGAAATTGTATTTTCTTAAATGCATAAAGCACGGCTAAGTAGTAGGGTAGGTAGGCACTTCTGGTAGTCATTGTGTTGTTAATTAGTGAGAAGTATGGCCAAGTCAAGTAAAGAGGTCGCTAGTGAGTTTTCACTGATACGGTTGTGAACTTTCTTCTCTGTAGAACGTGGTAATTAAATATGATGGTTTTGAAGTGTAGCTGCTAGATTAACTAGCAGAGACGCGTTTAAAGTCATTAAATTGCGGATTATACTGAATCTAAGAACATCAGCAAAGGTAAGTGGACGGTAATTGCAACGAGGGCGATTCGTTAGGCCTAACAGCCGATAGAATCGCCATTGTTAGCATATCTATTCCAGATACATTTACTTGCGTTTATATGCAAACTGTCAATAATGAATGTGTCAGATTTGGACGCCCTCACAGATTCGCTGGATGAAGAGCCAGCGCTCATACTTGTAAATAAACTTCAAAGGAAATTTAAGCTCAAATGGCCATCAAACTTGATAGATCCTGATACAAATATAGACTCTCTAGATAAAGGATTGGCTTTCAGCTTCATAAAGAAACTCCTTAAGAAGTTCGAGCGTGAAAGGCCCGGCTTCCTGAATCTTTACTCTTCACCTGAGACTGACGATGATCAAAATGAAGACACTCCTCAAATGGAGGAAAATTTAA